>NC_057818.1:57650000-58900000 GCF_910594005.1 Cervus elaphus | reverse complement strand
CCCCCCTCAAAGTCGTGGTCAAGTTTATGAACAAAAAGGGGCTCTGCCAACTGAAGATTGACACTTGCCATCTACAGCTACAGCGATTATATCATGGCCACTGCAACTGCTGACTTTCAACGGCCCTGAAAGGAGTTCAGGGTGAAGATCAAGAATGACACACTCGATGCTCTGGAAAAAACTGGCAGAACAGGCCTTCAGATAGTTAGATCTTTTCAAGAGAATTTATGAGTCCCAATTCTTGCATCTTCTCATACCTAGAGAAACACTGACATCATTAATGGTGCCATCTGCTTTGGCTATTAAAAAATTTTACAATTAAAAGTCAAAATAGAGTACTCAGCGATGGTTCAGACATCCTGGGAAATAACCAGGTGTTACTATGAGTGCAATTTCAGATTAGACATTGTATTGCTAAACACTTGAGTTTTCTGAGTCGTGTCAGGCTTAAATGCCACCATTCTCAAAACAATGTCTGCTAGAAGCTAGTAACTTCTACCTTACTTTTTATAAAACTAAGCAACTGGCCACCTGGCTAAAAGTCTCCCCGAAGTGCCAGGTCCAGACTGGGTTTCAGGCCTATTCTTCTAAAAAAAAAAAAAAAAAATATTTTGTCTATTAAAACTCCAGTTATCCCTTCTCCAGCTACTACTAACTGGGTATGTTACAACAAAATGGCAGACCAAGGGATTGAGATTTTAATCATACAAGGCTCAGGTCTAAGACTTGAGCCCCGTTTTGACAAATATCACAGTCATAGTTGCCCTGTTCCCTAAATTAAAACTGAGCAGGACTCTGTGGGGTGGCAACTCTGGAGTACAGATCTGCTGTACTGTAAAATATAGGCTTTATTCAGCCTCCTTCACCTTCCCTGAGTTCCAAAGGGTAGATTCAAACAATTGCTAATCAAGAAAGGAAAAAAATACAAAAACAGAGGGGAAACAATCAAATGGTGGTACAGCCTTGAGACGGGTCCTGGTTCCTACTCAAAGAAATATGTATAACAATGTCTTTGAGTTCTTCTACAGAACTGGAGCCCATCCAGGTGAAAGATGGTAACTTCAGACTAAACACAAGATTCCTAGAACACAGCTCTGTTGCTTGACCACCAGCCAATCATCCCAGTGGTGCCTCCTGTTTCTGGGGACCAGTGATGACCATCCTGTTAGGTCTCCTGTTTGGCCCCTGTCTATTTTATCTCTAAGAGGCGCCAACAGTTTCAAACTAAGTTGCAGTTATTATAAGAGTACAAGCTGGTTTCAGATATAAAACACCCCAACTTAGATCAGGTAGAGAGAGACTTCTGCTCTGCTAGGCAGGCCTACGCCCAGGCACAGCAGGAATAAATTACAGAAGAAAGAGACCTCCGCCCCAATTCCCAAAAAGCGTCTTGAGTATGAAGTCTCTCAAGAGAGAGTTATTAAGAAAAACACACTGCCTGTCCGTCCACCGTCCACCTGGAAGGGAAAGTCCGCGAAAATAGAACAAAGGAAGGTCCGACGACCAGAGTGAGAACCTCATGTAAAACAAACAACGCTCCTGCCTAGGCCCGATTTACATAACAGAGGCCCAGGGGCAGAGAAACATATAAAAAGAGGAGTCAAAGCCCTCTTCCTTCTTCTCTCTCTCTCCCCCCCCCCCCGCATGATGGGGCGATCTTCTCTTTGTGTCTTGGGAATCGACATGTCCTCACAACTCGAAGATGGATTTTCCGGCTATTATCTAAATAAATAGAGCTGTAACACTGATTTATTTAAGAGCTATAACACGGTCTGTCCTCCGAGAGCCGTGGCCCGCCAAGGGGCTTTAATGTCCGTCACTCCAAATTTTTGTTGTAACGAGACAAAGAACCGAAGAACCGACAGTCGCGTGACAACATTGTTAGGATACAAAACAGAGGAAGTATATATGAAATGAATTTTGCATAAAACTGATATTTTTTATGTTAGGTTCAAGTTAGAATTTCCTTGTTTTTTCTGACATGCCCAGGTTCTGATAGTGCATCTTCCGTGTGATCCATTTACACCATGACAGATGATGTCCACTGTCTCTGGTGATTTCTCTGAGATTATCAGGCTATAGAGTTCATTTTTTTCCCCTCTGTCTTTAGACAAGGCTGTGGAAAAATGGAATGAGGAACATGTGAAAACCCTCACAGTTAATGGAGAAACTCCACATCTTCTTGGTTTCTCTTTGCTTTGGAAAATGAACACTCACTGTGTTGATGATAGAAACTGGGTTTTGGGAGTGGGAGTTTTCATCACTCAAGCCCAAGTGTGATGTTTCCAGTACACTCCTCGCTCATATCATAGACATAGTCTTCCTACTCACATTTTTGCACTTTTTTTGTTTTTTGCCATCTATTTATTTATTTTTTTTATTATTAGTTGGAGGCTAATTACTTCACAACATTTCAGTGGGTTTTGTCATACATTGATATGAATCAGCCATAGATTTACACGTATTCCCCATCCCGATCCCCCCTCCCACCTCCCTCTCCACCCGATTCCTCTGGGTCTTCCCAGTGCACCAGGCCCGAGCACTTGTCTCATGCATCCCACCTGGGCTGGTCATCTGTTTCACCATAGATACATTTTTGCACTTCTTTATCAAAATATTTGCAACAATTCTATTGGTGCTAATCTGTTTTCACCTGTGTTGAATTTCTAAGATACAGCTCAACAAAACGATACAGTTTTTCAAGAAATAAAAGTTTCATAACCAAGAGCTCTAATTTATCTTATACCATTGTATATGTTTGCACCCTAGTGTATTTAAAATATACAAAGAATATCTTCCACAAGTAGATGTATATATTTTAACCCATTAAAAAGAATCTTGATTTCATTGACATGAATAGGAAAGCCTGAAGTGAACTGAACATGAACTGATTTTATTGACATGAATACTGATTTTATTGACATAAATATGAATGAACTCAGCTGAACTGAACTGAACATGAATCAGTTCAGTTCCGTCGCTCATTCGTGTCTGACTCTTTGCAACCCCATGAACCGCAGCATTCCAGGTCTCCCTGTACATCACCAACTCCTGGAGTTTACCCAAACTCATGTCCATTGAGTCAGTGATGCCATCTAACCATCTCATCCTCTGTCGTCCCCTTCTCCTCCCTTCAATCTTTCCCAGCATCAGGGTCTTTTCAAATGAGTCATTCGCATCAGATGGCCAAAATATTGGAGTTTCAGCTTGAACATCCGTCTTTCCAATGAACATCCAGACTGATTTCCTTGAGGATGGACTGATTGCATCTCCTTGCAGTCCAAGGGACTCTCAAGAGTCTTCTCCAACACTACAGTTCAAAACCATCAATTCTTCTGTGCTTAGCTTTCTTTATAGTCTAACTCTCACATCCATACATGACTAGTGGAAAAACCATAGCCTTGCCTAGATGGACCTTTGTGGACAGAGTAATGTTTCTGGTTCTTAGTGTGCTGTCTAGGTTGGTCATAACTTTCCTTCCAAGGAGTAAGCATCTTTTAATTTCGTGGCTGCAGTCACCATCTGCAGTGATTTTGGAGCCCCCAAAAAGAAAGTCAGCCACTGTTTCCACTCTTTCCCCATCTATTTGCCATGAAGTGATGGGGCTGGATGCTGTCATCTTAGTTTTCTGAATGTTAGCTTTTCTTTAATAGTGTTAGTAAGTATATAGTCAATTAAATATATGTCTCTTTGCATGAAAATGTTAAAAGTATTTTTTTTTCTTGTTTTGGTATTCTCCCCAGTTATATAAAGTTCTTTAAAAAAAATACACGTATTTATGTTTGGCTGAGTTGTGTCTTGGTTGTAGCCTACAGAATCTTGGAGCCATGTGGGAGACTTTGTTGCAGCAGGCAAACTTTAGCTGTGGGTGTGGCATCTAGTTCTCTGACAAGGGACTGAACCCAGCCCCCTGACTTGGGAGCTAAGACTACCAGGGAAGACCCTAGAAAAACTATACACTTTCTTTAGTGTTGTCTCTGTGTATTTGTGTTTTACTAGTTAAATTTTAGTTCACATAAACTGAAGCAAATTCAAGATCTGTCATTTAATGAATGTTTGACAAAATATTTGCAAAACGGTGGAACAATAATGTTTTTGATTTTATATTATCTATGTGATGCATTCAAGACCCTGTAAAAACTTTTAGAAAGGCATATAGTATATATTAAGTAGTTCAAAGGATTATTGATGCTATCGGTAGTATTCTATCAGACCTGTCAATTTTGTAAAACACTTAAAATTCAAAGTTAAGTGTAAATTCTTACCTTAGTGGTCTACCTCTTTGCTATTCAGAACGGTCATTCATGTATCAGAATTTTCAAGATTACTAGTTAAAATAAGCTTGTTAAAAATGCGGCACATTGGCCCCACTGCAGAACTCTTAGATCAGAGCATCATGCTTTTTAAAAATGTTTCCTGTTTCCTTGATGGGGGGCTTCCCTGGTAGCTCAGATGGTGAAGAATCTGCCTGCAATGTGGGAGACCCGGGTCTGATTCCTTGGTGGGGAAGATTCCCCTGGAGAAGGAAATGGCAACTCACTGCAGTATTCTTGCCTGAAAAATCCCATGGACAGAGAAGCCTGGCATGCTACAGTCCATGGGGTCAGAAAGAATCAGACATGACTGAGTGACTAACATGCTTTCCTTGATAGACAGTTAATCCTGTGCCACACGAGTTCAACTTTCAAAAATAGATAAGTCAGTGTTGATGGATTGTTTTATAATTTCTCTTCCATCAGAATAGTTTCTACAGTGGTCTGTAGATCATATCTCATTCCGTTCCCTGGGGTGAGAAATACAGTGGAAAATACGGCAGTATAAAAATTATATTCCTGTGTAACACCAGACATTCTCCTAAATCAGAACCATTTCTCTGGCTGGTTTCATCTTGGGTCACATTAGATAGTCTTCCCAGGTTCACGTGGTTCATGTCCTTTATATTTCAGGGGCTGCTGACATTCCAGGATGTGACCATAGATTTCACTCAAGAGGAGTGGGAATGCCTGGACCCCGGTCAGCGGGAATTGTACCGGGACGTGATGTTAGAGAACTACGGGAATCTGGCCTGCTTGGGTGAGGATAACTTGCTTCCAGAATCCCTTATATATTCTCAGGGTTTTGGTTCATTCATTCTAGAATGTCTCCTGGAATTTTCTGCTTTGTCCAGTAGAGGTTAAGATCCCTACTTTCCAGGGGAAAGTAACCTTCTTTCTTGATGTAACCTGTCTCCTTGTTGTTCAGTTGCTAAGTGATGTCCAACTCTTTGCGATCCCGTGGAATGCAGCAAGCCAGGCTTCCCTAGCCTTCTTTAACTCCCAGAGTTTGCTCACATTCATATCCACTGAGTCAATAATGCTATTCAACCATCTCATCTTCTGCCACTCCCTTCCCCTGTACTCAATCTTTCCCAGCATCAGGGTCTTTTCCAATGAATTGGCTCTCACAGTCAGGTTGCCAAAGTATTGGAGCTTCAGCATCAGTCCTTCCAATGAATATTCAGGGTTGATTTCTTTAAGATTGACTGGTGTGATCTCCTTGCTGACCAAGGGACTCTCAAGACTCTTCTCCAGCACCACAGTTCAAAGGCATCAATTCTTTGGTGCTCAGCCTACTTTATGTTCCAAATATCACATCCATACATGACTATTGAAAAAACCACAGCTTTGACTTTACGGTCCTTTGTTGGCAAAGTGATGTCTCTGCTTTTTAATATGCTGTCTTTGTCATAGCTTTTCTTCCAAAGGGCAAGCATCTTTTAATTTCATGGCTGCAGTCACCATCTGCAGTTATTTTGGAGGCCCCACCCCCTCCTAAAATTAAATCTGTCACTGTTTCCACTTTTCCCCTGTCTATTTGCCATGACATGATGAGACTGGATGCCATGATCTTAGTTTTCTGAATGTTGAGTTTTAAGCCAGCTTCTTCACTCTCCTCTTTCACCCCCATCAAGAGGCTTTTTCGTTCCTCTTCAAGTTCTGCCATTAGAGTGATATCATGTGCGTGCCTGAGGTTGTTGATATCTCTCCTGGTAATCTTGATTCCAGGTTGTGAATCATCCAGCCCAGCATTTCGCATGATGTACTCTGCATAGAAATTAAATAAGCAAGGTGGCAATGTACAGCCTTGATGTACTCCTTTCCCAATCTGCAACCAGTCAACTGTTCCATGTACGATTCTAATTGTTGCTTCTTGACCTGCATTCATTCTAGGTTCGTGGTAATTCTGTAAGTTCTGTGGTATCAAATAGTGCCACTCTCCTCTTAAAACTGGAATTCCACTACCTGGTTTTGCCTTAGTAGTACTTGAGCATAATATCAGAATCTGATTCTGATGCATTTGTCTTTTAAAGATGCTTCCAAAAAACTATTTGGTGAAATTCTTTTTCTTAATGCTATTTTAACTTTCTACCTTGACTTCTCTCTCACCTGAATACATATTGGATTGGAAATTGATGAATATCTCGGAAAACACATATTCCTTTTTCTGATGAACAGGTCTTGTGGTCTCTAAGCCGGACCTGGTCACGTTTCTGGAGGAAATGAAGGATCCCTGGGATGTAAGGAGAATGGAGACAGCCATACACCCAGGTATGTGTCTATGGATGAAGCAGATAAGTCAGGTGAGAGGGCCAAGCATTGGGGAGGAAATCAGACTTTGCCATGTGGTTTGAGAAGATCTGCTTCAGTGGAGATGATTTTGGATTAGCCTAGGTTTATTTCTGTCACCGTCATAGAGCGTCATCTCCTGACCCATTCCTGATTCTTTTCATCATTTGTGTATTTTTCTCCAGTGATTAATTTTCACATTCACAGTTAGAACCAAAATAATTGTCTTGGCCTGGAGCAACCTGCATGACCTGATAACTCGTCCATTTTGGGGGGTTTTTAGAAAATCTGCATATTTCTGAATAACTATATTAACCCCTTTTAAAAGTGAAGATTCTGTCCCAAATCAGAAGTGTGTGGGTGGAGCTGTGAAAAAATTGCCATACTTGTAGGAATACTGGGGACAGATGTTTTTTGTTTTCTACCATATAATTTCCAGTGCACTGGAAACTACACATATGACCTTAGAAATATCATACTCAAATTCTTGCTTCACTGTATAAGACACCTCACTAAAATCATAAAATGCAAATCTGAATTTTAAAAGTTTCTCTTTTTTTCATATGAACTAACATTAAAGGTGTTAAGTATATTTATCCCAATTCATTACTGCTAAAATGCTTTAATATATTTATTTAACTCGCAGAGTTTTTAAAGAAATTATTGACATGGGAGTTTAAAACATTTCCCACAGTGCTTTTTTCTGATTGTTATTCACTATCAAGCCTATAAATTATATAGAGAAATATTTAAGAAGAAATTTTTCTGTTCCAATAATGCTATTTTACAATGTTATGTTATGTTAGTTTTGCTATACAGAAAGAATAAGTGATGCATATACACATTTCCCTTCTTGATTAGATTTCCTTCCCATCTAGTTCACCACAGAGCATTGAGTAGAGTTCCCTGTGTTCTCACCATATTTTTCAAGTCTCACTTCTCATTTGATTTGTTAAGAACTCTTACCTTGTTAAATCTATCTTGTTTCTTATGAAACATCCCAGAACTTTATCGTTTATGCCATCTATTTCTGATTAGTTCTAGGTCAGTAGCATTTACTATTTTAGACTCTATTAGAACATGCTCAGATATCAACATGAGTGGTAAGTGGATTCAATAATTAGTAGGCATTAGCATTTGTGAAAATGTTTTGTCTGTAAATTTGATTACTTAAAGCAAACATTACTCATGACACTGCTCAACTGCTCCTCACTTTGTTGTTCCTGTAGGTTTCTATCTTGACTTCTCCTCTGCACCATGCTCCTTTGTCATCTCATCTTGTCCAATGTTCTGTGTTTGTGGTCTCTGTTCTGCAGGCTGCAGATCCTAGTTCCTCTTGCTCTGGTGTCTGCTCCCTGGTGGGTGAGGCGGTTCAGAGACTTGTGCCCTTATCCCCTTGAGAGGGGGTTGATTGTTACTATTGTGACCAGAGCCTGCCCGGATCCTGAGGGCCGCTTCGCCTTTCCTCTGTGGCTGTCACTGTCTGTGGCGGGCTCTGCTTCCTGATTGGTGGAGCAGAGGTCCAGATCTGAAATGAGCTCTGCTCTGATCTGTGGTGCTTCTGATCTAGTGGGACTGGAGCACACCCACTGGGAGGGAAGCCACTGAGTGTTGCTCCTCTGGGGATGTTCTCCTCGGAGAGTGCTCTGCGTGTCATCTTTCATGTGCTGTGCGACCTCTCGTGTGACCCTGTGTTGGCATTGATCTTGGCCCCACCTGAACCATGGGTATGTTGGCACTTCACCCTGGTGTCTCTCAGATGTTGTTTTCACCAGGTCACCAGCAGAGATCCACTGTAATCATATCCCAGGTGCACATTCATTGTGGAGCTGGACCCGCTGCGGTGCTATGGGGGCAATGTAGACTGTGACCTGGCCCAAATGCCTCATGTGCATGCCTACAAAGTCTACAGTGGCTAAATCCAGACTGGTCTTGACTGCCAGAGCCTCATTTCCATCCAGAAGTTCTGTTGGGGCTGAGTTTACCAAGCCAGTTATGGGATGTAAGACCGTGGTTTGTACAGATGCAAGGAGAGGTCTCAGCTTTTCTTGCTTAGTGCAGGGCCTTGGGGCTCAGCTGTGGTTTCAGTACCACCTGTACATTGGGACCACCCACAGGCCTGTGCCCTGAAGGTGCCCCTGGAGCCCATGAGTCTACCCTGGTAGGGAGGAGGCTGGGGAGGAGGAAGCAGCTGTGGGGGCCATGAGATCACCCACCTAGGTGGGAGACACCCCTAGTGCCTGGAGAGGCAGGGACAGGCACAGGGGCAGAGAGGCTGCAAGGAGGTTCTTCCCTTCGGGCATCACTCAACAGCGCCGCTCTGCTTCTCTGGTGGTTCAGGCTTCCTCCACAAGCATCCCATTTGCACAGCTCCTCCCTCCATCCCGTCCCCTCAGGATGTCTCATCACGGCCACCCGCAGTCATCTGCCTGGTTCTGCTCTCCAAACCCCACGTTCCAGCACCTAGCCCTTGTCTGCAGCGGAGGACACCCTCTCAGGCTGGGTGGGCAGGGCAGGGGACAGTACCCTGCGTACAGGTCTCACTCTGTCCTGCACGCTGGTTGCCGTGTTCTCTTCCCACAGAGGACGCGCTCCCGGTCTGTCCCAACTGAAGTCCCCCCAGTGAGGGGCTTCCCTGGATGTGGAGACCTCTCCTCTCTTCAGATCCCCCCAGGGTTTTGTGGGTCCCATCCGGCTTCTTTTCCTCTCCCCTTTCCTCCATCTCTCTCTTGTCCTACCTGGCTCAGCAGGGATCTTTCTTGTCCTTTCAGGTGTCCAAGTTCCTCTGCCCGTGTTCCTCAGGGCTCTGAGAATTTTTCCACTTCAAGATGTATTCTTGATGCTTTCGTGGAGAGAGATGAACTCCACGTCTTCCGAATCCTCTGCCATCTTGACTCCTTCTATCTCAGTTTTCAGCTTAATCTAGCCAAGTGTATGCCAGTTTTATGTAAATTGTAATCTATATTCCCCAAGAATAGTAAGTAGAATTAATAATTATTTGGTATCTTTCAGCTGTGTCTTCTCACGACACCCAGGGTTTGAGGACCCAAAAGCCAGGCTTAGAAGATTTACTCCCAACAGCAAAGCTAGGAATATATGAAAGATTTCACCTTGCAAATTTACATTTAACCAAAGACTGGGAATCTATGAGGGCATGTAAAGAGCGGAGAGCATGTTATGATGGACACAACCAAGTTGGTACAGTTTCCCATAAAGTAAACATTACCGCCAAAAGAAATCAAGGATGTGAATCAAATAAGGAAAAACCAATTTCAGATGACCAATTTCAGTCATCAACATCTGCAGATGAGTGTATATTTGTCAGCAAAGATCTACATCATCTCTTGAAACATACATGTCCTCTGAAGGGAAATATGGAAAATCTGGAAAGTCATCTAGTCTCTACTGCAAATACTCATTCCAACCTATACTCTGAGCATAGCTGTCTATTAAATATAGATTCAAACATGTCTGGAGACCAGAAACTTAAACATGAGGGGGGAAATTCTCAATACAATCAATTTGAGGGATCCTTTAACAAGGGTTTCTTGTTTTTCAACCAACAACTATTGTCTCCTTGTTCCAAAGTGTGGAATGTTGATTATAATGGAAGACACCTTATTCAACCGTCATTATTCAATACATATGGAGGTATAATTAGTGTGGAACAACTTTACAAGTGTAACAAAATGAGGAATGCCTTAAGCAGGAGCTCTACCCCGAATAATTACAAGAGTATACATGATGGAATGAGAAGCTCTTCATGCAATGAAACTGGCCATAATGTTGACCAAGACTCATATCTCCTGAAACAACAGGGACATCAATTTTCAGACAACAATTCTAAACATCATAAGTGTAGGAATATGTTTTGTCAAAGCTCAAATCTTACTATTAATACTTATAAGAGTATGGATATTGGAGAGAAGACTTATGATTGTTATGATTATAGTAAAGTTGTTAACCAGTCTTCAAAACTTATTCAACAGCAGAATATTCAGACTGAGCAGAAACATTGCAAGTGTAATACCTGTGGAAAAGTCTGTAGTAACTCACCAAATCGAAGCAGACATACGAAAATTCATTCAAGAAGGAAAGATTTGAGATGTACAGCATGTGGCAAAGCCTTTAATCAGAGTTCATATTTAACTGAACATCAGCGAATCCTTACTGGGGAGAAACCATACAAATGTACAGAATGTGGCAAAGCCTTTATCCATTATTCACTACTTACTCAACATCAACGAGTCCATACTGGGGAGAGACCTTATAAATGTACAGCATGTGGCAAGGCTTTTAAGCAGAGTTCAACTTTGACTCAACATCAACGAATCCATACTGGGGAGAGACCGTATAAATGTACAACATGTGGCAAGGCTTTTAAGGACATTTCAACTTTAACTCAACATCAGCGAATCCATACTGGGGAGAGACCTTATAAATGTAAAGCATGTGGCAAGGGTTTTAAGCAGCGTTCAGGTTTAACTGAACATTACCAAATCCATACTGGGGACAGACCTTATAAATGTACAGAATGTGGCAAAGCCTTTATCAGTTGTTCACTTCTTATGCGACATCAACGAATCCATACTGGGGAGAGACCTTATAAATGTACTGAATGTGGCAAAGCCTTTATGAATTATTCACATCTTACTCGACATGAACGAATCCATACTGGGAAGAGACCTTATAAATGTACAGCATGTGGCAAGGCTTTTAAGGAGATTTCAACTTTAACTCAACATCAGCGAATCCATACTGGGGAGAGACCTTATAAATGTACAGCATGTGGCAAGACTTTTAAGCAGCGTTCAGGTTTAACTGAACATCACCAAATCCATAGTGGGGAGAGACCATATAAATGTACAGCATGTGGCAAAGCCTTTATCAATTGTTCACTTCTTACGCGACATCAGCGAATCCATACTGGGGAGAGACCTTATAAATGTACAGAATGTGGCAAAGCCTTTATGTATTATTCACATCTTAATCGACATGAACGAATCCATACTGGGAAGAGACCTTATAAATGTACAGCATGTGGCAACGCTTTTAAGGAGATTTCAACCTTAACTCAACATCAGCGAATCCATACTGGGGAGAGACCTTATAAATGTAAAGCATGTGGCAAGGCTTTTAAGCAGCGTTCAGCTTTAACTGAACATCACCGAATCCATACTGGGGAGTGACCTTATAAATCTACAGCATGTGGCAAAGCCTTTATCAATTGTTCACTTCTTACGCGACATCAGCGAATCCATACTGGGGAGAGACCTTATAAATGTACAGCATGTGGCAAGGCTTTTAAGCAGAGTTCCAATTTAAGTCAACATCAGCGAATCCATATCGGGGAAAGACCTTATAAATGTACAGACTCTGGCAAATCCTTTTCCCAGAGTTCAGGTCTTTCTCTACATCAGAGAGATCATACTGCAGAGAAATGTTAGAAATGTAAGGAGTGTGGCAAAGCATTTCATCACAGTCATCACCTCACTCACAATCAAAGAATACATAGTGCAGAGAAACCCTAGAAATGAATCAGTGATAAAAAAAAAAGTTGGTCCCAAATATACAATTTTGAAAAAACGAGTGTTTTCTTTGGAAAGATACATGAGTGAAATTAAAAAAATGTAAAAAACTGCTTAATCAAACATCAAAAGTAACTCAATACCAGAAAATTCATCCTAGAAAGCATGTCATTAGTACCACTTTTCTTGAATTAGTCTCAGCAGAAACACTGTAGCAAGTATTCCATAAGTAAAACACATACAAATATGATATGTTAGTATGGATCACAAGATGAAGGGGTGGACATTTGCAGAGGTATAATTATTATTAATGTATCCTTGTCTATGTTAAGTTATTTCAGATTATTAAGGACCCAAAACGAATGTAATTCAACTCTCAAATTACTACATGCTGTGATTTGTTTCTACTCTATATATGAACTTCTGTTTGTGATGGTTGTTGCCCAATGGTAAGAGAAGCCCTTCTATATGAAGTGGGAATCATTTACATTTATTCTCCAATTTATAAGATTAAGAACACAGTCGTGTTATATACACACTAAACCTCTGAATGGAGGTATTTGTCACTGATGTCAAACACCTCAGTGGTCACCATTATGTAAGTGTTCAGGGAATAATTCAAAGTAAGACAGAAGTTTGTTCTAAGTTTTCAATAATTATGTCACTTGCTTTTTAAGCATAAAAGAAGGATAGTTCATGAAAATCTAAGGTATTTTTATAACATCAACATAGAGAAATCATGCATATTATCTGGCAGGCTTGAAGTAAGGACACCTTCTCTTCTATCTGATGTAAGTATAGAAAACTCTTTCTGGAAAAGTCATATTAATATAATGAATGTCCATCCATGTTTAGTAAATTAGCTTCCATTTTGTAAACCATATAAATCACATTCTCAGATCATTTCATCAGAGAAACAGGAAAGTTTTTAGAAGCTTGTAATGTGTATTTTAATCAAGGATCAAACAACAATTGAAAAAGGTTTTATTCCATCTGTGTAAAATTAATGTATCTTAATTAATAAAAGTCAATGGTTTTTCAGTGTTACATATGATGTGGAATGAATGAAGGGTTAACGCACCTCCAGCATTAACCTCTCCCACCTATTTAAGGTTGCAGGAAAGGTAACGTAATGATAAACTATTTGAAGCACAGGGGGATGGCATCTGTAGAAATTAGTTCCTTCCTGCCATTAAACCTCTCATAACTTCATATATTTCCCACCATTTCTATGTTGTATCTCCTCTCCAATTTTTATTGACTTGGACATCATGGTGGTTCTAATAAGAAGGATCATACAGAGTACTGTTGAGAGCTCCCCTGAACTGCTCCATGCTGTTGCTGCCTCAGCGTCTGTCTGGGGAGCAGGCAGCCTGCAGGTCCGTGAACTCACAGCAGCCAGTCCTGTGAGAACCTGCACTAGATGACCCCTTCCTCGGGACCAGCAGTCTTGCTGAACCCCAGGGTCTACTGCACAGCCCCCACCCCCTCCCCGCCTTCAGTGATCCCCTCTGAGCTCACCAGCATCCTGCTCGTCTTTGTTTGAATGGACCACTCCACACTCAGCCTGTGGCACCCACAGCACTTCACCCAGGGTCAGGTCTGAACCCCAAGTACTGGAATTTTCTCTGCCTGGTTCTAGCCTTGACCTTCCTCAGGGGCCCTCAAGGCTTGCTGTGCATTCTCTGAGGACTTAGAGTCATAAACTCACCTGGTGCAATTGTCCTTTGTTCTTCTGTTCGCTAAAACTTTTCAGGGGCTCATTTAAGCAAATGTAAGTTTAACAAAGTCACAGAAAGAATAGGCAAAAGCTATGATGGGAAAATTCGGAGCCAAGATTTCTAAAATCTTACCCTGTATAATTCTTAGCCACATGTGTGTTGTAAGGCTTAAAGGAACTGTTTTCTCATGGCTTTGGCATACTTTGAATGCAATATATAAATATCTGAAGATATATACATAATATGATTTATATAACACACATTGAATACAAGATATTAATATCTGAAGGTAAACATGTTAGTGAGAAGACCAAGAAGGAATATGTGAGTGTATGTGTATTCCTACACATTTAACTTAGAGAATTTAGAAATGCTAGATCAAAACTGGTCATTTCAGAATTGCAGATGATTTACTAAAAACTGTAAAGCTTGTCAATTTGTCGATTAATCTGTTTTGTCTACTTTTCATGGAATTCATTTCCTTAAATATCAGGAGGTTATGTTTTTTAAGGAACTTCCACACGGTCCTCCCACGTGACTGCACCAGCTTACATTCTCTCCAGCCATGTAGGAGGTTCACTGATCTCCAAGCCCCTTCAGCGTTTGTGATATTATTAATGGGCGTTTTGCTCATTGTTCTGACTGGCATGCGGTGATACATCCCTGTAGCTTTGTTCTGCATTTCTTATTGTTTAGCGGTGGTGAGCATCTTTCTTTTGCCTCCTGCCCATGGAAAAGAGCAAGCTGCCCCGCCCAGCCTCAGCAGCTGTGGGGCACAGGCTTAGTCTCCCCACAGCATGTGGAGTATTCCTGGACCAGGGATGAGGCCATTTCCCCCCCACAGTGTCAGATGGATTCTCCACCACCGGTGACCAGTCTGTTTAGCTTTTTTCCCCTTTTGAGACATATATATATATATATATATGACATATGTATATATATATATACACGCATTGGAATATAATTGCTTTACAATGTTGTGCTGATTTGTGCTGTATGAAATCATCATTCAGCCATAACTATACATAAATCTACTCCCTCTTCGACCTCCTTCCCGTGGTCTCCATTTCACCCCTCTGGTCAGCACAGAGCGCCAAGCTGAGCTCCCTGTGGTAAACAGCAGCTTCCGACCATCTACCTATTTTCACCATCAGTTCAGTTCAGTTGCTCAGTCGTGCCTGACTCTTTGTGACCCCATGGACTGCTGCATGCCAGGTCTCCCTGTCCATCAACAAATCCTGGACCTTGCTCAAACTCATGTCCATTGAGTCAGTGATGCCATCCAACCACCTCATCCTCTGTCGTCCCCTTCTCCTCCTCCCTTCAATCCTTCCCAGTGTCAACATCTCTTCAAATGAGTCAGTTCTTCACATCAGGTGGCCAAAATATAGAAGTTTCAGCTTCAACATCATTCCTTCCAATAGATATTCAGGACTGATTTCCTTTAGGATGGACCGGTTGGATCTCCTTGCAGTCCAAGGGACTCTCAAGAGTCTTCTCCAATGTTTTACCCATGGTGGTGTACATATGTCAATGGTACCCTTTCAATTGGTCCCCCTCTTCTTCTCCTGCTGTGTCCACGTCTGATCTCTATATTTGTACAAATATTGTCTTAACAGATATGTATGGAACTTAAAAAATGGTATTGATGAACTTATTTACTGAGCAGGAATACAGGCGCAGAGGTAGTTCTTAAGCTTTTGCATGTTAAGCATTCAAGACATAAAATACATTGACAATCATTCCATGCATTTGATTGTTGTAGCCATGTGTTCTGGGAAACAAACTGACTAAGAAGGACAATGCAGATAGTGGAGTGTAGTTTATTACACCGGCGGGGCCAAGGCAGAGTCTCCTCTTAGCCAGGGACCCCAAACAGTGTTTGTGAAAACTTTATATACCCTAAGTGTACTTGCTCAAACCCACCTCCCCAAATTCCTTGAAACTAGTCTGGACAAGGTAAAAGAGAGATACGATCAAAGTTAACCCATGATTCTTGTGCCACAGGACTAAATAAACAGTGGATATTTATCAACAGGCCTGTGGTCATATCCCAATAAACAGAATGGAATTCACCACTTTGTTCTGTTACAGAGATAATTAACATATTCTTTTAGGCAACAGAGTCCAAGTAGAAGTCTTGAGGCTCTTTTATCGGGGGGCCGGGGTGGAATCTGATTTTACATTGGTATGCCTTTTCCATATACACCGGGGTGCAAAGTTCAGAGTCCACTGGGAGGGTGACCGTGCGTGTAGCCTAATGCTCACAGCCTGGCCTAAGACGGAGTTCAGCTCTGTCTGTTTCCTCCTTCATTACCAAGTGAAAGAAGCCCATTTGAAAATGCTACAAAAGGTAGGATTTCTACAATATGACTTTTGGTGTAGGTAAATGTTCTCATGTGTGCTCAGTTGTGTCTGAGTATTTGTGATCCCAGGAGCTGTAGCTTGCCAGGCTCACCTCTGTCCATACATTTCCCAGGAAAGGATACTGGAGTGGGTTGCCATCTTTTCTTCCAGGGGATCTTCCTGACCCAAGGACTGAACCCGCATCACCTGGATGTCCTGCATCGGCAGGCAGATTCCTTACCACTCAGTCACCTGGGAATCTAGTAAGAAATATAGAAGAGATTTAAAAGGTCCATGATTACTGTGGGTTTCAAAGGAGGGACTATGAATATCCTAAGTCTAGAGAACTTTCTGGACCATGAAATAATTTGTGTTAAACTGTCATGCTGGACACATGTTATTAAACATTTATCTAGAGGTATGGAGTGCACATTCCTAAAAGAGGAACACAGGGGTAAACTAGAGAGTTTATCTATTTACTGCCCATGTGGATTCATCAGTGGTAACAAATGCTCACTCTGGTGGGGAAAGCTAAGTAGGGAGATTGTCCACATGTCGACATATATGGGAGGTATATGGGAAATGTCTAAACTTTATTCTCATTTCTGCTGTGAAACTAAATCTTCTACAAAGTTGGTACTGGTGAATGCAGACTGAATATTTTTTAGAATACATAATATGAGAAAGATGAATATGCTTCTATCTTTAATTTTTCCTTGCTCATTGTGTTATAGCCACGTTTTCTGGGAAACAGACTCACTCAGAAGGACAATGCAGATAGTGGAGTGCAGTTTATTACACCGGCGGGCCCAAGGCAGAGTCTCCTCTTAGCCAAGGACCCCGTCCAGCATTTGTGAAAATCTTTTATACCCCATGTGTACGTGTCCAAACCCACTACCCCAATTCCCTTGAGACTTACATAAACAAAGGAAGGGTAAATACAACTACAATAACCCCATCATTCGCGTGTTATGTGTTCAAACAGTCAATAATCAATAAGCCCACAGTTACATTCCAAATAGTTAATAACCGATAAGCCTGTGCTTACATTGTGATAGATAGTGTCCGGAGGCAGGGGTGATTAGCGTCTGTTTTCTCTTCTTCAAGATTCCCCTGCCCAGAGGGGGTCTTATCCTTCCATTATCATTCCCACAGGCGCTAAGCACAGAGTTCAGAGTCCACTGGAGAGGTGGCCACGCACGATCAGCACAGACAGGCCTGAGATGGAGTCCAGGCCCTATGAATTCCTTCTTCATTCCCCCCTCTTGATGCTCTTAGTTTCCATAACGAGCATCATTTATTGAGATATTGTACCTTAGCCCTCCTGTCACCCACATGAGAGAATGCTATCAACCTCTGGGTTACAAAATTCACAAGACATTGTAGGAAGCAGGGCCCACAGAGCAGTATGATTAAGATTACTATAACAACAGTTACAATGGTTTTCCACCAGTCTCCCTTTGCCCAGGAGAGAACTGAAGTCCAAAAGGGAATATTTTCATTAGACATGGCTTTCTCTTGATTTTGCCTATCCTTCAAGGCAGTAGATACATTTCCAGACAGGTCAGGGATATACACACAACATTCGATTTTAATTACGGCGCAAGTCCTTCCTTGGGCTGCTGTGAGTATGTCTAATGCCATCCTATTTTGAATTACTGCCTTCCTCATCTGAATTTGTTCTTCGTTCAAAGCTTGAATGGCTTTTGTACTGTCTAAGAGGGCCTGTTTAGTGAAATTAGTTAAGGCCTCTACCTTAACCATGATATCTGTTGTTCCTACAGAGGGTACAAACAAGGCAGCAAGATAGTCATACCATTGGAACACAGATCGTGTCCATCTTGCATGCAGATAAGGCAGGTTTACTGGAGGCTGGTGTAGGCCAGGCTTAATACTGCCATGGGCGAAAGCAAATCCTAATGTGCAATGCCCCACCCAGCCAACTGGTAACCATGGCCATAAGTTAAGCCCACAGAGCCACTGGGTCCCATTGGGGGCTACCCAGCGGATTCCAGGATTATATTTCCAGTCGGAACCGGGCCACTGAACAGACTGATTGGGGTGATAGGTAACTTCCAAGACTTGTTTACATTATTCAGGGGGCAAATAACCCATATATTTTAATTCTTTTGGGTCTAGGGGGTGGTCTCCAAATCCAACTTTCTGTTCTTTTTGTTCCCAGCAAATAGTAGCAGGGGTAATCAACTGTCCTTTCTCAGGAGTCATCCAGAAATATTCATCCCAGGCCTGGTAGTATTGCTCAAGGTACTGGGAGGCCTGTCCCCCTTTTGTAAGAGAACCCTTCTCCTTTTTATTTTTCATATATGAGGTATAAGCCTTTGTTACTTCCATAAGGCTGGTGTTCATGTTAAATGTAACCCTATGTCCGTGGCCCATTGATGGCTCCTTTTTACACCAGGAGAGCAAAGAAAGGTTATGATTGGTGAGAGAGAGAAAAGTTCCTTTCTGTTGCTCTAAGAAGGAACACAGTGGTATAAACTCCCCATAACGGAGTGGCGATACCCACCAGGGGAGTCCGTCCATTACTGACAGGGGCATGGCCCCACATACCCAACAGTTGGAGGAGTTGTGGAAGTTCGCGTAAGAATGTGCCCACGAGATGAAGACGTTGTCCTGTGCAGGAACACTGGTCAGGTTCAGAATTGCGTTGATGAGGCCGAGCAGCAGGAGTCGTTTACCCAGCTCCATCCTGTAGAAGGCTCGTCTGGGATCTCGTTCTCTTCTTCCTCTTCAGAATGATCTTGGTTCCCCGTGGGTCGGTGGGGTCCTCCTGGGTGGTCCACTCAGCGTCTTCCGGGTCAGTGTTGTATGCCTTCTTCGCTCTGGTGTGATGGATCCAAGGGGCAATGCCTGCAACTTTAACTGCGGTAGGAGTGGTTAAAACAACAGTATAAGGACCTTTCCACCGGGGGGCTAGGGAGTCATGTTTCCAGTCTTTCACCCATACCTGGTCCCCTGGTATAAACTCATGCATTTGCTCCCCCAAGGGGAACGGTATTCTTTCTTGCACAAACTTAGTTACTTGATTAATTACCTTACCTAGTTGTTCCATCTGCTGTGATATCCCGTCTCCTCCTACCTGAAGTATATCAGTTGTTACCTGTCTTATTATGGGAGGAGGCCTCCCATACACAATTTCATAGGGAGAGTAGCCATGGGACCGTGGGGTCATCCTGAGTTTGAGCAAGGCCATGGGAAGTAAATCCACCCAGGAACAGTCAGTCTCTATAATCCACTTAGAAAATGTCTCCTTTAGTGTCCAGTTAGTTCGTTCTACCATTCCGGAGCTCTGAGGCCGGTAGGCAGTGTGTAACTTCCATTTTACATTCATGGCTTTACTTACTCGTTGTATCAGATCCGATATGAAGGCTGGCCCGTAATCTGATCCTATGCTGGTGGGGAATCCAAATCGAGGAACTATCTCCCTAAGCAGGCTCCGAGCCACTTCTGATGCTCTTTCAGTTCGGGTGGGGAAGGCCTCCACCCATCCCGAGAATGTACATACCAAGACCAACAGGTAATGAAAATGACGATATGGCTTCATCTCAGCGAAGGCCACTTCCAGATGTTCAAAAGGAGGGGTACCTTTTAATTGGATGCCTGGGGGTTTTGGTCTGCACCCTGGAGCAGCGTTAATCTGAGAGCAGGCGTTACAATTTTGGGATTCCATTCTACATAGAGAGGAGAGGCGAGGAACCAGAAAATACCTTCGGATCAAGTCCTCCAGTTTGTCATGTCCTAGGTGAGTCATACGATGAGCTTGGCTCACCAGAGAGGGGGCCATCCTTTCAGGCACTAGTAGCTTACCACCTGGCAGTTCCCACCATCCTTTCTCTGTTTTGGTGGCTCCCTCCGCTTCAGCTAGCTGGTTTTGAGCCTTGGTGTATGTCGGGGAGTCTAGGGCCAGCTCGGGTAGCTCAGCTAGGACAAATGTCCTCATGGGGATTTCCCCGGATTCTTTCCTGTCCTCGGCTGCTCGCCGGGCGGTCTCATCAGCCAGCCTATTTCCTCAAGCCTGTGGGGTGTCTTCCTTCTGGTGCCCATGGCAGTGCATGACTGCTACCTCCGTGGGGCTCCAGACAGCGTCTAACAGAATCAAGATCTCTTCCTTATTCTTAATGTCCTTTCCATTGGCCGTTAGAAGGCCTCTCTCCCGGTATAGCGCCCCATGTACGTGGAGTGTAGCGAAAGGATACCGGGGGTCAGGGTAGACGTTCACTCTCTTGCCCTTTGACAGCTGCAGTGCCCGGACTAAGGCCCATGACTCTGCTCGTTGGGCTGACCAGTGTTGTGGCAAGGGGCCGGCCTCTATAACAGTCCTCTCTGTAACTACAGCATAGCCTGAGAGTCGCTGTCCTAGCTTTACCAGGCTGGTGCCATCAGTATACAGAGTCCAGTCAGGATTTGAAATTGGCCTGTCTCGGAGGTCTGGACGGCTAGCATAGACCTCCTCTAAGACTTCCTTGCAATCGTGAGTGGGTCCTCCTTCTCCCACTGGGAGAAGCGTTGCCGGGCTTAAACCCTGGCAAGGTTCAATACGGAGGTTGGGGTTTTCACATTGCAGTCCCTGGTATTGAATAATCCGGGAATTTGACAGCCATTTGTGGGGGTCTCCTCGAAGGGGTGTTGACTTCATGTGGGACCTTTACGATCACGTCCTGGCCAAAAGTCAGCTTTGTGGCCTCACGTACCAGTAAGGCGACTGCGGCCACTGCCCGCAGACAGCCAGGCCAACCGGTGGCAACGTGACCAAGTCGCTTTGAAAGATAAGCTATTGGCCTGTCCCACGTTCCCAAGGTTTGAGTCAAAACCCCCATGGCTGTTTTATCTTTCTCAGTCACATACAAGGTGAATGGTTTGGTGAGGTCTGGCAATCCCAAGGCGGGGGCGGAGGTGGTTGCTAGCCTCAGCTCCTCAAAGGCTTCCTGCTGTTTTTCAGTCCAGTTTACAGGATTTTCTTCAGGCCCTGTCAGGAGCTCAAATAAGGGCTGGGCTATTTGAGAGTACCTTGGAATCCAAATCCTGCAGAATCCAGTGGTCCCTAGGAACTCCCTGACTTGCCGCCGAGTCTTAGGCGTGGGGAGCCTCAGAATTACTTCCTTTCTAGATTGGTCCAGCAACCTTGTGCCTTCCCTTAAGACAAACCCCAAATACTTTACCTTCTCCTTGCAGATTTGTGCCTTTTTCCTGGACACTCGGTATCCCGCTTCTGCCAGCAATTGGAGGAGCGCTCGGGTCCCTTCCCAGCATTCTTCCCAGGTCTCAGCGGCCAGCAACAGGTCGTCCACATATTGCAGGAGCCAACATCCATACCTTTCAGGCTGGAAAGGTTCCAGGTCCGAGGCCAAGGCTTCTCCAAAGATGGCTGGCTCGTTTTTGAATCCTTGCGGGAGGCGAGTCCAGGTGAGCTGCTGCTTATTGCCTCCGATGGGGTCCTCCCATTCAAAGGCAAAGATGGGTTGTGATGCAGGTGCTAGGCGTATACAGAAAAAGGCATCTTTGAGGTCCAAACAAGTATAGATCCTTGTCTTAGGTGGGAGGAGACTAAGTAAGGTATAGGGGTTTGGGACGGTCGGGTGCAGAGTTACAGCGGCCTGATTGACCAATCTAGATCCTGCACAGGCCTATAGTCTTGTCCTCCTTCCTTTTTTACCAGCAAGATTGGTGTGTTCCAGGCTGATTGACATTCCACCAGGATGCCTGCCTGTTTTAGCCTGTTGATGTGAGGCAGAATCTCAGTTCGGGCTTCTATGGGTATTGGGTATTGACACTTTCTCACTGGGGTTGCGCCAGGTTTGAGTTCTATTATTACAGGGGCTTGGTGTCTAGCTAGCCCAGGGGGGTTATCTTCGGCCCAGACCTCAGGGAACAGCTGAGTCAGCCTTCTCTCCAACTCTGTTGCCTGGTCTTGTTTATCTCCAGGAGGCTCATGTAGCCTCCATTCGTCTTGAGGGGGCACAGAGAGGGAGAGTAAGTAGGTTGTTGTGCCCACCCGAAAAGTGGACCTCTCTTCAGGAGAGAAAGTCACTTGTGCTCCCAGTTTGGAGAGTAAGTCTCTCCCCAGCAGGGGTACTGGGCACTCAGGGATATAGAGGAACTCATGAGTCACTTGGTGACCCCCCATCTGACATTTTCTGGGCTGGCAAAACGACTTAACCATTTCTTCTCCTGAAACCCCAGTTACAGCAGCAGTCCTTTTAGACCGTGGCGCCACTGGTTTAGTTACCACAGACAATTCTGCCCCGGTGTCCACCATAAAGTCAATGTCTTGGTCCCCAATTTTTAAAGTTACCATGGGCTCTCAGGGACCTGATGTCTTTGAGCCCCGGCGTCCCTATTCAGTCTCTATGTTAGTGAGTTCTGCAACTGGGAGGGATTTATTTTCCCTTCTTCCTTCTGGGCACTCATTCTTCCAATGGCCAAACCCGCGGCATCGGGCACATTGATTTGGCTGTAATGGAGCCCGTGGCCTCCGTTGGGACCGGTTGGAGGGCTGTCCTGACCTCGAAGCTAGGGGGGTCTTCTTTGCTCTGGCGGTGGAAAAGTCTCCGGAAGACTTTCCAAGCGCAGCAGCCAACATTGCAAACCTCTCATCTGTTCTCCTCTGCTCGTCTTTATCCCTCTTCTCGTATTTCTTTTCTATTTCCGCGTCCCTATTCCGGAACACCTTGTCTGCTATCTCAATCAACTGAGAGCTAGACATGGATAGAACTCCCTCGGTCTTTTGAAGCTTTCGTTTTATGTCAGGAAATGCTTGCGAGATGAATGACGAATTTATAACAATCTGGGAGCCCGTAGCTTCTGGATCTATGGGTGTATAGAGTCTGTAGGCCTCACAAAGCCTCTCGTAAAATTCGGAGGGTGACTCGTTTCCCTTCTGAACTATTCCGGCCGGTTTAGACATGTCCATCGGCCTCCGGGCTCCCCTTCTAAGCCCTTGTATAATCGCTGTCCCGTATCTTTCTAATTGGATTTTTCCCTCCTCTGTATTATAGTCCCAGTTAGGTCTGTCAGTGGGGAAGGCTTGTTCTATCCACCTCTCTGGGTTAGCAGTGCCCTCAGGGACCATCTCCTGTAACCATTTCCTTGCCTCAGCGTTGATCCTGTATCTCTCTTCTGTACTGAAGAGGGATGATAGTAATTGCATTATATCGTCCCAGGTTGGTAGATGAGTGCGGAAAATAGTCTCCATTAGTCTAGTCATACGCTTGGGTTCCAACGAGTAAGAGGGGGTGTGTTTTTGCCAGTTCAGTATATCAGTTGATGAAAAGGGCTGATAGTAATAGGTTACAGGAGCTTGGTGATAATTACCATCCTCCCCTATCACTGGGGGTTGCTGAACTTCTCTGAAGGGCATCTGCAAGGGTATTTTTTCCTCTGGCTCTTTTGCAGAGCGGAGCCTTTGTTTAATTCCAGTGGTTCCTCCCCGTCGTCCGTGAGTACTTACTGGGAGTGGAGGGTAGAGTTTAGGGAAAGTAGGAGCAGCATCCGGGGTGGTAGAGTCCGGTGGGCTCATTGCCCCTCCAGTTGAGGTTGGAGCCTGCTGGGAGGGTGGCTCTACAACCTGTGGAGCTGTCAGGACCCCTGAGGAGTCCGGGAGGCTTACCGGTCCCTGGCTGCTTCCTCCGGTGGCCACGGTGTTACTAGCTGGCAGAACCATCATCCAATACGGAGGTCGGGGAAGCTCATCTCCTTCAGGGTCCTGTAAAATTTCCTTCTCATCCTTGGTTATCTTTTGAGCCATCAAGATTTTTCCTTCCCCGCCATGAGCATAAAAACGGGCCCATTTGGGGGGGTCTTGGGCTATTCCCAGCCAAGAGTCTATGTACGGGAACTGATCAGGGTGTCCGGGCTTTCCCGTAACTATAGCATAGACTGCCTTTATGAGATTTAAGTCCATAGTTCCCTCTGGTGGCCAGCCAACTCCCACTGAAGGCCATTCGACTTCACAAAGGGTACGCAGCCGGCCGGGTGTCATTTTCTTCCCATAGTCTCCATCGAATCCTTTCTTAAAATTCTTAATCATATTCTCCAATACAGTGGCCTTCCTCCCATTTTCTTACCTCTGGATTCCCACGTCCCAGGGCCTTCCTGAGAAGCCAATTTACCTGTCTCCACTGGCAGGGGAGATGATGGGTCACACAGCAGATGGGTACCTCCTGGGGGAGGGCAGAATACGAGCATGCAGAAATCAATATCCTCTTTGTAAAAAAAAGAAAAACCTGGGACTTCCCTGGTGGTTCAGTGGCTAAGACTCTGTGCTTCCAATGCAGGGGGCCCGGGTTCAAACCCTGGTCAGGGAACAAGATCCCATGTGCTGTAACTAAGACCTCATGCAGTCAAATAAATAAATAAATATATATTAAAAAAAAAGAAGAAAAAAAGAAAAACCTGTGGCGACAGCTCGGCACGTTCCCTAGGACGGCGTGGACACACCTCCTGACTGGCCTTCTTAAACCCTAAGTCCCTCTCTTCATCCCTGGCACGGCCGTCGGCCTCAGTGCCGAGCAGCTATTGTCACCAACCCAAACCAGTTTCCTATGCGGCTCCCTTCTGGTCCCTCCAGGGGGGTGATCAGGCCCCCTCTTCCACCCTGCTGGGTGGGCTCCTCCTCACCTGAGCGCTCAGTTCCCTGCTGCCGTTCACTACCTGCCAAAGCGAAGAAACCGGGCTTTGAAAGGCTGAATACTTCCAGAGGGGCGAGGCGCCTTCCCCCCTCTAGGAGATTCAAGCTACAAAGCCTCGGGGTGGCCTCAAATGAGACCTGTCTCCTCAAAGTGAGGAGTTTCCCGGCCAATGCACCAAATGTTATAGCCACGCTTTCAGGGAAACAGACTCACTCAGAAGGACAATGCAGATAGTGGAGTGCAGTTTATTACGGCGGCGGGCCCAAGGCAGAGTCTCCTCTTAGCCAAGGACCCCGTCCAGCGTTTGTG
The DNA here is from genome assembly GCF_910594005.1 of Cervus elaphus. Taxonomy (NCBI): domain Eukaryota; kingdom Metazoa; phylum Chordata; class Mammalia; order Artiodactyla; family Cervidae; genus Cervus; species Cervus elaphus. Next base: position 58,874,843 of record NC_057818.1, on the reverse strand, counting down.
AAAATCTTTTATACCCCATGTGTACGTGTCCAAACCCACTACCCCAATTCCCTTGAGACTTACATAAACAAAGGAAGGGTAAATACAACTACAGTAACCCCATCATTCACGTGTTATGTGTTCAAACAGTCAATAATCAATAAGCCCGCAGTTACATTCCAAATAGTTAATAACCGATAAGCCTGTGCTTACATTGTGATAGATAGTGTCCGGAGGCAGGGGTGATTAGTGTCTGTTTTCTCTTCTTCAAGATTCCCCTGTCCAGAGGGGGGTCTTATCCTTCCATTATCATTCCCACAGGCGCTAAGCACAGAGTTCAGAGTCCACTGGAGAGGTGGCCACCCACGATCAGCACAGACAGGCCTGAGATGGACTCCAGGCCCTATGAATTCCTTCTTCAATTGGACTTTAAAGATGTGGGAAAATAGAGCTCTCTAAATGGAGCAGAGAATGAACTGTAGCAGTTGATTCATAAAACCTAGAAAAACACACACAGGAAGTAGAGCAACAACATTCTCAGGTGTTAATTCATGTGTGATGTAACTTATGACAACACCGATCATTATCAGATAGCATTTAGGGCATCGTTTTCAGAGGCATTTGGCTCAGCCCATACGCACTGTGAACCTAGCGTGTCCTGCTCAGTTCAGTTCAGTTCAGTCGCTCAGTCGCCCTGGACTGCAACACGCCAGGCCTCCTGCTGCCCCTGGTTTCTTTTCCAAGAAAGCGGGGATGGAAATGCTTCCAGGCTCCTGGTCTCTGAAGTTGGAGCTGCCACGCCTGCAGAGAGGTGGTCACAAAAAGCAAATCATTTTGTGAAAACCTGTGTCCCCAGGCTGCAGAGGCGGGTGAAAAAAAACTAAGGACAGGGGAGATCTTTGGGAAGAATTCTGCAAGTAGAGCCTGGCAGGAACCCAAGACCCCCAGGTGATTCTGACCAAACACTCACCTCTCCCCTCCCAGCCCCCAAGGGTACAGGCAGGCTGTGGACCACCACACCCATCCTAGAAAGAGCCCCTCCCCAGGGAATCAGGTTGACCTTCTTTGTTTCTAGAAGTTCCCTCCCTAAACCCTCCCTTCCTGAGGTCTCAGGTGTGAGGTTTCCCCTCAGGGCTCTGAATGCGGGTCTTCCTCTTATATTTCTTTCACAACCCTCCTAGGGTGGGTCAGCTAGCCCAGAAGTAGGGTCCACTGTCTCTCGTGAACTGTTCTCTGTAACTCGAAAAGGAAGGAGAAGAACTAGCCCGGACGATCTGCAAATAGGGTAGAGCACCAGGATGTGATTAGCATTATCAGGTTAGTCTTGATTCCCCACTACAGATTGGGAACACAGAAAGTCGAGAAGGAGCTCAGAAAAGGGTGAGGGAAACAGGAAAACTTCTTCTGTTTCCCTGCAGCAGTTGCAGGTTAAACAGCTGCATGGATGCCTTTGAAGGTATTTTCTCAAATGCAGATGTGAGTTTTCGATGTAGCATCCCCAGAGAAGACGCAGAGCAGGAGGAAGAAGAGGAGGAAATGGCAGCTTCTCAGGTACGTGTTCTGTCCCGGGTCTGGGGCTGTGTCTGCTTTTCTTCCTGAAATGCCTGGACTGAGAACCTGCAAACCTTTAGGTCTCTGCTTCTAACTTTTGTGCCTGGGTGTTTGTTATCAACTTCTTTATTTTTTCCTTTTCTTCTTATCATAGTGAAGCCTGGCTCTTTAGACCACTTCTCTCTTGAGTCGCAGAATCTTGTCTCCCTTGTCTGTATCCTGGCTTTCTATGGAGCATGATGAATTCTCAACATGAATTAGCGACTTTCAACGGGTCAATATATTCCCTTTGTGAGAAGCACTGGTATCCGAGATTCGCACTGGGATGTGGTTCGGTGTTGGGATCTTAGGGAACTAGGGGAAATGCCGTGATGAGTTTACATATGGATGCCATTTCAGCTTTTTAGGAGTTATAAAATGCCCTTATATATTGAATAAACTCAGTCATCCAGAATTTTTCAAAAAATGCTCATAAGTAAAAAGAAAACTAGGAGATACTGTCCTCTGTAATGCTAAGACTTAGTAGTGAAACACATTGTTAGGTAGTTAGAATAGGGAAAAAGAGTCCAAAATGGCAGTGGCTAAAAGACCTGGAAGGGGAAGCCCGCGAAAATAGAACAAAGGAAGGTCCGACGACTGGAATGAGAACCTCAGGTAAAACAAACAACGCGCCTGCCTAGGCCCGATTTACATAAGACAGACCCAGGGGCAGAGAAACAGGTAAAAAGAGGAGTCAAAGCCCTCTTCCTTCTTCTCTCTCTCTCTCTCCCCCGCGCGATGGGGCGATCTTCTCTTCGTGTCTTTGGATCGACCTGTCCTCACAACTCGAAGATGGATTTTCCGGGTATTATCTAAATAAATAGAGCTGTCACACTGATTTATTTAAGAGCTATAACACGGTCTGTCCTCTGAGAGCTGTGACCCGCCAAGGGGCTTTAATGTCCGTTACTCCAAATTTTCGTTGTGACGAGACAAAGAACCCAGGAACATACACTCGCGTGACAACATTGTTAGGATACAAAACAGAGGAAGTATATATGAAATGAATTTTGCATAAAACTGATATTTTTTATGTCACTTCAAGTTATAAATTCCTTATTTTTTCCGAAATGCCCAGGTTCTGATACTGCATCTGCCGTGCATTTAACCATGACAGATGATGTCCACTGGCTCTGGTGATTTCTCTGAGATTATCAGGCTATAGAGTTCGTTTTTCTTTCCCTCTGTCTTTAAACAAGGCTGTGGAAAAATGGAATGAGGAACATGTGAAAACCCTCACAGTTAATGGAGAAAGTCCACATCTTCTTGGTTTCTCTTTGCTTTGGAAAATGAACACTCACTGTGTTGATGATAGATACTGGGTTTTGGGAGTGGGAGTTTTCATCACTCAAGCCCAAGTGTGATGTTTCCAGTACACTCCACGCTCATATCACAGACAAAGTCTTACTCACATTTTTGCATTTTTTTATAAAAATATTTGCAACAATCTTATTGGTGCTAGTCTGTTTTCACCTGTGTTGAATGTCTAAGATACAGCTCAACAAAATGATCCAGTTTTTCAAGAAATTAAAGTTTCAGAACCAAGAGCTCTAATTTATCTCATACCATTGTATATGTCTGCACCCTTGTGTATTTAAAATATACAAAGAATATCATCCACAAGCAGATGTATATATTTTAACCCATTAAAAAGAATCTCGATTTTATTGACATGAGTAGGAATGGCTGAACTGAACATGAACTGATTTTATTGACATGAATATCGATTTTATTGACATGAATATGAACGAACTCTGCTGAACTGAACTGAACTGAACATGAATCAGTTCATTTCAGTCGCTCATTCGTGTCTGACTCTTTGCGACCCCATGAACCGCAGCACTCCAGGTCTCCCTGTCCATCACCAACTCCTAGACTTTACCCAAACTCATGTCCATTGAGTCAGTGATGCCATGTAACCATCTCATCCTCTGTCGTCCCCTTCTCCTCCTGCCTTCAATCTTTCCCAGCATCAGGGTCTTTTCAAATGAGTCAGTTTTTCACATCAGATGGCCAAAATATTGGAGTTTCAGCTTGAACATCCGTCCTTCCAATGAACATCCAGACTGATTTCCTTTAGGATGGACTGATTGCATCTCCTTGCAGTCCAAGGCACTCTCAAGAGTCCTCCAACACCACAGTTCAAAAGCATCAATTCTTCTCTGCTCAGCTTTTTTTATAGTCCAACTCTCACATCCATACATGACTACTGGAAAATTCATAGCCTTGACTAGACGGACCTTTGTGGACAAAGTAATGTTTCTGCTTTTTAATATGCTGCCTAGGTTGGTCATAACTTTCCTTCCAAGGAGTAAGCGTCTTTTAATTTCGTGGCTGCAGTCACCATCTGCAGTGATTTTGGAGCCCCCCAAAATAAAGTCAGCCAATGTTTCCACTCTTTCCCCATCTATTTGCCATGAAGTGATGGGACTGGATGCCATCATCTTAGTTTTCTGAATGTTAGCTTCTCCTTAATACTCTTTGTAAGTATATAGTCTCATTTTAATATATATGTCTGTATGCATGAAAATGTTTCTCTTTTACTTGTTGTGGTATTCTCCCCAGTTATATAAAGTTCTTTTTAAAAAATACACATATTTATGTTTGCCTGAGTTTTGTCTTGGTTGTAGCCTACAGAATCTTGGAGCCATGTGGGAGACTTTGTTGCAGCAGGCAAACTTTAGATGTGGGTGTGGCATCTAGTTCTCTGACAAGGGACTGAACCCAGCCCCCTGACTTGGGAGCTCAGACTACCAGGGAAGACCCTAGAAAAACTCCTATATACTTTTTTTAGTGTTGTCCCTGGGTAATTGTGTTTTACTAGTTAAATTTTAGTTCAGATAAACTGAAGCAAATTCAAGATTTGTCATTTAATGAATGTTTGTTAAAATATTTGGAAAACGGTGGAACAACAATGTAGTTGATTTTATATTATTTATGTGATGCATTCAAGACCCTGTAAAAACTTTTAGAAAGACATATAGTATATACTAAATAGTTGAAAGGATGATTGCTGCTATGGGTACTATTCTATCAGACCTGTCAATTTTGTAAAACACTTAAAATTCAATGTTAAGTATAAATTCTTACCTTACTGGTCAACCTCTTTGCTTTTCAGAACGGTCATTCATGTGTCAGAATTTTCAACATTACTAGTTAAAATAAGCTTGTTAAAAATGTGGCACATTGGCCCCACTCCAGAACTCTTAGATCAGAGCATGCTTTTTAAAAATATTTCCTGTTTCCTTGATAGGGGGCTTCCCTGGTGACTCAGATGGTGAAGAATCAGCCTGCAATGTGGGAGACCCGGGTCCAATCCCCTGGTGGGGAAGATTCCCATGGAGAAGGAAATGGCAACTCACTGCAGTATTCTTGCCTGAAAAATCACATGGACAGAGAATCCTGGCATGCTACAGTCCATGGGGTCGGAAAGAATCAGACATGACTGAGTGACTAACATGGTTTTCTTGATAGACAGTTTATCCTGGGTCACAGGAGTACAAGTCTCAAAAATAGATAAGTCAGTGTTGATGCGATTGTTTTATAATTTCTCTTCCAGATCAGAATAGTTTCTGTAGTGGTCTGTGGATCATGTCTCATTCTCTTTTCCTGGAGTTAGAAATACAGTGGAAAATACGGCAGTATAAAAATTATATTCCTGTGTAACACCAGACATTCTCCTAAATCAGAACCATTTCTCTTGCTGGTTTCATCTTGGGTCACATTAGGAAGTCTTCCCAGGTCCACGTGGCTTATGTCCTTTGTATTTCAGGGGCTGCTGACATTCCAGGATGTGACCGTAGATTTCACTCAAGACGAGTGGGAATGCCTGGACCTCAGTCAGCGGGAATTGTACAGGGACGTGATGTTAGAGAACTACGGGAATCTGGCCTGCTTGGGTGAGGATCACTCGCTTATAAAATCCCTCAAAAACCCCAAAATTCCAAAAATCTCAGGGTTTTTGTTCATTCATTCTAGAATGTCTCCTGGAATTTTCTGCTTTGTCCAGTAGAGGTTAAGATTCCTACTTTCCAGGGGAAAGTAACCTTCTTTCTTGATATAACCTGCCTTCTTGTTCTTCAGTCGCTAAGTCATGTCCAACTCTTTGCGATCCTGTGGAATGCAGCAAGCCAGGCTTCCCTAGCCTTCTTTAACTCCCAGAGTTTGCTCACATTCATATCCATTGAGTCAATAATGCTATTCAACCATCTCATCTTCTGCCACTCCCTTCCCCTGTACTCAATCTTTCCCAGCATCAGGGTCTTTTCCAATGAATTGGCTCTTCGCATCAGGTGGCCGAAGTATTGGAGCTTCAGCATCAGTCCTTCCAATGAATATTCAGGGTTGATTTCTTTAGAATTGACTGGTGTGATCTCCTTGCTGACCAAGGGACTCTCAAGAGTCTTCTCCAGCACCACAGTTCGAAGGCATCAATTCTTTGATGCTCAGCCTTCTTTATGTTCCATATACCACATCCATACATGACTATTGAAAAAACCATACCTTTGACCTTTGTTGGCAAAGTGATGTCTCTGCTTTTAATATGCTGTCTTTGTCATAGCTTTTCTTCCAAAGGGCAAGCATCTTTTAATTTCATGGCTGCAGTCACCATCTGCAGTAATTTTGGAGCCCCCGCCCCATCCCAAAATTAAATCTGTCACTTTTCCCCTATCTATTTGCCATGACATGATGAGACTGGATGCCATGATCTTAGTTTTCTGAATGTTGAGTTTTAAGCCAGCTTCTTCACTCTCCTCTTTCACCCCCATCAAGAGGCTTTTTCGTTCCTCTTCAAGTTCTGCCATTAGAGTGATATCATGTGCGTGCCTGAGGTTGTTGATATCTCTCCTGGTAATCTTGATTCCAGGGTGTGATTCATCCAGCCCAGCATTTCACAAGATGTACTCTGCATAGAAATTAAATCAGCAGGGTGTCAATGTACGGTCTTGATGAACTCCTTTCCCAATCTGCAACCAGTCAACTGTTCCATGTACGATTCCATCTGTTGCTTCTTGACCTTTGTATACTTCATTTTAGCTTTACCATTTAGGTGGTAATTCTGTAAGTTCTGTTGTATCAAATAGTGCCACTCTCCTCTTAAAACCGGAATTCCACTAACTGCTTTTGCTTTAGTAGAACTTGAGCATAATATCAAAATCTGATTCTGATGCATTTGTCTTTTAAAGATGCTTCCAAAAAACTATTTGGTGAAATTCTTTTTCTTAATGCTATTTTAACTTTCTACCTTGACTTCTCTCTCACCTGAATACATATTGGATTGGAAATTGATGAATATCTCAGAAAACACATATTCCTTTTTCTGATGAACAGGTCTTGTGGTCTCTAAGCCGGGCCTGGTCAAGTTTCTGGAGCAAATGAAGGATCCCTGGGATGTAAGGAGAATGGAGACAGCCATACACCCAGGTATGTGTCTATGGATGAAGCAGATTAAGTCAGGTGAGAGGGACAAGCATTGGGGAGGAAGTCATATTTTGTCATGTGGTTTGAGAAGATCTGCTTCAGTGGAGATGATTTTGGATTAGCCTAGGTTTATTTCTGTCACTGTCATAGAGCATCATCTCCTGACCCATTCCTGATTCTTTTCATCATTTGTGTATTTTTCTCCAGTGATTAATTTTCATATTTACAGTTAGAACCAAAATACTTGTCTTGGCCTGGAACAACCTCTATGACCTGATAACTCGTCCATTTTGGGGCGGTTTTAGGAAATCTGCATATTTCTGAGTAACTATATTAAGCCCTTTTAAAAGTGCTGATTCTGTCCCTAGTCAGAAGTGTGTGGGTGGAGCTGTGAAAAAATTGCCAAACTTCTAGGAATACTGGGGACAGATGTTTTTTGAATTCTACCATATAATTTCCAGTCCACTGGAAACTATACATATGACCTTAGAAATATCATAGTCAAATTCTTTCTTCACTGCATAAGACACCTCATTAAAATGAGAGAATGCAAATCTGAATTTTAGGTTACGTCTTCTCTTTTTTTATATGAACTAACATTAAATGTGTTAAGTATATTTGTCCCAATTCATTAATGCTAAAATGCTTTAATATATTTATTTAACTCACAGAGTTTTTAAACAAATTACTGACACTGGAGTTTAGAACATTTCCCACAGTGCTTTTTTCTGATTGTTCTTCACTATTAAGCTTATAGATGATATAGAGAAATCCTTAAGAAGAAATTTTTCTGTTCCAAAAATGCTATTTTCCAATGTTATGTTAGTTTTGCTATACAGAAAGAATAAGTGATGCACATACACATTTCCTTTCTTGATTAGATTTCCTTCCCATCTAGGTCACCACAGAGCATTGAGTAGAGTTCCCTGTGTTCTCACCATATTTTTCAAGTCTCACTTCTCATTTGATTTGTTAAGAACTCTTAGCTTATTAAATCTATCTTGTTTTTTATGAAACATCCCAGGACTTTATCATTTATGCCATCTATTTCTGATTAGTTCTACCTCAATATCATTTACTATTTTAGACTCTATTAGAACATGCTCCGATAACAACATGAGTGGTAAGTGGGTTAAATAATTAGTAGGCATTAGCATTTGTGAAAACATTTTGTTTGTAAATTTGATTACTTAAAGCAAAAATTAACCATTACACTGCTCAACTTCTCCTCGCTTCCTTGTTCCTGCAGGTTTCTATCTTGACTTCTCCTCTGCACCATACTCCTCTGTCATCTCATCTTGTCCAATGTTCTGTGTTTGTGGTCTCTGTTCTGCAGGCTGCAGATCCTAGTTCCTCTTGCTATGGTGTCTGCTCCCTGGCGGGTGAGGTGGTCCTGAGACTTGTGCCCTTATGCCCTTGAGAGGGGCTTGATTGTTACTATTGTGACCAGAGCCTGCCCGGATCCTGAGGGCCGCTTCACCTTTCCTCTGTGGCTGTAACTGTTTGTGGAGGGGTCTGCTTCCTGATTGGTGGAGCAGAGGCCCCAGATCTGAAATGAGCTCTGCTCTGATCTGTGGTGCTGCTGATCTAGTGGAACTGGTGCACACCCCCTGGGAGGGAAGCCGCTGAGTGTTGCTCCTCTGGGGATGTTCTTCTCGGAGAGTGCTCTGCGTGTCATCTTTCATGTGCTGTGCGAGCTCTCGTGTGACCCTGTGTTGGCATTGATCTTGGCGCCACCTGAACCATGGGTATGCTGGCACTTGACCCTGGTGTCTCTTAGATGTTATTTTCACCAGGTCACCAGCAGAGATCCACTGTAGTCATATCCCAGGTGTACATTCATTGTGGAGCTGGACCCGCTGCGGTGCTATGGGGGCAATGTAGACTGTGACCTGGGCCAAATGCCTCATGTGTCTGCCTACAAAGTCTACAGTTGCTAAAGCCAGACTGGTCTTGATTGCCAGAGCCTCATTTCCATCCAGATGTTCTGTTGGGGCTGAGTTTACCAAGCCAGTTGTGGGGTGTAACACCATGGTTTGTACAGATGCAAGGAGAGGTCTCAGCTTTTCTTGCTTAGTGGCAGGGACTTGGGGCTCAGCTGTGGTTTCAGCACCACCTGTACATTGGGACCACCCACAGGCGTGTGCTCTGAAGGTGCCACTGGAGCCCATGAGACTACCATGGTGGGGAGGAGGATGGGGAGGAGGAAGCAGCTGTGGGGGTCATGAGATCACCCACATAGCTGCGAGCCATTTCTCGTGTCTGGAGAGGCAGGGACAGGCACAGGGGGAGAGAGGTTGCAAGGAGGTTCTTCCCTTCAGGCATCACTCAGCAGCCCCACTTTGCTTCTCTGGTGGTTCAGGCTTCCTCCACAAGCATCCCATTTGCAGAGCTCCTCCCTCCCTCCTGTCCACTCAGGATGTCTCCTTATGGCCAACCGTAGTCCTCTACCTGGGTCTGCTCTCCGAAACCCACGTTCCAGCACCCAGCCCTTGTCTGCATCGGAGGACACCCTCTCAGGCTGGGTGGGCAGGGCAAGGGTCAGTACCTTGCGTACAGGTCTCACTCTGTCCTGCACGCTGGTTGCCGTGTTCTCTTCCCACAGAGGACGAGGCTCCCCGTCTGTCCCAACTGAGCTCCCCCCAGTGAGGGTCTTCCCTGGATGTGGAGACCTCTCCTCTCTTCAGATCCCCCCAGGTTTTTGTGGGTCCCATCCTGCTTCTTTTCCTCTCCCCTTTCCTCCTTCTCTCTCTTGTCCTACCTGGCTCAGCAGGGATCTTTCTTGTCCTTTCAGCTGTCCAAGTTCCTCTGCCCGTGTTCCGCAGGGCTCTGTGAGAAGTTTTCCACTTCAAGATGTATTCTTGATGCTTTGGTGGAGAGAGATGAACTCCACGTCTTCCGAATCCTCTACCATCTTGACTCCTTCTATCTCGGTTTTAGGCTTAATCTAGCCAAGTGTATGCCAATTTTATGTAAATTGTAAACTATATTCCCCAAGAATAGTAAGTAGAATAACTTATTATTTGGTATCTTTCAGCTGTGTCTTCTCACGACACCCAGGGTTTGAGGACCCAAAAGCCAGGCTTAGAAGATTTACTCCCAACAGCAAAGCTAGGAATATATGAAAGATTTCACCTTGCAAATTTACATTTAACCAACGACTGGGAATCTATGAGGGCATATAAAGAGCGGAGAGCATGTTATGATGGACACAACCAAGTTGGTACAGTTTCCCATAAAGTAAACATTCCCATCAAAAGAAATCAAGGATGTGAATCAAATAAGGAAAAACCAATTTCATGTGACCACTTTCAGTCATCAACATCTGCAGATAACTGTATATTTGTCAGGAAAAATCCACATCATCTCTTGAAACATACATCTTCTCTGAAGGGAAATGAGGAAAATTTGGAAAGTCATCTAGTCTCTACTGCAAATACTCATTCAAACCTATACTTTGAGCATAGGTGTGTATTAAATATACATTCAAACATGTCTGGAAACCAGAAACTTAAACATGAGGGGGAAAATCCCCAATACAATCAATCTGAGGGATCCTTTAACAAGGGTTTATTGTTCTTCAACCAGCAACTATTTTCTCCTTGTTGCAAAATCTGTAATGTTGAAAATAATGGGAGAGACCTTATTCAACCGTCATTGTTCAATACATATGGAGGTATAATTAGTGTGGAACAACTTTACAAGTGTAACAAAATGAAGAATGCCTTAAGCAGGAGCTCTACCCCCAACAAATACAAGCGTATACCTGATAGAATGAGAAGCTCTTCATGCAATGAAACTGGGCATAATGTTGACCAAGACTCATATCTCATGAAACAACAGGGACATCAATTTTCAGACAACAATTCTAAACATCATAAGTGTAGGAATATATTTTATCAAAGCTCAAATCTTACTATTAATACTTATAAGAATATGGATGTTGGACAGAAGACTTATAATTGTTATGATTATGGTAAAGTTTTTAACCAGTCTCCAAAACTTATTCAACAGCAGAATATTCAGACTAAGTGGAAACATTGCAAGTGTAATACATGTGGAAAAGTCTTTAGTAACTCACCAAATCGAAGTAGACATAGGAAAATTCATACAGGAAGAAAATATTTCAAATGTTCAGCATGTGGGCAAACCTTTAATCAGAGTTCATATTTAACTGAACATCTGGGAATCCATGCTGGGAAGAAACTATACAAATGTACAGAATGTGAGAAAGTCTTTATCTGCTGTTCATGTGTTACTCAACATCAGCAAATTCACACTAGGGAGAGACCTTATAAATGTACAGACTGTGGCAAAGCCTTTATCCATTTTTCACTTCTTACTCGACATCAACGAATACATTCTGGGGAGAGACCTTATAAATGTACAGCATGTTGCAAAGCCTTTATCCGTTATTCACTTCTTACTCGACATCAACGAATCCATACTGGGGAGAGACCTTATAAATGTACAGCATGTGGCAAGGCTTTTAAGCACAGTTCAAGTTTAACTCAACATCAGCGAATCCATACTGGGGAGAGACCTTATAAATGTACAGCATGTGGCAAAGCCTTTATCCGTTATTCACTTCTTACTCGACATCAACGAATCCATACTGGGGAGAGACCTTATAAATGTACAGCATGTGGCAAGGCTTTTAAGCACAGTTCAAATTTAACTCAACATCAGCGAATCCATACTGGGGAGAGACCTTATAAATGTACAGCATGTGGCAAGGCTTTTAAGCACACTTCAAATTTAACTCAACATCAGCGAATCCATACTGGGGAAAGGCCTTATAAATGTACAGACTGTGGCAAATCCTTTTCCCACAATTCAGGTCTTTCTAGACATCAGAGAGTTCATACTGCAGAGAAATGTTAAAAATGTAAGGAATGTGGCTGAGAATTTCATCACAGCCATCACCTCACTCACAATCAGAGAATACATAGTGCAGAGAAACCCTAGAAATGAATCAGTGATAAAAAAAAAAAAAAAAATTTGGTCCTAAATATACAATTTTGAAAAAAACCAGTGTTTTCTTTGGAAAGGTACATGAATGAAATAGAAAAATGTAGAAAACTGCTTAATCAAACGTAACTCAGTACCAGAGAATTCATACTAGAAAGCATTTCATTAGTACCACTTTTGTTGAATTACTCGAAGCAGAAACACTGTAGCAAGTATTCCATAAGTAAAACACATACAAAATTGATATGTTAGTATGGATCACAAGATGAAGGCGTGGATATTTGCAGAGGTATAATTATTATTAATGTATCCTTGTTTATGTTAATGTTATTTGAGATTATTAAGGAACGAAAAGGAATGTATTTCAACTCTCAAATTACTACATGCTGTGATTTGTTTCTACTGTATATATGAACTTATGTTTTTGATGGTTGTTGCGCAATGGTAAGAGAAGCCCTTCTATATGAAGTGGGAATCATTTACATTTATTCTCCAATTTATAAGATTAAGAACACAGTCATGTTATATACACACTAAACCTCTGAATGGAGGTATTTGTCACTGATGTCAAACACCTCTGTGGTCACCATGATGTAAGTGATCAGGGAATAATTCAAAGTAAGACAGAAGTTTGCTCTAAGTTTTCAATAATTATGTTACTTGCTTTTTAAGCATAAAACAAGGATAGTTCATGAAAATCGAAGGTATTTTTATAACAGCAACATAGAGAAATCATGCATATTATCTGGCAGGGTTGAAGTAAAGACACCTCTTCTATCTGATGTAAGTATAGAAAACTCTGGAAAAGTCATATTAATATAATTAATGTCCATCCATGTTTACTAAATTAGCCTCCATTTTGTAAACCATATAAATCACATTATCAGATCATTTCATCAGAGAAACAGGACAGTTTTTAGAAGCTTGTAATGTGTATTTTAATCAAGGATCAAACAACAATTGTAAAAGGTTTTATTCCACCTGTGCAAAATTAATGTATCTTAATAAAAGTGAATGGTTTTTCAGTGTTACAATTGATGTGGAATGAATGAAGGGTTAACCCACCACCAGCATTAACGTCTCCCACCTATTTAAGGTTGCAGGAAAGGTAACGTAATAATAAACTATTTAAAGCACAGGGGGATGGCATCTGTAGAAATTAGTTCCTTACTACCATTAAACCTCTCATAACTTCATATATTTCCCACCATTTCTATGTTGTATCTCCACTCCCATTTTTATCTACTTGGACATCGTGGTGTTTCTAATAAGAAGGATCATACAGAGTACTGTTGAGAGCTCCCCTGAACTGCTCCATGCTGTTGCTGCCTCAGCGTCTGTCTGGGGAGCAGGCAGCCTACAGGTCCTTGAACTCACACCAGCCAGTCCTGTGAGCACCTGCACTAGATGACCCCTTCCTTGGGACCAGCAGTCTTGCTGAACCCCAGGGTCTATTGCACAGGCCCCCCTTCAGTGTTACCCTCAGAGCTCACCAGCATCCTGCTCGTCTTTGTTTGAATGGACCCATCTATACTCAGCGTGTGGGACCCACAGCACTTTACCCAGGGTCAGGTCTGAACCCCAAGTACTGGAAGTTTCTCTGCCTGGTTCTAGCCTGGACCTTCCTCAGGGGACCTCAAGGCTTGCTGTGAATTTTCTGAGGACCTAGAATCATAAACTCACCTGCTGCAATTGTCCTTTGTTCTTCTTTTAGCTAAAACTTTTCAGGGGCTCATTTAAGCAAATGTAAGTTTAACAAAGTCACAAAAAGAATAGTCAAAAGCCATGATGGTAAAATTCTGAACCAAGATTTATAAAATCTTACCCTGTATCATTCTTAGCACATGTGTCTTGTAAGGCTTAAAGGAACTGTTTTCTCATGGCTTTGGCATACTTTGAATGCAATATATAAATATCTGAAGATATATACATAATATGATTTATATAACACACATTGAATACAAGATATAAATATCTGAAGGTATACATGTTAGTGAGAAAACCAAGTAGGAATATGTGAGTGTATGTGTATTCCTACACATTTAACTTAGAGAATTTAGAAATGCTAGATCAAAACTGGTCCTTTCAGAATTGCAGAGGATTTACTAAAACCTCTAAAGCTTGTCAATTTGTTGATTAATATGTTTTGTCTACTTTTCATGGAATTCATTGCCTTAAATGTCAGGAGGTTATGTTTTTTAAGGAACTTCCACACGGTCCTCTCACGTGACTGCACCAGCTTACAATCCCTCCAGCCATGTAGGAGGTTCCCTGATCTCCAAACCCCTTCAGTGTTTGTGATATTGTTTGTGGGCTTTTTGCGCATTGTTATTCCGCCTTGCATGCGGTGATACATCCCTGTAGCTTCTTTTGCATTCCTTAGTGTTTAGGGGTGGTGAGCATATTTCTTTTGCCTCCTGCCCATGGAAAAGAGCAAGCTGCCCCGCCCAGCCTCAGCAGCTGTGGGGTACAGGCTTAGTCTCCCCACAGCATGTGGAGTATTCCTGGACCAGGGATCAGGCTTTTGTCCCCCGCAGTGTCAGATGGATTCTCCACCACCGGTGACCAATCTGTTTAGCTTTTTTCCCTTTTGAGACATATATATATATATATATACATATTTATTTATTGGAATATATATTGCTTTACAATGCTGTGCTGGTTTGTGCTGTATGAAATCGTCAATCAGCCATAACTATACATAAATCTACTCCCTCTTCGACCTCCTTCCCGTGGTCTCCATTTCACCCCTCTGGTCAGCACAGAGCGCCAAGCTGAGCTCCCTGTGGTAAACAGCAGCTTCCGACCATCTACCTATTTTCACCATCAGTTCAGTTCAGTTGCTCAGTCGTGTCTGGCTCTTTGTGACCCCATGGACTGCTGCATGCCAGGTCTCCCTGTCCATCAACAAATCCTGGACCTTGCTCAAACTCATGTCCATTGAGTCAGTGATGCCATCCAACCATCTCATCCTCTGTCGTCCCCTTCTCCTCCCCTCTTTAACCTTTCCCAACATCAGGGTCTCTTCCAATGAGTCAGTTCTTCACATCAGGTGGCCAAAATATAGAAGTTTCAGCTTCAACATCATTCCTTCCAATGAATATTCAGGACTGATTTCCTTTCGGATGGACTGGTTGGATCTCCTTGCAGTCCAAGGGACTCTCAAGAATCTTCTCCAACATTTTATTCATGGTGGTGTATATATGCCAGTGGTACCCTTTCAATTTGTCCCCCTCTTCTTCTCCTGCTGTGTCCACGTCTGATCTCTATATTTGTACAAATATTGTCTTAACAGATATGTATGGAACTTAAAAAATGGTATTGATAAACTTATTTACTGAGCAGGAATATAGGCGCAGAGATAGTTCTTAAGCTTTTGCATGTTAAGCTTTCAAGGCATAAAATACATTGACAATCATTCCATGCATTTTACTGTTGTAGCCGTGTGTTCTGGGAAACAAACTGACTCAGAAGGACAATGCAGATAGCGGAGTGTAGTTTATTACACCGATGGGGCCAAGGCACAGTCTCCTCTTAGCCAAGGACCCCAAACAGTGTTTGTGAAAACTTTATATACCCTAAGTGTACTTGCTCAAACCCACCTCCCCAACTCCTTGAACCTAGTCTGGACAAGGTAAAAGAGAGATATGATCAAAGTTAACCCATGATTCTTGTGTCACAGGACTAAAGGAACAGTGGATATTTATCAACAGGCCTGTGGTCATATCCCAATAAATAGAATGGAATTCACCACTTTGTTTTGTTACAGAGATAATTAACATATTCTTTTAGGCAACAGAGTCCAAGGAGAAGTCTTGAGGCTCTTTTATGGGGGGGCGGGGTGGGATCTGATTTTCCATTGGTATGCCATTTCTATAGACGCCAGGGTACAAAGTTCAGAGTCCACTTGGAGGGTGACCATGGGTGTAGCCTAATGCTCACTGCCTGGCCTAAGACGGAGTCCAGCTGTCTCTGTTTCCTCCTTCATTACCAAGTGAAAGAAGCCCATTTGAAAATGTTACAAAAAGTAGGATTTTTACAATATGACTTTTTGGTGTAGGTAAATGTTCTTATGTGTGCTTAGTTGTGTCTGAGTATCTGTGATCCCAGGGGCTGTAGCCTGCCAGGCTCACCTCTGTCCATACATTTCCCAGGAAAGGATACTGGAGTTGGTTGCCATCTTTTCCTCCAGGGGATCTTCCTGACCCAAGGATTGAACCCGCATCACCTGGATGTCCTGCATCGGCAGGCAGATTCCTTACCACTCAGTTACCTGGGAATCTAGTAAGAAATATAGAAGAGATTTAAAAAGTCCATGATTACTGTGGGTTTCAAAGGAGCGACTATGAATATCCTCAGTCTAGAGAACTTTCAGGACCATGAAATAATTTGTGTTAAACTGTCATGATGGACACATGTTATTAAAGATTTATCCAGAGGTATGGAGTACACATTTCTAAAAGAGGAACAAAGGGGTAAACTAGAGAGTGTATCTATTTACTGCCCACGTAGATTCAGCAGTGGTAGCAAATGCTCACTCTGGTGGGGAAAGCTAAGTAAGGAGATTGTCCACATGTGGGAACAAGAGGTATATGGGAAATGTCTATACTTTATTCTCAAATCTGCAGTGAAATAAATCTTCTACAAAGTTGGTACTGGTGAATGCAGACTGAATATTTTTTAGAATATATAATATGAGAAATATGAATATGCTTCTATCTTTAATTTTTCCTTGGTCATTATGCTTTAAAGATGTGGGAAAATAGAGCTCTCTAAATGGAGGAGACAACGAACTGTAGCAGTTGATTCATAAAACCTAGAAAAACACAGACAGGAAGTAGAGCAACAACATTCTCAGGTGTTAATTCATGTGTGATGTAACTTATGACAACACGGATCATTACTTCTTGGTTGGTCATCAGATAGCATTTAGGGCATCGTTTTCAGAGGCATTTGACTCCGCCCATACGCACTGTGAACCTAGCGTGTCCTGCTCAGTTCAGTTCAGCTCAGTTGCTCAGTCCCCGTGGACTGCAGCACGCCACGTCTCCTGCTGCCCCTGGTTTCTTCTCCAAGAAAGCGGGGATGGAAGTGCCTCCAGGCTCTTGGTCTCTGAAGTTGGAGGTGCCACGCCTGCAGAGAGGTGGTCACAAAGCAAATCATTTTGTGAAAACCTGTGTCCCCAGGCTGCAGAGGGGGGTGAAAAAAAACTAAGGACAGGGGAGATCTTTGGGAAGAATTCTGCAAGTAAAGCCTGGCAGGAACCCAAGACCCCCAGGTGATGCCCACCAAACACTCACCTCTCCCCTCCCAGCCCCCAAGGATACAGGCAGGCTGTGGATGACCACACCCATCCTAGAAAGAGCCCCTCCCCAGGGAATCAGGTTGACCTTCTTTGTTTCTAGAAGTTCCCTCCCTAAACCCTCCCTTCCTGAGGTCTCAGGTGTGAGGTTTTCCCTCAGGGCTCTGAATGCGGGTCTTCCTCTTACGTTTCTTTCACAACCCTCTTAGGGTGGGTCCGGTAGTACAGAAGGAGGGCCCACTGTTTCTCGTGAACTGTTCTCTGTAACTCGAAAAGGAAGGAGAAGAACTAGCCCCGAAGATCTGCAAATAGTGTAGAGCACCAGGATGTGATTAGCATTATCAGGTTAGTCTTGATTCCCCACTACAGATTGGGAACACAGAAAGTCGAGAAGGAGCTCAGAAAAGGGTGAGGGAAACAGGAAAACCTTTTCTTCTCTTTCCCTGCAGCAGTTGCAGGTTAAACAGCTGCATGGATGCCTTTGAAGGTATTTTCTCAAGATGCAGATGTGAGTTTGGGATGTAACATCCCCAGAGAAGACGCAGAGCAGGAGGAAGAAGAGGAGGAAATGGCAGCTTCTCAGGTACGAGTCCTGTCCCGGGTCTGGGGCTGTGTCTGCTTTTCTTCCTGAAATGCCTGGACTGAGAACCTGCACACCTTTAGTTCTCTGCTTCTAACTTTTCTGCCTGGGTGTTTGTTATCAACTTCTTTAGTTTTTCCTTTTCTTCTTATCATAGTGAAGCCTGGCTCTTTAGACCACTTCTTCCTTGTGTCCCAGAATCTTGTCTCTCTTGTGTGTATCCTGGCTTTCTACGGAGCATGATGAATTCTCAGCATGAATTAGCGACTTTCAACTGCTGAATATATTCCCTTTGTGAGAGAGAAGCACGGAGAGGCACTGGTATCCTAGATTCCCACTGGGATGTGGTTCGGTGTTGGGATCTTAGGGAACTAGGGGAAATGGCATGATGAGTTTACATGGGGATGCAATTTCAGCTCTTTAGGAGTTAGAAAATGCCCTTATATATTGAATAAACTCAGTGATCCAGAATTTTTCAGAAAATGCTCAGAAATAAAAAGAAAACTAGGAGATACTGTCCTCTGTAATGCTAAGACTTACTAGTTAAACACATTGTTAGGTAGTTAGAATAGGGAAAAAGAGTCCAAAATGGCAGTGGCTAAAAGACCTGGAAGGGAAAGCCTGAAAAAAACAGAACAAAGGTAGGTCAGAGGACCGGAGTGAGAATCTCAGGTAAAACAACGCGCCTGCCTAGGCCTAATTTACATTAGACAGACCCAGGGGCCGAGAAACAGATAAAAATAGGAGCCAAATCCTCTTCCTTCTTGTCTCCATCTCTCTCTCTCCCGCGCGATGGGGTGATCTCCTCGCGTCTTGGGATCGACATGTCCTCACAACTCAAAGATGGGTTTTCCGGGTATTATCTAAATAAATAGAGCTCTAACACTGATTTATTTAAGAGCTATAACACGGCCTGTCCTCTGAGAGCTGTGACCCGCCAAGGGGCGTTAATGTCCGTTACTCCAAATTTTCGTTGTGACGAGACAAAGAACCCAGGAACAGACACTCGCGTGACAACATTGTTAGGATACAAAACAGAGGAAGTATATATGAAATGAATTTTGCATAAAACTGATATTTTTTATGTTAGGTTCAAGTTAGAATTTCCTTGTTTTTTCTGACATGCCCAGGTTCTGATAGTGCATCTTCCGTGTGATCCATTTACACCATGACAGATGATCTCCACTGGCTCTGGTGATTTCTCTGAGATTATCAGGCTATAACGTTCATTTTGTTTCCCTCTGTCTTTAAACAAGGCTGTGGAAAAATGGAATGAGGAACATGTGAAAACCCTCACACTTAATGGAGAAACTCCACATCTTCTTGGTTTCTCTTTGCTTTGGAAAATGAACACTCACTGTGTTGATGATCGATACTGGGTTTGGGGAGTGAGAGTTTTCATCACTCAAGCCCAAGTGTGATGTTTCCAGTACACTCCTCGCTCATATCACAGACATAGTCTTCTTACTCACATTTTTGCATTTTTTTGTCAAAATATTTGCAAAGATCCTATTGGTGCTAATCTGTTTTCACCTGTGTTGAATTTCTAAGATACAGCTCAACAAAATGATACAGTTTTTCAAGAAATTAAAGTTTCAGAGCCAAGAGCTTTAATTTATCTCATACCATTGTATATGTTTGCCCCCTAGTGTATTTAAAATATACAAAGAATATCTTCCACAAGTAGATGTATATATTTTAACCCATTAAAAATAATGTCGATTTTATTGACATGAATAGGAATGACTGAACTGAACTGAACATGAACTCATTTTATTGACACGAATATCAATTTTATTGACATGAATATGAATGAACTCAGCTGAACTGAACTGAACTGTACATGAATCACTTCAGTTCCGTTGCTCATTCGTGTCTCACTCCTTGTGACCCCATGAACCGCAGCACTCCAGGTCTCCCTGTCCATCACCAACTCCTGGAGTGTATCCAAACTCATGTCCATTGAATCAATGATGCCATCTAACCATCTCATCCTCTGTCGTCCGCTTCTCCTCCTGCCTTCAATCTTTCCCAGCATCAGGGTCTTTTCAAATGAGTCAGTTTTGCGCATCAGATGGCCAAAATATTGGAGTTTCAGCTTGAACATCAGTCTTTCCAATGAACATCCAGACTGACTTCCTTTAGGATGGACTGGTTGGATCTCCTTGCAGTCCAAGGGACTCTCAAGAGTCTTCTGCAACACCACAGTTCAAAAGCATCAATTCTTTTATGCTCAGCTTTCTTTATAGTCCAACTCTCACATCCATACATGACTACTGGAAAAACCATATCCTTGACTAGACGGACCTTTGCGGACAGAGTAATGTTTCTGCTTTTTAATATGCTGCCTAGGTTGGTCATAACTTTCCTTGCAAGGAGTAAGCGTCTTTTAATTTCGTGGCTGCAGTCACCATCTGCAGGGATTTTGGAGCCCCCAAAAAGAAAGTCAGCCACTGTTTCCACTCTTTCCCCATCTATTTGCCATGAAGTGAGGGGACCAGGTGCTGTGATCTTAGTTTTCTGAATGTTAGCTTTTTCTTAATACTCTTAGTAAGTATACAGTCTCATTGTAATATGTCTGTATGCATGAAAATGTTAAAAGTATTTTTTTTTCTTGTTTTGGTATTCTCCCCAGTTATATAAAGTTCTTTAAAAAAAAAAAATACACGTATTTATGTTTGGCTGAGTTGTGTCTTGGTCGTAGCGTGCAGAATCTTGGAGCCATGTAGGGGACTTTGTTGCAGCAGCCAAACTTTAGCTGTGGTGTGTGGGATCTAGTTCTCTAACAAGGGACTGAACCCAGCCTCCTGACTTGGGAGCTCAGACTACCAGGGAAGACCCTAGAAAAACTCGCATACACTTTCTTTAGTGTTGACTCTGTGTATTTGTGTTTTACTAGTTAAATTTTAGTTCACATGAACTGAAGCAAATTCAAGATCTGTCATTTAATGAATGTTTGACAAAATATTTGCAAAACGGTGGAACAACAATTGTTGATTTTATATTATTTATGTGATGCATTCAAGAACCTGTAAAAACTTTTAGAAAGACATATAGTATATACTAAATACTTCAAAGGATTATTGCTGCTATCGGTAGTATTCTATCAGACCTCTCAATTTTGTAAAACACTTAAAATTCAAAGTTAAGTATTAATTCTTACCTTAGTGGTCTACTTCTTTGCTATTCAGAACGGTCATTCATGTATCAGAATTTTCAACATTACTAGTTAAAATAAGCTTGTTAAAAATGCGGCACATTGGCTCCACTACAGTACTCTTAGATCAGAGCATGCTTTTTTAAAATATTTCCTGTTTCCTTGATAGGGGGCTTCCCTGGTGGCTCAGATGGTGAAGAATCTGCCTGCAAAGTGGGAGACCCAGGCCCGATCCCTTGGTGGGGAAGATTCCCCTGGAGAAGGAAATGGCAACTCACTCCAGTATTCTTGCCTGAAAAATCGCATGGACAGAGAGTCCTGGCATGCTACAGTCCATGGGGTCGGAAAGAATCAGACATGACTGAGTGACTAACATGCTTTCCTTGATAGACAGTTTATCCTGGGTCACAGGAGTACAACTCTCAAAAATAGATGTCAGTGTTGATGTGATTCTTTTATAATTTCTCTTCCAGATCAGAATAGTTTCTATAGTGGTCTGTGGATCATATCTCATTCTCTTTTCCTGGAGTTAGAAATACAGTGGAAAATACGGTAGTATAAAAATTATATTCTTGTGTAACACCAGACATTCTCCTAAATCAAAACCGTTTCTCTTGCTGGTTTCATCTGGGTCACATTAGGAAGTCTTCCCTGGTCAACATGGCTCATGTCCTTTATATTTCAGGGGCTGCTGACATTCCAGGATGTGACCATAGATTTCACTCAAGAGGAGTGGGAATGCCTGGACCTCGGTCAGCGGGAATTGTACAGGGACGTGATGTCAGAGAACTACGGGAATCTGGCCTGCTTGGGTGAGGATCACTTGCTTCCAGAATCCCTTATGTATCCTCAGAGTTTTTGTTCATTCATTCTAGAATGTCTCCTGGAATTTTCTGCTTTGTCCAGTAGAGGTTAAGATCCCTACTTTCCAGAGGAAAGTAACCTTCTTTCTTGATGTAACCTGCCTCCTTGTTGTTCAGTTGCTAAGTGATGTCCAACTCTTTGCGGTCCCGTGGAATGCAGCAAGCCAGGCTTCCCTAGCCTTCTTTAACTCTCAGAGTTTGCTCAAATTCATATCCACTGAGTCAATACTGCTCTTCAACCATCTCATCTTCTGCCACTCCCTTCTCCTGCCCTCAATCTTTCCCAGAATCAGGGACTTTTCCAATGAATTGGCTCTTCGCATCAGGTTGCCAAAGTATTGGAGCTTCAGTACCAGTCCTTCCAATGAATATTCAGGGTTGATTTCTTTAGGATTGACTGGTGTGATCTCCTTGCTGACCAAGGGACTCTCAGGAGTCTTCTCCAGCACCTTAGTTCGAAGGCATCAATTCTTTGGTGCTCAGTCTTCTTCTTCTTCTTCTTCTTTTTTTTTTTTTTTTACAAACAAAAATAAGTTTATTTACAAAAAATACAATAATTACAAGGAGTATAAATTGAGATGATTTCTCCTCTTCCTGTGACAAAAAGTAATAGCCTTTACTTTCAGATGAGGGTTTCTGTTATATAATGCACACTCTGTGATCGGGTGCTCTTGTTTATGCTTTTCTAAATAACTTCAGGAAGCCTACTAATGATAGGTACGTGGGTCATTTCCCTCAAATCTTATTTCCAGTACTATGCACAAGTCCAACACAATTGGAACAGAACAAGGTAAGACAGCATTGAACTGAAAAAGCTTTACCCCAACAGTAAAGTGTGATTTTTCTTTAAGTATTAACCTAGTGGTTTAGAACTGAAACCTAATTTTCGGCTTTAATAAAAAAGTCCACTATGATTTTTAATGGGCAGAACAATTCTACAGCCAACATCACCTGGCTAGCTTTCCACATTGACCTAATAAGAAACAGATTTCTATAGTATTCAATTCTGTTTGCTTTTCATCTTATGGTTTCTAATCAGAGTCACTGGTGCTGCTTGAGGAGTCCGTTGACATAACCTCTACATCGTCCTCGTTTTCTTTGTTGTGCCCTGGAGGTTCCAACAGAAAGTCATGACTGTGGTTTGGTGGCAACCTATTTATCGCCATATCATTTGACTGCCAGGGATACTGTGGAGCAAGGACATCTGGCAGTCTGCCCGCTGCAAGTGCGTCCCCTGGGAGATGACCATTTACTCCATTAGTGGAAGGATTGTTCATCTGACCCAGTAATCCACTTCTCATCTCCAAATCTGTTGGGTCTGGTCTCCGTGGGTCCCCTGGGACCCAGGTCAGTGGGGCACACACAGCATTACTTGCACTAATCCTATGTGCATACTTAATCATTTCTTCAGAGGAAATAGCACCTTTTCTTGCTTTTTCTATTGACTTGAGTTTTTCTATTGCTTGGTAAACAGCTGTTGCCAGTATCTGTTCTGCTTCCTTTAGCTGTTTTTGTAGTTGCTGAATATCACTGTCTCTCTTTTCTACTTCTTTTTCTAAAACTTGCATTTCATGATGGGCTTTTCCCTGATTAAGTGCCAATTTCATTAGTTCCTGAAATTCCCCATCTCTGTGAATTAACAACTCCAGGACCTGGTTCTCCTCTCCAGACTGTAGCAACTTTTGGTTTCTTGAAATTGCCAGCATTTCTACAAGTTCTCTCGACCAGACCTCCAGATCTTCCAGCGCTGACAGCAGCCGCTCTCGCGTGCTGTTACCGCCGGCAGCTCCTAAGCCGCCGCCCGGCCGCTCCTCCGTCTCGCCACTCGCTGCCGCCGCCATGCTGCCCACAGACCAGCGTGCACGCAGCTCTGGTGCTCAGCCTTCTTTATGTTCCAAATATCACATCCATACATGACTATTGAAAAATCCATAGCTTTGACTATACAGACCTTTGTTGGCAAAGTGATGTCTGTGCTTTTTACTATGCTGTCTTTGTCATAGCTTTTCTTCCAAAGGGCAAGCATCTTTTATCTTTTTATTTTTTGGCAAGCATCTTTTAATGTCATGGCTGCAGTCACCATCTGCAGTAATTTTGGAGCCCACCCCCCTTCCCAAAACTAAATCTGTCACTGTTTCCACTTTTCACCTATCTATTTGCCGTGAAGTGATGAGACTGGATGCCATGATCTTAGTTTTCTGAATGTGGAGTTTTAAGCCAGCTTTTTCACTCTCCTCTTTCACCCCCATCAAGAGGCTTTTTAGTTCCTCTTCAAGTTCTGCCATTAGAGTGATATCATCTGTATATCTGACGTTGTTGATATCTCTCCTGGTAATCTTGATTCCAGGTTGTGAATCATCCAGCCCAGCATTTCACATGATGTTCTCTGCATAGAAATTAAATAAGCAGAGTGGCATTGTACAGCCTTGATGTACTCCTTTCCCATTCTGCCACCAGTCAACTGTTCCATGTACGATTCGAACTGTTGCTTCTTGACCTGCATATTCTTCATTCTAGGTTCGTGGTAATTCTGTAAGTTCTGTGGTATCAAATAGTGCCACTCGCCTCTTAAAACTGGAATTCCACTACCTGGTTTTGCCTTAGTAGTACTTGAGCATAATATCAGAATCTGATTCTGATGCATTTGTCTTATAAAGATGCTTCCAATAAATTATTTGGTGAAATCATTTTTTTAATGCTATTTTAGCTTTCTACCTTGACTTCTCTCTCACCTGAAATCATATTGGATTGGAAATTGATGAATATCTCAGAAAACACATATTCCTTTTTCTGATGAACAGGTCTTGTGGTCTCTAAGCCAGACCTGGTCACATTTCTGGAGCAAATGAAGGATCCCTGGGATGTAAGGAGAATGGAGACAGCCGTATACCCAGGTATGTATCTATGGATGAAGCAGATAATTCGGGTGAGAGGGACAAGCATTGTGGAGGAAGTCATACTTTGTCGTGTGGTTTGAGAAGATCTGCTTCAGTGGAGACGATTTTGGATTAGCCTAGGTTTATTTCTGTCACTGTCATAGAGCGTCATCTCCTGACCCATTCCTGATTCTTTTTATCACTTGTATATTTTTCTCCAGTGATTAATTTTCACATTCACAGTTAGAACCGAAATATTAATCTTTGCCTGGAACAACCTGCATGACCTGATAATTCGTCCATTTTGGGGAGGTTTTAGAAAATCTGTGCATATTTCTGAGTAACTATATTAAGCCCTTTTAAAAGTGCTGATTCTGTCTCTAGTCAGAAGGGTGTGGATGGAGCTGTGAAAAAATTGCCAAACTTGTAGGCATACTGGGGACAGATGTTTTTTGTTTTCTACCGTATAATTTCCAGTGCACTGGAAACTACACATATGCCCTTAGAAATTTCATAATCAGATTCTTTCTTCACTGCATTGTGACAGCCACGCTTTCTGGGAAACAAACTCACTCACAAGAACAATGCAGATAGTGGAGTGCAGTTTATTACACCAGCGGGCCCAAGGCAGAGTCTCCTCGTAGCCAAGGACCCTGACCAGCATTTGTCAAAATCTTTTATACCCCATGTGTTCATGTCCAAACCCACCACCCCAATCCCTTGATGCTTACAAAGAAAGGGTAAGTACAATCACAATAACCCCATCATTCACTTGTTATGTGTTCAAACAGTTAATCATCAATAAGCCCACGGTTACATTCCAACCAGTTAATAACCGGTAAGCCTGTGCTTACATTCTGATAGATAGTGTCCAGAGGCAGGGGTGATTATTGTCTGTCTTCTCTTAGGTGATGAGTAACCTGGATATGATCGTCAAGGTTTGCCTGTCCGGAGGGGGTCTTATCCTTCCATTGTCGTTCCCACAGGCACTAAGCAGAGAGTTCAGAGTCCACTGGAGAGGTGGCCGAGCACGATCAGCACAGACAGGCCTGAGATGGAGTCCAGGCCCTGTGAATTCCTTCTTCACATAAGACACCTCACTAAAATGAGAAAATGCAAATATGAATTTTATGTGAAAGTTTCTCTTTTCTTTATATGAACTAACATTAAATATGTTAAGTATATATGTGCCAATTCATTAATGCTAGAATGCTTTAATATATTTATTTAACTCACAGAGTTTTTAAAGAAATTATTGACGTGGGAGTTTATAACATGTCCCACAGTGCTTTTTTCTGATTGTTCATCACTATTAAACTTATAGATTATATAGAGAAATCTTTAAGAAGAAATTTTTCTGTTCCAATAATGCTATTTTACAATGTTATGTTAGTTTTGCTATACAGAAAGAATAAGTGATACATATACACATTTCCCTTCTTGATTAGATTTCCTTCCCATCTAGTTCACCACAGAGCATTGAGTAGAGTTCCCTGTGTTCTCACCATATTTTTCAAGTCTCACTTCTCATTTGATTTGTTAAGAACTCTTACCTTATTAAATCTATCTTTTTGTTATGAAACATCCCAGGACTTTATCGTTCATGCCATCTTTTTCTGATTAGTTCTAGCTCAATATCATTTACTATTTTAGACTCCATTAGAACATGCTCAGATAACAACATGAGTGGTAAGTGGGTTAAATAATAAGTAGGCATTAGCATTTGTGAAAACGTTTTGTTTGTTAATTTGATTACTTCAAGCAAAAATTAATCATTACACTCCTCAACTTCTCCTCGCTTCGTTGTTCCTGTAGGTTTCTATCTTGACTTCTCCTCTGCACCATGCTCCTCTGTCACCTCATCTTGTCCAATGTTCTGTGTTTGTGGTCTCTCTTCTGCAGGCTGCAGATCCTAGTTCCTCTTGCTCTGGTGTCTGCTCCCTGGTGGGTGAGGTGGTCCAGAGACTTGTGCCCTTATCCCCTTGAGAGGGGGTTGATTGTTACTATTGTGACCAGAGCCTGCCTGGATCTTGAAGTCCGCTTCACCTTTCCTCTGTGGCCGTCACTGTCTGTGGCGGGCTCTGTTTCCTGATTGGTGGAGCAGAGGCCCCAGATCTGAAATGAGCTCTGCTCTGATCTGTGGTGCTTCTGATCTGGTGGGACTGGAGCACACCCGCTGAGAGGGAAGCCACTGAGTGTTGCTCCTCTGGGGATGTTCTCCTTGGAGAGTGCTCTGCGTGTCATCTTTCATGTGCTGTGCCAGCTCTCCTGTGACCCTGTGTTGGCATTGATCTTGGCCCCACCTGAACCATGGGTATGTTGGCACTTGACCCTGGTGTCTCTCAGATGTTGTTTTCACCAGGTCACCAGCAGAGATCCACTGTAATCATATCCCAGGTGTACATTGATTGTGGAGCTGAACCTGCTGTGGTGCTATGGGGGCAAAGTAGACTGACCTGGCCCAAATGCCTCATGTGCATGCCTACAAAGTCTACAGTTGCTAAAGCCAGACTGGTTTTGACTGCCAGAGCCTCATTTCCATCCAGATGTTCTGTTGGGGTTGAGTTTACCAAGCCAATTGTGGGGTGTATTACCATGGTTTGTACAGATGCAAGAAGAGATCTCAGCTTTTCTTGCCTAATGGCAGGGCCTTGGCGCTCAGCTGTGGTTTCAGCATCACCTATACATTGGGACCACCCACAGGCGTGTGTTCTGAATGTGCCCCTGGAGCCCATGAGTCTACCCTGGTGGGGAGGTGGCTGGGGAGGAGGAAGCAGCTGTGGGGGTCGTGAGATCACCCGCCTAGCTGGGACCCATGCCTAGTGCCTGGAGAGTCCGGAACAGGCAGAGGGGCAGAGAGGCTGCAAAGAGGTTCTTTCCTTCGGGCACCACTCAACAGCGCCGCTCTGCTTCTCTGGTGGTTCAGGCTTCCTCCACAAGCATCCCATTTGCACAGCTCCTCCCTCCCTCCCATCCCCTCAGGATGTCTACTCACGGCAAACACAGTCCTCTACCTGGGTCTGCTCTCAGAACGCCACGTTCCAGCACCCAGCCCTTGTCTGCAGTGGAGGACACCCTCTCAGGCTGGGTGGGCAGGGCAGGGGACAGTACCCTGCGTACAGGTCTCACTCTGTCCTGCACGCTGGTTGCCGTGTTCTCTTCCCACAGAGAACGAGGCTCCCCTTGTGTCCCAACTGAGCTCCCACCAATGAGGGGCTTCCTTGGATGTGGAGACCTCTCCTCTCTTCAGATCCCCCCAGGGTTGTGCGGGTCCCATCCGGCTTCTTTTCCTCTTCCCTTTCCTCCATCTCTCCCTTGTCCTACCTGGCTCAGCAGGAATCTTTCTTGTCCTTTCAGGTGTCCAAGTTCCTCTGCCCGTGTTCCTCAGGGCTCTGTGAGAATTTTTCCACTTCAAGATGTATTCTTGATGCTTTGGTGGAGAGAGATGAACTCCACGTCTTCCGAATCCTCTGCCATCTTGACTCCTTCTATCTCGGTTTTAGGCTTAATCTAGCCAAGTGTATGCCAATTTTATGCAATTATGTAAATTGTAAACTATATTCCACAACAATAGTAAGTAGAATAACTTATTATTTGGTATCTTTCAGCTGTGTCTTCTCTCGACACCCAGGGTTTGAGGTCCCAAAAGCCAGGCTTAGAAGATTTACTCCCAACAGCAAAGCTAGGAATATATGAAAGATTTCACCTTGCAAATTTACATTTAACCAAAGGCTGGGAATATATGAGGGCATGTAAAGAGCCCAGAGCATGTTATGATGGACACAACCAAGTTGGTTCAGTTTCCCATAAAGTAAACATTACCGCCAAAAGAAATCAAGGATGTGAATCAAATAAGGAAAAACCAATTTCAGATGACCAGTTTCAGCCACCAACATCTGCAGATAAGTGGATATTTGTCAGCAAAGATCCACATCATCTCTTGAAACATACATGTTCTCTGAAGGGAAATGTAGAAAATCTGGAAAGTCATCTAGTCTCTACTGCAAATACTCATTCAAACCTATACTCTGAGCATAGGTGTCTATTAAATATACATTCAAGCATGTCTGGAAACCAGAAAGTTAAACATGAGGGGGAAAATTCCCAATACAATCAATTTGAGGGATCCTTTAACAAGGGTTTCTTGTTCTTCAACCAACAACTCTTTTCTCCTTGTTCCAAAATCTGGAATGTTGATAATAATGGGAGAGACCTTATTCAACCATCATTGTTCAATACATATGGACGTATAATTAGTGTGGAAGAACTTTCCAAGTGTAACAAAATGAGTAATGCCTTAAGCAGGAGCTCTACCCCCAATAATTACAAGAGTATACATGATGGAATGAGAAGCTCTTCATGCAATGAAACTGGCCATAATGTTGACCAAGACTCATATCTCCTGAAACAACAGGGACATCAATTTTCAGACAACAATTCTAAACATCATAAGTGTAGGAATATGTTTTGTCAAAGCTCAAATCTTACTATTAATACTTATAAGAGTATGGATATTGGAGAGAAGACCTATAATTGTTATGATTATGGTAAAGTTTTTAAGCAATCTTCAAAACTTATTCAACAGCAGATAATTCAGAGTAAGCGGAAACATCACAAGTGTAATACATGTGGAAAAGTCTTTAGTAACTCACCAAATCGAAGTAGAGATAGGAAAGTTCATACAGGAAGGAAACAATTCAAATGTACAGCATGTGGCCAAACCTTTAATCAGAGTTCATATTTAACTGAGCATCTGGGAATCCATGCTGGGGAGAAACCATACAAATGTACAGAATGTGGCAAAGTCTTTATCTGCTGTTCATGTGTTACACAACATCAGCAAATTCATACTGGGGAGAGACCTTATAAATGTACAGCATGTGGCAAGGCTTTTAAGGAGATTTCAACTTTAACTCAACATCAGCGAATCCATACTGGGGAGAGACCTTATAAATGTACAGCATGTGGCAAGGCTTTTAAGCAAAGTTCAGCTTTAACTGAACATCAGCGAATCCATACTGGGGAGAGACCTTATAAATGTGCATCATGTGGTAAGGCTTTTAAGCAAAGTTCAGCTTTAACTAAACATCAGCGAATCCATACTGGGGAGAGACCTTATAAATGTACAGCATGTGGCAAGGCTTTTAAGGGGAGTTCAACTTTAACTCAACATCAGAGAATCCATACTGGGGAGAGACTATATAAATGTACAGCATGTGGCAAGGCTTTTAAGCGGAGTTCAACTTTAACTCAACATCAGCGAATCCATACTGGGGAGAGACCTTATAAATGTACAGCATGTGGCAAGGCTTTTAAGCGGAGTTCAGCTTTAACTGAACATCACCGAATCCATACCGGGGAGAGACCTTATAAATGTACAGAATGTGGCAAAGCCTTTCTCCTTTATTCACTTCTTACTCGACATCAACGAATCCATACTGGGGAGAGACCTTATAAATGTACAGCATGTGGCAAAGCCTTTCTCCTTTATTCACTTCTTACTCGACATCAACGAATCCATACTGGGGAGAGACCTTATAAATGTACAGCATGTGGCAAAGCTTTTAACCGTTATTATTTTCTTACTCGACATCAGCGAATACATACTGGGGAGAGACCTTATGAATGTACAGCATGCGGCAAGGCTTTTAAGCAGAGTTCAGATTTAACTCAACATCAGCGAATCCATACGGGAGAAAGACCTTATAAATGTACAGAATGTGGCAAAGCCTTTATCCGTTATTCTTTTCTCACTCGACATCAACGAATCCATACTGGGGAGAGACCTTATAAATGTACAGCATGTGGCAAGGCTTTTAAGGAGATTTCAACTTTAACTGAACATCAGCGAATCCATACTGGGGAGAGGCCTTATAAATGTACAGCATGTGGCAAGGCTTTTAAGCAAAGTTCAACTTTAACTAAACATCAGCGAATCCATACTAGGGAGAGACCTTCTAAATGTACAGACTGTGGCAAAGCCTTTATCAATTATTCACTTCTTACTCAACATCAGCGAATCCATACTGGGGAGAGACCTTATAAATGTACAGCATGTGGCAAAGCCTTTTCCCAGAGTTCAGGTCTTTCTCGACATCAGAGAGTTCATGCTGCAGAGAAATTTTAGAAATATAAGGAATGTGGCAAAGGATTTCCTCACAGCCATCACCTCACTCACAATCAGAGAATTCATACTGCAGAGAAACCCTAGAAATGAATCAGTGACAAAAACATTGGTCCTAAATATACAATGTTGAAAAAACGAGTGTTTTCTTTGGAAAGATACATGAATGAAATAAAAAAAAGTAGAGAACTGCTTAATCAAACATCAAATGTAACTCAATACCAGAGAATTCATACTAGAAAGCATGTCATCAGTACCACTTTTGTTGAATTACTCTAAGCAGAAACACTGTAGCAAGTATTCCATAAGTAAAACACATACAAAATTGATATGTTAGTATGGATCGCAAGATGAAGGGGTGGATATTTGCAGAGGTATAATTATTATTAACGTATCCTTGCTTATGTTGACGTTATTTGAGATTATTAAGGAACCAAAACGAATGTAATTCAACTCTCAAATTACTACATGCTGTGATTTGTTTTTACTTTATATATAAACTTATGTTTTTGATGGTTGTTGCCCAATGGTAAGAGAAGCCCTTCTGTATTAAGTGGGAATCATTTACATTTATTCTCCAATTTATAAGATTAAGAACACAGTCGTGTTATATACACACTAAACCTCTGAATGGAGGTATTTGTCACTGATGTCAAACACCTCAGTGGTCACCATTATGTAAGTGTTCAGGGAATAATTCAAAGTAAGACAGAAGTTTGCTCTAAGTTTTCAATAATTATGTCACTTGCTCTCTAAGCATAAAAGAAGGATAGTTCATGAAAATTGAAGGTATTTTTATAACATCAACATAGAGAAATCATGCATATTATCTGGCAGGCTTGAAGGAAGGACACCTTCTCTTCTATCTGATGTAAGTATAGAAAACTCTTTCTGGAAAAGTCATATTAATATAATTAATATCCATCCATGTTTGGTAAATTAGCCTCCATTTTATAAACCATATAAATCACATTCTCAGATCATTTCATCAGAGAAACAGGACAGTTTTTAGAAGCTTGTAATGTGTATTTTAATCAAGGATCAAACAACAATTGTAAAAGGTTTTATTCTATCTGTGTAAAATTAATGTACCTTAATTAATAAAAGTGAATGGTTTCTCAGTGTTACAATTGATGTGGAATGAATGAAAGGTTAACGCACCACCAGCATTAACCTCTCCCACCTATTTAAGGTTGCAGGAAAGGTAACTTAATGATAAACTATTTGAAGCACAGGGGGATGGCATCTGTAGAAATTAGTTCCTTACTGCCGTTAAACCTCTCATAACTTCATATATTTCCCACCATTTCTACATTGTATCTCCTCTCCAATTTTTATCTACATGGACATCGTGGTGGTTCTAATAAGAAGGATCATACAGAGTACTGTTGAGAGCTCCCCTGAACTGCTCCATGCTGTTGCTGCCTCAGCATCTGTCTGGGGAGCAGGCAGCCTGCAGGTCTTGAACTCACACCAGCCAGTCCTGTGAGCACCTGCACTAGATGACCCCTTCCTTGGGACCAGCAGTCTTGCTGAACCCCAGGGTCTACTGCACAGGCCCCCCCTTCAGTGACACCCTCAGAGCTCCGCGAAATCATGCTCGTCTTTGTTTGAATGGACCCATCCACACTCAGCGTGTGGGGTCCAGAGCAGTTCACCCAGGGTCAGGTCTGAACCCCAAGTACTGGAATTTTCTCTGCCTGGTTCTAGCCTTGACCTTCCTCAGGGGACCTCAAGGCTTGCTGTGAGTTCTCTGAGGACCTAGAGTCATAAACTCACCTGCTGCAATTGTCCTTTGTTCTTCTTTTAGCTAAAACTTTTCAGGGGCTCATTTAAGCAAATGTAAGTTTAACAAAGTCACAAAAAGAATAATCAACAGCCATGATGGGAAAATTGTGAACCAAGATTTATAAAATCTTACCCTGTATCATTCTTAGCACATGTGTCTTGTAAGGCTTAAAGGACCTGTTTTCTCATGGCTTTCTCATACTTTGAATGCAATATATAAATATCTGAAGATATATACATAATATGATTTATATAACACACATTGATTACAGGATATAAATATCTGAAGGTATACATGTTAGCAGTGAGAAAACCAAGAAGGAATATGTGAGTGTATGTGTATTCTTACACATTTAACTTAGAGAATTTAGAAATGCCAGATCAAAACTGGTCATTTCAGAATTGCAGATGATTTACTAAAAACTATAAAACTTGTCAATTTGTTGATTAATCTGTTTTGTCTACTTTTCATGGAATTCATTTCCTTAAATGCCAGGAGGTTATGTTTTTTAAGGAACTTCAACACCATCCTCCCTCATGACTGCACCAGTTTACATTTCCTCCAGCAATGTAGGAGGTTCCCTGATCTCCAAGCCCCTTCAGAGTTTGTGATATTATTAGTGGGCTTTTTGCTCATTGTTATTCTGACTGGCATGTGGTGATACATCCCTGTACCTTTGTTCTGCATTTCTTATTGTTTAGCGGTGGTGAGCATCTTTCTTTTGCCTCCTGCCCATCGAAAAGAATAAGCTGCCCGCCCAGCCTCAGGAGCTGTGGGGCACAGGCTTAGTCTCCCCACAGCATGTGGAGTATTCCTGGACCAGGGATGAGGCCCTTGTCCCCTGCACTGTCAGATGGATTCTCCACCCCTGGGTGACCAGTCTGTTTAGCTTTTTTCCCTTTGGGACAAATATATATATATATATATATAATTTATTTATTTATTGGAATATAATTGCTTTAAATATTGTGCTATTTTTGCTGTATGAAGTCATCAGTCAGCTGTAAGTATACATAAGTGTTCTCCCTCTTGGCCCTCCCTCCCGTGGTCGCCGTTTCACCCCTCTCCTCAGCACAGAGCATCAAGCTAAACTCGCTGTGGTAAACAGCAGCTTCCCACCAGCTACCTATTTTAACCATCAGTTCAGTTCAGTTGCTCAGTCGTGTCTGGCTCTTTGAGACCCCATGGAGTGCTGCACGCCAGGTCTCCCTGTCCATCAACAAATCCTGGACCTTGCTCAAACTCATGTCCATTGAGTCAGTGATGCCATCCAACCACCTCATCCTCTGTCGTCCCCTTTTCCTCCCCCTTTCAATCTTTCCCAGCATCAGGGTCTCTTGAAATGAGTCAGTTCTTCACATCAGATGGCCAAAGTATTGAACTTTCAGCTTCAACATCACTCCTTCCAATGAATATCAGGACTGATTTCTTTAGGATGGACTGGTTGGATCTCCTTTTAGTCCATGGGACTCCCAAGAGTCTTCTCCAAAGTTTTATCCACGGTGGTGTATATATGTCAATGGTCCTTTCAATTGGTCCCCCTCTTCTCCTGCTGTGTCCATGTCTGATCTCTATATTTGTGCAAATATTGTCTTAACAGATATGTATGGAATTTAAAATATGGTATTGATGAACTTATTTACTGAGCAGGAATATAGGCGCAGAGGTAGTTCTTCAGCTTTTGCATTTTAAGCTTTCAAGGCATAAAATACATTGACAATCATTCCATGCATTTGACGGTTGTAGCCATGTGTTCTGGGAAACAAACTGACTCAGAAGGACAATGCAGATAGTGGAGTGCAGTTTATTACACCGGCGGGGCCAAGGCAGAGTCTCCTCTTAGCCAAGGACCCTGAACAGTTTTTGTGAAAACTGTATATACCCTCGTGAACTTGCTCAAACCCACCTCCCCAAATTCCTTGAAACTAGTCTGGACAAGGTAAAAGAGAGATACAATCAAAGTTAACCCATGATTCATGTGTCACAAGACTAAATGAACAGTGGATATTTATCAACAGGCCTGTGGTCATAGCCCGATAAACAGAATGGAATTCACTACTTTGTTCTGTTGCAGAGATAATTAACATATTCTTTTAGGCAACAGAGTCCAAGTACAAGTCCTGAGGCTCTTTTATGAGTGGGCGGGGTGGGATCTGATTTTCCATTGGTATGCCATTTCTACAGACACCGGGGCGCAAAGTTCAGAATCAAGTGGGAGGGTGACCGTGCGTGTAGCCTAATGCTCACAGCCTGGCCTAAGACGGAGTCCAGCTCTGTCTGTTTCCTCCTTCATTACTAAGTGAAAGAAGCCCATTTGAAAATGCTACAAAAAGTAGGATTTCTACAATATGACTTTTGGTGTAGGTAAATGTTCTTATGTGTGCTCAGTTTTGTCTGAGTATCTGTGATTCCAGGGGCTGTAGCCTGCCAGGCTCACCTCTGTCCATAGATTTCCCAGGAAAGGATACTGGAGTGGGTTGCCATCTCTTCTTCCAGGGGATCTTCCTGACCCAGGGGTTGAACCCGCATCACATGGATGTCCTGCATCTGCAGGCAGATTCCTCATCACTCAGTCACCTGGGAATCTAGTAAGAAATATAGAAGAGATTTAAAAGGTCCATGATTACTGTGGGTTTCAAAAGAGGGACTATGAATATCCTAAGTCTAGAGAACTTTTAGGACCATGAAATAATTTGTGTTAAACTGTCATGATGGACACATGTTATTAAACATTTATCTAGAGGTATGGAGTGCACATTCCTACAAGAGGAACAAAGGGGTAAACTAGAGAGTTGATCTCTTTACTGCCCATGTAGATTCATCAGTGGTAACAAATGCTCACTCTGGTGGGGAAAGCTAAGTAGGGAGATTGTCCACATGTGGGAACAAGAGGTATATGGGAAATGTCATACTTTATTCTCATTTCTGCTCTGAAACTAAATCTTGTACAAAGTTTGTACTGGTGAATGCAGACTGAATATTTTTTAGAATACATAATATGAGAAAGATCAATATGTTTCTATCTTTAATTTTTCCTTGGTCATTATACTTTAAAGATGTGGGAAAATAGAGCTCTCTAAATTTAAATTTAAGAAAAATTTAAAACAACTCCATTTTAGATACCATTACAATTCTGAGCGAGAACCCCTCCCGAGAAGAAGAGAAAAAAACTTCGTCAAACCAACCAATCAGAAGGAGACGAGTTACCCTCCACCCCTAGGTAATCGAGAAGGGCGGAAGAAGTCCCTCACCCCACCCCCATCCCACCAAGACTTCCTGCTTCCCCGGCTGCACAGTATACACTAGCCGATCCCCCTAAGTTTTCCTTCCCGCGCACCGTAGGAATTAGCCAATCCCCTTAAGCTTCCCTTCCCGCCATCCCTGCTAGACAGGATAAAAGAGACTCGCCGCTTTCTCTCGGGGCTCCTTCACCATTGTGTGAAGAGGGTCCCTGCTCCAGCTTGTAATACAGTTCTTCATTGCTTTTGCATCCATGCGCGGCTCCTGTCGTGTTTGGAGGAATTCTGCAATCCGGGTACAACATATGGAGGCTCGTCCGGGATCCCCCGAGCCCTTCAGGACCCGCGCTTCGGAGGACGAACGGCCGGTAAGCAATAACAGCAGGTGCATCTGTATCAAAGGGGGTCCAATCTGTATCTGTCTGTAGCTGGAAATCAAACCTAGGCGGACGCGCCGATAATGGTCTCCAGCAGTGGGCCGGAGGAGACGTCTTCCAGCTCCCACTCTGTAGTCCCGTATATATATATACCTGTGCGGGGACTACTCTGTACTTTCTTTCTCGGGATTGCGCGCTCTGTTATTTGTCTGGTGTGTTGTCTTGTTTGTTCATTGTGTGACTGACTGACGAGGGGACAGGCCCAAACTAGATGCTCTCCGCTTACCTTAATAACTGGATTCAGGGTCCAGAGTACTCAGGGGCCAGCTTGTCTGCCAATGGACCAGACCCAGCGGCCGCAAATGGGACCCTTTTGTCCCTGGTCTCCTCCTGACGCAGACAACTGGCCAGAGTGCCCCGACCGGTAAGGAACATGAGACTTCATTAACCTCTCTCCGCTTCCCTCTCTCTTTCCTCTCCTTAGCCATTCCTATCCTTCCCGTTTTTCTAGTCCCCCGGTCCTGGATGCAGGAATCTGGTCGAAGGGCCTCAGCTTGAGTTGAGGGTTGGAGACTGATCACCTCCTCTGGGCAGAGAACTCGAATTTTCTGATCTGGTTTCTGGCAGGGCCGAGTTCCAGTCCTCCCTTTTCTGGAAGCCCAGGGAAAAGTCCCGTAATGCCTGGGTGTCTGGAGGTGGCAGGAGACGTCTTAAGTCCACCCCTTTTGCCCCTCTTTCCCTCCTCCTCCTCCTTCTTCTTTCAACCTGGCTTTTTTTCCTCCTTTTAAAATCTTTGAAGACATCTGAAGTTTTGTGTCTCTGTAGAAGGTTTTCTGAGAGACTGTATTCTTGTATTTAAGGGAGTGTCTGATGAAGACTTCCAGGTTTATATGTGTGTTTTAACTCTGTTCTGTGTTGTGATTTGTGACAGCTATTTTGCTTTGTCTGACCAACATTTAGACCTGCCGCCATTTTGTTAAAACTTGGTTTTCTTTCCCTGTGCCTTGAGACCAGGGCTCTCAAGAACACTTATTTAGACCATCTGAGACTGAGAGAAAAAAAAAAAAAGAAAAAAAAGCCTTTTAAAATGTTATTTGTTTAAATTTTATATTGTAATATCTAATTTATGACCAAACTTAGAAAATGAAGATAGATCTTGCCCTGTGTCTGTCTAAATATGTTTTGGTATGTCTTTGTCTCTGAAAAATATTTTTAGGTTAATTTGTAAATGGCTTAAATTTTAAGCCAATTTAATTGGCTTAAAAAAGGGGGGGGGGGTAAGCGCTTACAAATCTAATAATTCTAAATTAAACAATAAATTCCAGGTTCAGGTGAACTGAGAGATATTCAGTATTAAATACCTGATATTAATGTTTGTTTGTTGCCCTATCTAATACAGACATGTCTTAGAGTAATTAACATTAAGTGAAATATTTTCATTGTACCTAGGTTTAATATAAGTTAAATATTATACCTGTTACAAGTTTGTCGACAAAGAAATTACCTTGAGTAAAAAAAAAAAAAACTTGTAAAAAATGTAAATGAGGTATGAGTTTGTATATAAACTCTATTAAAAAATAATTATTCCTTAAGAATATCTATTTAAAATAGTCTCTCCAGATTAGGGTAACTTGAATTTCTAAGGGTTGTGCTAAACTAAGTATTGAAAGTCTATTAAATAATTAGGTCATTGCCAAATGAAATAAGATTTTGAAACATTTACTACTAAACACTGATTTCCTTTTACAGAAAAACTAAAGAGATTTGGGACTATAAATGAATAATGTTTGATGCCATCCTAAAATGTTTTAAGAAAACAAGGGTTTTAAAAATTATCACTGGCATTTATGCTCACCAATCTATAAAATGCTAATATAAAAGTTAGCTCTTGGTTGCTAAAAGAAAGCAAGAAGTATGCTTTCAGTAAAAAAAAAAAAGTGTTAAAAAATACTAAAAAGAGTTATGCATGATCAGGATTTTCTAAAATTAGATTACAGTTAGTTAAATAAATAGATTTTGTTATAAATGACACAGTCATAAAAAACTGGTTAGAGCCAATTAGGTAAAGCTTTTAATTAATCTTTTCGATAAAACTTCCTGAATCGAATTCTTTTAAATTTCCCTTGACATCTAGCTAGCTTTGGGGTGTTTCAGAGGGCCCCTGAAACATCCCAAAGAGAGATATTAAACTGTTTATTTGGTTGGTTAAATTAAAAAAAAAAAAAAAAAGAGTTCACCTAGATTTGTTAGGCAAAATCTGTGATAAGCCTTTGGTGTGAGTTTCCCAGCCCTGTTTTATATTAAAAGTTCAGTCTGAGATCCTACAAGTGTTTCAGCAAAATAAAAAGTCTATGATCAATTCTGTTATGTGATATTAATGTAAAAGTTTGTTTCTGAAGCTTATCTCAGTAATCTATCTTTGGATGACGGTCAGATGCCTGATGACCTGCAAGCAGGACTGAAAAAAGACAATTTAAGAGACTGTCTCCAACCTGGATAAGAGGACTTTTTATCAGGTACTCTTAATTAGCTCATGCACAATAAAACTAAAGAGAAATTAACTCTTAGATTAATTCCCACTTCCAGAGGCCCCTACACTGGACTGGTCTATAGAAAAGACAGCTGACCTGATCTCACCTTAAAATGATGCTCAAACAGGAAATACTACAGTACACCAGGATGAAAAGACAACGACATCAGAGGTAGACAGTTTGTCCAAGATGCTGGACCTGATTCATATGATCGTTTATAGTGTTCTCTTGACTTCTTAGACCTTTGTGTATAAATCAAATGCTTTTCTATCATAGGCCTGATTCTATGCCAGTTTTAAAAATCAATCCAATTGTTGGGTTTGTGGCCAATCACCTGTATCTAGTTCTGGGTTACTTTGGTAAATTTCTCTACTACAAGACTCTAACTGGTTGACCCTGAAAAAATTAACTTGAAAAAATTATAGTCATATTCAGGTCACTGTGATATTACTAGATGAGATCCCCTCACCAGGCCAATTAATAATGCCTACTCTGACTCTGGCCATAAATTTGAGCCTTTTTCTATTCCTCAACCTCAATCAGAGCAAAAAAAAAAAAAAAAAAAAGGTTTTTAGCAAAAGAAAAAAATCTCCCACAATTATAAGATAAATTTATATAGATAACACCAGGCTATGGTAATTTAGGTTTAAAGTCTCCTCTGTGTTAAAAACAATTAAATCATACTAAAAATAATCAGTCTAGTAACACTAGAAAACTGGGCTGTGTGCCTTATAGATGGTGGTGCTAATGTATAATTTCTCTGAAAGATAAATGTTCGTGCAGAGTAGACTAAGTCAGATGACCTGAGATATACTGGGCTACATCTAATAGAAGCTCGTACATCTTACTCGTGACTTTGCTAGTACTGCTGGCTATGTTCTCTGTATTTCACCTGTTTTACAAAATTGCCATTTCTTACAGTGCCAAATGTGTGACTGAGGCCTCTGATAACATAATATATAGTTCCCTATGAGATCAATAATGATGGCAGTGTAACTCTAGATATGAGAAAAAAACAACAAGAGGGAATGTTTTCCTGGACCAAGAGGCTAGTAAGACAGGTGGTCCAGAGAATTTTAGATACTGTTTTATGGCCTTGTCCAGTAACAGCACATTGAGTGGCCAGTCAACAAAATCTTTGCCAAACCTGAGAATAGACATTCTCAGCACCATGGGATAAAATGGTCATGAAATGCCCCCCTCAAAGTCGTGGTCAAGTTTATGAACAAAAAGGGGCTCTGCCAACTGAAGATTGACACTTGCCATCTACAGCTACAGCGATTATATCATGGCCACTGCAACTGCTGACTTTCAACGGCCCTGAAAGGAGTTCAGGGTGAAGATCAAGAATGACACACTCGATGCTCTGGAAAAAACTGGCAGAACAGGCCTTCAGATAGTTAGATCTTTTCAAGAGAATTTATGAGTCCCAATTCTTGCATCTTCTCATACCTAGAGAAACACTGACATCATTAATGGTGCCATCTGCTTTGGCTATTAAAAAATTTTACAATTAAAAGTCAAAATAGAGTACTCAGCGATGGTTCAGACATCCTGGGAAATAACCAGGTGTTACTATGAGTGCAATTTCAGATTAGACATTGTATTGCTAAACACTTGAGTTTTCTGAGTCGTGTCAGGCTTAAATGCCACCATTCTCAAAACAATGTCTGCTAGAAGCTAGTAACTTCTACCTTACTTTTTATAAAACTAAGCAACTGGCCACCTGGCTAAAAGTCTCCCCGAAGTGCCAGGTCCAGACTGGGTTTCAGGCCTATTCTTCTAAAAAAAAAAAAAAAAAATATTTTGTCTATTAAAACTCCAGTTATCCCTTCTCCAGCTACTACTAACTGGGTATGTTACAACAAAATGGCAGACCAAGGGATTGAGATTTTAATCATACAAGGCTCAGGTCTAAGACTTGAGCCCCGTTTTGACAAATATCACAGTCATAGTTGCCCTGTTCCCTAAATTAAAACTGAGCAGGACTCTGTGGGGTGGCAACTCTGGAGTACAGATCTGCTGTACTGTAAAATATAGGCTTTATTCAGCCTCCTTCACCTTCCCTGAGTTCCAAAGGGTAGATTCAAACAATTGCTAATCAAGAAAGGAAAAAAATACAAAAACAGAGGGGAAACAATCAAATGGTGGTACAGCCTTGAGACGGGTCCTGGTTCCTACTCAAAGAAATATGTATAACAATGTCTTTGAGTTCTTCTACAGAACTGGAGCCCATCCAGGTGAAAGATGGTAACTTCAGACTAAAC
Organism: Cervus elaphus; assembly: GCF_910594005.1. Lineage (NCBI taxonomy): Eukaryota > Metazoa > Chordata > Mammalia > Artiodactyla > Cervidae > Cervus > Cervus elaphus. The sequence continues at coordinate 58,833,777 of NC_057818.1, read as the reverse complement.
ACAAGATTCCTAGAACACAGCTCTGTTGCTTGACCACCAGCCAATCATCCCAGTGGTGCCTCCTGTTTCTGGGGACCAGTGATGACCATCCTGTTAGGTCTCCTGTTTGGCCCCTGTCTATTTTATCTCTAAGAGGCGCCAACAGTTTCAAACTAAGTTGCAGTTATTATAAGAGTACAAGCTGGTTTCAGATATAAAACACCCCAACTTAGATCAGGTAGAGAGAGACTTCTGCTCTGCTAGGCAGGCCTACGCCCAGGCACAGCAGGAATAAATTACAGAAGAAAGAGACCTCCGCCCCAATTCCCAAAAAGCGTCTTGAGTATGAAGTCTCTCAAGAGAGAGTTATTAAGAAAAACACACTGCCTGTCCGTCCACCGTCCACCTGGAAGGGAAAGTCCGCGAAAATAGAACAAAGGAAGGTCCGACGACCAGAGTGAGAACCTCATGTAAAACAAACAACGCTCCTGCCTAGGCCCGATTTACATAACAGAGGCCCAGGGGCAGAGAAACATATAAAAAGAGGAGTCAAAGCCCTCTTCCTTCTTCTCTCTCTCCCCCCCCCCCCCCGCATGATGGGGCGATCTTCTCTTTGTGTCTTGGGAATCGACATGTCCTCACAACTCGAAGATGGATTTTCCGGCTATTATCTAAATAAATAGAGCTGTAACACTGATTTATTTAAGAGCTATAACACGGTCTGTCCTCCGAGAGCCGTGGCCCGCCAAGGGGCTTTAATGTCCGTCACTCCAAATTTTTGTTGTAACGAGACAAAGAACCGAAGAACCGACAGTCGCGTGACAACATTGTTAGGATACAAAACAGAGGAAGTATATATGAAATGAATTTTGCATAAAACTGATATTTTTTATGTTAGGTTCAAGTTAGAATTTCCTTGTTTTTTCTGACATGCCCAGGTTCTGATAGTGCATCTTCCGTGTGATCCATTTACACCATGACAGATGATGTCCACTGTCTCTGGTGATTTCTCTGAGATTATCAGGCTATAGAGTTCATTTTTTTCCCCTCTGTCTTTAGACAAGGCTGTGGAAAAATGGAATGAGGAACATGTGAAAACCCTCACAGTTAATGGAGAAACTCCACATCTTCTTGGTTTCTCTTTGCTTTGGAAAATGAACACTCACTGTGTTGATGATAGAAACTGGGTTTTGGGAGTGGGAGTTTTCATCACTCAAGCCCAAGTGTGATGTTTCCAGTACACTCCTCGCTCATATCATAGACATAGTCTTCCTACTCACATTTTTGCACTTTTTTTGTTTTTTGCCATCTATTTATTTATTTTTTTTATTATTAGTTGGAGGCTAATTACTTCACAACATTTCAGTGGGTTTTGTCATACATTGATATGAATCAGCCATAGATTTACACGTATTCCCCATCCCGATCCCCCCTCCCACCTCCCTCTCCACCCGATTCCTCTGGGTCTTCCCAGTGCACCAGGCCCGAGCACTTGTCTCATGCATCCCACCTGGGCTGGTCATCTGTTTCACCATAGATACATTTTTGCACTTCTTTATCAAAATATTTGCAACAATTCTATTGGTGCTAATCTGTTTTCACCTGTGTTGAATTTCTAAGATACAGCTCAACAAAACGATACAGTTTTTCAAGAAATAAAAGTTTCATAACCAAGAGCTCTAATTTATCTTATACCATTGTATATGTTTGCACCCTAGTGTATTTAAAATATACAAAGAATATCTTCCACAAGTAGATGTATATATTTTAACCCATTAAAAAGAATCTTGATTTCATTGACATGAATAGGAAAGCCTGAAGTGAACTGAACATGAACTGATTTTATTGACATGAATACTGATTTTATTGACATAAATATGAATGAACTCAGCTGAACTGAACTGAACATGAATCAGTTCAGTTCCGTCGCTCATTCGTGTCTGACTCTTTGCAACCCCATGAACCGCAGCATTCCAGGTCTCCCTGTACATCACCAACTCCTGGAGTTTACCCAAACTCATGTCCATTGAGTCAGTGATGCCATCTAACCATCTCATCCTCTGTCGTCCCCTTCTCCTCCCTTCAATCTTTCCCAGCATCAGGGTCTTTTCAAATGAGTCATTCGCATCAGATGGCCAAAATATTGGAGTTTCAGCTTGAACATCCGTCTTTCCAATGAACATCCAGACTGATTTCCTTGAGGATGGACTGATTGCATCTCCTTGCAGTCCAAGGGACTCTCAAGAGTCTTCTCCAACACTACAGTTCAAAACCATCAATTCTTCTGTGCTTAGCTTTCTTTATAGTCTAACTCTCACATCCATACATGACTAGTGGAAAAACCATAGCCTTGCCTAGATGGACCTTTGTGGACAGAGTAATGTTTCTGGTTCTTAGTGTGCTGTCTAGGTTGGTCATAACTTTCCTTCCAAGGAGTAAGCATCTTTTAATTTCGTGGCTGCAGTCACCATCTGCAGTGATTTTGGAGCCCCCAAAAAGAAAGTCAGCCACTGTTTCCACTCTTTCCCCATCTATTTGCCATGAAGTGATGGGGCTGGATGCTGTCATCTTAGTTTTCTGAATGTTAGCTTTTCTTTAATAGTGTTAGTAAGTATATAGTCAATTAAATATATGTCTCTTTGCATGAAAATGTTAAAAGTATTTTTTTTTCTTGTTTTGGTATTCTCCCCAGTTATATAAAGTTCTTTAAAAAAAATACACGTATTTATGTTTGGCTGAGTTGTGTCTTGGTTGTAGCCTACAGAATCTTGGAGCCATGTGGGAGACTTTGTTGCAGCAGGCAAACTTTAGCTGTGGGTGTGGCATCTAGTTCTCTGACAAGGGACTGAACCCAGCCCCCTGACTTGGGAGCTAAGACTACCAGGGAAGACCCTAGAAAAACTATACACTTTCTTTAGTGTTGTCTCTGTGTATTTGTGTTTTACTAGTTAAATTTTAGTTCACATAAACTGAAGCAAATTCAAGATCTGTCATTTAATGAATGTTTGACAAAATATTTGCAAAACGGTGGAACAATAATGTTTTTGATTTTATATTATCTATGTGATGCATTCAAGACCCTGTAAAAACTTTTAGAAAGGCATATAGTATATATTAAGTAGTTCAAAGGATTATTGATGCTATCGGTAGTATTCTATCAGACCTGTCAATTTTGTAAAACACTTAAAATTCAAAGTTAAGTGTAAATTCTTACCTTAGTGGTCTACCTCTTTGCTATTCAGAACGGTCATTCATGTATCAGAATTTTCAAGATTACTAGTTAAAATAAGCTTGTTAAAAATGCGGCACATTGGCCCCACTGCAGAACTCTTAGATCAGAGCATCATGCTTTTTAAAAATGTTTCCTGTTTCCTTGATGGGGGGCTTCCCTGGTAGCTCAGATGGTGAAGAATCTGCCTGCAATGTGGGAGACCCGGGTCTGATTCCTTGGTGGGGAAGATTCCCCTGGAGAAGGAAATGGCAACTCACTGCAGTATTCTTGCCTGAAAAATCCCATGGACAGAGAAGCCTGGCATGCTACAGTCCATGGGGTCAGAAAGAATCAGACATGACTGAGTGACTAACATGCTTTCCTTGATAGACAGTTAATCCTGTGCCACACGAGTTCAACTTTCAAAAATAGATAAGTCAGTGTTGATGGATTGTTTTATAATTTCTCTTCCATCAGAATAGTTTCTACAGTGGTCTGTAGATCATATCTCATTCCGTTCCCTGGGGTGAGAAATACAGTGGAAAATACGGCAGTATAAAAATTATATTCCTGTGTAACACCAGACATTCTCCTAAATCAGAACCATTTCTCTGGCTGGTTTCATCTTGGGTCACATTAGATAGTCTTCCCAGGTTCACGTGGTTCATGTCCTTTATATTTCAGGGGCTGCTGACATTCCAGGATGTGACCATAGATTTCACTCAAGAGGAGTGGGAATGCCTGGACCCCGGTCAGCGGGAATTGTACCGGGACGTGATGTTAGAGAACTACGGGAATCTGGCCTGCTTGGGTGAGGATAACTTGCTTCCAGAATCCCTTATATATTCTCAGGGTTTTGGTTCATTCATTCTAGAATGTCTCCTGGAATTTTCTGCTTTGTCCAGTAGAGGTTAAGATCCCTACTTTCCAGGGGAAAGTAACCTTCTTTCTTGATGTAACCTGTCTCCTTGTTGTTCAGTTGCTAAGTGATGTCCAACTCTTTGCGATCCCGTGGAATGCAGCAAGCCAGGCTTCCCTAGCCTTCTTTAACTCCCAGAGTTTGCTCACATTCATATCCACTGAGTCAATAATGCTATTCAACCATCTCATCTTCTGCCACTCCCTTCCCCTGTACTCAATCTTTCCCAGCATCAGGGTCTTTTCCAATGAATTGGCTCTCACAGTCAGGTTGCCAAAGTATTGGAGCTTCAGCATCAGTCCTTCCAATGAATATTCAGGGTTGATTTCTTTAAGATTGACTGGTGTGATCTCCTTGCTGACCAAGGGACTCTCAAGACTCTTCTCCAGCACCACAGTTCAAAGGCATCAATTCTTTGGTGCTCAGCCTACTTTATGTTCCAAATATCACATCCATACATGACTATTGAAAAAACCACAGCTTTGACTTTACGGTCCTTTGTTGGCAAAGTGATGTCTCTGCTTTTTAATATGCTGTCTTTGTCATAGCTTTTCTTCCAAAGGGCAAGCATCTTTTAATTTCATGGCTGCAGTCACCATCTGCAGTTATTTTGGAGGCCCCACCCCCTCCTAAAATTAAATCTGTCACTGTTTCCACTTTTCCCCTGTCTATTTGCCATGACATGATGAGACTGGATGCCATGATCTTAGTTTTCTGAATGTTGAGTTTTAAGCCAGCTTCTTCACTCTCCTCTTTCACCCCCATCAAGAGGCTTTTTCGTTCCTCTTCAAGTTCTGCCATTAGAGTGATATCATGTGCGTGCCTGAGGTTGTTGATATCTCTCCTGGTAATCTTGATTCCAGGTTGTGAATCATCCAGCCCAGCATTTCGCATGATGTACTCTGCATAGAAATTAAATAAGCAAGGTGGCAATGTACAGCCTTGATGTACTCCTTTCCCAATCTGCAACCAGTCAACTGTTCCATGTACGATTCTAATTGTTGCTTCTTGACCTGCATTCATTCTAGGTTCGTGGTAATTCTGTAAGTTCTGTGGTATCAAATAGTGCCACTCTCCTCTTAAAACTGGAATTCCACTACCTGGTTTTGCCTTAGTAGTACTTGAGCATAATATCAGAATCTGATTCTGATGCATTTGTCTTTTAAAGATGCTTCCAAAAAACTATTTGGTGAAATTCTTTTTCTTAATGCTATTTTAACTTTCTACCTTGACTTCTCTCTCACCTGAATACATATTGGATTGGAAATTGATGAATATCTCGGAAAACACATATTCCTTTTTCTGATGAACAGGTCTTGTGGTCTCTAAGCCGGACCTGGTCACGTTTCTGGAGGAAATGAAGGATCCCTGGGATGTAAGGAGAATGGAGACAGCCATACACCCAGGTATGTGTCTATGGATGAAGCAGATAAGTCAGGTGAGAGGGCCAAGCATTGGGGAGGAAATCAGACTTTGCCATGTGGTTTGAGAAGATCTGCTTCAGTGGAGATGATTTTGGATTAGCCTAGGTTTATTTCTGTCACCGTCATAGAGCGTCATCTCCTGACCCATTCCTGATTCTTTTCATCATTTGTGTATTTTTCTCCAGTGATTAATTTTCACATTCACAGTTAGAACCAAAATAATTGTCTTGGCCTGGAGCAACCTGCATGACCTGATAACTCGTCCATTTTGGGGGGTTTTTAGAAAATCTGCATATTTCTGAATAACTATATTAACCCCTTTTAAAAGTGAAGATTCTGTCCCAAATCAGAAGTGTGTGGGTGGAGCTGTGAAAAAATTGCCATACTTGTAGGAATACTGGGGACAGATGTTTTTTGTTTTCTACCATATAATTTCCAGTGCACTGGAAACTACACATATGACCTTAGAAATATCATACTCAAATTCTTGCTTCACTGTATAAGACACCTCACTAAAATCATAAAATGCAAATCTGAATTTTAAAAGTTTCTCTTTTTTTCATATGAACTAACATTAAAGGTGTTAAGTATATTTATCCCAATTCATTACTGCTAAAATGCTTTAATATATTTATTTAACTCGCAGAGTTTTTAAAGAAATTATTGACATGGGAGTTTAAAACATTTCCCACAGTGCTTTTTTCTGATTGTTATTCACTATCAAGCCTATAAATTATATAGAGAAATATTTAAGAAGAAATTTTTCTGTTCCAATAATGCTATTTTACAATGTTATGTTATGTTAGTTTTGCTATACAGAAAGAATAAGTGATGCATATACACATTTCCCTTCTTGATTAGATTTCCTTCCCATCTAGTTCACCACAGAGCATTGAGTAGAGTTCCCTGTGTTCTCACCATATTTTTCAAGTCTCACTTCTCATTTGATTTGTTAAGAACTCTTACCTTGTTAAATCTATCTTGTTTCTTATGAAACATCCCAGAACTTTATCGTTTATGCCATCTATTTCTGATTAGTTCTAGGTCAGTAGCATTTACTATTTTAGACTCTATTAGAACATGCTCAGATATCAACATGAGTGGTAAGTGGATTCAATAATTAGTAGGCATTAGCATTTGTGAAAATGTTTTGTCTGTAAATTTGATTACTTAAAGCAAACATTACTCATGACACTGCTCAACTGCTCCTCACTTTGTTGTTCCTGTAGGTTTCTATCTTGACTTCTCCTCTGCACCATGCTCCTTTGTCATCTCATCTTGTCCAATGTTCTGTGTTTGTGGTCTCTGTTCTGCAGGCTGCAGATCCTAGTTCCTCTTGCTCTGGTGTCTGCTCCCTGGTGGGTGAGGCGGTTCAGAGACTTGTGCCCTTATCCCCTTGAGAGGGGGTTGATTGTTACTATTGTGACCAGAGCCTGCCCGGATCCTGAGGGCCGCTTCGCCTTTCCTCTGTGGCTGTCACTGTCTGTGGCGGGCTCTGCTTCCTGATTGGTGGAGCAGAGGTCCAGATCTGAAATGAGCTCTGCTCTGATCTGTGGTGCTTCTGATCTAGTGGGACTGGAGCACACCCACTGGGAGGGAAGCCACTGAGTGTTGCTCCTCTGGGGATGTTCTCCTCGGAGAGTGCTCTGCGTGTCATCTTTCATGTGCTGTGCGACCTCTCGTGTGACCCTGTGTTGGCATTGATCTTGGCCCCACCTGAACCATGGGTATGTTGGCACTTCACCCTGGTGTCTCTCAGATGTTGTTTTCACCAGGTCACCAGCAGAGATCCACTGTAATCATATCCCAGGTGCACATTCATTGTGGAGCTGGACCCGCTGCGGTGCTATGGGGGCAATGTAGACTGTGACCTGGCCCAAATGCCTCATGTGCATGCCTACAAAGTCTACAGTGGCTAAATCCAGACTGGTCTTGACTGCCAGAGCCTCATTTCCATCCAGAAGTTCTGTTGGGGCTGAGTTTACCAAGCCAGTTATGGGATGTAAGACCGTGGTTTGTACAGATGCAAGGAGAGGTCTCAGCTTTTCTTGCTTAGTGCAGGGCCTTGGGGCTCAGCTGTGGTTTCAGTACCACCTGTACATTGGGACCACCCACAGGCCTGTGCCCTGAAGGTGCCCCTGGAGCCCATGAGTCTACCCTGGTAGGGAGGAGGCTGGGGAGGAGGAAGCAGCTGTGGGGGCCATGAGATCACCCACCTAGGTGGGAGACACCCCTAGTGCCTGGAGAGGCAGGGACAGGCACAGGGGCAGAGAGGCTGCAAGGAGGTTCTTCCCTTCGGGCATCACTCAACAGCGCCGCTCTGCTTCTCTGGTGGTTCAGGCTTCCTCCACAAGCATCCCATTTGCACAGCTCCTCCCTCCATCCCGTCCCCTCAGGATGTCTCATCACGGCCACCCGCAGTCATCTGCCTGGTTCTGCTCTCCAAACCCCACGTTCCAGCACCTAGCCCTTGTCTGCAGCGGAGGACACCCTCTCAGGCTGGGTGGGCAGGGCAGGGGACAGTACCCTGCGTACAGGTCTCACTCTGTCCTGCACGCTGGTTGCCGTGTTCTCTTCCCACAGAGGACGCGCTCCCGGTCTGTCCCAACTGAAGTCCCCCCAGTGAGGGGCTTCCCTGGATGTGGAGACCTCTCCTCTCTTCAGATCCCCCCAGGGTTTTGTGGGTCCCATCCGGCTTCTTTTCCTCTCCCCTTTCCTCCATCTCTCTCTTGTCCTACCTGGCTCAGCAGGGATCTTTCTTGTCCTTTCAGGTGTCCAAGTTCCTCTGCCCGTGTTCCTCAGGGCTCTGAGAATTTTTCCACTTCAAGATGTATTCTTGATGCTTTCGTGGAGAGAGATGAACTCCACGTCTTCCGAATCCTCTGCCATCTTGACTCCTTCTATCTCAGTTTTCAGCTTAATCTAGCCAAGTGTATGCCAGTTTTATGTAAATTGTAATCTATATTCCCCAAGAATAGTAAGTAGAATTAATAATTATTTGGTATCTTTCAGCTGTGTCTTCTCACGACACCCAGGGTTTGAGGACCCAAAAGCCAGGCTTAGAAGATTTACTCCCAACAGCAAAGCTAGGAATATATGAAAGATTTCACCTTGCAAATTTACATTTAACCAAAGACTGGGAATCTATGAGGGCATGTAAAGAGCGGAGAGCATGTTATGATGGACACAACCAAGTTGGTACAGTTTCCCATAAAGTAAACATTACCGCCAAAAGAAATCAAGGATGTGAATCAAATAAGGAAAAACCAATTTCAGATGACCAATTTCAGTCATCAACATCTGCAGATGAGTGTATATTTGTCAGCAAAGATCTACATCATCTCTTGAAACATACATGTCCTCTGAAGGGAAATATGGAAAATCTGGAAAGTCATCTAGTCTCTACTGCAAATACTCATTCCAACCTATACTCTGAGCATAGCTGTCTATTAAATATAGATTCAAACATGTCTGGAGACCAGAAACTTAAACATGAGGGGGGAAATTCTCAATACAATCAATTTGAGGGATCCTTTAACAAGGGTTTCTTGTTTTTCAACCAACAACTATTGTCTCCTTGTTCCAAAGTGTGGAATGTTGATTATAATGGAAGACACCTTATTCAACCGTCATTATTCAATACATATGGAGGTATAATTAGTGTGGAACAACTTTACAAGTGTAACAAAATGAGGAATGCCTTAAGCAGGAGCTCTACCCCGAATAATTACAAGAGTATACATGATGGAATGAGAAGCTCTTCATGCAATGAAACTGGCCATAATGTTGACCAAGACTCATATCTCCTGAAACAACAGGGACATCAATTTTCAGACAACAATTCTAAACATCATAAGTGTAGGAATATGTTTTGTCAAAGCTCAAATCTTACTATTAATACTTATAAGAGTATGGATATTGGAGAGAAGACTTATGATTGTTATGATTATAGTAAAGTTGTTAACCAGTCTTCAAAACTTATTCAACAGCAGAATATTCAGACTGAGCAGAAACATTGCAAGTGTAATACCTGTGGAAAAGTCTGTAGTAACTCACCAAATCGAAGCAGACATACGAAAATTCATTCAAGAAGGAAAGATTTGAGATGTACAGCATGTGGCAAAGCCTTTAATCAGAGTTCATATTTAACTGAACATCAGCGAATCCTTACTGGGGAGAAACCATACAAATGTACAGAATGTGGCAAAGCCTTTATCCATTATTCACTACTTACTCAACATCAACGAGTCCATACTGGGGAGAGACCTTATAAATGTACAGCATGTGGCAAGGCTTTTAAGCAGAGTTCAACTTTGACTCAACATCAACGAATCCATACTGGGGAGAGACCGTATAAATGTACAACATGTGGCAAGGCTTTTAAGGACATTTCAACTTTAACTCAACATCAGCGAATCCATACTGGGGAGAGACCTTATAAATGTAAAGCATGTGGCAAGGGTTTTAAGCAGCGTTCAGGTTTAACTGAACATTACCAAATCCATACTGGGGACAGACCTTATAAATGTACAGAATGTGGCAAAGCCTTTATCAGTTGTTCACTTCTTATGCGACATCAACGAATCCATACTGGGGAGAGACCTTATAAATGTACTGAATGTGGCAAAGCCTTTATGAATTATTCACATCTTACTCGACATGAACGAATCCATACTGGGAAGAGACCTTATAAATGTACAGCATGTGGCAAGGCTTTTAAGGAGATTTCAACTTTAACTCAACATCAGCGAATCCATACTGGGGAGAGACCTTATAAATGTACAGCATGTGGCAAGACTTTTAAGCAGCGTTCAGGTTTAACTGAACATCACCAAATCCATAGTGGGGAGAGACCATATAAATGTACAGCATGTGGCAAAGCCTTTATCAGTTGTTCACTTCTTACGCGACATCAGCGAATCCATACTGGGGAGAGACCTTATAAATGTACAGAATGTGGCAAAGCCTTTATGTATTATTCACATCTTAATCGACATGAACGAATCCATACTGGGAAGAGACCTTATAAATGTACAGCATGTGGCAACGCTTTTAAGGAGATTTCAACCTTAACTCAACATCAGCGAATCCATACTGGGGAGAGACCTTATAAATGTAAAGCATGTGGCAAGGCTTTTAAGCAGCGTTCAGCTTTAACTGAACATCACCGAATCCATACTGGGGAGTGACCTTATAAATCTACAGCATGTGGCAAAGCCTTTATCAATTGTTCACTTCTTACGCGACATCAGCGAATCCATACTGGGGAGAGACCTTATAAATGTACAGCATGTGGCAAGGCTTTTAAGCAGAGTTCCAATTTAAGTCAACATCAGCGAATCCATATCGGGGAAAGACCTTATAAATGTACAGACTCTGGCAAATCCTTTTCCCAGAGTTCAGGTCTTTCTCTACATCAGAGAGATCATACTGCAGAGAAATGTTAGAAATGTAAGGAGTGTGGCAAAGCATTTCATCACAGTCATCACCTCACTCACAATCAAAGAATACATAGTGCAGAGAAACCCTAGAAATGAATCAGTGATAAAAAAAAAAGTTGGTCCCAAATATACAATTTTGAAAAAACGAGTGTTTTCTTTGGAAAGATACATGAGTGAAATTAAAAAAATGTAAAAAACTGCTTAATCAAACATCAAAAGTAACTCAATACCAGAAAATTCATCCTAGAAAGCATGTCATTAGTACCACTTTTCTTGAATTAGTCTCAGCAGAAACACTGTAGCAAGTATTCCATAAGTAAAACACATACAAATATGATATGTTAGTATGGATCACAAGATGAAGGGGTGGACATTTGCAGAGGTATAATTATTATTAATGTATCCTTGTCTATGTTAAGTTATTTCAGATTATTAAGGACCCAAAACGAATGTAATTCAACTCTCAAATTACTACATGCTGTGATTTGTTTCTACTCTATATATGAACTTCTGTTTGTGATGGTTGTTGCCCAATGGTAAGAGAAGCCCTTCTATATGAAGTGGGAATCATTTACATTTATTCTCCAATTTATAAGATTAAGAACACAGTCGTGTTATATACACACTAAACCTCTGAATGGAGGTATTTGTCACTGATGTCAAACACCTCAGTGGTCACCATTATGTAAGTGTTCAGGGAATAATTCAAAGTAAGACAGAAGTTTGTTCTAAGTTTTCAATAATTATGTCACTTGCTTTTTAAGCATAAAAGAAGGATAGTTCATGAAAATCTAAGGTATTTTTATAACATCAACATAGAGAAATCATGCATATTATCTGGCAGGCTTGAAGTAAGGACACCTTCTCTTCTATCTGATGTAAGTATAGAAAACTCTTTCTGGAAAAGTCATATTAATATAATGAATGTCCATCCATGTTTAGTAAATTAGCTTCCATTTTGTAAACCATATAAATCACATTCTCAGATCATTTCATCAGAGAAACAGGAAAGTTTTTAGAAGCTTGTAATGTGTATTTTAATCAAGGATCAAACAACAATTGAAAAAGGTTTTATTCCATCTGTGTAAAATTAATGTATCTTAATTAATAAAAGTCAATGGTTTTTCAGTGTTACATATGATGTGGAATGAATGAAGGGTTAACGCACCTCCAGCATTAACCTCTCCCACCTATTTAAGGTTGCAGGAAAGGTAACGTAATGATAAACTATTTGAAGCACAGGGGGATGGCATCTGTAGAAATTAGTTCCTTCCTGCCATTAAACCTCTCATAACTTCATATATTTCCCACCATTTCTATGTTGTATCTCCTCTCCAATTTTTATTGACTTGGACATCATGGTGGTTCTAATAAGAAGGATCATACAGAGTACTGTTGAGAGCTCCCCTGAACTGCTCCATGCTGTTGCTGCCTCAGCGTCTGTCTGGGGAGCAGGCAGCCTGCAGGTCCGTGAACTCACAGCAGCCAGTCCTGTGAGAACCTGCACTAGATGACCCCTTCCTCGGGACCAGCAGTCTTGCTGAACCCCAGGGTCTACTGCACAGCCCCCACCCCCTCCCCGCCTTCAGTGATCCCCTCTGAGCTCACCAGCATCCTGCTCGTCTTTGTTTGAATGGACCACTCCACACTCAGCCTGTGGCACCCACAGCACTTCACCCAGGGTCAGGTCTGAACCCCAAGTACTGGAATTTTCTCTGCCTGGTTCTAGCCTTGACCTTCCTCAGGGGCCCTCAAGGCTTGCTGTGCATTCTCTGAGGACTTAGAGTCATAAACTCACCTGGTGCAATTGTCCTTTGTTCTTCTGTTCGCTAAAACTTTTCAGGGGCTCATTTAAGCAAATGTAAGTTTAACAAAGTCACAGAAAGAATAGGCAAAAGCTATGATGGGAAAATTCGGAGCCAAGATTTCTAAAATCTTACCCTGTATAATTCTTAGCCACATGTGTGTTGTAAGGCTTAAAGGAACTGTTTTCTCATGGCTTTGGCATACTTTGAATGCAATATATAAATATCTGAAGATATATACATAATATGATTTATATAACACACATTGAATACAAGATATTAATATCTGAAGGTAAACATGTTAGTGAGAAGACCAAGAAGGAATATGTGAGTGTATGTGTATTCCTACACATTTAACTTAGAGAATTTAGAAATGCTAGATCAAAACTGGTCATTTCAGAATTGCAGATGATTTACTAAAAACTGTAAAGCTTGTCAATTTGTCGATTAATCTGTTTTGTCTACTTTTCATGGAATTCATTTCCTTAAATATCAGGAGGTTATGTTTTTTAAGGAACTTCCACACGGTCCTCCCACGTGACTGCACCAGCTTACATTCTCTCCAGCCATGTAGGAGGTTCACTGATCTCCAAGCCCCTTCAGCGTTTGTGATATTATTAATGGGCGTTTTGCTCATTGTTCTGACTGGCATGCGGTGATACATCCCTGTAGCTTTGTTCTGCATTTCTTATTGTTTAGCGGTGGTGAGCATCTTTCTTTTGCCTCCTGCCCATGGAAAAGAGCAAGCTGCCCCGCCCAGCCTCAGCAGCTGTGGGGCACAGGCTTAGTCTCCCCACAGCATGTGGAGTATTCCTGGACCAGGGATGAGGCCATTTCCCCCCCACAGTGTCAGATGGATTCTCCACCACCGGTGACCAGTCTGTTTAGCTTTTTTCCCCTTTTGAGACATATATATATATATATATATGACATATGTATATATATATATACACGCATTGGAATATAATTGCTTTACAATGTTGTGCTGATTTGTGCTGTATGAAATCATCATTCAGCCATAACTATACATAAATCTACTCCCTCTTCGACCTCCTTCCCGTGGTCTCCATTTCACCCCTCTGGTCAGCACAGAGCGCCAAGCTGAGCTCCCTGTGGTAAACAGCAGCTTCCGACCATCTACCTATTTTCACCATCAGTTCAGTTCAGTTGCTCAGTCGTGCCTGACTCTTTGTGACCCCATGGACTGCTGCATGCCAGGTCTCCCTGTCCATCAACAAATCCTGGACCTTGCTCAAACTCATGTCCATTGAGTCAGTGATGCCATCCAACCACCTCATCCTCTGTCGTCCCCTTCTCCTCCTCCCTTCAATCCTTCCCAGTGTCAACATCTCTTCAAATGAGTCAGTTCTTCACATCAGGTGGCCAAAATATAGAAGTTTCAGCTTCAACATCATTCCTTCCAATAGATATTCAGGACTGATTTCCTTTAGGATGGACCGGTTGGATCTCCTTGCAGTCCAAGGGACTCTCAAGAGTCTTCTCCAATGTTTTACCCATGGTGGTGTACATATGTCAATGGTACCCTTTCAATTGGTCCCCCTCTTCTTCTCCTGCTGTGTCCACGTCTGATCTCTATATTTGTACAAATATTGTCTTAACAGATATGTATGGAACTTAAAAAATGGTATTGATGAACTTATTTACTGAGCAGGAATACAGGCGCAGAGGTAGTTCTTAAGCTTTTGCATGTTAAGCATTCAAGACATAAAATACATTGACAATCATTCCATGCATTTGATTGTTGTAGCCATGTGTTCTGGGAAACAAACTGACTAAGAAGGACAATGCAGATAGTGGAGTGTAGTTTATTACACCGGCGGGGCCAAGGCAGAGTCTCCTCTTAGCCAGGGACCCCAAACAGTGTTTGTGAAAACTTTATATACCCTAAGTGTACTTGCTCAAACCCACCTCCCCAAATTCCTTGAAACTAGTCTGGACAAGGTAAAAGAGAGATACGATCAAAGTTAACCCATGATTCTTGTGCCACAGGACTAAATAAACAGTGGATATTTATCAACAGGCCTGTGGTCATATCCCAATAAACAGAATGGAATTCACCACTTTGTTCTGTTACAGAGATAATTAACATATTCTTTTAGGCAACAGAGTCCAAGTAGAAGTCTTGAGGCTCTTTTATCGGGGGGCCGGGGTGGAATCTGATTTTACATTGGTATGCCTTTTCCATATACACCGGGGTGCAAAGTTCAGAGTCCACTGGGAGGGTGACCGTGCGTGTAGCCTAATGCTCACAGCCTGGCCTAAGACGGAGTTCAGCTCTGTCTGTTTCCTCCTTCATTACCAAGTGAAAGAAGCCCATTTGAAAATGCTACAAAAGGTAGGATTTCTACAATATGACTTTTGGTGTAGGTAAATGTTCTCATGTGTGCTCAGTTGTGTCTGAGTATTTGTGATCCCAGGAGCTGTAGCTTGCCAGGCTCACCTCTGTCCATACATTTCCCAGGAAAGGATACTGGAGTGGGTTGCCATCTTTTCTTCCAGGGGATCTTCCTGACCCAAGGACTGAACCCGCATCACCTGGATGTCCTGCATCGGCAGGCAGATTCCTTACCACTCAGTCACCTGGGAATCTAGTAAGAAATATAGAAGAGATTTAAAAGGTCCATGATTACTGTGGGTTTCAAAGGAGGGACTATGAATATCCTAAGTCTAGAGAACTTTCTGGACCATGAAATAATTTGTGTTAAACTGTCATGCTGGACACATGTTATTAAACATTTATCTAGAGGTATGGAGTGCACATTCCTAAAAGAGGAACACAGGGGTAAACTAGAGAGTTTATCTATTTACTGCCCATGTGGATTCATCAGTGGTAACAAATGCTCACTCTGGTGGGGAAAGCTAAGTAGGGAGATTGTCCACATGTCGACATATATGGGAGGTATATGGGAAATGTCTAAACTTTATTCTCATTTCTGCTGTGAAACTAAATCTTCTACAAAGTTGGTACTGGTGAATGCAGACTGAATATTTTTTAGAATACATAATATGAGAAAGATGAATATGCTTCTATCTTTAATTTTTCCTTGCTCATTGTGTTATAGCCACGTTTTCTGGGAAACAGACTCACTCAGAAGGACAATGCAGATAGTGGAGTGCAGTTTATTACACCGGCGGGCCCAAGGCAGAGTCTCCTCTTAGCCAAGGACCCCGTCCAGCATTTGTGAAAATCTTTTATACCCCATGTGTACGTGTCCAAACCCACTACCCCAATTCCCTTGAGACTTACATAAACAAAGGAAGGGTAAATACAACTACAATAACCCCATCATTCGCGTGTTATGTGTTCAAACAGTCAATAATCAATAAGCCCACAGTTACATTCCAAATAGTTAATAACCGATAAGCCTGTGCTTACATTGTGATAGATAGTGTCCGGAGGCAGGGGTGATTAGCGTCTGTTTTCTCTTCTTCAAGATTCCCCTGCCCAGAGGGGGTCTTATCCTTCCATTATCATTCCCACAGGCGCTAAGCACAGAGTTCAGAGTCCACTGGAGAGGTGGCCACGCACGATCAGCACAGACAGGCCTGAGATGGAGTCCAGGCCCTATGAATTCCTTCTTCATTCCCCCCTCTTGATGCTCTTAGTTTCCATAACGAGCATCATTTATTGAGATATTGTACCTTAGCCCTCCTGTCACCCACATGAGAGAATGCTATCAACCTCTGGGTTACAAAATTCACAAGACATTGTAGGAAGCAGGGCCCACAGAGCAGTATGATTAAGATTACTATAACAACAGTTACAATGGTTTTCCACCAGTCTCCCTTTGCCCAGGAGAGAACTGAAGTCCAAAAGGGAATATTTTCATTAGACATGGCTTTCTCTTGATTTTGCCTATCCTTCAAGGCAGTAGATACATTTCCAGACAGGTCAGGGATATACACACAACATTCGATTTTAATTACGGCGCAAGTCCTTCCTTGGGCTGCTGTGAGTATGTCTAATGCCATCCTATTTTGAATTACTGCCTTCCTCATCTGAATTTGTTCTTCGTTCAAAGCTTGAATGGCTTTTGTACTGTCTAAGAGGGCCTGTTTAGTGAAATTAGTTAAGGCCTCTACCTTAACCATGATATCTGTTGTTCCTACAGAGGGTACAAACAAGGCAGCAAGATAGTCATACCATTGGAACACAGATCGTGTCCATCTTGCATGCAGATAAGGCAGGTTTACTGGAGGCTGGTGTAGGCCAGGCTTAATACTGCCATGGGCGAAAGCAAATCCTAATGTGCAATGCCCCACCCAGCCAACTGGTAACCATGGCCATAAGTTAAGCCCACAGAGCCACTGGGTCCCATTGGGGGCTACCCAGCGGATTCCAGGATTATATTTCCAGTCGGAACCGGGCCACTGAACAGACTGATTGGGGTGATAGGTAACTTCCAAGACTTGTTTACATTATTCAGGGGGCAAATAACCCATATATTTTAATTCTTTTGGGTCTAGGGGGTGGTCTCCAAATCCAACTTTCTGTTCTTTTTGTTCCCAGCAAATAGTAGCAGGGGTAATCAACTGTCCTTTCTCAGGAGTCATCCAGAAATATTCATCCCAGGCCTGGTAGTATTGCTCAAGGTACTGGGAGGCCTGTCCCCCTTTTGTAAGAGAACCCTTCTCCTTTTTATTTTTCATATATGAGGTATAAGCCTTTGTTACTTCCATAAGGCTGGTGTTCATGTTAAATGTAACCCTATGTCCGTGGCCCATTGATGGCTCCTTTTTACACCAGGAGAGCAAAGAAAGGTTATGATTGGTGAGAGAGAGAAAAGTTCCTTTCTGTTGCTCTAAGAAGGAACACAGTGGTATAAACTCCCCATAACGGAGTGGCGATACCCACCAGGGGAGTCCGTCCATTACTGACAGGGGCATGGCCCCACATACCCAACAGTTGGAGGAGTTGTGGAAGTTCGCGTAAGAATGTGCCCACGAGATGAAGACGTTGTCCTGTGCAGGAACACTGGTCAGGTTCAGAATTGCGTTGATGAGGCCGAGCAGCAGGAGTCGTTTACCCAGCTCCATCCTGTAGAAGGCTCGTCTGGGATCTCGTTCTCTTCTTCCTCTTCAGAATGATCTTGGTTCCCCGTGGGTCGGTGGGGTCCTCCTGGGTGGTCCACTCAGCGTCTTCCGGGTCAGTGTTGTATGCCTTCTTCGCTCTGGTGTGATGGATCCAAGGGGCAATGCCTGCAACTTTAACTGCGGTAGGAGTGGTTAAAACAACAGTATAAGGACCTTTCCACCGGGGGGCTAGGGAGTCATGTTTCCAGTCTTTCACCCATACCTGGTCCCCTGGTATAAACTCATGCATTTGCTCCCCCAAGGGGAACGGTATTCTTTCTTGCACAAACTTAGTTACTTGATTAATTACCTTACCTAGTTGTTCCATCTGCTGTGATATCCCGTCTCCTCCTACCTGAAGTATATCAGTTGTTACCTGTCTTATTATGGGAGGAGGCCTCCCATACACAATTTCATAGGGAGAGTAGCCATGGGACCGTGGGGTCATCCTGAGTTTGAGCAAGGCCATGGGAAGTAAATCCACCCAGGAACAGTCAGTCTCTATAATCCACTTAGAAAATGTCTCCTTTAGTGTCCAGTTAGTTCGTTCTACCATTCCGGAGCTCTGAGGCCGGTAGGCAGTGTGTAACTTCCATTTTACATTCATGGCTTTACTTACTCGTTGTATCAGATCCGATATGAAGGCTGGCCCGTAATCTGATCCTATGCTGGTGGGGAATCCAAATCGAGGAACTATCTCCCTAAGCAGGCTCCGAGCCACTTCTGATGCTCTTTCAGTTCGGGTGGGGAAGGCCTCCACCCATCCCGAGAATGTACATACCAAGACCAACAGGTAATGAAAATGACGATATGGCTTCATCTCAGCGAAGGCCACTTCCAGATGTTCAAAAGGAGGGGTACCTTTTAATTGGATGCCTGGGGGTTTTGGTCTGCACCCTGGAGCAGCGTTAATCTGAGAGCAGGCGTTACAATTTTGGGATTCCATTCTACATAGAGAGGAGAGGCGAGGAACCAGAAAATACCTTCGGATCAAGTCCTCCAGTTTGTCATGTCCTAGGTGAGTCATACGATGAGCTTGGCTCACCAGAGAGGGGGCCATCCTTTCAGGCACTAGTAGCTTACCACCTGGCAGTTCCCACCATCCTTTCTCTGTTTTGGTGGCTCCCTCCGCTTCAGCTAGCTGGTTTTGAGCCTTGGTGTATGTCGGGGAGTCTAGGGCCAGCTCGGGTAGCTCAGCTAGGACAAATGTCCTCATGGGGATTTCCCCGGATTCTTTCCTGTCCTCGGCTGCTCGCCGGGCGGTCTCATCAGCCAGCCTATTTCCTCAAGCCTGTGGGGTGTCTTCCTTCTGGTGCCCATGGCAGTGCATGACTGCTACCTCCGTGGGGCTCCAGACAGCGTCTAACAGAATCAAGATCTCTTCCTTATTCTTAATGTCCTTTCCATTGGCCGTTAGAAGGCCTCTCTCCCGGTATAGCGCCCCATGTACGTGGAGTGTAGCGAAAGGATACCGGGGGTCAGGGTAGACGTTCACTCTCTTGCCCTTTGACAGCTGCAGTGCCCGGACTAAGGCCCATGACTCTGCTCGTTGGGCTGACCAGTGTTGTGGCAAGGGGCCGGCCTCTATAACAGTCCTCTCTGTAACTACAGCATAGCCTGAGAGTCGCTGTCCTAGCTTTACCAGGCTGGTGCCATCAGTATACAGAGTCCAGTCAGGATTTGAAATTGGCCTGTCTCGGAGGTCTGGACGGCTAGCATAGACCTCCTCTAAGACTTCCTTGCAATCGTGAGTGGGTCCTCCTTCTCCCACTGGGAGAAGCGTTGCCGGGCTTAAACCCTGGCAAGGTTCAATACGGAGGTTGGGGTTTTCACATTGCAGTCCCTGGTATTGAATAATCCGGGAATTTGACAGCCATTTGTGGGGGTCTCCTCGAAGGGGTGTTGACTTCATGTGGGACCTTTACGATCACGTCCTGGCCAAAAGTCAGCTTTGTGGCCTCACGTACCAGTAAGGCGACTGCGGCCACTGCCCGCAGACAGCCAGGCCAACCGGTGGCAACGTGACCAAGTCGCTTTGAAAGATAAGCTATTGGCCTGTCCCACGTTCCCAAGGTTTGAGTCAAAACCCCCATGGCTGTTTTATCTTTCTCAGTCACATACAAGGTGAATGGTTTGGTGAGGTCTGGCAATCCCAAGGCGGGGGCGGAGGTGGTTGCTAGCCTCAGCTCCTCAACGGCTTCCTGCTGTTTTTCAGTCCAGTTTACAGGATTTTCTTCAGGCCCTGTCAGGAGCTCAAATAAGGGCTGGGCTATTTGAGAGTACCTTGGAATCCAAATCCTGCAGAATCCAGTGGTCCCTAGGAACTCCCTGACTTGCCGCCGAGTCTTAGGCGTGGGGAGCCTCAGAATTACTTCCTTTCTAGATTGGTCCAGCAACCTTGTGCCTTCCCTTAAGACAAACCCCAAATACTTTACCTTCTCCTTGCAGATTTGTGCCTTTTTCCTGGACACTCGGTATCCCGCTTCTGCCAGCAATTGGAGGAGCGCTCGGGTCCCTTCCCAGCATTCTTCCCAGGTCTCAGCGGCCAGCAACAGGTCGTCCACATATTGCAGGAGCCAACATCCATACCTTTCAGGCTGGAAAGGTTCCAGGTCCGAGGCCAAGGCTTCTCCAAAGATGGCTGGCTCGTTTTTGAATCCTTGCGGGAGGCGAGTCCAGGTGAGCTGCTGCTTATTGCCTCCGATGGGGTCCTCCCATTCAAAGGCAAAGATGGGTTGTGATGCAGGTGCTAGGCGTATACAGAAAAAGGCATCTTTGAGGTCCAAACAAGTATAGATCCTTGTCTTAGGTGGGAGGAGACTAAGTAAGGTATAGGGGTTTGGGACGGTCGGGTGCAGAGTTACAGCGGCCTGATTGACCAATCTAGATCCTGCACAGGCCTATAGTCTTGTCCTCCTTCCTTTTTTACCAGCAAGATTGGTGTGTTCCAGGCTGATTGACATTCCACCAGGATGCCTGCCTGTTTTAGCCTGTTGATGTGAGGCAGAATCTCAGTTCGGGCTTCTATGGGTATTGGGTATTGACACTTTCTCACTGGGGTTGCGCCAGGTTTGAGTTCTATTATTACAGGGGCTTGGTGTCTAGCTAGCCCAGGGGGGTTATCTTCGGCCCAGACCTCAGGGAACAGCTGAGTCAGCCTTCTCTCCAACTCTGTTGCCTGGTCTTGTTTATCTCCAGGAGGCTCATGTAGCCTCCATTCGTCTTGAGGGGGCACAGAGAGGGAGAGTAAGTAGGTTGTTGTGCCCACCCGAAAAGTGGACCTCTCTTCAGGAGAGAAAGTCACTTGTGCTCCCAGTTTGGAGAGTAAGTCTCTCCCCAGCAGGGGTACTGGGCACTCAGGGATATAGAGGAACTCATGAGTCACTTGGTGACCCCCCATCTGACATTTTCTGGGCTGGCAAAACGACTTAACCATTTCTTCTCCTGAAACCCCAGTTACAGCAGCAGTCCTTTTAGACCGTGGCGCCACTGGTTTAGTTACCACAGACAATTCTGCCCCGGTGTCCACCATAAAGTCAATGTCTTGGTCCCCAATTTTTAAAGTTACCATGGGCTCTCAGGGACCTGATGTCTTTGAGCCCCGGCGTCCCTATTCAGTCTCTATGTTAGTGAGTTCTGCAACTGGGAGGGATTTATTTTCCCTTCTTCCTTCTGGGCACTCATTCTTCCAATGGCCAAACCCGCGGCATCGGGCACATTGATTTGGCTGTAATGGAGCCCGTGGCCTCCGTTGGGACCGGTTGGAGGGCTGTCCTGACCTCGAAGCTAGGGGGGTCTTCTTTGCTCTGGCGGTGGAAAAGTCTCCGGAAGACTTTCCAAGCGCAGCAGCCAACATTGCAAACCTCTCATCTGTTCTCCTCTGCTCGTCTTTATCCCTCTTCTCGTATTTCTTTTCTATTTCCGCGTCCCTATTCCGGAACACCTTGTCTGCTATCTCAATCAACTGAGAGCTAGACATGGATAGAACTCCCTCGGTCTTTTGAAGCTTTCGTTTTATGTCAGGAAATGCTTGCGAGATGAATGACGAATTTATAACAATCTGGGAGCCCGTAGCTTCTGGATCTATGGGTGTATAGAGTCTGTAGGCCTCACAAAGCCTCTCGTAAAATTCGGAGGGTGACTCGTTTCCCTTCTGAACTATTCCGGCCGGTTTAGACATGTCCATCGGCCTCCGGGCTCCCCTTCTAAGCCCTTGTATAATCGCTGTCCCGTATCTTTCTAATTGGATTTTTCCCTCCTCTGTATTATAGTCCCAGTTAGGTCTGTCAGTGGGGAAGGCTTGTTCTATCCACCTCTCTGGGTTAGCAGTGCCCTCAGGGACCATCTCCTGTAACCATTTCCTTGCCTCAGCGTTGATCCTGTATCTCTCTTCTGTACTGAAGAGGGATGATAGTAATTGCATTATATCGTCCCAGGTTGGTAGATGAGTGCGGAAAATAGTCTCCATTAGTCTAGTCATACGCTTGGGTTCCAACGAGTAAGAGGGGGTGTGTTTTTGCCAGTTCAGTATATCAGTTGATGAAAAGGGCTGATAGTAATAGGTTACAGGAGCTTGGTGATAATTACCATCCTCCCCTATCACTGGGGGTTGCTGAACTTCTCTGAAGGGCATCTGCAAGGGTATTTTTTCCTCTGGCTCTTTTGCAGAGCGGAGCCTTTGTTTAATTCCAGTGGTTCCTCCCCGTCGTCCGTGAGTACTTACTGGGAGTGGAGGGTAGAGTTTAGGGAAAGTAGGAGCAGCATCCGGGGTGGTAGAGTCCGGTGGGCTCATTGCCCCTCCAGTTGAGGTTGGAGCCTGCTGGGAGGGTGGCTCTACAACCTGTGGAGCTGTCAGGACCCCTGAGGAGTCCGGGAGGCTTACCGGTCCCTGGCTGCTTCCTCCGGTGGCCACGGTGTTACTAGCTGGCAGAACCATCATCCAATACGGAGGTCGGGGAAGCTCATCTCCTTCAGGGTCCTGTAAAATTTCCTTCTCATCCTTGGTTATCTTTTGAGCCATCAAGATTTTTCCTTCCCCGCCATGAGCATAAAAACGGGCCCATTTGGGGGGGTCTTGGGCTATTCCCAGCCAAGAGTCTATGTACGGGAACTGATCAGGGTGTCCGGGCTTTCCCGTAACTATAGCATAGACTGCCTTTATGAGATTTAAGTCCATAGTTCCCTCTGGTGGCCAGCCAACTCCCACTGAAGGCCATTCGACTTCACAAAGGGTACGCAGCCGGCCGGGTGTCATTTTCTTCCCATAGTCTCCATCGAATCCTTTCTTAAAATTCTTAATCATATTCTCCAATACAGTGGCCTTCCTCCCATTTTCTTACCTCTGGATTCCCACGTCCCAGGGCCTTCCTGAGAAGCCAATTTACCTGTCTCCACTGGCAGGGGAGATGATGGGTCACACAGCAGATGGGTACCTCCTGGGGGAGGGCAGAATACGAGCATGCAGAAATCAATATCCTCTTTGTAAAAAAAAGAAAAACCTGGGACTTCCCTGGTGGTTCAGTGGCTAAGACTCTGTGCTTCCAATGCAGGGGGCCCGGGTTCAAACCCTGGTCAGGGAACAAGATCCCATGTGCTGTAACTAAGACCTCATGCAGTCAAATAAATAAATAAATATATATTAAAAAAAAAGAAGAAAAAAAGAAAAACCTGTGGCGACAGCTCGGCACGTTCCCTAGGACGGCGTGGACACACCTCCTGACTGGCCTTCTTAAACCCTAAGTCCCTCTCTTCATCCCTGGCACGGCCGTCGGCCTCAGTGCCGAGCAGCTATTGTCACCAACCCAAACCAGTTTCCTATGCGGCTCCCTTCTGGTCCCTCCAGGGGGGTGATCAGGCCCCCTCTTCCACCCTGCTGGGTGGGCTCCTCCTCACCTGAGCGCTCAGTTCCCTGCTGCCGTTCACTACCTGCCAAAGCGAAGAAACCGGGCTTTGAAAGGCTGAATACTTCCAGAGGGGCGAGGAGCCTTCCCCCCTCTAGGAGATTCAAGCTACAAAGCCTCGGGGTGGCCTCAAATGAGACCTGTCTCCTCAAAGTGAGGAGTTTCCCGGCCAATGCACCAAATGTTATAGCCACGCTTTCAGGGAAACAGACTCACTCAGAAGGACAATGCAGATAGTGGAGTGCAGTTTATTACGGCGGCGGGCCCAAGGCAGAGTCTCCTCTTAGCCAAGGACCCCGTCCAGCATTTATGAAAATCTTTTATACCCCATGTGTACGTGTCCAAACCCACTACCCCAATTCCCTTGAGACTTACATAAACAAAGGAAGGGTAAATACAACTACAGTAACCCCATCATTCACGTGTTATGTGTTCAAACAGTCAATAATCAATAAGCCCGCAGTTACATTCCAAATAGTTAATAACCGATAAGCCTGTGCTTACATTGTGATAGATAGTGTCCGGAGGCAGGGGTGATTAGTGTCTGTTTTCTCTTCTTCAAGATTCCCCTGCCCAGAGGGGGGGTCTTATCCTTCCATTATCATTCCCACAGGCGCTAAGCACAGAGTTCAGAGTCCACTGGAGAGGTGGCCACGCACGATCACCACAGACAGGCCTGAGATGGACTCCAGGCCCTATGAATTCCTTCTTCAATTGTACTTTAAAGATGTGGGAAAATAGAGCTCTCTAAATGGAGCAGAGAATGAACTGTAGCAGTTGATTCATAAAACCTAGAAAAACACAAACAGGAAGTAGAGCAACAACATTCTCAGGTGTTAATTCATGTGTGATGTAACTTATGACAACACCGATCATTACTTCCTTGGTTGGTCATCAGATAGCATTTAGGGCATCGTTTTCAGAGGCATTTGGCTCAGCCCATACGCACTGTGAACCTAGCGTGTCCTGCTCAGTTCAGTTCAGTTCAGTCGCTCAGTCGCCCTGGACTGCAACACGCCAGGCCTCCTGCTGCCCCTGGTTTCTTTTCCAAGAAAGCGGGGATGGAAATGCTTCCAGGCTCCTGGTCTCTGAAGTTGGAGCTGCCACGCCTGCAGAGAGGTGGTCACAAAAAGCAAATCATTTTGTGAAAACCTGTGTCCCCAGGCTGCAGAGGCGGGTGAAAAAAAACTAAGGACAGGGGAGATCTTTGGGAAGAATTCTGCAAGTAAAGCCTGGCAGGAACCCAAGACCCCCAGGTGATTCTGACCAAACACTCACCTCTCCCCTCCCAGCCCCCAAGGGTACAGGCAGGCTGTGGACCACCACACCCATCCTAGAAAGAGCCCCTCCCCAGGGAATCAGGTTGACCTTCTTTGTTTCTAGAAGTTCCCTCCCTAAACCCTCCCTTCCTGAGGTCTCAGGTGTGAGGTTTCCCCTCAGGGCTCTGAATGCGGGTCTTCCTCTTACATTTCTTTCACAACCCTCCTAGGGTGGGTCAGCTAGCCCAGAAGTAGGGTCCACTGTCTCTCGTGAACTGTTCTCTGTAACTCGAAAAGGAAGGAGAAGAACTAGCCCGGACGATCTGCAAATAGGGTAGAGCACCAGGATGTGATTAGCATTATCAGGTTAGTCTTGATTCCCCACTACAGATTGGGAACACAGAAAGTCGAAAAGGAGCTCAGAAAAGGGTGAGGGAAACAGGAAAACTTCTTCTGTTTCCCTGCAGCAGTTGCAGGTTAAACAGCTGCATGGATGCCTTTGAAGGTATTTTCTCAAGATGCAGATGTGAGTTTGGGATGTAACATCCCCAGAGAAGACGCAGAGCAGGAGGAAGAAGAGGAGGAAATGGCAGCTTCTCAGGTACGTGTCCTGTCCCGGGTCTGGGGCTGTGTCTGCTTTTCTTCCTGAAATGCCTGGACTGAGAACCTGCACACCTTTAGTTCTCTGCTTCTAACTTTTCTGCCTGGGTGTTTGTTATCAACTTCTATTTTTTCCTTTTCTTCTTATCATAGTGAAGCCTGGCTCTTTAGACCACTTCTTCCTTGAGTCCCAGAATCTTGTCTGTCTTTTCTGTATCCTGGCTTTCTATGGAGCATGATGAATTCTCAACATGAATTAGCGACTTTCAACTGGTGAATATATTCCCTTTGTGAGAGGCACTAGTATCCGAGATTCGCACTGGGATGTGGTTCGGTGTTGGGATCTTAGGGAACTAGGGGAAATGCCATAATGAGTTTACATATGGATGCCATTTCAGCTTTTTAGGAGTTAGAAAATGCCCTTATATATTGAATAAACTCAGTGATCCAGAATTTTTCAGAAAATGCTCAGAAATAAAAAGAAAACTAGGAGATACTGTCCTCTGTAATGCTAAGACTTAGTAGTTAAACACATTGTTAGGTAGTTAGAATAGGGAAAAAGAGTCCAAAATGGCAGTGGCTAAAAGACCTGGAAGGGGAAGCCCGCGAAAATAGAACAAAGGAAGGTCCGAGGACTGGAATGAAAACCTCAGGTAAAACAAACAACGCGCCTGCCTAGGCCCGATTTACATAAGACAGACCCAGGGGCAGAGAAACAGATAAAAACAGGAGCCAAAGCCCTCTTCCTTCTCTCTCTCTCTCTCTCCCGCGCGATGGGGCGATCTTCTCTTCGTGTCTTTGGATAGACCTGTCCTCACAACTCGAAGATGGATTTTCCGGCTATTATCTAAATGAATAGAGCTGTCACACTGATTTATTTAAGAGCTATAACACGGTCTGTCCTCTGAGAGCTGTGACCCGCCAAGGGGCTTTAATGTCCGTTACTCCAAATTTTCGTTGTGACGAGACAAAGAACCCAGGAACATACACTCGCGTGACAACATTGTTAGGATACAAAACAGAGGAAGTATATATGAAATGAATTTTGCATAAAACTGATATTTTTTATGTCACTTCAAGTTATAAATTCCTTATTTTTTCCGAAATGCCCAGGTTCTGATAGTGCATCTGCCGTGCATTCACACCATGACAGATGATGTCCACTGGCTCTGGTGATTTCTCTGAGATTATCAGGCTATAGAGTTCGTTTTTCTTTCCCTCTGTCTTTAAACAAGGCTGTGGAAAAATGGAATGAGGAACATGTGAAAACCCTCACAGTTAATGGAGAAAGTCCACATCTTCTTGGTTTCTCTTTGCTTTGGAAAATGAACACTCACTGTGTTGATGATAGATACTGGGTTTTGGGAGTGGGAGTTTTCATCACTCAAGCCCAAGTGTGATGTTTCCAGTACACTCCACGCTCATATCACAGACAAAGTCTTACTCACATTTTTGCATTTTTTTATAAAACTATTTGCAAGAATCCTATTGGTGCTAGTCTGTTTTCACCTGTGTTGAATGTCTAAGATACAGCTCAACAAAATGATCCAGTTTTTCAAGAAATTAAAGTTTCAGAACCAAGAGCTCTAATTTATCTCATACCATTGTATATGTCTGCACCCTTGTGTATTTAAAATATACAAAGAATATCATCCACAAGCAGATGTATATATTTTAACCCATTAAAAAGAATCTCGATTAACTGAACATGAACTGATTTTATTGACATGAATATCGATTTTATTGACATGAATATGAATGAACTCTGCTGAACTGAACTGAACTGAACATGAATCAGTTCATTTCAGTCGCTCATTCGTGTCTGACTCTTTGCGACCCCATGAACCGCAGCACTCCAGGTCTCCCTGTCCATCACCAACTCCTGGACTTTACCCAAACTCATGTCCATTGAGTCAGTGATGCCATCTAACCATCTCATCCTCTGTCGTCCCCTTCTCCTCCTGCCTTCAATCTTTCCCAGCATCAGGGTCTTTTCAGATGAGTCAGTTTTTCACATCAGATGGCCAAAATATTGGAGTTTCAGCTTGAACATCCGTCCTTCCAATGAACATCCAGACTGATTTCCTTTAGGATGGACTGATTGCATCTCCTTGCAGTCCAAGGGACTCTCAAGAGTCCTCCAACACCACATTTCAAAAGCAGCAATTCTTCTCTGCTCAGCTTTTTTTATAGTCCAACTCTCACATCCATACATGACTACTGGAAAATTCATAGCCTTGACTAGACGGACCTTTGTGGACAAAGTAATGTTTCTGCTTTTTAATATGCTGCCTAGGTTGGTCATAACTTTCCTTGCAAGGAGTAAGCATCTTTTAATTTCGTGGCTGCAGTCACCATCTGCAGTGATTTTGGAGCCCCCCAAAAAAAGTCAGCCAGTGTTTCCACTCTTTCCCCATCTATTTGCCATGAAGTGATGGGACCGGATGCCATCATCTTAGTTTTCTGAATGTTAGCTTCTCCTTAATACTCTTTGTAAGTATATAGTCTCATTTTAATATATATGTCTGTATGCATGAAAATGTTTCTCTTTTTCTTGTTTTGGTATTCTCCCCAGTTATATAAAGTTCTTTTTAAAAAATACACGTATTTATGTTTGCCTGAGTTTTGTCTTGGTTGTAGCCTACAGAATCTTGGAGCCATGTGGGAGACTTTGTTGCAGCA
The DNA here is from genome assembly GCF_910594005.1 of Cervus elaphus. Lineage (NCBI taxonomy): Eukaryota > Metazoa > Chordata > Mammalia > Artiodactyla > Cervidae > Cervus > Cervus elaphus. The sequence goes on along the minus strand of NC_057818.1, from coordinate 58,805,463 downwards.
GGCAAACTTTAGCTGTGGGTGTGGCATCTAGTTCTCTGACAAGGGACTGAACCCAGCCTCCTGACTTGGGAGCTAAGACCACCAGGGAAGACCCTAGAAAAACTCCTATACACTTTTTTTAGTGATGTCCATGGGTAATTGTGTTTTACTAGTTAAATTTTAGTTCAGATAAACTGAAGCAAATTCAAGATCTGTCATTTAATGAATGTTTGTTAAAATATTTGCAAACCGGTGGAACAACAATGTAGTTGATTTTATATTATTTATGTGATGCATTCAAGACCCTGTAAAAACTTTTAGAAAGACATATAGTATATACTATAGTTGAAAGGATGATTGCTGCTATGGGTACTATTCTGTCAGACCTGTCAATTTTGTAAAACACTTAAAATTCAATGTTAAGTATAAGTTCTTACCTTACTGGTCAACCTCTTTGCTTTTCAGAACGGTCATTCATGTGTCAGAATTTTCAACATTACTAGTTAAAATAAGCTTGTTAAAAATGTGGCACATTGGCCCCACTCCAGAACTCTTAGATCAGAGCATGCTTTTTAAAAATATTTCCTGTTTCCTTGATAGGGGGCTTCCCTGGTGACTCAGATGGTGAAGAATCTGCCTGCAATGTGGGAGACCCGGGTCCGATCCCCTGGTGGGGAAGATTCCCATGGAGAAGGAAATGGCAACTCACTCCAGTATTCTTGCCTGAAAAATCACATGGACAGAGAAGCCTGGCATGCTACAGTCCATGGGGTCGGAAAGAATCAGACATGACTGAGTTACTAACATGCTTTTCTTGATAGACAGTTTATCCTGGGTCACAGGAGTACAACTCTCAAAAATAGATAAGTCAGTGTTGATGGGATTGTTTTATAATTTCTCTTCCAGATCAGAATAGTTTCTATAGTGGTCTGTGGATCATATCTCATTCTCTTTTCCTGGGGTTAGAAATACTGTGGAAAATACGGCAGTATAAAAATTATATTCCTGTGTAACACCAGACATTCTCCTAAATCAAAACCATTTCTCTTGCTGGTTTCATCTTGGGTCACATTAGGAAGTCTTCCCAGGTCCACGTGGCTCATGTCCTTTATATTTCAGGGGCTGCTGACATTCCAGGATGTGACCATAGATTTCACTCAAGAGGAGTGGGAATGCCTGGACCTCGGTCAGCGGGAATTGTACAGGGACGTGATGTTAGAGAACTATGGGAATCTGGCCTGCTTGGGTGAGGATCACTCGCTTATACAATCCCTCAAAAACCCCAAAATTCCAAAAATCTCAGGGTTTTGGTTCATTCAGTCTAGAATGTCTCCTGGAATTTTCTGCTTTGTCCAGTAGAGGTTAAGATTCCTACTTTCTAGGGGAAAGTAACCTTCTTTCTTGATATAACCTGCCTTCTTGTTCTTCAGTCGCTAAGTCATGTCCAACTCTTTGCGATCCCATGGAATGCAGCAAGCCAGGCTTCCCTAGCCTTCTTTAACTCCCAGAGTTTGCTCACATTCATATCCACTGAGTCAATAATGCTATTCAACCATCTCATCTTCTGCCACTCCCTTCCCCTGTACTCAATCTTTCCCAGCATCAGGGTCTTTTCCAATGAATTGGCTCTTCGCATCAGGTGGCCGAAGTATTGGAGCTTCAGCATCAGTCCTTCCAATGAATATTCAGGGTTGATTTCTTTAGAATTGACTGGTGTGATCTCCTTGCTGACCAAGGGACTCTCAAGAGTCTTCTCCAGCACCACAGTTCGAAGGCATCAATTCTTTGATGCTCAGCCTTCTTTATGTTCCAAATACCACATCCATACATGACTATTGAAAAAACCATACCTTTGACCTTTGTTGGCAAAGTGATGTCTCTGCTTTTAATATGCTGTCTTTCTCATAGCTTTTCTTCCAAAAGGCAAGCATCTTTTAATTTCATGGCTGCAGTCACCATCTGCAGTAATTTTGGAGCCCCCGCCCCATTCCAAAATTAAATCTGTCACTTTTCCCCTATCTATTTGCCATGAAGTGATGAGACTGGATGCCATGATCTTAGTTTTCTGAATGTTGAGTTTTAAGCCAGCTTTTTCACTCTCCTCTTTCACCCCCATCAAGAGGCTTTTTCGTTCCTCTTCAAGTTCTGCCATTAGAGTGATATCATGTGTCTATCTGACGTTGTTGATATCTCTCCTGGTAATCTTGATTCCAGGGTGTGATTCATCCAGCCCAGCATTTCACAAGATGTACTCTGCATAGAAATTAAATAAGCAGGGTGTCAATGTACGGTCTTGATGTACTCCTTTCCCAATCTGCAACCAGTAAACTGTTCCATGTACGATTCCATCTGTTGCTTCTTGACCTTTGTATACTTCATTTTAGCTTTACCATTTAGGTGGTAATTCTGTAAGTTCTGTGGTATCAAATAGTGCCACTCTCCTCTTAAAACCGGAATTCCACTACCTGCTTTTGCCTTAGTAGTACTTGAGCATAATATCAGAATCTGATTCTGATGCATTTGTCTTTTAAAGATGCTTCCAATAAACTATTTGGTGAAATTCTTTTTCTTAATGCTATTTTAACTTTCTACCTTGACTTCTCTCTCACCTGAATACATATTGGATTGGAAATTGATGAATATCTCAGAAAACACATATTCCTTTTTCTGATGAACAGGTCTAGTGGTCTCTAAGCCGGGCCTGGTCAAGTTTCTGGAGGAAATGAAGGATCCCTGGGATGTAAGGAGAATGGAGACAGCCATACACCCAGGTATGTGTCTATGGATGAAGCAGATAAGTCAGGTGAGACGAACAAGCATTGGGGAGGAAGTCATATTTTGTCGTGTGGTTTGAGAAGATCTGCTTCAGTGGAGATGATTTTGGATTAGCCTAGGTTTATTTCTGTCACTGTCATAGAGCATCATCTCCTGACCCATTCCTGATTCTTTTCATCATTTGTGTATTTTTCTCCAGTGATTAATTTTCATATTTACAGTTAGAACCAAAATACTTGTCTTGGCCTGGAACAACCTCTATGACCTGATAACTCGTCCATTTTGGGGCGGTTTTAGGAAATCTGCATATTTCTGAGTAACTATATTAAGCCCTTTTAAAAGTGCTGATTCTGTCCCTAGTCAGAAGTGTGTGGGTGGAGCTGTGAAAAAATTGCCAAACTTCTAGGAATACTGGGGACAGATGTTTTTTGAATTCTACCATATAATTTCCAGTCTACTGGAAACTACACATATGACCTTAGAAATTTCATAGTCAAATTCTTTCTTCACTGCATAAGACACCTCATTGAAATGAGAGAATGCAAATCTGAATTTTATGTTAAAGATTCTCTTTTTTTATATGAGCTAACATTAAGTGTGTTAAGTATATTTGTCCCAATTCATTAATGCTAAAATGCTTTAATATATTTATTTAACTCACAGAGTTCTTAAACAAATTACTGACATTGGAGTTTAGAACATTTCCCACAGTGCTTTTTTCTGATTGTTCTTCACTATTAAGCTTATAGATTATATAGAGAAATCTTTAAGAAGAAATTTTTCTGTTCCAATAATGCTATTTTCCAATGTTATGTTAGTTTTGCTATACAGAAAGAATAAGTGATACACATACACATTTCCTTTCTTGATTAGATTTCCTTCCCATCTAGGTCACCACAGAGCATTGAGTAGAGTTCCCTGTGTTCTCACCATATTTTTCAAGTCTCACTTCTCATTTGATTTGTTAAGAACTCTTAGCTTATTAAATCTATCTTGTTTTTTATGAAACATCCCAGGACTTTATCATTTATGCCATCTATTTCTGATTAGTTCTAGGTCAATATCATTTACTATTTTAGACTCTATTAGAACATGCTCCGATAACAACATGAGTGGTAAGTGGGTTAAATAATAAGTAGGCATTAGCATTTGTGAAAATGTTTTGTCTGTAAATTTGATTACTTCAAGCAAAAATTACTCATGACACTGCTCAACTGCTCCTCGCTTCATTGTTCCTGCAGGTTTCTATCTTGACTTCTCCTCTGCACCATACTCCTCTGTCATCTCATCTTGTCCAATGTTCTGTGTTTGTGGTCTCTGTTCTGCAGGCTGCAGATCCTAGTTCCTCTTGCTCTGGTGTCTGCTCCCTGGTGGGTGAGGTGGTCCAGAGACTTGTGCCCTTATGCCCTTGAGAGGGGGTTGATTGTTACTATTGTGACCAGAGCCTGCCCGGATCCTGAGGGCCCCTTCGCCTTTCCTCTGTGGCTGTCACTGTCTGTGGGGGGTCTGCTTCCTGATTAGTGGAGCAGAGGCCCCAGGTCTGAAATGAGCTCTGCTCTGATCTGTGGTGCTTCTGATCTAGTGGGACTGGAGCACACCCACTGGGAGGGAAGCCACTGAGTGTTGCTCCTCTGAGGATGTTCTGCTCGGAGAGTGCTCTGCATGTCATCTTTCATGTGCTGTGCGAGCTCTCGTGTGACCCTGTGTTGGCATTGATCTTGGCCCCACCTGAACCATGGGTATTCTCCACGTCTTCCGAATCCTCTGCCATCTTAACTCCTTCTATCTCGGTCTTAGGCTTAATCTAGCCAAGTGTATGCCAATTTTAAGTAAATTGTAAACTCTATTCCCCAAGAATAGTAAGTAGAATTACTTATTATTTGGTATCTTTCAGCTGTGTCTTCTCACGACACCCAGGGTTTGAGGACCCAAAATCCAGGCTTAGAAGATTTACTCCCAACGGCAAAGCTAGGAATATATGAAAGATTTCACCTTAGAAATTTACATTTAACCAAGGACTGGGAATCTATGAGGGCATATAAAGAGCGGAGAGCATGTTATGATGGACACAACCAAGTTGGTACAGTTTCCCATAAAGTAAACATTTCCGCCAAAAGAAATCAAGGATGTGAATCAAATAAGGAAAAACCAATTTCAGATGACGAATTTCAGTCATCAACATTTGAAGTTAAGCGTATATTTGTCAGCAAAGATCCTCATCATCTCTTGAAACATACATGTTCTCTGAAGGGAAATGTGGAAAATCTGGAAGGTCATCTAGTCTCTACTGCAAATGCTCATTCAAACCTATACTCTGAGCATAGCTGTCTATTAAATATACATTCAAACATGTCTGGAAACCAGAAACTTAAACATGAGGGGGGAAATTCCCAATACAATCAATTTGAGGGATCCTTTAACAAGGATTTCTTGTTCTTCAACCAGGAACTACTGTCTCCTTGTTCCAAAATCTGTAATGGTGATAATAATGGGAGAGACCTTACTCAGCCATCATTGTTCAATACATATAGAGGTATAATTAGTGTTGAACAACTTTACAAGTGTAACAAAATGAGTAATGCCTTAAGCAGGAGCTCTACCCCCAATAATTACAAGAGTATGCATGATGGAATGAGAAGCTCTTCATGCAATGAAACTGGGCATAGTGTTGACCAAGTTTCATATCTCGTGAAAGAACAGGGACATCAATTTTCAGATGAGAATTCTGAACATAATAAGTGTAGGGATATATTTTATCAAAGCTCAAATCTTACTATTGATACTTATAAGAGTATTGATGTTGGAGAGAAGACTTATAATTGTTATGATTATGGTAAAGTTTTTAACCAGTCTTCAAAACTTATTCAGCAGCAGAATATTCAGAGTAAGCAGAAACACTGCAAGTGTAATACATGTGGAAAAGTCTTTAGTAACTCACCAAATCTAAGTAGACATAGGAAAATTCATACAGGAAGGAAAGATTTCAAATGTTCAACATGTGGCCAAACCTTTAATCAGAGTTCATATTTAACTGAACATCTGCGAATCCATACTGGGCAGAAACCATACGAATGTACAGAATGTGGCAAAGGCTTTAACTGCTGTTCATGTGTTACTCAACATCAGCAAATTCATACCAGGGAGAGAGCTTATAAATGTACAGCATGTGGGAAGGCTTTTAAGAAGAGTTCAACTTTAACTCAACATCAGCGAATCCATACTGGGGAGAGACCTTATAAATGTACAGCATGTGGCAAGGCGTTTAACCAGATTTCAAGTTTAACTCTACATCAGCGAACCCATACTGGGGAGAGACCTTATAAATGTACAGCATGTGGCAAGGCTTTTAAGCAAAGTTCAGCTTTAACTCCACATCTGCGAATCCATACTGGTGAGAGACCATATAAATGTACAGCATGTGGCAAAGCCTTTATCAATTATTCACTTCTTACTCAACATCAATGAATCCATACTGGGGAGACACCTTATAAATGTGCAGAATGTGGCAAAGCCTTTATCAATTATTCACTTCTTACTCGCCATCAACAAATTCATACTGGGGAGACACCTTATAAATGTACAGCATGTGGCAAGGCTTTTAACCAGAGTTCAACTTTAACTCAACATCAACGAATCCATACTGGGGAGAGACCTCATAAATGTACAGCATGTGGCAAAGCCTTTATCCGTTATTCTTTTCTCACTCGACATCAACGAATCCATAGTGGGGAGAGACCTTATAAATGTACAGCATGTGGCAAGGCTTTTAAGCAGAGTTCAAATTTAACTCAACATCAGCGAATCCATACCGGGGAAAGACCTTATAAATGTACAGAATGTGGCAAAGCCTTTAACCATTATTCATTTCTTATTCAACATCAACGAATCCATACTGGGGAGAGACCTTATAAATGTACGGACTGTGGCAAAGCCTTTTCCCAGAGTTCAGGTCTTTCTCGACATCAGAGAGTTCATGCTGCAGAGAAATGTTAGAAATGTAAGGAATGTGGCAAAGGATTTCCTCACAGCCATCACCTCACTCACAATCAGAGAATTCATACTGCAGAGAAACCCTAGAAATGAATCGGTGATTAAAAAAAAAAAAAAGTTTGTCCTCAATATACAGTTTTGAAAAAATGAGTGTTTTCTTTGGAAAGATACATGAATGAAATAGAAAAATGTAGAAAACTGCTTAATCAAACATCAAATGTAACTCAATACCAGAGAATTCATCCTAGAAAGCATGTCATTAGTACCACTTTTGTTGAATTACTCTCAGCAGAAACACTGTAGCAAGTATTCCATAAGTAAAACACATACAAAATTGATATGTTAGTATGGATCACAAGATGAAGGGGTGGATATTTGCAGAGGTATAATTATTATTAATGTATCCCTGTTTATGTTAACGTTATTTGAGATTATTAAGGAACCAAAACGAATGTAATTCAATTCTGAAATTACTACATTTTGTGATTTGTTTCTATTGTATATATGAACTTACGTTGTTGATGGTTGTTGCCAAATGGTAAGAGAAGCCCTTCTATATTAAGTGGGAATCATTTACATTTATTCTCCAATTTATAAGATTAAGAACATAGTCATGTTATATACACACTAAAGCTCTGAATGGAGGTATTTCTCACTGATGTCAAACACCTCTGTGGTCACCATAATGTAACTGTTCAGGAAAGATTTCAAAGTAAGACAGAAGTTTGCTCTAAGTTTTCAATAATTATGTCAGTTGCTTTTTAATCATAAAACAAAGATAGTTCATGAAAATCTAAGGTATTTTGATAACAGCAATATAGAGAAATCATGCATATTATCTGGCAGGCTTGAAGTAGGGACACCTTCTCTTCTATCTGATGTAAGTACAGAAAACTCTTTCTGGAAAAGTCATATTAATATAATTAATGTCCATCCATGTTTACTAAATTAGCCTCCATTTTGTAAATCATATACATTACATTCTCAGATCATTTCATCAAAGAAACAGGACAGTTTTTAGAAGCTTGTAATATGTATTTTAATCAAGGATCAAAAAACAATTGTAAAAGGTTTTATTCCATCTGTGTAAAATTAATGTATGTTAATTAATAAAAGTGAATGGTTTTTCAGTGTTACAATTGATGTGGAATGAATGAAGAATTAATGCACCACCAGCATTAACCTCTCCCACCTATTTCAGGTTGCAGGAAAGGTAACCTAATGATAAAGTATTTGAAGGACAGGGGGATGACATCTGTAGAAATTAGTTCCTTACTGCCGTTAAACCTCTCATAACTTCATATATTTCCCACCATTTCTATGTTGTATCTCCACTCCCATTTTTATCTACTTGGACATCGTGCTGGTTCTAATAAGAAGGATCATACAGAGTGCTGTTGAGTGCTTCCCTGAACTGCTCGATGCAGTTGCTGCCTCAGCGTCTGTCTGGGGAGCAGACAGCCTGAAGGTCCTTGAACTCACACCAACCAGTCCTGTGAGCACCTGTACTAGATGACCCCTTCTTTCGGACCAACAGTCTTGCTGAACCCCAGGGTCTACTGCACAGGCCCCCCCTTCAGTGATACACTCAGACCTCACCAGAATGCTGCTCGTCTTTCTTTGAATGGACCCCTCCACACTCAGCCTGTGGGACCCACCAGCACTTCACCCAGGGTCAGGTCTGAACCCCAAGTACTGGAATTTTCTCTGCCTGGTTCTAGCCTTGACCTTCCTCAGGGGCCCTCAAGGCTTGCTGTGAATTCTCTGAGGACCTAGAGTCATAAACTCACCTGGTGCAATTGTCCTTTGTTCTTCTGTTCGCTAAAACTTTTCAGGGGCTCATTTAAGCAAATGGAAGTTTAACAAAGTCACAAAAAGAATAATCAAAAGCCATGATGCAAAAATTCTTAACCAAGATGTATAAAATCTTACCCTGTATAAATCTTAGCACATGTGTCTTGTAAGGCTTAAAGGAACTGTTTTCTCATGGCTTTGGCATACTTTGAATGCAATATATAAATATCTGAAGATATATACATAATATAATTTATATAACACACATTGAATACAAGATATAAATATCTGAAAATATACATGTTAGCAATGAGAAAACCAAGAAGGAATATGTGAGTGTATGTGTATTCTTACACATTTAACTTAGAGAATTTAGAAATGCTAGATCAAAACTGGTCATATCTGAATTGTAGTTGATTTACTAAAAACTATAAAACTTGTCAATTTGTTGATTAATCTGTTTTGTCTACTTTTCATGGAATTCATTTCCTTAAATGTCAGTCGGTTATGTTTTTAAGGAACTTCCACATGGTCTATCCACGTGACTGCCACAGCTTATATTCCCTCCAGCCATGTAGGAGGTTCCTTTATCTCCAAACCCCTTCAGCGTTTATGATATTATTAGTGGGCTTTTTGCTCATTGTTCTTCTGACTGGCATGAGGTCATACATCACTGTAGCTTTGTTCTGCGTTTCTTATTGTTTATCGCTGGTGAGCATCTTTCTTTTGCCTCTTGCCCATGGAAAAGAGCAAGCTGCCCCACCCAGCCTCAGCAGCTGTGGGGCACAGGGTTAGTCTCCCCACAGCATGTGGAGTATTCCTGGACCGGGGATGAGGCCCTTGTCTCCTGCACTGTCAGATGGATTCTCTACCACCGGGTGACGAGTCTGTTCAGCTTTTTTTTCCCTTTTGAGACATATATATATTTTATTTATTGGAATATAATTGCTTTACAATATTGTGTTAGTTTGTGTTGTATGACATCGTCAATCAGCCGTAGGTATACATAAATCTCCCTCTTGCCCCTCCCTCCCGTGGTCTTCGTTTCACCCCTCTACTCAGCACAGACCACCAAGCTGAGCTCCCTGCGGCAAACAGCAGCTTCCCACCAGCTACCTATTTTAACCATCGGTTCAGTTTAGTTGCTCAGTCGTGTCTGACTCTGCGACCCCATGGAGTGCAGCACGCCAGGTGTCCCTCTCCATCACCAACTCCTGGAGCTTGCTCAAACTGATGTCCATTGAGTCAGTGATGCCATCCAACCACCTCATCCTCTGTCGGCCCCTTCTCTTCCCACTTTCAATCTTTCCCAGCGTCAGGGACTCTTCAAATGAGTCACTTCTTCACATCAGATGGCAAAAGTATTGAGGTTTCAGCTTCAACATCAGTCCTTCCAAAGAATATCAGGACTGATTTCCTCTAGGATGGACTGGTTGGATCTCCCTGCAGTCCAAGGGACTCTCAAGAGTCTTCTCCAACGTTTTACCCATGGTGGTGTACATATGTCAATGGTACCCTTTCAATTGGTCCCCCTCTTCTTCTCCTGCTGTGTCCACGTCTGATCTCTATATTTGTGCAAATATTGTCTTAACAGATATGTACAGAATTTCAAAAATGGTATTGATGAACTTATTTACTGAGCAGGAATATAGGCGCAGATGTAGTTCTTAAGCTTTTGCATGTTAAGCTTTCAAGGCATAAAATTCATTGACAATCATTCCACGCATTTTACTGTTCTAGCCATGCGTTCTGGGAAACAAACTGACTCAGAAGGACAATGCAGATATTGGAGTGCAGTTTATTACACCGCCGGGGCCAAGGCAGAGTCTCCTCTTAGCAAGGACCCCGAACAATTTTTGAGAAAACTTTATATACTCTAAGTGTACTTGCTCAAACCCACCTCCCCAACTCCTTGAAACTAGTCTGGACAAGGTGAAAGAGAGATAGGATCAAAGTTAACCCATGATTCATGTGTCACAGGACTGAATAAACAGTGGATATTTATCAACAGGCCTGTGGTCATATCCCAATAAACAGAATGGAATTTATCACTTTGTTCTGTTACAGAGATGATTAACATATTCTTTTAGGCAACAGAGTCCAAGTACAAGTCCTGAGGCTCTTTCATGGGGGAGCAGGAGGGGGGATCTGATTTTCCATTGGTATGCCATTTCTACAGACACCAGGGCACAAGGTTCATAGTCCACTGGGAGGATGACCATGCCTTTAGCCTAATGCTCACAACCTGGTCTAAGATGGAGTCCAGCTCTGTCTGTTTCCTCCTTCATTACTAAGTGAAAGAAACCCATTTGAAAATGCTACAAAAAGTAGGATTTTTACAATAAGACTTTCTGGTGTAGGTAAATGTTCCTAAGTGTGCTCAGTTGTGTCTGAGTATCTGTGATCCCAGGGGCTGTAGCCTGCCATGCTCACCTCTCTCCATTGATTTCCCAGGAAAGGATACTGGAGTGGGTTGCCATCTCTTCCTCCAGGGGATCTTCCTGACCCACAGATCGAACCCGCATCACCTCGATGACCTGTATCAGCAGGCAGATTCCTTACCACTCAGTCACCTGGGAATCTAGTAAGAAATATAGAAGAGATTAAAAAGGTCAATGATTACTGTGGGATTCAAAGGAGGAACTATGAATATCCTAAGTCTAGAGAACTTTCAGGACCATGAAATAATTTGTGTTCAACTGTCATGATGGACACACGTTATTAAACATTTATCTAGAGGTATGGAGTGCACATTCCTAAAACAGGAACAGAGGGTTAAACTAGAGAGTGTATCTATTTACTGCCCACGTAGATTCATCAGTGGTAACAAATGCTCACTCTGGTGGGGAAAGCTAAGTAGGGAGATTGTCCACATGTGGGAACAACAGGTATATGGGAAATGTCTATACTATATTCTCAAATCTGCAGTGAAATAAATCTTTTACAAAGTTGGTACTGGTGAATGCAGACTGAATATTTTTTAGAATATATAATATGAGAAAGATGAATATGCATCTATCTTTAATTTTTCCTTGGTCATTATGCTTTAAAGATGTGGGAAAATAGAGCTCTCTAAATGAAGCAGACAACGACCTGTAGCAGTTGATTCATAAAACCTAGGAAAACACACAGGAAGTAAACCAACAACATTCTCAGGTGTTTATTCATGTTTAATGTAACGTATGACAACACCGATCATTACTTCCTTGGTTGGTCATCAGATAGCATTTAGGGCATTGTTTTCAGAGGCATTAGACTCCGCCCATATGCACTGTGAACCTAGTGTGTTCAGCTCAGTTCAGTTCAGTTCAGTTCAGGTGCTCAGTCGCCCTGGACTGCAGCTCGCCAGGCCTCCTGCTGCCCCTGGTTTCTTCTCCAAGAAAGCGGGGATGGAAGTGCCTCCAGGCTCTTGGTCTCTGAAGTTGGAGGTGCGACACCTGCAGAGAGGTGGTCAGATAGCAAATCATTTTGTGAAAACCTGTGTCCCCAGGCTGCAGAGGCGGGTGAACAAAACTAAGGACAGGGGAGACCTTTGGGAAGAATTCTGCAAGTAAAGCCTGGCAGGAACCCAAGACCCCCAGGTGATTCCCACCAAACACTCACCTCTCCCCTCCCAGCCCCCAAGGGTACAGGCAGGCTCTGGACCACCACACCCATCCTAGAAAGAGCCCCTCCCCAGGGAATCAAGTTGACCTTCTTTGCTTCTAGAAGTTCCCTCCCTAAACCCTCCCTTCCTGAGGTCTTAGGTGTGAGCTTTCCCCTCAGGGCTCTGAATGCGGGTCTTCCTCTTACATTTCTTTCACAACCCTCCTAGGGTGGGTCCGGTAGTACAGAAGGAGGGCCCACTGTCTCTCGAGAACTGTTCTCTGTAACTCGAAAAGGAAGGAGAAGAACTAGCCCAGACGATCTGCAAATAGTGTAGAGCACCAGGATGTGATTAGCATTATCAGGTTAGTCTTGATTCCCCACTACAGATTGGGAACACAGAAAGTCGAGGAGATCAGAAAAGGGTGAGGGAAACAGGAAAACTTTTTCTTCTCTTTCCCTGCAGCAGTTGCAGGTTAAACAGCTGCATGGATGCCTTTGAAGGTATTTTCTCAAGATGCAGATGTGAGTTTGCGACGTAACATCCCCAGAGAAGACGCAGAGCAGGAGGAAGAAGAGGAGGAAATGGCAGCTTCTCAGGTACGAGTCCTGTCCCGGGTCTGGGGCTGTGTCTGCTTTTCTTCCTGAAATGCCTGGACTGAGAACCTGCACACCTTTAGTTCTCTGCTTCTAACTTTTCTGCCTGCGTGTCTGTTATCAACTTCTTTATTTTTTCCTTTTCTTCTTATCATAGTGAAGCCTGGCTCTTTAGACCACTTCTTCCTTGAGTCCCAGAATCTTGTCTCTCTTGTGTGTATCCTGGCTTTCTACGGAGCATGGTGAATTCTCAGCATGAATTAGCGACTTTCAACTGCTGAATATATTCCCTTTGTGAGAGGCACTAGTATCCGAGATTCGCACTGGGATGTGGTTCGGTGTTGGGATCTTAGGGAACTAGGGGAAATGCCATGATGAGTTTACATATGGATGCCATTTCAGCTTTTTAGGAGTTAGAGAATGCCCTTATATATTGAATAAACTCAGTGATCCAGAATTTTTCACAAAATGCTCAGAAATAAAAAGAAAACTAGGAGATACTGTCCTCTGTAATGCTAAGACTTAGTAGTTAAACACATTGTTAGGTAGTTAGAATAGGGAAAAAGAGTCCAAAATGGCAGTGGCTAAAAGACCTGGAAGGGGAAGCCCGCGAAAATAGAACAAAGGAAGGTCCTAGGACTGGAGTGAGAACCTCAGGTAAAAGAAAAAAAGCGCCTGCCTAGGCCCGATTTACATAAGACAGACCCAGGGGCAGAGAAACAGATAAAAACAGGAGCCAAAGCCCTCTTCCTTCTTCTCTCTCTCTCTCTCCCCCCCGCGTGATGGGGCGATCTTCTCTCCGTGTCTTGGGATCGACATGTCCTCACAACTCAAAGATGGATTTTCCAGCTATTATCTAAATAAATAGAGCTGTAACACTGATTTATTTAAGAGCTATAACACGGTCTGTCCTCTGAGAGCCGTGACCCACCAAGGGGCTTTAATGTCCGTAACTCCAAATTTTTGTTGTGACGAGACAAAGAACCCAGGAACATACACTTGCGTGACAACATTGTAAGGATACAAAACAGAGTAAGTATATATGAAATGAATTTTGCATAACACTGATATTTTTTATGTCAGGTTCAAGCTATAAATTCCTTATTTTTTCCGAAATGCCCAGGTTCTGATAGTGCATCTTCCCTGTGATCCATTTACACCATGACAGATGATGTCCACTGGCTCTGGTGATTTCTCTGAGATTATCAGGCTATAGAGTTCATTTTTTTTCCCCCTCTGTCTTTAGACAAGGCTGTGGACAAATGGAATGAGGAACATGTGAAAACCCTCAGTTAATGGAGACACTCCACATCTTCTTGGTTTCTCTTTGCTTCGGAAAATGAACACTCACTCACTGTGTTAAGGATAGATACTGGGTTTTGGGAGTGGGAGTTTTCATCACTCAAGCCCAAGTGTGATGTTTCCAGTACACTCCACGCTCATATCACAGACAAAGTCTTACTCACATCTTTGAATTTTTTTTTTTTTTTTGAATTTTTTTATCAAAATATTTGCAACAATCTTATTGGTGCTAGTCTGTTTTCACCTGTGTTGAATGTCTAAGATACAGCTCTATAAAATGATACAGTTTTTCAAGAAATTAAAGTTTCAGAACCAAGAGCTCTAATTTATCATATTCCATTGTATATGTTTGCACCCTAGTGTATTTAAAATATACAAAGAATATCATCCACAAGTAGATGTATATATTTTAACCCATTAAAAAGAATCTCAATTTTATTGACATGAATATGAATGACTGAGCTGAACTGAACTGAACTTATTTTATTGACATGAATATCGATTTTATTGACATGAATATGAATGAACTCTGCTGAACTGAACTGAACTGAACATGAATCAGTTCAGTTCAGTCCAGTCGCTCATTCGTGTCTGACTCTTTGCGACCCCATGAACCGCAGCACTCCAGGTCTCCCTGTACATCACCAACTCCTGGAGTTTACCCAAACTCATGTCCATTGAGTCAGTGATGCCATCTAAGCATCTCATCCTTTGTCGTCCCCTTCTCCTGCCTTCAATCTTTCCCAACATCAGGGTCTTTTCAAATGAGTCAGTTTTTCGCATCGGATGGCCAAAATATTGGAGTTTCAGCTTGAACATCAGTCCTTCCAATGAACTTCCAGACTGATTTCCTTTAGGATGGACTGATTGCATCTCCTTGCAGTCCAAGGGACTCTCAAGAGTCTTCTCCAACACCACAGTTCAAAAGCATCAATTCTTCTGTGCTCAGCTTTCTTTATAGCCCAACTCTCACATCCATACATGACTATTGGAAAAACCATAGCCTTGACTAGACGGACTTTTGTGGACAGAATAATGTTTCTTCTTTTTAATATGCTGTCTAGGTTGGTCATAACTTTCCTTCCAAGGAGTAAGCATCTTTTAATTTCGTGGCTGCAGTCACCATCTACAGTGATTTTGAAGCCACCAAAAATAAAGTCAGCCAGTGTTTCCACTCTTTCCCCATCTATTTGCTATGAAGTGATGGGACCAGATGCCGTCATCTTAGTTTTCTAATGTTAGCTTTTCCTTAATACTCTTAGACAGTATGTAGTCTCATTTTAATATATGTCTGTATGCAGGAAAATGTTAAAATTATTTTTTTCCCTTGTTTTGGTATTCTCCCCAGTTATATAAAGTTCTTCTTAAAAAAATACACGTATTTATGTTTGACTGAGTTGTGTCTTGGTTGTAGCCTGCAGAATCTTGAAGCCATGTGGGAGACTTTGTTGCAGCAGGCAAACTTTAGCTGTGGTGTGTGGCATCTTGTTCTCTAACAAGGGACTGAACCCAGCCCCCTGACTTGGGAGCTAAGACTACCAGGGAAGACCCTAGAAAAACTCCTATACACTTTCTTTAATGTTGTCTCTGTGTATTTGTGTTTTACCAGTTAAATTTTAGTTCACATAAACTGAAGCAAAATTCAAGATCTGTCATTTAATGAATGTTTGACAAAATATTTGCAAAACGGTGGAACAACAATGTTGTTGATTTTATATTATTTATGTGATGCATTCAAGACCCTGTAAAAACTTTTAGAAAGACATATAGTATATACTAAATAGTTGAAAGGATTATTGCTGCTATGGGTACTATTGTATCAGACCTGTCAGTTTTGTGAAACACTTAAAATTCAATGTTAAGTATCAATTCTTACCTTAGCGGTCTATGTCTTTGCTATTCAGAACGGTCATTCATGTATCAGAATTTTCAATATTACTAGTTAAAATAAGCTTGTTAAAAATGTGGCACATTGGCCCCACTCCAGAATTCTTAGATCAGAGCATCATGCTTTTAAAAAATATTTCCTGTTTCCTTGATAAGGGGCTTCCCTGGTGGCTCAGATGGTGAAGAATCTGCCTGCAGTGTGGGAGCCCCGGGTCCGATTCCTTGGTGGGGAAGATTCCCCTGGAGAAGGAAATGGCAACTCACTGCAGTATTCTTGCCTGAAAAAATCCCATGGACAGAGAAGCCTGGCATGCTACAGTCCATGGGGTCGGAAAGAATCAGACATGACTGAGTGACTAACATGCTTTCCTTGATAGACAGTTTATCCTGGGTCACAGGAGTACAACTCTCAAAAATAGATAAGTGAGTGTTGATGTGATTCTTTTATAATTTTTCTTCCAGATCAGAATAGTTTTTATAGTGGTCTGTGGATCATGTCTCATTCTCTTTTCCTGGGGTTATAAATACTGTGGAACATACAGCAGTATAAAAATTATATTCTTGTGTAACACCAGACATTCTCCTAAATCAAAACGATTTCTCTTGCTGGTTTCATCTTGGGTCACATTAGGAAGTCTTCCCAGGTCCACGTGGCTCATGTCCTTTATATTTCAGGGGCTGCTGACATTCCAGGATGTGACCATAGATTTCACTCAAGAGGAGTGGGAATACCTGGACCCCGGTCAGCGGGAATTGTACAGGGACGTGATGTTAGAGAACTACGGGAATCTGGCCTGCTTGGGTGAGGATCACTTGCTTCCAGAATCTCTTATGTATCCTCAGGGTTTTGGTTCCTTCATTCTACAATGTTTCCTGGAATTTTCTGCTTTGTCCAGTAGAGGTTAAGATCCCTACTTTCTAGGGGAAAGTAACCTTCTTTCTTGATGTAATCTGCCTCCTTGTTGTTCAGTCGCTAAGTCATGTTCAACTCTTTGCGATCCCGTGGAATGCAGCAAGCCAGGCTTCCCTAGCCTTCTTTAACTCCCAGAGTTTGCTCACATTCATATCCACTGAGTCAATAATGCTATTCAACCATCTCATCTTCTGCCATTCCCTCTCCTGCCCTCAATCTTTCCCAGCATCAGGGTCTTTTCCAATGAATTGGCTCTTCGCATCAGGTGGCCGAAGTATTGGAGCTTCAGCATCAGTCCTTCCAATGAATATTCAGGGTTGATTTCTTTAGGATTGACTGGTGTGATCTCCTTGCTGACCAAGGGACTCTCAAGAGTCTTCTCCAGCACCACAGTTCAAAGGCATCAATTCTTTGATGCTCAGCCTTCTTTATGTTCCAAATATCACATCCATACATGACTATTGAAAAAACCATACCTTTGACCTTTGTTGGCAAAGTGATGTCTCTGCTTTTTAATATGCTGTCCTTGTCATAGCTTTTCTTCCAAAGGGCAAGCATGTTTTAATTTTATGGCTGCAGTCACCATCTGCAGTAATTTTGGAGCCCACCCCTCTCCCAAAATTAAATTTGTCACTGTTTTCACTTTTCCCCTATCTATTTGCCATGAAGTGATGAGACTGGATGCCATGATCTTAGTTTTCTGAATGTTGAGTTTTAAGCCAGCTTTTTCACTCTCCTCTTTCACCCCCATCAAGAGCCTTTTTAGTTCCTCTTCAATTTGTGCCATTAGAGTGATATCATCTGTATATCTTAGGTTGTTGATATCTCTCCTGGTAATCTTGATTCCAGGTTGTGATTCATCCAGCCCAGCATTTCGCATGATGTACTCTGCATAGAAATTAAATAAGAAGGGTGGCCATGTACACCCTTGATGTACTCCTTTCCCAATCTGCAACTAGTCAACTGTTCCATGTACAATTCTAACTGTTGCTTCTTGACCTGCATATTCTTCATTCTAGGTTGGTGGTAATTCTGTAAGTTCTGTGGTATCAAATAGTGCCACTCTCCTCTTAAAACCAGAACTCCACTACCTGCTTTTGCCTTAGTAGTACTTGAGCATAATATCAGAATCTGATTTTGATGCATTTGTCTTTTAAAGATGCTTCCAATAAACTATTTGGTGAAATCATTTTTTTTATGCTATTTTAACTTTCTACCTTGTCTTCTCTCTCACCTGAATACATATTGGATTGGAAATTGATGAATTTCTCAGAAAACACACATTCCTTTTTCTGATGAACAGGTCTTGTGGTCTCTAAGCCGGACCTGGTCAAGTTTCTGGAGCAAATGAAGGATCCCTGGGATGTAAGGAGAATGGAGACAGCCATACACCCAGGTATGTGTCTATGGATGAAGCAGATAAGTCAGGTGAGAGGGACAAGCATTGGGGAGGAAGTCATACTTTGTCGTGTGGTTTGAGAAAATCTGCTTCAGTGGAGATGATTTTGGATTAGCCTAGGTTTATTTCTGTCACTGTCATAGAGCGTCATCTCCTGACCCATTCCTGATTCTTTTTATCATTTGTGTATTTTTCTCTAGTGATTAATTTTCATACTTGCACTTAGAACCAAAATTCTTGTCTTGGCCTGGAACAACCTGCATGACCTGATAACTCGTCCATTTTGGGGAGGTTGTAGAAAATCTGCATGTTTCTGAGTAACTATATTAAGCCCTTTTAAAAGTGCTGATTCTGTCCCTAGTCAGAAGTGTGTGGGTGGAGCTATGAAAAAACTGCCAAACTTCTAGGAATACTGGGGACAGATGTTTTTTGTTTTCTACCATATAATTTCCAGTGCACTGGAAACTACACATATGACCTTAGAAATAACATACTCAATTTCTTTCTTCACTGCATAAGACACCTCACTAAAATGAGAAAATGCAAATCTGAATTTTATGTTAAAGTTTCTCTTTTTTTATGTGAACTAACATTAAATGTGTTAAGTATATTTGTCCCAATTCATTAATGCTAAAATGCTTTAATATATTTATTTAACTCACAGAGTTTTTAAAGAGATTATTGACATGGGAGTTTAGAACATTTCCCACAGTGGTTTTTTCTGATTGTTCTCCACTATTAAGCTTATAGATTATATAGAGAAATCTTTAAGAAGAAATTTTTCTGTTCCAAAAATGCTATTTTACAATGTTATGTGAGGTTTGCTATACAGAAAGAATAAGTGATACATATACACATTTCCCTTCTTGAGGAGATTTCCTTCCCATCTAGGTCACCACAGAGCATTGAGTAGAGTTCCCTGTGTTCTCACCATATTTTTCAAGTCTCACTTCTCATGTGATTTGTTAAGAACTTTTACCTTATTAAATCTATCTTGTTTGTTGTGAAACATCCCAGGACTTTATCGTTTCTGCCATCTATTTCTGATTAGTTCTAGGTCAAAATCATTTACTATTTTAGACTCTATTAGAACATGCTCAGATAACATGAGTGGTAAGTGGGTTAAATAATTAGTAGGCATTAGCATTTGTGAAAACATTTTGTTTGTAAATTTGATTACTTAAAGCAAAAATTAACCATTACACTGCTCAACTTTTCCTCGCTTCCTTGTTCCTGCAGGTTTCTATCTTGACTTCTCCTCTGCACCATACTCCTCTATCATCTCATCTTGTCCAATGTTCTGTGTTTGTGGTCTCTGTTCTGCAGGCTGCAGATCCTAGTTCCTCTTGCTATGGTGTTTGCTCCCTGGCGGGTGAGGTGGTCCTGAGACTTGTGCCCTTATGCCCTTGAGAGGGGGTTGATTGTTACTATTGTGACCAGAGCCTGCCCGGATCCTGAGGGCCCCTTCGCCTTTCCTCTGTGGCTGTCACTGTCTGTGGAGGGGTCTGCTTCCTGATTTGTGGAGCAGAGACCCCAGATCTGAAATGAGCTCTGCTCTGATCTGTGGTGCTGCTGATCTAGTGGAACTGGTGCACACCCCCTGGGAGGGAATCCACTGAGTGTTGCTCCTCTGGGGATGTTCTCCTCAGAGAGTGCTCTGCATGTCATCTTTCATGTGCTGTGCGAGCTCTCGTGTGACCCTATGTAGGCATTGATCTTGGCCGCACCTCAACCATAGGTATGCTGGCACTTGACCCTGGTGTCTCTTAGATGTTATTTTCACCAGGTCACCAGCAGAGATCCACTGTAGTCATATCCCAGGTGTACATTCATTGTGGAGCTGGACCCACTGTGGTGCTATGGGGGCAATGTAGACTGTGACCTGGCCCAAATGCCTCATGTGTGTGCCTACAAAGTCTACAGTTACTACAGCCAGACTGGTCTTGATTGCCAGAGCCTCATTTCCATCCAGATGTTCTGTTGGGGCTGAGTTTACCAAGCCAGTTGTGGGGTGTAACACCATGGTTTGTATAGATGCAAGGAGAGGTCTCAGCTTTTCTTGCTTAGTGGCAGGGACTTGGGGCTCAGCTGTGGTTTCAGCACCACCTGTACATTGGGACCACCCACAGGCGTGTGCTGTGAACATTCCCCTGGAGCCCATGAGACTACCATGGTGGGGAGGAGGATGGGGAGGAGGAAGCAGCTGTGGAGGTCATGAGATCACCCACATAGCTGCGAGCCATTCCTCATGTCTGGAGAGGCAGGGACAGGCACAGGGGCAGAGAGGTTGCAAGGAGGTTCTTCCCTTCGGGCATCACTCAGCAGCCCCGCTTTGCTTCTCTGGTGGTTCAGGCTTCCTCCACAAGCATCCCATTTGCAGAGCTCCTCCCTCCCTCCCGTCCACTCAGGATGTCTCCTTATGGCCAACTGTAGTCCTCTACCTGGGTCTGCTCTCTGAAACCCACGTTCCAGCACCCAGCCCTTGTCTGCATCGGAGGACACCCTCTCAGGCTGGGTGGGCAGGGCAAGGGTCAGTACCCTGCGTACAGGTCTCACTCTGTCCTGCACGCTGGTTGCCGTGTTCTCTTCCCACAGAGGACGAGGCTCCCCGTCTGTCCCAACTGAGCTCCCCCCAGTGAGGGTCTTCCCTGGATGTGGAGACCTCTCCTCTCTTCAGATCCCCCCAGGGTTGTGCGGGTCCCATCCGGCTTCTTTTCCTCTCCCCTTTCCTCCATCTCTCTCTTGTCCTACCTGGCTCAGCAGGGATCTTTCTTGTCCTTTCAGGTGTCCAAGTTCCTCTGCCCGTGTTCCTCAGGGCTCTGTGAGAATTTTTCCACTTCAAGATGTATTCTTGATGCTTTGGTGGAGAGAGATGAACTCCACGTCTTCCGAATCCTCTACCATCTTGACTCCTTCTATCTCGGTTTTAGGCTTAATCTAGCCAAGTGTATGCCAATTTTAAGTAAATTGTAAACTATATTCCCCAAGAATAGTAAGTAAAATAACTTATCATTTGGTATCTTTCAGCTGTGTCTTCTCACGACACCCAGGGTTTGAGGACCCAAAAGCCAGGCTTAGAAGATTTACTCCCAACAGCAAAGCTAGGAATATATGAAAGATTTCACCTTGCAAATTTACATTTAACCAACGACTGGGAATCTATGAGGGCATATAAAGAGCGGAGAGCATGTTATGATGGACACAACCAAGTTGGTTCTGTTTCCCATAAAGTAAACATTCCCATCAAAAGAAATCAAGGATGTGAATCAAATAAGGAAAAACCAATTTCAGGTGACCACTTTCAGTCATCAACATCTGCAGATAAGTGGATATTTGTCAGGAAAAATCCACATCATCTCTTGAAACATACATGTCCTCTGAAGGGAAATGTAGAAAATCTGGAACGTCATCTAGTCTCTACTGCAAATACTCATTCAAACCTATACTCTGAGCATAGGTGTCTATTAAATATACATTCAAACATGTCTGGAAACGAGAAAGTTAAAAATGAGGGGGAAAATCCCCAATACAATCAATTTGAGGGATCCTTTAACAAGGGTTTCTTGTTCTTCAACCAGCAACTATTTTCTCCTTGTTGCAAAATCTGTAATGTTGAAAATAATGGGAGAGACCTTATTCAACCATCATTATTCAATACATATGGAGGTATAATTAGTGCGGAACAACTTTCCAAGTGTAACAAAATGAGGAATGCTGTAAGCAGGAGCTCTACCCCCAACAAATACAAGAGTATACCTGATAGAATGAGAAGCTCTTCATGCAATGAAACTGGGCATAATGTTGACCAAGACTCATATCTCATGAAACAACAGGGACATCAATTTTCAGACAACAATTCTAAACATCATAAGTGTAGGAATATATTTTATCAAAGCTCAAATCTTACTATTAATACTTATAAGAATATGGATGTTGGAGAGAAGACTTATAATTGTTATGATTATGGTAAAGTTTTTAACCAGTCTCCAAAACTTATTCAACAGCAGAATATTCAGACTAAGCAGAAACATTGCAAGTGTAATACATGTGGAAAAGTCTTTAGTAACTCACCAAATCTAAGTAGACATAGGAAAATTCATACAGGAAGAAAATATTTCAAATGTATAGCATGTGGCCAAACCTTTAATCAGAGTTCATATTTAACTGAACATCTGGGAATCCATGCTGGGAAGAAACTATACAAATGTACAGAATGTGAGAAAGTCTTTATCTGCTGTTCATGTGTTACTCAACATCAGCAAATTCACACTAGGGAGAGACCTTATAAATGTACAGACTGTGGCAAAGCCTTTATCCATTTTTCACTTCTTACTCGACATCAACGAATACATTCTGGGGAGACACCTTATAAATGTACAGCATGTTGCAAAGCCTTTATCCGTTATTCACTTCTTACTCGACATCAACGAATCCATACTGGGGAGAGACCTTATAAATGTACAGCATGTGGCAAGGCTTTTAAGCACAGTTCAAATTTAACTCAACATCACCGAATCCATACTGGGGAGAGACCTTATAAATGTACAGCATGTGGCAAGGCTTTTAAGCACACTTCAAATTTAACTCAACATCAGCGAATCCATACCGGGGAAAGGCCTTATAAATGTACAGACTGTGGCAAATCCTTTTCCCACAAATCAGGTCTTTCTCGACATCAGAGAGTTCATACTGCAGAGAAATGTTAGAAATGTAAGGAATGTGGCCGAGAATTTCATCACAGCCATCACCTCACTCACAATCAGAGAATACATACTGCAGAGAAACCCTAGAAATGAATCAGTGATAAAAAAAAAATTTGGTCCTAAATATACAATTTTGAAAAAAACCAGAGTTTTCTTTGGAAAGGTACATGAATGAAATAGAAAAATGTAGAAAACTGCTTAATCAAACGTAACTCAGTACCAGAGAATTCATACTAGAAAGCATTTCATTAGTACCACTTTTGTTGAATTACTCAAAGCAGAAACACTGTAGCAAGTATTCCATAAGTAAAACACATACAAAATTGATATGTTAGTATGGATCACAAGATGAAGGGGTGGATATTTGCAGAGGTATAATTATTATTAATGTATCCTTGTTTATGTTAATGTTATTTGAGATTATTAAGGAACGAAAAGGAATGTATTTCAACTCTCAAATTACTACATGCTGTGATTTGTTTCTACTGTATATATGAACTTATGTTTTTGATGGTTGTTGCGCAATGGTAAGAGAAGCCCTTCTATATGAAGTGGGAATCATTTACATTTATTCTCCAATTTATAAGATTAAGAACACAGTCATGTTATATACACACTAAACCTCTGAATGGAGGTATTTGTCACTGATGTCAAACACCTCTGTGGTCACCATGATGTAAGTGATCAGGGAATAATTCAAAGTAAGACAGAAGTTTGCTCTAAGTTTTCAATAATTATGTCAGTTGCTTTTTAAGCATAAAACAAGGATAGTTCATGAAAATCTAAGGTATTTTTATAACAGCAACATAGAGAAATCATGCATATTATCTGGCAGGGTTGAAGTAAAGACACCTCTTCTATCTGATGTAAGTGTAGAAAACTCTGGAAAAGTCATATTAATATAATTAATGTCCATCCATGTTTACTAAATTAGCCTCCATTTTGTAAACCATATCAATCACATTCTCAGATCATTTCATCAAAGAAACAGGACAGTTTTTAGAAGCTTGTAATATGTATTTTAATCAAGGATCAAACAACAATTGTAAAAGGTTTTGTTCCACCTGTGCAAAATTAATGTATCTTAATATAAGTGAATGGTTTTTCAGTGTGGCAATTGATGTGGAATGAATGAAGGGTTAACGCACCACCAGCATTAACGTCTCCCACCTATTTAAGGTTGCAGGAAAGGTAACGTAATGATAAACTATTTGAAGCACAGGGGGATGACATCTGTAGAAATTAGTTCCTTACTGCCATTAAACCTCTCATAACTTCATATGTTTCCCACCATTTCTACGTTGTATCTCCTCTTTCATTTTTATCTACTTGGACATCGTGGTGGTTCTAATAAGAAGGATCATACAGAGTACTGTTGAGAGCTCCCCTGAACTGCTCCATGCTGTTGCTGCCTCAGCATCTGTCTGGGGAGCAGGCAGCCTGCAGGTCCTTGAACTCACACCAGCCAGTCCTGTGAGCACCTGCCCTAGATGACCCCTGCCTTGGGACCAGCAGTCTTGGTGAACCCCAGGGTCTACTGCACAGGCTCCCCTTCAGTGATACCCTCAGAGCTCACCAGAATCTTGCTCGACTTTCTTTGAATGGACCCCTCCACACTCAGCCTGTGGGACCCACAGCACTTCACCCAGGGTCAGGTCTGAACCTCAAGTACTGGAAGTTTCTCTGCCTGGTTCTAGCCTTGACCTTCCTCAGGGGCCCTCAAGGCTTGCTGTGAATTCTCTGAGGACCTAGAGTCATAAACTCACCTGCTGCAATTGTCGTTTGTTGTCCTGTTAGTTAAAACTTTTCAGGGGCTCATTTAAGCAAATGTAAGTTTAACAAAGTCACAAAAAGAATAATCAACAGCCATGATGGGAAAATTCTGAACCAAGATTTATAAAATCTTACCCTGTATCATTCTTAGCACATGTGTCTTGTAAGGCTTAAAGGAGCTGTTTTCTCATGGCTTTCACATACTTTGAATGCAATATATAAATATCTGAAGATATATACATAATATGATTTATATAACACATTAAATACAAGATATAAATATCTGAAGTAAACATGTTAGCAGTGAGAAACCCAAGAAAGAATATGTCAGTGTATGTGTACTCTTACATGTTTAACTTAGAGAATTTAAAAATGCTAGGTCAAAGCTGGTCATTTCAGAATTGCAGATGATTTATTAGAAACTATAAAACTTGTCAATTTGTTGATTAATCTACTTTTCATGGAATTCATTTCCTTAAATGTCAGTCGGTTATGTTTTTTAAGGAACTTCCACACTGTCCACCCAGGTGACTGCACCAGCTTACATTCCCTCCAGCAATGTAGGAGGTTCCCTGATCTCCAAGCCCCTTCAGCGTTTATGATATTCTTAGTGGGCTTTTTGCTCATTGTTCTTCTGGCTGGCATGCCTTGATACATCCCTGTAGCTTTGTTCTGCATTTCTTATTCTTTAGCGGTGGTGAGCATCTTTCTTTTGCCTCCTTCCCATGGAAAAGAGCAAGCTGCCCCGCCCAGCCTCAGCAGCTGTGGGGCACAGGCTTAGTCTCCCCACAGCATGTGGAGTATTCCTGGACCAGGCATGAAGCCCTTGTCCCTTGCAGTCTCAGATGGATTCTCCACCACCGGGTGACCAGTCTGTTTAGCTTTTTTTCCTTTTGAGACATATATATATATTTATTTATTTATTGGAATATAATTGCTTTACAATGTTGTGCTAGTTTGTGCTGTATGATATCATCAATCAGCCGGAAGTATACGTAAATCTTCTCCCTCTTGGCCCTCCCTCCCGTGGTCTCCGTTTCACCCCTCTCCTCAGCACAGAGCACCAAGCTGCGCTCCCTGTGGTAAACAGCAGCTTCCCACCAGCTACCTATTTTAATCATCAGTTCAGTTCAGTTGCTCAGTCGTGTCTGACTCTTTCCGACCCCATGGATTGCTGCAGGCCAGGTCTCCCTGTCCATTACCAACTCCTGGAGCTTGCTCAAGCTCATGTCCATTGAGTCAGTGATGCCATCTAACCACCTCATCGTCTGTCGGCCACTTCTCCTCCCCCTTTCAATCTGTCCCAGCGTCAGGGGCTCTTCAAATGAGTCACTTCTTCACATCAGATTGCCAAAGTATTGAAGTTTCAGCTTCAACATCAGTCCTTCCAATGAATATCAAGACTGATTTCCTTTCGGATGGACTGGTTGGATCTCCCTGCAGTCCAAGGGACTCTCAGGAGTCTTCTCCAACGTTTTACCCATGGTGGTGTATATATGTCAGTTGTACCCTTTCAATTGGTCCCCCTCTTCTTCTCCTGCTGTGTCCATGTCTGATCTCTATATTTGTGCAAATATTGCCTTAACAGATATGTATGGAATTTAAAATATGGTATTGATGAACTTATTTACTGAGCAGGAATATAGGCACAGAGGTAGTTCTTAAGCTTTTGCATGTTAAGCTTTCAAGGCATAAAATACATTCCGTACATTTTATGGCTGTAGCCATGTGTTCTGGAAAACAAACTGACTCAGAAGGACAATGCAGTGCAGTGGAGTGCAGTTTATTATACCGGTGGGGCCAAGGCAGAGTCTCCTCTTAGCCAAGGACCCCGAACAGTTTTTGTGAAAACTTTATATACCCTAAGTGTACTTGCTCAAACCCACCTCCCCAAATTCCTTGAAACTAGTCTGGAGAAGGTAAAAGAGAGATAGGATCAAAGTTAACCCATGATTCATGTGTCACAGGACTGAATAAACAGTGGATATTTATCAACAGTCCTGTGGTCATATCCCAATAAACAGAATGGAATTTACCACTTTCTTCTGTTACAGAGATAATTAACATATTGTTTTAGGCAACAGAGTCCTAGTACAAGTACTGAGGCTTTTGGGGCGGGGGGGTGGGGGTGGGGCGGGGTGGGATCTGATTTTCCTTTGGTGTGCCATTTCTACAGACACCGGGGCGCAAAGTAAAGAGTCCACTGGGAGGGTGACCGTGCGTGTAGCCTAATGCTCACAGCCTGGCCTAAGACAGAGTCCAGCTCTCTCTGTTTCCTCCTTCATTACTAAGTGAAAGAAGCCCATTTGAAAATGCTACAAAAAGTAGGATATTTACAATATGGCTTTTTGGTGTAGGTAAATGTTCATATGTGCTCAGTTGTGTCTGAGTATCTGTGATCCCAGGGGCTGTAGCCTGCCAGGCTCACCTCTGTCCATAGATTTCCCAGGAAAGGATACTGGAGTGGGTTGCCATCTCTTCCTCCAGGGGATATTCGTGACCCAAGGGTTGAACCTGCATCACCTGGATGTCCTGCATCGGCAGGGAGATTCCTTACCACTCAGTCACCTGGGAATCTAGTAAGAAATATAGAAGAGATTGAAAAGGTCCATGATTACTGTGGGTTTCGAAGGAGGGACTATGAATATCCTCAGTCTAGAGAACTTTCCAGACCATGAAATAATTTGTGTTAAACTGTCATGATGGACACATGTTACTAAACATTTATCTAGAGGTATGGAGTGCACATTCCTAAAAGAGGAACACAGGGGTAAACTAGAGAGTTGATCTATTTACTGCCCATGTAGATTCATCAGTGGTAACAAATGCTCACTCTGGTGGGGAAAGCTAAGTAGGGAGATTGTCCACATGTGGGAACAAGAGGTATATGGGAAATGTCTATACTTTATTCTGAATTCTACTGTGAAATAAATCTTCTACAAACTTGGTATTGGTGAATGCAGACTGAATATTTTTTAGAATATATAATATGAGAAAGATGAATATGCTTCTATCTTTAATTTTTCCTTGGTCATTATGCTTTAAAGATGTGGGAAAATAGAGCTCTCTAAATGGAGCAGACAACGAACTGGAGCAGTTGATTCATAAAACCTAGAAAAACACACACAGGAAGTAGAGCAGCAACATTCTCAGGTGTTAAATCATGTTTAATGCAACTTATCAGAACACCGAACATTACTTCCTTGGTTGGTCATCAGATAGCATTCAGGGCATCATTTTCAGTGGCGTTTGGCTCCGCCCAAACGCACTGTGAACCTAGCGGGTCCTGCTCACTTCAGTTCGGTTCAGTCGCTCAGTCGCCCTGGACTGCATCTCGCCAGGCCTCCTGCTGCCCCTGGTTTCCTCTCCAAGAAATTGGGGATGGAAATGCCTCCAGGCTCCTGGTCTCTGAAATTGCAGGTGCCACGCCTGCAGAGAGGTGGTCACAAAGCAAATCATTTCGTGAAAACCTGTGTCCCCAGGCTGCAGAGGGGGGTGAACAAAACTAAGGACAGGGGAGACCTTTGGGAAGAATTCTGCAAGTAAAGCCTGGCAGGAACCCAAGACCCCCAGGTGATTCCCACCACTCACTCACCTCTCCCCTCCCAGACCCCAAGGGTACAGGCAGGCTCTGGACCACCACACCCATCCTAGAAAGAGCCCCTCCCCAGGGAATCAGGTTGACCTTCTTTGCTTCTAGAAGTTCCCTCCCTAAACCCTCCCTTCCTGAGGTCTCAGGTGTGAGGTTTCCCCTCAGGGCTCTGAATGGGGGTCTTCCTCTTACGTTTCTTTCACAACCTTCCTAGGGTGGGTAAGGTAGTAGAGAAGCAGGGTCCACTGTCTCTCGTGAACTGTTCTCTGTAACTTGAAAAGGAAGGAGAAGAACTAGCCCAGACGATCTGCAAATAGTGTAGAGCACCAGGATGTGATTAGCATTATCAGGTTAGTCTTGATTCCCCATTACAGATTGGGAACACAGAAAGTCGAGAAGGAGCTCAGAAAAGGGTGAGGGAAACAGGAAAACTTTTTCTTCTCTTTCCCTGCAGCAGTTGCAGGTTAAAGAGCTGCATGGATGTCTTTGAAGGTATTTTCTCAAGATGCAGATGTGAGTTTGTGACGTAACATCCCCAGAGAAGACGCAGAGCAGGAGGAAGGAGGAAATGTCAGCTTCTCAGGTACGTGTCCTATCCCGGGTGTGGGGCTGTGTCTGCTTTTCTTCCTGAAATGCCTGGACTGAGAACTTGCAAACCTTTAGTTCTCTGCTTCTAACTTTTCTGCCTGGGTGTTTGTTATCAAGTTCTTTATTTTTTTCCTTTTCTTCTTATCTTAGTGAAGCCTGGCTCTTTAGACCACTTCTCCCTTGTGTCCCAGAATCTTGTCTCCCTTGTCTGTATCCTGGCTTTCTATGGAGCATGATGAATTCTCAACATGAATTAGCGACTTTCAACTGGTGAATATATTCCCTTTGTGAGAGAGAAACACGGAGAGACACTGGTATCCGAGATTCCTATTGGGATGTGGTTCGGTGTTGGGATCTTAGGGAACTAGGGGAAATGCCATGATGAGTTTACATGGGGATGCAATTTCAGCTCTTTAGGAGTTAGAAAATGCCCTTATATATTGAATAAGCTCAGTGATCGAGAATTTTTCAGAAAATGCTCAGAAATAAAAAGAAAACTAAGAGATACTGTCCTCTGTAATGCTAAGACTTACTAGTTAAAACACAATGTTAGGTAGTTAGAGTAGGGAAAAAGAGTCTAAAATGGAGGTGGCTAAAAGACCTGGAAGGGAAAGCCCGCGAAAATAGAACAAAGGAAGGTCTGAGGACTGGAGTGAGAACCTCAGGTAAAGCAAACAATTTTTTTTCTTTGTTTACATAAGATTTACATAAGACAGACCCGGGGCAGAGAAACAGATAAAAAGAGGAGCCAAAGGCCTCTTCCTTCTTCCCTTTGTCTCTCTCTCCCGAGCTATGGGGTTATCATTTTTTGAAACATACACGTTCTCTGAAGGTGAATGTGGAAAATCTGGAAAGTCATCCAGTCTCTACTGCAAATACTCATTCAAACCACTCTGAACACAGGCTTCAGTTACACATACATTCAAGCACGTCTGAAAACCAGAAATTTAAAAATGATGGGGAAAACTCACAATATAATCAATTTGAGGGGTCTGTGAGCAAGGGGTCATTATTCTTCCACCAACAGACAGTTTCTCTCTGTTCCAAAGTGTGTAATGTTGATAATAATGGGAAAGTGTTAATCCCACCATCATTGTTCAATACACATCATGATATGGTTAATATGGAACAACTTCTCACATGTAACAACACGAATCAGGCCTTAAGTAAGAGCTCTACCCCCAATAATTACAAGAATATTTACGATGGAGTGAGAAGCTATTCATGCAATGAAACTGGATCTAAAATTGAACAAGACTCTAACCCTATGAAACATCAGGGACCTCAATCTTCAGACAAGGATTCTAAAAATAGTACATGTAGGAATATCTTTTATCAAGCATCAGGTCTTCCACTAAAGAAGAGTACACATACAGGAGAGAAGACTTATAATTGTGAATATAGTGATAGTTCTAATCAGTCTTCAAATCTTACTCAACAGCAGAATATTCAGGATCCGCAGAAAAGTTACAAGTGTAAGAAATGTGAGAAAGCCTTTACTAACTCATCCAGTCTAAGTAGACACAGGAAAATTCATTCAAGATGGAAACCTTTTATAGGTACATATAAATGTAAAAAGTGTGGCAAAGCCTTTAATCAGAAGTCAAATCTTACTCAGCACCAGAGAATTCATACTGGAGAGAATGAATAAATTCTCTTATAAATGTAATCCTTATAAATGTAAGGATTGTGGCAAAGAATTTAACCAGTGCTCAGGTCTCACTTACCATCAGAAAATTCATACTGGAGACAAGCCTTATAAATGTAAGGATTGTGGCAAAGCATTTAGACAGCACTCATGTCTTACTAAACAGCAAGTAATCCATACTGGAGAGAAATCTTATAAATGTAAAGAATGTAGAAAAGCCTTCAGTCACTACTCAACTCTTACTAAACACCAGCGAATTCATACTGGAGAGAAGCCTTATAAATGTAAGGATTGTGGCAAAGAATTTAACCAGTGCTCAGGTCCTACTTACCATCAGAGAATTCATACTGGAGAGAAACCTTATAAATGTACAGAATGTGGGAAATCCTTTAGTCAGAACTCAACTCTTACTCAACGCCAGTGAATTCATACTGGGGAGAGGCCTTATAAATGTAAGGATTGTGGCAAAGACTTTAGCAAGCACTCAGGTCTTACTTACCATCAGAGAATTCATACTGCAGAGAAACCTTATAAATGTAAAGAATGCGGAAAAGCCTTCAGTCACCACTCAAGTCTTATTCAACACCAGCGAATTCATAACGGAGAGAAACCTTACAAATGTAAAGAATGTGGAAAGCCTTTATCAAGAACTCACATCTTACTCAACATCAGAGAATTCATACTGGAAGAAAAACCTTATAAATGTAAGGAAAGTGGCAAAGGCTTTAACCAGAGCTCTCACCTTACTAAACATCAGAAAGCACGTACTGGAGAGAAACTCTAGTAATAAAATAAGTGATGGAAGAGGTTTGTCCTAAACATACACTTCAGAAAATACAGGACGGTTTATTTAAGAAAGATAAGAAATGACATAAAACAATGTAGAAAAGTATTTAAAGAAAGTTAAATCTAAATAAATACCAGATATTGCACACTAGAAAAAGTGAAAGTTGCTCAGTTGTGTCCAACTCTGCAACCCCAGGGACTGTGTCCATGGAATTCTCCAGGCCAGAATACTGGAGTGGGAGGTGGATTCTTTACCAACTGAGCTTTCAGGGAAGCCTGCACACTAGAAAGCATTTCATCAATCCTGTTTTTTGAAGTTCTCTTCAGGAGAAGTATTGTAGATAGTAATCCATAGTTAAAACATAGAAAATTGATATGTTAGTATGGGTCACAAGATGAAGGGTTGGTATTTAGAAATGTACAAATATTAGCAATATATCTTTGCTTATATTGACACGATTTGTGATTATTTGAAAACCAAGATATGCTATTGAACTCTCAAATTACTCCATGCTGCTATGCTTCATTTTTAGTGTGTATGCAAAGTTACATTTTTGATGATTGCTACTCAAAGATGAGAGAAGGCCATCTATCCTAGAGAGAAGTCATTTATATTTATTCTCCATTAGGAGATTAAGGACACAGTGATGTAGCATGTACACTGAACATTTAAATGGAGGTGTTAGTCATTCTTGTCAAACATCCCTATAGGTCACCATGAAGTAAGTGTCCAGGGAGTAATTCCACATATTAAAGTAAGATGCACATTTTCAATAGTTATGTCACTTGCATTTTAAGGAAAATACACTGACAGTTCACTGAACTCTTGATGTAGCTTTATAATATCAACAGATGTCATGAATATTAGTTGACATGTTTCAAATAAAGATACCTCTGATACCCTAGAAATGTATGGAAACCCTTCTCAGAAAAGTCATGTAATTAGTGTACATCTTGTTTCATTTGTAAATGATTAGCCTCCATTTTGTAACCGTAGAAATCACAGTTCTGAGATCATTGTATCAGAGGAATGAATATCGTTGTTTATGCTTGTAATCTGTATTTAATCAGTTACACAGTGGATTGGAAAAGGTTTTATTCTTTCTATGTGTGATAGTACATGTTAATAAAACTGATGGTTTCTTGTGATAAAGCCGGAATGTAATGAATGAAGTGTCAACCTACCGATTTAAGGTTGCAGGGAAGAATACCTAACAATAAACTCTTTGTTAGCACAGAGGGATGATATCTGTAACAATTAGTTTCCTTACTGCCTTTACGCCTCAAATAATTGGATATTTCCCATCATTTCTCCTTTGTACTTTCCCCTCCTCTCTGTAACTGCTGGGACATTGTGATGGTTCCAATAAGGATTATACAGAGTACTGTTGAGTGCTCCCCTGACCTGCTCCATGCTGTTGCTGCCTCAGCATCTGTCTGGGGAGCAGCATCTGCAGGTCCTTGAACTCACACCAGCCAGTCCTGTGAGCACCTGCTCTAGACAACCACCCACCTTGTGATCAGCAGTCTTGCTGAACCCCAGGTTCTACTTCACAGGCTCCCCACTTCAATGCCACCCTCACAGTGCTCACCAGATTCCTGCTCCCCTTGGTTTGAATAGACCCATCCACACTCAGCCTGGGGAGCCCACAGCACTTCACCCAGGGTGTCTTATAAAGGCCTGAACACCAAGTACTGGAACTTTCTCTGCTTGGTCCTAACCTTGACCTAAGAAATTCCTGCCCTAAACCCTCCCCTTCTGAGAGGTCTCAGCTGTGCTGAGTGTGAGGGCTGAAGCTCAGGGCTCCTGAGTGTGGGTCTTGGGGGAGAAGCATCAGAACAAACAGAATTTGCTAAAGACTCATTTCATGGCCCCACTTCAGACCTGCAGATTCATAACTTCTTAGGGTGGGGACCTGACCTCGAGGGGCTCATATTCACTGAAGTGGTTCAGAAAGAATCTTTTAAGTGGTTTCAACCTGGTTTGCTATCAATATCACATGACCAGTGTTAAGGGATAGCCTCCCCGGTGCCCTCCCCACAGAGTGCTCTCGGTCCTGTGGGAGCATCAGTGTGGTGTGTAGGAAGTGCTCCAGGGGATTCTAAGGGGAGGCCCGGGATAAGGACGCGGCTCCTGGTGCATTTGTGAGAGCTGAGGCCCGGTTTCAGTCCAAGAAGAGGCCGCAGGGTTGGTCTAGCTGGATTTGGACCGGGAAGTCAACTCACATCATCTGTGTGAGCAGAGGGTTAGGAGCTCTCTATGGGGAGAGAACAATCAAGAAATTAGTTCACAGACTGGTCTCCAGGTAGGAAGTGATTGTTCCTGAATCTCTCCTGAGACAGAGGACAGGAGAGGTGAGTCTTTTCAGCTTTTCAAGGTCCTTCTGTCTGTAGTGGTGAAGTAGTTGCAGGTTTAAGAGCTGTGCGGATGCCTTTGAAGGTATTTTCTCACGATGCAGAGATACGTTCGCTGCATAACATCCCCAGAGAAGACGCAGAGCAGGAGGAAGAAGAGGAGGAGATGGCAGCTTCTCAGGTACATGTCCTGTCCTGGGTCTGGGGCTGTGTCTGCTTTTCCTCCTGAAATGCCTGGACTGAGGGAACCTGCAAACCTTTAGTTCTCGGCTTCTAAGTTTTCTGCCTGGGGCGTTTGTTATCAACTTCTTATTTTTTCCTTTTCTTACCATAGTGAGGACCGGCTCTTTAGACCACTTCTCCCTTGTGTCCCAGAACCTTGTCTCCCTTGTCTGTAGGGAGCATGATGAATTCTGGCTTTCTATAGAGCATGATGAATTCTCAACCTGAATTAGTGACTTTCAACTAGTGAGAATATTCCCTTTGTGAGAAATAAACATGGGGAGGCATAGGTTCTGAGATTCCCATTGGCATGTGGTTCAGTCTTGGGATCTTAGAGAAGTAGGGGAAATTAGTGATGAATTTACTTGTATACGCAACTTCAGACATTTAGAACAGGATTAAGAAATTGTCCTTTATGAACAGAATTACTGCAGTGGTCCAGAGTTCCACAGGAAGTTTGGGGGAAAGAAGGAGAAAAGTATGAGAGAGTGTTCTCCACATTGGCAGGAAGGACTCACTCTTAAGTGTAGCCTTAGGATACAGAACATGGAAGTTATGTAAGAAGAGAATTTTGCATAAAACTGGTATTTTTCAGGATTCAGATCACTGCTAACATTTATACCATTACACCTCACGTTTTCTGGTTCAGGTGCTTCTGTGATACTGCAACTGGGATGTTCTTGCTTTCTGTCATTAAAATGGATTTTTGAAAGATTTAGTGAGGGATGTGTATAAGCTGACAAAATTAATGTAGCAAACCACACCTTCTTAGTTCTGTTTGCTTTGGAAAATGAACACTCACCTGTGTTTAGTAAGGTTCTTGCTTTTGGGGAATGGAGGTTTTCATCACTCAAGCCCAGGTCTGATCATTTCCGTTAATAATATACTCTGTGCTCATTTTCCAGACAGAAATCTTATCACATCTTTGTGTTTTCTACAATATTTACAAGAATGTTATTACTTATGTATGTTTAACTGTTAAATCTAAAATATGATTCAACACACATGATAGAGGTTTTCAAAGGAATAAAAGATTCAGAACCAAGAGCTCTAATTTATTTTATGTCTTTGTGTTCTTGCACTGTAATGTATTTGTAAAATATAGATTATTGCCACAAATAAATTATAAGATTTAAGCACAGAAATCTACTCCTGATTTTATAAACATGAATAATTTTTCTCCCAAATAGTGTATGGTTGTGTGCATGAAAATGTTAACAGTATATGACATTTTTTCTGTTTTTGATATTTTTGCCAGTTACCTCAACTGGTAAAACATCCATTAGAGTGGTCTCTGTGTTCAGTTCAGTCGCTCAGTCAGGTCTCTGTGTTGACTTAATTCTTTTTACATAAAATTGAGCTCAGATCCATTGAAGTAAATCCCAAGCTCTACCATTTTCTGAATATTTGATCAAATATTCCAAACCATTTTGAAGAGCAATATTTTTGATATAAAATTATTTATATGGCTCATTCAAGGTTAAAAAAATAAAACACTGTTAGAAAGTTCTATAGTTCAAAAATAGGCAAAAAGATTGTTTTCTCTGCTTACTAATCTATTAAACCTGTAAAATCTGTAAAGTGCATAATGTTCAATAATAACTATGAATTCTTATCTGGCTCTTTTCAGTTCAGTTCAGTTGCTCAGTTGTGTCCGACTCTCTGCAACCCCATGGACTGCAGCACATCTGACAATCACCAACTCCCGGAGCTTACTCAACCATATGTCCGCTGAGTCAGTGATGCCATCTAACCATCTCATCCTCTGTCATCCCCTTCTCCTCCCGCCTTCAACCTTTCCCAGCATCAGGGTCTTTTCAAATGAGTCCGTTCTTCACATCAGGTGGCCAAGGTATTGGAGTTTCAGCTTCAGCATCAATCCTTCCAATGAATATTCAGGACTGATCTCCTTTAGGATGGACTGGTTGGATGTCCTGGGGACTCCCAAGAGTCTTCTCCAACACCACCGTTCAAAAGCATCAATTCTTTGGCACTCAGCTTTCTTTATAGTCCAACTCTCACATCCATATATGACTGCTAGAAAAAACATAGCTTTGACTAGACAGACCTTTGCTGACAAAGTAATGTCTCTGCTTTTTTATATGCTGTCTAAGTTGGTCATAGTTTTTCTTCCAAGGAGCAAGCGTTTTAATTTCATGGCTGCAGTCACCATCTGCAGTGATTTTGGAGCCCAAAACAATAAAGTCTCTCACTGTTTCCATTGTTCCCCCATCTATTCGCCATGACATGATGAGACTGGATTCCATGGCTATCGGCCATGGCTCTTTGACCTCCGTGCTATTCACAATGGCCATTTATCAACCAGACATTTAGTTAAAACTAAGCTTGTTCAAGATGAAAAACTGTGGCCCCACCCTAGAATTCTTGACTCACAATGTGCTTTTAAAAAAAATTCCTGCTTTGACTGATATTTATCCTGTGGAACACAAGGAAAATCCTCAAAAGTAAATATGCCTCTGTTGATCACATTTAATAGTTTTTCTCCCAGATGAATGAATGAATCGTAGTCTCTCAGTCATGTCCCACTCTTCGTGACCCCATGGACTATATAGCCTGCCAGGTTCCTCTCTCCATAAGATTCTCCAGGCAAGAATACTGGAGTGGGTTGCCATTTCCTTCTCCAGGGATCTTCCCAACCCAGGGATCGAATCCAGGTCACCCGCATTGTAGACAGATTCTTTACCGTCTGAGCCAGCAGGGAAGTCAAAGTGGCTTTGTGGATCATATGTCATCCTGTTTTCTTCAGGTTAGAAATATGGTAGCACATATTGCTATCTAAAAAAGTATATTATTGCATAACATCAGACACTCTTCTCATTGAAAAACTAGTTCTCTGAACTGGCTGTTTTCATCTTGGGTCACATAAGGAAGTCTTCCCACAGTCACATGGCATACATACTTTGCATTTCAGGGATGGCTGACATTCCAGGGTCTGGCCATAGACTTCACTCAAGAGTGAGAGAGTCAGTTCCAAAAGAAAAAAAAAAAGAGAGAGAGTCAGTTCCTAGGTAGGTTGATAAGAAGTCTGGGGTTCCCCAAGGAGAGAGGGGTCTGGAATTCTCAAGGAAGAGGAAAGGACAGACTTTTTTGTTTACATTCCTTAGGCTTCATCAATTACATAACTCAGTTTAAACTGTACTAGGGATTATACAACAACACTGTATCCTGCTTGAGGACAGTTTCTCTTTCCTGAAAAGCCTTCTGGCTAATCCTGTTATCTTAAAGTGTAAATTATGGGAGTGGGTCTAGTAAGATCTTTACAACCTCCAGACATTCTTTTGATTCTTTGTGATGACTAATTAAAAGGTATTTAACTCCCTTGCCAACACTAGTGAGTGGGCACTCTTTCTGCCCCCTTCTGATGTCTATTTCAGACGCTTTCTCTACCTCTTTTATACTTTAATAAAACTCTATCACACAAAAGCTCTGAGTGATCAAGCCTCATCTCTGGCCCCAGATAGAATTCTTCTTCGGAGGCCAAGAAGCCCGGCATCTCTGTAGTTCAGCAACAACCTTTCAAGAGGAGCGGGAATGCCTGGACCTCGGTCAGTGGAAATTGTCCAGGGATGTGATGTTACAGAACTACTGGAACCTGGCCTGCTTGGGTGAGGATAGCTTCCTTCCAGAATCCCTTATCTACCCTCAGGGTTTGGGTTCCTTCACTTGTAGAATGTCTCCTGGAGTCTCCTGCATCCTACGATCTCTGCTACTGAGGAATAAATGGGAGTTTGTGAGTACAGACAGAAAGCTTCATGATGATTCACATGATTCTAACCTTCTTCTTTCTTGAGTGCTCTGCCTCCTTCGCTCTAGACTAGTGGTCACTCTAACTTTACTGGTATAAAGTCATGCTGCCCTCCTCA
Organism: Cervus elaphus; assembly: GCF_910594005.1. Lineage (NCBI taxonomy): Eukaryota > Metazoa > Chordata > Mammalia > Artiodactyla > Cervidae > Cervus > Cervus elaphus. The sequence goes on along the minus strand of NC_057818.1, from coordinate 58,767,691 downwards.
TAAAGACAGAGGTCCACCCTTATTTTTGGCTGAGTGTTATTCTGATAGAGACCGCAGGATCTGGGTTTTAGCTATTGCCTACTACTGTAAAGGTGCTTTCTATAAAGCTTTTTGGGAAGTCACATTCTAGACTCTTTACACATTCTACAATGCCTTCCTCTCTCACGAGACCGCAATGTTGTTCAGTCACTGAGTCGTTTCCGACTCTTTGTGACCCCATGGACTGCAGCACGTCAGGCCTCCCTGTCCATCACCAACTCCCAGAGCTTGTTCAAACTCATGTCCATTGAGTTGATGATGCCAACTAACCATCTCATCCTCTGTCGCCCCCTTCTTCTCCTGCCTTCAATCTTTCCCAGCATCAGGGTCTTTTCCAATGAGTTGGCTCTTAGCATCAGGTGGCCAAAGTACTGGAGTTTCAGCTTCAGCATCAGTCCTTCCAATGAATATTCAGCACTGATTTCCTTTAGGATGGACTGGTTTGATCTCCTGGCTATTCGAGGGACTCTCAAGAGTCTTCTCCAACACCACAGTTCAAAAGCATCAGTTCTTCGGCACTCAGCCTTCTTTATGGTCCAAACCTCACATCCATACATGACTACTGGAAAAACCATAGCTTTGACTAGACACCACTTTGTTGGCAAAGTGATGTGTCTGCTTTTTAGCATGCTGTCTAGGTTTGTCACAGCTTTTCTTCCAAGGAGCAAGCATCTTTTAATTTCATGGCTGCAGTCACCCAGTTCAGTGATTTTGGAGTCCAAGGAAATAAAGTCTCTCACTGTTACCATTGTTTCCCCTTTCCTTTGACATGAAGAGATGGGACTGGATGCCATGATCTTAGTTTTTTGAATTTTGAGTATTAAGCCAGCTTTTTCACTCTCCTCTTTCACTTTCATTGAGAGGCTCCTTAGTTCCTCTTTGCTTTCTGCCTTAAGGGTGGTGTCATCTGCATATCTGAGGTTATTGATATTTTTCCTGGCAATCTTGATTCCAGCTTGAGCCTCATCCAACCCAGCATTTTGCATAATGTTATCCGCATATAAGTTAAATAAGCAGGTGACAATATACAGCCTTGATGTACTCCTTTCCCAATTTGGAACCAGTTCATTGTTCCATGTTCAGTTCTAACTGTTTCTTCTTGACCTGCATGCCAGTTCCTCAGTAAGCAGATCAGGTGGTCTGGTATTCCCATCTCTTTCAGAATTTTCCACAGTTTGTTGTGATCCACACAAAGCCTTTAGCATAATCAATGAAGCAGAAGTAGATATTTTCTGGAATTCTCTTGCTTTTTCTATGATCCAACGGATGTTGGCAATTTCATCTCTGACTCATCTGCCTTTTCTAAATCCAGCTTGTACATCTGGACATTCTCAGTTCACATACTGTTGAAGCCTAGCTTGAAGGATTTTGAGCATTACCTTTCTGGCAAGTAAAATGAGTGCAACTGTGCAGAAGTTTGAACATTCTTTGGCACTGATCTTCTTTGGGATTGGAGTGAAAGCTGATCTTTTCCAACCTGTGGCCACTGCTGTGTTTTCCAAATTTGCTGGCATACTGCGTGCAGCAGTTTCACAGCATCATCTTTTAGAATTTGCAATAGCTCGGCTGGAAATCCGTCATCTCCAATAGCTCTGTTTATAGTGATGCTTCCTAAGACCCACTTGACTTCTCACTCCAGGATTTCTGACTCTAGGTGAGTGATCACACCATCAGCTTATCTGATGTGACAAGATCTTTTTAGTTTAGTTCATCTGTGTATTTTCACCACCTCTCCTTAATAGTCAAGTCCAACTCTTTGTGACCCCATGGACTACACAGTCTGTCGAATTCTCGAGGCCAGAATACTGGAGTGGGTAGCCCTTCCTTCTCCAGGGAACCTTCCCAACCCAGGGTTCGAACCTAGGTCTCCCACATTGCAGGAGGATTCTGTACCCGCTGAGCCACTGGGGACGCCCAGTATAGTTCATCTCTGTATCCTTGCCACTTGTCCTCATTATCTTCTGCTTTTGTTAGGGCCATACTGTTTCTGTCCTTTATTATGCCCATCTTTGCATGAAGTGTTCCCTTGATATCTCTCTTTCTCTTTTTTTATTTTTTGGTTAATTTTTATTTTCTATTGGAGTAGAGTTGATTTCTTTTGTGTTTGTTTTACGTTTACAAGAACATTATTCAGTTATACACAGATGTATATCTCCTCTGTTCTTTTTTGTGGTCTTTTCCCATATAGGTTGTTCCAGTGTATCTGGCCACTTCCCTGTGCTATGTGGTAGGTCCACTGGCATTATCTATATGATAAAAAGTAGTGTGTTTTTGTTAATAGCAATCTCTAAATGTCTCCCTGCCACTACATTTTTTTAAAAAGTTGTAAGTTGGGTTTCTACGTCTGTGAGTCTGTTTCTGTTGATAGTTAATTTGTATAAATTTATAGATGCCCCCTCTAAGTGATACTTCTTCTTTCATCTCTGACTTCACTGAGTATGATAAGTTCTCAGTCCATCCATGCTCCTGAAAATGTCATTCATTCATTCTTTTGGAGTGTATTCCAGTGTTTAGATGGACATGAGACTCTTCATTTCTCTATAGATGGAACTTTGGTTGATGCTCTGTCTTAGATATTGTTAATAGTGCTGCCCTGAAAATAGAGGTGCAACTATCATTTTAAATCATGATTTTCTCTGGGTCTAAGGCAAGGGGTGGGCTTGCCAGATCGTGTGGTATGTCTATATTTAGTGTTTTAAGGAATTTCCACACTCCTATCCTAGTGGCTTCACCCACTCAATTACACTCCCACCCACAATGTAGGAGGATTCTCCATGACCCTTGCCCTCAGCAACAATTAACCTTTGAAGACCTTTTGGAAGATGGATGTTCTGTGGGGTATGAGGTGATACCTCACTGCAGTTTTGATTAGCACTTCTCTAAATATGATCCTGAGCATCTTTTCATGTGTTTTATGGCCATCTGGATGCCTTCCTTGGAGAAATATCCATTTAGATCTTTGTCGGTTTTTCTATTGGACTGATAGGGTTTTTTTATGCAGCTTTATTATGAGCTGCGTGAGCAGTTTGCATGTTGGAAGATGAATTCATTATTTTAAACATCTGTTGCAAACATTTATTTTCCCATTCTGAGGGTTGTCTTTTTCTTTCTTTTAGGATTGCCCTTGCAGTGCAAAAGCTTTTTAGGTGATGAAGTGCCTTTTTAAAGTTTTGTTTTAGTTTTAATTATTCTTGTTATGCCCGATGTCTGAATCCCCGAGCGGGAAGAGAGAAGGCTTCCAAGACAATGCAACTCTCAAAAAAGGGAAGTTTATTGCTGGCTTGAGTCAGGGCTTACTGCTGCAACCAACGCAGTGGTGCAGGGTCAGAAAGCGCTGAGCCCAAGCTGTTACCCAATTTATAAGGCGTGCATAAGCCGTTGGTAGCTGGCTTAAGTGGATTGGTTACATGTTTGCAAAGTAATCTTATTGGCTCAAACCTTCGCGGGCTTTTTTCAAACTTGGGCATTCTCAGGCTTTTCAGCTTTCCCCTGATAGGTTCCCTTTTTCTTGCTAGGCACATGTTGATTGGCTGGCTCCAGGTGGCCTGATAATCATGTTACCTGGAAAACCAGGCCTACTGCTAATCTAGGCTGCCTGTCATGGCGCAGCCTCACAGTTACCGCTGATAAATCTACATGGGCAGTAAATAGATAAACTCTCTAGTTTACCCCTGTGTTCCTCTTCTAGGAATGTGCACTCCATACCTCTAGATAAGTGGTTAATAACATGTGTCCATCGTGACAGTTTAACAGAAATTATTTCATGGTCCAGAAAGTTCTCTAGACTTAGGTATTCATAGTCCCTCCTTTGAAATCCATGGTAATCATGGACCTTTTCAATCTCTTCTATATTTCTTACTAGATTCCCAGGTGACTGAGTGGTAAGGAATCTGCCTGCCGATGCAGGACATCCACGTGATGTGGGTTCGATCCTTGGGTCAGGAAGATCCCCTGGAAGAAGAGATGGCAACCCACTCCAGTATCCTTTCCTGGGAAATCTATGGACAGAGGTGAGCCTGGCAGGCTACAGCCCCTGGGATCACAAATACTCAGACACAACTGAGCACACATAAGTACATTTACCTACACCAAAAAGTCATATTGTAAAAATCCTACTTTTTCTAGCATTTTCTTTTTTTTTTTTTTTCCAGGTTTTAAAACTTTTTATTTGCATATTAAAAGAATTGTGCATTCCAATAATTAAAATCATTTGAACAACAACAACAAAAAATGGCACTCTGATTAAACTTTATTTTACAGCCCGCAGAACACCTTGGACCAGCTTTTTACTCTAGAATTCACTGTCGTCCCGCCCAGCTTCCTCCTTCACCAACATGCAAGTTCTTTTCCTTCCCTGCCAGCCACATAGACAGATGGGAGAGGCAGGCGCGGCCTACGTTGTCAGTAGTTCTCCATTCTTTGATGTGAAAAGGGGTAGCACAGTCATTTAAACTCGATCCAACCTCTTTGCATTTTACAAAGTTAAACAGATAAAAGAAGTAAAATAAGAAGGCAATGCTTGTGGAATGTACAGTGCACACTGGCGGCGCACGCTTCATTACCACTCGCCTGCTTGCTTCTCCTGTTCAATCGTTTCTTTCCAAGGCAGTGGGTTTTTCTCTTGCGTTTCCATTTTCTTCAATTTCGACTTATCGAACTTCTCAATCTCCGCCATATCGGGCTTGTTAGACATTGTTGCAGAGGGCAGGGAGCGAGCTGCGAGCGAGTGAAGTCTGGTCTGCGCTGTGGCCGCTGCCGAGTCTAGCATTTTCAAATGGGCTTCTTTCACTTAGTAATGAAAGAGGAAACAGACAGAGCTGAACTCCGTCTTAGGCCAGGCTGTGAGCATTAGGCTACACGCATGGTCACCCTCCCAGTGGACTCTGAACTTTGCGACCGGGTGTCTATAGAAATGGCATACCAATGGAAAATCAGATCCCACCCGCCCCCCACCCCCCCATAAAAGAGCCTCAATACTTCTACTTGGACTCTATTGCCTAAAAGAATATGTTAATCATCTCTGTAACAGAACAAAGTGATAAATTCCATTCTGTTTACTGGGATATGACCACAGGCCTGTTGATAAATATCCACTGTTTATTTAGTCCTGTATGCCTTGAAAGCTTAACATGCAAAAGCTTAAGAACTACCTCTGTGCCTATATTCCTGCTGAGTAAATAAGTTCATCAATACCATTTTTTAAATTCCATACATATCTGTTAAGGCAATACTTGCACAAATATAGAGATCAGACGTGGTCACAGCAGGAGAAGAAGAGGGGGACCAATTGAAAGGGTACCATTGACATATGTACACCACCATGGGTAAAACGTTGGAGAAGACTCTTGAGAGTCCCTTGGACTGCAAGCAGATCCAAAGAGATAAAGGAAATCAGTCCTGATATTCATTGGAAGGACTGATGTTGAAGCTGAAATTTCAATACTTTGACCATCTGATGTGAAGAACTGACTCATTTGAAGAGACCCTGACGCTGGGACAGATTGAAAGGGGGAGGGGATGGGGACGACAGAGGATGAGGTGGTTGGATGGCATCATTGACTCAGTGGACATGAGTTTGAGCAAGCTCCAGGAGTTGGTGATGGACAGGGAGACCTGGCGTGCAGCACTCCATGGGGTCTCAAAGAGTCAGACACGACTGAGCAAGTGAACTGAATTGACGGTGAAAATAGGTAGCTGGTGGGAAGCTGCTGTTTACCACAGGGAGCTCAGCTTGGTGCTCTGTGCTGAGCAGAGGGGCGAAACGGAGACCACGGGAGGGAGGGCCAAGAGGGAGAAGATTTATGTATACTTACGGCTGATTGACAATGTCATACAGCACAAACTAGCACAACATTGTAAAGCAATTATATTCCAATAAGTAAATATATATCTATATGTCTCAAAAGGAAAAAATGCTAAACATACTGGTCACCCGGTGGTGGAGAATCCATCTCACACTGCAGGGGACAAGGGCTTCATCCCTGGTGCAGGAATACTCCACATGCTGTCAGGAGACTAAGCCTGTGCCCCAGAGCTGCTGAGGCTGGGTGGGGCAGCTTGCTCTTTTCGATGGGCAGGAGGCAAAAGAAAGATGCTCACCAGTGATAAACAATAAGAAATACAGAGCAAAGCTACAGGGATGTATCACTGCATGCCAGTCAGAAGAACAATGAGCAAAAAGCCCACTAATAATATAATAAACGCTGAAGGGGCTTGGAGATCAGGGAACCTCCTACATGGCTGGAGGGAATGTAAGCTGGTGCAGTCACGTGGCTGGACTGTGTGGAAGTTCCTTAAAAAACATAACCTCCTGACATTTAAGGAAATGAATTCTATGAAAAGTAGACAAAACAGATTAATCAACAAATTGACAAGTTTTATAGTTTTTAGTAAATCATCTGCAATTCTGAAATGACCAGTTTTGATCTAGCATTTCTAAATTCTCTAAGTTAAATATGTAAGAATACACATACACTCACATATTCCTTCTTGGTTTTCTCATTGCTAACATGTATACCTTCAGATATTTATATCTTGTATTCAATGTGTGTTATATAAATCATATTATGTATATATCTTCAGATATTTATATATTGCATTCAAAGTATGCCAAAGCCATGAGAAAACAGTTCCTTTAGCCTTACAAGACACATGTGCTAAGAATGATACAGGGTAAGATTTTATAAATCTTGGTTCACAATTTTCCCGTTATAGCTTTTGATTATTCTTTTTGTGACTTTGTTAAACTTACATTTGCTTAAATGTGCCCCTGAAAAGTTTTAGCTAACAGAAGAACAAAGGACAATTGCAGCAGATGAGTTTATGACTTTAGGTCCTCAGAGAATTCACAGCAAGCCTTGAGGGCCCCTGAGGAAGGTCAAGGCTAGAACCAGGCCGAGAAAATTCCAGTACTTGGGGTTCAGACCTGACCCTGGGTGAAGTGCTGTGTGTGGCACAGGCTGAGTGTAGAGGGGTCCATTCAAAGAAAGACGAGCAGGATTCTCATGAGGTCTGAGTGTATCACTGAAGGGGGGCCTGTGCAGTAGACCCTGGGGTTCAGCATGACTGCTGGTCCCAAGGAAGGTGGTCATTAGTGCAGGTGCTCACAGGACTGGCTGCTGTGAGTTCAAGGACCTGCAGGCTGCCTGCTCCCCAGACAGACGCTGAGGCAGCAACAGCATGGAGCAGTTCAGGGGAGCTCTCAACAGTACTCTGTATGATCCTTCTTATTAAAACCACCATGATGTCCAAGTAGATAAAAATCAAAGAGGAGATATAACGTAGATATGGTGGGAAATATATGAAGTTATGAGAGGTTTAATGGCAGGAAGGAACTAATTTCTACAGATGTCATCCCCCTGTGCTTCAAATAGTTTATCATTACGTTACCTTTCCTGCAACCTTAAATAGGTGGGAGAGGTTAATGCTGGTGGTGCGTTAACCCTTCATTCATTCCACATCAATTGTAACACTGAAAAACCATTCACTTTTATTCATTAAGATACATTAATTTTACACAGATGGAATAAAACCTTTTCCAATTGTTGTTTGATCCTTGATTAAAATACACATTACAAGCTTCTAAAAACTTTCCTGTTTCTCTGATGAAATGATCTGAGAATGTGATTTATATGGTTTATAAAATGGAGGCTAATTTACTAAACATGGATGGGCATTCATTATATTAATATGACTTTTCCAGAAAGAGTTTTCTATACTTACATCAGATAGAAGAGAAGGTGTCCTTACTTCAAGCCTGCCAGATAATATGCATGATTTCTCTATGTTGCTGTTATAAAAATACCTTAGATTTTCATGAACAATCCTTCTTTTTTGCTTAAAAAGCAAGTGACATAATTATTGAAAACTTAGAGCAAACTTCTGTCTTACTTTGAATTATTCCCTGAACACTTACATCATGGTGACCACAGAGGTGTTTGACATCAGTGAGAAATACCTCCATTCAGAGGTTTAGTGTGTATATAACATGACTGTGTTCTTCATCTTATAAATTGGAGAATAAATGTAAGTGATTCCCACTTCATATAGAAGGGCTTCTCTTACCATTGGGCAACAACCATCAAAAACATAAGTTCATATATACAGTAGAAACAAATCACTGCTGCTCTGGAGCCATTCCCCTCGGAGAGTGTTCTGTGCGTCAGCTCCATGCCTTGTGCAAGCTCCTATAGACCCTGGTTGGCACTGCCCTTGGCCCCACCTCAACCATGGGCATGCTGGCACATGGCCCTGGTGTCTCTCAGATGTTGTTTTCACCAGGTCACCAGCATAGATCCAAGTCAGGGCCCAGGATTGCATTCATGGAGCTGGACCTGCTGTGGTGCCATGCGGGCAGCTCAGACTCTGGCTTGGTCCAGCTCCCTCAAGTACAAGCTCACAGAGTCTACAGTTGCTCAAGCTACACCTTTCAGGACTGTTGGAGTCCTTATTGTCTAATCAGGCTTTCTGTAGGTGCTGAGTTGACAAAGCCACTCGTGGGGGTATAAAATCGTGGCCTGTGCAGCTGTGAGATTTCACTTTTTCTTCCTTAGATGCACGACCCTGGGGCTCAGTTGTGCTTTCTGCCCCTCTGTGCGCTTGGGCCCCCCACAGGCGCCTGTTCCTAGGGCTACCCTGGAGCACAGGAGTCCAGCCTGGTGGGGAGGGTCATGGGGGAGGAGGTGGCAGCTGGGGTCGTGAGATCACCCCACCCGGTGGGAGTGCCTGCTAGTGCCTGGCCAGGAGGGGCTGGCATAGGAGGAGAGGGGCTGCAGTGGTGGTTCTTCCCTGCGGGCCTCACTCGACGACGCTGCTCTGCGCTTTGGTGGTTCAGGCTTCCTCCCCAAGCATCCTGTTTGCAGAGCTCCTTCCTCCCTCCCGTCCCTTCAGGTGTCTCCTCACAGCCAACAGCAGTCCTCTGCCTGGGTCTGCTCTCCAAACCCCACATTTGAGGACCCAGCCCTTGTGTGCAATGGTGGACACCCTCTCAGGCTTGGGGGAGCAGGGCTGGGGTCAGTACCACCTGCGGAGGTCTCACTCTGTCCTGCCTGCCTCTGACTGGTGCTGCCTTCTCTTCCCATCAGAGAATGAGGCTCCCTTCCATCCCGGTGAGCTCCCCTCTAGGGCTGCAGGTCCCGCCCCACTTCCTCTCCTCTTCCCTTTCCTTCATTTTCTTTGGTCCCACCTGACTAACAGAATCTTCCTTGTCCTTTTAGGTGTCCATGGTCCTCTGCTGGTGTTCAGTAGGAACTCTGTGAGAATTATTCCATTTGTAGACGTATTCTTGATGCATTCGTGTAGAAAGATGAATTTCATGTCTTCCGAATCCTCTGTCATCTTGACTTCTTCCTTCTCTGTTTCATTCTTAATCTAGCTAAGGGTGTATCAGTTTTTTGTAAATTGAAAACCATATTCACTGAGAATAGTAAGTAGAAGAACTTGTTATTTGCCCTTTCAGCTGCATCTTCTCTGCACACCCAGTGTGTGATGCCAAGAAATCCAGGCTTCAAAGATTTACGTCCAATAGAAAATCAAAAATTATATGAAATATTTCACCTTGTAAATTTACCTTTAATGAAAGACTGGGAACATACGAGGGGATGTGAAGGGCAGAGAGGATGTTATGATGGACATAACCAAACTGGAACAGTTTCTCATAATGTAAACATTACTGCCAAGAGAAATCAAGGATGTGAATCAAATGTAGGAAAGTTCTTAATCAGTAATCAAATCTAAATAAGTATTAGAGAATGTGCACTAGAAAGCATTTCATCAGTTGCTCTTCTCTGCTTTCACTCTAAAGGAGAATCACCGTATATGAACTTATGTTTCTGATGGTTGATGCCTCAAAGATAAGAGAAGCCCTTGTGTATTAGGAGGGCATGATTTATATTTATTCTTCATTAGAAGATTTAGGACACAGTAATGCAAAATGTACAGTGAACATCTAAATGGAGGCGTTCTGTCATTGAAGTCAAACATCCCTGGAGGTCACCATGACGTCAGTGATCAGGGAATGATTCTCTGTGTTAAAGTAACACAGGTTTTTTCCAAGTTTTCACTAGTTATGTCACTTGTTTTTTGAAGATGAAACAATGACAGTTCACTGAAATCTTGGTATATCTTTATAGTATCACTGAAATCTTGATGTATCTCAATAATATCAACAGAAATATATCAACAATAACAGTTCACTGAAATCTCAATTTATCTTTGTAATATCTTTATAATATCAACAGAATATTAGTTGACATGGCTGAAATAATGACATCTTCTCTGATACCCTAGAAAAGTACTGGACACCCTTCCTGGAAAAGTCATGTGATTAATGTAGGTTCCTGTTTATGAAACAATTAGCCTCCATTCTGTACACCATAGAAATACTTTTCTCAGATCATTATATCAAAGGAATGAATATCTTTCTCTATGCTTATAATTGATTATCTTGATCAAGGATCCCACAGTGAACTGTAAAATGTTTTATGTCGATTGTATGTGCTATTAATATATGTTAATTAATAAACTGAGTGGTTTTTAGTGTTACAGTTGATGTGGAATGAAGTGTTAACCCACCACCAACTTTAACCTCTCCCACCTTGTTTAAGGTTGCAGGGAAGAAATGGAGCATAACCTATTTGCTAGCACAGACGGATGGCATCTATAGAAATTAGTTTCCTTTCTGGCCTTAATCCTCACATAATGTCACATATTTTCCATAATTTCTACAGTGTACCTTCCCCACCCCCCTCTGTAACTGCTGGGATGTTGTGATGGTTCTAATAAGGATCATACAGAGTACTGTTGAGAGCTCCCCTGAACTGCTCCATGCTGTTGCTGCCTCAGCGTCTGTCTGGGGAGCAGGCAGCCTGCAGGTCCTTGAACTCATACCAGCCAGTCCTGTGAGCACCTGCACTAGACGACCCCCTTCCTTGAGATCAGCAGTCTTGCTGAACCCCAGGGCTTACTTCACAGGCCTCCCTTCAATGAGCTCACCAGAATCCTGCTCCTCTGGTTTGAATGGACCCATCCACACTCAGCCTGGGGAGCCCAGAGCACTTCACCCAGGGTCACTTAGAAAGGCCTGAATCCCCAGTACTGCAGCTTTCTCTGCCTGGTTCTCGCCTTGACCTCCCTCAGGGGGCCCTCAAGGCTTGTAGTTAATTCACTCAAGACCTTGAGTAATAAACTCATCTCTATCAATTTCCATTGTGCTTTTATGTTGAACTGAGACTCTCCATTCTTGCTGGAGGTTCCTTTTAACAAATGTAAATTTAAGAAAGTCACAAAAATATAATTAAAGCCATATTTATCAAAATCTGGAATCATTTATACAATTTTATGCTATATATTTCTTTGCACATGTTCTGTGTCTCAACTTATGGAACACAGTATTTCATGGCTTTGACCTACACTGAATGCAAAATGTAAATATATGAAGGTGTATTTTAAGAGTGTGAAACCTAAGAAGAAAAGCAGTGTGGGTATATGTGTTTATACACATGTCTTTTGCAGCGTTCAGAAATGTTAAATCAAAACTGGTCATTTCATAACTTTTGATGAGTTACTAACTAAAAGCCTTAGAATCATAAAGTAAATCTAATTTGTTTACTTTTCGTTGAATTCATTTCTCTCATATTTCATGAATCCTTGTTTTGAGATTCTTTCCATCCAGATCCTGTTTTGCTTGCTGGCCTGTTAATTATGAAAAATTTATTTTGTGGGGTTTTTTTTTTTTTTTTTAGTTCAAAATTTATGAACTAAATTATGAACTTTACTTATCTGCTCAAGGATTTTAAGAATAGCTTTTATTAAATTTCATGGGGGTCAGAAATTAGTTTCAAGATGAGATTAATTTCCCTATGAGCATATTAATTTGATTTTGTTTAATACGTTCCATTCCTTCCTTCTTAATTTGAGAGGAGCACTAAGAGAATCTTTTTTTTTCTGATTGTTTCTTTCATTTCTTATAATTGACTTCATCAGGGTTAAACAGTTTATTGTGACAATTGATCAGGAGAAAATCTGGAAACTTCATAAGTGATCGTGTTGCTTAGGCAATTATAAGAAGTGAACAAACACAGTGAAGCTGATGGGTACATTACAGAGTATCTGTAATTAAAAGAAAAATACTTCAGGGGCTTCCCTGGAGACTCAGGGGTAAAGAATCTGCCTACTAAGACAAAGAGTTGGACATGACTAAGGAACTGAACAACAAAAACAAGGCAGAAGACACAGGTTCGATCCCTGATCTGGGAAGATCCCTCACCAGTTCAGTTCAGTCGCTCACTTGTGTCTGACTGTTTGTGACCCCATGAACCTCAGCACGCCAGGCCTCCCTGTCCATCACCAACTCCTGGAATCCACCCAAACCCATGTCCATCGAGTTGGTGATGCCATCCAACCATCTCATCCTCTGTCGTCCCCTTCTCCTCCTGCCTTCAATCTTTCCCAGCATCAGGGTCTTTTCAAATCAGCCAGCTCTCCACATCAGGTGGCCAAAGTATTGGAGTTTCATCTTCAGCATCAGTCCTTCCAATGAATACCCAGGACTATCTCCTTTAGGATGGACTGGTTGGACCTCCTTGCAGTCCAAGGGACTCTCAAGAGTCTTCTCCAACACCACAGTTCAAAAGCATCAATTCTTTGGCGCTCAGCTTTCTTTATAGTCCAAATCTCACATCCATACATGACCACCGGAAAAGCCATAGCCTTGACTAGATGGACCTTTGCTGACAAAGTAATGTCTCTGCTTTTTAATATGCTATCTAGGTTGGTCATAACTTGCCTTCTAAGGAGTAAGCATCTTTTAATTTCATGGCTGCAGTCACCATCTGCAGTGATTTTGGAGCCCAGAAAAATAAAGTCAACCACTGTTTTCACTGTTTCCCCATCTGTTTGCCATGAAGTGATGGGACCAGATGCCATGATCTTAGTTTTCTGAATGTTGAGCTTTAAGCAAACTTTTTCACTCTCCTCTTTCACTTTCATCAAGAGGCTCTTTAGTTTTCTTCATTTTCTGCCATAATGGTGGTGTCATCTGCATGTCTGAGGTTATTGATATTTCTCCCAGCAATCTTGATTCCAGCTTGTGCTTCATCCCGCCCAGCATTTCTCATGATGTACTCTGCATATAAGTTAAATAAGCAGGGTGACAATGTACAGCCTTGACGTACTCCTTTTCCTATTTGGAACCAAGAACCCGTGGCCAGAGCCCACGTGCTGCAACTCCTGAGCCCACACACCTGGGACCCCTGCTCCCCAACAAGAGATGCCACCGCAATGAGAAGCCCACAACCGCAGCTAGAGAGTAGCCCTACCTCACTGCAGCTCGAGAAAAGACCACACAGCAATGCAGACCTGGCACAGCAAAAGATAAATAAATACAATGAGTTTTAAAAAAGAAAAAGAATTCAATAGATCGAGGCTGTAATCTGAAGTAAGAGATAGAAAATACACAGGATGAAGAATTCCTCGTGTGGAGAGAGGGTACCTGCTGTCTTGTTGCACAACTGAGACCCTAAATTTAGGAGAAAAATCTACGTGTTTTATTGCTGAGTTATCTCCAGTTTTTGTATTTTCCTTGTAGGTATTTTTGCTACACCAGTCACAGTCTCGATCCTTCCTTGTCTGTGTTATGACTACAGAGCTCTTGGTGTTCTCACGTACGTGTGTCATCCATGCAGGACTCGATCGAAATTTATGAGTGCTTTTGAATTTTTCTCATGCATTGAGAAATTAATGTTAACTGAAGAAATTGATGCCACTTAGGAGATTTGAATGAAAATTTCTGATCACTTAAGTGAGATAAAAGGGGAAAAACATAAAGTTGTAGAGGTTTCATTCAGGCAGTTATAACTGACCAAGATATGCAAGAACACGCTTTTTCTAAAATTTTTATTTATTTATTTATTTTTGGCTGTGCTGGGTCTTCTTTGCTGCCCAGGCTTTTCTGTGGTTGCTGCACGCAGGGGCTCCTCTCTAGTTGCGAAGAGGGGAGCTACTCTTCCTTGAAGTGTGTGGGCTTCTCATTGCAGTGGCTTCTCTTGTTGCGGAGCACAGGCTCTAGGGCACACAGGCTTCAGTAGTTGCAGCTCCTGGGCTCAGTAGTTGTGGCTCCCGGGCCCTAGAGCACAGAATCAATAGTTACGGTGCAGGGGTTTAGTTGCTCCAAGGTATGTGGGATCTTCTTGGATCAGGGATTGAACCTGTGTCTCCTGCATTGGCACAAGGATTTTTTTACCCACTGAACCACCAAGGAAGCCCCAGATGCTGTGTGTGATGCTGCTTTTCCTTAGTGAGGAACACACAACCCATTGAGAGCTCACATGAGAGCTCTCTGGAAATGCATGGCGGAAACTGCAAGGAAGCTCTCTTTGATCCCTCCAAAGTCTTAGGCTGCTGGTGGAGGGGGGGTGTGTTCTGATGAACAGATGACAGAGATGAGAATGTGGCAAATACAGTAGGTTTCTGAGAATCTGGGAAATCAAATTCTGTCCTCCTGAGTTAGGAGAGTTTCTGGGTAGCACAGAGGACTAACACCACTAGACAGAGGTTATTATACTTTCCCAGACTTAGATCTGGGAAAAAGGGAAACAGTGGCAGACTTTATTTTCTTGGGCTCCAAGATCACTGCATACGGTTACTGCAGCCATGAAATTAAAAGACGCTTGCTCCTTGGGAGAAAAGCTATGACAGTTCCTTTTAGTCGCTCAGTCGTGTCTGACCCTTTGTGACCCCATGGACTGCAGCATACCACGTTTCCATGTCCATCACCAACACCTGGAGCTTGCTCAAACTCATGTCCATCGAGTCAGTGATGACATCCAACCCTCTTATCCTCTGTTGTCCCCTTCTCTTCCCACCTTCAATCTTTCCCAGCATAAGGGTCTATTCCAACGAGTCAGTTCTTTAAATCAGGTGGCCAAAGTATTGGAGTTTCAGCTTCAGCATCAGTCCTTCCAATGAACATTCAGGACTGATTTCCTTTAGGACTGACTGGTTTGATCTCCTTGCAGTCCAAGGGACTCTCAAGAGTCTTCTCCAACACCACAGTTCAAAAGCAATAATTCTTTGGCACTCAGCTTTCCTTATGGTCCAACTCTCGCATCCATACATGACTACTGGAAAAACCACAGCTTTGACTAGACGGACCTTTGTTGGCAAAGTAATGTCTTTGCTTTTTAATATGCTGTCTAGATTGGTCATAGTTTTTCTTCCAAGGAGCAAGTGTCTTTTAATTTTATGACTGCAGTCAGCATTTGCAGTGATTTTGAAGTCCAAGAAAATAGTCTGTCACTGTTTCCATTGCTTCCCTATCTATTTGCCATGAAGTGATGGCACTGGATGCCATGATCTTAGTTTTTTCATTGTTGAGTTTTAAGCCAGCTTTTTCACTCTCCTCTTTCACTTTCATCAAGAGGCTCTTCAGTTCCTTTTCACTTTCTGCCATAAGAGTGGTATCATCTGCATATCTGAGGCTATTGTTATTTCTCCCAGTAATCATGATTCCAGCTTGTGCTTCATCCAGCCCTGCATTTTGCATGATGTATTCCGCATGTAAATTAAGTAGACAGGGTGACAATATACAGCCTTAAGGTCCTCCTTTCCCAATTTGGAACCAGTCCGTTTTTCCATGTCCAGTTCTAACTGTTGCCTCTTGACCTGCATATAGATTTCTCAGGAAGCAGGTAAAGTGGTCTGGTATTCCCATCTCGTTAAGAATTTTCCACAGTTTGTTGGGATCCACACAGTCAAAACAAACATAGCATATTAAAAAGTGGAGGCATCACTTTGTCAACAAAGGTCTATGTAGTCAAAACTATGGTTTTTCCAGTAGTCATATACGGATGTGAGTTGGACTATAAAGAAGGCTGAGTGCCGAAGAATTGATGCTTTCAAACTGTGGTGCTAGAGAAGACCCTTGAGAGTCCCTTGGACTGCAAAGAGATCAAATCAGTCAGTCCTAAAGGAAATCAACCCTGAATATTCATTGAAAGGACTGATGATGAAGCTGAAACTCCAATACTTTGGCTACTTGATGCAAAGAGTAGACTCACTGGAAACGACCCTGATGTTGGAAAAGATTGAAGGCAGGAGGAGAAGGGGATGACAGAGAATGAGATGGTTGGATGGCATCATGGACTCGATGGACAGGAGTTTGAGCAAGCTCCAGGCGTTGATGATAGACAGGGAAGCGTGGTATGCTGCAGTCCATGGGATCGCAAAGAGTTGGACACGACTGAGCAACTGAACAAGACAGCATCTGTTAAAACTTACTATTGGGGGTACTTTTAGAGGGAGAAATTTATAAATTTCCATCTTTCTGTGGATATTTTTCTATTTAGATTTTCTGTAATTACTTGGGAATGGGTTCATATTGGTAAAATATATTTTAGTGGAAAACATCCTTATCACCACCCAAAATTGAAAATTAATTGGCATTGAGGTGGACAAATATATGCAATAATTTTTAACATAAAAATTTCTGTCAAAAAAAAAAATTCTGTCATCATGGTCTTCCTTTTAATTATAGGGCTTAGAAATCCTCAGGCACTTTGGTTCTATTTCTCTGATCATACTTAAGTGATGCTGAAGCTCAGGGATCAGGAAAGAACTCACTGTTGGGTAGAAAAATTTCTCAGAGGAACAGAGAAGTCAGCACAATACAAGAGTTTCATTGCCAGGCTCTCAGCTGTCAACTCAGCATTTCCTGCTCATTCCATATGAGAACCTGTCTGCCTCCCCAGATCGCATAAAAGAAAAAGCCTCTCAGGGCACTGCAGTGGTCTCTTTGGGAATAACAAGTTGATTGTAGTTTTTTTAGGGGGAGGGTAATTAACAGTTTTTAGAAAGTTAATTACAAGTTTTACACAAGTATGCTTTTGTTCCATGAGCCTACCTTCTCATTGCAGCTAAAAGTGAAAAGATAATCGCAATTCTGAGGGAAGGGGAGGTCACAGAATCACAAATGCATATCTAGGGGTGTGACAGCCTTCATCTAACACAGGTGCTGATATTCAAACCAGCACACCTCCTCCCAGAGTGTACTGGCAACAGAAAGGAGTCAGATACCGATTTTCTATTTCAATCTGAGAGGAAGAGTCTACAGACAAGGAGTATCAGGGCTAAGTGGTTATTTCAGAAAAAAAGAAATTCTTTAGCATTCAAATCTAGTCCATTGCCAAAGCCACACAGAAGGAAAGAAGGATTCTGACTCTTGAGCTGGACTAGTAAAGAGAGGCCAGGACTAGAGATCCAACAGCCATCCATGACCGCTCTGAACTTATAATTTAATGTAATCCACAATGACTTTGATTCCTGGCATTGACTGCGAGTGACAATGCAGCTTAGACTTTTAATTTTCTTAAGAACCGTAGGGTTTTCCCTTTTATTTGTTTATTTTTGGTTGCACTGAGTCTTCATTGCTGCGTGGGCTTTCTCTAGTTGGGGTGAGCCGGGGCTACTCCTTGCTGTGGTGTCCAGGCTTCTCATTGCAGTGGCTTCTCTTGCTGCAGATCACAGATTCCAGGCGCTCAGCCTTCAGTATCTGCAGCATGTGGGTTCAGTAGTTTGGTGTGCCGCTCTAGAGAGCAGGCTCAAAAGTGCCGGCGCACAGGCTTAGCTGCTCGAGGACGTGTGGAACCTTCCTGGACCAAGGATGGACCCCGTGTCCCCGCACCGGCAGGTGGATTCTTATCCACTGTGGCACCAGGGGAGTCCTTAAGAACTGTAGTTTTGAGCTCAGTCTGAAGTTCCGCCTCGTTTACTGAAACCATAGATTAAATTCAGGGTTATTGCAGGTGTGCGTGCCTATGACACCTTCTGCTTCTAGTAATGAGTAAGATGAATCTACAAGTCACTGAGTCCTGTGCAGAAATGGTGAACCCAGATGACAGTTCCTGGTATAAAATTATTTGCTTTATCTCTGAGTATACGAAGTGCTTGATGGAGACAGTAATTGTTACCTCCTGAAAATGTCTTTGATCTGTTAAGTTGATGAGACTGTTTTCCCTATTGAAGAAAAGGAATCGGCACATAAGAAAAGTGTACATTTATAATAATGAGTTTCAGATAGCCCCAGTCAGGCTCAAATATACCATGATGCTTTCACTCATCTAAAAATATTCTACTATCAATTGTTGTTGTTGTTTAGTTGTAAGTCATGTCCAACTCTTTGTGACCCCATGGACTATAGCCCACCAGCTTCCTCTGTCATTGGGATTTCCCAGGCAAGAATACTGGAGTGGGTTGCCGTTTCTTTCTCCAGGGGATCTTCCTGACCTGGGGATTGAACCCATGTCTCCTGCGTTGGCAGGAAGTTTCTTTACCACTGAGCCACCAGGGAAGCCCAAAATATAATGACACATTACCAAGAGAGCTCAATATCTATTTAAACTATTGCGAGAACAGAGCTACCTGGATTTGTCAGATATCACAGTGATTAAATGTGCTAGATTTGTTACCAGCCAAGTCAGGTTTAAGTCCTTTCTTGCCTGTGGTGGTTTAGTTGCTAAGTCATTCCAGGTTTCCCTGCCCTGTTTCATCTCCCTGAATTTGCTCAAACTCATGTCCATTGAGTCAGTGATGCCATCCAACCATCTCATCCTCTGTCACCTCCTTTTCCTCCTGCCCTCAATCTTTCCCAACATCAGGCTCTTTTCCAGTTACTTAGCTCTTCACCTCAGGTGGCCAAAGTATTGGAGCTTCAGCCTCAGCATCCGTCCTTCCAATGACTATTCAGGGTTCAGTTCCTTTAAGATTGACTGATTTGATCTCCTTGCTGCCCAAGGGACTCTTATGAGTCTTCTACAGCACACAGTTTGAAAGCATCAATTCTTTGACCCTCAGCCTTCTTCAGGGTCCAACTTTCACATGCATACATGATTACTGGAAGAACCATAGCTTTGACTATAGGGACCTTTGTCAGCAAACTGATGTCTCCACTTTTTAGTATGCTGTCTAGACCTTCATAGCAGTGGTTCACTCATTTATAAGAGCTCTTTTTTTTTTTTCAGATTTTTTTCTGCTTTTATTTTATTCATTTTAAGTTAATTTTTTATTTGAGTATGTCGGGGCAGTCTCAGCGTGGGTTGGAAAAGAATTTCCAGACACAGAGTATTTCAGAAGGGGATGCATTTATTAAGAGCAGGGAGCAGAAGTAATGAAGGTGCTACAAATGCAGCTGGCTGGAGGGAGACTGTGCTTTTCGTGGGTTAGCAGCTGATTTTTACAGCCTCAAGACAAAGAAAATTCCTGCTGGAAGGCTAGCACTAGGTTATTGGATAGGGCACTATAGTGGCTACCAGGATGGGCATTTTTGCCTAATTTGGTGTTAAGTCTGCTGGTGATGATGGAAGGGGGTGGGGGCAGAGCTTTTGGCAATGGTTACAAAGGGGTTTTTCCAGCAGTCACATACGGATGTGAGGGTTAGACTGTAAAGAAGGCTTGAGTGCCGAAGAATTGATGCTTTCGAACTCCGGGGCTAGAGAAGACTCTTGAGAGTCCCTTAACAGCAAGGAGATCAAACCAGTCAAGCCTAAAGGAAGTCAACCCTGAATATTCATTGGAAGGACTGATTCTGAAGCTGAAGCTCCAATATTTGGCCACCTGATGTGAACAGCCAATTCACTGGCCCTGATGCTGGAAAAGATTGAGGGTAGGAGGAGAAGGGGACAACAGAGAATGAGATGGTTGGATGGCATCACCAACTCACTGGATATGAGTTGAGCAAACTCTGGGAGATACCGAAGGACAGGGAAAGCTGGTGTGCTGCAGTCCATGGAGTCACAAAGAGTCAGACACAACTGAGCGACTGAACAACAATGACCAAGGGGCTCAGACAGTTCCAGAGATGACCTTGTTTCTGGGCTCCATGTCTGAGGCCTTGGGGCAAGACTCTACAGAGCATAGTTGATTTATAACGATGCATTCGTTTCTGCAGTACAGCAAAGTGAATCAGTATACGTATACATTTATCCACTCTCTTTTAGATTCTTTTCCCGTATAGATCATCCCAGAGTACTGAGTAGACTTTCTGTGCTGTGTGGGAGGTCTTGTCAGTTGTCTATTTTACATATAGCTGTGTGTATATGGGGCTTTCCTGGTGGCTCATATGGTAAGGAATGGGTCAGGAAGATCCCCTGGAGAAGGGCATGGCAACCCACTCCAGAATTCTTGCTTGGAGAATTCCATGGATAGAGGAGCCTGGCGGAGTGCAGTCCATGGGGTCACAAAGAGTCAGACATGACTGACAACTAACACTTTCACTACTTCAGCGTATATATGTCTATCCCAATTTTCCAATTTATCCCTCCCCAACTTCCCCCTCAGTAATTATGTTTGTTTTCTACATCTGTGATTCAATTTTTATTTCATATATAGGTTAATTTGTACATTTTTTTTTTAGATTCCACATATAAGTGATATCTTATGATATATATAAGAGCTCTTTAAAATTTGTATATTAAAATCTCGGAAATCTCTTAGTAAAATAAAAACAGGAAGGTAATATATCTCTGTGGAAATGAATAATAAGTGGACAACATTAAATTTCACTTGGTGTAACACATGTGGCCCATGCCTCATTTTTCTATGCAGGAAACTCTAGCTCAGAAGGCAAATATCCTTCACAGAGAACTGGAAGAATGGCCACCAGAGATTTTGCAATAGAATTGATCTTCTTATCCCAGAATGTATTTGGAATCCTGGGAAATTTCTCTCTTCTTTACCATTATCTCTTCCTTCACTTTGCTGGTGCAGGCTAAGATCCACAGATCTGATCGTTGAGTATCTGCTTATAGCCCACTCCTTGGTCATGCTCTCTACAGGAACCCCAAGGACAATGGAAGTGTTTGGGTGGAAATATTTTCTCAATGATTCTGAATGCAAAATTGTTTACTACATCCACAGAGAGGCCAGGGGAGTGTCCGTTGGTAGCACCTGCCTCTTGAGTGTCTGCCAGGCCATCACCATCAGTCCCAGGAACTCCACGTGGGAACAGCTTAAAATGAAAGCTCCCAAGTACACTGGATCTGCTATTTTCCTCTGCTGGGTTGTGCACATGCTGATAAATATTCTATTTACTAGGTATGTGAAAGATCATTGGAGTAACAGAAACATCACAAAGAAGAAAGATTTGGGATTGTGTTATGGTGTGATTCATAATAGAATCAAAGTTTTACTGAGTGTAGGATGGTTTTTACTTCCTGCTGTTTCATGTCTGATGCTCACAATCTGGTTCAGAGGCTCCATGGTTTTCATCTTGTACAGGTACAAGCAAAGGGTACAATATATTCATAGGGCCAGCATCTCTTCAAGATCCTCCCCCGAATCTAGAGCTACCTAGAGCATCCTGGTCCTGGTGAGCATCTTTGTGTCTTTGTACAGTGTCTCCTCCATGTTTCACATTTGTTTGGCTCTTTTTAACAATCCCAGCTGGTGGCTGGTGACTTCTGCTGCACCCATTACTGCATACTTCCCAACTGTAAGCCCCTACATTCTCATGAGTCATGGTTGCAGAGTACCCAGGCTCTCCTTTTCTTGGATAAAGATGAAATAATCACCTAATCTTATGTTGTTCAGTCACTAAGTTGTGTCCAACTCTTTGCGACCCCATGGACTGCACCACACCAGGCTCCCCTGTCCTTTACTATCCCCAGGAGTTTGCCCAAATTCATGTCCATTGAATTGGTGATGATATCTAACCATGTCATCCTCTGCCACCACCTTCTCCTCCTGCCCTCAATCTTTCCCAGCATCAGGGTCTTTTCCAATGAGTCAGCTCTTTATATCAGGTGGCCAAAGTATTGGAGCTTCAGCTTCAGCATCAGTCCTTCCAGTGAATATTCAGGGTTGATTTCCTCTAGGATTGACTGGTTTGATCTCCTTGCTGTCCAAGGGACTGTTAAGAGTCCTCTCTAAAAACCCACTGCAATGTTGTGACGTAATTAGCCTCCAACTAATAAAAATAAATGAAAAAAAAAAAAAAAAGGAAAAAAAAAAAGAGTCCTCTCTAGCACCACAGTTTGAAAGCACCAGTTCTTCAGCACTCAGCCTTCTTTATGGTCCAACTCTCACATCCATACATGACTACTGGAAAAACCAGAGCCTTGACTAGATGGACGTTTGTTGGCAAAGTAATGTCTCTGCTTTTTAATATGCTGTCTAGGTTGGTCATAGCTTTTCTTCCATGGAGCAAATGTCTTTTAATTTTGTGGCTGCAGTCACCATCCACAGTGGTTTTTGAGCCCAAGAAAGTAAAGTCTGTCTCTTGCTAGGGTTCAAAAGGGGGTCATAGTGTATAGTTTAACAATGGTCCATTTTGGTGACCTGACAAATGGGATGAAGTCACAGTGACCAAATTGCTCTCATGGGCATCCTGTTCTTTTCTTTTTTTTTTTAATTTTATTAATCTCCTTTATTTTTGTAATGAACACAATAACGAACTGTCATAGCTTGCTACATTACAGAGTCTAGTAAATGGAAGACAGGCAGACAGGCAGACCGAGATCTCTTCCTGTGTCAATCACAGAGCCGGTGCGTGCCAGTGAAGCAGGAACTGTGCGTCAAACCACCACTGAACCCCAAATCTGGTCACTCAAAAAAGCAGCACCGACAGATGCAGAACTCCCAGTGGGCCTCTCTGACAAGCCTCTTTCTGGCCAGGTATGCCTTCCAGAACCCAGGGCCCAAATCAGTTAAGGCTTGCTCAGATTTCTGAGTTTTCCAGAAGACATTCTAAATATTTACAGTTTTATGGTTTCAAGTAGTTATTCAGTCAGAAAAAGGTCCAAAGTTTATTTGATCATAAAGTTTCCCTGCAAGAGCCTTCCAGTTTTTTAGGTAAAATGAAGCACAGAGTTTATTTGATCATTAAAGTTCCCTGCAAAAGCTTTCCAGTTTTAGTTAAAATGAAGGACAACCACATCAGGAAAAGCTTTTTGAAAACCCTAAGAGACTGCAGCAAACAGCTAACACCGAGAATACAGTTTCTACATGAAAACTCATGGGGAGGGAGCCCCTGGTTGGGAAGGTGAACCAGAAGGGGAGAGGGGGGCTGATCCGATGGGGTGCCCAGGGGTCCGGAGGGCAGGGGCCAGAGGGCGTGCTCCCTGCCTGGAGGCGCAGCTGAAGAATGCCTAAGACACAACGTGGTGAGTCCTGGAGTCCTGTCACTCAGCATGGTCAGCGACTGTAAGCGAACATGAACTCTCTCCACGCATCCGTTCCAGTTCCCAGCTCTGCAAACGCAGCAGCAACAGAGAAGAGGAGGGGATCTTCTCTGGGTGTTCACTACATCTTCACAGCAGAGACTCAGCAGCCTTCCAAAAGGGGGAGGCTCCTTTGACACACCCGGCAACACCTAGCAAATGTTATTATTATTGATCTCCGTAGAGTTAGGAGCATCGAAAAAAAGAAATTCTGCTTCAAGTTGCAGGTGTGCAATCTTGAGAAGTACTTTAAAAGAAAAAAAAAAAAAGTGCCTGAAAAAATTCCAATTCTACCTCAAAGGAGGAAGGAAAGCCATCCCAGGCCAGCAGCTCCTGGTGAGGGACCCGATGGGAGGGCTGCCCTGGGCACCTTCATGCCCCCAGCCAAGGGCCACCAGGAAGTCCTCCTGTGGGGGATACAGCACCCTGCTCCTGAAGAATGCCCCTGGCGCACTGCCTCCAGTGAGGTCACCTGGTGGACCAGGCCGGAGCGGGTGCCAGAAGCCTTTGGTATCAGCCTCCACTGGGCCTTTCTCCAGGCCCAACTCCTCTGCCCACCCAGCACCTAGTTGTGAGAGGTTGTGGGTACACCATGGGTACCCAGAACTGTCTGACCTGGCGGGAGGAGGGACATGAAGACAGAAGATGCCTCTGGCTTGAGGGGGGAGGGGGATGTCACCTTTGACCTTAAACTCATGCAGTCGAGGTTGTGTAAGGGATACAGAAATGTTTCAGTTCATGGAAAGTGAAAGTGAAAAAAGTGTTAGTCGCTCAGTCGTGTCCCACTCTCTGTGACCCCATGGACCGTAGCCCGCCAGGCTCCTCTGTCCATGGGATTCTCCAGGCAAGAGTACTGGAGTGGGCTGCCATGCCCTTGGCCAGGGGATGTTCCCAACCCAGGCACCGAACCCAGGTCTCCCGCATTGCAGGCGGATTCTTTCCCATTTGAGCCACCAAGCCCCACTCCATGGAAGCAGACCCCAAATCAGAGGCCTTCAGATTCCTGATCTGGTTAGTGGGCAGCATCATACTTCAACTTGTGATTTCAGTTTGATTAGACTGTTATTAGGCAGCGTACACATTTGCTAAGGGGAAAAAATCCTAGAGCAAATGTTAAAAAAGATGAAGTACCAGAAAAATTTCAAAGACATCAATCAGTTCATTGACACGGTCCCAAGAGAAACTTCATCAAAAAGCTTCAAGTCAAAGATAATTCCACTGACGACAAACTTAAACCAAAAACGGAATCATGATTTTTCTGAATTTTGGATAATCTTCAAATTTCTCATGGTACCACTTGTGATGTTGCTGAGCCCTGATGAACAGGACACAGAAGGTGAACACAGCGAAAGCCCAGCCCTGAATGGACCAGCTGGCGAGGGCGTAGCCACACCACTCCACGACTTCTCTAAAGTAGTTGGCCGCAGATATGTATTCAAACAAGCCCCCTCTTGGTATTTTATAGCCAGTCTCCCCTGGTTTCCTGAGGTTCTTTAGGACATGATCTGAATGGATGTTAATTAGCATGCCTGTCAACCACAAGCCGGAACCTGTTAGAAACCGGGGGTCTCTGAGCCAGTCGTCCGCGTACACTGCGTACTGACTCAGATACCTGCTCTGCAGGTAGCCGTTATAGGTGCAGAAGATGAACGCCAACAGGAAGGCATACAGCGGCGTGGGCTTCCCTCCGTTGCGCATAGTGGACCAGGAACATGGCCAGGAGGATGCAGTTAGGCCAGCGGTTGAGGCGCTCGGCCGGCGCGCCCGCGCCCGCGCACGCGAGGAGCGGCAGGGCCAGCGAGGGCAGCTCCTGCACCGCCCAGGCGGCCCGCGCCGGCAGCCCGAAGGCGGAGCCGGGCGACGCGTAGCGCCCGTAGGGCGAGCCCCGCAGCTTCAGCAGCACATAGCGCACGACGCCCAGGGCGCATTCCAGGTAGGCGAGCGCGTCCAGCAGGAACCGCTCGGCCAGCTCCATGGTGGGGGACGGCAGGCGTGCTCCATGGCCCGGCGGCTGCGTCGGGCCACATATAGGGCGGCGGCGGCTGCGGGCGGGGTGCTGTGGGGGGCGGGAGGCGCGGTTGCCTGAGGCCGGCGCCCGCTGTCAGAGCCCTGGGGGGGCCCGTGCGGGCGGCCCCGGAGCCACGCGCCACCCCCATCCTGTTCTTTTCTTAAGGTGATATCCTGTTTTTTCCTGCTGATGTCCTGTTTTACCAGTTTATTAAGACTTGCCAGTTTCTCAAGACTACGTGATCCCCGGACCATGAGACCCCTTTGACTCCCTAGTAACAAGACCCCAGCTGCAGGCTAAAGATACCCTAAGGCCCCCTCCCTTCGGGACGCAATTCCCCATCGACAAGGTATAAGAAGGGATGGCTGTAAAGGGAGAACACTGGCTTCTCTCGAAAGGCAGCCCCTTCTCTCTTCCTGCAATAAAGCTTTCTCTGCCGGATTGCCCAGTTCACTCTCCTTCTCTCCGCGCTAGTCTGTCATCACCGTTTCCGCTTTCTCCCCATCAATTTGCTGTGAAGTGATGGGAGTGTGTGTCATGATCTTAGTTTTTTGAATGTTGAGTTTAAAGTAAGTAAAAAAAAAAAAAAGGAAAAATATCGTATATCAACACATGTATGTGGAGTCTAGAAAAAAGGTGTAGATGATCCTATTTTCAAAGTAGAAGCAGACACAAAGACATAGAGAAGAAATGTATGGACACCCAGGAGGGAAAGGGGGTGAGGGGGATGAATTGGGAGATGGGGATTGACACCTATACACTCTTGATGCTATGTATAAAATGGATAACTGATGAGAACGTGCTCTATAGCACGGAGTACTCAATGCTCTGTGCTGACCTGAGTCAGAACGAAGCCCAAAACGGAGCGGGTATATGTATGTGTATGACTGATTTATTTTTCTGTGCAGTAGAAACTAACACAACTTTATAAAGCAACTATGCTCTAGTAAAACTTAATTTAAAAAATTTCAGTGTTATCCAAGGATTAGCAGAGGTGGGGCTATGAATATTCTGTGTCTAGAGGATTTTCTGGACAGTGAAAACGATTTGTGGAAAACTTTTATTTTTTTAACAGTTAATTTTTTAATTCAAAGAGTTTGAATTCTAAAAGAACAGTCAATAAAATGGGTGCCAGGTGTCTCAAGAAATATTCAGTCCCTTGAGCTCCGTGTGCCATTAAACTTGGAAGTATTGACAGGTACACTGAGACGGGTCTTTGGTTTCCATATTATTAAGTATGGATACTATAAAATTCTTAGAGGAAAACATAGGCAGAACATTATTTGACATAAATCTCAGCAACATCTTTTTCAATCCATCTACTAAGATGGAAGTAGAAGCAAAAACAAACAAGTTAGACCAAACTTAACTCAAAAGTTTTTGCACAGCAAAGGAAACCACAAATAAAAAGCCCACAGAATGGGAGAAAATATTTGTGACTGACAAGGAATTAGTCTCCAAAATTTACAAATAGTTCATGTAACTGAATATCCAAAAAACAAACAATACAATCAAAAAATGGGCAGAAGACCTAAACAGACATTTCTCCAAAGAAGACATACAGATGGCCAAGAGGCACATGAAAAGATGCTCAACATCACTAATTATTGCATGCATGCATGCTAAGTCACTTCAGTCATGTCTGACTCTGTGTGACCCCATGGACTGCAGCCCACCAGACTCCCCTGTCCACGGGATTCTCCAGGCAAGAATACTGGAGTGGGTTGCCATTTCCTTCTCCATTGTCTGAAAGGTAACCAAAGGTAATTAAGCCCAGAAGCAAGCTGAGAAAAAAGAAAAAAACAAACCATTAAAAAACCAGAACTACTTCAATTACTCCTTTTTGAGCTAGTACTCCCATGCTGGTTCCAAGGGTGGGGAGAATTCCCTGACAGCCAAATGTACATCTTTGTTACAGATAAAGTTAGTTTTAACTCTTGGAGACTCTCACCCCCTTTTCACTAGATGATCACTAATTATTAGAGAAATGCAAATCGAAACTGCAGTGAGATATCACCTTACAACAGAATGCCCATCATCAAAAAAGTCTACAAATAATAGTGCTAAAGAGGGTCTGGAGAAAAGAGAACCCTCCTTGGTGGGAACATCACTGTTAGAAAGAATGTACACTGGTACAGTCAAAGCGGAGAACAGTATGGAGTTTCCTTTAAAAAAAAAAAGTAAACAAAAATAAATGGAAAACTTATCAAGTTTGATTATTAATAAATTCAAAGCTTATAAATAATGGATACATGTCATTATATGTTTCTCGAGTGTCACAAACTGTACAACCCTGAAAGTGAACTATAAAGTAAACTATGGACCCTAAATACTTATGATGTCACTATAGATTCATCAGTAGTAACAGAAGTACCCCTATGGTGGAGGAGGATAATAAAGAAGGAGGTAATATGTATATGGGAATAAGAAGCATATGAAAATTTCTGTACCTTTCTCTGAATTTTGCTGTGAAACTAAACCTTCTCTAAAAAAAATCTTTAAACTTTAAAAAATACACTGTTATTGGGGCATGCACACTTGATAGGATCTTTTTAAAAAGATTTAATGCTCTCAAATAATATTTAAAGAATGGATATGTTTCCCTTGTTTTATTTTTACCTCAATTAATGCACTTTATAGATGTGATAAAATATCAGGTAAAGAGTAGGGACAGAACAAACTATAGCCACATAATTCTTTTATTTTTTTAAATATTTGTTTGATTGATTGAGTCAGGTCCTAGTTGTGGGAGCATGGGCTTAGTTGCCCTGTGGCATGTGGGATCCTAGTTCCCTGACCAGGGATGAAACCCACGTCCTCTGCTTTGCAAGGCAGATTCTTAACCGTTCACCCACCAGGGAAATCCCCCAAACAATTCTTAAAATATAGAAACACACATACAATAGGGCAGCAACACCAAAAAAACTCTCATCTTCAAATTCAGTTACAATGTGCCTTATCACTTAATACTGATCACTACTTCCTTTGTGTATTATCAAATACACATTTAAGGCATCATGTCCAAAGGCTTTGGTCCCTTCCCATTTTAATCCATCCTCCATGACTGCCTTTGGTTCATTTTCAGAGAAAGCTGTGATGTAAATACCTTGGCGTCCCCGGGTCTCTGAAGATGGAGGCCCCCTCACCTACAGATAGGTGGTCACAATGCAAATCATTTTGGGAATGCCTGTGGCCCCAGGGGTCTTCCCAGGTGGCTCTGTGGTAAAGAATCCGCCTGCCATGCAGGAGACCCAGGAGACGCGGGATCGATCCCTGGGTCAGGAAGATCCCCTGAAGGGAATGACAACCCACGCCAGTATTCCTGCTGGGAAACCCCAAGGGCAGAGGAGCCTGGAGGGCTATAGCCCACGGGGTCACGGAAGAGCGGACACGGCTGAGCTCCTGAGCACGGAAGCACGTGGCCCCGAGGAGGGGAGGGGGAGACAGGACCCGGGACTCGGGGTAACTTTGGAAGATCTGGGAGAGCAAGCCTCACCCCGCCAAGGGCATCATGTGACTTTGTCCTCCACTCGCCTCCGCCTCCCCTTCCGCAAGCGCAGCTCGAGGCCACGGAGGGCCGCCCCCAGGAGGAGCCCCTCCCGGGCATCAGGCGGGCCGAGCCGGCGTTCTCAGAGGTTCCAGCCCCGCGCCCTCACCGGCTCAGGGCTCCCAGGGGTGCTGTGTGCGATGGCTCCGGCTCAGAGCCACGGAAGACGGGTGTTACAGGAGCCGCGTCAGCACCCACAGGGGCTCGTTCAACGTGCCGGCTCACGGCTTCCCCTCAAACCGGCCAACTCACAACTTAGACTGGGGAGGCTTTGTATCCACTTTAAGGCTGCAGAGAACATCTTCAGGGAAGCGGTTCTCATCTGGGGGCCCAGGAGGCCCCTCCTCGCAACCTCCGGCCCCTGCTCCCGGGGGAGCAGCCGCGCCGCTCCTCTTCCTCCAGGCGAGGCCCGGGCTGAACGCGGGGCTTCGGCGCGTCTGCGAGGGCTCAGCGCCAGCTTCAGGCCCGGAGGGGCGGCGGGGTCTGCTGGGCCGGGGTCGGGAGGCGGACGCCGGTGCCGCTCACCGGTCCCGTGCTAGCGGAATCCGGGGAGCGAACACGTGTGGACACAAAGGAGGGCTTGACGGCGCGTCTCCGGGAGGAGCTGATCGTCCTCAATCTCTCCTGAGACAAGGCCAGGAGAGGTGGGCCTTCTCGGCTTTTCAAGCTCCTCCTGCCTGTGGGCGTGTGGGGAGCAGGCGAAGGCGCCCTGCTGACGCCTTGGAAGGTGTAATCTCAGGACGCTGAGATGATTCTTCCCCAGGACCTGAGGAGAAAACGACCCAGGGCAGGAGGAAAAGAGGAGGAAATGGCCGCTTCTCGGGTAAACGTCTGTCCTGGCTCAGAGGCTGTGTCTGCTTTTCCTCCTGAAATGCCCTGCATTAACAGTTTATAAACCATTCATTCTCTACTTGTGATGTTGCCTGTTGAGGTGGTTTTCAACTGCTAAATTTTTCCCTTTTTATTCTGATGATGGCCAATATCAGAGCTTTAGAATGTTTCTCCCTCATGTCCCAGAGCCTTTTCTCAGGTGTGTCTCTGCATCAAGGCTGCCTGGAGAACTTGAAGCATCTTCACCGAGAATTAATGACTTTCCTTGTGGCTAAGAATGCTCCTGCCAACGCAGGGGACACGGGTTCCATGCCCCGGCCATTAAGATCCCATGGGCCGCGGAGCAGCTAAGCCCGGGCCCACAAGTACTGAGCCTGCGCTCTGGAGCCCTGGAGCTGCAACTGCTGAAGTGTGTGCCCTGGAGCCCGCGCTGCACAAGGAGAGAAGCCCCCGCAGTGAGAAGCCCGTGCACCACACCTAGAGAAAAGCCCGCAGAGCAACAGAGACCCAGCTTAGCCGGAAATAAATGAATGAATAAATCAAAATAGAAGGACCTGGGATTTAGGAGGATGGCTGGCTATAAAGGCTGCTAGGGAAGACCTATGAGGAATTTACATTTGCTTATGAATTTGCAGGCTGTTATCTAGCACGTGTGCTTATGTGAATAACTGGTGTCAAAGCAAGGCACGTGCAGGCCACCAGTCTACACAAATGATGCTAAGGCAGCAATATTATGGTCAGTGTAAGTAACTCTCACCAATACTCCTATGCAATCCATATTGTAACCATCATAATGTCCCAGTAGTTAAAAACGAGGAAATGATGCACTGTACCATTTATGGAAAATACGATCTCAAGTTATTTGAGGGTTATGGCCAGTAGAAAAAGAGGAGTTACTATGAGATGTCATTCTGCGTGCATCCTAAGTCACTTCAGACATGTCCAACTCTTTGTGGCCACATGGACTGTAGCCTGCCAGACTTCTCTGTCCATGGGATTCTCCAGGCAAGAATACTGGAATGGGTTGCCCTGCCCTCCTCCAGGGGATCTTCCAGACCCAGGGATCGAACCAGCATCTCTTATGTCTCTTGCATTGGCAGACAAATTCTTTACCACTAGCACTACCTGGGAAGCCCCATGAGATGTCATCTTACTGTGTTACAGATACTTTCTACTCACCATCAGTTAGTGATGACTTAAAAAAAAACCCAGGGGGATGCTAATGCTTGTATCAATGTTAACATTGGTGGTGGGATACATGTGTGCATGCTCAGTTGTGTCTGACTCTTTGCAACCCCATGGACTGGAGCTCACCATCCTCCTCTGTCAATGGGATTTCCCATGGCAAAAATATTGGAGTGGGTTGCCATTTCCTTCTCCAGGGGATCTTCCTGACCCAGGGATCAAACCTACATCTCCTGTGTCTCCTGCATTGGCAGACAGGTTCTTTACCACTGAACCACCTGGAAGCTTGTTACTGATAAGAACACTTCATCAATTATATATAAAGTTTAATATATGAAAAGCCGTTCACTTTTATTAATTAACTTATAGTAAGTTCACACATAATCTAAATAAAACTTTCCAAAGTTTATAATCTTTGATCAAAATACAGATTACAAGCATTTGGACACATTCTTGTTCTTCTGATACAATGGTCAGAGAAATGTGATATTTATGGTTTACAAAACAGAGCCATAATTTAGTAAATAAGGATTAATTACATTAATTACATGACATTTCAGGAAAAGATTACATAGATTTTTCTTGGGTATCTGTGAAGATTTCCTGATTGCTACCATGTCAACTAAAATTCATGACTTCTAGTTATTGCTGTTATAAACATACGTCAAGATTTCAGTGAACTGCCATCTTTATATCCATAAAAAACCATTGGCACACCTATTTAAAATTTAGACTCTCTTACTTTAATACAAAGAATTATTCTCTGAACACTTACCTAATGGTGACATAGAGGGATGTTTTAAACAATGACAGTCATCACCTTCATTTAGACTTCCACTATACATTTCACATTACAAGATCCTTAATAGTCCATAGAAAAGTAGATAAAAATTATTTCCACCTAATATAGAAGGGTCTTGTTTAACTTTGAGGCAGCAAAGACCAAGAATATTAGTTTTTAAAAAAGCATATTAGTTCACATACATACTAGAAACAAAGGTCTAGCCTGTAGTAATTTGAAAGTTGAGTTATATTAAATTTTATTTTCACATAATGTCAATATGAACAAGGATACAATGATAATAATTATATTGTCCAACATCTCTCACCTTGATCCTATGGTCCAAGTAACAAATAATTTTTCTAAGTGTTTTAACTATGGATTATTTTCTGTAATATCCTGATTTAAAGTAATACCAGAAAAGGGTTATTGACTGAATGCTATCTTTGATGAACTCTCTGATATTTATTTAGACCTGAGTTTTTAAATTCGTTTTGTACATTTCTCACAGCATTAATTAAACGTTCTTCCCAGGATGAACCCTCTGGCATTTTCTGATGTGTATGCTTAGGACAAACCTGTTTCATCACTTATTACGTTTGTAGGGTCTGTCTCCAGCACACGCTCTCTGATGCTGAGTGAGCTGACGGTTCACTTCAAGGCTCTGTCACATTATTTATATTTGTAAGACTACTTGGCAGTATGAATTATTTTATGGCAAGTAAGGTTTGAGTGTCAGTTAAAAGCTTTGCCTCATTCTTTACATTTGTATGGGTTCTCCCCAGTATGAATTCGCCTATGTTTATTAAGGTTTGAACTCTGATTAAAGGCTTTGCCACATTCTGTACATTTGTATAATTTCTTCCCAGTATGAATTCTCTGATGATGGATAAGGTTTGAGTGCTGATTAAAGGCTTTGTTACTTTCTGTACATTTATAAGGCTTCTCCCCAGCATGAATTCTCTGATGTCGATTAAGGTTTGAGCAATTGCTAAAAGCTTTGCCACATTGTTTACATTTGTATGGTTTCTCCCCAGTATGGATTCGCTGATGTCGATTAAGATTTGAGCAATTGCTAAAAGCTTTGCCACATTGTTTACACTTGTATGGTTTCTCCCCAGTATGGATTCGCTGATGTTGAGTAAGTGCCGTACTTTGGTTAAAAGCTTTCCCACAATTCTGACATTTATATGGCTTCTCCCCAGTATGGATTCGCTGATGTCGAGTAAGTGCCCTACTTTGGTTAAAAGCTTTCCCACAATTCTGACATTTATATGGTTTCTCCCCAGTATGGATTCGCTGATGTCGAGTAAGTGCCGTACTTTGGTTGAAAGCTTTCCCACAATTCGGACATTTATATGGTTTTTCCCCAGTGTGGATTCGCCTATGTTGATTAAGGTTTGAATTCCGAGTAAAGGCTTTGCCACATTCTGTACATTTGTAAGTCTTCTCTGCAGTATGAGTTCTGAGATGTCGAGTAAGGTTTGAGGGCTTGCTAAAGGTTTTGCCACATTCTGTGCATTGGTTAGGTTTCCCTCCAGTATGGGTTTTCCTGTGTCCGTTTAGATTTGATAATTGAGGAAAGACTTTCCCACATTTATTCCACTTGCAGTGTTCCCCCTTAGCATGAATACTCGGATGTTGAGTAAGTTGTGATGACTGGTTAGAAACTTGACCACATTCACTAAATTTGTAATTATTTTCTTCAGTGTGGATATTCCTATCTGTAATAAGATTTGAGCTTTGATAAAAGACATTTCTACATTCATCCCTTTCATCATGGTTCTCTGAACACTGAGTTCTCTGATGATTCATGAGACCTGAGTCTTGGTCAAAGTGATTCCCAGGTTCAAGGCATGGGTAGATTCTGGCTCCATCATATATACTGTTGTAATAACTGAAGATGGAGTTCTCGCTTAAGGCCTCACTCGTTGGATTACACATGGAAGGTTGTTCCGCATTATCTGTACTATGATACCCATTGAATGACGGCGGCCAGATAAAGACTCTCTCATTATTATCGACGTAACAGATATTGGAATAGGAAGAAAATGTTTGTTGGTGGAAAAGTAATGAGCCCTCACTAAAGGATCTCTCAACTTGATCATAGTGAGATTTTCTTCCTTCATTTTCAAATCTCTGGCTTTCAGACATGCATGACTGACTGTTTAATTCAAACCTGTATTCATGCTGGTTTGAGTGATTATTTGTAGCATAGACTAGATGACTTTCCATGTTTTCAAAATTTCACATCAGAGAATAGGAGTTTTTTTTTTTTAATCATATGGGTCCTTGCTTACAAAAACATATTTTTCTGCCGAACTTATTGACTTCAAATGGGATTTTTCCCAATTTGACACATATCCTCAATTTCTTTTGGCAATCATGTTTTCATCATGGATAATTGTCCCGATTTGGTTACATCTAAAACAACATCTTTTTGCCCTTCACAGGCCCCCTTACTTTCCCAGTCTTTCATTAAGTACAGATTTCCAAGCTGAGAGCTCTCAGAACTTCCCAGCACCTCACACATGAATCTCCTATGCACGGCTTCTTTGGGAACAAACCCTGGGTGTCATGAGAAGATATCACTGAAAGATAACAAATAAACGAGATCCCACTTAGTATTTTGAGCGAATATGCTTTACAGTTGTATGCAATACTGACAAACCCTTAGCTAGATTAATAAGAGGTGAGATGCAAGTATGATCAGAAGTAAAAAACAACGGCCCTGTACATGTTACATAGAACAAAAAGTAATTCTATCAGGTTACGATGAATGATACTATACCGAAGAGTTGAATACCTCAAAGAAAGATTCAATTCTTAGAAACACAGAACACCTTAGATGTTAGCATGAGTGAATTAAAAAATTATAACACAACTAAAACTATTAATAAAGAGTAAAAAAGTAATTTAAAAAATCCCTGGAGTAGATGAATTAACTGGAAAGTTTCAGCAACCTTTCAAGAAAAATAAATATCAATTCTCCATAGTGGATCACCATGTACACACTACTATATTTAAAATGGATAGCCAACAAGTTCCTACTGTACGGCAGAGGGAACTCTGCTCAATGTCATGTGGCAGCCTGGATGGGAGGGGAATCTGGGGGAGAAAGGACACATGTACATGGATGGCTGAGTCACTCTGCTGCCCATAACATTGTTCATTGGTTATACTCCAGTACAAAATAAAAGAACAGTAAAAAATATTTCTGTGAGTTAATAGATATATTAAATGGTTTTAGCATTGATGAGTTGGGGTAAATGCACTTAAAATGTCTAAAATTTGCTTATAGGAAGTAAAAATTGGGAGGTAGAAATTGGGGATTACATTTTATGATCTCAGGGACTGAGTCTGAACTTCGGAGAGCCATGTTTGAAGTTTCCATTGGAAACTGGAAAGCAGGAAGCATGTATCTGTTCCCAGTATTTCTGGAATTTTGTCAACCAATCCCAGCATCTCTACAACTCTCCTCACACGTTTTTGACTTGAGGCAGAGTCAGGAATTTGGAAAGGCCTTAAGGCAGACTTTGTCAGAACTGTGAGCAGCTTTTCCTAGGTCCCCCAAAGCAGCGAGAGTATGCAGGTCCCCAGAGACCAGGAGGAAGGTTTTGGCTCTCAGTGAAAGTGAGGGAAAAACCACTGGAGCTGAAGAAGAACACACAGAGGTTAAAGAGCAGGAGAACGGGGAAGGTCATGTCCCTCTTTGACAGAAATAAACCCAGGCTTCTCATTCTAGTGAAGCAGGCCTCCCCAAACCACCTGAATAAGTCTGGCTTCCTCTGTGGTCTTTGGACCCCTCACCTGTGTCATCTGCTTCATTCATTCACACCTAGCGCTGGGATTCTTCCTTTACTCCAAAGGGACCTGCTCGTTATAAAAATGAACACAATTAGGACTTTGGGTTTAACATATGCACTCTAGTATGTACAAAAACAACCAACAAGGATCTGCTGCGTAGCCCAGGGAACTATTCTCAACATTTGTAATAACCCATAAGGGAAAAGTGTCTGACTTGACTAATGAAAGCCTCTCCTTACAAAACTCAGTATCTCTCCTGAACACAGCTGAGTGCTCATATTTCAGAGCCAATGAGCAGCAAAGAGACACGAGGAGGAAATGGAGTTTCCACCTTAACTGTGTTGGATTGTGCACCCCCCTCACTACGTCTTTCCAAGATTTTATTAAAGATAAACAGAAAAAAATGGAACTTCATGGTGTGAGAATCTAGCAGAAAACACCCGAATCGGTGACCATCAGGTGTAATGGGATAAACTGGTGTCAGGTGAGAGAAACACTCGAGAAGACACATGGTCTCTGCTCAGGTACTTTCGGCAAAATTAAGGAAATCTCAATGTATCTTGAGAAAATTTCAGTTGTATGCATTTTTACTCCAAAAATACCTCCCCTGTTCTGTATCCCTAATAGCACATTTAAACAATAGACCTTTCTTACCAGTGTAGAGAATAGTCAGATTTTTTTCAAAAATCTCTAAGGAATTCTAGACTGTGAGGAAAGCTGAGTGCCGAAAAATTGATGCTTTTGAACTACGATGTTGGAGGAGACTCTTAAGAGTCCCTTGGACTGCAAGGAGATCCAACCAGTCCATCCTGAAGGAGATCAGTCCTGGGTGTTCATTGGAAGGACTGATGCTGAAGCTGAAACTCCAGTACTTTGGCCACCTCATGCGAAGAGTTGACTCATTGGAAAAGACCCTGATGCTGGGAGGGATTGGGGGCAGGAGGAGAAGGGGATGACAGAGGATGAGATGGCTGGATGGCGTCACCGACTCGATGCGCATGAGTTTGAGTAAACTCCAAGAGTTGGTGATGGACAGGGAGGCCTGGCGTGCTGCGATTCACGGGGTCGCAAAGAGTCGGACACGACTGAGCGACTGAACTGTTCAGTTCAGTGTAGTCACTCAGTCCTGTCCGACTCTTTGCGACCCCATCCCATCCCAAGGGGAATTCTGCATATCAATGTGTTCCCTTGTTGATCTTTCCAAAAGGGAATATTTTGAAAAACTGAAAGCTGTTAATTCCCGCTGGGAATGCTTCATGCCCTGTAGGGAGCCTGGAGGCAGAAAAGGAGAAGAGGCCCATGCACAGAGAAGAGCCTGACTGTGACTCATAAAATAAAAGAAAAAATAGGATTTAATAGTTGAAAACCACCTCGCCAGGCAAGAATATCAGAAAAAGAGAATTAAAGATGTGTAAGTTTTCAATCCAGGGCATTTAAGGAGGAAACAGCAGACACAGCCTCTCACCTGGATCAGGACATTCCCCTGAGAAGCTGCCATTCCCTCCTCTTCTTCCTCCTGCCCTGGGTCGTTTTCGCATCACGACTGTGGAGGAATCACCTCAGCATCGTGAGATTACACCTCCAGAGGTGCCAGCAGAGCTCCTTCGCCTGCTCCCAACACCCCCACAGGCAGAAGGACCTTGAAAAGCGAGAAAGGCCGACCTCTCCTGTCCTTCGTCTCAGGAGAGATGCAGGACAATCAGCTCCTCCGTGGAGACCAATCTATCAAATTGTTGTTGCTGTCGTCTACTCTTCTTTCTTCATATAAATTCCCCCAAATTGTGCTCACACGGGTGTGTGGGCTGCACTGACTTGCCCCTTTAAAGCCCACGCAGAGCAGAACTTGCTGCCTCTCCGCGGACTGACGCCGGGCCTCAGGTCTCACAAATGGACCAGGGGCCGCGTCCTTAACCCGGGCCCCCCCTTAGAGTCCCCTGGAGCACTTCCTACACACCACACTGGTGCTCCCACAGGACTAATAGAGAACTCTGGGGAGGGCACCGGGGAGGTCATTTACTAACACTGGTCACGTGACCCTGATGGGAAACAGATGGAAACCACTTAGCCAATGGTTCAGATTCTTTATGAACCATTTCAGTGAATATGAACCCCTCGAGGTCAGGTCCCCACTCTAAGAAGTTACGAATCTGCAGGTCTGAAGTGGGGCCATGAAATGAGTCTTCAGCAAGTTCCCTGTCTGTTCTGATGCTTCTCCCCCAAGACCCACACTCAGGAGCCCTGAGCTTCAGTCCTCACACTCTGCACAGCTGAGACCTCTCAGGAGGGGAGGGTTTAGGGTGGGAATTTCTGAGGGAGGTCAAGGCTAGAACCAGGCAGAGAAAGCTGCAATACTTGGGGCTCAGGCCTTTCTAAGTGACCCTGGGTGAAGCGCTGTGGTTCCCCAGGCTGAGTGTGGATGGGTCCATTCAAACCAGAGGAGCAGGATTCTGGTGATCTCTGAGGGTGTCACTGAAGGGGGGCCTGTGAAGTAGGCCCTGGGGTTCAGCAAGACTGCTGGTCTCAAGGAAGGGGTCACCTAGAGCAGGTGCTCACA
The DNA here is from genome assembly GCF_910594005.1 of Cervus elaphus. Lineage (NCBI taxonomy): Eukaryota > Metazoa > Chordata > Mammalia > Artiodactyla > Cervidae > Cervus > Cervus elaphus. The sequence goes on along the minus strand of NC_057818.1, from coordinate 58,729,732 downwards.
GGACTGGCTGGTGTGAGTTCAAGGACCTGCAGGTTGCCTGCTCCCCAGACAGACGCTGAGGCAGCAACAGCATGGAGCAGTTCAGGGGAGCTCTCAACAGTACTCTGTATGATCCTTCTTATTAGAACCGTCACCATGCCCCAGCAGTTACGGGGGCGCAGGGGAAGGTACATGTAGAAATGATGGAAAATATATCATCACATTATTTGAGGGTTAAGGGTAGTAAGGTAACTAATTGTTACAGATGCTATCCTCTGTGCTACCTAATAGTTTATTATTACAATCTCTCCCCCGTAACCCTAAAGAAGGTGGGAGAGGTTAATGTTGGCGGTGGGTTAACACTTCATTCATTACACATCAACTTTATTGGCAGAAACCATTCAATTTTAATTAACATATATGAATATCACACATAGTCATAATAAAACCTTTTACAATCCACTGCATGACCTTAATTAAAATACAGATTTACAAACATAGACAACAATATTCATTTCTCTGATACAATGATCTGAGAATTGTGACTTCTGTGGTTACAAAATAGAGGCTAATCATTTAATAAACAGATGTAACTAGCTACATGACTCTTCTGGGAAGCCTTTCACATACTTTTCTAGGGTTATCAGAGATGACGTTATCGCAAACATGTAAACTAATATTCTTGACTTCGGTTGATATGATAAAGATACATCAAGATTCCAGTGAACTGTCATTGTCTTATCCTTAATAAGCAAATGACATAACTATTGAAAATTTAGAACAATCCTTTGTCTTACTTTGATGCATGGAATTAATTCCAATACATTCTTTGATATTTATTTAGATTTGATTAAATACTTTGCTACTTTTTTTTTTAACATCATTCACTTGTCTTTCTGGTATAAATCCTCTCTTGTTTTCTAAACTACATTTGGGATGAACCTCTTTCATCACTTATTACATTACTAGAGTTTCTCTCCAGAGTGTACACTGCATATGCATTAAATAAGCAGGGTGATGATATACAGCCTTGACATTCTCCTTTCCCAATTTGGAACCAGTCTGTTGTTCCATGTCCAGTTCTAACTGTTGCTTCTTGACCTGCATACAGGTTTCTCAGGGGGCAGCTAAGGTGGTCTGGTATTCTCATCTGTTTAAGAATTTTCCACAGTTTGTTGTGATCCACAGAGTCAAATGCTTTAGTGTAGTCAATAAAGCAGAAGTGGATGTTTTTCTGGAATTCCCTTTTTCTATGATCCAATGAATGTTGGCAATTTAATCTGCATTGTCCAAATCCAGCTGTACATCTGGAAGTTCTCAGTTCATGTACAGTTGAAGGCTGGCTTGAAGGATTTTGAGCATTACCTTGGTAGCATGTGAAATGAGTGCTATTGTGCAGTAGTTTGAACACTCTTTAGCTTTGCCCTTCTTTGGGACTGGAATGAAAACTGATCTTTTCCAGTCCTGTGGCCACTGCTGAGTTTTCCAAATTTGCTGGCATACCTAGTGAAGCACTTTCAGAGCATCATCTTTTAGGATTTAAAATAGCTCAGCTGGAATTCCATCACCTCCACTAGCCTTGTTGGTAGTAATTCTAAGGCCCAGTTGACTTCACACTCCAGGATGTCTGGCTCTAGGTGAGTGACATCATTGTGGTTATCTGGGTCATTAAGACCTTTTTTGTACAGTTCTTCTGTGTATTCCTGCCACCTCTTCTTAGTCTCCTCTGCTTCTGTTAGGTCCATACAATTTCTGTCCTTTATTGAGCCCATCTTTGCATGAAATGTTCCCTTGGTATCTCTGATTTTCTTGAAGAGATGTCTAGTCTTTCCCATTCTATTGTTTTCTTCTATTTTTTTGCATTGATCACTGAGGAAGGCTTTCTTATCTCTCCTTGCTGTTCTTTGGAACTCTGCATTCAAATGGGAATATCTTTCCTTTTCTCCTTTGCCTTTTGCTTCTCTTCTCTTCTCAGCTATTTGTAAGGCCTCCTCAGACAGCCATTTGGCCTTTTTGCATTCTTTTTTGGGAGGATGGTCTTGATCCCTGTCTCCTGTACAGTGTCACGAACCTCCGTCCATAGTTCCTCAGGCACTCTGTCTGTCAGATCTAACCCCTTGAATCTACTGTCACTTCCACTGTATAATCATGTTGTTGTTCAGTCGCTCAGCTGTGTCTGACTTTGCAGTCCCATGGACTGCACCACACCAGGCTTCCCTGTCCATCACCAACTCTGGAGCTTGCTCAAACATGTCCATTGAGTTGGCGATGCTATCCCTTATCTTGTTCTCTTTCGTCCCCTTCTCCTCCTGCCCTCAATCTTTCCCAGCATCAGGGTCTTTCCCAATGAGTCAGCTCTTTGCATCAGGTGGCCAAAGTATTGGAGTTTCAGCTTCAGCATCAGTACTTCCAGTGAGAATTAGGACTGATTTCCTTTAGGATGGACTGGTTGGATGTCCTTGCAGTCCAAGGGACTCTCAAGAGTCTTCTCCAACACCACAGTTCAAAAGCATCAATTCTTCGGCGCTCAGCTTTCTTTATAGTCTAACTCTCACATCCATACATGACCACTGGAAAAACCAAAGCTTTGACTAGACAGACCTTTGTTAGCAAAGTAATGTCTCTGCTTTTTTTTTCTTCTGCTTTTTAATATGTTGTCTAGGTTGGTCATAACTTTTCTCTCACAGAGCAAGTGTCTTTTAATTTCATGGCTGCAGTCACCATCTGCAGTGATTTTGGAGCCCCCCAAAATTAGTTTTGTTTTTATTTCATTACTCTAAGAGGTGGATCCAAAAAGAGTTGCGGTTTATATCAAAGCATGTTCTGTCTGTCCTACTTATATTCTCCTCAAGAGGTTGAGATCATCAGCCCTCTTTTGAGCTCTTTCATCAGTTTGGAGTTTCTTTTTCTGTCTGGAGTTAGGGAGTGTGGTAATTTCATTCTTTTCATTTGAGAAATCTCTTCACTGTCCTACAGTCTGGCTGTTAACAATTGACATTGCCAGCATCAGTGTAGGAGCGGTCCCTTCTCTCTACAACCCTTTCCAGCATTTATTGGTTTTACTTTTATTTCATTTTATTTTTTTGTTTGTTCATTGGTTTTATACTTTTTGCCAATGTCCATTCTGACCTGTGTGAGTTTTGATTGGCATTTCTCTTAAGAGTTCGCCATGTTGAAATATTTTCATATGATTTTTTAAAAACCGGTGTGAGTAAAACTGACCTCTGGAGATTGTCCACTTGACCGACTGCCCTGTTTTAAATTCTTTTTTTTAGGATCTACCCGAGGACATTTGTTGGGAATGGGTGTTTTTCTCCTCACAGCCCCCGTAGGCCTGGGGAATATGAAGTGCCCATGAGCAGAGGTTTTTCAGTCGTTACCAAAAGTGGCCACAAGGCGGCAGCATTTCTTCACGCGCCACTGTTCCGGGTTTCGTTTGTTTTTAGTGTTTATTTTCTGCTGGAGTAGAGTTGATTTCCGATGTGTTTGTTTTAAGTGTACGGGAACTTGGTTTAGTTGCACATGAACGTACCTCTGTTCTCTTTCGGGTTCTTTCCCTATATTGGTTCTCTCGGTGTGTTCAGTAGACTTCCCCGTGCTGTTCCGTTATTTTGGATTATCTATCTGATAATAAGCAGTGAGTGTGTTAATCCCAACCTCTTAATGTCTTCCTTCCCCTACCTTTAAAAAAAGTAATCATAAGTGAGTTTTCTGAGTCTGCTTCTGTTTAAAAATTAGTTCATTTTAATGAACTTATAGATTCCACCTGTAAGTGATGTATTTCTTTCCTTCTCTGACTGACTTCACTCAATGTAACAAAGCTCTCGGTCCATCCATGGTGCTGCCAGCGGCGTTTTTCGTTCTGTTGATGGCTGAGTGTGTTCAGTGTACAAATGAACCTTTTACTTTTCATTTCTCTATTGATGGATATTTTGGTTGATGCTGCTTTGGATATTGCCAATAATGCTGCCCTGAAGAGAGGGCTGCGAGTATCATTTTAAATTAATATTCTTTCCGGATCTAACCCAAGGAGGGGGCTTGCCGGAACATGTACTAAGTCTATAGTTAGTGTTTTAAGGAATGTCCATACTGTTTTCCTCCGTGGCTGCACCCGCCGATTTCCCTCCCCTCCCACAGTGTAGGAGGATTCCCTGTTCCCCTCACCCTCGGCAGCACCTAATATTTGTAAATTGTTTGGATGTCAGCTATGCTGAGGGGTGTGAGGTGATACCATGGCGCAGTTTTGATTTGCATTTCGCCAGTTAGTTAGTGACGTCGAGCATCTTTCCAGGTGTTCTGTGGCCGCCAGGATGCCTTCTTTGGACAAAGGCCCATTTAGATCTTTGGCCCATTTTTCTAATGGGATTTTTTTTTTTTTTTTTAATTGAGCTGCATGAGCTGTTTGTATGTTTTGGAGATAAATTCCTTGTTTCTAAATTCATTTCCAAACATTTTTTTTTTTCCCATTCCAAGGGTTTCTTTTTTAGTTTGGTTTACAGTTTCCCTTGCAGTGCAAAAGCTTTTGAGGTTGGAGACTCTTTTGTTGAGTTTTGTTTAATTTTTCATTATTCTAAAAGTAGATCGAAAAGGGTTTGCTGTGGTTTATGTCAAAGCGTGTTTTCTCTATAATTTCCTCAAGAGGTTTAGAGTAATTGTCCCTCCATTAAGCTCTTTAATTGATTTGGAGTTACTTTTTCTGTATGAGGATAGGGAATGTCACAATTTCATTCACTGTTATCTCACTCGTTGTTATCTTGTTATCTTCTCCTCTGTACCGACTCTTTTTTTTTTTTTTTTTTTTTTGTACCGACTCTTAACAATTTAACTTGGTAGCGTCCGTGCAGGAGAATTCCCTTCTCTCCAAAACCTTCCAGCATTTATTGTTTGTGAACTTTTTGACAAAGGTCATTTTGACCCGTGTGAGGCAACACCTCGGGGTTTTGGTTTGCGCTTTGGTAAGACTGCAGGATGTGGAGGCTTTGCGTGTGATTAAAAAAAAAAAAGTGTGAGTAAAACTAACCTACTGAGATTGGCTTCTTGACCGTCTGCCCTCTTTTGACTTCTTTTTCCAGGACCCATCCGAGGACACTTATTGAGGACAGGTGTTTTTTCGTTAAATTCCTGCAGGCCTGGTAAAGAATGAAGTGCCCTTCCGCACAGGTTTCTCAGTTGCTGTTGCCAGACGTGGCCACAAGGCGGCAGCATTTCCTCGTGCTTCACTTTTTTTTTTTTTTAATTTAGTGTTTGTTTTCTGTTGGAATACAGATTTCTGGAATCTGGAATATTTCTGTTCGAATTCCTGTTGTGCTTGTTTTAGGTTTACAAGAACTTGATTCAGTTATACGTAGATGTATATCTATTCTCTTCTTTTTAGGGTTTTTTTTTTCCCCATATATGTTATTTCAGGGCTTTCATTATGCTTCCGTGCTATTCAGTAGGGTTTTTTTTTTTTTTTTTGGATTATCTGTCTGATAATAAGTAGTAGATATATGTAAATTCCAGCCTCTTAATGTCTCCCTGCCCCTACGTTTTTTGAAATAATCATAGGTGGGTTTTATTAGTCTGAGTCTATTTCTTTTTATAAATCTGTTGACTTGAAAGAATTTATAGATTCCACCTGTAAGTGATATAATATTTCCCTTTCCCTCTCTGACTTCTCTCAGTAGGATAAATCTCTTGGTCCATCTATGCCATTAATGACATTTTGTTGTTGTGTTTCTTTCTGATGGCTGAGTGTATTCCAGTGTCTAGATGGATCAGTTACTCTTCATTTCTCTCTATTGATGGACATTTTGGTTGAAGTGCTGTCTTGGAATTGGTGAATAGTGCTGCCATGAAAACAGAGGAGAAAGTATCACTTTAAATTATGATTTTATCCAGATCTAAGGGAAGGAGTGGGCTTGCCTCATCAAGTGGTAACTATACTTAGTGCTTTAAGGAATCTCCATACTGTTTTTCTTAGTGGCCGCACCCTCTCATTTCCATCCCCGCCCACAGTACAGGAGGAGTCCCTGCTCCCCTTGTCCTCGGAAGCACTGAATCTTTATAGATCTTTTAGAGGATGGTCATTCTGAGGGGGTGAGCTGATACCTCGTTGCAGTTTGATTGGCATTTCTCTAACAGTGATGCTGAGCATCTTTTCACGGGCTTTATGGCCATCTCGATGCCTTCTTTGAAGATACATCCATTTAGATCTTCGGCCCATTTTTTCTCTTGGGTTGACTGTTTTTTGATATTGAGCTGCAGGACCTGTTTGCATGTTTTGGAGATGAATATGTTGCTTTTAAATGCGGTTGCATTTCCCCCCTGATGTTCAGGGTTTTCTTTTTCTTTCAGTTTGAGTTTCCGTTGCTATGCAAAAGCTTTTGAAGTTAATGAAGTCCCTTTTGTTGAGCTTTAGTTTCCATTATTTTAAGAGTGGATCCAAAAAGAATTTGCTGCGATTGTGTCAAACCGTGTTCTGCCTATATTTTCCTTAAGAGGGTTAGAGTAATCTTCCCTCAATTTAGAACTTTAATCGATTTGAAATGTCTTTTTCTGTAATTGGTTAGGGACTGTCGGTTTCATCATTTTTCACTTGTTTAAGGAACCTTCACCCTGTCCTCCATGCTGGTTGTTAGCACTTTGCCAGCATCAGTGTAGAAAGATTCCCTTTTCTCCACAACTGCTCCAGCATTTATTGTTTGTACACTCTTTGACAAAGGCCATTTAACCAATGTGAGGAGATACTTCCTTGTAGTTTTGATTTGGGTTTCTACAAGATTTCATGATGTGAAGGGCGTTCATGTGATTTTTTTTTTTTAAACAGTGTGAGTAAAACTGACCTCTCAAGGTTGGCCTCTGGACCATCTGCTCTGTTTTAAATTCTTTCCCCAGGACCTACGAGGGCATGAGTTGAGGACAGGTGTTTTTTCCTTACATTCAAGCAGGCCTGACGAATATTAAGTGCCCATCAGCGCAGGTTTTTCAGTTGCTCTTACCAAAAGCGGCCGCAAGGTGGCAGCATTTCTTCATGCCCACCAGCGCCTTAGGGCAAGTCCTGTTCTGGGGTGTTAATTAGAATGGATACACCCAAGGCTGTTTCTCCTTACTTCTCCCTGATGAGCCTTTATCCCCGGACAGATCTCAACGACTGCCACACCCCTTTGCAGAAGGAGCTGTCCTCTGTCAGTGGGGTGACCCTAAGGAAGGAGGCTGGAGGTGGGAACCCCACCACCAGGAGACACGGAGCCCAGGGCACTTTGCAAAGCTCTTCCAGCCCAGAGACCCCACCATCCTTCGGGGGCACCAGGGTTGGTTCTGCTGCAGGAGGGTCCCCTGGATCTGGAGACTGTGGGCTCATGCAGACGGGAACAGGCGGTCCCGGTCCACGGGGTGGGGGGCTGTTTTCCTGGCACACGCTCCCCAGCGCCCTCAGCCCCAGGACAGCCCAGCCCGGGGTCCCAGCCTGCTCAGACTCCAGGGTGTGACACCAGCCCAGGTCCCCAAGGCCTGAGGGGAACAGAGTCAGCAGTTCTTTTCTCTTTTTTAAAAAATGGTTTTTTTTGAATTGTAGTTTACAGGTGCGTTACCTTGTGGTGGCTTGTACGGCAACTTGATTCATTTATTCAAGGACGTACATATATTCTTTATTGGTTTCTTTTCCCACAGAGGTTATTACAGAGTGTTGAGAGGGTTTCTTGTGCTCTGTGGTGGGTCCTTGTGAATTATTTTAGAAGTATAAATAGTACTGTGTTTGTTATTATCAACCTGCTAATTTCTTCCTGCCCCCCATATTTCACTTTGAGGAACCATAAGTTTATTTTCTAAGTCTGTGATGCTGTTTCTGTTTTGTAAAGAAGTTCACTTGTATCCATGTTTAGATTCCACCTGGAAGTGGCTTTGCTTCTCGCCTCTGGCCCCTGGTGGTCTGGCGGGGAGCACGCTTGGTTCTCATCCGGGCTCCCCTCATTCAATTCAGGCTGCTGGCTACACTTAGGACAGGAGCTCCGATTTTCCCTTGTGACCCTACTGGTGCTGCGGCTCTGCTATTTCTTTCTCTGCCTGATTTACACAGCGGTTGTTTCTTGCATTACCAAACATATGAGCCTCTGATGAAACAATGACATATAATTCCTTAGGCGCTCAATGATGGTAATGGCTTAACTTTACATTTGGGAAGAAGCTCCAAGTGGGAATATTTTCATAGACCACAGAGGCTGGAGAGACAGGTGGTCCAGCAGCTCTTGGCTACTGCGTTATGGCCTCGTCCAGTGACGTTGCACTGAGTGCCCTGTCAGCGGGATCTCTGCCAGGCCTGGGAACAAACATTCCTAGCACCATGGCTCAAACCGGATGTGAAATGCCACCAAAACTGTGGTCAGACTTATGGCCATGAAGGGGCCATGCTGACAGGAAGCTGGCACCTGCTGTCTGCTCCTGCGAAGATTAAATCAGGAGCCACTGCCATTGTTGACCTTCAGCAATCCCTGAAAGGCTTGGAGAGGGGAGATCAGGAACGAGGCATCTGTGCTCTGGGAAAACTGGCAGAACAAGCCTTCAGATAGTTAGATGTTTTCAGGTAAAGATTTTCATGAGCCCAGATTCCTGCCTCTTCTCATGCCTAGAGAAGCACTAAAATTAGTAACTGTGACAACTGCTCTGGGTTTTGTGATTTATTTGTGTTCTAATAATACCACATCAGAGGTTAAACTCTATTTAGATAAATCTAGACAACTGGCTACCAGGCTAAAGGTCTCCTTGAAGTGCTAGGTCTAGACTGGAATTCAAGCTTACTCTCCTGGGGGGGAAAAAAAATGAGAGATCTACTTTGCTTATTAATGTTCAGGTTTTCACTCCTCCAACTACTTCGACTGAGTCTCTCACACCTCCCTTAGTCACTCTGGGCTAATACAAACGACGTCAAAGTATGTGAGACCACAGCAGAAGGCTCCATTCCCTTGGAGAGGGTAGCACAAGTGCTGACTCTGTCTAGATCAAAATTGCTAAACAGCATAACCTGGCTCTCACTCCTGCTTGGGCCCTTGGTCACAGTAATTCTTTTGCTGATCTTTGGCTCCTGCCTTTCTAAATCTCCTTGTTAAATTTGCCTCTTTCAGATTACTACAGTTTCACATCAAGATAGTGGTGATGCAGAGATTCCAGCCAATTCTCAGAACAGATCCTGTGGGAATAACAACAGAAGTCACCCTGGGGTCCCTTGATGAGACAGGGCGAGAGCTCTGTGACCCCAGCTAGGTGGGGTCTACAGTCCCATGCCAGCCTGAAGAAGCTACAGAAGAGAGACCTCCGCCTTCATCTTCCCAATAAACAATTTTTTGGTTCGTGTCTCTCAGAGGGACTTAAGGTAGAAGACAGAGGGCCCCCAGGCTGGACAGCTGGTCTGTCGAGTGGAGTAAGTTGAAGCTTTGTTCTCACCCAGACACTCCAAGGACAGAGCTAGCGGCAGAAGCTGAGCCCTGCTGGGGTAAAGAGATAAAATGCCCAGTCCTGAGGACAAGGAAAGCTTCCCTCTCGGCACACGTGCAGGAGGGCTACTTGGGGCTGAGAGAAGCATGTGGCCCCATCCCACAGGAAGTGTGGACACACACCACAGGCCTGTGTGGGGGATCACCATGAGGAAAAGGCTGTACATGCGTGCTGGGGAGGGTCCAGGGAAGAGTGGGTGTGGAAAAGAAACAAGGTAAGAGGCCAAAGGCAAACAGGAGCCCAGGCGGACGTCCAGGGCGGGGAAGTAGCACCGAGTGCTGGCACGGCAGGCACGGTGCTGACGAGCGCAAAGGCCTCAGTGAGGACCGGCGGCAGGCTTCAGGCCAGAGTCGGGCCTCAGAGCCAGTCGGGCCTTGTGAGAACCAGGGTAGAGCCACATGAGAACCGGAATCTTACCTCAGTGAGGACCGGCGGCAGGCTTCAGGCCAGAGTCGGGCCTCAGAGCCAGTGGGCCTTGTGAGAACCAGGGTAGAGCCGTGTGAGAACCGGAATCTTACCTCAGTGAGGACCGGCGGCAGGCTTCAGACCAGAGTCGGGCCTCAGAGCCAGTCAGGCCTTGTGAGAACCAGGGTAGAGCCGTGTGAGAACCGGAATCTTACCTCAGTGAGGACCGGCGGCAGGCTTCAGGCCAGAGTCGGGCCTCAGAGCCAGTCGGGCCTAGTGAGAACCAGGGTAGAGCCACATGAGAACCGGAATCAGTGAGGACCTGATTCCGAAACCAGTGAGGGGAGGGGCGGGGTCCCTGGGGAGGAGAGGGGAGGCAGGGCCTCCGGGGAGAAGCAGGGTGGGGTGGGGTCCTGCCAAGGTGGGGCCTCCGGGGAGGGGGCTGTGAGGTGGGGCCTTAGTGATTTGGGTCTTAGGCTCTTGTCCACTACCTTTCAGAGAACAGTTGTTGAGAGTAAGGTTCTTTTTCTTTAAGTAGGCCCCAGGCTTGGTGAGGGCCTTCCCAGTGGCTCCGCAGTAAAGAATCTGCCTGAGATGTAGAAAACTCAGGAGACGTCACTGGTTGGATGCCTGGGTCAGGAAGATACCTCAAGGGGGGCATGGAAACCCATTCCAGAATTCCTACCTGGAGAATCCAACGGACAGAGACTGGCGGGCCACAGTCCACAGCGTCACAAAGAATCAGACACGACTGAAATCAACTGAGCGCACACGCAGGCTTGGTGGATGTTAACTGCCCCCAGATTTTCCAAGTCGTTTTTACCAGGGTCAGGCCTAACTTGTACCAGAGTCAGGATTAAGCCAGAACCACAGTCAGGCCTGCGGGTGGACCACGGTCAGGCCCAAGTGTGGACCAGAGTCAGGCCTCAGTGTGGACCAGGGTCGGGCCCGCCTGTGGACCAGGGTCGGGCTTTAGCATGGTCCACAGTGAGCCCTTAGTGTGGCAGGACCAAAATCAGGCCTTAGTGTGAATCAGAGTGAGGCCTTAGCATGGTCTAGAGTCAGGCCAAAGTCAGTACCAGAGTCTGGCCTTATACTGGACCAGAGTCTGCCTGAGTGTGGACCAGAGTCAGGCCTGAGTGTGGAACCCAGTCTACCTGATGCATGACTGTTACCCACTTAGGTCTGGCTCTGGTCCAGACCTAGACCTGACTCTGGTCGACACTCAGTACAGACTCGGGTCCACACTAAGGCCTGACTCTAGTTCGCACCAAGTCTGGTCAATGCCAAGGCCTGTCTGTTCTACACTAAGGCCTGAATCTGCTACTCACTAAGGCCCGTACATCATAAATCACTTCAACCTCAAATAAGTTATAATTAGAGCTGGCATGAGCTTAGTCAGAAACTGACAGAAAATTTCAAAGCTATTATCCAGCAATAAAAAATAAATTAAAAACGCTTATATGTGTATGAATTTTCATTGATTGGGCTCCCATGCCTGGGGAGAGATCTGGAGAAAAACTAATATTTTAGAAGACAGCCACACCCCAGCGATATCGGCAGCTCTAGGTTCAATAACCAAGACGGTGAAGCAACCGACGTTCAGAAGGAGAGATGACAGAGAGAAAAGACGCAGTACAGACACACAAGGCGATGTTATTCTACCACAACATGCGATGAAATAATGCCTTTTCCAGCCGTGGTGACAGAAAACGTACGATCGTGATCTCGGGGAGACCGCCGTGAGCGGGCCTGGAGAGAGATCTCGGCTCCCTGCCCGGAGTTGAACCAGGGCGCCCTGGATGAAAAGCAGGCCTGCCACCCACGAGACCGCCGGTGGCCAGAGTGTAGAAGCAAAGTGACCTTTGGTCATTCCCTGGTTTGAACCCAAGAATATTTTAAGGAGGCAAGAGGTGTAAATGTGTATAGAAGTCCATTGTTATCGACACAGCATAACATCTGGGAGAGCGTACAGAAACACAGGGTGTTTAAGACAGGAGCGGCGCAGACATGCAGAACCAAGAGAAGTGTGTGTGTGTCCTGAGGAGGAGCCAGGGGGAGACGATGTAAGTCCCTCATTCAGGACCGTCCTTCTGGGTCTTCGGTTACCTTTGGCCGATCACCTTGTCTCTTTTTGCACACCTGACTGGTCCCTGCACCCTCCCCACGACGTGGGCACAACATTTGCTAAGACTGATCCCCCCACAGAGGCCTGTGGGTGCATGTCCACACTTATTATGAGATGGGGCCCCCTCCCTTTTCGGCCATAAAGGCGCCTTCCTGCCCTTGTACAGGGCAGTCTTCTTTGACCTCAGGAGTGGGCCCCTTATCTCTTCACTCCAGCAGACTTCAGCTTCTGCCACTAGATTTGTCCTTGGAGTGTGTGAGTGAGAACAAAGCTGCCATTTCACTCCACTTGACAAACACCAGCTGTCCAGCCCACAGGCCCCTCTATCTCCTACGTCAAATCCCACTGAGAGACATGAACCCCAAAAATCTTTATTGGGAGGCTGAAGGGCGAAGGTCTGTCTTCTGTAGCTTCTCCAGGCTGGCGTGGGGCTCGTAGACCTTACCTAGCTGGGGGCACGGAGCTCTCACCCTGTCTCATTCAGGGGCCCAGGGTGACTTCTGTTGTTAATCCCACAGGGTCTGTTCCGAGGAGTAGCTGGAACCATTATCTTGATGGGAAACCATCATAATCTGAAAGAGACAAACACAACAAGTGGATTTAAAAAGCCAGGGGCCAGAGATATGTGATAAATTATCACAAATTATTGTGAGCAGGAGCTATAGCAGGAGTAAGAACCAGGTTACATTTCTTAGCAATTTTGATCCTGGTTCAGATAGAGTCACACTGGTGATACCCTCTCCAAAGGCATGGAGCCTTCGGCGGTGGTCTCACATGCTTTTATGTCTTTGTATTAGCCCAGAGTGACTGATGTAGGTGTGACAGACTCAGTTTCAAGTAGTTGGAGGAGTGAAAACCTGAACATTCATATAAAAAATCAATCACAATTTTTCCCCAGTTGAAGAAGCTGGAATCCCAGTTTAGACCTGGCACTTCAAGGAGACCTGTAGCCTGGTAGCCAGTTGTCTAGTTTTATCTAAGTAGGTTCTAACCTTTGATTCACATATTGATTCACATATTAATCAGAGCAGTTGTCACTGTTACTGACTTTAGTGCTCCTCTAGGTATGAGAAGAGACAAAATCTGGGCTCATGAAAATCTTTGCCTGAGAGTATCTAACTATCTGAAGGCCTGTTCTGCCAGCTTTTCCCAGAGCACAGATGCCTCGTTCCTGATCTCCCCCCTCAATACCTTTCAGGGCGTGTTGCAGGGCAGATGCTGCAGCAGGTCCGGATCTAATCCTAGCAGAGGCAGATGGCAAGTGCTCGTTTTCAGTTGGCATGGCCCATTTGTGGCCATAAATTTGACCATGGTTTTGGGGGCATATCACGTCCATTTTGTCCCATGGTGCTAGGAATGCTCATTCTTAGGTCTGGCAAAGATTCTGCTGACAGGCCACTAACCCAAGAAACAGGAGCCAATAGACCCTGGATCGCCTGTCTCACCTGCCTCTATGGTCCATGAAAACGTCCCCTCTTGTTGCTTCTTCCCACACCTAGAGTTCCACCATCACCCTCACTGATCTCATATCATCATTTTATCAGCCGCTCAGTCATGCATTCAGTAATGCAAGAAACAATTGTGGAAAGCAGGCAGAAAGGCAAATAATATAGCTAGCAGTATTAGTAGGATCATAAGTAAGAATTTGAGAACCTGTTTTAAGTATAGTCAATATGCAACTTGGATGAAATGGACAAATTCTTAGAAAAGTATAACTTTCCAAAACTGAACCAGGAAGAAATAGAAGATCTTAACAGAACCATCACAAGCAAGGAAATTGAAACTGTAATCAGAAATCTTCCAGCAAACAAAAGCCCAGGACCAGATGGCTTCACAGCTGAATTCTACCAAAAATTTAGAGAAGAGCTAACATCTGTCTTACTCAAACTCTTCCAGAAAATTGCAGAAGAAGGTAAACTTCCAAACTCATTCTATGAGGCTGCCATCACCATAATTCCAAAACCAGACAAAGATGCCACAAAAAAAGAAAACTACAGGCCAATATCACTGATGAACATAGATGCAAAAATCGTTAACAAAATTCTAGCAAACAGAATCCAACAACATATTAAAAAAAATCATACACCACGACCAAGTGGGCTTTATCCCAGGAATGCAAGGATTCTTTAATATCCGCAAATCAACCAATGTAATACACCACATTAACAAATTGAAAGATAAAAACCATATGATTATCTCAATAGATGCAGAGAAAACCTTTGACAAAATTCAACACCCATTTAAGATTAAAACTCTCCAGAAAGCAGGCATAGAAGGAAGATACCTCAACATAATAAAAGCTATATATGACAAACCCACAGCAAGCATCACCCTCAATGGTGAAAAATTGAAAACATTCCCCCTGAAATCAGGAACAAGACAAGGGTGTCCACTCTCACCACTATTATTCAACATAGTTTTGGAAGTTTTGGCCACAGCAATCAGAGCAGAAAAAGAAGTAAAAGGAATCCAGATAGGAAAAGAAGAAGTGAAACTCTCACTGTTTGCAGATGACATGATCCTCTACATAGAAAACCCTAAAGACTCTTCTAGAAAATTACTAGAGCTAATCAATGAATATAGTAAAGTGGCAGGATATAAAATTAACACACAGAAATCCCTTGCATTCCTATATACTAACAGTGAAAAAACAGAAAGAGAAATTAAGGAAACAATACCATTCACCATTGCAACAAAAAGAATAAAATACTTAGGAGTATATCTACCTAAAGAAACAAAAGACCTATACATAGAAAACTATAAAACACTGATGAAAGAAATCAAAGAGGACACAAACAGATGGAGAAACATACCATGTTCATGGATTGGAAGAATCAATATTGTCAAAATGGCTATTCTACCCAAAGCAATCTATAGATTCAGTGCAATCCCTATCAAGCTACCAACGGTATTTTTCACAGAACTAGAACAAATAATTTCACAATTTGTATGGAAATACAAAAAACCTCAAATAGCCAAAGTAATCTTGAGAAAGAAGAAGGGAACTGGAGGAATCAACCTGCCTGACCTCAGACTCTACTAGAAAGCCACAGTCATCAAGACAGTATGGTACTGGCACAAAGACAGAAATATAGATCAATGGAACAGAATAGAAATCCCAGAGATAAATCCACGAACCTATGGACACCTTATCTTCGACAAAGGAGGCAAGGATATACAATGGAAAAAAGACAACCTCTTTAACAAGTGGTGCTGGGAAAACTGGTCAACCACTTGTAAAAGAATGAAACTAGAACACTTTCTAACACCATACACAAAAATAAACTCAAAATGGATTAAAGATCTAAATGTAAGACCAGAAACTATAAAACTCCTAGAGGAGAACATAGGCAAAACACTCTCCGACATAAATCACAGCAAGATCCTCTATGACCCACCTCCCAGAATATTGGAAATAAAAGCAAAAATAAATAAATGGGACCTAATGAAACTTAAAAGCTTTTGCACAACAGAGGAAACTATAAGTAAGGTGAAAAGACAGCCCTCAGATTGGGAGAAAATAATAGCAAATGAAGCAACAGAAAAAGGATTAATCTCAAACATATACAAGCAACTCCTGCAGCTCAATTCCAGAAAAATAAATGACCCAATAAAAAAATGGGCCAAAGAACTAAACAGACATTTCTCCAAAGAAGACATACAGATGGCTAACAAACACATGAAAAGATGCTCAACATCACTCATTATAAGAGAAATGCAAATCAAAACCACAGTGAGGTACCATTACATGCCAGTCAGGATGGCTGCTATCCAAAAGTCTACAAGCAATAAATGCTGGAGAGGGTGTGGAGAAAAGGGAACCCTCTTACCCTGTTGGTGGGAATGCAAACTAGTACAGCCACTATGGAAAACAGTGTGGAGATTTCTTAAAAAACTGGAAATAGAACTGCCATATGACCCAGCAATCCCACTTCTGGGCATACACACTGAGGAAACCAGATCTGAAAGAGACACGTACAGCCCAATGTTCATCACAGCACTGTTTATAATAGCCAGGACATGGAAGCAACCTAGATGCCCATCAGCAGATGAATGGATAAGGAAGCTGTGGTACATATACACCATGGAATATTACTCAGCCGTTAAAAAGAATTCATTTGAATCAGTTCTAATGAGATGGATGAAACTGGAGCCCATTATACAGAGTGAAGTAAGCCAGAAAGATAAAGAACATTACAGCATACTAACACATATATATGGAATTTAGAAAGATGGTAATGATAACCCTATATGCAAAACAGAAAAAGAGACACAGAAGTACAGAACAGACTTTTGGACTCTGTGGGAGAAGGTGAGGGTGGGATGTTTCGAAAGAACAGCATGTATATTATCTATAGTGAAACAGATCACCAGCCCAGGTGGGATGCATGAGACAAGTACTCGGGCCTGGTGCACTGGGAAGACCCAGAGGAATCGGGTGGAGAGGGAGGTGGGAGGGGGGATCGGGATTGGGAATACATGTAAATCCATGGCTGATTCATGTCAATGTATGACAAAACCCACTGCAATGTTGTGAAGTAATTAGCCTCCAACTAATTAAAAAAAAAAAAGTATAGTCAATATGTCCCAGGTCCTCTGACTTCATTTGTTAAGTAATTGTAGCCTGGTGTTAATCTCCTGGCTATAGATCATGGAGATTTTAACTTGTATCCAAAGATTGATTACTGAGATAAGTTTTAGAAATGAACTTAGAGAGCCCCTTAATAATTCAGGTAACTCTCATTAGCATTATAACATAAAAGCAAGGAACTATGTCATAAGAGTTTCTTAGTAAACATAGACCTTAATTAACAAAACTAGAATTTAATATTTAGTGAATCATATTTTCTTTCTAAAATTGCCTCCATTTTCATTAAACTAGGCCAAGACTAATTTGTTTTAAAAATAAGTTTGGTGTGCTGACCACACAGCTTCTTCTATACTGACTCTGCTGTAATTCCTCAGGAGTCTGAGACTAAATTCCCCAAAGGCCTCTCAAGGCCAAGAATTTATTAATTTGTTCTACTTTTCCCCATTTATAAATGACTGACTAGAGAATAGAATTATCATTACTTTTTTACAACAAAAATATTTCCAGTCTTTATATTCTTCTCTCACTGACAGCACATATCCGACTTGCTATACACACTCAAACATTTTCCTTGTCACTTTAGTAGATTTGAGTCCATAAATTTTAACCTTAAAAAATTAACCCCTAGTGAAAACCAAGATGAAAGCAACTGTGAACTATTTGTTGCATTGGCAGTCTCTTATTAGCAAACTCAAGAACATATTCTAGAAACTCTAAAAACATGTATTTTTCCAAAGTACAGTTTTTCTCAATGTAATACAAGGCACATGTCTAATAGATATACATCTATGTATAACTGACTCAAGTTCCTGAAAACCAAAAACAAACAACATCGGAAATCACGTCTACTCCAATAGAATATAAAAATTTAAATAACCAAAGTAATAAAAAGAGTGGGGCATGAAGAAATGTTGCCACCTTGTGGCCCCTTTGGGTAGCAACAACTTAAAACCTGTGAAGATGGGGACGTATTATTCTTGAGGCCTTCAGGGATGCAAGGAATAAACACCTGTTGTCAACAAATGACCTTAGGTAGATCCTGGAAAAAGAATTCAAAACCTGGCAATTGGTCAAGAAGCCAACCTTGGGAGGTAAGTTTTACTCAAATTCTTCCAAAATAATCACATGAAAAGATTTCAGTATCACTAAAACTTACAGAAATTCAAATCAAAAGTACAATGAGGAATCACCTCACTCCGATCAGAATGGCCATTGGCAAAAAGTCTACAAACAGTAAATGCTGGAGAGGGTGTGGGGAAATGGGAACCCTCCTACACTGATGCTGGCAAGGTAACCTGTTAACCGTCAGTATGGATGACAAGGTGGAGGTTCTTCAAACAAGTGAAAAGATGATGAAATCACTACACTGCTTAACCCATGCAGAAAAACATACGCCAAATCAATTAAAGATCTAAATGGAGGGATGGATACTATAAAGCTTTTGAGGAAAATATACAGAACATGCTTTGATATAAATTGCAGCCAGTTCTTTTTGGATTCATTCTTAGAATAATAAAATAAACTAAACAAATGGGACCTCATCAACCTTAAAAGCATTTGAGCAGCAATGTAAACCATAAATGAAAGAAAAAGACAATCCTCAGAATGGGTGAAAAAAAAGTGTTTGCAAATGGAGATACAAGGAATTCATCTCCAAAACATGCAAACACTCCATGCAGCTCAATTTAAGAAGAAAGAGAAAAGAAAAATGGGCCAAAGATCTAAATGGGCATTTCTCCAAAGAAGGCATCCAGAGAAGGCATCTAGGTGGCCATAAAGTACGTGAAAAGATGCTCAGCGTCCCTAATCATTAGAAAAATGCAAATCAGAAGTTCAGTGAGGTATCACTTCTCACCAGTCAACATGGCCCCCTCAAAAATTCGACAATAAATGCTGGAGGGGGTGTGGAGAGAAGGGAACCCTCCTTCCCTGTGGGTAGAAATGTAAATCAGTGCATCCACTCTGGAGGGGCTTTCAGACACTCCACAACAAAGTACCACGTGACCCAGCCATCCCACGCCTGGGCATGGATCCTGGGAAAACCAAAATTTCAAAACATACTGCACACCAACCATCATGGCATCACTGGATACAATCACCAAGATACAAAAGAAACCTAAGTGTAGAAGACAGATGAATGGTTAAAGAAGATGGGGTTCAGATACTGTGGCATTACCCAGCCAAAAAAGATGAAAGAATGCCACTTCCAGTCACAGGAAAGAACTAGAGATGTCACACTAGGTGAAGTAATTGAGACAAAGTATCACATGTTATCACTTCTAGGTGGAATCCAAACATGGAAACAAATGAACTTCTTTACAAAACAATAACAGCTTCATACACTTAGTAAAGAAACTTATGGTTACCAAAAATGAAAGGCGGGGTACAGGGAGAAATATATGTTGAGAATAACATATACACACTGGAAATAATCCATAAGGACCCACTGTAGATCACAAGGAACCCTACTTTGACTCTATAAATAACCTATATGAGAAAAAGAACCCAAAAAGAACACATATACATCTATATATAAATGAATAATGTTGCTTTACACATTAAAAAAAACACAACAATGCAAGTCATCTATATACTCAAGTTCAAAATAAACATTAAAAAGAACAGCAGAGAAAGAAAGACAAAAGAACTGCTGGCTCTGTTCCCCTCAGGCCTTGGGGACCTGGGCTGGGTCACATCCCTCGGGCCTGAGCAGGCTGGGTCCCCAGGCGGGACTGTCCTGGGGCTGAGGGCGCTGGGGAGGATATGCCAGCCAATGAGCCCCCCACCCCGATGGACATGGGCTTCCTGTTCCCCTCTGCATGAGTCCACAGTCTCCAGATCCAGGGGACCCTCCTGCAGCAGAACTAAATCTAGTGCCCCCAAAGGATGGTGGGTTCTCTGGGCTGGAAGAGCTTTGCAAAGTCCCCTGGGCCCCGTGTCACCTGGTGGCGGGGTTCCCACCTCCAGCCTCCTTC
Organism: Cervus elaphus; assembly: GCF_910594005.1. NCBI lineage: Eukaryota > Metazoa > Chordata > Mammalia > Artiodactyla > Cervidae > Cervus > Cervus elaphus. Next base: position 58,710,186 of record NC_057818.1, on the reverse strand, counting down.
CTTAGGGTCACCCCACTGAGAGGACAGCTCTCTCTGCAGAGCGGTGTTGCAATCATTGGGATCGCCTGGGGGATGAAGCGTAAGGGGGAAGAAGTAAGGAGACACAAGCCTTAGGGCTTCCCGGGTGGCGCTAGCGGTAAAGAATCCACCAGCCAATGCAGGAAACATAAGAGAAGCGGGTTCAACCCCTGGGTCGGGAAGATCCCAACAAGTAATTCATCTGCAAAACAAGCAAACAGCACATGCAGCTCAATAAAAAAGAAAAAAAAGAAAACACAACAGAAATGGACCAAAGATCTAAATGGATGTTTTTTTCAAAGAAAGTATCCAGGTGGCCAAAAGGCACATGAAAAGGTGCTCAGCATCACTAATGACTGGAGAAATGCAAATCAAAACGATGATGAGGTATGAGCTAAAATCACTGAGATTGGCTATCCTCCAAAAGATCTACAAAGATTAAACTCTGCTCAGAGCCTGGGGAAAAGGAATCCTTCTACCCTGGAGGCAGGGTGGGTGCGGCCAAGAAGAAAAACATGGAGATTCCTTAAAACGCTAAACAGGGAGTTACTAACACCCTGGAAGCCAACTCCTTGCCTTAGATCCGGAAAAAATAAAAAATTTAAATGATATGTGCGTGTACCCTTATTTTTAGGACAGCACTATTGACTATATTGAAGACAGTATCAAACAAAATGTCCATCAATAGAGAAATGAAAGTAACTCGTCCATCTAGACAGTGGAATACATTCAACCAGCAATAGAAAGAGAAAGTGGCATTGGCAAAAGCGTGCATGGGCTGCGGGGACATAAGGAAAAAACACCTGTCCTCAACTTGTGCCCTTGGGTGGGTCCGCGGAAAAGAAGAAAACCGGGCAGGTTGTCAATAGGCCAGTCTTGAGAGGTCGGTTTTAATCACAGTTTTCTTTTTTAAAAAAAATCACATGGAAACCTTTCAACATGAAGTAATTTTAGAGAAATTCAAATCAAAATTACAACTAAATATGAGCTAACCCCAGCCAGAATGGCTTGTGTCAAAAACTCTACAAACAGTAAATGGTGGAGAGGTTTCGGAGGAAAAGAAATTCTCCCACAATGATGCTGGCAATGTCAGCTGTTAACAGCCAGAGCAGAGGACAACGCGGAGGTTCCTTAAGTGAAAAGTGAATGAAACTACGTCTCTCCCTAACCTCATGCAGAAAAGAAACTCCAAATCTATTAAAGAACTAAATGGAGCGATGGATACTCTAAACTTCTTGTGGAAAATATAGGCAAAACAGGTTTTGAAGTAAATCACAGCAAGTTCTTGGTTTTGCTCTTAGAATAACAAAAAAACCCCCGAAAGACAAAAAACCTCAACAAAAGTAACCTCATTAACCTCACAAGCTTTCGCACAGCAAGGATCAACCTAAGTGAAAGAAAAAGATAACATTTAAATTGGGGGAAATGGTTACAATCGATTTTAAAAACGACTTGCTGCTGCTGCTAAGTCGCTTCTGTCGTGTTCGACTCTGTGCGACCCCACAGACGGCAGCCCACCAGGCTCCTCTGTCCCTGGGATTCTCCAGGCAAGAACACTGGAGTGGATTGCCATTTCCTTCTCCGTAAAAACAAGGTATTCATCTCCAAAAACATGCAAACAGTTCATTCAGCTCAATATCAAAAGACAATCAATAGAAATACAGGCCAAAGATCTAAATAGACCTGTGTCTTCAGATGGCATCCAGATGGCCATAGAATATATGAAAGATGCTCAGCATCACTGTTAGAGAAACGCCCATCAAAACTGCAACGTGGCATCAACGCACAGCCCTCAGAATGGCCATCTTCCAAAAGATCTACAAAGATTAAATGATGCGGAAGGAGAGGCAAACAGGAAATCTTCCTACACTGTGGGCGGGGATGTAAATGGGTGGGGGCATCAATGAAAGAAAGCAGTATGAAGATGCCTGAAACACACTAATCCTAGTTATTGCACAATCGGGCAAGCCCACCCATTGCCTTAGGTCCGGAGAAAACCATAATTTAAAACGATACTTGCAACCCTATTTTCAAGGCGGCAATATTGACAATATTTAATAGAGAGCTTCCCCAGTGGCTCAGCTGGTAAAGAATCTGCCTGCAATGCGGGAGACCTGGATTCGATCCCTGGGTTGGGGAGATCCCCTGGAGGAGGGCGTGGCAACCCCCTCCGGTATTCTTGCCTGGAGAATCCCCCAAAACAGCAGAGCCTGGCGGGCTACAGGCCATGGGGTCGCAGAGAGTCAGACACGACTGAGCGACTAAGCCCAGCACAATAAAGAGCGTCAGTCGAAATGTCCATCAATAGAGAAATAAAGTCACTGACCCATCTACACACGGGAATCACTCAGCTGTCAAAAAAAAGCGAAAAAATATCATTGTCAGCAGCATGGACGGACCGAGATTTATCATACTCAGTGAAGTCGGTCAGGAAGGGAAAGAAATACATCACTTACAGGTGGAATCTATAAATTCATACGAATGAAAGAATTCATTAAGAGAAACAGACTCTCAGACTTAGAAAACCAACATGATTATTTAAAAAAACAAAACAAAACAGAGAGGCAGACACTAAGAGGTTGGGATTAACACGTACCTACAACGTATTATCAGATAATCCAAAAGGACCTCCTGAATAACACAGAGATGTCTACCAAACACCCTGAAAGAACCGACCTGGGACAAACCAGAAAAAGAATAGATACAGTTCTCTGTGTAACTGAATCAAGTTCCTGCAAACCCGAAACAAACACAACAACGGAAATCCACTCTACTCCAAGAGAAAATAAATATTAATTTAGCCAACAAAACAAAGCCGCGGGACATGAAGGTGTGCTGCCGCCTTGTGGCCGCTTTTGGTAACAACAGCGGGGAAACTGCAGGCGGCCCTTAACATTCACAGGACCGAGCGGCTGCAGGAAGGGACGCCTCTCCCCGACTGACGTCCTCGCTGGGTTGGGGGGAAAATTCAGAACACGGCCAATGATCACAGGGCCGATCTCAAAAGACCAGCTTTACTCACACTGTTTTTAAAAATATCGCATGAAAAGCTTTCAGCTTCGTGAAATATTACAGAACTGTAAATTAAAAAAAAAAATACAAGGAGATATCAGGTCAAACGGTCAGAACGGCCTTTGCCAAAAAAGCCTTAAAAGCGATAACGGCTGGAGAGGTTGTGGAGAAAAGGGCGCCTCCTACGCTGAGGCTGGGACTGGAAGTTGTTAACAGCCACGATCGAGGACGGGGTGGAGGGTCCTTCAACTTGTGAAAACTGAAGGAATTTACACCTCTCCCTAACTGCTTACAGATGAAGGAACTTCAAATCGACTAAAGAGTTTTATATGTAGGGACGATTCCTCTAAATCTCTTGAGGAAAATATATGCAGAACACACATTGACATAAATCACAGCAAGTTCTTTTTGGATCTACACTCAGAATTGTTTTAAAACAAAAAAAAATTTTTTTTTTTCCAGTGGGTTTTGTCATACATTGATATGAATCAGCCATGGATTTACATGTATTCCCAATCCCGATCCCCCCTCCCATCTCCCTCTCCACCCGATTCCTCTGGGTCTTCCCAGTGCACCAGGCCCGAGCACTTGTCTCATGCATCCCACCTGGGCTGGTGATCTGTTTCACCATAGAGAGTATACATGCTGTTCTTTTGAAATATCCCACCCTCACATTCTCCCACAAAGTTCAAAAGTCTGTTCTGTATTTCTGTGTCTCTTTTTCTGTTTTGCGTATAGGGTTATCGTTATCACCTTTCTAAATTCCATATATATGTGTTAGTATGCTGTAATGTTCTTTATCTTTCTGGCTTACTTCACTCTGTTTAATGGGCTCCAGCTTCATCCATCTCATTAGGACTGGTTCAAATGAATTCTTTTTAATGGCTGAGTAATATTCCATGGTGTATATGTACCACAGCTTCCTTATCCATTCATCTGCTGATGGGCATCTAGGTTGCTTCCACGTCCTGGCTATTATAAACAGTGCTGTGATGAACATTGGGGTGCACGTGTCTCTTTCAGATCTGGTTTCCTCAGTGTGTATGCCCAGAAGTGGGATTGCTGGGTCATATGGCAGTTCTATTTCCAGTTTTTTAAGGAATCTCCACACTGTTTTCCATAGCGGCTGTACTAGTTTGCATTCCCACCAACAGTGTAAGAGGGTTCCCTTTTCCCCACACCCTCTCCAGCATTTATTGCTTGTAGACTTTTGGATAGCAGCCATCCTGACTGGCATGTAATGGTACCTCATTGTGGTTTTGATTTGCATTTCTCTAATAATGAGTGATGTTGAGCATCTTTTCATGTGTTTGTTAGCCATCTGTATGTCTTCTTTGGAGAAATGTCTGTTTAGTTCTTTGGCCCATTTTTTAATTGGGTCATTTATTTTTCTGGAATTGAGCTGCAGGAGTTGCTTGTATATTTTTGAGATTAATCCTTTTTCTGTTGCTTCATTTGCTATTATTTTCTCCCAATCTGAGGGCTGTCTTTTCACCTTGCTTATAGTTTCCTTTGTAGTGCAAAAGCTTTTAAGTTTCATTAGGTCCCATTTGTTTAGTTTTGCTTTTATTTCCAATATTCTGGGAGGTGGGTCATAGAGGATCTTGCTGTGATTTATGTCGGAGAGTGTTTTGCTTATGTTCTCCTCTAGGAGTTTTATAGTTTCTGGTCTTACATTTAGATCTTTAATCCATTTTGAGTTTATTTTTGTGTATGGTGTTAGAAAGTGTTCTAGTTTCATTCTTTTACAAGTGGTTGACCAGTTTTCCCAGCACCACTTGTTAAAGAGGTTGTCTTTTTTCCATTGTATATCTTTGCCTCCTTTGTCAAAGATAAGGTGTCCATAGGTTCGTGGATTTATCTCTGGGATTTCTATTCTGTTCCATTGATCTATATTTCTGTCTTTGTGCCAGTACCATACTGTCTTGATGACTGTGGCTTTGTAGTAGATTTTTGGTAGAATTCAGCTGTGAAGCCATCTGGTCCTGGGCTTTTGTTTGCTGGAAGATTTTTGATGACAGTTTCGATTTCCTTGCTTGTGATGGGTCTGTTAAGATCTTCTATTTCTTCCTGGTTCAGTTTTGGAAAGTTATACTTTCCTAAGAATTTGTCCATTTCATCCAAGTTGTCCATTTTATTGGCATAGAGCTGCTGGTAGTAGTCTCTTATGATCCTTTGTATTTCAGTGTTGTCTGTTGTGATCTCTCCATTTTCATTTCTAATTTTGTTAATTTGGTTTTTCTCTCTTTGTTTCTTAATGAGTCTTGCTAATGGTTTGTCAATTTTGTTTATTTTTTCAAAAAACCAGCTTTTAGCTTTGTTGATTTTTGCTATGGTCTCTTTAGTTTCTTTTGCATTTATTTCTGCCCTGATTTTTAAGATTTCTTTCCTTCTGCTAACTCTGGGGTTCTTCATTTCTTCCTTCTCTAATTGCTTTAGGTGTAGAGTTAGGTTATTTATTTGGTTTTTTTCTTGTTTCTTGATGTAAGCCTGTAATGCTATGAACCTTCCCCTTAGCACTGCTTTTACAGTGTCCCATAGGTTTTGGGTTGTTGTGTTTTCATTTTCATTCATTTCTATACATATTTTGATTTCTTTTTTGATTTCTTCTATGATTTGTTGGTTATTCAGAAGCGTGTTATTTAGCCTCCAGGTGTTTGAAGTTTTAACAATTTTTTTCCTGTAATTGAGATCTAATCTTACTGCACTGTGGTCAGAAAAGATGACTGGAATGATTTCAATTTTTTTGAATTTTCCAAGACCAGATTTATGGCCCAGGATGTGATCTATTCTGGAGAATGTTCCGTGTGCACTTGAGAAAAAGGTGAAGTTGATTGTTTTGGGGTGAAATGTCCTATAGATATCAATTAGGTCTAGCTGGTCCATTGTGTCATTTAAGGTTTGTGTTTCCTTGTTAATTTTCTGTTTAGTTGATCTATCCATAGTTGTGAGTGGGGTATTAAAGTCTCCCACTATTATTGTGTTACTATTAATTTCCTCTTTCATACTTGTTAGCGTTTGCCGTACATATTGCGGTGCTCCTATGTTGGGTGCATATATATTTATAATTGTTATATCTTCTTCTTGGATTGATCCTTTGATCATTATGTAGTGTCCTTCTTTGTCTCTTTTCACATCCTTTATTTGAAAGTCTATTTTATCTGATATGAGTATTGCGACTCCTGCTTTCTTTTGGTCTCCGTTTGCATGAAATATTTTTTTCCAGCCCTTCACTTTTAGTCTGTATGTGTCTCTTGTTTTGAGGTGGGTCTCTTGTAGACAGCATATATAGGGGTCTTGTTTTTGTATCCATTCAGCCAATCTTTGTCTTTTGGTTGGGGCATTCAACCCATTTACATTTAGGGTAATTATTGATAGGTGTGGTCCCGTTGCCATTTACTTTGTTGTTTTGGGTTCACGTTTATAAAACCTTTCTGTATTTCCTGTCTAGAGAAGATCCTTTAGCATTTGTTGAAGAGCTGGTTTGGTGGTGCTGAATTCTCTCAGCTTTTGCTTATCTGTAAAGCTTTTGAATTCTCCTTCATATCTGAATGAGATCCTTGCTGGATACAGTAATCTAGGTTGTAGGTTATTCTCTTTCATTACTTTCAGTACGTCCTGCCATTCCCTTCTGGCCTGGAGGGTTTCTATTGATAGATCAGCTGTTATCCTTATGGGAATCCCTTTGTGTGTTATTTGTTGTTTTTCCCTTGCTGCTTTTAATATTTGTTCTTTGTGTTTGATCTTTGTTAATTTGATTAATATGTGTCTTGGGGTGTTTCGCCTTGGGTTTATCCTGTTTGGGACTCTCTGGGTTTCTTGGATTTGGGTGGCTATTTCCTTCCCCATTTTAGGGAAGTTTTCAGCTATTATCTCCTCGAGTATTTTCTCATGGCCTTTCTTTTTGTCTTCTTCTTCTGGAACTCCTATGATTCGAATGTTGGGGTGTTTCACAGTGTCCCAGAGGTCCCTGAGGTTGTCCTCATTTCTTTTGATCCTTTTTTCTTTTTTCCTCTCTGCTTCATTTATTTCCACCATTTTATCTTCTACCTCACTTATCCTATTTTCTGCCTCCGTTATTCTACTCTTGGTTCCCTCCAAAGTGTTTTTGATCTCATTCATTGCATTATTCATTTTTAATTGACTCTTTTTTATTTCTTCTAGGTCTTTATTAAACAGTTCTTGAATCTTTTCAATCTTTGTTTCCAGGCTATTTATCTGTAACTCCATTTTGTTTTCAAGATTTTGGATCATTTTTATTATCATTATTCTAAATTCTTTTTCAGGTAGATTCCCTATCTCCTCCTCTTTTGTTTGACTTGGTGGGCATTTTTCATGTTCCTTTACCTGTTGGGTATTTCTTTGCCTTTTCATCTTGTTTAGATTGCTGTATCTGGAGTGGGCTTTCTGTATTCTGGAGGTCTGTGGTTCCTTTTTATTGTGGAGGATTAACCCAGTGGGTGGGGTTAGACGATTGGCTTGTCAAGGTTTCCTGGTTAGGGGAGCTTGCGTCAGTGTTCTGGTGCGTGGAACTTGATTTCTTCTCTTTGGAGAGCAATGGAGTGCCCAGTAATGAGTTTTGAGATGGGTCTATGTGTTAGGTGTGTCCTTGGGCAGCCTGTATGTTGATGTTCAGGGCTATGTTCCTGCGTTGCTGGAGAATTTGCGTGGTATGTCTTGCTCTAAAACTTATTGGCTCTTGGGTGGTGGTTGGTTTCAGTGTAGGTATGGAGGCTTTTGGACGGTCACTTATTACTTAAAGTTCCATGTAGTCAGGAGTTTTCTGGTGTTCTCAGGTTTTGGGCTTAAGTCTCCTGCCTCTGGATTTCAGTTTTATTCTTCCTGTAGTCTCAGGACTTCTCCAACTATACAGCCCTGATAAGAAAACTTCTAGGTTAATGGCTAAAAGATTCTCCCCCGTTAGGGACACCCAGAGAGGTTCACAGAGTTACATGAAGAAGAGGAGAGGGAGGAGGGAGATAGAGATGAACAGGAGGAGAAAAAGGGGGACTCAAGTGGAGAGAGACAGATCTACGCAGCTGTCTGTTCCCAGAGTGTTCTCCGTAGCCCAGTCACCTACAAGGATTCACAGAATTGGATTGGGAAGAGAAGGGGAAAGGAGGAAATAGAGGTGTTTTGAGGTAGAAGACAGAGAGTCAAGATTGGGAGAGAATAATCTTCGGTTTAAAAATAGGGCTTCTCTTCTTCTTTTTTTTTTTTTTTTGTAAGTGTATTGAAAATGAAAATTAAGGAGTAGTAGAGGAGTACTAGAGGACTTTAAAAGAAATAAGAGAAAAAGAAAAATAGAAAATAGAAGAGAAAAAGGAAAGAAAAAAAATAAAGAAAGAAAAAAAAAATTTTTTTTCCCCCCTAATTAAAAAATCGTAAAAGTCTGTGGAAATGAAAGTTAAGGAGTAATGGGGGAGTAATAGGGGATTTTAAAGGAAAATAAAAGAGAAGAAAGAAAAAAGAAAAAAAATAAAAAAAGAAAAAAATAAAAAAAAAGAGAAAAAAGTAAAATTATATCTAGGAGTTTCTCTGGAGCTGTTGCGGTCAGTGTGGGTTCGGCTCAGTTTCAGATAGTTCCTCGTTCCAGCTTACGCTTCTCGATACCTACAGGCCACTCCGGTGTAGTCGGTGTTTCCTAGAGGGATTTTAATCTGTTGCACCAGTCCCTTCTGAAGCGGTTCCCTTTGTTTATTTGGCTTCTGTTTGCCGGTCTCTTCAGAGCCTCATTTCCGCCCTGACACAGGCGGGCGGAGGTGGACTCTTATTCAGGTAGCTAGTTCCTGCTCTGCGGGGCAGGGAGGGGCTGGCGCTGCAGGGAGGGGCTGGCTAACCCTAACCCTAATTGGATCTACACTCAGAATTGTTTTTAAAAAATTGTTTAAAATTGTTTTAAATTGTTTTAAAAAAATTGTTCAAAATAAAACTAAATTTTAAAAAAGTCACCTCATTAACCTAAAAAGGTTTTGCACAGGAAGGGCAATCCTAGAGGAAAGAAAAAGACAACCCTCAGAATGGGAAAATAAGTGTTTGCAACCGAAGTTAGAAACAAGGAATTCATCTCCAAAGATGCAAACTGCTGACACAGCTCAAGATAAAAACAAACAAACAAACAAACAAAAACCCCAGTCAACCCAGCAGGAAAACAGGCAAAGACCTAAACGGACGTTTTTCCAAAGAAGGCATCCAGATGGCAATAGAGTGCATGGAAAGATGCTCAGGATCACTCTTACAGAAATGTCAACTGAAACCTCAACGAGGTATCAGCTCACCCCCTCAGACAGCCATCCCCCCAAAGACCTACAGGTTAAATGCTGCGGAGGGCGAGGGGAACAGGGACTCCTCCTGCACTGTGGGCGGGGAGGGAAATGCGGGGGGGGGGGGGGGGGGGCGGCCTCAAAAGAAAACAGTATGGCGATTCCTTAGAACACTACATGAAGACTTAACACATGATCCGGCAAGCCCACTCCCGGTCTTAGATTGGGAGAAAATCAAAACTGAAAATGATGGTTGCACCCCTATTTTCAGGGCAGCGTTACTGACAATCTCCAAGACAGAACATAAATGAAATTGTCCACCAATAGAGAAATAACGAGGAACTTGCCCATCAAAACTCAACCATCGAAACGAATGAAAACAAGTCAGCTTAGGAGCATGGATTGACCGAGAGATTTACCAAACTGAGTGAAGCCGGTCAGAGAGGGAAAGCGAAGGATCACATACACAGAGAATCTATAAATTCCTCAAGTGAACTAATTCATAAACTGAGACAGACTCAGAGACATAGAAACACGAGTTTACGATTTTTTTTTTAAAGTTTGGGGAAGGGAAACATTAAGAGATGGGGGTTTACAGATACACACTACTTATTTTCAGATAGATAATCGAAATGGACCTACTGAATAGCACAGGAAGTCTACTGAACACACTCAAAGAACCTAAATGGGAAAAGACCCCGAAAAATAATAGAATAGATGTACCTCTGTGTATAACTGAATCAAGTTCCTGTCAACCTAAAACAAACACAACAGAAATCAACTCTACTTCAATAGAAAATAAAAGTTAACCATAATAAATGAATAGATAATTGTGACGCATGAGGAAATGCTGCCGCCTTGTGGCCGCTTTTGGTACAGCAACGGAAAATCCTGGGCTGACGGCACTTCACATTCACCAGACTCAGGGGCTGGAAGGAAGAAACTCCTGCCTGAAGAAACGTCCTAGGTGCGTCGGGGAAAAAGAGGCAAGCCAGGGCAAAAGATCACGAGGCCGATCCAAAGCTCAGTTTTACTCACACTGTTATTAAAAATGTCACATGAAAAGTTTTCAATTTTGTGAAATGTTACAGAAATGTAAATCAAAGCTGCAAATCAAAAGTGTAAAAGGAGAAACGGAAAGATATACCCATTTGGATGCAGAGTTCCAAAGAATAGCAAGGAGAGATAAGAAAGCCTTCCTCAGTTATCAGTGCAAAGAAATAGAGGAAAACAATTGAATGGGAAAGACTAGAAATCGCTTCAAGGAAATTAGAGATACCAAAAGAATATTTCATGCAGAAATGGGCACAATAAAGGACAGAAATGGTATGGATCTAACAGATGCAGAAGATATTAAGAGGAGGTGGCAAGAATATACAGAAGAACTATACAAGAAAGATCTTAATGACCAAGATAAGCACGATGGTGTGATCACTCACCTAGAGCCAGACGTCCTGGAATGCAAAGTTAAGTGGGCCTTAAGAAGCATCACTATGAACAAACTAGTGGAGGTGATGGAATTCCAGCTGAGCTATTTCAAATCCTAAAAGATGATGCTGTTAAAGTCCTGCACTCAATATGCAGGGAAATTTGGAAAACTCAGCAGTGGCCACAGGACTGGAAAAGGTCAGTTTTCATTCCAATCTGAAAGAAAGGCAATGTCAAAGAATGCTCAGACCACCACACAATTGCACTCATCTCACACTGGGCTTCCCTGGTGGCTCAGAGGTTAAAGTGTCTGCCCGCAATGCGGGAGACCTGGGTTCGACCCCTGGGTAGGGAAGATCCTCTGGAGAAGGAAATGGCAACCCACTCCAGTATTCTTGCCTGGAGAATCCCATGGACGGAGGAGCCTCGTAGGCTACAGTCCACGGGGTCACAAAGAGTTGTACACAACTGAGCGACTTCACTTTCACTTTCTTTCACACACCAATAAAGTCACAGAGAATCCTCCTACATTGTGGGTGGGAATGTAATTGAGTGGGTGCAGCCACAAGGAAAAGAGTGTGGAAATTCCTTAAAACACTAAATATAGACATACCACACGATCTGGCAAGCCCACCCTTTGCCTTAGACCCAGAGAAAATCATGATTTAAAATGATAGCTGCACCTCTATTTTCAGGGCAGCACTACTGACAATATCTAAGACAGAGCATCAACCAAAGTTCCATCTATAGAGAAATGAAGAGTCTTGTGTCCATCTAAACGCTGGAATACACTCCAAAAGAATGAATGAATGACATTTTCAGGAGCATGGATGAACTGAGAACTTATCATACTCAGTGAAGTCAGAGATGAAAGAAGAAGTATCACTTAGGGGGGCATCTATAAATTTATACAAATTAACTATAAACAGAAACAGACTCACAGACTTAGAAATGCAACTTACCGAAGCACATCCGGTCTTAGTAGAGCCGTGTGGGCTCCTGAGAGGCGGGTTAGAAGAGCAGAGGCTGTGTCCCACAGACAGTAGCATCATGGATATATTTAATCGGAAGATCAACTTTGATGCACTCTTTAAATTTTCCCACATAACCCCCTCGACACAGCAGCACCTGAAGAAGGTTTATGCCAGTTTTGCCCTCTGTATGTTTGTGGCGGCTGCGGGGGCCTATGTCCATGTGGTCACCCATTTCACTCAGGCTGGCCTGCTGTCTGCCTTGGGCTCTTTGGGGTTGATGATTTGGCTGATGGCAACACCTCACAGCCATGAAACTGAGCAAAAAAGACTGGGACTTCTGGCTGGATCTGCTTTCCTTACAGGAGTTGCCTGGGCCCTGCTCTGGCCTTGTGCATCGCCATCAACCCCAGCATCCTTCCCGCTGCCTCCATGGGCACAGCAATGATATTCACCTGCTTTACCCTGAGTGCACTCTATGCCAGGCGCCGTAGCTACCTCTTTCTAGGAGGTATCTTGATGTCGGCCATGAGCCTGATGCCCTTGTCTTCCCTGGGGAACCTTTTCTTCGGATCTGTTTGGCTTTTCCAGGCAAACCTGTATTTGGGGCTGGTGGTCATGTGTGGCTTTGTCCTTTTTGATACTCAACTCACTATTGAAAAGGCTGAAAATGGAGATAAAGATTATATCTGGCACTGCGTTGACCTCTTCCTAGATTTCGTAACTCTCTTCAGAAAGCTCATGATGATCCTGGCTATGAGTGAGAAGGATAAGAAGAAGAAGAAGTGAAGCAGCCATTCAGCCTTCCCCAGTTTGACTTCCTCTCCCTCAGCCCCTCATTTCCTCTTTGCACACATTACAGGTGGCGTGTTCTGTGATAATGAAAAGCATCAGAAAAGCTTTTGTACTTTGTGGTTTTCTCTATTTTGAATTTTTTGATCCAAAAAACTGATTAGAATATAGTCTGGAGTTTGGCTTCGTTAAAAAAAAAAAAAAAAGAAAGAAAGAAATTTAAAAAAAAGAAATAAATAAAAAAAAAAAAAGAAGAAATCCAACTTATGACTTTTTAAAAAAATGTAGTGGCAGGGAGACATTTAGAGGTTGCAATTAACAAAAACACACTACTTTTTTTTTTTTTTTTTTTTAACACACTACTTTTTATCATATAGATAATGCCAGTGGACCTACCACATAGCACAGGGAAGTCGCTGGATACACTGGAAGAACCTATATGGGAAAAGACCCCAAAAAAGAACAGAGGAGATATACATCTGTGTATAACCGAATCACGTTCTTGTAAACTTAAAACAAACACAACAGAAATCAACTCTACTCCAATAGAAAATAAAAATTAACCAAAAAATAAAAAAAGAGAAAGAGAGATATCAAGGGAACACCTCATGCAAAGATGGGCACAATAAAGGACAGAAACAGTATGGACCTAACAGAAGCAGAAGATAATGAGGAGAAGTGGCGAGGATACAGAGATGAACTATACTGGGCTTCCCCTGTGGCTCAGCGGGTAAAGAATCCTCCTGCAATGTGGGAGACCTAGGTTCGAACCCTGGGTTGGGAAGGTTCCCTGGAGAAGGAAAGGCTACCCACTCCAGTATTCTGGCCTCGAGAATTCGACAGACTGTATAGTCCACGGGGTCACAAAGAGTTGGACATGACTATTAAGGAGAGGTGGTGAAAATACACAGATGAACTAAACTAAAAAGATCTTGTCACATCAGATAAGAGGATGGTGTGATCACTCACCTAGAGTCAGAAATCCTGGAGTGAGAAGTCAAGTGGGTCTCAGGAAGCATCACTATAAACAGAGCTATTGGAGATGACGGAATTCCAGCCGAGCTATTTCAAATCCTAAAAGATGATGCTGTGACAGTGCTGCACGCAGTATGCCAGCAAATTTGGAAAACACAGCAGTGGCCACAGGTCGGGAAAGATCAGCTTTCACTCCAATCCCAAAGAAGATCAGTGCCAAAGAATGTTCAAACTTCTGCACAATGGCACTCATTTTACTTGCCAGCAAGGTAATGCTCAAAATCCTTCAAGCTAGGCTGCAACAGTATGTGAACTGAGAATGTCCAGATGTACAAGCTGGATTTAGAAAAGGCAGATGAGTCAGAGATGAAATTGCCAACATCCGTTGGATCACAGAAAAAGAAAGAGAATTCCAGAAAACATCTACTTCTGCTTCATTGATTATGCTAAAGGCTTTGTGTGGATCACAACAAACTGTGGAAAATTCTGAAAGAGATGGGAATACCAGACCACCTGCTCTGCTTCCTGAGAAACTGGTATGCAGGTCAAGAAGAAACAGTTAGAACTGAACATGGAACAATGAACTGGTTCCAAATTGGGGAAGGAGTACATCAAGGCTGTATATTGTCACCTGCTTATTTAACTTATATGCGGATAACATTATGCAAAATGCTGGGTTGGATGAGGCTCAAGCTGGAATCAAGATTGCCAGGAAAAATATCAATAACCTCAGATATGCAGATGACACCACCCTTATGGCGGAAAGCAAAGAGGAACTAAGGAGCCTCTCAATGAAAGTGAAAGAGGAGAGTGAAAAAGCTGGCTTAATACTCAAAATTCAAAAAACTAAGATCATGGCATCCAGTCCCATCTCTTCATGACAAAGAAAAGGGGAAACAATGGTAACAGTGAGAGACTTTATTTCCTTGGACTCCAAAATCACTGAAGGGGTGACTGTAGCCATGAAATTAAAAGATGCTTGCTCCTTGGAAGAAAAGCTGTGACAAACCTAGTCAGAATGTTAAAAAGCAGAGACATCACTTTGCCAACAAAGGTCTGTCTAGTCAAAGCTATGGTTTTTCGAGTAGTCATGTGTGGATGTGAGATTTGGACCATAAAGAAGGCTGAACGCTGGAGAACTGATGCTTTTAAACTGTGCTGTTGGAGAAGACTCTTGGGAGTCCCTCAAACAGCCAGGAGATCAAACCAGTCCATCCTAAAGGTAATCAGTGCTGAATATTCATTGGAAGGACTGATGCTGAAGCTGAAACTCCAGTACTTTGGCCACCTGATGCTAAGAGCCAACTCATTGGAAAAGACCCTGATGCTGGGAAAGATTGAGGGCAGGAGGAGAAGCGGGCGACAGAGGATGAGATGGTTAGTGGGCATCATCAACTCAATGGACATGAGTTTGAGCAAGCTCTGGGAGTTGGTGATGGACAGGGAGGCCTGACGTGCTGCAGTCCATGGGGTCACAAAGAGTCGGACACGACTGAGCGACTGAACAACATTGCGGTCTCGTGAGAGAGGAAGGCATTGTAGAATGTGTAAAGAGTCTAGAATGTAACTTCTCTAAAAGCTTTATAGAAAGCACCTTTACTGTAGTAGGCAATAGTTAAAACCCAGATCCTGAGATCTCCATCAGAATAACACTCAGCCAAAAATAAGAGTGGACCTCTGTCTTTATGAGGAGGGCAGCGTGACTTTATACCAGTAAAGTTAGAGAGTGACCACTAGTCTAGAGCGAAGGAGGCAGAGAACTCAAGAAAGAAGAACGTTAGAATCAAGTGAATCATCATGGAGCTTTTTGTCTGTACTCACAAACTCCCATTTATTCCTCAATAGCAGAGATCGTGGGATGCAGGAGCCTCCAGGAGACATTCTACAAGTGAAGGACCCCAAACCCTGAGGGTAGATAAGGGATTCTGGGAGGAAGCTATCCTCACCCAAGCAGGCCAGGTTCCAGTAGTTCTGTAACATCACATCCCTGGACAATTTCCACTGACCGAGGTCCAGGCATTCCCGCTCCTCTTGAAAGGTTGTTGCTGAACCACAGAAGATGCCAGGATTCTTGGCCTCCGAAGAAGAATTCTATCTGGGGCCAGAGATGAGGCTTGATCACTCAGAGCTTTTGTGTAATAGAGTTTTATTAAAGTATAAAAGAGGTAGAGAAAGCGTCTGAAATAGACATCAGAAGGGGGCAGAAAGAGTGCCCACTCGCTGGTGTTGGCAAGGAAGTTATATACCTTTTAATTAGTCATCACAATGAATCAAAAGAATGTCTGGAGGTTGTAAAGGTCTTACTAGACCCACTCCCATAATTTACATTTTAAGATAACAGGATTAGCCAGAAGGTTTTTCAGGAAAGAGAAACTGTCCTCAAGCAGGATACAGTGTTGTTGTATAATCCCTAGTACAGTTTAAACTGAGTTATGTAATTGATGAAGACTAAGGAATGTAGACAAAAAAGTTTGTCCTTTCCTCTTCCTTGAGAATTCCAGACCCCTCTCTCCTTGGGGACCCTCGGACTTCTTATCAACGTGCCTGGGAACTGACTCTCTCTTTTTGTTTTCTTTCTTTTTTTTTTTTTGGAACTGACTCTCTCACTCTTGAGTGAAGTCTATGGCCAGACCCTGGAATGTCAGCCGTCCCAGAAATACAAAGTACATATGCCATGTGACTGTGGGAAGACTTCCTTATGTGACCCAAGATGAAAACAGCAAGTTCAGAGAACTAGTTTTTCAATGAGAAGAGTGTCTGATGTTATACAATAATATACTTTTTTATATAGCAATATGCGCTACCATATTTCTAACCTGAAGAAAACAGGATGACATATGATCCACAAAGCCGCTTTGACTTCCCTACTGGCTCAGACCGTAAAGAATCTGTCCACAATGCAGGTGACCTGGATTTGATCCCTGGGTTGGGAAGATCCCTGGAGAAGGAAATGGCAACCCACTCCAGTATTCTTGCCTGGAGAATCTTATGGAGAGAGGAACCTGGCAGGCTATATAGTCCATGGGGTCACGAAGAGTGGGACATGACTGAGAGACTATGATTTATTCATTCATCTGGGAGAAAAACTATTAAATGTGATCAACAGAGGCATATTTATTTTTGAGGATTTTCCTTGTGTTCCACAGGATAAATATCAATCAAAGCAGGAATTTTTTTAAAAGCACACTGTGATTCAAGAATTCTAGGGTGGCGCCACAGTTTTTCATTTTGAACAAGCTTAGTTTTAACTAAATGTCTGGTTGATAAATGGCCATTGTGAATAGCACGGAGGTCAAAGAGCCATGGCCGATAGCCATGGAATCCAGTCTCATCACTTCATGGCGAATAGATGGGGGAACAATGGATACAGTGAGAGAATTTATTGTTTTGGGCTCCAAAATCACTGCAGATGGTGACTGCAGCCATGAAATTAAAACGCTTACTCCTTGGAAGAAAAACTATGACCAACTTAGACAGCATATAAAAAAGCAGAGACATTACTTTGTCAGCAGAGGTCTGTCTAGTCAAAGCTATGCTTTTTCTAGTAGTCATATATGGATGTGAGAGTTGGACTATAAAGAAAGCTGAGTGCCAAAGAATTGATGCTTTTGAACGGTGGTGTTGGAGAAGACTCTTGGGAGTCCCTTGGACCGCAAGGACATCCAACCAGTCCATCCTAAAGGAGATCAGTCCTGAATATTCATTGGAAGGATTGATGCTGAAGCTGAAACTCCAATACCTTGGCCACCTGATGTGAAGAACGGACTCATTTGAAAAGACCCTGATGCTGGGAAAGGTTGAAGGCGGGAGGAGAAGGGGATGAGAGAGGATGAGATGGTTAGATGGCATCACTGACTCAACGGACATATGGTTGAGTAAGCTCCGGGAGTTGGTGATTGTAAGGTGTGCTGCAGTCCATGGGGTTGCAGAGAGTCGGACACAACTGAGCAACTGAACTGAACTGAAAAGAGCCAGGTAAGAATTCATAGTTATTATTGAACATTATGCACTTTACAGATTTTACAGGTTTAATAGATTAGTAAGCAGAGAAATCAATCTTTTTGCCTATTTTTGAACTATAGAACTTTCTAACAGTTTTTTAACTGAACTGAACACAGAGACCACTCTAATGGATGTTTTACCAGTTGAGGTAACTGGCAAAAATATCAAAAACAGAAAAAATGTCATATACTGTTAACATTTTCATGCACACAACCATACACTATTTGGGAGAAAAATTATTCATGTTTATAAAATCAGGAGTAGATTTCTGTGCTTAAATCTTATAATTTATTTGTGGCAATAATCTATATTTTACAAATACATTACAGTGCAAAAACACAATGACATAAAATAAATTAGAGCTCTTGGTTCTGAATCTTTTATTCCTTTGAAAATCTCTATCATGTGTGTTGAATCATATTTTAGATTTAACAGTTAAACATACATAAGTAATAACATTCTTGTAAATATTGTAGAAAACACAAAGATGTGATAAGAATTCTGTCTGGAAAATGAGTGCAGAGTATATTATTAACGGAAATGATCAGACCTGGGCTTGAGTGATGAAAACCTCCATTCCCCAAATGCAAGAACCTTACTAAACACAGGTGAGTGTTCATTTTCCAAAGGAAACAGAACTAAGAAGGCGTGGTTTGCCACACTAATTTTGTCAGCTTATACACATCCCTCACTAAACCTTTCAAAAATCCTTTTTAGAGACAGAAAGCAGGAACAGCACAGTTGCAAAATCACAGAAGCACCTGAACCAGAAAGCGTGAGGGGTGATGGGCTAGATGCTAGCAGTGATCTGAATCCTGAAAAATACCAGTTTTATGCAAAATTCTCTTCTTAGCTTACTTCCATGTTCTGTATCCTAAGGCTACACTTAAGAGTGAGTCCTTCCTGCCAACATGGAGAAGGGTCTCTCATACTTTTCTCCTTCTTTTCCCCAAACTTCCTGTGGAACTCTAGACCACTGGGGTAATTCTGTTCATAAGGACAATTTCTTAATCCTGTTCTAAATGTCTGGAGTTGCGTATACATGTAAATTCATCACTAATTTCCCCTACTTCTCTAAGATCCCAAGACTGAACCACATGCCAATGGGAATCTCAGAACCTATGCCTCCCCATGTTTATTTCTCACAAAGGGAATATTTTCACTAGTTGAAAGTCACTAATTCAGGTTGAGAATTCATCATGCTCTATAGAAAGCCAGAGTTCATCATGCTCCCTACAGACAAGGGAGACAAGGTTCTGGGACACAAGGGAGAAGTGGTCTAAAGAGCCGGTCCTCACTATGGTAAGAAAAGGAAAAACTAAGAAGTTGATAACAAACGCCCCAGGCAGAAAAATTAGAAGCCGAGAACTAAAGGTTTGCAGGTTCCCTCAGTCTAGGCATTTCAGCAGGAAAAGCAGACACAGCCCCAGACCCAGGACAGGACATGTACCTGAGAAGCTGCCATCTCCTCCTCTTCTTCCTCCTGCTCTGCGTCTTCTCTGGGGATGTTATGCAGCGAACGTATCTCTGCATCTTGAGAAAATACCTTCAAAGGCATCCGCACAGCTCTTAAACCTGCAACTACTTCACCACTACAGACAGAAGGACCTTGAAAAGCTAAAAAGACTCACCTCTCCTGTCCTCTGTCTCTGGAGAGATTCAGGAACAATCACTTCCTACCTGGAGACCAGTCTGTGAACTAATTTCTTGATTGTTCTCTCCCCGTAGAGAGCTCCTAACCCTCTGCTCACACAGATGATGTGAGTTGACTTCCTGGTCCAAATCCAGCTAGACCAACCCTGCGGCCTCTCCGCGGACTGACGCCGGGCTTCAGGTCTCACAAATGCACCAGGAGCCGCGTCCTTAACCCGGGCCTCCCCTTAGAATCCCCTGGAGCACATCCTACACACCATACTGATGCTCCCACAGGACCCAGAGAACTCTGTGGGGAGGGCACCGGGGAGGCTATCCCTTAACACTGGTCATGTGATCTTGATAGGAAACCAGGTTGAAACCACTTAAAGGAATCTTTCTGAACCATTTCAGTGAATACGAACCCCTCGAGGTCAGGTCCCCACCCTAAGAAGTTATGAATCTGCAGGTCTGACGTGGGGCCATGAAATGAGTCTTTAGCAAATTCTGTTTGTTCTGATGCTTCTCCCCCAAGACCCACACTCAGGAGCCCTGAGCTTCAGCCCTCACTCTCAGCACAGCTGAGACCTCTCAGGAGGGGAGGGTTTAGGGTGGGAATTTCTGAGGGAGGTCAGGCTAGAACCAGGCAGAGAAAGCTCCAGTACTTGGGGTTCAGGCCTTTATAAGAGACCCTGGGTGAAGTGCTGTGGGCTCCCCAGGCTGAGTGTGGATGGGTCTATTCAAACCAAGGGGAGCAGAAATCTGGTGAGCACTGTGAGGGTGTCATTGAAGGGGTGGGCACCTGTGAAGTAGAACCTAGGGTTCAGCAAGGCTGCTGATCACAAGGTGGGTGGTTGTCTAGAGCAGGTGCTCACAGGACTGGCTGGTGTGAGTTCAAGGACCTGCAGGCTGCCTGCTCCCCAGACAGACGCTGAGGCAGCAACAGCATGGAGCAGTTCAGGGGAGCTCTCAACAATACTCTGTATGATCCTTATTGGAACCATTACAATGTCCCAGCAGTTACAGAGGGGGGAAAGTACAATGCAGAAATGATGGGAAATATCCCAATATTTGAGGCATAAAGGCAGTAAGGAAACTAATTGTTACAGATATCATCCCTCTGTGCTAACAAAGAGTTTATTGTTAGGTATTCTTCCCTGCGACCTTAAATCAGTAGGTTGACACTTCATTCATTACATTCCGGCTTTATCACAAGAAACCATCAGTTTTATTAACATGTACTATCACACATAGAAAGAATAAAACTTTTTCCAATCCACTGTGTAACTGATTAAATACAGATTACAAGCATAAACAACGATATTCACTCCTCTGATACAATGATCTCAGAACTGTGATTTCTACAGTTACAAAATGGAGGCTAATCATTTACGAATGAAACAAGATGTACACTAATTACATGACTTTTCTGAGAAGGGTTTCCATACATTTCTAGCGTATCAGAGGTATCTTTATTTGAAACATGTCAACTAATATTCATGACATCTCTTGATATTATAAAGATACATCAAGAGTTCAGTGAACTGTCATTGTATTTTCCTTAAAATGCAAGTGACTTAACTATTGAAAATGTGCATCTTACTTTAATATGTGGAATTACTCCCTGAACACTTACTTCATGGTGACCTATAGGGATGTTTGACAAGAATGATTAACACCTCCATTTATTTATTTATTTATTTATTTTTTAAATTAATTAATTTATTTTTTCAGTGGGTTTTGTCATACATTGACATGAATCAGCAATAGATTTACACGTATTCCCCATCCCGATCCCCCCTCCCACCTCCCTCTCCACCCGATTCCTCTGGGTCTTCCCAGTGCACCAGGCCCGAGCACTTGTCTCATGCATCCCACCTGGGCTGGTGACCTGTTTCACCATAGATAATATACATGCTGTTCTTTCGCAATATCCCACCCTCACCTTCTCCCACAGAGTTCAAAAGTCTGTTCTGTACTTCTGTGTCTCTTTTTCTGTTTTGCATATAGGGTTGTCGTTACCATCTTTCTAAATTCCATATATATGTGTTAGTATGCTGTAATGTTCTTTATCTTTCTGGCTTACTTCACTCTGCATAATGGGCTCCAGTTTCATCCATCTCATTAGAACTGGTTCAAATGAATTCTTTTTAACGGCTGAGTAATATTCCATGGTGCATATGTACCACGGCTTCTTTATCCATTCATCTGCTGATGGGCATCTAGGTTGCTTCCATGTCCTGGCTATTATAAACAGTGCTGCGATGAACATTGGGGTGCACATGTCTCTTTCAGATCTGGTTTCCTCAGTGTGTATGCCCAGGAGTGGTATTGCTGGGTCATATGGCAGTTCTATTTCCCGTTTTTTAAGAAATCTCCACACTGTTCTCCGTAGCGGCTGTACTAGTTTGCATTCCCACCAACAGTAACACCTCCATTTAAATGTTCAGTGTACATGCTACATCACTGTGTCCTTAATCTCCTAATGGAGAATAAATATAAATGATTTCTCTCTAGGATAGAAGGCCTTGTCTCATCTTTGAGTAGCAATCATCAAAAACATAACTTTGCATACACACTAAAAAGGAAGCATAGCAGCATGGAGTCACTTGAGAGTTCAATAACATATCTTGGTTTTCAAATAATCACAAATCGTGTGAATATAAACAAAGATATATTGCTAATAATTGTACATTTCTAAATACCAACCCTTCATCTTGTGATCCATACTAACATATCAATTTTCTATGCTTTAACTATGGATTACTGTCTACAATACTTCTCCTGAAGAGAACTTCAAAAAAAAAGGATTGATGAAATGTTTTCTAGTGTGCAGGCTTCCCTGAAAGCTCAGTTGGTAAAGAATCCACCTCCCACTCCAGTATTCTGGCCTGGAGAATTCCATGGACACAGTCCCTGGGGTTGCAGAGTTGGACACAACTGAGCAACTTTCACTTTTTCTAGTGTGTAATATCTGGTATTTATTTAGATTTAACTTTCATTAAATACTTTCCTACATTGTTTTATGTCATTTCTTATCTTTCTTAAATAAACGGTCCTGTATTTTCTGAAGTGTATGTTTAGGACAAACCTCTTCCATCACTTATTTTATTACTAGAGTTTCTCTCCAGTATGTGTTTTCTGATGTTCGGTAAGGTGAGAGCTCTGATTAAAGCCTTTGCCACTTTCCTTACAGTTATAAGGTTTTTCTTTCAGTATGAATTCTCTGATGTCGAGTAAGATGTGAGTTCTTGATAAAGGCTTTTCCACATTCTTTACATTTGTAAGGTTTCTTTCCAGTATGAATTCGCTGGTGTTGAAAAAGACTTGAGTAGTGACCGAAGGCTTTTCCGCATTCTTTACATTTATAAGGTTTCTCTCCAGTGTGAATTATCTGGTGGCAAGTAAGACCTGAGTGCTTCCTAAAGTCTTTGCCACAATCCTTACATTTATAAGGCCTCTCCCCAGTATGAATTCGCTGGTGTTCAGTAAGAGTTGAGTAGTGACTGAAAGCTTTTCCGCATTCTTTACGTTTATAAGATTTCTCTCCAGTATGGATTACTTGGTGTTTAGTAAGACATGACTGCTGTCTAAATGCTTTGCCACAATCCTTACATTTATAAGGCTTCTCTCCAGTATGAATTCTCTGATGGTAAGTGAGACCTGAGCACTGGTTAAATTCTTTGCCACAATCCTTACATTTATAAGGCTTCTCTCCAGTATGAATTCGCTGGTGTTTAGTAAGAGTTGAGTAGTAACTGAAGGCTTTTCCGCATTCTTTACATTTATAAGATTTCTCTCCAGTATGGATTACTTGATGTTTAGTAAGACATGAGTGCTGTCTAAATGCTTTGCCACAATCCTTACATTTATAAGGCTTCTCTCCAGTATGGATTACTTGATGTTTAGTAAGACTTGAGTGCTGTCTAAATGCTTTGCCACAATCCTTACATTTATAAGACTTCTCTCCAGTATGAATTCTCTGATGGTAAGTGAGACCTGAGCACTGCTTAAATTCTTTGCCACAATCCTTACATTTATAAGGCTTCTCTCCAGTATGAATTCTATGGTGTTGAGTAAGGTTTGACTTCTTATTAAAGGCTTTGCCACACTTCATACATTTGTGTGATTTCTGCTGCATATGAATTACCTGATATTGAGTAGGACATGAGCTACAAGGAAACACTTTGCCACATTCTTTACATTTGCTTGGTTTCTCCCTGGCATGAACTTGCTGATGCAGACTGAAATGTGAACACCTAAAAATGGCTTTGCCACTTTCCTTAGCCTTGTAAGGTTTCTGCTCTGTATGGATTCGCTGATGTTGAGTAAGCTTTGAGTTCTGATTAAAGGCTTTGCCACACTTTGTACATTTATAATGCTTCTCCCCAGTATGAATTCGCTGATGTTGACTAAGATTTGAGCAAGACATAAATGCTTTTCCACATTCCTTACATTCATAAGGTTTCTTGCCAGTGTGGATTTGCCGATCTTGACTAAGCTTTGAATTCTGATTAGAAGCATTGCCACACACTGTACCTTTGAAAGTTTTCCATCCTGAATGAATTTTCCTGTGTCTACTTAGACTGGCTGAGTTAGTAAAGGCTTTCTCACATTTCTTACACTTGTAACTTTTCTGCGGATCCTGAATATTCTGCTGTTGAGTAAGATTTGAAGACTGATTAGAAATATCACTATATTCACAATTATAAGTCTTCTCTCCTGTATGTGTACTTTTCTGTAGTGGAAGACCTGATGTTTGATAAAAGATATTCCTACATGTACAATTTTTAGAATCCTTGTCTGAAGATTGAGGTCCCTGATGTTTCATAGGGTTAGAGTCTTGTTCAGTTTTAGACCCAGTTTCATTGCATGAATAGCTTCTCAATCCATCGTAAATATTCTTGTAATTATTGGGGGTAGAGCTCTTGCTTAAGGCCTGATTCATGTTATTACATGTGAGAAGTTGTTCCATATTAACCATATCATGATGTGTATTGAACAATGATGGTGGGATTAACTCTTTTCCATTATTATCAACATTACACATTTTGGAACAGAGAGAAACTGTCTGTTGGTGGAAGAATAATGACCCCTTGCTCACAGATCCCTCAAATTGATTATATTGTGAGTTTTCCCCATCATTTTTAAATTTCTGGTTTTCAGACGTGCTTGAATGTGTGTGTAATTGAAGCCTGTGTTCAGAGTGGTTTGAATGAGTATTTGCAGTAGAGACTGGATGACTTTCCAGATTTTCCACATTTCCCTTCAGAGAACGTGTATGTTTCAAAAAATGATTTAAGCCTTTGCTTGAAAAGATACACATCTCTGCAGATGTTGTTAACTGAAATGGGTGTTTTCCCCAATTTGACTCACATTGCTCATTTCTTTTGGCAGTAATGTCTGCATTATGTGAAACTGTCTCAGTTCCTTTATGTCCGTATACACATCTTCTAGGTCTTTTACAAAGCCCTGTATAATCCTGGTCTTTCATTAAATGTTCATTTCCAAGATGAGCTCTTTCATGTGTTTCTAGGTTTGCCTTTTGGATTAAATTTTCTAACCTTGGATTCTTTGACATCAAAGCACGGGTGTTGTGAGAAGACACAGCTGAAAGATACCAAATAAAAGTTTATCAAAGTGAAAGATATCAAATCTACTATTCTCAGTGAATATCCTTAAAGATGTAGAGAAAATAGAGACACAAGAATCAAGATGCAAGAGGATTAGGCAGACTTGGAGTTCATCTCTCTCCACAAATGCATCAAGCATACATCAGAAATGGAACAACTCTCACAGAGGCCCCTCTGAACACTAGCAGAGGACCTACAACACCTAAAAGGACAAGAAAGATTCCCACTTAGCTAGTTAGGACCAAAGAAAGAAGGAAGAGGAGAGGAAGCGGGATGGGACCTGCAACCCTCGGGGGGATCGGAAGAGAGGAGGTCTCCATGTCTGGAGAAGCCTCTCACTGGGGGAGCTCAGTTGGGACAGAAGGGGAGCCTCGTTCTCTGTGGGAAGAGAACATGGCAACGGTCTGTGGCAGCAGGACAGAGTGAGACCTACACACGGGGTACTGACCCCTGCCCTGTCCACCCAGCCTGAGAGGGTGTCCACTGCTGCAGACAAGGGCTGGGTGCTGGAACGTGGGGTGTGGAGAGCAGACCCAGGCAGAAGACTGCTGTTGGCTGTGAGGAGACATCCTGACGGGACGGGAGGGAGGGAGGAGCTCTGCAAATGGGATGCTTGTGGAGGAAGCCTGAACCACCATAGAGCAGAGCAGCGTTGTTGAGGGATGTCCGAAGGGAAGAACCCCACCAC
Source organism: Cervus elaphus (assembly GCF_910594005.1). Lineage (NCBI taxonomy): Eukaryota > Metazoa > Chordata > Mammalia > Artiodactyla > Cervidae > Cervus > Cervus elaphus. Next base: position 58,684,772 of record NC_057818.1, on the reverse strand, counting down.
GCCTCTCTCCCCATGTGCTGGCCCCTTGTCCCTGGCAGTAGGAAGGGCTGCCACCCGGGTGGGCTCTATTGAGGCCCAGCCATGGCCTCCCCCATGCCCCTCCTCTACAATCAGCAGACTCCTATGCTCTGGGGCAGCCTCTGGAGCAGACACCTGTGGGTGGGCCACATGCTCAGATGGAGCTGAAAGCACAGCTGAGCCCCAGGGTTAAGAATGAAAAGCTGAAGTCTCTCCTTGCAGCTGCACTAACCATGCTTTTACACAGGCAACTGGCTGTGTCAACTCAGTCCCTATAGAGCATCTGAAGGACAACCAGGGATCCCCCAGTCATGGAGGTGTAGCTTTAGCAGCTGTAGACTTTGTGGGGATGTACGTGGGGAGGTGGGGCCAGGCCACAGTCTGAGCTGCCCCATAGCACCACAGTGGATCCAGCTCCATGAAAGCAATTCTGGGCCCTGATTTCACTGGATCTATGCTGGTGACTTGGTGAAAACAACATCTGAGAGACACCAGGGCTGTGTGCCGAGATACCCACGGTTGAGGTGGGGCCAAGTGCAGTGCCGACCAGGGTCTCTTGAGACTCACACAACGCGTGAGCACACCCCAAGGGGAACATCCCCAGAGCAGCAATCCTCAGGGGCTTCTCTCCCAGACGGTGTGCTCCAATCCCACCTGCCTCCACCACAGATCAGAATCACAGTGAAGAAGCAGATCTGGGGGCTCTGTTCCACCAACCAGGAAGCAGACCCACCACAGACAGGACGGTGACAGCCACAGATCCACGGGGAAGCCCCCCTCAATATCCAGGGCAGGCTCGGGTCACAGTAACAGCAATCAAAGCCCAGATCGAGGGGAGAAGGGCACAAGCCTGTGGACCAACCTCACCCCACAGGGGGAAGACAACAGAGCAAGAGGAGCTAGGATCCTGCAGCCTGCAGAACAGACCACAAACCCAGAAAATGTGACAAAATGAGAGGACAGAGAAGTACGGTGTAGAGGAAGGAGCAAGACAAAAAGCTACAAGAACCACTAAATTAAGAGGAGACAGCAGTCTAATGATTACTTTCTGACTTAAGTCATCTTAAATGGAGATGCCACTAGGTGCCTTCTAACTCTTTAACCCACTTCTTATTTTAGCGTGTCCTATTAGATGTCTCGGAGAAGGCAATGGCGCCCCACTCCAGTACTCTTGCCTGGAAAATCCCATGGACGGAGGAGCCTAGTAGGCTGCAGTCCATGGGGCCGCTAAGGGTTGGACGCGACTGAGCAACCTCACTTTCACTTTTCACTTTCATGCATTGGAGAAGGAAATGACAACCCACTCCACTGTTCTTGCCTGGAGAATCCCAGGGACGGGGGAGCCTGGTGGGCTTCTGTCTATGGGGTCGCACAGAGTCGGACCCGACTGAAGCGACTTAGCAGCAGCAGCAGCAGTAGCATTAGATGTTCCAACCTAAACATCATAAATGATACTGACGTAGGTCTAATCAGAAAGTGAGGACACATAGGACAAAGTCTGGGGAAGCTCATAACAAGATTAATTAATAAAGAAGTAGTTCTTGAGAAATTAAATAAGAAATGAGACTTTAAAAATATGGTGGGAACACAGGAGACACTACCAATGCTCTGTGGAGATCTAATTGGGAAGGAAATCTAAAAGAGTAGGTATATACAAAAACCGATTCTCTTTGCTGTACAACATTGTAAACCAGTTATACTCCAATGAGAATGTTTTTTAAAGATTATATTATCTAAAATTGTAATAGTTTGAAACCATTAAAAAATATAGTGGAAAATGTTTTAAGCTCTTATGCCAATTTATTTGAAAATTCTTTGAGCTAATTGAATATATTTAAGTCTTTTAGCATTGAGGAATTGCACCAAATACACTTAACATTTCATATGACTTCATATGAAGAAAACAAACTTTGAAGTAACACTGAGATTTGCATTCTTTCTCTTTAGGGAGGTTTTGGTTTATGCAGTGAAGAAATTACTTAAATTTAAAATGTATAAGATCATATTTGTAGCTTCCAGTGTTTTAGAAATTATAAGTCAGAAAAAAACCCTCTGTCCACAGTATTCCTACAACTTTGGCAGTATGTCTACGATTCCACTCACATACTACCATCTAGCGGTAGAAACAAACTTGAATAGCGGCGTCTTAGAGTTATTCAGAAATGTGCACAGTTTTCCTAGGGCCCCCAGGAAATGCAATAGTAACTGATTCATGCAGGTTGTCACAGGCCAGGAGGAGATTTTCAGTTCTCACTGTGATTGAGAAAAGTAATCACTGGAGGTGAATTCAGGAATGACTTCAGAGACAGAATGGGGCAGGTGATATCCACCCATGACAGCAGCAGAAAGAAACCCAGGCTTCTCTAAAATCATTTCCACTGAAGCAGATCTTCCCAAACCACATGACAGAGGATGACTTCCTCACTGATCCTTGGACCTGTCATTGAGTCATCGGCTCCATCCCTTCACACCTACCTGTGTACATGGCTGGCATCTCCAGTCTCCTTACATCCCAGGGATTCTTCATTTGCTCCAGAAAGGTGATCAGGTCTGACTTAGAGACCACAAGACCTGCTATCAGGAAAAGGGGTGTTTGTTTTGCTAGAGATTCATCAGTTTCCACTCTAATATGTATTCAGGTGAGAAGAGAAGGCACGTGTGCTAAGTCGCTCCAGTCATGTCTGACTCTTTGCCACCCTGTGGACTATAACCCACCAGGCTCCTCTGTCCATGGGATTCTCCAGGCAAGAATACTGGAGTGGGTTGCCATGTCTTCCTCCAAGAGATCTTCTCAACCCAGAGATCGAACCTACTTCTTTTACGTCTCCTGCATTGGCAGGCAGGTTCTTTACCACTGGTGCCACCTGGGAAGCCCAGAGGAGGCATGGTAGAATATTAATACAGCCTGGAAATAAAGTATTTGGGGACATCATTTCCTAGGCTGTATTAACATTCTCTGGTGGCTCAGCTGGTAACGAAGCCACCTGCAATGTGGGAGACCTGCGTTTCATGCCTGGGTTGAGAAGATCCTCTGGAGAAGGGAGTGGCTACCACTCCAGTATTCTGGCCTGGAGAATTCCATGAACTATTCCATGGGGTCGTAAAGAGTCGGACACAACTGTAATCTTGCTCATTATATTAACACTCTAGAGAAGGCATGGTTGAATGTTAATATAGCCTAGAAAATTACATCCCCAAACACTTTATCGAAAGCACTTTTATAACACTAACAAATACATAAAGAAAAGACCTTGCGATTCTAGTCAAGTACTACTAAGGCCAAAGTAAGTAAGTAGTAGAAATCTGATTTGAAAAGGAGAGTGCCACCCTCTTATACCACAGAACCTGGAGAATTACCACTAACCTAGAAGAAGGAGGCAGATCACATCAAGGAAAAGTCAGAATCTTAATGAATCATCATGAAGTCTTCTTTCTCAACTCAGAAATACCCATTTTCCCATAGAAAGCAGGGATCTAAAACTATTGTAAGAAGCAGAAGATTCCAGGAGACATTCTAGAAATACAGGAACCAAAACCCAGTGGGTAGATAAGGGATTCTGGAAAGAAGTTATCCTCACCCAAGGAGGCCAGGTTCCTGTAGTTCTCTAACATCATGTCCCTATACAATTCCCGCTGACCGAGGTCCAGGCATTCCCACTCCTCTTGAGTGAAGTCTATGGCCACATCCTGGCACGTCAGCCGTCCCTGAAATACAAAGTACAGATGCCATGGGGCCGTGGGAAGACTTCCTAATGTGACCCAAGATGAAACCAGCAAGAGAAATGGTTTTGATTTAGGAGAGTGGCTTGTATTATAAAATAATATAATTTTTACACAGTAATATTTTCTACCACATTTTTAACCCCAAGAAAAGAGGATGAGATATGATCATCAACCACTACAGAAATTCTTCTGATTTGGAAGAGAAATTACAAAATAATCAGATCAACATTGACATATTTATTTTTGAGTGTTGTACTCATTTGACAGAGGATAAACTATCAGAAGAAACAGGAAATATTTTTAAAAAGCACTTCCTGATCCAAATGTTCTGGAGTGGGCGCAGTATGTCACATTTTTAACAAGCTTATTTGAACTAGTAATGTTGAAAATTCTGCTCCATGAGTGACAATGTTTGAACATCAATGAAGCAGAATAGTAAGGAAAGAATTCATGTTTAACTTTGAACTTTAAGTGCTTTACAGATTTTACAGGTCTGATACGACAGTAACCTCAGTGACAAGAATCATCTTAATGATCTGGTATATACTATATGTCTTTCTGACAGTTTTTCAGAGTCTTGAATGTATAACAGAAATAATTTAAAATCAATAATGTTGCTGTTGCATCTTTTGGCAAATATTTTAACAAACATTCTTTAAATGACAGCTTAACTTTTACTTCAGTTTCTGACTCTATACTTTAATAAAACAGAGACAAATGCACAGAGCTAACTCTAATGAAAGTTTATAGAAATTCCTGTATTTGTAAATAATACTAAAAACAAGAAAAGTGTTAGTCACTCAGTTGTGTCCTACTCTTTGCAACCCCAGGGCCTGTAGCCTGCCAGGCTTCTCTGTCCATGGGATTCTCAAGGCACGAATACTGGAGTGGGTAGCTATTCCCTGCTTCAGGGAATCTTCAAAAAAGAAAAAGAGAAAAATCAATCAAATGATGTTAACATGTTCATTCATACAGACATACACTAAAATGGGATACTTAGTAATAGAGAAAAATTGTCATGTCAATAAAATCAGGATAATTTTTAACTGATTGAAAGTGTACATAAATATTTGAGGATGATATTATTTTAATTTTTTTAAAATAGACTAGGGTGCAGACATATACAATGATAAAAAATTAGAGAGCTCTGGTTCTGAATCTTTTAATGTCCTGCAAAATCTGTATCATTTAAAGGGGACATTAAAGCCCCTTGGCGGGTCACAGCTCTCGGAGGACAGACCGTGTTATAGCTCTCAGGTCTCGAACAGACCGTGTTATAGCTCTTAAATAAACCAGTGTTACAGCTCTATGTATTTAGATAATAGCAGGAAAATCCATCTTTGAGGCATGAGGGCACGTTGATCCAAAGACGCGAAGAGATCACTCCATCGCGCGGGAGAGAGAGGGAGCAAAGAGGGGAGAAGAGGGCTTTGGCTCTTCTTTTTATGTTTCTCCGTCCCTGGGCCTGCCTTATGTAAATTGGGCTTAGGCAGGAGCGTTGTTTGTTTTACCTGAGGTTCTCACTCTGGCCCTCGGACCTTCCTTTGTTCTATTTTCGCGGGCTTTCCCTTCCAGGTCTTTTAGCCACTGCCATTTTGGACTCTTTTTCCCTATTCTAACTACCTAACAGGCATATCCATCATTTTTTCTTTCCAAGACCCTTGTTCAAGACAGGGAAAAAAAAAAATGAATTTCATAGCGTGGAAATCTCACAGAAGCACCTGAACCAGTGAACATCAGAGGTCATAGGGTACATGGAAAAATGCATTATCACTGACGGGTATTTTGGCAATATTAGGAAAACCATGATCTCAATCTATCAAGAAAAATGTCAGTTTTCTGCAAATTCCACCTCCTATATACCTCCCATGATCTCTAGCTTAATAGTCCATTTTTTATTACATATTTCTTATTGGTATAGAGGTTTGTCTATGCTACTTTAACTTCTGACAAATTCTGGAATGCTGAGTTCATTCTACTAACAAGGACATTTTCTTACTCCTGTTCTTCCTGTTCTAAAGAGCTGAATTGCATTCACATGTAAATTCATCATGGCATTTCCCCAACTTCCCTAAGATCCCAACACCGAACCACATCCCAGTGGGAATCTCAGATACCAGTGCCTCCCCATGTTCATCTCTCACAAAGTGAATGTATTCAACATTGAAAATCACTATTTCATGCTGAGAATTCATCATGCTTTATAGCCGGGATACAGACAATGGAGAAAAGGCTTTGGGACATCAGGGAGACGCAACCTGAAGAGCTGGTTTTCACTATTAAAAAAAAAAAAAAAGGAAAAATAAGGTGATAAGAAGCATCCTAAGCAGAAAAATTAGCAGCAGAGAACTAAAGGTTTGCAGATTCTCAGTCCAAGCATTTCAGGAAGAAAAGCAGACCCAGCCCCAGACTTATGACAGGACACATACCTGAGAAGCTGCCATTTCCTCCTTTTCTTCCTTCTGCTCTGGGTCTTCTCTGGGGATGTTACATCCCAAACTCACATCTGCATCTTGAGAAAATACCTTCAAAGGCATCCATGCAGCTGTTTAACCTGCAACTGCTGCAGGGAAACAGAAGAAAAAGTTTTCCTGTTTCCCTCACCCTTTTCTGAGCTCCTTTTCGACTTTCTGTGTTCCCAATCTGTAGTGGGGAATCAAGACTAACCTGATAATGCTAATCACATCCTGGTGCTCTACACTATTTGCAGATCGTCCGGGCTAGTTCTTCTCCTTCCTTTTCGAGTTACAGAGAACAGCTCACGAGAGACAATGGACCCTGCTTCTGGGCTAGCTGACCCAGCCTATGAGGGTTGTGAAAAAAATGCCAGAGGAAGACCCGCATTCAGAGCCCTGAGGGGAAACCTCACACCTGAGACCTCAGGAAGAGAGGATTTAGAGAGGGAACTTCTAGAAACAAAGAAGGTCAACCTGATTCCCTGGGGAGGGGCTCTTTCTAGGGTTAGTGTGGTGGTCCACGGCCTGCCTGTGCCCTTGGGGGCTGGGAGGGGAGAGGTGAGTGAGTGGTGGGAATCACCTGGGGGGTCTTGGGTTCCTGCCAGGCTTTACTTGCAGAATTCTTCCCAAAGATCTCCCGCGGCCTTAGTTTTGTTCACCCCCTCTGCAGCCTGGGGACACAGGTTTTCACAAAATGATTTGTTTTGTGACCACCTCTCTGCAGGCGTGGCACCTCCAACTTCAGAGACCAGGAGCCTGGAGGCATTTCCATCCCTGCTTTCTTGGAAAAGAAACTGTTGCAGGAAGGGGGACCCCTTCCAGGGCCCGAAACTGGGCTCTTGTCTAACACTCGGAAATGAATTGCCCGAGGAGACACATGTGCTGACAAAGCAAGAGATTTTATTTGGAAAGGGCACCCGGGGGGAGAGCAGAAGGGTAAGGGAACCCAGGAGATCTGCTCTGCCACGTGGCTCGCAGTCTTGGGTTTTATGGTGATGGGATTAGTTTCCGGGGGGGTCTTTGGCCAATCATTCTAATTCAGAGTCTTTCCTGGTGGCCCACGCATCGCTCAGCCAAGATGGACGCTAGCAAGAGGGATTTTGGGAAGTGGATGGAAGTGAACAGACACGCGGTGTCTCCTTTTGACCTTTCCCCCACTCTTCCGGCTGCTGGTGATTTATTATTTCCGTATTCCTTATCAGGATCTCCTGTCATAAAACAACTCATGCAAATGGTTACTATGGTGCCTGGCCAGGGTGAGCGGTTTCAACCAGTGTGCTTCCACTAACAGCTCCCCACTGAGGGACTTCATACTCAAGATGCTTCTTGGGAATTGGGGCGGAGGTCTCTTTCTTCTCTAACTTCTTCCTGCTGTGCCTGGGCATAGGCTTGCCTAGCAGAGCAGAAGTCTCTCTCTACCTGATCTAAGTTGGGGTGTTCCACATCTGAAACCAGCTTTCACCCTTGTAATAACATCAATTTAGTTTGAAACTGTTGGCACCTCTCAGAGAAGAAATAGACAGGGGCCAAACAGGAGACCTAACAGGATGGTCATCGCTGGTCCCCAGAAACAGGAGGCAACATCTGGGGTGAGGGCTGCAGGGTTTGTGACTTTTTTTTTTTTTTTTTGATTGGCTGGTGGTGAAGCAACAGAGCTGAGCTCCAGGAATCTTGTGTTTAGTCTGAAGTTACCATCCTCCACCTGGGTGGGGACTCCAGTTCTGTAGAAGAACTCAAAGACATTGTTATGCATATTTTTTTGAGTAGGAGCCAGGACTCTGTCTCAAGGCTGTACCACCATTCGATTATTTCTCCTCTGTTTCTGTATTCCCTCCCTTCCCTGATTAGCAATCATTTGAATCCACCCTTTGGAACTCAGGGAAGGTCAAGGAGGCTGAATGAAGCCTATATCCTACAGATGAGAAATGGAGAACACACAGCAGATCTGTACTCCAGAGTCGCCACCCCACAGAGTCCTGCTCAGTTTTAATTTAGGGAACACGGCAACTATGACTGTGATAACTTCCTGTCAAAATGGGGCACAGGACTGCCTCAGCTTGGAGAAGAGACACTGAATTGGAAATATTCCTGAGTTTCAAGTCCTAGATCTGAGCCTTGTATGATTAAAATCTCAATCCCTTGGTCTGCCATTTTGTTGTAACAGACCCAATTAGTAGTAGCTGGAGGAGGGATAACTGGAATTTTAATAGACAAAATAAATCCCTTTTATTTTTTTTTTTTTAGAAGAATAGGCCTGAAACTCAGTCTGGACCTGACACTTCGGGGAGACTTTTAGCCAGATGGCCAGTTGCCTAATTTTATAAAAAGTAAGGTATAAGTTACTAGCTTCCAGCAGACATTGTTTTGAGAATGCTGGCATCTAAGCCTGACATGACTCAGAAAACTCAAGTGTTTAGCAATACAATGTCTAATCTGAAATTACACCCATAGTAACACCTGGTTATTTCCCAGGATGTCTGAAACATATCTGTTGGGGTCCTTTAACGGACCGGAACCTGGTGGCATGGAGACGACGATAAGAAAGTAAAAGAGAGAAAAAGACCAGGGGACCTAAGCTCTGATGGAGCAAAGGTGCTTTAATGATTTTTCTATGAGTATATATAGGCTGCAGTACAAGAAACTTCTTTCAGGAATGATAGAGATCAGAAAACCAAATGTACAGCAACCGTTATCAAGGGAACAAGGGGTAATGTTAGTCACAAGGTCAGGAGACAATCCATCTCTCAAGAAAGGGGAAGGAGACTAAGCTGTTTTGTCCTAAGGAGAATGTTTACTAAAGGAGAGTCATGCTTGCCTCACACAATGACCTCAGTCCCTGGGAGCAGTGTGCTGTTCCGCTTGAAGAGGGACAAAGGACTCATGAGAGACATCATGTAGGAATCCTCCCATCAAACATTCCCTGACAATTCCCCCTTATTTATTTATAATATTTGTAAGAAGAGTTCTGACCATCAGAATTTGTTTAGTTTTGACAATCTTTGCATGAAGGCAATGGTAGACAACAAATATAATTTTTAAGACAATCACCAAAATTATGGTTCTAGATCTAATGTTATGAGTAAGACTTTGAAACCATCTACATGGGTCTAACCCAGATATTTGATCAGCTAATTGTTTAGCTAAAGTTTCCATATCAATGGAAGAGGGCAGATTATTAGAAAAGGCTTCAAATATTTTTTTTGTAATAATTGTACATTCAGAGAGGCATTATCATGTATGTTTTGTAAATGAAACTTGATTTGTTCTCAGTTGTAGGCACTATTATTAAAATGAACAGGAGTAATAAAAAATTGAGTAGAATTTTAGTCACATTTTAGCATCACCTGTTTTTGTACATTTGTTAATTGATCTCTAACCCATTCAATGGCTGTTTTTAGTTTTTGTATTTCTTCTTGAATTTTTTCATCTATCTGAGCCTGAGTGGCCCATATAGTATGGGCATCTTTAGTCCAATTTTGAATAAAATTATATGTCTGAATAGAGGTTTGTAAAGCAACACCAGTGACAGCAGCAGTGGTGCAAATGGCTATTAATCCCAAAATACTAAAAATCAGCCATCCAATGAATCATTTAGATTGCCGGAGCAATTTAGTAAGCAACTGGGAAGCAAGTCCAGCCATGGGACTTTCTTTCCAGGGCTGTTGGAGATTTATTGGTAACCACAGACTACGTCGAGATTGAAGAATTAAAAGAGAATCATATCTTAAGGAAATAGAGGAGTTAAGACAAGTATATAATCTGTAATTTATGCAAGTTACAGAACATATAGTCTTATTGAATTGTAAGTTTTTTATAGCTGTAACAAAAGGAAATGGAACACAGGCTTGTATAAAATATGATTGATTATAGCAAAAGAAATAATTGTTATAGCTATGATTGGTCCCTGTGGAATGTCTGGTCTAAGTCTCAAGTTCTTCGGTGTTTGTAGCAAGTTTTTAGATGTCTCATTGTTTAGGCCCAATCTGTTTATCAAAGATGATTCGAGGACAAGGTGGGGGCCATTCTATCATCAAGCTAGCCAAGAAGTCTTCTGTCATGGTAATGTTTTATTGTAGTATTAGTAACCTTCTATGTTACTTGAGTAATATAATCATATATAGTATTGTTAATATCATCTGAGCAGTTCAATAACCACATACTATGGGGTCTCCTATTGACAATTGTATGATTAGCTATAAACATTAATTTTTTTGGTTTGGCCTGACATTTGTCTCAATGAACAGGAATATATTTAAAGTTCTTATTAGTAAACCCTTGGCGTGTTGTTCTTTGTTCTTTTTCTAATTTTTTTTCTAAAGTTTTAGTAGTATAAACATGGTTCACTGACAAAGAAAGGGCAGTGAATAATCTAAGTAGTGTCCAAAAATCTTTTTTTGGAGGCAGGAGGAAAGCCCAAGTTTGTCGACTAACGTTTATACATAATTTTGCTGGGCCCATACATAAAGGAAGGACTTCATAACCTAGAACGATATTAATTAGTTTTTCTTTTTTTTTTTCAGGATGAGAGGGCCCCTCCAGTTCTAAAGGAGGGGGCATATGTGTTGACTCATTAGTGGATGTGATTGGTTTTATATCTGTCTATTTTACAACCTGTAATAAAAAAAGGGGGTTAGGTATATAAGCCCAGTAAGTGTGATCAATCAGGTCAGCCTGAGCGGGGGAAGCAAAAGCAAGTAAAGCAAGCATAGCGAAGAAAAATATTTTTAGGATTCTGAGGCATTCCCTGTTGAGAAATCAGGTTTTTAGTTTAATCAGTAAGGGTTTTTATCTGCCCCCAAGTAGGGAGATCATAAGGTCGATGACGGCGAGTGTGGCGTTTTTTGGAAATTTTTAATGTCGCCATGGCTTATATTGGAATTTTTTCTTCTTGGGTTTTTTGCTGTTTCATCTCTAGTCTGAATGTTGGGGGCCCCCCTTAGGTTGAATCTTCTGAAGAGGAAGTCATGTGAGCTCGTTGGATCCATCTGGAGAAATAGAGGCTGCCGGAGCCTGCCGGCAAACGAACTGGTCAAGAACGCAATTACCAGAGTACCTAGGAAAAAGAAGACTCAGAAAGAAGACTCAGAAAGAGAAAGATGGGGTTGAGAGGGACGGAGTCCGCTTGCGTCTGACTCCGCCAACTTTATTGAAGAATACCACGCCGATATATACGCTAACAGGAGTTACTAAGAATAGATCGAGGGTTTGCATACGTGCAGAGCTACAGATGTTTTAAATTCCCACACTCAAGATCAGCAAAGCGTTAATTACCCTAGCGCCCAACACGATTAAGATCATTAGAACATTAGATAGAAAACAGGCTTCATCAATAGAACATTAGATGGAAAACAGGTTTCGAGCATGATGAGCTTATCAGCACCAGAAAAACAGGCAAAAAGGTCACCGGTGTGTTTTTTCCCTGAAGGAGACAAGTGCCAGTCTATACTTTAACAAGAAGGGGTGGCAGGACAAAGAGAGACCTTTTGATCTCTCTTAGGGCCGTAAGGGGCCTGTACATTCAGGCCGGCTCCCTGCAAGAAGCATATCTTTTTCTTGTAAGATTAGTTTTTTAGATTTTTATTAATTAGTTAACCTGTCTTGATATCAAATGGGCAAAGGAAAGGAGGTGTCCTATAATGTTTTAAAACCTTTTTTTTTGTTTGTTTGTTTTTTGTTTTTGTCAAAACATCTCTTTGTGGTAAGTTTAAAAACTTTAAAACAAATAAGGCTATATTAACAATAGTTATAAAAAGAGAGGAAAGCGATAGTGATGAAAACATTTTTAGGAAATATTTCAGTCTAAAAGAAAAAAATCATTCAGAAATCTGTTTGGGACTGGTATTTGGCTGTGGTTTGTGTTATTTGGGGCAGAGGATTAGGAGTAACCATTTAAATATTTTTTCTTAAGTGAAATTATTGAAAAGGTGATGTAGAACAACTTGGCAAATGAAATGTTGCTCACATCTAAATATATTTGACCTTGTCTTTGAAAAAGAAATGTAGCTTAGCAACTGTTGAATCTCACTGTTCAGTGTGTTAAAGAGGATGACTACACTTTGAAGACAGACCTGAAAAGAAGGCAAACATTCTACATTTTTTATATTTTTAGGAACAAATAATCTATTCAGGAAATGGTGTCTTTTTTTTTTTTTTTTTATGTCATTTTCGCCTTGCTTTAAGAATCTTACACATTGGGAACAGAAATAGTCACACCAACAATAGTTATAGGCTTAAAGACTACACTACACCGGAATCTAGCAAAGTTTGCTCTGGACAAGGAAGACAAAAGTGTTCATGTGTATTTTCTCTTATTTAATTTTTTATTTGCAGTTACAGTGTGTAATGTGTTTGTCTAATCATGTCTTGTGTTTGTGGACTATAAGGAAGGTCTGCAATTGTTTAATAGAGAATGAATGTAAAAATTGTTTGAACTGTTTAGAAATATAGGCAGAGTCATTGTCTGTTTTTATAGAATTAGGTGTTTTTATTATCGTGAAGTAAGTTGATAGGTGGGTTATAACATGTTGTGTAGTCTTACCTTAGAGAGGTGTTGTCCCTAGAAAAGAAGAATTTGTATTGATCAAGACATGTAAGAAGGAAGAGGAAGAAAGTTTAGGACAATGAGTTACATCAATTTGCCATAAAATTTTCTTTCATTTGTCATAAGCCTTTTTAAAATTTTAGCACCTAATATCTTTAAAAGTTAAAAGGCCAAAACAAAGTATGATAGCATAATAAACAAATGTAATGTTTATTTCAAATAAACATACCATACTTTGTGGTTTTCATTCTGATCCACCCAAGCATTTTAACTGTATTTTTAAATATATTTGCAGTCTGAATGTATCTGCTGACCAAAGTTAATTTTGTTAAATATTGTTTTCTCAGAATTTTTCTCTTGTATCTAATTTGGTTTAATTTGGAGAAAGAACATTTGCTGTAGCTAGAACGACAATGAAAAACTAGTCTAGTAAAGCTTATGTAAATACCACTTTATTTTATAATAAATGTTTTAACAATTAAAAAAATATTTTTGTATTCATTATTTTATTTGCCATTTCTTATATCTTTCTATTAAAAGCATATATTTTACTTTTCTATAGCAACCATGAAATGTCTTGTATGTTAGCATTTTATAGGCCATTGAACATATTTTTCAAATCATATTATATATATACATATACATTTTTATATAAATATATATTTATATTTATTAACAGCTCAAAATCTTTTCAGCTCTTTTGCAAGAAAAACCCCTTTTAAGAGTAAACCAATGTTCAGCAATTAATGCTTTAAAATCTTACTTCATTTGGAAATGACCCAGCCATTCAACAAACTTCTACTACTTAGTTCAGCACAACTCTAGAAACCTAAGTCACTCTAATCTCAAGAGATGGCTCTAGATTATAGATAATAGATCATTTTATCAAAAATATAATTATTTCTAAGAGCTTATTAAAAGCTTTTATCTCATTTATATATTTGTATATATATATATATATATATATATATATATATATATATAAAGAGTTACCTTTTTGTTGACAAACTTAGTTTACCTTAAACCAAGGCATAATAAAAGTATTATATAATGTTGATGACTCAAGACATGTCTCAACTAGATTAACAAATAATTATATTTAAATCACATTGACATTTAAATAAACATTATACCCAACATTGAACACCCTTTAGTTCATGTAAAGCTGAATCCAAATAGAGCTCATTAATTCCACACTATCCAAAAACAAAGACATACATTGAGACATAGATAATTTTAGATACATAGACATAGTTCTCCGTTTGAAATTTAAAATATCTTTTTGTTTTATTTATTTATTTTGAGCTCCACCAATTTGTTAATGGCTGGAGTCCTAGATAGAGTGGGCTGTGTATCCCAAGGACATGATAAGAGTTAACTTAAGGTTTTTTCTTAGGCCTATTTTTGTTTCTCAGGCAGAATGGAGCTCAAAAAAAAAAAAAATATTTTAACAAGTTAACCTTTTCCTAACTGCACGTGCAAGAAGAACCGGTTTTGCAATTTCAAAAAAGATTTTATTTTCATCAGTTTTTTCCAGAGTCTAAAGAATATCATAGCCATTCAGTGTCAAAAATATCATTTTTCTTTTTTGTAGCTATAGTATATTATTAATGATATATGTATGAGGGAATTGTTGTCACATAGGAAGTAAAGCCTTGGCTACAAAATTTTGACAAATACTAGGACTGTTATGGAGACGGCAATGGCACCCTATTTCAGTACTCTTGTCTGGAGAATCCCAGGGATGGGGGAACCTGGGGTTTATGTGACATCTATGGGGTCGCATGGAGTAGGACATGACCGAAGTGACTTAGCAGCAGCAGTAGCAGGACTTTTAAGCATACCTTGAGGTAACATAGTCTACTGAAATCTTTTATGAGGCCCGATATGATTAGGATAAGGGAGAGAGAAAGTGAATCTCTCCCGGTCTAAAGGGTGTAAAGGTATATTTAAAAAGCAATCTTGTGAATCAGTAATAATAATGTGTCAATTTTGAGGAATAGTAATAGGTGATGGGATCTCTGGTTGCAATGTACCCATAGGTTTCATAAAAGAATTAACTTTTTTAAACTCTGTTAAGAGACACCATTTGTTATGTTTCTTTTTTATAACAGAAATAGAGTTCTAAAAAGAGCAAGATTCTTCAATATGTTTCCATTTTAATTGTGTGTTTATAAGTTCTTTACTAGCTTGTACTTTTTCTTTTGTAAGGGGCCATTGCTTTGTCCAAATAGGCTCATAATTTTTCTTAGTTATTTTAATAATTGTTTTGTTTGTTAAATGAGCAGTGGCCCCTAGGAAAAATGTGGAATGTATATCTGAGTTTGTCATTGTATAAGTAAGTCTCTTCCTATTAGATTAAAGAGTACATTTATCACATAAGGTTTTAATGTTGCAGGTTGGCCTTCTGGTCCCTCACATGAGTCTATTTGAACACTTGGATAAACTTTTTGTACTTTAGTTTGAGACATTTTTGCAATTTGGCAAGAGACCTTTTGTACAGGCCAGGACTTGGGCCATAAATGTTTGGAAATAATAGTAATATCAGATCCAGTGTCGAGGAGACCAGAAAATCTTTTACCATTAATTTTGATATTTATATTTGATCGTGCATACTCAGATACTAATAATGTCCACAAAGATTGTTTTTGATCTGTACTGTCAAACCCATCTGTCCGTACATTATTAGAGGAATTAATAGAAATGTAAGATAAAAGAAGTAATTGAGCAATTTTGTCCCCCTTTTTGAATTGGCATAGAATCTGAGATGACATCAGAATTTGAATCTCTCTTTTATAATCTGAATCAATTATTCTAGGGTGAACAGTAATTCCTTTAGAAGACAGACTAGATCGGCCAAGCAAAAGACCAAAAGTTTGTGGGGGCAAGGGGTCTAAAAAGCCCGGTAGGCACTCTAGCAGGGACTGTTTGAGGTAAAGGAAAAAATCATTTAGGGCTGGTATATCGACGGCAGCACTGCCGGATGTTGAGGGTTTGAGGGAAAAGATAGAATCTGCTCCTGTTTGGAGTTTCCTGGAATATGTTTTCCATCAATATCAAATTTAAACTTTTGGCCCAGTGCATTCTTCTACGGCAGCGAGGGCAAATTTTTTGGTATTTTATTAGCCTTTTTAGGGCAGTCCCTTTTTAAATGATTTTTATCTCTCCAATTAAAGCATCCTTCATTTCTCTTTTTAAAGGTAGTAGCCATTGCCTCAATCAGCATTTGCATCTTTTGAGTTTTTGATCCTAGATTGTGATAAGCTTTTAAATAATCAATAATAATTTTAGTCTCACAAATTGTAGCTATAGCTCTGACATTTCTGATTTGCATTCTCATAAGCAAGTAATTTCTCTAGCTGTTTTTTTGGTTTCTTCTCCGATTACAGTACGGGAAATAGCAGCTTCTAATCTAGTTTAAAAATTAGCATAACTTTTCATTAGGTTCCAACAAAGGAGAGACTTTTGGAGTTGCGACTGTTGGCAGAGGAGAAGCATTTGGAGCAGCCGGGGCAGGGCTAGTAAGAAAATTTTGAGATATTTTGTATTGTTTTAATTGGGCCTTTTGTAAAGTTTAATCATTTAATTTATATTTATGTAATAAGTGTTCTGTCTGTTGTTGAATATTGGAAGGTCTAGAATGTACCTTGAAATGGCAGAATTATAGCTTTAATAAGAGCCCATAGGGGCTAGAGATCAATTGGAATATTTTTTCCTTGTTTGGCTGCTCATTTAAGAGTTGCTTTGACCTGGAGCCAAATTTCTAAATTAAAACTGCATTTATCAGGAAACTAAGGATTATGTTCAACTACTGTTTGAAGGCAAGCCTCTATTCATTGCCGTGAAGCCAGAAGTCCCTGAAATTTAAACAAATGGTGAAGTAAAGTAGAAAAATAATGGGGCTGGCCAGCCATTTAACCCATGCCTTAGTACTTACCGACCTCAATAGGTCCCTGAGTCATTCCGCCCGCTATGCCACGTATACCAGTGTCCCTGTTCGTTGGCACCATTTGTTGCGGTCCTTTAATGGACCGGAACCTGGTGGTACAGAGTCGACGATAAGAAAGTAAAAGAAAGAAAGAGAGAGAGAGAAAAAAAAAGACCTGGGGACCTAAGCTCTGATGGAGCAAAGGTGCTTTAATGATTTTTCTATGAGTATATATAGGCTGCAGTACAAGAAACTTCTTTCGGGAATGATAGAGATCAGAAAACCAAATGTACAGCAACCGTTATCAAGGGAACAAGGGGTAATGTTAGTCACGAGGTCAGGAGACAATCCATATCTCAAGAAAGGGGAAGGGGACTAAGCTGTTTTGTCCTAAGGAGAATGTTTACTAAAGGGGACTCATGATTGCCTCACACAATGACCTCAGTCCCTGGGAGCAGCGTGCTGTTCCGCTTGAAGAGGGACAAAGGACTCATGAGAGACATCATGTAGGAATCCTCCCGTCAAACATTCCCTGACACATATCTACTCTATTTTGACTATTAATTGTAAAATTTTCTTTAATAGTCAAAGCAGATGTCACCATTAATGATGTCAGTGTTTCTCTAGGTATGAGAAGGTGCAAGAATTGGGACTCATAAAATCTCCTGAAAAGATCTAACTATCTGAAGGCTGTTCTGTCAGTTTTTTCCAGAGCACAGAGTGCCTCATTCCTGATTTTCACCTTGAACTCCTTTCAGGGCCGTTGAAAGTCAGCAGTTGCAGTGGCCATGATTTAATCTCTGTAGATGTAGATGGCAAGTGTCAATCTTCAGTTGGCAGAGCCCCTTTTTGCTCATAAACTTGACCATGATTTGCAAGGGCGCATTTCATGACCATTTTATCTCATGGTGCTGAGAATGTCCATTCTCAGGTTTGGCAACGATTTTGTTGACAGGCCACTCAATGTGCTGTTACTGGACTAGGCCATTAAACAGTATCCAAATTCTCTGGACCACCTGTCTTACTAGCCTCTTGCTCCAGGAAAACATTCCCTCTTGTTGCTTTTTCTCATATCTAGAGTTACACTGTTATCATCATCTATCCCATAGGGAACTATATATAATTTTATCAAAGGCCTCAGTCACACATTTGGCAGTGTAAGAAACAGCAATTTTGTAAAACAGGTGAAATACAAAGAACATAGCCAGCAGTATTAGTAAGTCACAAGTAAGACTTAAGTTAAGAGCTTCCATTAGATGTAGCCCAGTATATCCCAGGTCATCTGACTTAGTCTATTCTGTATGAATCTTTATCTTTCAGGGAAATTATACATTGGCACCACCATCTATAAGGCACATAGCCCAGTTGTCTAGTGTTATTAGACTGATTATCTTTAGTATGATTTAATTGTTTTCAACACAGAGGAGACTTTAAACCTAAATTACCATAGCCTAGTGTTATCTATATAAGTCTATCTGATAATTGTGGGAGATTTCTTATTCCTTTGCTGAAACTTTTAATATCATGAATGCTGAAGGGGCTTGGAGATCAGGGAACCTCCTACATGGTGGGAGGGAATGTAAGCTGGTGCAGTCACGTGGGTGGACCGAGTGGAAGTTCCTTAAAAAACATAACCTCCTGACATTTAAGGAAATGAATTCCGTGAAAAGTAGACAAAACAGATTAATCAAAGAATTGACAAGTTTTATAGATTTTAGTAAATCATCTGCAATTCTGAAATGACCAGTTTTGATCTAGCATTTCTAAATTATCTAAGTTAAATGTGTAAGAATACACATATGCTCACATATTCCTTCTTGGTTTTCTCACTGCTAACATGGATACCTTCAGATATTTATATCTTGTATTCAATGTGTGTTATATAAATTATATTATGTATATATCTTCAGATATTTATATATTGCATTCAAAGTATGCCAAAGCCATGAGAAAACGGTTCCTTTAAGCCTTACAAGACACATGTGCTAAGAATGATACTGGGTAAGATTTTATAAATCTTGGCTCAGAATTTTCCCATCATGGCTTTTGACTATTCTTTTTGTGACTTTGTTAAACTTCCATTTGCTTAAATGAGCCCCTGAAAAGTTTTAGCTAACAGAAGAACAAAGGACAATTGCAGCAGGTGAGTTTATGACTCTGAGTTTAGGTCCTCAGAAAATTCACAGCAAGCCTTGAGGTCCCCTGAGGAAGGTCAAGGCTAGAACCAGGCAGAGAAACTTCCAGTACGTGTTCAGACCTGACCCTGGGTGAAGTGCTGTGGGTCCCACAGGCTGAGTGTGGAGGGGTCCATTCAAAGAAAGACGAGCAGGGTTCTGATGAGCTCTGAGGGTAACACTGAAGGGGGGCCTGTGCAGTAGACCCTGGGTTTCAGCTAGACTGCTGGTCCCAAGGAAGGGGTCATCTAGTGCAGGTGCTCACAGGACTGGCTGGTGTGAGTTCAAGGACCTGCAGGCTGCCTGCTCCCCAGACAGACACTGAGGCAGCAACAGCATGGAGCAGTTCAGGGGAGCTCTCAACAGTACTCTGTATGATCCTTCTTATTAGTACCACCACGATGGCCAAGTAGATAAAAATGGGAGTGGAGACACAACGTAGCAATGGTGGGAAATATATGAAGTTATGAGAGGTTTAATGGCAGTAAGAAACTAATTTCTACAGATGCCATCCCCCTGTGCTACAAATCATTACGTTACCTTTCCTGCAAGCTTAAATAGGTGGGAGAGGTTAATGCTGGTGGTGCGTTAACCCTTCATCCATTCCACATCAATTGTAACACTGAAAAACCATTCACTTTTATTCATTAAGATACATTAATTTTACACAGATGGAATAAAACCTTTTCCAATTGTTGTTTGATCCTTGATTAAAATACACATTACAAGCTTCTAAAAACTTTCCTGTTTCTCTGATGAAATGATTTGAGAATGTGATTTATATGGTTTACAAAATGGAGGCTAATTTAGTAAACATGGATGGACATTCGTTATATTAATATGACTTTTCCAGAAAGAGTGTTCTATACTTACATCAGCTAGAAGAGAAGGTGTCCTTACTTCAAGCCTGCCAGATAATATGCATGATTTCTCTATGTTGCTGTTATCAAAATACCTTCGATTTTCATCAACTATCCTTCTTTTATGCTTAAAAAGCAAGTGACATAATTATTGAAAACTTAGAGCAAACTTCTGTCTTACTTTGAATTATTCCCTGAACACTTACATCATGGTGACCACAGAGGTGTTTGACATCAGTGACAAATACATCCATTCAGAGGTTTAGTGTGTATATAACATGACTGTGTTCTTAATCTTATAAATTGGAGAATAAATGCAAATGATTCCCACTTAATATAGAAGGGCTTCTCATACCATTGGGCAACAACCATCAAAAACATAAGTTCATATATACAGTAGAAACAAATCACAGCATGTAGTAATTTGAGAGTTGAATTACATTCGTTTTGGTTCCTTAATAATCTCAAATAACGTTAACATAAACAAGGATACATTAATAATAATTATACCTCTGCAAATGTCCACCCCCTCAACTTGTGATCAATACTAACGTTATCAATTTTGTATGTGTTTTACTTAGGTAATACTTGCTACAGTGTTTCTGCTTAGAATAATTCAACAAAAGTGGTATGAATGACATGCTTTCTAGTATGAATTCTCTGGTATTGAGTTACTTTTGATGTCTGATTAAGCAGTTTTCTACATTTTTTTTAATTCATGTATCTTTCCAAAGAAAACACTCGTTTTTTCAAAATTGTATATTTAGGACCAAATTTTTTATCACTGATTCATTTCTAGGGTTTCTCTGTAGTATGAATTCTCTGACTGTGAGTGAGGTGATGACTGTGAGGAAATCCTTTGCCACATTCCTTACATTTCTAACATTTCTCTGCAGCATGAACTCTCTGATGTCGAGAAAGACTTGAACTCTGGGAAAAGGCTTTGCCACATGCTGTACATTTATAAGGTCTCTCCCCAGTATGGATTCGCTGATGTTGAGTTAAAGTTGAACTCCGCTTAAAAGCCTTGCCACATGCTGTACATTTATATAGTCTCTCCCCAGTATGGATTCTCTGATGTTGAGTTAAAGTTGAACTCCGCCTAAAAGCCTTGCCACATTCTGTACATTTATAAGGTGTCTCCCCAGTATGGATTCGCTGATGTTTATTTAAAGCTGAACGCTGATTAAAAGCCTTGCCACACGCTGTACATTTATAAGGTGTCTCCCCAGTATGGATTCGCTGATGTTGAGTAAGAACTGAAAAACTGATAAAGGCTTTGTCACATTCTGTACATTTAAAAGGTCTCTCCCCAGTATGGATTCGGTGATGTTCAGTTAAACCTGAACTTTGCTTAAAAGCCTTGTCACATGCTGTACATTTATAAGGTCTCTCCCCAGTATGGATTCGCTGATGTTGAGTTAAAGTTGAACTCTGCTTAAAAGCCTTGCCACATGCTGTACATTTATAAGGTCTCTCCCCAGTATGGATTCGCTGATGTTGAGTTAAAGTTGAAATCTCCTTAAAAGCCATGCCACACGCTGTACATTTACAAGGTCTCTCCCCAGTATGTATTCGCTGATGTTGAGTAAGAAAAGAATAACGGATAAAGGCTTTGCCACATGCTGTACATTTATAAGGTCTTTCCCCGGTATGGATTCGCTGATGTTGAGTTAAAGTTGAACGCTGCTTAAAAGCCTTGCTACATGCTGTACATTCATAAGGTCTCTCCCCAGTATGGATTCGCTGATGTCGAGTAAGAAATGAATAATTGATAAAGGCTTTGCCACAGTGTGTACATTTATAAGGTCTCTCCCCACTATGGATTCGCTGATGTTGAATTAAAGTTGAACTCTGCTTAAAAGCCTTGCCACACGCTGTACATTTATAAGATCTCTCCCTAGTATGAATTTGCTGATGTTGAGTAACACATGAAGAGCAGATAAAGACTTTGTCACATTCTGTACATTTGTATGGTTTCTCCCCAGCATGGATTCCCAGATTTTCAGTTAAATATGAACTCTGATTAAAGGCTTTGCCACATGCTGTACATTTGAAATGCTTCCATCCTGTATGAACTTTCCTATGTCTACTTCGATTTGGTGAGTTACTAAAGACTTTTCCACATGTATTACACTTGCAGTGTTTCCGCTTACTCTGAATTATCTGCTGTTGAATAAGTTGTGAAGACTGGTTAACAACTTTACCATAATCATAACAATTATAGGTCTTCTCTCCAATATCCATACTCTTGTAAGTTTTAATAGTAAGATTTGAGCTTTGATAAAATATATTCCTACATTTCTGATGTCTAGAATTGTTGTCTGAAAATTGATGTCCCTGTTGTTTCACGAGATATGAGTCTTGGTCAGCATTATGCCCAGTTCCATTGCATGAAGAGCTTCTCATTCCATCATGTATACTCTTGTAATTATTGGGGGTAGAGCTCCTGCTTAAGGCATTCCTCATTTTGTTACACTTGGAAAGTTGTTCCACACTAATTATACCTCCATATGTATTGAACAATGATGGTTGAATAAGGTCTCTCCCATTATTATCATCATTACAGATTGTGGAACAAGGAGAAAAGAGTTGTTGGTTGAAGAACAAGAAACCCTTGTTAAAAGACCCCTCAAATTGATTGTATTGGGAATTTTCGCCCTCATCTTTAAGTTTCTGGTTTCCAGACATAGTTGAATGTATATTTAATAGACAGCTATGCTCAGAGTATAGGTTTGAATGAGTATTTGCAGTAGAGACTAGATGACTTTCCAGATTTTCCATATTTCCCTTGAGAGAACATGTATGTTTCAACAGACGATGTGGATCTTTGCTGACAAATATACACCTAACTGCAGATGTTGATGACTGAAATTGGTCATCTGAAGTTGGCTTTTCCTTATTTGATTTACATCCTTGATTTCTTTTGGCGGTAATAGTTACTTTAAGGGAAACTGAACCAACTTGGTTGTGTCCATCATAACATGCTCTCCGTTCTTTATATGCCCTCATAGATTCGCAGTCTTTGGTTAAATGTAAATTTCTAAGGTGAAAGCTTTCATATATTCCTAGGTTTGCTGTTGGGAGTAAATCTTCTAAGCCTGGCTTTTGGGTCCTCAAACCCTGGGTGTCGAGAGAAGACACAGCTGAAAGATACCAAATAATAACTTATTCTACTTACTATTGTTGGGGAATAGAGTTTACAATTTACATAAAATTGGCATACACTTGGCTAGATTAAGCCTAAAACCGAGATAGAAGGAGTCAAGATGGCAGAGGATTCAGAAGAGGTGGAGTTCATCTCTCTCCACAAAAGCATCAAGAATACATCTTGAAGTGGAAAACTTCTCACAGAGCCCTGCGGAACACGGGCAGAGGAACTTGGACACCTGAAAGGACAAGAAAGATCCCTGCTGAGCCAGGTAGGACAAGAGAGAGATGGAGGAAAGGGAAGAGGAAAAGAAGCAGGATGGGACCCACAAAAACCTGGGGGGATCTGAAGAGAGGAGAGGTCTCCACATCCAGGGAAGCCCCTCACTGGGGGGAGCTCAGTTGGGACACAAGGGGAGCCTCGTTCTTTGTGGGAAGAGAACACGGCAACCAGCGTGCAGGACAGAGTGAGACCTGTACGCAGGGTACCGACCCCTGCCATGCCCACCCAGCCTGAGAGGGTGTCCTTCACTGCAGACAAAGGCTGGGTGCTGGAACGTGGGGTTCGGAGAGCAGAACCAGGCAGACAACTGTGGTTGGCCGTGAGGAGACATCCTGAGGGAGCGGGAGGGAGGGAAGAGCTCTGCAAATGGGATGCTTGTGGAGGAAGCCTGAACCGCCAGAGAAGCAGAGCGGTGCTGTTGAGTGATGCCTGAATGGATGAACTTCCTTTCAGCCTCTCTGCCCCTCTGTCTGTTCCTGATTCTCCAGGCACTAGGAATGGCTCCCACCTAGGTGGGTGATCTCACGACCCCCACAGCTGTTTCCTCCTCCCAGCTGCCTCCCCACCAGGGTAGACTCATGGGCTCCACGGGCACATTCAGAACACACGCCTGTGGGTGGTCCCAATGTACAGGTGGTGCTGAAACCACAGCTGAGCCCCAAGGCCCTGCCACTAAGCCAGAAAAGCTGAGATCTCTCCTTGCATCTGTACAAACCATGGTGTTCCACCCCACAACTGGCTTGGTAAACTCAGCCCCAACAGAACATCTGGATGGAAATGAGGCTCTGGTAGTCAAGACCAGTCTGGCTTTAGCAACTGTAGACGTTGTAGGCCCACACATGAGGCATTTGGGCCAGGTCACAGTCTACATTGCCCCCAAAGCACCGCAGCGGGTCCAGCTCCACAATGAATGTACACCTGGGATATGACTCCAGTGGATCTCTGCTGGTGACCTGGTGAAAACAACATCTGAGAGACACCAGGGTCAAGTGCAAGCATATCCATGGTTCAGGTGGGGCCAAGATCAATGCCAACACAGGGTCACACGAGAGCTCGCACAGCGCGTGAGAGATGACACGCAGAGCACTCTCCAAGGAGAACATCCCCAGAGGAGCAACACTCAGAGGCTTCCCTCCCAGTGGGTGTGCTCCAGTCACACTAGATCAGAAGCACCACAGATCAGAGCAGAGCTCATTTCAGATCTGGGGCCTCTGCTCCACCAATCAGGAAGCAGACCCCGCCACAGACACTGATATCCACAGAGGAAAGGCGAAGCAGCTCTCAAGGTCCAGGCAGGTTCTGGTCACAATAGTAACAATCAACCCCCTCGCAAGGGCATAAGGGCACAAGTCTCTGGACTGGCTTACCCACCATGGGG
Organism: Cervus elaphus; assembly: GCF_910594005.1. Classification (NCBI taxonomy): domain Eukaryota; kingdom Metazoa; phylum Chordata; class Mammalia; order Artiodactyla; family Cervidae; genus Cervus; species Cervus elaphus. The sequence continues at coordinate 58,660,261 of NC_057818.1, read as the reverse complement.
CAGACACCAGAGCAAGAGGAATTAGAATCTGCAGCCTGCAGAACAGAGACCACAAACACAGAACATTGGACAAGATGAGATGACAAAGGAGTATGGTGCAGAGAAGTCAAGATAGAAACCTAAAGGAACAATGAAGCGAGGAGCAGTTGAGCAGTGTAATGAGTAACTCCTGGGATGTTTCACAACAAATAAGATAGATTTAATAAGGTAAGAGTTCTTAACAAATCAAATGAGAAGTGAGACTTGAAAAATATGGTGAGAACACAGGGAGCTCTACTCAATGCTCTGTGGTGACCTAGATGGGAAGGAAATCTCCTCAAGAAGGGAAATGTGTATATGTACCTCTTATTCTTTCTGTATAGCAAACCTCACATAACATTGTAAAATAGCATTATTGGAACAGAAAAATTTCTTCTTAAAGATTTCTCTATATAATCTATAAGCTTAATAGTGAAGAACAATCAGAAAAAAGCACTGTGGGAAATGTTCTAAACTCCCACGTCAATAATTTCTTTAAAAACTCTGTAAGTTAAATAAATATATTAAAGCATTTTAGCATTAATGAATTGGGACAAACATACTTAACACATTTAATGTTAGTTCATATAAAAAAAGAGAAGCTGTAACATAAAATTCAGACTTGCATTTTCTCATTTTAGTGAGGTGTCTTATGTGAAGAAGGAATTCATAGGGTCTGGACTCCAACTCAGGCCTGTCTGTGCTGATCGTGCTCGGCCACCTCTCTAGTGGACTCTGAACTCTCTGCTTAGTGCCTGTGGAAAGATAAGACCCCCTCCAGACAGGGGAACCTTGAAGATCATATCCAGGTTACTCATCACGTAAGAGAAAACAGACACTAATCACCCCTGCCTCTGGACAGTATCTATCAGAATGTAAGCAGAGGCTTTTCGGTTATTAACTGGTTGGAATGTAACCGTGGGCTTATTGATTATTAACTGTTTGAACATATAACACGTGAATGATGGGGTCATTGTGATTGTATTTACCCTTCCTTTGTAAGCATCAAGGGATTGGGGTGGTGGGTTTGGACACGTACACATGGGGTATAAAAGATTTTCACAAATGATGGTCGGGGCCCATGGCTAAGAGGAGACTCTGCCTTGGGCCCGCCGGTGTAATAAACTGCGCTCCACTATCTGCATTGTCCTTCTGAGTGAGTTTGTTTCCCTGAAAGCGTGGCTGTAACATTTGGTGCATTGGCCGGGAAACTGCTCACTTTGAGGAGACAGGTCTCATTTGAGGCCACCCCGAGGCTTTGTAGCTTGAATCTCCTAGAGGGGGGAAGGCGCCTCGCCCCTCTGGAAGGATCCTGCTTTTCAACACCTGGACCTTTCACGTCAGCAGGTAGTGGACAGCAGCAGGGCAACTGAGCGCTCAGGTGAGGAGGAACCCACCCAGCAGGGTGGAAGAGGGGGCCTGATCAGCCCCCTGGGAGGGACCAGAAGGAGCGGGGACCCACAGGAGCCTGGAATAGGCAGGCGGCGATTGCTTGGTACAAAGGTTAAGGAGCGTGCTAGGGTTTAGGAAGGAAATTTGTAATGGTCATTTTGGAGGTGTGTCCACGCCGTCTCGGGGAAAATTATTACCCAGCGATCGCCAGGGGATTTTTAGGATAGGAAACTGGTCCTTGTATGCTCGTATTCTGCCCTCCCCCAGGAGGTGTCCTGTCTGCTGTGGAATTCTTGACCCCCTCGGAATTGTTAGGCTAGAAGGAGGGGGATACAGAAGTGAGTATGAATTGGCTTTTCCGGAGATGGCCTGGGTCATGGGATATTTAACCCATCTGTGTTTTCATTTGCACCTGATCAAGCCCACCAAGGCAGAATGGACTTTAAGGGAGAAACAGTCTTGGACCATGTGATGTTCTGGTTCAGCTATGCTGACCGGCAGGTGAAGACATGCCGATCCCCCTTGTCCCTCTGGGGTCTGGCAGGTAAGGCTCTTCTCACCCCAATTAGGAAGGAGGCAGAATGGCAATTTAAGTGTCACTGAGTGGAAATATGAGAAGTACATAGGGTACTGAGAACTTCGTAGACAGAACGAAAAGGAAAAGTCCAAGAAGGTCTGAGAAGGTAAGCAAGATGGGGGGAAGTGAATCTAAGGCAACTGTATTGGAGTGACAATTTTAAAGAAGGGATTAGGAGGAGACTATGGGGTGAAGATGAAGCCTAACTGCCTCCACATACTCTGTGAGGTCAAATGGACCCCTATGGGAGCAGGACGGCCACCAGAGAACACCGTGAACTTAAAAATAGTGAAAGCAATCTACACAGTAGTCACAGGAGAGCCAGGACACCTGGATCAATATCCATCTATTGACTCATGGCTAGGGTTAGCTTGAGACCCTCCTACTTGGACAAGGTTCTGTATCCAGAAGGGAAAGGGAATAATATGAAGGGCACAAAAATTGACTGATGATAAAAAAGGAAATTCTACAGGACTTGGACGGGGATGACCTGACCCCTCCCCCATGCTGGATAATGAAACGCCTGCCTCGCAGTGCTTCACCAGGACCGGAGGCCGCCTTAATGCACGATCCAGGGCCAGGTGAAGTTTCTGCAACAGCCGCTGCTCCTCCGCCAGCTTTCCCGGAGTTCGTAGAGCCGCCGTTTGGGCAGGCTGCGATCCGGGTGACAGAAGGCTCTGGTCAACACTTCCAGGATCCGGCTCCAACCGAACCGCCCAAGTTATACCCGCCTCTCCCGGTGACTACTGACAAGAGGGGGAGGGAGACGTTGGAATTAAGCAGAGACTGCGCTCTGGCAGAGAGCTGGAGGGAAGGAAAGAGAACAGACAAGAGACTTATAGTGCAAGCTGCTGCTCTGGGAAAGTCTATCTTGGGCCCTCCAGAAAACCTCATCTGCCCCAGGGACAGGCCAGTCCTTCAGCCAGTCCCAAGGGACGCCCTGGGCCCGTTACAGCCAAACCAGTGTGCCCAGTGCCGAGCTTTTGGCCACTGGAAGAATGAATACCCTAAGGCAAGGAAGGAAGAGGAAGCTCCCGCAGTTGTGGGGCTTGCTGACTTGGAAATTAACTAGGGCTGCTAGGGCTCAGAGATATCAGGTCCCTGAGAGACCAGGGTGACCTTAAAAGTGGGGGACCAAAACATTGACTTCATGGTGGATACAGGAGCAAAACTGTCGGTAGTAACAAAACCTGTGGCACCTCTGTCCAAAAAGACTACCACTGTAACTGGGGTATCGGGAGAAGAGATGAGTAAACCTTTTTGCCAGCCCAGAAAATGTCAGATGGGGGGGGGGGGGGGGTGGTGGTGGGTACCAAGTGATTCATTAATTCCTCTACATTCCTGAGTGCCTAGTACCCCTGTTGGGAAGAGACTTGCTCTCCAAACTGGAAGCACAAGTGACTTTCTCCCCTGAGGAGAGGCCCACTTTCTGGACAGACTCTATGACTTATTTGCCCTCTCTCTCAATACCAACCCAAGATGAGTGGAGGTTGCATGAGCCTCTGAAAGCAGAACCGGGTGGGCCAGAAGAGCATGAGGGAGCTAACTCAATTATTCCCTGAGGTCTTCGTGGAAGACAACCCCCCCGCCCCCCAGGCTGGCTAAACATCACGCCCCAGTGATAATGGAACTCAAACCAGGCACCATCCCGGTTAGAGAGCGCCAGTACCCACTATGGATGGAGGCCTGAACCGGCATATTGCCCCACATCAATAGATTGAAACAAGCAGGCATTCTACTAGAGTGCCAGTCGGCTTGGAATACGCCAATCCTGCCAGTCAACAGGGAAGGAGGACAGGACTATAGGCCTGTACATGATCTCAGGCTAGTCAACCAGGCTACTGTGACTTTACACCCCACTGTTCCAAACCCCTATACCTTTCTTAGCCTCCTCCCACCAAGGACTAAAGTTTACACTTGCCTAGATCTCAAGGATGCCTTCTTCTGCATATGCCTCGCCCCAGCGTCACAGCCCATCTTTGCCTTTGAATGGGAAGATCCAGTCGGGAGCACCAAACAACAGCTCATCTGGACTCCCCCACAAGGGGTTAAAAACTTCCCAGCCATCTTTCGGGAAGCCTTGGCTTCTGACCTGGACTTATTCCATCCGGAAGAGTATGGATGTTGGCTCCTACAATACAGGGATGACCTGCTGCTGGCTGCCGAGACCGAGGGAAAATGCTGGAAAGGGACAAAAGCACTGCTCCAGCTGTTGATGGAAGCAGGTTACCCGGTGTCGAAGAAGAAGGCACAGATTTACAAAGAGGAGGTAAGGTATCTGGGGTTTGTTTTAAAGAAGGGCTCAAGGTTCCAGACCCTAATTGGGTCCTATATACTGATGGCACTAGCCTGATAAAACAAGGACAATGGCTGTCAGGTTAGCCAAAGCGGAAGGGGCCATCAAGACTGAAAAGGGATGGTGGGAATTGCCAAGTGGCAAATTATTGGTACTGGAGGAGCTGACACACAGTCTGGTAAGCCAGACACACCAAGCAATCCACCTAGGCCATGCTGCCTGCTCACAGGTGAATGCTGCCTCTCGGGGATTCAGACAAAATCCTCCGGGTATTCAGCTGAAAGGCACACTGCCCCTTGAACACCTGCGAGTGGACTTCACTGAAATGAAACCTCACCGACACTACCATTATCCGCTGGTCATGGTATGTAAGTTCCCGAGATGGACAAAAGCTTTTCCTACCTGGACTGAAAGAACATCAGAAGTAGCCCGGTGCCTGCTTAGGGAAATGGTTCCCAGATTTGGATTTCCTACCAGCATTGGATCAGGCAATGGCCCGGCCTTTGTAGCTGATTTTGTACAACAAGTAAGCAAAATTTTAAACATCAAATGGAAACTGCACACTGCATATAGGCCAAGAGTTCTGAGATGGTGGAATGAGCCAACCAGACACTTAGAGAGACTGTCCAAGTGGATCAGAGAGACTGACTGCTCCTGAGTGGACTTGCTTCCGTCGGCTCTGCTCAGACTCAGGATGACCCCACAGTCCCAAGGCTATTCTCCATACGAAATTGTGTATGGGAGGCCTCCTTCCATAATAAAACAGGTGTCAACAAATTTGCCTCAGGTAAGGGGGGATAGGATTTCACAGCAGATGGAACTGGGTAAGGTAATAAATCGGGTAACTAAGTTTGTACAAGAAAGGGTGCCGTTCCCCCTTGGGGAACAGATTCATGAGTTTACACTTGGTGACCAAGTATGGGTCAAAGATTGGAAACATGATTTGCTAGCCCCTTGGTGAAAGGGTCCTTATGTTATTCTAACTACCCCTACTGCAGTTAAAGTTGCAGGTATTGTCCCTTGATCCATCACACGAGGGTGAAGAGAGCATACCACGCAGACCCAGAAAACGCTGAGTGGACTGCACAGAGGGACCCCACTGACCCTTGAGAGACTAAGACCATCCTTTAGAAGAAGGAAAAGAAGATCCCGGATGAGCCCCTTCCGGATGAAGCCGCACAATCAACTCCTGCTGCTTGGCCTCATCAACGTGATTTTGAATTTAACTTCTGTCTCAACTCAGGACAATGTTTACACCTCATGGGCACATTCCTACTCCGATTTCCAGAACACCTACAACTTCTGGGTATGTAGGACTATGCCTCTGTCTGTGAAGGATGGACTTCCTTGGTGGGTGTCACCGCACCACTAGGCAGATTTTAAACCACTCTGCTCTTTTCTGGGATGACAAAGAGACTTTCCGCTCTCTTGTCAATCATAACCTCTCCTTGCTCTCTTGGTGTAAGAGCTACAGTCAGTAGACACGGGTCATGGGGTTACATTTGATAAAAATGCCAGTGTAGCAAAAGCCTAGCCTACAACAAGCCCCAGTAAATCTACCTTATTTACATGCTAGGTGGACAAGATCTGTTGCAATGGTATGAGTATATTGCTGCCTTTTTCGTACCCTCTGTAGGGAGAACAAATATATTATGATTAAAGTACAGGCCTTGACTAATTTCACAAGCAGGCCCTCCTAGATAGAACAGAAGCCATCCAAGCCTTAAATGAAGAGCAAGTCTAAATGAGAAAAGCAGTAATTCATAATAAAATGGCTTTGCACATACTCACAGCTGCTCAAGGAGGGACCTGTGCTATAATTAAGGTTGAATGTTGTGTACACATTCCTGACTTACCTGACAATGTATCGACTACTTTAGATGTCATGAAAAACTAGGTAAAAGCAATGTGAAATGAGAACATTCCTTTCTGGACTTCGGTCCTATCTTGGGTGACGAGCGATTGGTGGAAAACTATATTTACCACTGTCATAGTTGCTTTGATATGTCATTCTCCCTAATTGGCAGCTGGAGAGCCAGGGTGCAATATATCCCTATGAATGATGCTCATAATATGAGTTAAGAGCATCAAGAGGGGGGAAATGAAGAAGGAATTCATAGGACCTGGACTCCATCTCAGGCCTGTCTGTGCTGATCGTGCTCGGCCACCTCTCCAGTGGGCTCTGAACTCTCTGCTTAGTGCCTGTGGGAACGACAATGGAAGGATAAGACCCTCTCTGGACAGGGGAACGTTGAAGATCATATCCAGGTTCCTCATCACCTAAGAGAAAACAGACACTAATCACACCTGCCTTCGGACACTATCTATCAGAATGAAAGCACAGGCTTATCAGTTATTAACTGGTTGGAATGTAACCGTGGGCTTATTGATGATTAACTGTTTGAACACATAACACGTGAACGATGGGATTATTGTGATTGTATTTACCTTTCCTTTGTAAGCATCAAGGGGTTGGGGTGGTGGGTTTGGACACGTACACATGGGGTATAAAAGATCTTCACAAATGCTGGTCGGGGCCCTTGGCTAAGAGGAGACTCTGCCTTGGGCCCACCGGTGTAATAAACTGCACTCCACTATCTGCATTGTCCTTCTGAGTGAGTTTGTTTACCGGAAAGCGTGACTATAACAATGCAGTGAAGAAAGAATTTGATTATGAAATTTCCCTTTTTTTTTTTTTTTTCAGACTCAGTGCGTTCTTAGAACACGATCCATCACCTAATTCCCAGAACTCAGATTGAGCAGTGGTCGCGTCATCATCAACCAGGGCTCGAAGAGCGGTAGGGGCCACCCTACACCCAAACCTTAGCCTAACTGCCTCCCCCTAACCTCCCAGCCCCCGAGTCCCTGGCCCCATTTCGCCTGACACGTTTTCATAATCCTCTCAGGCTCCGGGCTGGCAGCGCCGCCAGTCACGGGGCCCAATCATATAAGGAAAATGCTGCGGCCTCATCCGGGGCTGCATCGTGGACCTGGGGGCGCCCTGTTCCCTACGCCACTCGCTAAACCCAGACCTGCAAACCTCCCGGCCCTGCTTCGCGCACCCGGACCTCCCGGGCGAGTCCAGATGCCTCGGCCTCCCCCACCGGGCTGTTCTGATTATGAAATTTCTAAGGTCATATGTGTAGTTTCCAGTGGACTGGAAATTATATGGTAGAAAACAAAAAACATCTGTCCCCAGTATTCTTACACGTTTGGCAATTTTTTCACAGCTCCACCCACACACTTCTGACTAGAGACAGAATCAGCACTTTTAAAGGGCTTAATATAGTTAATCAGAAATATGCACAGATTTTCTAAAACCTCCCCAAAATGGACGAGTTATCAGGTCATGCAGGTTGCTCCAGGCCAAGACAAATATTTTGGTTCTAACTGCGAATGTGAAAATTAATCACTGGAGAAAAAATACACAAATGATAAAAAGAATCAGGAATGGGTCAGGAGATGACGCTCTATGACTGTGACAGAAATAAACCTAGGCTAATCCAAAATCGTCTCCACTGAAGCAGATCTTCTCAATCCACACGACAAAGTATGACTTCCTTCACAATGCTTGTCCCTCTCACCCGAGTTATCTGCTTCATCCATAGACACATACCTGGGTATACGGCTGTCTCCATTCTCCTTACATCCCAGGGATCCTTCATTTGCTCCAGAAACGTGACCAGGTCCGGCTTAGAGACCACAAGACCTGTTCATCAGAAAAAGGAATATGTGTTTTCTCAGATATTCATCAATTTCCAATCCAATATGTGTTCAGGTGAGAGAGAAGTCAAGGTAGAAAGTTAAAATAGCATTAAAAAAATGATTTCACCAAATACCTTATTGGAAGCATCTTTAAAAGACAAATGCATCAAAATCAGATTCTGATATTATGCTCAAGTACTACTAAGGCAAAAGCAGGTAGTGGAATTCTGGATTTAAGAGGAGAGTGGCACTATTTTATAACACAGAACTTACAGAATTATCATGAACCTAGAATGAAGAATATGCATGTCAAGAAGCAACAGTTAGAATCGAACATGGAACAGTTGACTGGTGGCAGATTGGGAAAGGAGTACATCAAGGCTGTACATGGCCACCCTGCTTGTTTAATTTCTATGCAGAGTACATCATGCAAAATGCTGTGCTGGATGAATCACAACCTGGAATCAAGATTACCAGGAGAGATATCAACAACCTCAGATAGACAGATGATATCACTCTAATGGCAGAAATTGAAGAGGAACTAAAAAGGCTCTTGATGGGCATGAAAGAGGAGAGTGAAAAAGCTGGCTTAAAACTCAACATTCAGAAAACTAAGATCATGGCATCCAGTCTCATCACTTCATGGCAAAGAGACAGGGGAAAAGTGGAAACAATGACAGCTTTAGTTTTGGGAGGTGGGGTGGGCTTCAAAATTACTGCAGATGGTGACTGCAGCCATGAAATTAAAAGATGCTTGCCCTTTGGTAGAAAACCTATGACAAAGACAGCATATTAAAAAGCAGAGACATCACTTTGCCAACAAAGGTCAAAGCTATGGATTTTTCAACAGTCGTGTATGGATGTGATATTTGGAACATGAAGAGCCAATTCATTGGAAAAGACCCTGATGCTGGGAAAGATTGAGGGCAGGAGAAGGGAGTGGTAGAAGATGAGATGGTTGAAGAGCAGTATTGACTCAGTGGATATGAATGTGAGCAATCTCTGGGAGTTAAAGAAGGCTAGGGAAGCCTGGCTTGCTGCATTCCACGGGATCGCAAAGAGTTGGACATGACTTAGCGGACTGAACAACAAGGAGACAGGTTACATCAAGAAAGGTTACCTTCCCCTGGAAAGTAGGGATCTTAACCTCTACTGGACAAAGCAGAAAATTCCAGGAGACATTCTAAAATGAATGAACCAAAACCCTGAGGATACATAAGGGATTCTGGAAGCAAGTGATCCTCACCCAAGCAGGCCAGATTCCCGTAGTTCTCTAACATCACGTCCCTGTACAATTCCCGCTGACCGAGGTCCAGGCATTCCCACTCCTCTTGAGTGAAATCTATGGTCACATCCTGGAATGTCAGCAGCCCCTGAAATATAAAGGACATGAGCCACGTGGACCTGGGAAGACTTCCTTATGTGACCCAAGGTGAAACCAGCAAGAAAAATGGTTTTGATTTAGGAGAATGTCTGGTGTTACACAAGAATATAATTTTTATACTGCTCTATTTTCCACAATATTTATAACCACAGGAAAAGAGAATGAGACATGATCCACAGACCACTATAGAAACTATTCTGATCTGGAAGAAAAATTATAAAAGAATCACATCAACACTGACCTATCTATTTTTGAGAGTTGTACTCGTGTGACACAGGATAAACTGTCTATCAACGAAATCATGTTAGTCACTCAGTCATGTCTGATTCTTTCCGACCCCATGGACTGTAGCATGCCAGGTTTCTCTGTCCATGGGATTTTTCAGGCAAGAATACTGCAGTGAGTTGCCATTTCCTTCTCCAGGGGACTCTTCCCCACCAAGGGACTGGACCCGGGTCTCCCACATTGCAGGCAGATTCTTCACCATCTGAGCCACCAGGGAAGCCCTCTATCAAGGAACCGGGAAATATTTTTAAAAAGCATGACGCTCTGATCTAAGAGTTCTGGAGTGGGGCCAATGTGCCGCATTTTTAACAAGCTTATTTTAACTAGTAAAGTTGAAAATTCTGATACATGAATGACCGTTCTGTAAAGCAAAGAGGTAGACCACTAAGGTAAGAATTGATACTTAACTTTGAATTTTAAGTGTTTTACAAAATTGACAGGTCTGATACAATAGTACCCATAGCAGCAGTAATCCTTTGAACTATTTAGTATATACTATATGTCTTTCTAAAAGTTTTTACAGGGTCTTGAATGCATCACATAAATAATAGAAAATCAACAACATTGATGTTCCACCGTTTTGCAAATATTTCGACAAACATTCATTAAATGACAGATCTTGAATTTGCTTCAGTTTATGTGAACTAAAATTTAACTAGTAAAACACAAATGCACAGAGACAACACTAAAGAAAGTGCATAGGAGTTTTTCTAGGGTCTTCCCTGGTACTCTGAGCTCCCAAGTCAGGGGGCTGGTTTCAGTCCCTTGTTAGAGAACTAGATCCCACACGCCACAACTAAAGTAGGCCTGCTGCAACAAAGTCTCCCACATGGCTCCAAGATTCTGCAGGCTACAACCAAGACACAACTCAGCCAAACATAAATACGTGTATTTTTTTTTTTTAAAGAACTTTATATAACTGGGGAGAATACCAAAACAAGAAAAAAAAATATTTTAACGTTTTCCTGTAATTGACATATATTACAATGAGACTGTATACTTACTAAGAGTATTAAGGAAAAGCTAACATTCACAAAACTAAGATCACGGCATCCGGTCCCATCACTTCATGGCAAATAGAAGGGGAAAGAGTGGAAACAGTGGCTGACTTTATTTTTGGGGGCTCCAAAATCACTGCAGATGCTGACTGCATCCACGAAATAAAAAGACGCTTACTCCTTGGAAGGAAAGTTATGACTAACCTACAGAGCACATTGAAAAGCAGAAACATGACTCTGTCCACAAAGGTCCGTCTAGTCAAGGCTATGGTTTTTCCAGTAGTCATGTACGGATGTGAGAGTTGGACTATAAAGAAAGCTGAGCACATTAGAATTGATGCTTTTGACCTGTGGTGTTGGAGAAGACTATTGAGAGTCCCTTGGACTGCAAGGAGATGCAATCAGTCCATCCTCAAGGAAATCAGTCTGGAAGTTCATTGGAAGGACTGATGTTCAAGCTGAAACGCCAATATTTTGGCCATCTGATGTGAAAAACTGACTCATTTGAAAAGACCCTGATGCTGGGAAAGATTGAAGGCAGGAGGAGAAGGGGACGACAGAGGATGAGATGGTTAGATGGCATCACTGATTCAATGGACATGAGTTTGGGTAAACTCCAGGAGTTGGTGATGGACAGGGAGACCTGGAGTGCTGCAGTTCATGGGGACCCAAAGAGTCAGACACGAATGAGCGACTGAACTGAACTCATTCATGTTCAGTTCAGTTCAGCTGAGTTCATTCATATTCATGTCAATAAAATCAATATTCATGTCAATAAAATCAGTTCATATTCAGTTCAGTTCAGTCATTCATATTCATATCAATAAAATCGAGATTATTGTTAATGGGTTAAAATATATACATCTACTTGTGGATGATATTCTTTGTATATTTTAAATACACTAGGGCATGAGACAAGTGCTCCGGCCTGGTGCACTGGGAAGACCCAGAGGAATCGGGTGGAGAGGGAGGTGGGAGGGGGGATCGGGATTGGGAATACATGTAAATCCATGGCTGATTCATATCAATGTATGACAAAACCCACTGGAAAAAAAAAACTATAGTCCACCTAGAGGGATGGGATGGGGGAGGGGGAAGCTTCAGAGGCTTGGGATATATGTAGACATGTCTGATATATGTTGTACAGCCGAACTTAACATTGTAAAGCAATTATACTCCAATAAAAAAAATACTTTAAAAAAAAATAAATAAATACACTAGGGTGTAAACATATACAATGGTATAAGATAAATTAGAGCTCTTGGTTCTGAAACTTTTATTTCTTGAAAAACTGTATCATTTTGTTGAGCTGTATGTTAGAAATTCAACACAGGTGAAAACAGATTAGCACCAATAGGATTGTTACAAATATTCTGTAAAAAAATGTAAAAATGTGAGTAAGAAGACTATGTCTGTGGTATGAGCGTGGAGTGTACTGGAAACATCACACTTGGGCTTGAGTGATGAAAACTCCCACTCCTAAAACCCAGTATCTATCATCAACACAGTGAGTGTTCATTCTCCAAAGCAAAGAGAAACCAAGAAGATGTGGAGTTTCTCCATTAAGTGTGAGGATTTTCACCTGATCCTCATTCCATTTTTCCACAGCCTTGTTTAAAGACAGAGGGGGAAAAAAAATGAACTTTATAGCCTGATAATCTCAGAGAAATCACCAGAGCCAGTGGACATCATCTGTCATGGTGTAAATGGATCACACAGAAGATGTTCTATCAGAACCTGGGCATTTCGGAAAAATAAGGAAATTATAACTTGAACCCAACATAAAAAATATCAGTTTTATGCAAAATTCATTTCATATATGCTTCCTCTGTTTTGTATCCTAACAGTGTTGTCACGCGCGAGTGTGTGTTCCTTGGTTCTTTGTCTCATCACAACAAAAATTTGGTGTGACGGACATGAAAGCCCCTTGGCGGGTCACAGCTCTCAGAGGACAGACCCTGTTATAGCTCTTAAATAAATCAGTGTTACAGCTCTATTTATTTAGATAATAGCCAGAAAATCCATCTTGTAGTTGTGAGGACGTGTCGATCCCAAGACACAAGAGAAGATCGCCCCATCGCGCGGGAGAGAGAGAGAGAGAGAACAAGGAAGAGGGCTTTGGCTCCTCTTTTTATCGGTTCCTCTACCCCAGTGCCTCTCTTATGTAAATCGGGCCTCGGCAGGCGCGTTGTTTGTTTTACATGAGGTTCTCACTCCAGTCCCAGGACCTTTCCTTGTTCTATTTTCGCGGGCTTTCCCTTCCAGGTCTTTTAGCCACCGCCATTTTGGACTCTTTTTCCCTATTCTAACTACCTAACAATGTGTTTAACTAGTAAGTCTTAGCATTACAGAGGACAGTATCTCCTAGTTTTCTTTTTATTTCTGAGCTTTTTCTGAAAAATTCTGGATCACTGAGTTTATTCAATATATAAGCGCATTTTCTAACTCCTAAAGAGCTGAAATTGCATCCCCATGTAAACTCATCATGCCATTTCCCCTAGTTCCCTAAGATCCCAACACCGAACCACTTCCCAGTGGGAATCTCGGATACCAGTGCCTCTCCGTGTTTCTCTCTCACAAAGGGAATATATTCACCCGTTGAAAGTCGCTAATTCATAAGTTGAGAATTCATCATGCTCCGTAGAAAGCCAGGATACAGACAAGGGAGACAAGATTCTGGGACTCAAGGAAGAAGTGGTCTAAAGAGCCAGGCTTCACTATGATAAGAAGAAAAGAAAAAATAAAGAAGTTGATAACAAACACCCAGGCACAAAAGTTAGAAGCAGAGAACTAAAGGTTTGCAGGTTCTCAGTCCAGGCATTTCAGGAAGAAAAGCAGACACAGCCCCAGACCCGGGACAGGACTCGTACCTGAGAAGCTGCCATTTCCTCCTCTTCTTCCTCCTGCTCTGCGTCTTCTCTGGGGATGTTACATCCCAAACTCACATCTGCATCTTGAGAAAATACCTTCAAAGGCATCCATGCAGCTGTTTAACCTGCAACTGCTGCAGGGAAAGAGAAGAAAAAGTTTTCCTGTTTCCCTCACCCTTTTCTGAGCTCCTTCTCGACTTTCTGTGTTCCCAATCTGTAGTGGGGAATCAAGACTAACCTGATAATGCTAATCACATCCTGGTGCTCTACACTATTTGCAGATCGTCCGGGCTAGTTCTCCTTCGTTTTCGAGTCACAGAGAACACTTCACGAGAGACAGTAGACCCTACTTCTGGATTACCTGACCCACCCTAGGAGGGTTGTGAAAGAAACGTAAGAGGAAGACCCGCATTCAGAGCCCTGAGGGGAAACCTCACACCTGAGACCTCAGGAAGGGAGGGTTTAGGGAGGGAACTTCTAGAAGCAAAGAAGGTCAACCTGATTCCCTAGGGAGGGGCTCTTTCTAGGATGGGTGTGGTCATCCACAGCCTGCCTGTAACCTTGGGGGCTGGGAGGGGAGAGGTGAGTGTTTGGTGGGAATCACCTGGGGGTCTTGGGTTCCTGCCAGGCTTGACTTGCAGAATTCTTCCCAAATATCTCCCCTGTCCTTAGTTTTTTTCACCCACCTCTGCAGCCTGGGGACACAGGTTTTCACAAAATGATTTGCTTTAGGACCACCTCTCTGCAGGCGTGGCACCTCCAACTTCAGAGACCAGGAGCCTGGAGGCATTTCCATCCTCGCTTTCTTGGAGAAGAAACCAGGGGCAGCAGGAGGCCTGGCGTGCTGCAGTCCAGGGCGACTGAGCACCTGAACTGAACTGAACTGAACTGAGCTGGACACGCTAGGTTCACAGTGCGTATGGGCAGAGCCAAATGCCTCTGAAAATGATGCCCTAAATGCTATCTGATGACCGACCAAGAAGTAATGATCCGTGTTGTCATAAGTTACATCACACAGGAGTTAACACCTGAGAATGTTGTTGCTCTACTTCCTGTCTGTGTTTTCCTAGGTTTTATGAATCAACTGCTACAGTTCGTTGTCTCCTCCATTTAGAGAGCTCTATTTTCCCACATCTTTAAAGCATAATGACCAAGGAAAAATTAAAGATAGAAACATATTCATCTTTCTCATATTATATATTCTAAAAAATATTCAGTCTGCATTCACCAGTACCAACTTTGTAGAAGATTTATTTCACTGCAGATTTGAGAATAAAGTATAGACATTTCCCATGTGGACAATCTTGTTCCCACATGTGGACAATCTCCCTACTTAGCTTTCCCCACCAGAGTGAGCATTTGTTACCACTGCTGAATCTACGTGGGCAATAAATAGATAAACTCTCTAGTTTAACCCTCTTTTCCTGTAGGAATGTGTACTCCATACCTCTAGATAAATGTTTAATAACATGTGTCCATCATGACAGTTTAACACAAATTATTTCATGGTCCTGAAAGTTCTCTAGACTTAGGATATTCATAGTCCCTCCTTTGAAACCCACAGAAATCATGGACCTTTTCAATCTCTTCTATATTTCTTACTAGATTCCCAGGTGACTGAGTGGTAAGGCATCTGCCTGCTGATACAGGTCATCCAGGTGATGCGGGTTCGATCCGTAGGTCTGGAAGATCCCCTGGAGGAAGAGATGGCAACCCACTCCAGTATCCTTTCCTGGGAAATCAATGGACAGAGGTGAGCATGGCAGGCTACAGCCCCTGGGATCACAGATACTCAGACACAAGTGAGCACACATAAGAACATTTACCTACACCAGAAAGTCTTATTGTAAAAATCCTACTTTTTGTATCATTTTCAAATGGGCTTCTTTCACTTAGTAATGAAGGAGGAAACAGACAGAGCTGGACTCCATCTTAGACCAGACTGTGAGCATTAGGCTAAAGGCATGGTCACCCTCCCAGTGGACTCTGAACTTTGTGCCCTGGTGTCTATAGAAATGGCATACCAATGGAAAATCAGATCCCACCCCGGCCCCCCATAAAAGAGCCTCAGGAGTTATACTTGGACTCTGTTGCCCAAAAGAATATGGTAATTATCTCTGTAATACAACAAAATGGTAAATCCCATTCTGTTTATTGGGATATGACCACAGGCCTGTTGATAAATATCCACTGCTTACTTAGTCCTGTGACACAAGAATCATGGGTTAACTTTGATCGTATCTCTCTTTTACCTTGTCCAGACTAGTTTCAAGGAGTTGGGGAGGTGGGTTTGAGCAAGTACACTTAGGGTATATAAAGTTTTCACAAAAACTGTTCAGGGTCCTTGGATAAGAGGAGACTCTGCCTTGGCCCCGCCCGTGTGATAAACTGCACTCCACTATCTGCATTGTCCTTCTGAGTCAGTTTGTTTCCCAGAACACAGGGCTACAACAGTAAAATGCATGGAATGATTGTCAATGTATTTTATGCCTTAAAGCTTAACATGCAAAAGCTTAAGAACTACCTCTGCGCCTATATTCCTGCTCAGTAAATAAGTTCATCAATACCATTTTTGAAATTCTGTACATATCTGTTAAGACAATATTTGCACAAATATAGAGATCAGACGTGGACACAGCAGGAGAAGAAGAGGGGGACCAATTGAAAGGGTACCATTGACATATGTACACCAGCATGGGTAAAACGTTGGAGAAGACTCTTGAGAGTCCCTTGGACTGCAGGGTGATCCAACCAGTCCATCCTAGAGGAAATCAGTCCTGATATTCTATGGAAGGACTGATGTTGAAGCTGAAACTTCAATACGTTGGCCATCTGATGTGAAGAAGTGACTCATTTGAAGAGCCCCTGACGCTGGGAAAAATTGAAAGGGGAAGGAGAAGGGGCCGACAGAGGATGAGGTGGTTGGATGGCATCACTAACTCAGTGGACATGAGTTTGAGCAAGCTCCAGGAGTTGGTGATGGACAGAGAGACCTGGCGTGCAGCACTCCATGGGGTCTCAAAGAGTCAGACACGACTGAGCAACTGAACTGAACTGATGGTTAAAATAGGTAGCTGGTGGGAAGCTGCTGTTTACCACAGCGAGTTTAGCTTGGTGGTCTGTGCTGAGCAGAGGGGTGAAACTGAGACCACGGGAGGGAGGGCCAAGAGGGAGAAGATTTATGCATACTTACGGCTGATTGACGATGTCATATAGCTCAAACTAGCACAACATTGTAAAGCAATTATATTCCAACAGATAAATAAATAAATAAATAAATAAATAAATGTCTCAAAAGGAAAAAAAAGCTAAACAGACTGGTCACCCAGTGTTGGAGAATCCATCTGACAGTGCAGGGGACAAGGGCCTCATCCCTGGTCCAGGAATACTCCACATGCTGTGGGGAGACTAAGCCTGTGCCCCACAGCTGCTGAGGCTGGGTGGGGCAGCTTAATCTTTTCAATGGGCAGGAGGCAAAAGAAAGATGCTCACCACCACTAAACAATAATAAATGCAGAACAAAGGTACAGGGATATATCACCGCATGCCAGTCAGAATAACAATGAGCAAAAAGCCCACTAGTAATATCGCAAACGCTGAAGGGGCTTGGAGATCAGGGAACCTCCTACATGGCTGCAGGGAATGTAAACTGGTGCAGTCATGAGGGAGGACGGTGTTGAAGTTCCTTAAAAAACATAACCTCCTGGCATTTAAGGAAATGAATTCCATGAAAAGTAGACAAAACAGATTAATTGACAAACTGACAAGTTTTATAGTTTGTAGTAAATCGTCTGCAATTCTGAAATGACCAGTTTTGATCTGGCATTTCTAAATTCTCTAAGTTAAATGTGTAAGAATACACATACACTCACATATTCCTTCTTGGTTTTCTCACTGCTAACACGTATACCTTCAGATATTTATATCCTGTAATCAATGTGTGTTATATAAATCATATTATGTATATATCTTCAGATATTTCTATATTGCATTCAAAGTATGAGAAAGCCATGAGAAAACAGTTCCTTTAAGCCTTACAAGACACATGTGCTAAGAATGATACAGGGTAAGATTTTATAAATCTTGGTTCAGAATTTTCCCATCATGGCTGTTGATTATTCTCTTTGTGACTTTGTTAAACTTACATTTGCTTAAATGAGCCCCTGAAAAGTTTTAGCTAAAAGAAGAACAAAGGACAATTGCAGCAGGTGAGTTTATGACTCTAGGTCCTCAGAGAACTCACAGCAAGCCTTGAGGTCCCCTGAGGAAGGTCAAGGCTAGAACCAGGCAGAGAAATTTCCAGTACTTGGGGCTCAGACCTGACCCTGGGTGAACTGCTCTGGACCCCGCACGCTGAGTGTGGATGGGTCCATTCAAACAAAGACGAGCATGATTTCGCGGAGCTCTGAGGGTGTCACTGAAGGGGGGCCTGTGCAGTAGACCCTGGGTTTCAGCTAGACTGCTGGTCCCAAGGAAGGGGTCATCTAGTGCAGGTGCTCACAGGACTGGCTGGTGTGAGTTCAAGGTGCAGGGGTTTAGTTGCTCCGAGGCATGTGGGATCTTCCTAGATCAGGGATCGAACCTGTGTCTCCTGCATTGGCACAAGGATTTTTTACCCACTGAGGCACCAAGGAAGCCCCAGATGCTGTGTGTGATGCTGCTTTTCCTTAGTGAGGAACACACAACCCATTGAGAGCTCACATGAGACCTCTCTGGAAATGCATGGCGGAAACTGCAAGGAAGCTCTCTTTGATCCCCCCAAAGTCTTAGGCTGCTAGTGGAGGGGGGGAGTGTTCTGATGAACAGATGACAGAGATGAGAATGTGGCAAATACAGTAGGTTTCTGAGAATCCGGGAAATCAAATTCTGTCCTCCTGAGTTAGGAGAGTTTCTGGGTAGCGCAAAGGACTAACACTACTAGACAGAGGTTATTTTCCCAGACTTAGATCTGGGAAAAAGGGAAACAGTGACAGACTTTATTTTCTTGGGCTCCAAAATCACTGCAGACGGTTACTGCAGCCATGAAATTAAAAGACGCTTGCTCCTTGGGAGAAAAGCTATGACAGTTCATTTTAGTGGCTCAGTCGTGTCTGACTCTTTGTGACCCCATGGACTGCAGCATACCACGTTTCCATGTCCATCACCAATACTTGGAGCTTGCTCAAACTCATGTCCATCGAGTCAATAATGCCATCCAAGCCTCTCATCCTCTGTCGTCCCCTTCTCCTCCCACCTTCAATCTTTCCCAGCATCAGGGTCTTTTCCAATGAGTCAGTTCTTCACATCAGGTGACCAGAGTATTGGACTGTTGCCTCTTGACCTGCATATAGATTTCTCAGGAGGCAGGTAAAGTGGTCTGGTATTCCCATCTCTTTAAGAATTTTCCACAGTTTGTTTGGATCCACACAGTCAAAACAAACAGCATATTAAAAAGTGGAGGCATCACTTTGTCAACAAAGGTCTGTGTAGTCAAAGCTATGGTTTTTCCAGTAGTCATATACGGATATGAGTTGGACTATAAAGAAGGCTGAGTGCCGAAGAATTGATGCTTTCAAACTGTGGTGCTAGAGAAGACTCTTGAGAGTCCCTTGGACTGCAAAGAGATCAAATCAGTCAGTCCTAAAGGAAATCAACCCTGAATATTCATTGAAAGGACTGATGATGAAGCTGAAGCTCCAATACTTTGGCTACTTGATGCAAAGAGTCAACTCACTGGAAAAGACCCTGATGCTGGGAAAGATTGAAGGCAGGAGAAGGGGATGACAGAGGATGAGATGGTTGGATGGCATCACTGACTCGATGGACATGAGTTTGAGCAAGCTCCAGGCATTGATGATAGACAGGGAAGCGTGGTGTGCTGCAGTCCATGGGATCGCAAAGAGTCAGACACGACTGAGCAACTGAACAAGACAGCATCTGTTAAAACTTACTATTGGGGGTACTTTTAGAGGGAGAAATTTATAAATTTCCATCTTTCTGTAGATATTTGTCTATTTAGATTTTCTGTAACTATTTGGGAATGGGTCTGTATTGGTAAAATATATTTTAGTGGAAAACATCTTTATCACCACCCAGACTTGCAAATTAATTGACATTGAGATGGACAAATATATACAATAAATTTTAACATAAAAATTTCTGTCATCATGGTCTTCCTTTTAATTATAGGGCTTAGAAATCCTCAGGCACTTTGGTTCTATTTCTCTGATCATACTTAAGTGATGCTGAAGCTCAGGGATCAGGAAAGAACCCACTGTTGGGTAGAAAAATTTCTCAGAGGAACAGAGAAGTCAGCACAATACAAGAGTTTCATTGCCAGGCTCTCAGCTGTCAGCTCAGCATTTCCTGCTCATTCCATATGAGAACCTGTCTGCCTGCCCAGATCGCATAAAAGAAAAAGCCCCTCAGGACACTGCAGTGGTCTCTTTGGGAATAACAAGTTGATTGTAGTTTTTTGGGGGGAGGGTAATTAACAGTTTTTAGAAAGCTAATTACAAGTTTTACACAAGTATGCTTTTGTTCCATGAGCCTACCTTCTCATTGCAGCTAAAAGTGAAAAGATAATCGCAATTCTGAGGGAAGGGGAGGTCACGGAATCACAAATGCATATCTAGGGGTGTGACAGCCTTCATCTAACACAGGTGCTGATTTTCAAACCAGCACACCTCCTCCCCCAGTGTAATGCAACAGAAAGGAGTCAGATACCGATTTTCTTTTTTTTTTTTTTTTTGTTTTTGGCCATTACATCCCACTAACAGGCTGCGTTACAAGAAAAAAGGGAAAGGTGTGTGTATGTGTGTGTGATAGTTAATGGTAATTTACACCTGGTACCCTGAGCAAATTTCATTTGTAACATGGGCGGGAATTCTGAGCTTGAATCTGGGATCTTTCGAAGTGTGCCAGAACTTACTGGGAAAGAGTAAATCATGCAAATTCCTCGTCAGTTAAGTTGGCTAGAAATCACGGAAGGAAGGAAGGAAGAAAGGAAGAAGTGAAGGATAGCTCAAGAGCAACTATTTTGAGACAGGAAGCTGCATCTATCTTCAAACCAAAGACAACTGGTAAATCTGTGCCAGTTTGAGAAGCAGCAACTTCAGATACCTGAATTTTGACTGTGCCTCTCACTCCTGATCCGTGAGGGGTAAACCTCTCACTGCCATCCACAACTGTCTTCCCCTTCTTTCTAGAAGGCTCCCTCTGTTCAGACCAGGTTCCCTTCCAGTCCTGAAAGAGGACTGCACACCCACCTGCCACAGTCTGTCCCCCAGGAGGAAGGCAGGTTGTTCCACCTCTCGAATTATTCTCAGGTGCACCTTGCCATTCCCAGGTACAAAAGCCCTCACACTATTGCTTAGCCCATAAGAACCTTGTATTTGCTGATTCTTCTTTGCACCCTGGTCTCTGTCACCTTGTTATTGTTTATTCTGGACTCCAAACTGCTGGGGGAACCACTGCTGTTTAATTTTCCCTTATGGAGGAGGTGTTCAAAGCAAGAGTTTAACAACCAGACTTCAAAACCAGTTCAAGTTTTGCAGCGCTGTTGGCTGAGATCAGGGGAGCCAGCACTACCTAAGACCTAACCTGCAGCTTCAATTAACTCTGGACATTTTTATTTTTCATACTCTGTTCTCAAATACAATGCTTATCTTCTTTTTAAAATCTCTGCAAATCTGATTTCTAGCTCAGTTCCTACCACCATCCCCTGCTTATGGCTTGGAATTTTCAATTCACTCAGAAAGGGAGAGATTTTTGCTGGGGAATCCTGTATCAGGCGCTCAGTGAAAGCCCTCACTATCTTTTGAGTGGAAAAGCAAGGTGTTCCCCAGCATCTTTGAAGAAGGCATTTTAAATATCTCCTTTGGTTTGCTTGCCCCTCTTGACTTTATTCCACCCATAGGGTGCCCAGGGCTGCTGTCTCTCCCTGGAGCAAAGGCTTTCTAGCTTAATAGCTGTCTGCTCCCTCATCTCAGAATCAACCTGTCCCGCTTCCTGATACCCAGCTCCACAGCACAAACGCAAGCTCCCCACCCCGCAGGTGACCTCTGGAGGCACCGGGTGACCTCTGGAAGCAAGAGACCCCAGCAGAACCCAGGGTGAAGCTCCCTCCTCCTTTGCCCTCCCAAAGCCCGCCTCAGATGGGCTTCAATCCTGCTGCCTTCAAGTCCCCTAGGAAGGGCTTCAGGTATTTTTCCACCGCACTTAAACATTCCGTGACCCTCCATCAAGTTGTTTTGGCCCCAGCTCTGCTCCTGGAAGCCACACTCACTGTACTCATCCTCCCAGAACGGAACTGCCCACTCCACAGCCAACTGCCCACTCGACAGCCCACAGGGCCCCAGGGTTGGACTTCAAGGGCTTTGGTTCTTTCTCAGACACGATTTATTAATTTTTTTTTTTTTTTTGAAAAGGCAGTGAGGCTAAAGATGGGGAACTGTAAACTTCTGCTTGCTCTCACCGGGTCTCCTCTCTAGCTGATAGCACAGAAAAGAACCTCTCCCCGCCCCTCCTCCCCCCAGGCTAAAGCCAGGGTGTGAGTCTCCGCTTAGCAAGGGTGTGCCCCTAGTTTGAACTCATTTGACCCGGTTAAGGAGCCAGAAAATAAGAATCATCAGCCAGTTCCGCGCTCCCCTCCCTGCCCACCCTCCACCACCCTCACGGGCGGCTTGGACAGCTGTGAAATGTCGGTGCAAAGGGCAGAAAAAGCCAGGGCAGGGGGAGCTCCGCACCTCTGGGTGATGTTAGCAATAAGAAAAATCTAGAAGTGTGATGGGAGGTGGGGGTTCCAGGCTGGATCTCTGGAAGTGAGGCATGGGGATGGGGGTGGGCAGCGTGGAGGCCTCGGCGGGAACCAGGCGGCGGGCCGGGGTGCGCGGCGAGGCCACCCACCTCTTCATGTAGCTGCTCAGGCTGTAGAGCTGCCCGTCGAGGCGCACGAACCCGTCTCCGAAGACGTTGAAGCCCCCGCGCGCGGCGGCGGGCTCCGCGGGCGCGGGCACCACGAGCTGGTCGCCGCGCAGCTGGAACGCGCCGGGCTGCAGCCGCAGCAGCTGGCCCAGGGGCAGCAGGGCCAGCTCGCAGTCGCACGTCCACAGGCTGCGCAGCTCCCCCGACGAGATGGACGTCAGGCTCGGCCTGGCCGCGGGCGCGCTCTCCAGCCCCGCCATGGCCGGGCTTCGCTGTTGATGGCCCGCGGGGAGGCGCCGGCGCCCCGACTCGGTCCGCCCGGGACCCCTGGACGCCGCTCAGGTCCCCACCGGCGAGGAGCGCAAAGCTGCGGCCACCGCGCGGAGACCCGATTTTCTATTTCACTCTGAGAGGAAGAGTCTATAGACAAGAAGTATCAGGGGTAAGTGGTTATTTCACAAAAAAAAGGAAATTCTTGAGGTTCCAAATCTAGTCCATTGCCAAAGCCACACAGAAGGAAAGAAGGATTCTGACTCTTGAGCTGGACTAGTAAAGAGAGGCCAGGACTATAGATCCAACAACAATCCATGACCACTCTGAATTTATAATTTAGTGTAATCCACAATGACTTTGATTCCTGGCATCGACTGCGAGTGACAATGCAGCTTAGACTTTTAATTTTCTTAAGAACCGTAGGGTTTTTTCTTTAATTGTTTGTTTTTGGTTGCACTGAGTCTTCATTGCTGCGTAGGCTTTCTCTAGTTGGGGTGAGCGGGGGCGACTCCTTGCTGTGGTGCCCAGGCTTCTCATTGCAGTGGCTTCTCTTGCTGCAGATCACAGATTCTAGGCGCTCAGCCTTCAGTATCTGCAGCATGTGGGTTCAGTAGTTTGGGGTATGCCGCTCTAGAGAGCAGGCTCAAAAGTGCTGGCGCACAGGCTTAGCTGCTCGAGGACGTGTGGAATCTTCCCGGACCAAGGATGGACCCCGTGTCCCCGCACCAGCAGGTGGATTCTTATCCACTGTGGCACCAGAGGAGTCCTTAAGAACAGTAGTTTTGAACTCAGTCTGAAGTTCCGCCTCATTTACGAAACCATAGATTAAATTTTCCGGGTTATTGCAGGTGTGCGTGCCTATGACACGTTCTGCTTCTAGTAATGAGTAAGATGAATCTACAAGTCACTGAGTCCTGTGCAGAAATGGTGAACCGAGATGACAGTTCCTGGTATAAAATTGTTTGCTTTATCTCTGAGTATACCAAGTGCTTGATGGAGACAGTAATTGTTACCTCCTGAAAATGTCTTTGATCTGTTAAATTGATGAGACTGTTTTCCCTATTGAAGAAAAGGAATCAGCACATAAGAAAAGTGTACATTTATAATAATGAGTTTCAGATAGCCCCAGTCAGGCTCAAATACACCATGATGCTTTCACTCATCTAAAAATATTCTACTATCAATTGTTGTTGTTGTTTAGTTGTAAGTCATGTCTGACTCTTTGTGACCCCATTGACTAGAGCCCACCAGCTTCCTCTGTTATGGGATTTCCCAGGCAAGAATACTGGAGTGGATTGCCGTTTCTTTCTCCAGAGGATCTTCCTGACCTGGGGATTGAACCCATGTCTCCTGCGTTGGCAGGAAGTTTCTTTACCACTGAGCCACCAGGGACGCCCAAAATATAATGACACATTACCAAGAGAGCTCAATATCTATTTAAACTATTGAGAGAACAGAGCTACCTGGATTTGTCAGATATCACAGTGATTAATTGTGCTAGATTTGTTGCCAGCCAAGTCAGGTTTAAGTCCTTTCTTGCCTGTGGTGGTTTAGTTGCTAAGTCATTCCAGGTTTCCCTGCCCTGTTTCATCTCCCTGAGTTTGCTCAAACTCATGTCCATTGAGTCAGTGATGCCATCCAACCATCTCATCCTCTGTCACCTCCTTTTCCTCCTGCCCTCAATCTTTCCCAACATCAGGCTCTTTTCCAGTTACTTAGCTCTTCCCCTCAGGTGGCCAAAGTATTGGAGCTTCAGCCTCAGCATCAGTCCTTCCAATGACTATTCAGGGCTGAGTTCCTTTAGGATTGACTGATTTGATCTCCTTGCTGCCCAAGGGACTCTTATGAGTCTTCTACAGCACACAGTTTGAAAGCATCAATTCTTTGACCCTCAGCCTTCTTCAGGGTCCAACCTTCACATCCATACATGGTTACTGGAAAAACCATAGCTTTGACTATAGGGACCTTTGTCAGCAAACTGATGTCTCCACTTTTTAGTATGCTGTCTAGACCTTCATAGCAGTGGTTCACTCATTTATAAGAGCTCTTTTTTTTTTCAGATTTTTTTCTGCTTTTATTTTATTCATTTTAAGTTAATTTTTTATTTGAGTATGTCGGGGCAGTCTCAGCGTGGGTTGGAAAAGAATTTCCAGACACAGAGTATTTCAGAAGGGGATGCATTTATTAAGAGCAGGGAGCAGAAGTAATGAAGGGGCTACAAATGCAGCTGGCTGGAGGGAGACTGTGCTTTTCGTGGGTTAGCAGCTGATTTTTACAGCCTCAAGACAAAGAAAATTCCTGCTGGAAGGCTAGCACTAGGTTATTGGATAGGGCACTATAGTGGCTACCAGGATGGGCATTTTTGCCTAATTTGGTGTTAAGTCTGCTTGTGATGATGGAAGGGGGTGGGGGCAGAGCTTTTGGCAATGGTTACAAAGGGGTTTTTCCAGCAGTCACATACAGATGTGAGGGTTAGACTGTAAAGAAGGCTTGAGTGCCGAAAAATTGATGCTTTCGAACTCCGGGGCTAGAGAAGACTCTTGAGAGTCCCTTAACAGCAAGGAGATCAAACCAGTCAAGCCTAAAGGAAGTCAACCCTGAATATTCATTGGAAGGACTGATTCTGAAGCTGAAGCTCCAATACTTTGGCCACCTGATGTGAACAGCCAATTCACTGGCCCTGATGCTGGAAAAGATTGAGGGTAGGAGGAGAAGGGGACAACAGAGAATGAGATGGTTGGATGGCATCACCAACTCACTGGATATGAGTTGAGCAAACTCTGGGAGATACCGAAGGACAGGGAAAGCTGGTGTGCTGCAGTCCATGGAGTCGCAAAGAGTCAGACACAACTGAGCGACTGAACAACAATGACCAAGGGGCTCAGACAGTTCCAGAGATGACCTTGTTTCTGGGCTCCATGTCTGAGGCCTTGGGGCAAGACTCTACAGAGCATAGTTGATTTATAATGATGCATTCGTTTCTGCAGTACAGCAAAGTGAATCAGTATACGTATACATGTATCCACTCTCTTTTAGATTCTTTTCCTGTATAGATCATCCCAGAGTACTGAGTAGACTTTCCTGTGCTGTGTGGGAGGTCTTGTCAGTTGTCTATTTTATATATAGCTGTGTGTATATGGGGCTTTCCTGGTGGCTCATATGGTAAGGAATGGGTCAGGAAGATCCCCTGGAGAAGGGCATGGCAACCCACTCCAGAATTCTTGCCTGGAGAATTCCATGGATAGAGGAGCCTGGCGGAGTGCAGTCCATGGGGTCACAAAGAGTCAGACATGACTGACAACTAACACTTTCACTACTTCAGCGTGTATATGTCTATCCCAATTTTCCAATTTATCCCTCCCCAACTTCCCCCTCAGTAATTATGTTTGTTTTCTACATCTGTGGTTCAATTTTTATTTCATATATAGGTTCATTTGTACAATTTTTTTTTTTAGATTCCACATATAAGTGATATCTTATGATATATATATAAGAGCTCTTTAAAATTTGTATATTAAAATCTCGGAAATCTCTTAGTAAAATAAAATCAAGAAAGTAATATATCTCTGTGGAAATGAATAATAAGTGGACAAGATTAAATTTCACTTGGTATAACACATGTGGCCCATGCCTCATTTTTCTATGCAGGAAACTCTAGCTCAGAAGGCAAATATTCTTCACAGAGAACTGGAAGAATGGCCATCAGAGATTTTGCAATAGAATTGATCTTCATATCCCAGAATGTATTTGGAATCCTGGGAAATTTCTGTCTTCTTTACCATTATCTCTTCCTTCACTTTGCTGGGTGCAGGCTAAGATCCACAGATCTGATCGTTGAGTATCTGCTTATAGCCCACTCCTTGGTCATGCTCTCTACAGGAACCCCAAGGACAATGGAAGTGTTTGGGTGGAAATATTTTCTCAATGATACTGAATGCAAAATTGTTTACTACACCAAAGAGAGGCCAGGGAGTGTCCGTTGGTAGCACCTGCCTCTTGAGTGTCTGCCAGGCCATCACCATCAGTCCCAGGAACTCCACGTGGGAACAGCTTAAAATGAAAGCTCCCAAGTACACTGGATCTGCTGTTTTCCTCTGCTGGGTTGTGCCATGCTGATAAATATTCTATTTACTAGGTATGTGAAAGATCATTGGAGTAACAGAAACATCACAAGGAAGAAAGATTTGGGATTGTGTTATGGTGTGATTCATAATAGAATCAAAGTTTTACTGAGTGTAGGATGGTTTTTACTTCCTGCTGTGTCATGTCTGGTCTCACGATCTGGTTCAGAGGCTCCATGGTTTTCATCTTGTACAGGCCCAAGCAAAGGGTGCAATATATGCATAGGGCCAGCATCTCTTCAAGATCCTCCCCTGAATCTAGAGCTACCTAGAGCATCCGGTCCTGGTGAGCATCTTTGTGTCTTTGTACAGTGTCTCCTCCATGTTTCACATTTGTTTGGCTCTTTTTAACAATCCCAGCTGGTGGCTGGTGGCTGGTGGCTGGTGACTTCTGCTGCACCCATTACTGCATACTTCCCAACTGTAAGCCCCTACATTCTCATGAGTCATGGTTGCAGAGTACCCAGGCTCTCCTTTTCTTGGATAAAGATGAAATAATCACCTAATCTTATGTTGTTCAGTCACTAAGTTGTGTCCAACTCTTTGCGACCCCATGGACTGCACCACACCAGGCTCCCCTCTCCTTTACTGTCCCCAGGAGTTTGCTCAAATTCTTGTCCATTGAATCAGTGATGATATCTAACCATTTCATCCTCTGCCACCGCCTTCTCCTCCTGCCCTCAATCTTTCCCATCATCAGGGTCTTTTCCAATGAGTCAGCTCTTTATATCAGGTGGCCAAAGTATTGGAGCTTCAGCTTCAGCATCAGTCCTTCCAGTGAATATTCAGGGTTGATTTCCTCTAGGATTGACTGGTTTGATCTCTTTGCTGTCCAAGGGACTGTTAAGAGTCCTCTCTAGCACCACAGTTGGAAAGCATCAGTTCTTCAGCACTCAGCCTTCTTTATGGTCCAACTCTCATATCCATACATGACTACTGGAAAAACCATAGCCTTGACTAGACGGATGTTTGTTGGCAAAGTAATGTCTCTGCTTTTTAATATGCTGTCTAGGTTGGTCATGGCTTTTCTTCCACCGAGCAAGCGTCTTTTAATTTTGTGGCTGCAGTCACCATCCACAGTGGTTTTTGAGCCCAAGAAAGTAAAGTCTGTCTCTTGCTAGTGTTCAAAGGGTGCTTATAAGTGTATAGTTTTAATAGTCCATTTTGGTGACCTGACAAACAGGATGAAGTCACAGTGACCAAATTGCCCTCATGGGCATCCTGTTCTTTTCTTAAGGTGAGATCCTGTTTTTTCCTGCTGATGTCCTGTTTTATCAGTTTATCAAGACTTGCCAGTTTCTCAAGACTACGTGACCCCCAGACCATGAGACCCCTTTGACTCCCTAGTAACAAGACCCCAGCTGCAGGATAAAGATACACTAAGGCCCCCTCCCTTCGGGATGCAATTCCCCATCGACAAGGTATAAGAAGGGATGGCTGTAAAGGGAGAACACTGGCTTCTCTCGAAAGGCAGCCACTTCTCTCTTCCTGCAATAAAGCTTTCTCTGCCGGATTGCCCAGTTCACTCTCCTCTCCGCGCTAGTCTGTCATCACCGTTTCTGCTTTTCCCCCATAAATTTGCTGTGAAGTGATGGGAATGTGTGTCATAATCTTGGTTTTTTGAATGTTGAGTTTAAAGAAAGTCAAAAAAAAAAAAAAAAAGAAAAATATCGTATATCAACACATGTATGTGGAGTCTAGAAAAAAGGTGTAGATGATCCTATTTTCAAAGTAGAAGCAGACACAAAGACATAGAGAAGAAATGTATGGATACCAAGGGGGGAAACGGGGTGAGGGGGATGAACTGGGAGATTGGCATTGACACCTATACACCCTTGATGCTATGTATAAAATGGATAACTGATGAGAACGTGCTCTATAGCACAGAGTACTCATTGCTCAGTGCTGACCTGAGTCAGAAAGAAGCCCAAAAGGGAGTGGGTGTATGTATATGTATGACTGATTTATTTTTCTGTGCAGTAGAGACTAACACAACTTTATAAAGCAACTATACTCTAGTGAAAATTAACTTAAAAAATTTCAGTGTTATCCAAGGATTGGCAGAGGTGGGGCTATGAATATTCTGTGTCTAGAGGATTTTCTGGACAGTGAAAACGATTTGTGGAAAGCTTTTTTTTTTTTAACAGTTAATTTTTTAATTCAAAGAATTTGAATTCTAAAAGAACAGTCAATAAAATGGGTACCGGATGTCTCAAGAAATATTCAGTCCCTTGAGCTCCGTGTGCCATTGAACTTGGAAGTATTGACAGGTACACTGAGACGGTCTTTGGTTTCCATATTATTAAGTCTGGATACTATAAAATTCTCAGAGGAAAACATAGGCAGAATATTATTTGACATAAATCTCAGCAACATCTTTTTCAATCCATCTACTACAGTAATGGAAGTAAAAGCAAAAACAAACAAATTAGACCAAATTTAACTCAAAAGTTTTTGCACAGCAAAGGAAACCACAAATAAAACAAAAAGCCCACAGAATGGGAGAAAATATTTGTGAGTGACAAGGAATTAGTCTCCAAAATTTACAAATAGTTCATGTAACTGAATATCCAAAAAACAAACAATACAATCAAAAAATGGGCAGAAGACCTAAACAGACACTTCTCCAAAGAAGACATACAGATGGCCAAGAGGCACATGAAAAGATGCTGAACATCACTAATTATTGCATGCATGCATGCTAAGTCACTTCAGTCGTGTCTGACTCTGTGTGACCCCATGGACTGCAGCCCACCAGACTCCCCTGTCCACGGGATTCTCCAGGCAAGAATACTGGAGTGGGTTGCCATTTCCTTCTCCATTGTCTGAAAGGTAACCAAAGGTAATTAAACCCAGAAGCAAGCTGAGAAGAAAGAAAAAAACAAACCCTAAAAAAACCAGAACTACTTCAATTACTCCTTTTTGAGCTAGTATTCCCATGCTGGTTCCAAGGGTGGGGAGAATTCCCTGACAGCCAAATGTACATCTTTGTTACAGATAAAGTTAGTTTTAACTCTTGGAGACTCTCACCCCCTTTTCACTAGATGATCACTAATTATTAGAGAAATGCAAATTGAAACTGCAGTGAGATATCACCTTACAACAGAATGCCCATCATCAAAAAAGTCTAGTACTAAAGAGGTCTGGAGAAAAGAGAACCCTCCTTGGTGGGAACATCACTGGTAGAAAGAATGTACACTGGTACAGCCAAAGTGGAGAACAGTATGGAGTTTCCTTTAAAAAAAAAAAAAAAAAGTAAACAAAAATAAATGGAAAGCTTATCCAGTTTGATTATTAATAAATTCAAAGCTTATAAATAATGGATACATGTCATTATATGTTTCTCCAGTGTCACAAACTGTACAACCCTGAAAGTGAACTATAAGGTAAACTATGGGCCTTAAATACTTATGATGTCACTATAGATTCATCAGTGGTAACAGAAGTACCCCTATGGTGGAGGAGGATGATAAAGAAGGAGGTTATATGTATGTGGGAATCAGAAGCATATGGAAATTTCTGTACCTTTCTCTGAATTTTGCTGTGAAACTAAACCTTCTCTAAAAAAAACCTTTAAACTTTAAAAAATACATTGTTATTGGGGCATGCACACTTGATAGGATCTTTTTAAAAAGATTTAATGCTCTCAAATAATATTTAGAGAATGGATATGTTTCCCTTGTTTTATTTTTACCTCATTAATGCACTTTATAGATGTGATAAAATATCAGGTAAAGAGTAGGGAGAGAACAAACTACAGCCACATAATTCTTTTATTTTTTAAATATTTATTTATTTGATTGAGTCAGGTCCTAGTTGTGGGAGCATGGGCTTAGTTGCCCTGTGGCATGTGGGATCCTAGTTCCCTGACCAGGAATGAAACCCACCTCCTCTGCATTGCAAGGCAGATTCTTAACCGTTGGCCCACCAGAGAAATCCCCCAAACAATTCTTAAAATGTAGAAACACACATACAATAAGGCAGCAACACCAAAAAAAACTCTCATCTTCAAATTCAATTACAATGTGCCTTATCACTTAATATTGATCACTACTTCCTTTGTGTATTATCAAATACACATTTACAGCATCATGTCCAAAGGCTTTGGTCCCTTCCCATTTTAATCCATCCTCCATGACTGCCTTTGGTTCATTTTCAGAGAAAGCTGTGATGTAAATACCTTGGCGTCCCCGGGTCTCTGAAGATGGAGGCCCCCTCACCTATGGATAGGTGGTCACAACGCAAATCATTTTGGGAATGCCTGTGGCCCCAGGGGTCTTCCCAGGTGGCTCAGTGGTAAAGAATCCAACTGCCATGCAGGAGACCCAGGAGACGCGGGATCGATCCCTGGGTCAGGAAGATCCCCTGAAGGGAATGACAACCCACGCCAGTATTCCTGCTGGGAAACCCCAAGGCCAGAGGAGCCTGGAGGGCTCTCGCCCACGGGGTCGCAGAAGAGCGGGACACGGCTGAGCTCCTGAGCACGGAAGCACGTGGCCCCAGGGAGGGGAGGGGGAGACAGGGCCCGGGACTCGGGGTAACTTTGGAAGATCTGGGAGAGCAAGCCTCACCGCGCCAAGGGCATCATGTGACTTTGTCCTCCACTCGCCTCCGCCTCCCCTTCCGCAAGCGCAGCTCGAGGCCACGGAGGGCCGCCCCCAGGAGGAGCCCCTCCCGGGCATCAGGCGGGCCGAGCCGGCGTTCTCAGAGGTTCCAGCCCCGCGCCCTCACCGGCTCAGGGCTCCCAGGGGTGCTGTGTGCGATGGCTCCGGCTCAGAGCCACGGAAGACGGGTGTTACAGGAGCCGCGTCAGCACCCACAGGGGCTCGTTCAACGTGCCGGCTCACGGCTTCCCCTCAAACCGGCCAACTCACAACTTCTTAGACTGGGGAGGCTTTGTATCCACGTTAAGGCTGCAGAGAACATCTTCAGGGAAGCGGTTCTCATCTGGGGGCCCAGGAGGCCCCTCCTCGCAAACTCCGGCCCCTGGTCCCTGGGGAGCAGCCGCGCCGCTCGTCTTCCGGCTCCCGGCGAGGCCCGGGCTGAATGCGGGGCTTCGGCGCATCTGCGAGGGCTCAGCGCCAGCTTCAGGCCCGGAGGGGCGGCGGGGTCTGCTGGGCCGGGGTCGGGAGGCGGACGCCGGTGCCGCTCACCGGTCCCGTGCTGGCGGAATCCGGGGAGCGAACACGTGTGGACACAAAGGAGGGCTTGACGGCGCGTCTCCGGGAGGAGCTGATCGTCCTCAATCTCTCCTGAGACAAGGCCAGGAGAGGTGGGCCTTCTCGGCTTTTCAAGCTCCTCCTGCCTGTGGGCGTGTGGGGAGCAGGCGAAGGCGCCCTGCTGACGCCTTGGAAGGTGTAATCTCAGGACGCTGAGATGATTCTTCCCCAGGACCTGAGGAGAAAACGACCCAGGGCAGGAGGAAAAGAGGAGGAAATGGCCGCTTCTCGGGTAAATGTCTGTCCTGGCTCAGAGGCTGTGTCTGCTTTTCCTCCTGAAATGCCCTGCATTAACAGTTTATAAACCTTTCATTCTCTACTTGTGATGTTGCCTATTGAGGTGGTTTTCAACTGCTAAATTTTTCCCTTTTTATTCTGATGATGGTCAAGATCAGAGCTTTAGAATGTTTCTCCCTCATGTCCCAGAGCCTTTTCTCAGGTGTGTCTCTGCATCAAGGCTGCCTGGAGAACTTGAAGCATCCTCACCGAGAATTAATGACTTTCCTTGTGGCTAAGAATGCTCCTGCCAACGCAGGGGACACGGGTTCCATGCCCGGCCATTAAGATCCCACGGGCCGCGGAGCAGCTAAGCCCGGGCCTAGAAGTACTGAGCCTGCGCTCTGGAGCCCTGGAGCTGCAACTGCTGAAGTGTGCACCCTGGAGCCCGCGCTGCACAAGGAGAGAAGCCCCCGCAGTGAGAAGCCCGTGCACCACACCGAGAGAAAAGCCCGCAGAGCAACAGAGACCCAGCGTAGCCGGAAATAAATGAATGAGCAAATCAAAATAGAAGGACCTGGGATTTAGGAGGACGGCTGGTTATAAAGGCTGCTAGGGAAGACCTATGAGGAATTTACATTTGCTTATGGATTTGCAGGCTGTTATCTAGCACGTGTGCTTATGTGAATAACTGGTGTCAAAGCAAGGCACGTGCAGGCCACCCGTCTACACAAATGATGCTAAGGCAGCAATATTATGGTCAGTGTAAGTAACTCTCGTCAATACTCCTATGCAATCCATATTGTAACCATCATAATGTCCCAGTAGTTAAAAACGAGGAAATGATGCACTGTACCATTTATGGAAAATATGATCTCAAGTTATTTGAGGGTCATGGCCAGTAGAAAAAGAGGAGTTACTATGAGATGTCATTCTACGTACATCCTAAGTCACTTCAGACGTGTCCAACTCCTTGTGACCCCATGGACTGTAGCCTGCCAGACTTCTCTGTCCGTGGGATTCTCCAGCAAGAATACTGGAATGGGTTGCCCTGCCCTTCTCCAGGGGATCTTCCAGACCCAGGGATCGAACCAGTGTCTCTTATGTCTCTGGCATTTGCAGACAAATTCTTTACCACTAGCATTACCTGGGAAGCCCCATGAGATGTCATCCTACTGTGTTACAGATACTTTCTACTCACCATCAGTTAGTGACGACTTAAAAAAAACCCAGGGGGATGCTAATGCTTGTATCAATGTTAACATTGGTAGTGGAATACATGTGTGCATGCTCAGTTGTGTCTGACTCTTTGCAACCCCATGGACTGGAGCTCACCATCCTCCTCTGTCAATGGGATTTCCCATGGCAAAAATATTGGAGTGGGTTGTCATATCCTTCTCCAGGGGATCTTCCTGACCCAGGGATCAAACCTACATCTCCTGTGTCTCTTGCATTGGCAGGCAGGTTCTTTGCCACTGAACCACCTGGAAGCTTGTTGCTGATAAGAACACTTCATCAATTATACATCAAGTTTAATATATGAAAAGCCGTTCACTTTTATTAATTAACTTATAGTAAGTTCACACATAATCTAAATAAAACTTTCCAAAGTTTATAATCTTTGATCAAAATACAGATTACAAGCATTTGGAAACATTCTTGTTCTTCTGATACAATGGTCAGAGAAATGTGATATTTATGGTTTACAAAACAGAGAGCAATTATTTAGTAAACAAGGATGTACATTCATTACATGACCTTTCAGGAAAAGGTTACATAGATTTTTCTTGGGTATCTGTGAAGATTTCCTGATTGCTACGATGTCAACTAAAATTCATGACTTCTAGTTATTGCAGTTATAAACATGCGTCAAGATTTCAGTGAACTGCCATCTTTATATCCATAAAAAACCATTGGCACACCTATTTAAAATTTAGACTCTCTTACTTTAATACAAAGAATTATTCTCTGAACACTTACCTAATGGTGACATAGAGGGATGTTTTAAACAATGACAGTCATCACCTTCATTTAGACTTCCACTATACATTTCACATTACAAGATCCTTAACAGTCCATAGAAAAGTAGATAAAAATTGTTTCCACCTAATATAGAAGGGTCTTGTTTAACTTTGAGGCAGCAAAGACCAAGAATATTAGTTTTTAAAAAAGCATATTAGTTCACATACATACTAGAAACAAAGGTCTAACCTGTAGTAATTTGAAAGTTGAGTTATATTAAATTTTATTTTCACATAATGTCAATATGAACAAGGATACAATGATAATAATTATATTGTCCAACATCTCTCACCTTGATCCTATGGTTCAAGTAACAAATAATTTTTCTAAGTGTTTTAACTATGGATTATTTTGTATAATATCCTGATTTAAAGTAATTCCAGAAAAGGGTTATTGACTGAATGCTCTCTTTGATGAATTCTCTGATATTTATTTAGACCTGAGTTTTAAAATTCGTTTTGTACATTTCTCACAGCATTAAACGTTCTTCCCAGGATGAACCCTCTGGCATTTTCTGATGTGTATGCTTAGGACAAACCTCTTTCATCACTTATTACATTTGTAGGGTCTCTCTCCAGCACATGCTCTCTGATGCTGAGTGAGCTGATGGTTCACTTCAAGGCTCTGTCACATTATTTATATTTGTAAGATTACTTGGCACTATGAATTATTTTACAGCAAGTAAGGTTTGAGTGTCAGTTAAAAGCTTTGCCTCATTCTTTACATTTGTATGGTTTCTCCCCAGTATGAATTCGCCTGTGTTTATTAAGGTTTGAACTCTGATTAAAGGCTTTGCCACATTCTGTACATTTATAAGGCTTCTGTCCTGTATGAATTTGCTGATGTTGAATAACATGTGAATGCCTGATAAAGGCTGTGCCACATTCTGTACATTTGTATAATTTTCCCAGTATGAATTCTCTGATGATGGATAAGGTTTGAGTGCTGATTAAAGGCTTTGTTACATTGTGTACATTTATAAGGCTTCTCCCTAGTATGAATTCTCTGATGTTGATTAAGATTTGAGGAAGTGATAAAAGCTTTGCCACATTCTTTACACTTGTATGGTTTCTCCCCAGTATGGATTTGCTGATGTCGAGTAAGTGCCATACTTTGGTTAAAAGCTTTCCCACAATTCTGACATTTATATGGCTTCTCCCCAGTATGGATTCGCTGATGTCGAGTAAGTGCCATACTTTGGTTAAAGGCTTTCCCACAATTCTGACATTTATATGGTTTTTCCCCAGTATGGATTCGCCTATGTTGATTAAGGTTTGAATTCCAAGTAAAGGCTTTGCCACATTCTGTACATTTGTAAGTCTTCTCTGCAGTATGAGTTCTGAAATGTCGAGTAAGGTTTGAGGGCTTGCTAAAGGTTTTGCCACATTCTGTGCATTGGTTAGGTTTCCCTCCAGTATGGGTTTTCCTGTGTCCGTTTAGATTTGATAATTGAGGAAAGACTTTCCCACATTTATTCCACTTGCAGTGTTCCCCCTTAGCATGAATACTCGGATGTTGAGTAAGTTGTGATGACTGGTTAGAAACTTGACCACATTCACTAAATTTGTAATTGTTTTCTTCAGTGTGGATATTCCTATCTGTAATAAGATTTGGGCTTTGATAAAAGACATTTCTACATTCATCCCTTTCATCGTGGTTCTCTGAACAGTGAGTTTTCTGATGATTCATGAGACCTGAGTCTTGGTCAAAGTGATTCCCAGGTTCTAGGCATGGGTAGATTCTGGCTCCATCATATATACTGTTGTAATAACTGAAGATGGAGTTCTCGCTTAAGGCCTCACTCGTTGGATTACACATGGAAGGTTGTTCCGCATTATCTGTACTATGATACCTATTGAATGACGGAGGCCAGATAAAGATTCTCTCATTATTATCGACATTACAGATATCGGAATAGGGAGAAAATGTTTGTTGGTGGAAAAATAATGAGCCCTCACTAAAGGATCTCTCAACTTGATCATAGTGAGATTTTCTTCCTTCATTTTCAAATCTCTGGCTTTCAGACATGTATGACTGACTGTTTAACTCAAACCTATGTTCCTACTGGCTTGAGTGATTATTTCTAGCATACACTAGATGACTTTCCATGTTTTCAAAATTTCACACCAGAGAATATGTTTTTTTTTTTTTTAAATCATATGGGTCCTTGCTTACAAAAACATATTTTTCTGCTGAACTTATTGACTTCAAATGGGATTTTTCCCAATTTGACACATATCCTCAATTTCTTTTGGCAATCATGTTTTCATCATGGATAATTGTCCATCAGTGACCATCAGGTATAATGGGATAAACTGGTGTCAGGTGAGAGAAACACTCGAGAAGACACATGGTCTCTGCTCAGGTACTTTCGGCAAAATTAAGGAAATCTCAATGTATCTTGA
The DNA here is from genome assembly GCF_910594005.1 of Cervus elaphus. Lineage (NCBI taxonomy): Eukaryota > Metazoa > Chordata > Mammalia > Artiodactyla > Cervidae > Cervus > Cervus elaphus. The sequence goes on along the minus strand of NC_057818.1, from coordinate 58,623,576 downwards.
GAAAATTTCAGTTTTATACATTTTTACTCCAAAAATACCTCCCCTGTTCTGTATCCCTAATAACACATTTAAACAATAGACCTTTCTTACCAATGTAGAGAATAGTCAGGTTTTTTTCAAAAGTCTCTAAGGAATTCTAGACTGTGAGGAAAGCTGAGCGCCGAAAACTTGATGCTTTTGAACTGTGGTGTTGGAGAAGACTCTTGAGAGTCCCTTGGACTGCAAGGAGATCCAACCAGTCCATCCTGAAGGAGATCAGTCCTGGGTGTTCATTGGAAGGACTGATGCTGAAGCTGAAACTCCAGTACTTTGGCCACCTCATGCGAAGAGTTGACTCATTGGAAAAGACCCTGATGCTGGGAGGGATTGGGGGCAGGAGGAGAAGGGGACGACAGAGGATGAGATGGCTGGATGGCGTCACCGACTCAATGGGCATGAGTTTGAGTAAACTCCGGGAATTTGTGATGGACAGGGAGGCCAGGCATGCTGCGATTCACGGGGTCGCAAAGAGTCGGACACGACTGAGCAACGGAACTGTTCAGTTCAGTGTAGTCACTCAGTCCTGTTCGACTCTTTGCGACCTCCCCCCATCCCAAGGGGAATTCTGCATACCAATGCGTTCCCTTGTTGATCTTTCCAAAAGGGAATATTTCGAAAAACTGAAAGCTGTTAATTCCCTCTGGGAATGCTTCATGGCCTGTAGGGAGCCTGGAGGCAGAAAAGGAGAAGAGGCCCAGGCAGAGAGAAGAGCCAGATTGTGACTCATAAAATAAAAGAAAAAATAGGATTTAATAGTTGAAAACCACCTCGCCAGGCAAGAATATCAGAAAAAGAGAATTAAAGATGTGTAAGTTTTCAATCCAGGGCATTTAAGGAGGAAAAAGCAGACACAGCCTCTCACCTGGATCAGGACATTCCCCTGAGAAGCTGCTATTCCTTCTTATTCTTCCTTCTGCCCTGGGTCGTTTTCACATCACGACTGTGGAGGAATCACCTCAGCATCGTGAGATTACACCTCCAGAGGTGCCAGCAGAGCTCCTTCGCCTGCTCCCAACACCCCCACAGGCAGAAGGACCTTGAAAAGCGAGAAAGGCCGACCTCTCCTGTCCTTCGTCTCAGGAGAGATGCAGGACAATCAGCTCCTCCGTGGAGACCAATCTATCAAATTGTTGTTGTTGTCGTCTACTCTTCTTTCTTCATATAAATTCCCCCAAATTCTGCTCACACGGGTGTGTGGGCTGCACTGACTTGCCCCTTTAAAGCCGACGCAGAGCAGAACTTGCTGCCTCTTCGCGGACTGACGCAGGGCCTCAGGTCTCACAAATGCACCAGGGGCCGCGTCCTTAACCCGGGCCCCCCTTAGAGTCCCTTGGAGCACTTCCTACACACCACACTGATGCTCCCACGAGACCAGAGAACTCTGTGGGGAGGGCGCCGGGGAGGTCATGGCCTAACACTGGTCACGTGACCCTGATGGGAAACAGATGGAAATCACTTGGCAAATGGTTCAGATTCTTTATGAACCATTTCAGTGAATATGAACCCCTCGAGGTCAGGTCCCCACTCTAAGAAGTTACGAATCTGCAGGTCTGAAGTGGGGCCATGAAATGAGTCTTCAGCAAGTTCCCTGTTTGTTCTGATGCTTCTCCCCCAAGACCCACACTCAGGAGCCCTGAGCTTCAGCCCTCACCCTCAGCACAGCTGAGACCTCTCAGGAGGGGAGGGTTTAGGGTGGGAGTTTCTGAGGGAGGTCAGGCTAGAACCGGGCAGAGAAAGCTGCAATACTTGGGGCTCAGGCCTTTCTAAGTGACCCTGGGTGAGGTGCTGTGGTTCCCCAGGCTGAGTGTGGATGGGTCCATTCAAACCAGAGGAGCAGGATTCTGGTGAGCTCTGAGGGTGTCACTGAAGGGGGGCCTGTGAAGTAGGCCCTGGGGTTCAGCAAGACTGCTGATCTCCAGGAAGGGGGTCATCTAGTGCAGGTGCTCACAGGACTGGCTGGTGTGAGTTCAAGGACCTGCAGGCTGCCTGCTCCCCAGACAGACGCTGAGGCAGCAACAGCATGGAGCAGTTCAGGGGGCTCTCAACAGTACTCTGTATGATCCTTCTTATTAGAGCCGTCACCATGGCCCAGCAGTTACGGGGGCGCAGGGGAAGGTACATGTAGAAATGATGGAAAATATATTATCACATTATTTGAGGGTTAAGGGTAGTGAGGTAACTAATTGTTACAGATGCTATCCTCTGTGCTACCTAATAGTTTATTATTACAATCTCTCCCCCGTAACCTTAAGGAAGGTGGGAGAGGTTAATGTTGGTGGTGGATTAACACTTCATTCATTACACATCAACTTTATCACCAAAAACCATTCGATTTTATTAATGAACATATATGAATATCACACATAGTCATAATAAAACCTTTTACAATTCACTGCGTGACCTTAATTAAAATACAGATTTACAAACATAGACAACAATATTCATTTCTCTGAGACAATGATCTGAGAATTGTGACTTCTGTGGTTACAAAATAGAGGCTAATCATTTAATAAACAAGATGTAACTAGCTACATGACTCTTCTGGGAAGCCTTTCACATACTTTTCTAGGGTTATCAGAGATGCTGTTATCGCAAACATGTCAACTAATATTCATGACTTCGGTTGATATGATAAAGATACGTCCAATTCCAGTGAACTGTCATTGTCTTATCCTTAATAAGCAAATGACATAACTATTGAAAATTTAGAACAATCCTTTGTCTTACTTTGATACATGGAATTAATTCCAATACATTCTTTGATATTTATTTAGATTTGGTTAAATACTTTGGTACTTTTTTTTTTTTAACATCATTCACTTGTTTTTCTTGTATAAACCCTTTCCTGTTTTCTAAACTATATTTGGGACGAACCTCTTTCTTTTTTTTTTTTTATTTTTAATTTTTTATTAGTTGGAGGCTAATTACTTCACAACATTTCAGTGGGTTTTGTCATACATTGATATGAATCAGCCATAGATTTACACGTATTCCCCATCCCGATTCCCCCTCCCACCTCCCTCTCCACCCGATTCCTCTGGGTCTTCCCAGTGCACCAGGCCCGAGCACTTGTCTCATGCATCCCACCTGGGCTAAACCTCTTTCATCACTTATTACATTACTAGAGTTTCTCTCCAGAGTATACACTGCATATGCATTAAATAAGCAGGGTGATGATATACAGCCTTGACATTCTCCTTTCCCAATTTGGAACCAGTCTGTTGTTCCATGTCCAGTTCTAACTGTTGCTTCTTGACCTGCATACAGGTTTCTCAGGGGGCAGCTAAGGTGGTCTGGTATTCTCATCTGTTTAAGAATTTTCCACAGTTTGTTGTGATCCACACAGTCAAACGCTTTAGTGTGGTCAATAAAGCAGAAGTGGATGTTTCTCTGGAATTCCCTTTTTCTATGACCCAGTGAATGTTGGCAATTTAATCTGCATTTTCCAAATCTGGCTTGTACATCTGAAAGTTCTCAGTTCACATACAGTTGAAGGCTGGCTTGAAGGATTTTGAGCGTTACCTTGGTAGCACGTGAAATGAGTGCTATTGTGCAGTAGTTTGAACACTCTTTAGCTTTGCCCTTCTTTGGGACTGGAATGAAAACTGACCTTTTCCAGTCCTGTGGCCACTGCTGAGTTTTCCAAATTTGCTGGCATACCTAGTGAAGCACTTTCATAGCATCATCTTTTAGGATTTAAAATAGCTCAGCTGGAATTCCATCACCTCCACTAACCTTGTTGGTAGTAATTCTTTCTAAGGCCCAGTTGACTTCACACTCCAGGATGTCTGGCTCTAGGTGAGTGACATCATTGTGGTTATCTGGGTCATTAAGACCTTTTTTGTACAGTTCTTCTGTGTGTTCTTGCCACCTCTTCTTAGTCTCTTCTGCTTCTGTTAGGTCCATACCATTTTCGTCCTTTATTGAGCCCATCTTTACATGAAATGTTCCCTTGGTATCTCTGATTTTCTTGAAGAGATCTCTAGTCTTTCCCATTCTATTGTTTTCTTCTATTTTTTTTTACATTGATCACTGAGGAAGGCTTTCTTATGTCTCCTTGCTGTTCTTTGGAACTCTGCATTCAAATGGGAATATCTTTCCTTTCCTCCTTTGCCTTTTGCTTCTCTTCTTTTCTCAGCTATTTGTAAGGCCTCCTCAGACAGCCATTTGGCCTTTTTGCATTCTTTTTTGGGGGGATGATCTTGATCCCTGTCTCCTGTACAGTGTCACGAACCTCCGTCCATAGTTCCTCAGGCACTCTGTCTGTCAGATCTAACCCCTTGAATCTACTGTCACTTCCACTGTATAATCATGTTGTTGTTCAGTCGCTCAGCCGTGTCTGACTTTGCAGTCCCATGGACTGCACCACCCCAGGCTTCCCTGTCCATCACCAACTCTGGAGCTTGCTCAAACATGTCCATTGAGTTGGTGATGCTATCCCTTATCTTGTTCTCTTTTGTCCCCTTCTCGTCCCGCCCTCAATCTTTCCCAGCATCAGGGTCTTTTCCAATGAGTCAGCTCTTTGCATCAGGTGGAGTTTCAGTTTCAGCATCAGTACTTCCAGTGAGAATTTAGGACTGATTTCCTTTAGGATGGACTGATTGGATGTCCTTGCAGTCCAAGGGACTCTCAAGAGTCTTCTCCAATACCACAGTTCAAAAGCATCAGTTCTTCAGTGCTCAGCCTTGTTTATGGTCCAAATCTCACATCCATACATGACTACTGGAAAAACCATAGCTTTGACTAGACAGACCTTTGTTGGCAAAGTGATGTCTCTGCTTTTTAACATGCTCTCTAGGTTTGTCACAGCTTTACTTCCAAGGAGCAAGCATCTTTTAATTTAATTTATATTCTCCTCAAGACGTTGAGATCATCAGCCCTCTTTTGAGCTCTTTCATCAGTTTGGAGTTTCTTTTTCTGTCTGGAGTTAGGGAGTGTGGTAATTTCATTCTTTTCACTTGAGAAACCTCTTCACTGTCCTACAGTCTGGCTGTTAACAATTAACATTGCCAGCATCAGTGTAGGAGTGGTCCCTTCTCTCTACAACACTTTCCAGCATTTATTGGTTTTATTTTTATTTTATTTTATTTTATTGTTTGTTCATTGGTTTTAGGCTTTTTGCCAATGTCCATTCTGACCTGTGTGTGTTTTGATTGGCATTTCTCTTAAGATTTCGCCATGTTTAAATATTTTCATATGATTTTTAAAAAACCGGTGTGAGTAAAAGTGACCTCTGGAGATTGTCCACTTGACTGACTGCCCTGTTTTAAATTCTTTTTTTTAGGATCTACCAGAGGACATTTGTTGGGAATGGGTGTTTTTCTCCTCACAGCCCCGTAGGCCTGGGGAATATGAAGTGCCCATGAGCAGAGGTTTTTCAGTCGTTACCAAAAGTGGCCACAAGGCGGCAGCATTTCTTCACGCGCCACTGTTCCGGGTTTCGTTTGTTTTTAGTGTTTCTTTTCTGCTGGAGTAGAGTTGATTTCCGATGTGTTTGTTTTAAGTGTACGGGAACTTGGTTTAGTTGCACATGAACGTATCTCTGTTCTCTTTCGGGTTCTTTCCCTATATTGGTTCTCTCGGTGTGTTCAGTAGACTTCCCCGTGCTGTTCCGTTATTTTGGATTATCTATCTGATAATAAGCAGTGAGTGTGTTAATCCCAACCTCTTAATGTCTTCCTTCCCCTACCTTTAAAAAAAGTAATCATAAGTGAGTTTTCTAAGTCTGAGTCTGCTTCTGTTTATAAATTAGTTCATTTTAATGAACTTATAGATTCCACCTGTAAGGGATGTATTTCTTTCCTTCTCTGACTGACTTCACTCAATATAACAAAGCTCTCGGTCCATCCATGGTGCTGCCAGCGGCGTTTTTTCGTTCTGTTGAAGGCTGAGTGTGTTCAGTGTACAAATGAACCTTTTACTTTTCATTTCTCTATTGATGGATATTTTGGTTGATGCTGCTTTGGATATTGCCAATAGTGCTGCCCTGAAGAGAGGGCTGCGAGTGTCATTTAATATTAATATTCTTTCCGGATTTAACCCAAGGAGGGGGCTTGCCGGATCATGTACTAACTCGATAGTTAGTGTTTTAAGGGATGTTCATACTGCTTTCCTCCGTGGCTGCACCCGCCGATTTCCCTCCCCTCCCACAGTGTAGGAGGATTCCCTGTTCCCCTCACCCTCGGCAGCACCTAATATTTGTAGATCGTTTGGATGTCAGCTATGCTGATGGGTGTGAGGTGATACCATGGCGCAGTTTTGATTTGCATTTCTCCAATAGTTAGTGACGTTGAGCATCTTTCCATGTGCTCTGTGGCCTCCAGGATGCCTTCTTTGGACAAAGGCCCATTTAGATCTTTGGCCCATTATTCTAATGGGTTTTTTTTTTTTTTTGGATTGAGCTGCGTGAGCTGTTTCCATGTTTTGGAGATAAATTCCTTGTTTCTAAATTCAGTTCCAAACATTTTTTTTTCCCATTCCAAGGGTTTCTTTTTTAGTTTGGTTTACGGTTTCCCTTGCAGTGCAAAAGCTTTTGAGGTTGGAGACTCTTTTGTTGAGTTTTGTTTAATTTTTCATTATTCTAAAAGTAGATCCAAAAGAGTTTGCTGTGGTTTATGTCAAAGCGTGTTTTCTCTATAATTTCCTCAAGAGGTTTAGAGCAATTGTCCCTCCATTAAGCTCTTTAATTGATTTGGAGTTACTTTTTCTGTATGAGGATAGGGAATGTCACAGTTTCATTCACTGTTATCTTATTTGTTGTTATCTTGTTACCCTCTCCTCTGTGCCGACTCTTAACAATTTAACTTGGTAGCATCCGTGCAGGAGAATTCCCTTCTCTCCAAAACCTTCCAGCATTTATTGTTTGTGAACTTTTTGACAAAGGTCATTTTGACCCATGTGAGGCAACACCTCGGAGTTTTGATTTGCGTTTTGGTAAGACTGCAGGGTGTGGAGGCTTTGCGTGTGATTAAAAAAAAAAGTGTGAGTAAAACTAACCTGTTGAGATTGGCTTCTTGACCGTCTGCCCTCTTTTGACTTCTTTTTCCAGGACGCATCCGAGGACATTTATTGAGGACAGGTGTTTTTTCGTTAAATTCCTGCAGGCCTGGTAAATAATGAAGTGCCCTTCCGCACAGGTTTCTCAGTTGCTGTTGCCAGATGTGGCCACAAGGGGGCAGCATTTCCTCATGCTCCACTTTTTTTTTTTTTTTAAAGTTGGTGTTTGTTTTCTGTTGGAATACAGATTTCTGGAATCTGGAATATTTCTGTTGGAATTCCTGTTGTGCTTGTTTTAGGTTTACAAGAACTTGATTCAGTTATACGTAGATGTATATCTATTCTCTTCTTTTTAGGGTTTTTTTTTTTTTTTCCCCATATAGGTTCTTTCAGTGCTTTCCGTAAGATTCCGTGCTCTTCAGTAGGGTTTTTTTTTTTTTTTAATCTGTCTGATAATAAGTAGTAGATATATGTTAATTCCAGCGTATGAATGTCTCCCTGCCCCTACGTTTTTTGAAATAATCATAGGTGGGTTTTAATAGTCTGAGTCTATTTCTGTTTATAAATCTGTTCGCTTGAAAGAATTTATAGATTCCACCTGTAAGTGATATAATATCTCCCTTTCCCTCTCTGACTTCTCTTAGTAGGATAAATCTCTTGGTCCATCCATGCCATTAATGGCATTTTGTTGTGTTTCTTTCTGATGGCTGAGTGTATTCCAGTGTCTAGATGGATCAGTTACTCTTCATTTCTCTCTATTGATGGACATTTTGGCTGAAGTGCTGTCTTGGAACTGGTGAATAGTGCTGCCATGAAAACAGAGGAGAAAGTATCACTTTAAATTATGATTTTATCCAGATCTAGGGGAAGGAGTGGGCTTGCCTCATCAAGTGGTAACTATATTTAGTGCTTTAAGGAATCTCCATACTGTTTTTCTTAGTGGCCGCACCCTCTCATTTCCATCCCCGCCCACAGTACAGGAGGAGTCCCTGCTCCCCTTGTCCTCGGAAGCACTGAATCTTTGTAGATCTTTTAGAGGATGGTCATTCTGAGGGGGTGAGCTGATACCTCGTTGCAGTTTGATTGGCATTTCTCTAACAGTGATGCTGAGCATCTTTTCACGGGCTTTATGGCCATCTCGATGCCTTCTTTGAAGATACATCCATTCAGATCTTTGGCCCATTTTTTCTCTTGGGTTGACTGTTTTTTGATATTGAGCTGCAGGACCTGTTTGCATGTTTTGGAGATGAATATGTTGCTTTTAAATTCGGTTGCATTTTCTCCCTGATGTTTAGGGTTTTCTTTTTCTTTCATTTTGAGTTTCCCTTGCTATGCAAAAGCTTTTGAAGTTAATGAAGTCCCTTTTGTTGAGCTTTAGTTTTCATTATTTTAAGAGTGGATCCAAAAAGAATTTGCTGCGATTTGTGTCAAACCGTGTTCTGCCTATATTTTGCTTAAGAGGGTTAGAGTAATCGTCCCTCAATTTAGAACTTTAATTGATTTGAAATGTCTTTTTCTGTAATTGGTTAGGGACTGTCGGTTTCATCATTTTTCACTTGTTTAAGGAACCTTCACCCTGTCCTCCACACTGGTTGTTAGCACTTTGCCAGCATCAGTGTAGAAAGATTCCCTTTTCTCCACAACTGCTCCAGCATTTACTGTTTGTAGACTCTTTGACAAAGGCCATTTAACCAATGTGAGGAGATACTTCCTTGTAGTTTTGATTTGGGTTTCTACAAGATTTCATGATGTGAAGGGCGTTCATGTGATTTTTTTTTTAAACAGTGTGAGTAAAACTGACCTCTCAAGGTTGGCCTCTGGACCATCTGCTCTGTTTTAAATTCTTTTCCCAGGACCTACGAGGGCATGAGTTGAGGACAGGTGTTTTTTCCCTTACATTCGAGCAGGCCTGATGAATATTAAGTGCCCATCAGCGCAGGTTTTTCAGTTGCTGTTACCAAAAGCGGCCACAAGGTGGCAGCATTTCTTGATGCCCACCAGCGCCTTAGGGCAAGTCCTGTTCTGGGTTGTTAATTAGAATGGATACACCCACGGCTGTGTCTCCTTACTTCTCCCTGATGAGCCTTTATCCCTGGACAGATCTCAACGATTGCCACACCCCTCTGTAGAAGGAGCTGTCCTCTGTCAGTGGGGTGACCCTAAGGAAGGAGGCTGGAGGTGGGAACCCCGCCACCAGGAGACACGGAGCCCAGGGCACTTTGCAAAGCTCTTCCAGCCCAGAGACCCCACCATCCTTTGGGGGCACCAGGGTTGGTCCTGCTGCAGGAGGGTCCCCTGGATCTGGAGACTGTGGGCTCATGCAGACGGGAACAGGCGGTCCAGGTCCATGGGGTGGGGGGCTGTTTGCCTGGCACACGCTCCCCAGCGCCCTCAGCCCCAGGACAGCCCAGCCCGGGGTCCCAGCCTGCTCAGACTCCAGGGTGTGACACCAGCCCAGGTCCCCAAGGCCTGAGGGGAACAGAGTCAGCAGTTCTTTTCTCTTTTTTAAAAAATGTGTTTTTTTGAATTGTAGTTTACAGGGGTTATCTTGTGGTGGCTTGAACGGCAACTTGATTCATTTATTCATGGACGTACATATATTCTTTATTGGTTTCTTTTCCCACAGAGGTTATTACAGAGTGTTGAGAGGGTTTCTTGTGCTTTGTGGTGGGTCCTTGTGAATTATTTTAGAAGTATAAATAGTACTGTGTTTGTTATTATCAACCTGCTAATTTCTTCCTGCCCCGCACATTTCACTTTGAGGAACCATAAGTTTATTTTCTAAGTCTGTGATGCTGTTTCTGTTTTGTAAAGAAGTTCACTTGTATCCATGTTTAGATTCCACCTGGAAGTGGCTTTGCTTCTCGCCTCTGGCCCCTGGCGGTCTGGCGGGGAGCACGCTTGGTTCTCATCCGGGCTCCCCACATTCAATTCAGGCTGCTGGCTACACTTAGGACAGGAGCTCCGATTTTCCCTTGTGACCCTACTGGTGCTGTGGCTGTGCTATTTCTTTCTCTGCCTGATTTACACAGCGGTTGTTTCTTGCATTAGCAAACATATGAGCCTCTGATGAAACAATGACATATAATTCCTCACAAGCTCAATGATGGTAATGGCTTAACTTTAAATTTGGGAAGAAGCTCCAAGTGGGAATATTTTCATGGACCACAGAGGCTGGAGAAACAGGTAGTCCAGCGGCTCTTGGCTACTGCGTTATGGCCTCGTCCAGTAACGTTGCACTGAGCGCCCTGTCAGCGGAATCTCTGCCAGGCCTGGGAACGAACATTCCTAGCACCATGGCTCAAACCGGATGTGAAATGCCACCAAAACCGTGGTCAGACTTACGGCCATGAAGGGGCCATGCTGACAGGAAGCTGGCACCTGCTGTCTGCTCCTGCGAAGATTAAATCAGGAGCCACTGCCATTGTTGACCTTCAACACTCCCTGAAAGGCGTTGAGGGGCGAGATCAGGAATGAGGCCTCTGTGCTCTGGGAAAACTGGCAGAACAAGCCTTCAGATAGTTAGATGTTTTCAGGTAAAGATTTTCATGAGCCCAGATTCCTGCCTCTTCTCATGCCTAGAGAAGCACTAAAATCAGTAACTGTGACAACTGCTCTGGGTTTTGTGATTTATTTGTGTTCTAATAATACCACATCAGAGGTTAAACTCTATTTAGATAAATCTAGACAACTGGCTACCAGGCTAAAGGTCTCCTTGAAGTGCTAGGTCTAGACTGGAATTCAAGCTTACTCTCCTGGGGGGGAAAAAAATGAGAGATCTACTTTGCTTATTAATGTTCAAGTTTTCACTCCTCCAACTACTTCGACTGAGTCTGTCACACCTCCCTTAGTCACTCTGGCCTGATACAAACGACGTCAAAGTATGTGAGACCACAGCAGAAGGCTCCATTCCCTTGGAGAGGGTAGCACAAGTGCTGACTCTGTCTAGATCAAAATTGCTAAAAAGCATAACCTGGCTCTCACTCCTGCTTGGGCCCTTGGTCACAGTAATTCTTTTGCTGATCTTTGGCCCCTGCCTTTCTAAATCTCCTTGTTAAATTTGCCTCTTTCAGGTTACTATAGTTTCACATCAAGATAATGGTGATGCAGAGATTCCAGCCAATTCTCAGAACAGATTCTGTGGGAATAACAACAGAAGTCACCCTGGGGTCCCTTAATGAGACAGGGCGAGAGCTCTGTGACCCCAGCTAGGTGGGGTCTACAGTCCCATGCCAGCCTGAAGAAGCTACAGAAGAGAGACCTCCACCTCATCTTCCCAATAAACATTTTTTTGGTTCGTGTGTCTCAGAGGGATTTAAGGTAGAAGACGAGGGCCCCCAGGCTGGAAAGCTGGTCTGTCGAGTGGAGTAAAGTTGAAGCTTTGTTCTCACCCAGACACTCCAAGGACAGACCTAGCGGCAGAAGCTGAGCCCTGCTGGGGTAAAGAGATAAAATGCCCAGTCCTGAGGACAGGGAAAGCTTCCCTCTCGGCCACGTGCAGGAGGGCTACTTGGGGCTGAGAGAAGCATGTGGCCCCATCCCACAGGAAGTGTGGACACGCACCACAGGCCCGTGTGGGGGATCACCGTGAGGAAAAGGCTGTACATGCGTGCTGGGGAGGGTCCAGGGAAGAGTGGGTGTGGAAAAGAAACAAGGTAAGAGGCCACAGGCAAACAGGAGCCCAGGCGGACGTCCAGGGCGGGGAAGTAGCACCGAGTGCTGGCACGGCAGGCACGGTGCTGACGAGCGCAAAGGCCTCAGTGAGGACCGGCGGCAGGCTTCAGGCCAGAGTCGGGCCTCAGAGCCAGTCGGGCCTTGTGAGAACCAGGGTAGAGCCGTATGAGAACCGGAATCTTACCTTAGTGAGGACCGGCGGCAGGCTTCAGGCCAGGGTCGGGCCTCAGAGCCAGTGGGCCTTGTGAGAACCAGGGTAGAGCCGTGTGAGAACCGGAATCTTACCTTAGTGAGGACCGGCGGCAGGCTTCAGACCAGAGTCGGGCCTCAGAACCAGTCGGGCCTTGTGAGAACCAGGGTAGAGCCGTGTGAGAACCGGAATCTTACCTTAGTGAGGACCGGCGGCAGGCTTCAGACCAGAGTCGGGCCTCAGAACCAGTCGGGCCTTGTGAGAACCAGGGTAGAGCCACATGAGAACCAGAATCAGTGAGGACCTGATTCCGAAACCAGTGAGGGGAGGGGCGGGGTCCCTGGGGAGGAGAGGGGAGGCAGGGCCTCCGGGGAGAAGCAGGGTGGGGTGGGGTCCTGCCAAGGTGGGGCCTCCGGGGAGGGGGCTGTGAGGTGGGGCCTTAGTGATTTGGGTCTTAGGCTCTTGTCCACTACCTTTCAGAGAACAGTTGTTGAGAGTAAGGTTCTTTTTCTTTAAGTAGGCCCCAGGCTTGGTGAGGGCCTTCCCAGTGGCTCCGCAGTAAAGAATCTGCCTGAGATGTAGAAAACTCAGGAGACGTCACTGGTTGGATGCCTGGGTCAGGAAGATACCTCGAGGGGGGCATGGAAACCCATTCCAGAATTCCTACCTGGAGAATCCAACGGACAGAGACTGGCGGGCCACAGTCCACAGCGTCACAAAGAATCAGACACGACTGAAATCAACTGAGCGCACACGCAGGCTTGGTGGATGTTAACTGCCCCCAGATTTTCCAAGTCGTTTTTACCAGGGTCAGGCCTAACTTGTACCAGAGTCAGGATTAAGCCAGAACCACAGTCAGGCCTGCGGGTGGACCACGGTCAGGCCCAAGTGTGGACCAGAGTCAGGCCTCAGTGTGGACCAGGGTCGGGCCTGCCTGTGGACCAGGGTCGGGCTTTAGCATGGTCCACAGTGAGCCCTTAGTGTGGCAGGTCCAAAATCAGGCCTTAGTGTGAATCAGAGTGAGGCCTTAGCATGGTCTAGAGTCAGGCCAAAGTCAGTACCAGAGTCTGGCCTTATACTGGACCAGAGTCTGCCTGAGTGTGGACCAGAGTCAGGCCTGAGTGTGGAACCCAGTCTACCTGATGCATGACTGTTACCCACTTAGGTCTGGCTCTGGTCCAGACCTAGACCTGACTCTGGTCGACACTCAGTACAGACTCGGGTCCACACTAAGGCCTGACTCTAGTTCGCACCAAGTCTGGTCAATGCTAAGGCCTGTCTGTTCCACACTAAGGCCTGAATCTGCTACTCACTAAGGCCCGTACATCATAAATCAGTTCAACCTCAAATAAGTTATAATTAGAGCTGGCATGAGCTTAGTCAGAAACTGACAGAAAATTTCAAAGCTATTATCCAGCAATAAAAAATAAATTAAAAACTCATATCTGTGTATGAATTTTCATTGATTGGGCTCCCATGCCTGGGGAGAGATCTGGAGAAAAACTAATATTTTAGAAGACAGCCACACCCCAGTGATATCGGCAGCTCTAGGTTCAATAACCAAGACGGTGAAGCAACCGACGTTCAGAAGGAGAGATGACAGAGAGAAAAGACGCAGTACAGACACACAAGGCGATGTTATTCTACCACAACATGTGATGAAATAATGCCTTTTCCAGCCGTGGTGACAGAAAACGTACGATCATGATCTCGTGGAGACCGCCGTGAGCGGGCCTGGAGAGAGATCTCGGCTCCCTGCCCGGAGTTGAACCAGGGCGCCCTGGATGAAAAGCAGGCCTGCCACCCATGAGACCGCCGGTGGCCAGAGTGTAGAAGCAAAGTGACCTTTGGTCGTTCCCTGGTTTGAACCCAAGAATATTTTAAGGAGGGAAGAGGTGTAAATACGTATAGAAGTCCATTGTTATCGACACAGCATAACATCTGGGAGAGCGTAGAGAAACACAGGGTGTTTAAGACAGGCGCGGTGTAGACATGCAGAACCAAGAGAAGTGTGTGTGTCCTGAGGAGGAGCCCAGGGGGAGATGATGTAAGTCCCTCATTCAGGACCATCCTTCTGGGTCTTCGGTTACCTTTGGCCAATCACCTTGTCTCTTTTTGCACACCTGACTGGTCCCTGCACCCTCCCCATGACGTGGGCACAACATTTGCTAAGATTTATCCCCCCCCAGAGGCCTTTAGGTACATGTCCACATTTATATGAGATGCGGCCCCCTCCCTTTTCGGCCATAAAGGCGCCTTCCTGCCCTTGTACAGGGCAGTCTTCTTTGACCTCAGGAGTGGGCCCCTTATCTCTTCACTCCAGCAGACTTCAGCTTCTGCCACTAGGTTTGTCCTTGGAGTGTGTGAGTGAGAACAAAGCTGCCATTTCACTCCACTTGACAAACACCAGCTGTCCAGCCCAGAGGCCCCTCTATCTCCTACGTCAAATCCCGCTGAGAGACATGAACCCCAAAAATCTTTATTGGGAGGCTGAAGGGCGAAGGTCTGTCTTCTGTAGCTTCTCCAGGCTGGCGTGGGGCTCGTAGACCTTACCTAGCTGGGGGCATGGAGCTCTCACCCTGTCTCATTCAGGGGCCCCAGGGTGACTTCTGTTGTTAATCCCACAGGATCTGTTCCGAGGAGTAGCTGGAACCATTATCTTGATGGGAAACCATCATAATCTGAAAGAGACAAACACAACAAGTGGATTTAAAAAGCCAGGGGCCAGAGATCTGTGATAAATTATCACAAATTATTGTGAGCAGGGGCTACAGCAGGAGTAAGAACCAGGTTACATTTCTTAGCAATTTTGATCCTGGTTCAGATAGAGTCACACTGGTGCTATCCTCTCCAAAGGAATGGAGCCTTCTGCGGTGGTCTCACATGATTTTATGTCTTTGTATTAGCCCAGAGTGACTGATGTAGGTGTGACAGACTCAGTTTCAAGTAGTTGGAGGAGTGAAAACCTGAACATTCATATAAAAAATCAATCACAATTTTTCCCCAGTTGAAGAAGCTGGAATCCCAGTTTAGACCTGGCACTTCAAGGAGACCTGTAGCCTGGTAGCCAGTTGTCTAGTTTTATCTAAGTAGGTTCTAACCTTTGATTCACATATTGATTCACATATTAATCAGAGCAGTTGTCACTGTTACTGACTTTAGTGCTCCTCTAGGTATGAGAAGAGACAAAATCTGGGCTCATGAAAATCTTTGCCTGAGAGTATCTAACTATCTGAAGGCCTGTTCTGCCAGCTTTTCCCAGAGCACAGATGCCTCGTTCCTGATCTCCCCTCTCAATACCTTTCAGGGCGTGTTGCAGGGCAGATGCTGCAGCAGGTCCGGATCTAATCCTAGCAGAGGCAGATGGCAAGTGCTCGTTTTCAGTTGGCATGGCCCATTTGTGGCCATAAATTTGACCATGGTTTTGGGGGCATATCACGTCCATTTTGTCCCATGGTGCTAGGAATGCTCATTCTTAGGTCTGGCAAAGATTCTGCTGACAGGCCACTAACCCAAGAAACAGGAGCCAATAGACCCTGGATCGCCTGTCTCACCTGCCTCTATGGTCCATGAAAACGTCCCCTCTTGTTGCTTCTTCCCACACCTAGAGTTTCACCATCACCCTCACTGATCTCATATCATCATTTTATCAGCCGCTCAGTCACGCATTCAGTAATGCAAGAAACAATTGTGGAAAGCAGGCAGAAAGGCAAATAATATAGCTAGCAGTATTAGTAGGATCATAAGTAAGAATTTGAGAACCTGTTTTAAGTATAGTCAATATGCAACTTGGATGAAATGGACAAATTCTTAGAAAAGTATAACTTTCCAAAACTGAACCAGGAAGAAATAGAAGATCTTAACAGAACCATCACAAGCAAGGAAATTGAAACTGTAATCAGAAATCTTCCAGCAAACAAAAGCCCAGGACCAGATGGCTTCACAGCTGAATTCTACCAAAAATTTAGAGAAGAGCTAACATCTGTCTTACTCAAACTCTTCCAGAAAATTGCAGAAGAAGGTAAACTTCCAAACTCATTCTATGAGGCCGCCATCACCATAATTCCAAAACCAGACAAAGATGCCACAAAAAAAGGAAACTACAGGCCAATATCACTGATGAACATAGATGCAAAAATCGTTAACAAAATTCTAGCAAACAGAATCCAACAACATATTAAAAAAATCATACACCACGACCAAGTGGGCTTTATCCCAGGAATGCAAGGATTCTTTAATATCCGCAAATCAACCAATGTAATACACCACATTAACAAATTGAAAGATAAAAACCATATGATTATCTCAATAGATGCAGAGAAAGCCTTTGACAAAATTCAACACCCATTTATGATTAAAACTCTCCAGAAAGCAGGCATAGAAGGAAGATACCTCAACATAATAAAAGCTATATATGACAAACCCACAGCAAGCATCACCCTCAATGGTGAAAAATTGAAAACATTCCCCCTGAAATCAGGAACAAGACAAGGGTGTCCACTCTCACCACTATTATTCAACATAGTTTTGGAAGTTTTGGCCACAGCAATCAGAGCAGAAAAAGAAGTAAAAGGAATCCAGATAGGAAAAGAAGAAGTGAAACTCTCACTGTTTGCAGATGACATGATCCTCTACATAGAAAACCCTAAAGACTCTTCTAGAAAATTACTAGAGCTAATCAATGAATATAGTAAAGTGGCAGGATATAAAATTAACACACAGAAATCCCTTGCATTCCTATATACTAACAGTGAAAAAACAGAAAGAGAAATTAAGGAAACAATACCATTCACCATTGCAACAAAAAGAATAAAATACTTAGGAGTATATCTACCTAAAGAAACAAAAGACCTATACATAGAAAACTATAAAACACTGATGAAAGAAATCAAAGAGGACACAAACAGATGGAGAAACATACCATGTTCATGGATTGGAAGAATCAATATTGTCAAAATGGCTATTCTACCCAAAGCAATCTATAGATTCAGTGCAATCCCTATCAAGCTACCAACGGTATTTTTCACAGAACTAGAACAAATAATTTCACAATTTGTATGGAAATACAAAAAACCTCAAATAGCCAAAGTAATCTTGAGAAAGAAGAAGGGAACTGGAGGAATCAACCTGCCTGACCTCAGACTCTACTAGAAAGCCACAGTCATCAAGACAGTATGGTACTGGCACAAAGACAGAAATATAGATCAATGGAACAGAATAGAAATCCCAGAGATAAATCCACGAACCTATGGACACCTTATCTTCGACAAAGGAGGCAAGGATATACAATGGAAAAAAGACAACCTCTTTAACAAGTGGTGCTGGGAAAACTGGTCAACCACTTGTAAAAGAATGAAACTAGAACACTTTCTAACACCATACACAAAAATAAACTCAAAATGGATTAAAGATCTAAATGTAAGACCAGAAACTATAAAACTCCTAGAGGAGAACATAGGCAAAACACTCTCCGACATAAATCACAGCAAGATCCTCTATGACCCACCTCCCAGAATATTGGAAATAAAAGCAAAAATAAATAAATGGGACCTAATGAAACTTAAAAGCTTTTGCACAACAGAGGAAACTATAAGCAAGGTGAAAAGACAGCCCTCAGATTGGGAGAAAATAATAGCAAATGAAGCAACAGAAAAAGGATTAATCTCAAAAATATACAAGCAACTCCTGCAGCTCAATTCCAGAAAAATAAATGACCCAATCAAAAAATGGGCCAAAGAACTAAACAGACATTTCTCCAAAGAAGACATACAGATGGCTAACAAACACATGAAAAGATGCTCAACATCACTCATTATAAGAGAAATGCAAATCAAAACCACAGTGAGGTACCATTACATGCCAGTCAGGATGGCTGCTATCCAAAAGTCTACAAGCAATAAATGCTGGAGAGGGTGTGGAGAAAAGGGAACCCTCTTACCCTGTTGGTGGGAATGCAAACTAGTACAGCCACTATGGAAAACAGTGTGGAGATTTCTTAAAAAACTGGAAATAGAACTGCCATATGACCCAGCAATCCCACTTCTGGGCATACACACTGAGGAAACCAGATCTGAAAGAGACACGTGCAGCCCAATGTTCATCACAGCACTGTTTATAATAGCCAGGACATGGAAGCAACCTAGATGCCCATCAGCAGATGAATGGATAAGGAAGCTGTGGTACATATACACCATGGAATATTACTCAGCCGTTAAAAAGAATTCATTTGAATCAGTTCTAATGAGATGGATGAAACTGGAGCCCATTATACAGAGTGAAGTAAGCCAGAAAGATAAAGAGCATTACAGCATACTAACACATATATATGGAATTTAGAAAGATGGTAATGATAACCCTATATGCAAAACAGAAAAAGAGACACAGAAGTACAGAACAGACTTTTGAACTCTGTGGGAGAAGGTGAGGGTGGGATGTTTCGAAAGAACAGCATGTATATTATCTATAGTGAAACAGATCACCAGCCCAGGTGGGATGCATGAGACAAGTACTCGGGCCTGGTGCACTGGGAAGACCCAGAGGAATCGGGTGGAGAGGGAGGTGGGAGGGGGGATCGGGATGGGGAATACATGAATACATCCATGGCTGATTCATGTCAATGTATGACAAAACCCAATGCAATGTTGTGAAGTAATTAGCCTCCAACTAATTAAAAAAAAAAAAGTATAGTCAATATGTCCCAGGTCCTCTGACTTCATTTGTTAAGTAATTGTAGCCTGGTGTTAATCTCCTGGCTATAGATCATGGAGATTTTAACTTGTATCCAAAGATTGATTACTGAGATAAGTTTTAGAAATGAACTTAGAGAGCCCCTTAATAATTCAGGTAACTCTCATTAGCATTATAACATAAAAGCAAGGAACTATGTCATAAGAGTTTCTTAGTAAACATAGACCTTAATTAACAAAACTAGAATTTAATATTTAGTGAATCATATTTTCTTTCTAAAATTGCCTCCATTTTCATTAAACTAGGCCAAGACTAATTTGTTTTAAAAATAAGTTTGGTGTGCTGACCACACAGCTTCTTCTATACTGACTCTGCTGTAATTCCTCAGGAGTCTGAGACTAAATTCCCCAAAGGCCTCTCAAGGCCAAGAATTTATTAATTTGTTCTACTTTTCCCCATTTATAAATGACTGACTAGAGAATAGAATTATCATTACTTTTTTACAACAAAAATATTTACAGTCTTTATATTCTTCTCTCACTGACAGCACATATCCGACTTGCTATACACACTCAAACATTTTCCTTGTCACTTTAGTAGATTTGAGTCCATAAATTTTAACCTTAAAAAATTAACCCCTAGTGAAAACCAAGATGAAAGCAACTGTGAACTATTTGTTGCATTGGCAGTCTCTGATTAGCAAACTCAAGAACATATTCTAGAAACTCTAAAAACATGTATTTTTCCAAAGTACAGTTTTTCTCAATGTAATACAAGGCACATGTCTAATAGATATACATCTATGTATAACTGACTCAAGTTCCTGAAAACCAAAAACAAACAACATCGGAAATCACGTCTACTCCAATAGAATATAAAAATTTAAATAACCAAAGTAATAAAAAGAGTGGGGCATGAAGAAATGTTGCCACCTTGTGGCCCCTTTGGGTAGCAACAACTTAAAACCTGTGAAGATGGGGAGGTATTATTCTTGAGGCCTTCAGGGATGCAAGGAATAAACACCTGTTGTCAACAAATGACCTTAGGTAGATCCTGGAAAAAGAATTCAAAACCTGGCAATTGGTCAAGAAGCCAACCTTGGGAGGTAAGTTTTACTCAAATTCTTCCAAAATAATCACATGAAAAGATTTCAGTATCACTAAAACTTACAGAAATTCAAATCAAAAGTACAATGAGGAATCACCTCACTCCGATCAGAATGGCCATTGGCAAAAAGTCTACAAACAGTAAATGCTGGAGAGGGTGTGGGGAAATGGGAACCCTCCTACACTGATGCTGGCAAGGTAAGCTGTTAACCGTCACTATGGATGACAAGGTGGAGGTTCTTCAAACAAGTGAAAAGATGATGAAATCACTACACTGCTTAACCCATGCAGAAAAACATACGCCAAATCAATTAAAGATCTAAATGGAGGGATGGATACTATAAAGCTTTTGAGGAAAATATACAGAACATGCTTTGATATAAATTGCAGCCAGTTCTTTTTGGATTCATTCTTAGAATAATAAAATAAACTAAACAAATGGGACCTCACCAACCTTAAAAGCATTTGAGCAGCAATGTAAACCATAAATGAAAGAAAAAGACAATCCTCAGAATGGGTGAAAAAAAAATGTTTGCAAATGGAGATACAAGGAATTCATCTCCAAAACATGCAAACACTCCATGCAGCTCAATTTAAGAAGAAAGAGAAAAGAAAAATGGGCCAAAGATCTAAATGGGCATTTCTCCAAAGAAGGCATCCAGAGAAGGCATCTAGGTGGCCATAAAGTACGTGAAAAGATGCTCAGCGTCCCTAATCATTAGAAAAATGCAAATCAGAAGTTCAGTGAGGTATCACTTCTCACCAGTCAACATGGCCCCCTCAAAAATTCGACAATAAATGCTGGAGGGGGTGTGGAGAGAAGGGAACCCTCCTTCCCTGTGGGTAGAAATGTAAATCAGTGCATCCACTCTGGAGGGGCTTTCAGACACTCAACAACAAAGTACCACGTGACCCAGCCATCCCACGCCTGGGCATGGATCCTGGGAAAACCAAAATTTCAAAACATACTGCACACCAACCATCATGGCATCACTGGATACAATCACCAAGATACAAAAGAAACCTAAGTGTAGAAGACAGATGAATGGTTAAAGAAGATGGGGTTCAGATACTGTGGCATTACCCAGCCAAAAAAGATGAAAGAATGCCACTTCCAGTCACAGGAAAGAACTAGAGATGTCACACTAGGTGAAGTAATTGAGACAAAGTATCACATGTTATCACTTCTAGGTGGAATCCAAACATGGAAACAAATGAACTTCTTTACAAAACAATAACAGCTTCATACACTTAGTAAAGAAACTTATGGTTACCAAAAATGAAAGGCGGGGTGCAAGGAGAAATATATGTTGAGAATAACATATACACACTGGAAATAATCCATAAGGACCCACTGTAGATCACAAGGAACACTACTTTGACTCTATAAATAACCTAGATGAGAAAAAGAACCCAAAAAGAACACATATACATCTATATATAAATGAATAATGTTGCTTTACACATTAAAAAAAACACAACAATTCAAGTCATCTATATACTCAAGTTCAAAATAAACATTAAAAAGAACAGCAGAGAAAGAAAGACAAAAGAACTGCTGGCTCTGTTCCCCTCAGGCCTTGGGGACCTGGGCTGGGTCACATCCCTCGGGCCTGAGCAGGCTGGGTCCCCAGGCGGGACTGTCCTGGGGCTGAGGGCGCTGGGGAGGATATGCCAGCCAATGAGCCCCCCACCCCGATGGACATGGGCTTCCTGTTCCCCTCTGCATGAGTCCACAGTCTCCAGATCCAGGGGACCCTCCTGCAGCAGAACTAAATCTAGTCCCCCCAAAGGATGGTGGGGTCTCTGGGCTGGAAGAGCTTTGCAAAGTCCCCTGGGCCCCGTGTCACCTGGTGGCGGGGTTCCCACCTCCAGCCTCCTTCCTTAGGGTCACCCCACTGAGAGGACAGCTCTCTCTGCAGAGCGGTGTTGCAATCATTGGGATCGCCTGGGGGATGAAGCGTAAGGGGGAAGAAGTAAGGAGACACAAGCCTTAGGGCTTCCCGGGTGGCGCTAGCGGTAAAGAATCCACCAGCCAATGCAGGAGACATAAGAGAAGCAGGTTCAACCCCTGGGTCGGGAAGATCCCAACAAGTAATTCATCTGCAAAACAAGCAAACAGCACATGCAGCTCAATAAAAAAGAAAAAAAAGAAAACACAACAGAAATGGACCAAAGATCTAAATGGATGTTTTTTTCAAAGAAGGTATCCAGGTGGCCAAAAGGCACATGAAAAGGTGCTCAGCATCACTAATGATTGGAGAAATGCAAATCAAAACGATGATGAGGTATGAGCTAAAATCACTGAGATTGGCTATCCTCCAAAAGATCTACAAAGATTAAACTCTGCTCAGAGCCTGGGGAAAAGGAATCCTTCTACCCTGGAGGCAGGGTGGGTGCGGCCAAGAAGAAAAACATGGAGATTCCTTAAAATGCTAAACAGGGAGTTACTAACACCCTGGAAGCCAACTCCTTGCCTTAGATCCGGAAAAAATAAAAAATTTAAATGATATGTGCGTGTACCCTTATTTTTAGGACAGCACTATTGACTATATTGAAGACAGTATCAAACAAAATGTCCATCAATAGAGAAATGAAAGTAACTCGTCCATCTAGACAGTGGAATACATTCAACCAGCAATAGAAAGAGAAAGTGGCATTGGCAAAAGCGTGCATGGGCTGAGGGGACATAAGGAAAAAACACCTGTCCTCAACTTGTGCCCTTGGGTGGGTCCGCGGAAAAGAAGAAAACCGGGCAGGTTGTCAATAGGCCAGTCTTGAGAGGTCAGTTTTAATCACAGTTTTCTTTTTTAAAAAAAAATCACATGGAAACCTTTCAACATGAAGTAATTTTAGAGAAATTCAAATCAAAATTACAACTAAATATGAGCTAACCCCAGCCAGAATGGCTTGTGTCAAAAACTCTACAAACAGTAAATGGTGGAGAGGTTTCGGAGGAAAAGAAATTCTCCCACAATGATGCTGGCAATGTCAGCTGTTAACAGCCAGAGCAGAGGACAACGCGGAGGTTCCTTAAGTGAAAAGTGAATGAAACTACGTCTCTCCCTAACCTCATGCAGAAAAGAAACTCCAAATCTATTAAAGAACTAAATGGAGCGATGGATACTCTAAACTTCTTGTGGAAAATATAGGCAAAACAGGTTTTGAAGTAAATCACAGCAAGTTCTTGGTTTTGCTCTTAGAATAACAAAAAAACCCCGAAAGACAAAAAACCTCAACAAAAGTAACCTCATTAACCTCAAAAGCTTTCGCACAGCAAGGATCAACCTAAGTGAAAGAAAAAGATAACATTTAAATTGGGGGAAATGGTTACAATCGATTTTAAAAACGACTTGCTGCTGCTGCTAAGTCGCTTCTGTCGTGTTCGACTCTGTGCGACCCCACAGACGGCAGCCCACCAGGCTCCTCTGTCCCTGGGATTCTCCAGGCAAGAACACTGGAGTGGGCTGCCATTTCCTTCTCCGTAAAAACAAGGTATTCATCTCCAAAAACATGCAAACAGTTCATTCAGCTCAATATCAAAAGACAATCAATAGAAATACAGGCCAAAGATCTAAATAGACCTGTGTCTTCAGATGGCATCCAGATGGCCATAGAGTATATGAAAGATGCTCAGCATCACTGTTAGAGAAACGCCCATCAAAACTGCAACGTGGCATCAACGCACAGCCCTCAGAATGGCCATCTTCCAAAAGATCTACAAAGATCAAATGATGCGGAAGGCGAGGCAAACAGGAAATCTTCCTACACTGTGGGCGGGGATGTAAATGGGTGGGGGCATCAATGAAAGAAAGCAGTATGAAGATGCCTGAAACACACTAATCCTAGTTATTGCACAATCGGGCAAGCCCACCCATTGCCTTAGGTCTGGAGAAAACCATAATTTAAAATGATACTTGCAACCCTATTTTCAAGGCGGCAATATTGACAATATTTAATAGAGAGCTTCCCCAGTGGCTCAGCTGGTAAAGAATCTGCCTGCAATGCGGGAGACCTGGATTCGATCCCTGGGTTGGGGAGATCCCCTGGAGGAGGGCGTGGCAACCGCCTCCGGTATTCTTGCCTGGAGAATCCCCCCAAAACAGCAGAGCCTGGCGGGCTACAGGCCATGGGGTCGCAGAGAGTCAGACACGACTGAGCGACTAAGCCCAGCACAATAAAGAGCGTCAGTCGAAATGTCCATCAATAGAGAAATAAAGTCACTGACCCATCTACACACGGGAATCACTCAGCTGTCAAAAAAAAAGCGAAAAAATATCATTGTCAGCAGCATGGATGGACCGAGATTTATCATACTCAGTGAAGTCGGTCAGGAAGGGAAAGAAATACATCACTTACAGGTGGAATCTATAAATTCATACGAATGAAAGAATTCATTAAGAGAAACAGACTCTCAGACTTAGAAAACCAACATGATTATTTAAAAAAACAAAACAAAACAGGGAGGGAGACACTAAGAGGTTGGGATTAACACGTACCTGCAACGTATTATCAGATAATCCAAAAGGACCTCCTGAATAACACAGAGATGTCTACCAAACACCCTGAAAGAACCGACCTGGGACAAACCAGAAAAAGAACAGATACAGTTCTCTGTGTAACTGAATCAAGTTCCTGCAAACCCGAAACAAACACAACAACGGAAATCCACTCTACTCCAAGAGAAAATAAATATTAATTTAGCCAACAAAACAAAGCCGCGGGACATGAAGGTGTGCTGCCGCCTTGTGGCCGCTTTTGGTAACAACAGCGGGGAAACTGCAGGCGGCCCTTAACATTCACAGGACCGAGCGGCTGCAGGAAGGGACGCCTCTCCCCGACTGACGTCCTCGCTGGGTTGGGGGGGAAATTCAGAACAGGGCCATGATCACAAGGACGATCTCAAAAGACCAGCTTTACTCACACTGTTTTTAAAAATATCTCATGAAAAGCTTTCAGCTTCGTGAAATATTACAGAAATGTAAATTAAAAAAAAAATACAAGGAGATATCAGGTCAAACGGTCAGAACGGCCTTTGTCAAAAAGCCTTAAAAGCGATAACGGCTGGAGAGGTTGTGGAGAAAAGGGCGCCTCCTACGCTGAGGCTGGGACTGGAAGTTGTTAACAGCCACGATCGAGGACGGGGTGGAGGGTCCTTCAACTTGTGAAAACTGAAGGAATTTACACCTCTCCCTAACCGCTTACAGATGAAGGAACTTCAAATCGATTAAAGAGTTTTATATGTAGGGACGATTCCTCTAAATCTCTTGAGGAAAATATATGCAGAACACACTTTGACATAAATCACAGCAAGTTCTTTTTGGATCTACACTCAGAATTGTTCAAAATAAAACTAAATTTAAAAAAAGGCACCTCATTAACCTAAAAAGGTTTTGCACAGGAAGGGCAGCCGTAAGGAAAGAAAAAGACAACCCTCAGAATGGGAAAATAAGTGTTTGCAACCGAAGTTAGAAACAAGGAATTCATCTCCAAAGATGCAAACTGCTGACACAGCTCAAGATAAAAAAACAAACAAACAAACAAAAAAACCCCAGTCAACCCAGCAGGAAAACAGGCAAAGACCTAAACGGACGTTTTTCCAAAGAAGGCATCCAGATGGCAATAGAGTGCATGGAAAGATGCTCAGGATCACTCTTACAGAAATGTCAACTGAAACCTCAACGAGGTATCAGCTCACCCCCTCAGACAGCCATCCCCCCAAAGACCTACAGGTTAAATGCTGCGGAGGGCGAGGGGAACAGGGACTCCTCCTGCACTGTGGGCGGGGAGGGAAATGGGGGGGCGGGCAGCCTCAAAAGAAAACAGTATGGCGATTCCTTAGAACACTACACAAAGACTTAACACATGATCCGGCAAGCCCACTCCCGGTCTTAGATTGGGAGAAAATCAAAACTGAAAATGATGGTTGCACCCCTATTTTCAGGGCAGCGTTACTGACAATCTCCAAGACAGAACATAAATGAAATTGTCCACCAATAGAGAAATATCGAGGAACTTGCCCATCAAAACTCAACCATCGAAACGAATAAAAACAAGTCAGCTTAGGAGCATGGATTGACCGAGAGATTTACCAAACTGAGTGAAGCCGGTCAGAGAGGGAAAGCGAAGGATCACATACACAGAGAATCTATAAATTCCTCAAGTGAACTAATTCATAAACTGAGACAGACTCAGAGACATAGAAACACGAGTTTACGATTTTTTTTTTAAAGTTTGGGGAAGGGAAACATTAAGAGATGGGGGTTTACAGATACACACTACTTATTTTCAGATAGATAATCGAAATGGACCTACTGAATAGCACAGGAAGTCTACTGAACACACTCAAAGAACCTAAATGGGAAAAGACCCCGAAAAATAATAGAATAGATGTACCTCTGTGTATAACTGAATCAAGTGCCTGTCAACCTAAAACAAACACAACAGAAATCAACTCTACTTCAATAGAAAATAAAAGTTAACCATAATAAATGAATAGATAATTGTGACGCATGAGGAAATGCTGCCGCCTTGTGGCCGCTTTTGGTACAGCAACGGAAAATCCTGGGCTGACGGCACTTCACATTCACCAGACTCAGGGGCTGGAAGGAAGAAACTCCTGCCTGAAGAAACGTCCTAGGTGCGTCGGGGAAAAAGAGGCAAGCCAGGGCAAAAGATCACGAGGCCGATCCAAAGCTCAGTTTTACTCACACTGTTATTAAAAATGTCACATGAAAAGTTTTCAATTTTGTGAAATGTTACAGAAATGTAAATCAAAGCTGCAAATCAAAAGTGTAAAAGGAGAAACGGAAAGATATACCCATTTGGATGCAGAGTTCCAAAGAATAGCAAGGAGAGATAAGAAAGCCTTCCTCAGTTATCAGTGCAAAGAAATAGAGGAAAACAATTGAATGGGAAAGACTAGAAATCGCTTCAAGGAAATTAGAGATACCAAAAGAATATTTCATGCAGAAATGGGCACAATAAAGGACAGAAATGGTATGGATCTAACAGATGCAGAAGATATTAAGAGGAGGTGGCAAGAATATACAGAAGAACTATACAAGAAAGATCTTAATGACCAAGATAAGCACGATGGTGTGATCACTCACCTAGAGCCAGACGTCCTGGAATGCAAAGTTAAGTGGGCCTTAAGAAGCATCACTATGAACAAACTAGTGGAGGTGATGGAATTCCAGCTGACCTATTTCAAATCCTAAAAGATGATGCTGTTAAAGTCCTGCACTCAATATGCAGGGAAATTTGGAAAACTCAGCAGTGGCCACAGGACTGGAAAAGGTCAGTTTTCATTCCAATCTGAAAGAAAGGCAATGTCAAAGAATGCTCAGACTACAGCACAATTGCACTCATCTCACACTGGGCTTCCCTGGTGGCTCAGAGGTTAAAGTGTCTGCCTGCAATGCGGGAGACCTGGGTTCGACCCCTGGGTAGGGAAGATCCTCTGGAGAAGGAAATGGCAACCCACTCCAGTATTCTTGCCTGGAGAATCCCATGGACGGAGGAGCCTGGTAGGCTACAGTCCACGGGGTCACAAAGAGTTGTACACAACTGAGCAACTTCACTTTCACTTTCTTTCACACACCAATAAAGTCACAGAGAATCCTCCTACATTGTGGGTGGGAATGTAATTGAGTGGGTGCAGCCACAAGGAAAAGAGTGTGGAAATTCCTTAAAACACTAAATATAGACATACCACACGATCTGGCAAGCCCACCCTTTGCCTTAGACCCAGAGAAAATCATGATTTAAAATGATAGCTGCACCTCTATTTTCAGGGCAGCACTACTGACAATATCTAAGACAGAGCATCAACCAAAGTTCCATCTATAGAGAAATGAAGAGTCTTGTGTCCATCTAAACGCTGGAATACACTCCAAAAGAATGAATGAATGACATTTTCAGGAGCATGGATGAACTGAGAACTTATCATACTCAGTGAAATCAGAGATGAAAGAAGAAGTATCACTTAGGGGGGCATCTATAAATTTATACAAATTAACTATAAACAGAAACAGACTCACAGACTTAGAAACGCAACTTACCGAAGCACATCCGGTCTTAGTAGAGCCGTGTGGGCTCCTGAGAGGCGGGTTAGAAGAGCGGAGGCTGTGTCCCACAGACAGTAGCATCATGGATATATTTAATCGGAAGATCAACTTTGATGCACTCTTTAAATTTTCCCACATAACCCCCTCGACACAGCAGCACCTGAAGAAGGTTTATGCCAGTTTTGCCCTCTGTATGTTTGTGGCGGCTGCGGGGGCCTATGTCCATGTGGTGACCCATTTCACTCAGGCTGGCCTGCTGTCTGCCTTGGGCTCTTTGGGGTTGATGATTTGGCTGATGGCAACACCTCACAGCCATGAAACTGAGCAAAAAAGACTGGGACTTCTGGCTGGATCTGCTTTCCTTACAGGAGTTGCCTGGGCCCTGCTCTGGCCTTGTGCATCGCCATCAACCCCAGCATCCTTCCCGCTGCCTCCATGGGCACAGCAATGATATTCACCTGCTTTACCCTGAGTGCACTCTATGCCAGGCGCCGTAGCTACCTCTTTCTAGGAGGTATCTTGATGTCGGCCATGAGCCTGATGCTCTTGTCTTCCCTGGGGAACCTTTTCTTCGGATCTGTTTGGCTTTTCCAGGCAAACCTGTATTTGGGGCTGGTGGTCATGTGTGGCTTTGTCCTTTTTGATACTCAACTCACTATTGAAAAGGCTGAAAATGGAGATAAAGATTATATCTGGCACTGCGTTGACCTCTTCCTAGATTTCGTAACTCTCTTCAGAAAGCTCATGATGATCCTGGCTATGAGTGAGAAGGATAAGAAGAAGAAGAAGTGAAGCAGCCATTCAGCCTTCCCCAGTTTGACTTCCTCTCCCTCAGCCCCTCATTTCCTCTTTGCACACATTACAGGTGGCGTGTTCTGTGATAATGAAAAGCATCAGAAAAGCTTTTGTACTTTGTGGTTTTCTCTATTTTGAATTTTTTGATCCAAAAAACTGATTAGAATATAGTCTGGAGTTTGGCTTCGTTAAAAAAAAAAAAAAGAAAGAAAGAAATTTAAAAAAAAGAAATAAATAAAAAAAAAAAAGAAGAAATCCAACTTATGACTTTTTAAAAAAATGTAGTGGCAGGGAGACATTTAGAGGTTGCAATTAACAAAAACACACTACTTTTTTTTTTTTTTTTAATACACTACTTTTTATCATATAGATAATGCCAGTGGACCTACCACATAGCACAGGGAAGTCGCTGGATACACTGGAAGAACCTATATAGGAAAAGACCCCAAAAAAGAACAGAGGAGATATACATCTGTGTATAACCAAATCACGTTCTTGTAAACTTAAAACAAACACAACAGAAATCAACTCTACTCCAATAGAAAATAAAAATTAACCAAAAAATAAAAAAAGAGAAAGAGAGATATCAAGGGAACACCTCATGCAAAGATGGGCACAATAAAGGACAGAAACAGTATGGACCTAACAGAAGCAGAAGATAATGAGGAGAAGTGGCGAGGATACAGAGATGAACTATACTGGGCTTCCCCTGTGGCTCAGCGGGTAAAGAATCCTCCTGCAATGTGGGAGACCTAGGTTCGAACCCTGGGTTGGGAAGGTTCCCTGGAGAAGGAAAGGCTACCCACTCCAGTATTCTGGCCTCGAGAATTCGACAGACTGTATAGTCCACGGGGTCACAAAGAGTTGGACATGACTATTAAGGAGAGGTGGTGAAAATACACAGATGAACTAAACTAAAAAGATCTTGTCACATCAGATAAGAGGATGGTGTGATCACTCACCTAGAGTCAGAAATCCTGGAGTGAGAAGTCAAGTGGGTCTCAGGAAGCATCACTATAAACAGAGCTATTGGAGATGACGGAATTCCAGCCGAGCTATTTCAAATCCTAAAAGATGATGCTGTGACAGTGCTGCACGCAGTATGCCAGCAAATTTGGAAAACACAGCAGTGGCCACAGGTCGGGAAAGATCAGCTTTCACTCCAATCCCAAAGAAGATCAGTGCCAAAGAATGTTCAAACTTCTGCACAATGGCACTCATTTTACTTGCCAGCAAGGTAATGCAAGGTAATGCTTCAAGCTAGGCTGCAACAGTATGTGAACTGAGAATGTCCAGATGTACAAGCTGGATTTAGAAAAGGCAGATGAGTCAGAGATGAAATTGCCAACATCCGTTGGATCACAGAAAAAGAAAGAGAATTCCAGAAAACATCTACTTCTGCTTCATTGATTATGCTAAAGGCTTTGTGTGGATCACAACAAACTGTGGAAAATTCTGAAAGAGATGGGAATACCAGACCACCTGATCTGCTTCCTGAGAAACTGGTATGCAGGTCAAGAAGAAACAGTTAGAACTGAACATGGAACAATGAACTGGTTCCAAATTGGGAAAGGAGTACATCAAGGCTGTATATTGTCACCTGCTTATTTAACTTATATGCGGATAACATTATGCAAAATGCTGGGTTGGATGAAGCTCAAGCTGGAATCAAGATTGCCAGGAAAAATATCAATAACCTCAGATATGCAGATGACACCACCCTAAGGCAGAAAGCAAAGAGGAACTAAGGAGCCTCTCAATGAAAGTGAAAGAGGCGAGTGAAAAAGCTGGCTTAATACTCAAAATTCAAAAAACTAAGATCATGGCATCCAGTCCCATCTCTTCATGACAAAGAAAAGGGGAAACAATGGTAACAGTGAGAGACTTTATTTCCTTGGACTCCAAAATCACTGAAGGGGTGACTGTAGCCATGAAATTAAAAGATGCTTGCTCCTTGGAAGAAAAGCTGTGACAAACCTAGACAGAATGTTAAAAAGCAGAGACATCACTTTGCCAACAAAGGTCTGTCTAGTCAAAGCTATGGTTTTTCGAGTAGTCATGTGTGGATGTGAGATTTGGACCATAAAGAAGGCTGAACGCTGGAGAACTGATGCTTTTAAACTGTGCTGTTGGAGAAGACTCTTGGGAGTCCCTCAAACAGCCAGGAGATCAAACCAGTCCATCCTAAAGGTAATCAGTGCTGAATATTCATTGGAAGGACTGATGCTGAAGCTGAAACTCCAGTACTTTGGCCACCTGATGCTAAGAGCCAACTCATTGGAAAAGACCCTGATGCTGGGAAAGATTGAGGGCAGGAGGAGAAGCGGGCGACAGAGGATGAGATGGTTAGTGGGCATCATCAACTCAATGGACATGAGTTTGAGCAAGCTCTGGGAGTTGGTGATGGACAGGGAGGCCTGACGTGCTGCAGTCCATGGGGTCACAAAGAGTCGGACACGACTGAGCGACTGAACAACATTGCGGTCTCGTGAGAGAGGAAGGCATTGTAGAATGTGTAAAGAGTCTAGAATGTAACTTCTCTAAAAGCTTTATAGAAAGCACCTTTACTGTAGTAGGCAATAGTTAAAACCCAGATCCTGAGATCTCCATCAGAATAACACTCAGCCAAAAATAAGAGTGGACCTCTGTCTTTATGAGGAGGGCAGCGTGACTTTATACCAGTAAAGTTAGAGAGTGACCACTAGTCTAGAGCGAAGGAGGCAGAGAACTCAAGAAAGAAGAACGTTAGAATCAAGTGAATCATCATGGAGCTTTTTGTCTGTACTCACAAACTCCCATTTATTCCTCAATAGCAGAGATCGTGGGATGCAGGAGCCTCCAGGAGACATTCTACAAGTGAAGGACCCCAAACCCTGAGGGTAGATAAGGGATTCTGGGAGGAAGCTATCCTCACCCAAGCAGGCCAGGTTCCAGTAGTTCTGTAACATCACATCCCTGGACAATTTCCACTGACCGAGGTCCAGGCATTCCCGCTCCTCTTGAAAGGTTGTTGCTGAACCACAGAAGATGCCAGGATTCTTGGCCTCCGAAGAAGAATTCTATCTGGGGCCAGAGATGAGGCTTGATCACTCAGAGCTTTTGTGTAATAGAGTTTTATTAAAGTATAAAAGAGGTAGAGAAAGCGTCTGAAATAGACATCAGAAGGGGGCAGAAAGAGTGCCCACTCGCTGGTGTTGGCAAGGAAGTTATATACCTTTTAATTAGTCATCACAATGAATCAAAAGAATGTCTGGAGGTTGTAAA
This sequence comes from Cervus elaphus, assembly GCF_910594005.1. Lineage (NCBI taxonomy): Eukaryota > Metazoa > Chordata > Mammalia > Artiodactyla > Cervidae > Cervus > Cervus elaphus. Next base: position 58,591,756 of record NC_057818.1, on the reverse strand, counting down.
GGTCTTACTAGACCCACTCCCATAATTTACATTTTAAGATAACAGGATTAGCCAGAAGGTTTTTCAGGAAAGAGAAACTGTCCTCAAGCAGGATACAGTGTTGTTGTATAATCCCTAGTACAGTTTAAACTGAGTTATGTAATTGATGAAGACTAAGGAATGTAGACAAAAAAGTTTGTCCTTTCCTCTTCCTTGAGAATTCCAGACCCCTCTCTCCTTGGGGACCCTCGGACTTCTTATCAACGTGCCTGGGAACTGACTCTCTCTTTTTGTTTTCTTTCTTTTTTTTTTTTTGGAACTGACTCTCTCACTCTTGAGTGAAGTCTATGGCCAGACCCTGGAATGTCAGCCGTCCCAGAAATACAAAGTACATATGCCATGTGACTGTGGGAAGACTTCCTTATGTGACCCAAGATGAAAACAGCAAGTTCAGAGAACTAGTTTTTCAATGAGAAGAGTGTCTGATGTTATACAATAATATACTTTTTTATATAGCAATATGCGCTACCATATTTCTAACCTGAAGAAAACAGGATGACATATGATCCACAAAGCCGCTTTGACTTCCCTACTGGCTCAGACCGTAAAGAATCTGTCCACAATGCGGGTGACCTGGATTTGATCCCTGGGTTGGGAAGATCCCTGGAGAAGGAAATGGCAACCCACTCCAGTATTCTTGCCTGGAGAATCTTATGGAGAGAGGAACCTGGCAGGCTATATAGTCCATGGGGTCACGAAGAGTGGGACATGACTGAGAGACTATGATTTATTCATTCATCTGGGAGAAAAACTATTAAATGTGATCAACAGAGGCATATTTATTTTTGAGGATTTTCCTTGTGTTCCACAGGATAAATATCAATCAAAGCAGGAATTTTTTTAAAAGCACACTGTGATTCAAGAATTCTAGGGTGGCGCCACAGTTTTTCATGTTGAACAAGCTTAGTTTTAACTAAATGTCTGGTTGATAAATGGCCATTGTGAATAGCACGGAGGTCAAAGAGCCATGGCCGATAGCCATGGAATCCAGTCTCATCACTTCATGGCGAATAGATGGGGGAACAATGGATACAGTGAGAGAATTTATTGTTTTGGGCTCCAAAATCACTGCAGATGGTGACTGCAGCCATGAAATTAAAACGCTTACTCCTTGGAAGAAAAACTATGACCAACTTAGACAGCATATAAAAAAGCAGAGACATTACTTTGTCAGCAGAGGTCTGTCTAGTCAAAGCTATGTTTTTTCTAGCAGTCATATATGGATGTGAGAGTTGGACTATAAAGAAAGCTGAGTGCCAAAGAATTGATGCTTTTGAACTGTGGTGTTGGAGAAGACTCTTGGGAGTCCCTTGGACTGCAAGGACATCCAACCAGTCCATCCTAAAGGAGATCAGTCCTGAATAATCATTGGAAGGATTGATGCTGAAGCTGAAACTCCAATACCTTGGCCACCTGATGTGAAGAACTGACTCATTTGAAAAGACCCTGATGCTGGGAAAGGTTGAAGGCGGGAGGAGAAGGGGATGACAGAGGATGAGATGGTTAGATGGCATCACTGACTCAACGGACATATGGTTGAGTAAGCTCCGGGAGTTGGTGATTGTAAGGTGTGCTGCAGTCCATGGGGTTGCAGAGAGTCGGACACAACTGAGCAACTGAACTGAACTGAAATGAGCCAGATAAGAATTCATAGTTATTATTGAACTTTATGCACTTTACAGATTTTACAGGTTTAATAGATTAGTAAGCAGAGAAAACAATCTTTTTGCCTATTTTTGAACTATAGAACTTTCTAACAGTTTTTTAATTTTTTTAACCTTGAATGAGCCATATAAATAATTTTAGATAAAAAATATTGCTCTTCAAAATCGTTTGGAATATTTGATCAAATATTCAGAAAATGGTAGAGCTTGGGATTTACTTCAATGGATTTGAGCTCAATTTTATGTAAAAAGAATTAAGTCAACACAGAGACCTGACTGAGCGACTGAACTGAACTGAACACAGAGACCACTCTAATGGATGTTTTACCAGTTGAGGTAACTGGCAAAAATATCAAAAACAGAAAAAATGTCATATACTGTTAACATTTTCATGCACACAACCATACACTATTTGGGAGAAAAATTATTCATGTTTATAAAATCAGGAGTAGATTTCTGTGCTTAAATCTTATAATTTATTTGTGGCAATAATCTATATTTTACAAATACATTACAGTGCAAAAACACAATGACATAAAATAAATTAGAGCTCTTGGTTCTGAATCTTTTATTCCTTTGAAAATCTCTATCATTTGTGTTGAATCATATTTTAGATTTAACAGTTAAACATACATAAGTAATAACATTCTTGTAAATATTGTAGAAAACACAAAGATGTGATAAGAATTCTGTCTGGAAAATGAGTGCAGAGCATATTATTAACGGAAATGATCAGACCTGGGCTTGAATGATGAAAACCTCCATTCCCCAAATGCAAGAACCTTACTAAACACAGGTGAGTGTTCATTTTCCAAAGCAAACAGAACTAAGAAGGCGTGGTTTGCCACACTAATTTTGTCTTCTTATACACATCCCTCACTAAACCTTTCAAAAATCCTTTTTAAAGACAGAAAGCAGGAACAGCACAGTTGCAAAATCACAGAAGCACCTGAACCAGAAAGTGTGAGGGGTGATGGGCTAGATGCTAGCAGTGATCTGAATCCTGAAAAATACCAGTTTTATGCAAAATTCTCTTCTTATCTAACTTCCATGTTCTGTATCCTAAGGCTACACTTAAGAGTGAGTCCTTCCTGCCAACATGGAGAAGGGTCTCTCATACTTTTCTCCTTCTTTTCCCCAAACTTCCTGTGGAACTCTGGACCACTGGGGTAATTCTGTTCATAAGGACAATTTCTTAATCCTGTTCTAAATGTCTGGAGTTGCGTATACATGTAAAGTCATCACTAATTTCCCCTACTTCTCTAAGATCCCAAGACTGAACCACATGCCAATGGGAATCTCAGAACCTATGCCTCCCCATGTTTATTTCTCACAACCGGAATATTTTCACTAGTTGAAAGTCACTAATTCAGGTTGAGAATTCATCATGCTCTATAGAAAGCCAGAATTCATCATGCTCCCTACAGACAAGGGAGACAAGGTTCTGGGACACAAGGGAGAAGTGGTCTAAAGAGCCGGTCCTCACTATGGTAAGAAAAGGAAAAACTAAGAAGTTGATAACAAACGCCCCAGGCAGAAAAATTAGAAGCCGAGAACTAAAGGTTTGCAGGTTCCCTCAGTCTAGGCATTTCAGGAGGAAAAGCAGACACAGCCCCAGACCCGGGACAGGACATGTACCTGAGAAGCTGCCGTCTCCTCCTCTTCTTCCTCCTGCTCTGCGTCTTCTCTGGGGATGTTATGCAGCGAACGTATCTCTGCATCTTGAGAAAATACCTTCAAAGGCACCCGCACAGCTCTTTAACCTGCAACTACTTCACCACTACAGACAGAAGGACCTTGAAAAGCTAAAAAGACTCACCTCTCCTGTCCTCTGTCTCCGGAGAGATTCAGGAACAATCACTTCCTACCTGGAGACCAGTCTGTGAACTAATTTCTTGATTGTTCTCTCCCCATAGAGAGCTCCTAACCCTCTGCTCACACAGATGATGTGAGTTGACTTCCTGGTCCAAATCCAGCTAGACCAACTCTGCGGCCTCTCCGCGGACTGACGCCGGGCTTCAGGTCTCACAAATGCACCAGGAGCCGCGTCCTTAACCCGGGCCTCCCCTTAGAATCCCCTGGAGCACATCCTACACACCACACTGATGCTCCCACAGGACCCAGAGAACTCTGTGGGGAGGGCACCGGGGAGGCTATCCCTTAACACTGGTCATGTGATCTTGATAGGAAACCAGGTTGAAACCACTTAAAGGAATCTTTCTGAACCATTTCAGTGAATACGAACCCCTCGAGGTCAGGTCCCCACCCTAAGAAGTTATGAATCTGCAGGTCTGACGTGGGGCCATGAAATGAGTCTTTAGCAAATTCTGTTTGTTCTGATGCTTCTCCCCCAAGACCCACACTCAGGAGCCCTGAGCTTCAGCCCTCACTCTCAGCACAGCTGAGACCTCTCAGGAGGGGAGGGTTTAGGGTGGGAATTTCTGAGGGAGGTCAGGCTAGAACCAGGCAGACAAAGCTCCAGTACTTGGTGTTCAGGCCTTTATAAGAGACCCTGGGTGAAGTGCTGTGGGCTCCCCAGGCTGAGTGTGGATGGGTCTATTCAAACCAAGGGGAGCAGGAATCTGGTGAGCGCTGTGAGGGTGTCATTGAAGGGGTGGGCACCTGTGAAGTAGAACCTAGGGTTCAGCAAGGCTGCTGATCACAAGGTGGGTGGTTGTCTAGAGCAGGTGCTCACAGGACTGGCTGGTGTGAGTTCAAGGACCTGCAGGCTGCCTGCTCCCCAGACAGACACTGAGGCAGCAACAGCATGGAGCAGTTCAGGGTAGCTCTCAACAATACTCTGTATGATCCTTATTGGAACCATTACAATGTCCCAGCAGTTACAGAGGGGGGAAAGTACAATGCAGAAATGATGGGAAATATCCCAATATTTGAGGCATAAAGGCAGTAAGGAAACTAATTGTTACAGATATCATCCCTCTGTGCTAACAAAGAGTTTATTGTTAGGTATTCTTCCCTGCGACCTTAAATCAGTAGGTTGACACTTCATTCATTACATTCCGGCTTTATCACAAGAAACCATCAGTTTAATTAACATGTACTATCACACATAGAAAGAATAAAACTTTTTCCAATCCACTGTGTAACTGATTAAATACAGATTACAAGCATAAACAACGATATTCACTCCTCTGATACAATGATCTCAGAACTGTGATTTCTACAGTTACAAAATGGAGGCTAATCATTTACGAATGAAACAAGATGTACACTAATTACATGACTTTTCTGAGAAGGGTTTCCATACATTTCTAGCGTATCAGAGGTATCTTTATTTGAAACATGTCAACTAATATTCATGACATCTCTTGATATTATGAAGATACATCAAGAGTTCAGTGAACTGTCATTGTATTTTCCTTAAAATGCAAGTGACATAACTATTGAAAATGTGCATCTTACTTTAATATGTGGAATTACTCCCTGAACACTTACTTCATGGTGACCTATAGGGATGTTTGACAAGAATGATTAACACCTCCATTTATTTATTTATTTTTAAAAATTAATTATTTTTTCAGTGGGTTTTGTCATACATTGACATGAATCAGCAATAGATTTACACGTATTCCCCATCCCGATCCCCCCTCCCCCCTCCCTCTCCACCCGATTCCTCTGGGTCTTCCCAGTGCACCAGGCCCGAGCACTTGTCTCATGCATCCCACCTGGGCTGGTGACCTGTTTCACTATAGATAATATACATGCTGTTCTTTCGCAATATCCCACCCTCACCTTCTCCCACAGAGTTCAAAAGTCTGTTCTGTACTTCTGTGTCTCTTTTTCTGTTTTGCATATAGGGTTGTCGTTACCATCTTTCTAAATTCCATATATATGTGTTAGTATGCTGTAATGTTCTTTATCTTTCTGGCTTACTTCACTCTGTATAATGGGCTCCAGTTTCATCCATCTCATTAGAACTGGTTCAAATGAATTCTTTTTAATGGCTGAGTAATATTCCATGGTGCATATGTACCACGGCTTCTTTATCCATTCATCTGCTGATGGGCATCTAGGTTGCTTCCATGTCCTGGCTATTATAAACAGTGCTGCGATGAACATTGGGGTGCACATGTCTCTTTCAGATCTGGTTTCCTCAGTGTGTATGCCCAGGAGTGGTATTGCTGGGTCATATGGCAGTTCTATTTCCCGTTTTTTAAGAAATCTCCACACTGTTCTCCGTAGCGGCTGTTCTAGTTTGCATTCCCCCCAACAGCAACACCTCCATTTAAATGTTCAGTGTACATGCTACATCACTGTGTCCTTAATCTCCTAATGGAGAATAAATATAAATGATTTCTCTCTAGGATAGAAGGCCTTGTCTCATCTTTGAGTAGCAATCATCAAAAACATAACTTTGCATACACACTAAAAAGGAAGCATAGCAGCATGGAGTAACTTGAGAGTTCAATAACATATCTTGGTTTTCAAATAATTACAAATCGTGTGAATATAAACAAAGATACATTGCTAATAATTGTACATTTCTAAATACCAACCCGTCATCTTGTGATCCATACTAACATATCAATTTTCTATGCTTTAACTATGGATTACTGTCTACAATACTTCTCCGGAAGAGAACTTCAAAAAAAAGGATTGATGAAATGCTTTCTAGTGTGCAGGCTTCCCTGAAAGCTCAGTTGGTAAAGAATCCACCTCCCACTCCAGTATTCTGGCCTGGAGAATTCCATGGACACAGTCCCTGGGGTTGCAGAGTTGGACACAACTGAGCAAATTTCACTTTTTCTAGTGTGCAATATCTGGTATTTATTTAGATTTAACTTTCATTAAATACTTTCCTACATTGTTTTATGTCATTTCTTATCTTTCTTAAATAAACGGTCCTGTATTTTCTGAAGTGTATGTTTAGGACAAACCTCATCCATCACTTATTTTATTACTAGAGTTTCTCTCCAGTATGTGTTTTCTGATGTTTGGTAAGGTGAGAGCTCTGATTAAAGCCTTTGCCACTTTCCTTACAGTTATAAGGTTTTTCTTTCAGTATGAATTCTCTGATGTCGAGTAAGATGTGAGTTCTTGATAAAGGCTTTTCCACATTCTTTACATTTGTAAGGTTTCTTTCCAGTATGAATTCGCTGGTGTTGAAAAAGACTTGAGTAGTGACCAAAGGCTTTTCCGCATTCTTTACATTTATAAGGTTTCTCTCCAGTGTGAATTATCTGGTGGCAAGTAAGACCTGAGTGCTTCCTAAAGTCTTTGCCACAATCCTTACATTTATAAGGCCTCTCCCCAGTATGAATTCGCTGGTGTTCAGTAAGAGTTGAGTAGTGACTGAAAGCTTTTCCGCATTCTTTACATTTATAAGATTTCTCTCCAGTATGGATTACTTGGTGTTTAGTAAGACATGACTGCTGTCTAAATGCTTTGCCACAATCCTTACATTTATAAGGCTTCTCTCCAGTATGAATTCTCTGATGGTAAGTGAGACCTGAGCACTGGTTAAATTCTTTGCCACAATCCTTACATTTATAAGGCTTCTCTCCAGTATGAATTCGCTGGTGTTTAGTAAGAGTTGAGTAGTAACTGAAGGCTTTTCCGCATTCTTTACATTTATAAGATTTCTCTCCAGTATGGATTACTTGATGTTTAGTAAGACATGAGTGCTGTCTAAATGCTTTGCCACAATCCTTACATTTATAAGACTTCTCTCCAGTATGAATTTTCTGATGGTAAGTGAGACCTGAGCACTGCTTAAATTCTTTGCCACAATCCTTACATTTATAAGGCTTCTCTCCAGTATGAATTCTATGGTGTTGAGTAAGGTTTGACTTCTTATTAAAGGCTTTGCCACACTTCATACATTTGTGTGATTTCTGCTGCATATGAATTACCTGATATTGAGTAGGACATGAGCTACAAGGAAACACTTTGCCACATTCTTTACATTTGCTTGGTTTCTCCCTGGCATGAACTTGCTGATGCAGACTGAAATGTGAACACCTAAAAATGGCTTTGCCACTTTCCTTAGCCTTGTAAGGTTTCTGCTCTGTATGGATTCGCTGATGATGAGTAAGCTTTGAGTTCTGATTAAAGGCTTTGCCACACTTTGTACATTTATAATGCTTCTCCCCAGTATGAATTCGCTGATGTTGACTAAGATTTGAGCAAGACATAAAGGCTTTTCCACATTCCTTACATTCATAAGGTTTCTTGCCAGTGTGGATTTGCCGATCTTGACTAAGCTTTGAATTCTGATTAGAAGCATTGCCACACTCTGTACCTTTGAAAGGTTTCCATCCTGAATGAATTTTCCTGTGTCTACTTAGACTGGATGAGTTAGTAAAGGCTTTCTCACATTTCTTACACTTGTAACTTTTCTGCGGATCCTGAATATTCTGCTGTTGAGTAAGATTTGAAGACTGATTAGAAATATCACTATATTCACAATTATAAGTCTTCTCTCCTGTATGTGTACTTTTCTGTAGTGGAAGACCTGATGTTTGATAAAAGATATTACTACATGTACAATTTTTAGAATCCTTGTCTGAAGATTGAGGTCCCTGATGTTTCATAGGGTTAGAGTCTTGTTCAGTTTTAGACCCAGTTTCATTGCATGAATAGCTTCTCAATCCATCGTAAATATTCTTGTAATTATTGGGGGTAGAGCTCTTGCTTAAGGCCTGATTCGTGTTATTACATGTGAGAAGTTGTTCCATATTAACCATATCATGATGCGTATTGAACAATGATGGTGGGATTAACTCTTTTCCATTATTATCAACATTACACATTTTGGAACAGAGAGAAACTGTCTGTTGGTGGAAGAATAATGACCCCTTGCTCACAGATCCCTCAAATTGATTATATTGTGAGTTTTCCCCATCATTTTTAAATTTCTGGTTTTCAGACGTGCTTGAATGTGTGTGTAATTGAAGCCTGTGTTCAGAGTGGTTTGAATGAGTATTTGCAGTAGAGACTGGATGACTTTCCAGATTTTCCACATTCACCTTCAGAGAACGTGTATGTTTCAAAAAATGATTTAAGCCTTTGCTTGAAAAGATACACATCTCTGCAGATGTTGTTAACTGAAATGGGTGTTTTCCCCAATTTGACTCACATTGCTCATTTCTTTTGGCAGTAATGTCTGCATTATGTGAAACTGTCTCAGTTCCTTTATGTCCGTATACACATCTTCTAGGCCTTTTACAAAGCCCTGTATAATCCTGGTCTTTCATTAAATGTTCATTTCCAAGATGAGCTCTTTCATGTGTTTCTAGGTTTGCCTTTTGGATTAAATTTTCTAACCTTGGATTCTTTGACATCAAAGCACGGGTGTTGTGAGAAGACACAGCTGAAAGATACCAAATAAAAGTTTATCAAAGTGAAAGATATCAAATCTACTATTCTCAGTGAATATCCTTAAAGATGTAGAGAAAATAGAGACACAAGAATCAAGATGCAAGAGGATTAGGCAGACTTGGAGTTCATCTCTCTCCACAAATGCATCAAGCATACATCAGAAATGGAACAACTCTCACAGAGGCCCCTCTGAACACTAGCAGAGGACCTACAACACCTAAAACGACAAGAAAGATTCCCACTTAGCTAGTTAGGACCAAAGAAAGAAGGAAGAGGAGAGGAAGCGGGATGGGACCTGCAACCCTCGGGGGGATCGGAAGAGAGGAGGTCTCCATGTCTGGAGAAGCCTCTCACTGGGGGAGCTCAGTTGGGACAGAAGGGGAGCCTCGTTCTCTGTGGGAAGAGAACATGGCAACGGTCTGTGGCAGCAGGACAGAGTGAGACCTACACACGGGGTATTGACCCCTGCCCTGTCCACCCAGCCTGAGGGTGTCCACTGCTGCAGACAAGGGCTGGGTGCTGGAACGTGGGGTGTGGAGAGCAGACCCAGGCAGAAGACTGCTGTTGGCTGTGAGGAGATATCCTGACGGGACGGGAGGGAGGGAGGAGCTCTGCAAATGGGATGCTTGTGGAGGAAGCCTGCACCACCATAGAGCAGAGCAGCGTTGTTGAGTGATGTCCGAAGGGAAGAACCCCACTGCAGCCTCTCTCCCCATGTGCTGGCCCCTTGTCCCTGGCAGTAGGAAGGGCTGCCACCCGGGTGGGCTCTATTGAGGCCCAGCCATGGCCTCCCCCATGCCCCTCCTCTACAATCAGCAGACTCCTATGCTCTGGGGCAGCCTCTGGAGCAGACACCTGTGGGTGGGCCACATGCTCAGATGGAGATGAAAGCACAGCTGAGCCCCAGGGTTAAGAATGAAAAGCTGAAGTCTCTCCTTGCAGCTGCACTAACCATGCTTTTACACAGGCAACTGGCTGTGTCAACTCAGTCCCTATAGAGCATCTGAAGGACAACCAGGGATCCCCCAGTCATGGAGGTGTAGCTTTAGCAGCTGTAGACTTTGTGGGGATGTACGTGGGGAGGTGGGGCCAGGCCACAGTCTGAGCTGCCCCATAGCACCACAGTGGATCCAGCTCCATGAAAGCAATTCTGGGCCCTGATTTCACTGGATCTATGCTGGTGACTTGGTGAAAACAACATCTGAGAGACACCAGGGCCGTGTGCCGAGATACCCACGGTTGAGGTGGGGCCAAGTGCAGTGCCGACCAGGGTCACTTGAGACTCACACAACGCGTGAGCACACCCCAAGGGGAACATCCCCAGAGCAGCAATCCTCAGGGGCTTCTCTCCCAGACGGTGTGCTCCAATCCCACCTGCCTCCACCACAGATCAGAATCACAGTGAAGAAACAGATCTGGGGGCTCTGTTCCACCAACCAGGAAGCAGACCCACCACAGACAGGACGGTGACAGCCACAGATCCACGGGGAAGCCCCCCTCAATATCCAGGGCAGGCTCGGGTCACAGTAACAGCAATCAAAGCCCAGATCAAGGGGAGAAGGGCACAAGCCTGTGGACCAACCTCACCCCACAGGGGGAAGACAACAGAGCAAGAGGAGCTAGGATCCTGCAGCCTGCAGAACAGACCACAAACCCAGAAAATGTGACAAAATGAGAGGACAGAGAAGTATGGTGTAGAGGAAGGAGCAAGACAAAAAGCTACAAGAACCACTAAATGAAGAGGAGACAGCAGTCTAATGATTACTTTCTGACTTAAGTCATCTTAAATGGAGATGCCACTAGGTGCCTTCTAACTCTTTAACCCACTTCTTATTTTAGCGTGTCCTATTAGATGTCTCGGAGAAGGCAATGGCGCCCCACTCCAGTACTCTTGCCTGGAAAATCCCATGGACGGAGGAGCCTAGTAGGCTGCAGTCCATGGGGCCGCTAAGGGTTGGACGCGACTGAGCAACCTCACTTTCACTTTTCACTTTCATGCATTGGAGAAGGAAATGGCAACCCACTCCACTGTTCTTGCCTGGAGAATCCCAGGGACGGGGGAGCCTGGTGGGCTTCTGTCTATGGGGTCGCACAGAGTCGGACCCGACTGAAGCGACTTAGCAGCAGCAGCAGCAGTAGCATTAGATGTTCCAACCTAAACATCATAAATGATACTGACGTAGGTCTAATCAGAAAGTGAGGACACATAGGACAAAGTCTGGGGAAGCTCATAACAAGATTAATTAATAAAGAAGTAGTTCTTGAGAAATTAAATAAGAAATGAGACTTTAAAAATATGGTGGGAACACAGGAGACACTACCAATGCTCTGTGGAGATCTAATTGGGAAGGAAATCTAAAAGAGTAGGTATATACAAAAACCGATTCTCTTTGCTGTACAACATTGTAAACCAGTTATACTCCAATGAGAATGTTTTTTAAAGATTATATTATCTAAAATTGTAATAGTTTGAAACCATTAACAAATATAGTGGAAAATGTTTTAAGCTCTTATGCCAATTTATTTGAAAATTCTTTGAGCTAATTGAATATATTTAAGTCTTTTAGCATTGAGGAATTGCACCAAATACACTTAACATTTCATATGAGTTCATATGAAGAAAACAGAAACTTTGAAGTAACACTGAGATTTGCATTCTTTCTCTTAGGGAGGTTTTGGTTTATGCAGTGAAGAAATTACTTAAATTTAAAATGTATAAGATCATATTTGTAGCTTCCAGTGTTTTAGAAATTATAAGTCAGAAAAAAACCCTCTGTCCACAGTATTCCTACAACTTTGGCAGTATGTCTACGATTCCACTCACATACTACCATCTAGTGGTAGAAACAAACTTGAATAGCGGCGTCTTAGAGTTATTCAGAAATGTGCACAGTTTTCCTAGGGCCCCCAGGAAATGCAATAGTAACTGATTCATGCAGGTTGTCACAGGCCAAGAGGAGATTTTCAGTTCTCACTGTGATTGAGAAAAGTAATCACTGGAGATGAATTCAGGAATGACTTCAGAGACAGAATGGGGCAGGTGATATCCGCCCATGACAGCAGCAGAAAGAAACCCAGGCTTCTCTAAAATCATTTCCACTGAAGCAGATCTTCCCAAACCACATGACAGAGGATGACTTCCTCACTGATCCTTGGACCTGTCATTGAGTCATCGGCTCCATCCCTTCACACCTACCTGTGTACATGGCTGGCATCTCCAGTCTCCTTACATCCCAGGGATTCTTCATTTGCTCCAGAAAGGTGATCAGGTCTGGCTTAGAGACCACAAGACCTGCTATCAGGAAAAGGGGTGTTTGTTTTGCTAGAGATTCATCAGTTTCCACTCTAATATGTATTCAGGTGAGAAGAGAAGGCACGTGTGCTAAGTCGCTCCAGTCATGTCTGACTCTTTGCCACCCTGTGGACTATAACCCACCAGGCTCCTCTGTCCATGGGATTCTCCAGGCAAGAATACTGGAGTGGGTTGCCATGTCCTCCTCCAAGAGATCTTCTCAACCCAGAGATCGAACCTACTTCTTTTACGTCTCCTGCATTGGCAGGCAGGTTCTTTACCACTGGTGCCACCTGGGAAGCCCAGAGGAGGCATGGTAGAATATTAATACAGCCTGGAAATAAAGTATTTGGGGACATCATTTCCTAGGCTGTATTAACATTCTCTGGTGGCTCAGCTGGTAACGAAGCCACCTGCAATGTGGGAGACCTGCGTTTCATGCCTGGGTTGGGAAGATCCTCTGGAGAAGGGAGTGGCTACCACTCCAGTATTCTGGCCTGGAGAATTCCATGGACTATTCCATGGGGTCGTAAAGAGTCGGACACAACTGTAATCTTGCTCATTATATTAACACTCTAGAGAAGGCATGGTTGAATGTTAATATAGCCTAGAAAATTATATCCCCAAACACTTTATCGAAAGCACTTTTATAACACTAACAAATACATAAAGAAAAGACCTTGCGATTCTAGTCAAGTACTACTAAGGCCAAAGTAAGTAAGTAGTAGAAATCTGATTTGAAAAGGAGAGTGCCACCCTCTTATACCACAGAACCTGGAGAATTACCACTAACCTAGAAGAAGGAGGCAGATCACATCAAGGAAAAGTCAGAATCTTAATGAATCATCATGAAGTCTTCTTTCTCAACTCAGAAATACCCATTTTCCCATAGAAAGCAGGGATCTAAAACTATTGTAAGAAGCAGAAGATTCCAGGAGACATTCTAGAAATACAGGAGCCAAAACCCAGTGGGTAGATAAGGGATTCTGGAAAGAAGTTATCCTCACCCAAGGAGGCCAGGTTCCTGTAGTTCTCTAACATCACGTCCCTATACAATTCCCGCTGACCGAGGTCCAGGCATTCCCACTCCTCTTGAGTGAAGTCTATGGTCACATCCTGGAACGTCAGCCGTCCCTGAAATACAAAGTACAGATGCCATGGGGCCGTGGGAAGACTTCCTAATGTGACCCAAGATGAAACCAGCAAGAGAAATGGTTTTGATTTAGGAGAGTGGCTTGTATTATAAAATAATATAATTTTTACACAGTAATATTTTCTACCACATTTTTAACCCCAAGAAAAGAGGATGAGATATGATCATCAACCACTACAGAAATTCTTCTGATTTGGAAGAGAAATTACAAAATAATCAGATCAACATTGACATATTTATTTTTGAGTGTTGTACTCATTTGACAGAGGATAAACTGTCTATCAGAAGAAACAGGAAATATTTTTAAAAAGCACTTCCTGATCCAAATGTTCTGGAGTGGGCGCAGTATGTCACATTTTTAACAAGCTTATTTGAACTAGTAATGTTGAAAATTCTGCTCCATGAGTGACAATGTTTGAACATCAATGAAGCAGAATAGTAAGGAAAGAATTCATGTTTAACTTTGAACTTTAAGTGCTTTACAGATTTTACAGGTCTGATACGACAGTAACCTCAGTGACAAGAATCATCTTAATGATCTGGTATATACTATATGTCTTTCTGACAGTTTTTCAGAGTCTTGAATGTATAACAGAAATAATTTAAAATCAATAATGTTGCTGTTGCATCTTTTGGCAAATATTTTAACAAACATTCTTTAAATGACAGCTTAACTTTTACTTCAGTTTATGACTCTAGACTTTAATAAAACAGAGACAAATGCACAGAGCTAACTCTAATGAAAGTTTATAGAAATTCCTGTATTTGTAAATAATACTAAAAACAAGAAAAGTGTTAGTCACTCAGTTGTGTCCTACTCTTTGCAACCCCAGGGCCTGTAGCCTGCCAGGCTTCTCTGTCCATGGGATTCTCAAGGCACGAATACTGGAGTGGGTAGCTATTCCCTGCTTCAGGGAATCTTCAAAAAAGAAAAAGAGAAAAATCAATCAAATGATGTTAACATGTTCATTCATACAGACATACACTAAAATGGGATACTTATTAATAGTAAATAGAGAAAAATTGTCATGTCAATAAAATCAGGATAATTTTTAACTGATTGAAAGTGTACATAAATATTTGAGGATGATATTATTTTAATTTTTTTAAAATAGACTAGGGTGCAGACATATACAATGATAAAAAATTAGAGAGCTCTGGTTCTGAATCTTTTAATGTCCTGCAAAATCTGTATCATTTAAAGGGGACATTAAAGCCCCTTGGCGGGTCACAGCTCTCGGAGGACAGACCGTGTTATAGCTCTCAGGTCTCGAACAGACCGTGTTATAGCTCTTAAATAAACCAGTGTTACAGCTCTATTTATTTAGATAATAGCAGGAAAATCCATCTTTGAGGCATGAGGGCACGTTGATCCAAAGACGCGAAGAGATCACTCCATCGCGCGGGAGAGAGAGGGAGCAAAGAGGGGAGAAGAGGGCTTTGGCTCTTCTTTTTATGTTTCTCCGTCCCTGGGCCTGCCTTATGTAAATTGGGCTTAGGCAGGAGCGTTGTTTGTTTTACCTGACGTTCTCACTCTGGCCCTCGGACCTTCCTTTGTTCTATTTTCGCGGGCTTTCCCTTCCAGGTCTTTTAGCCACTGCCATTTTGGACTCTTTTTCCCTATTCTAACTACCTAACAGGCATATCCATCATTTTTTCTTTCCAAGACCCTTGTTCAAGACAGGGAAAAAAAAAATGAATTTCATAGCGTGGAAATCTCACAGAAGCACCTGAACCAGTGAACATCAGAGGTCATAGGGTACATGGAAAAATGCATTATCACTGACGGGTATTTTGGCAATATTAGGAAAACCATGATCTCAATCTATCAAGAAAAATGTCCGTTTTCTGCAAATTCCACCTCCTATATACCTCCCATGATCTGTAGCTTAATAGTCCATTTTTTATTACATATTTCTTATCAGTATAGAGGTTTGTCTATGCTACTTTAACTTCTGACAAATTCTGGAATGCTGAATTCATTCTACTAACAAGGACATTTTCTTACTCCTGTTCTTCCTGTTCTAAAGAGCTGAATTGCATTCACATGTAAATTCATCATGGCATTTCCCCAACTTCCCTAAGATCCCAACACCGAACCACATCCCAATGGGAATCTCAGATACCAGTGCCTCCCCATGTTCATCTCTCACAAAGTGAATGTATTCAACATTGAAAATCACTATTTCATGCTGAGAATTCATCATGCTTTATAGCCGGGATACAGACAATGGAGAAAAGGCTTTGGGACATCAGGGAGACGCAACCTGAAGAGCTGGTTTTCACTATTAAAAAAAAAAAAAAAAAAAGGAAAAATAAGGTGATAACAAGCATCCTAAGCAGAAAAACTAGCAGCAGAGAACTAAAGGTTTGCAGATTCTCAGTCCAAGCATTTCAGGAAGAAAAGCAGACCCAGCCCCAGACTTATGACAGGACACATACCTGAGAAGCTGCCATTTCCTCCTCTTCTTCCTCCTGCTCTGCGTCTTCTCTGGGGATGTTACATCCCAAACTCACATCTGCATCTTGAGAAAATACCTTCAAAGGCATCCATGCAGCTGTTTAACCTGCAACTGCTGCAGGGAAAGAGAAGAAAAAGTTTTCCTGTTTCCCTCACCCTTTTCTGAGCTCCTTTTCGACTTTCTGTGGTCCCAATCTGTAGTGGGGAATCAAGACTAACCTGAAAATGCTAATCACATCCTGGTGCTCTACACTATTTGCAGATTGTCCGGGCTAGTTCTTCTCCTTCCTTTTCGAGTTACAGCGAACAGTTCACGAGAGACAATGGACCCTGCTTCTGGGCTACCTGACCCAGCCTATGAGGGTTGTGAAAAAAATGCCAGAGGAAGACCCGCATTCAGAGCCCTGAGGGGAAACCTCACACCTGAGACCTCAGGAAGAGAGGATTTAGAGAGGGAACTTCTAGAAACAAAGAAGGTCAACCTGATTCCCTGGGGAGGGGCTCTTTCTAGGGTTAGTGTGGTGGTCCACGGCCTGCCTGTGCCCTTGGGGGTTGGGAAGGGAAAGGTGAGTGAGTGGTGGGAATCACCTGGGGGGTCTTGGGTTCCTGCCAGGCTTTACTTGCAGAATTCTTCCCAAAGATCTCCCGCGGCCTTAGTTTTGTTCACCCCCTCTGCAGCCTGGGGACACAGGTTTTCACAAAATGATTTGTTTTGTGACCACCTCTCTGCAGGCGTGGCACCTCCAACTTCAGAGACCAGGAGCCTGGAGGCATTTCCATCCCTGCTTTCTTGGAAAAGAAACTGTTGCAGGAAGGGAGACCCCTTCCAGGGCCCGAAACTGGGCTCTTGTCTAACACTCGGAAATGAATTGCCCGAGGAGACACATGTGCTGACAAAGCAAGAGATTTTATTTGGAAAGGGCACCCGGGGGGAGAGCAGAAGGGTAAGGGAACCCAGGAGATCTGCTCTGCCACGTGGCTCGCAGTCTTGGGTTTTATGGTGATGGGATTAGTTTCCAGGGGGGGGGTCTTTGGCCAATCATTCTAATTCAGAGTCTTTCCTGGTGGCCCACGCATCGCTCAGCCAAGATGGACGCTAGCAAGAGGGATTTTGGGAAGTGGATGGAAGTGAACAGACACGCGGTGTCTCCTTTTGACCTTTCCCCCACTCTTCCGGCTGCTGGTGGTTTATTATTTCCGTATTCCTTATCAGGATCTCCTGTCATAAAACAACTCATGCAAATGGTTACTATGGTGCCTGGCCAGGGTGAGCGGTTTCAACCAGTGTTCTTCCCCTAACAGCTCCCCACTGAGAGACTTCATACTCAAGATGCTTCTTGGGAATTGGGGCGGAGGTCTCTTTCTTCTCTAACTTCTTCCTGCTGTGCCTGGGCGTAGGCTTGCCTAGCAGAGCAGAAGTCTCTCTCTACCTAATCTAAGTTGGGGTGTTCCACACCTGAAACCAGCTTTCACCCTTGTAATAACAGCAATTTAGTTTGAAACTGTTGGCACCTCTCAGAGAAGAAATAGACAGGGGCCAAACAGGAGACCTAACAGGATGGTCATCGCTGGTCCCCAGAAACAGGAGGCAACATTTGGGGTGAGGGCTGCAGGGTTTGTGACTTTTTTTTTTTTTTTTGATTGGCTGGTGGTGAAGCAACAGAGCTGAGCTCCAGGAATCTTGTGTTTAGTCTGAAGTTACCATCCTCCACCTGGGTGGGGACTCCAGTTCTGTAGAAGAACTCAAAGACATTGTTATGCATATTTTTTTGAGTAGGAGACGGGACTCTGTCTCAAGGCTGTACCACCATTCGATTATTTCTCCTCTGTTTCTGTATTCCCTCCCTTCCCTGATTAGCAATCATTTGAATCCACCCTTTGGAACTCAGGGAAGGTCAAGGAGGCTGAATGAAGCCTATATCCTACGGATGAGAAATGGAGAACACACAGCAGATCTGCACTCCAGAGTCGCCACCCCACAGAGTCCTGCTCAGTTTTAATTTAGGGAACACGGCAACTATGACTGTGATAACTTCCTGTCAAAATGGGGCACAGGACTGCCTCAGCTTGGAGAAGAGACACTGAATTGGAAGTATTCCTGAGTTCCAAGTCCTAGATCTGAGCCTTGTATGATTAAAATCTCAATCCCTTGGTCTGCCATTTTGTTGTAACAGACCCAATTAGTAGTAGCTGGAGGAGGGATAACTGGAATTTTAATAGACAAAATAAATCTCTTTTATTTTTTTTTTTAGAAGAATAGGCCTGAAACTCAGTCTGGACCTGACACTTCGGGGAGACTTTTAGCCAGATGGCCAGTTGCCTAATTTTATAAAAAGTAAGGTATAAGTTACTAGCTTCCAGCAGACATTGTTTTGAGAATGCTGGCATCTAAGCCTGACATGACTCAGAAAACTCAAGTGTTTAGCAATACAATGTCTAATCTGAAATTACACCCATAGTAACACCTGGTTATTTCCCAGGATGTCTGAAACATATCTGTTGGGGTCCTTTAACGGACCGGAACCTGGTGGTATGGAGACGACGATAAGAAAGTAAAAGAGAGAAAAAGACCAGGGGACCTAAGCTCTGATGGAGCAAAGGTGCTTTAATGATTTTTCTATGAGTATATATAGGCTGCAGTACAAGAAACTTCTTTCAGGAATGATAGAGATCAGAAAACCAAATGTACAGCAACCGTTATCAAGGGAACAAGGGGTAATGTTAGTCACGAGGTCAGGAGACAATCCATCTCTCAAGAAAGGGGAAGGAGACTAAGCTGTTTTGTCCTAAGGAGAATGTTTACTAAAGGAGACTCATGCTTGCCTCACACAATGACCTCAGTCCCTGGGAGCAGCGTGCTGTTCCACTTGAAGAGGGACAAAGGACTCATGAGAGACATCATGTAGGAATCCTCCCGTCAAACATTCCCTGACACATATCTACTCTATTTTGACTATTACTTGTAAAATTTTCTTTAATAGTCAAAGCAGATGTCACCATTAATGATGTCAGTGTTTCTCTAGGTATGAGAAGGTGCAAGAATTGGGACTCATAAAATCTCCTGAAAAGATCTAACTATCTGAAGGCTGTTCTGTCAGTTTTTTCCAGAGCACAGAGTGCCTCATTCCTGATTTTTACCTTGAACTTCTTTCAGGGCCGTTGAAAGTCAGCAGTTGCAGTGGCCATAATCTCTGTAGATGTAGATGGCAAGTGTCAATCTTCAGTTGGCAGAGCCCCTTTTTGCTCATAAACTTGACCATGATTTGCAGGGGGGCATTTCATGACCACTTTATCTCATGGTGCTGAGAATGTCCATTCTCAGGTTTGGCAACGATTTTGTTGACAGGCCACTCAATGTGCTGTTACTGGACTAGGCCATTAAACAGTATCCAAATTCTCTGGACCACCTGTCTTACTAGCCTCTTGCTCCAGGAAAACATTCCCTCTTGTTGCTTTTTCTCATATCTAGAGTTACACTGTTATCATCATCTATGTCATAGGGAACTATATATAATTTTATCAAAGGCCTCAGTCACACATTTGGCAGCGTAGGAAACAGCAATATTGTAAAACAGGTGAAATACAAAGAACATAGCCAGCAGTATTAGTAAAGTCACAAGTAAGACTTAAGTTAAGAGCTTCCATTAGATGTAGCCCAGTATATCCCAGGTCATCTGACTTAGTCTATTCTGTATGAATCTTTATCTTTCAGGGAAATTATACATTGGCACCACCATCTATAAGGCACATAGCCCAGTTTTCTAGTGTTATTAGACTGATTATCTTTAGTATGATTTAATTGTTTTCAACACAGAGGAGACTTTAAACCTAAATTACCATAGCCTAGTGTTATCTATATAAGTCTATCTCATAATTGTGGGAGAATTCTTATTCCCTTGCTGAAACTTCTAATATCATGAACGCTGAAGGGGCTTGGAGATCAGGGAACCTCCTACATGGCGGGAGGGAATGTAAGCTGGTGCAGTCACGTGGGTGGACCGTGTGGAAGTTCCTTAAAAAACATAACCTCCTGACATTTAAGGAAATGAATTCCATGAAAAGTAGACAAAACAGATTAATTGACAAACTGACAAGTTTTATAGATTTTAGTAAATCATCTGCAATTCTGAAATGACCAGTTTTGATCTAGCATTTCTAAATTATCTAAGCTAAATGTGTAAGAATACACATATGCTCACATATTCCTTTTTGGTTTTCTCACTGCTAACATGGATACCTTCAGATATTTATATCTTGTATTCAATGTGTGTTATATAAATTATATTATGTATATATCTTCAGATATTTATATATTGCATTCAAAGTATGCCAAAGCCATGAGAAAACAGTTCCTTCAGCCTTACAAGACACATGTGCTGAGAATGATACAGGGTAAGATTTTATAAATCTTGGCTCAGAATTTTCCCATCATGGTTTTGATTATTCTTTTTGTGTCTTTGTTAAATTAACATTTGCTTAAATGAGCCCCTGAAAAGTTTTAGCTAACAGAAGAACACAGGACAATTGCAGAAGGTGAGTTTATGACTCTGAGTTTAGGTCCTCAGAAAATTCACAGCAAGCCTTGAGGGCCCCTGAGGAAGGTCAAGGCTAGAACCAGGCAGAGAAACTTCCAGTACTTGGAGTTCAGACCTGACCCTGGGTGAAGTGCTGTGGGTCCCACAGGCTGAGTGTGGAGGGGTCCATTCAAAGAAAGATGAGCAAGATTCTGATGAGCTCTGAGGGTAACACTGAAGGGGGGCCTGTGCAGTAGACCCTGGGGTTCAGCAAGACTGCTGGTCCCAAGGAAGGGGTCATCTAGTGCAGGTGCTCACAGGACTGGCTGCTGTGAGTTCACGGACCTGCAGGCTGCCTGCTCCCCAGACAGACGCTGAGGCAGCAACAGCATGGAGCAGTTCAGGGAAGCTCTCAACAGTACTCTGTATGATCCTTCTTATTAGAACCACCACGATATCCAAGTAGATAAAAATGGGAGAGGAGATACAACGTAGAAATAGTGGGAAATATATGAAGTTATGAGAGGTTTAACGGCAGTAAGGAACTAATTTCTACAGATGCCATCCCCCTGTGCTACAAATAGTTTATCGTTACATTACCTTTCCTGCAACCTTAAATAGGTGGGAGAGGTTAATGCTGGTGGTGCGTTAATCCTTCATTCATTCCACATCAATTGTAACACTGAAAAACCATTCACTTTTATTAAGTAAGATACATTAATTTTACACAGATGGAATCAAACCTTTTACAATTGTTGTTTGATCCTCGATTAAAATACACATTACAAGCTTCTAAAAACTTTCCTGTTTCTCTGATGAAATGATTTGAGAATGTGATTGATATGGTTTACAAAATGGAGGCTAATTTAGTAAACATGGATGGACATTCATTATATTAATATGACTTTTCCAGAAAGAGTTTTCTATACTTACATCAGCTAGAAGAGGTGTCCTTCCTTCAAGCCTGCCAGATAATATGCATGATTTCTCTATGTTGCTGTTATCAAAATACCTTCGATTTTCATGAACTATCCTTCTTTTATGCTTAAAAAGCAAGTGACATAATTATTGAAAACTTAGAGCAAACTTCTGTCTTACTTTGAATTATTCTCTGAACACTTACATCATGGTGACCACAGAGGTGTTTGACATCAGTGAGAAATACCTCCATTCAGAGGTTTAGTGTGTATATAACACGACCGTGTTCTTAATCTTATAAATTGGAGAATAAATGCAAATAATTCCCACTTAATATAGAAGGGCTTTTCATACCATTGGGCAACATCCATCAAAAACATAAGTTCATATATACAGTAGTAACAAATCACAGCATGTAGTAATTTGAGAGTTGAATTACATTCGTTTTGGTTCCTTAATAATCTCAAATAACGTGAACATAAACAAGGATACATTAATAATAATTATACCTCTGCAAATATCCACCCCCTCATCTTGTGATCCATACTAACGTATCAATTTTGTACGTGTTTTACTTAGGTAATACTTGCTACAGTGTTTCTGCTTAGAATAATTCAAGAAAAGTGGTATGAATGACATGCTTTCTAGTATGAATTCTCTGGTATTGAGTTACTTTTGATGTTTGATTAAGCACTTTTCTACATTTTTTTAATTTAATTCATGTATCTTTCCAAAGAAAACACTCGTTTTTTCAAAATTGTATATTTAGGACCAAAGTTTTTATCACTGATTCATTTCTAGGGTTTCTCTGCAGTATGAATTCTCTGACTGTGAGTGAGGTGATGACTGTGAGGAAATCCTTTGCCACATTCCTTACATTTCTAACATTT
This sequence comes from Cervus elaphus, assembly GCF_910594005.1. Classification (NCBI taxonomy): domain Eukaryota; kingdom Metazoa; phylum Chordata; class Mammalia; order Artiodactyla; family Cervidae; genus Cervus; species Cervus elaphus. The sequence continues at coordinate 58,569,484 of NC_057818.1, read as the reverse complement.
CTCTGCAGCATGAACTCTCTGATGTCGAGAAAGACTTGAACTCTGGGAAAAGGCTTTGCCACAGTCTGTACATTTATAAGGTTTCTCCCCAGTATGGATTCGCTGATGTTTATTTAAAGCTGAATGCTGCTTAAAAGCCTTGCCACACGCTGTACATTTATAAGGTCTCTCCCCAGTATGGATTCGCTGATGTTGAGTAAGAACTGAAAAATTGATAAAGGCTTTGTCACATTCTGTACATTTAAAAGGTCTCTCCCCAGAATGGATTCGCTGATGTTCAGTTAAACCTGAACTTTGCTTAAAAGCCTTGTCACATGCTGTACATTTATAAGGTCTCTCCCCAGTATGGATTCGCTGATGTTCAGTTAAAGTTGAACTCTGCTTAAAAGCCTTGCCACATGCTGTACATTTATAAGGTCTCTCCCCAGTATGGATTCGCTGATGTTGAGTTAAAGCTGAAATCTCCTTAAAAGCCATGCCACACGCTGTACACTTATAAGGTCTCTCCCCAGTATGGATTCGCTGATGTTGAGTAAGAAAATAATAACGGATAAAGGCTTTGCCACATTCTGTACATTTATAAGGTCTTTCCCCGGTATAGATTCGCTGATGTTGAGTTAAAGTTGAACTCTGCTTAAAAGCCTTGCCACATGCTGTACATTCATAAGGTCTCTCCCCAGTATGGATTCGCTGATGTCGAGTAAGAAAATAATAACGGATAAAGACTTTGCCACATGCTGTACATTTATAAGGTCTCTCCCCGGTATGGATTCGCTGATGTTCAGTTAAACCTGAACGCTGCTTAAAAGCCTTGCCACATGCTGAACATTTATAAGGTCTCTCCCCAGTATGGATTCTCTGATGTCGAGTTAAAGTTGAAATCTGATTAAAAGCCTTGCCACATGCTGTACACTTATAAGGTCTCTCCCCAGTATGGATTCGTTCATGTCGAGTAAGAAATGAATAATTGATAAAGGCTTTGCCACAGTGTGTACATTTATAAGGTCTCTCCCCAGTGTGGATTCGCTGATGTTGAATTAAAGTTGAACTCTGCTTAAAAGCCTTGCCACATGCTGTACATTTATAAGGTCTCTCCCCAGTATGGATTTGCTGATGTTCAGTTAAAGCTGAACTTTGCTTAAAAGCCTTGCCACATGATGCACATTTATAAGATCTCTCCCTAGTATGAATTTGCTGATGTTGAGTAACACATGAAGAGCAGATAAAGACTTTGTCACATTCTGTACATTTGTATGGTTTCTCCCCAGCATGGATTCCCAGATTTTCAGTTAAATATGAACTCTGATTAAAGGCTTTGCCACATGCTGTACATTTGAAATGCTTCCCTCCTGTATGAACTTTCCTATGTCTACTTCGATTTGGTGAGTTACTAAAGACTTTTCCACATGTATTACACGTGCAGTGTTTCTGCTTACTCTGAATTATCTGCTGTTGAATAAGTTGTGAAGACTGGTTAACAACTTTACCATAATCATAACAATTATAGGTCTTCTCTCCAATATCCATACTCTTGTAAGTTTTAATAGTAAGATTTGAGCTTTGATAAAATATATTCCTACATTTCTGATGTCTAGAATTGTTGTCTGAAAATTGATGTCCCTGTTGTTTCACGAGATATGAGTCTTGGTCAGCATTATGCCCAGTTCCATTGCATGAAGAGCTTCTCATTCCATCATGTATACTCTTGTCATTATTGGGGGTAGAGCTCCTGCTTAAGGCATTCCTCATTTTGTTACACTTGGAAAGTTGTTCCACACTAATTATACCTCCATATGTATTGAACAATGATGGTTGAATAAGGTCTCTCCCATTATTATCATCATTACAGATTGTGGAACAAGGAGAAAAGAGTTGTTGGTTGAAGAACAAGAAACCCTTGTTAAAAGACCCCTCAAATTGATTGTATTGGGAATTTTCGCCCTCATCTTTAAGTTTCTGGTTTCCAGACATGGTTGAATGTATATTTAATAGACAGCTATGCTCAGAGTATAGGTTTGAATGAGTATTTGCAGTAGAGACTAGATGACTTTCCAGATTTTCCACATTTCCCTTGAGAGAACATGTATGTTTCAACAGACGATGTGGATCTTTGCTGACAAATATACACCTAACTGCAGATGTTGATGACTGAAATTGGTCGTCTGAAGTTGGCTTTTCCTTATTTGATTTACATCCTTGATTTCTTTTGGCGGTAATAGTTACTTTAAGGGAAACTGAACCAACTTGGTTGTGTCCATCATAACATGCTCTCCGCTCTTTATATGCCCTCATAGATTCGCAGTCTTTGGTTAAATGTAAATTTCTAAGGTGAAAGCTTTCATATATTCCTAGGTTTGCTGTTGGGAGTAAATCTTCTAAGCCTGGCTTTTGGGTCCTCAAACCCTGGGTGTCGTGAGAAGACACAGCTGAAAGATACCAAATAATAAGTTATTCTACTTACTATTGTTGGGGAATAGAGTTTACAAATTACATAAAATTGGCATACACTTGGCTAGATTAAGCCTAAATCCGAGATAGAAGGAGTCAAGATGGCAGAGGATTCAGAAGATGTGGAGTTCATCTCTCTCCACAAAAGCATCAAGAATACATCTTGAAGTGGAAAACTTCTCACAGAGCCCTGAGGAACACGGGCAGAGGAACTTGGACACCTGAAAGGACAAGAAAGATCCCTGCTGAGCCAGGTAGGACAAGAGAGAGATGGAGGAAAGGGAAGAGGAAAAGAAGCCGGATGGGACCCACAAAACCCTGGGGGGATCTGAAGAGAGGAGAGGTCTCCACATCCAGGGAAGCCCCTCACTGGGGGGAGCTCAGTTGGGACAGACGGGGAGCCTCGTTCTTTGTGGGAAGAGAACACGGCAACCAGCGTGCAGGACAGAGTGAGACCTGTACGCAGGGTACTGACCCCTGCCCTGCCCACCCAGCCGGAGAGGGTGTCCTTCGCTGCAGACAAAGGCTGGGTGCTGGAACGTGGGGTTCGGAGAGCAGAACCAGGCAGACGACTGTGGTTGGCCATGAGGAGACATCCTGAGGGGACGGGAGGGAGGGAGGAGCTCTGCAAATGGGATGCTTGTGGAGGAAGCCTAAACCGCCAGAGAAGCAGAGCGGTGCTGTTGAGTGATGCCTGAAGGGATGAACCTCCTTTCAGCCTCTCTGCCCCTCTGCCTGTTCCTGATTCTCCAGGCACTAGGCATGGCTCCCACCTAGGTGGGTGATCTCACGACCCCCACAGCTGCTTCCTCCTCCCCAGCCTCCTCCCCACCAGGGTAGACTCATGGGCTCCACGGGCACCTTCAGAACACACGCCTGTGGGTCGTCCCAATGTACAGGTGGTGCTGAAACCACAGCTGAGCCCCAAGGCCCTGCACTAAGCAAGAAAAGCTGAGATCTCTCCTTGCATCTGTATAAACTATGGTGTTCCACCCCACAACTGGCTTGGTAAACTCAGCCCTAACAGAACATCTGGATGGAAATGAGGCTCTGGCAGTCAAGACCAGTCTGGCTTTAGCAACTGTAGACGCTGTAGGCCCACACATGAGGCATTTGGGCCAGGTCACAGTCTACATTGCCCCCAAAGCACCGCAGCGGGCCCAGCTCCACAATGAATGTACACCTGGGATATGACTACAGTGGATCTCTGCTGGTGACCTGGTGAAAACAACATCTGAGAGATACCAGGGTCAAGTGCCAGCATATCCATGGTTCAGGTGAGGCCAAGATCAATGCCAACACAGGGTCACACGGGAGCTCGCACAGCGCGTGAGAGATGACACGCAGAGCACTCTCTGAGGAGAACATCCCCAGAGGAGCAACACTCAGTGGCTTCCCTCCCAGTGGGTGTGCTCCAGTCCCACTAGATCAGAAGCACCACAGATCAGAGCAGAGCTAATTTCAGATCTGGGGCCTCTGCTCCACCAATCAGGAAGCAGACCCCGCCACAGACAGTGACAGCCACAGAGGAAAGGCAAAGCGGCCCTCAAGATCCGGGCAGACTCTGGTCACAATAGTAACAATCAACCCCCTCTCAAGGGGATAAGGGCACAAGTCTCTGGACCACCTCACCCACCAAGGAGCAGACACCAGAGCAAGAGGAATTAGAATCTGCAGCCTACAGAACAGAGACCACAGACACAGAACATTGGACATGTGAGATGACAAAGCAGTATGGTGTAGAGGAGAAATTTAGATAGAAAGCTACAGGAACAAGAAGCAAGGAGCAGTTGATCAGTGTAATGATTAATTCTTGCTTGAAGTAATCAAATTTACAAACAAAACGTTTTCACAAATGCTAATGCCTACTTATTATTTAACCCACTTACCACTCATGTTGTTATCGGAGCATGTTCTAATAGAGTCTAAAATACTAAATGATATTGAGCTAGAACTAATCAGAAATAGATGGCTTAAATGATAAAGTTCTGGGATGTTTCATAACAAACAAGATAGATTTAATAAGGTAAGAGTTCTTAACAAATCAAATGAGAAGTGAGACTTGAAAAATATGGTGAGAACACAGGGAACTCTACTCAATGCTCTGTGGTGACCTAGATGGGAAGGAAATCTAATCAAGAAAGGAAATGTGTATGTATATCACTTATTCTCTCTGTATAGGGAAACTAACATAACAGTGTAAAATAGCATTTTGGAACAGAAAAATTTGTTCTTAAAGATGTCTCTATATAATCTATAAACTTAATAGTGGAGAATAATCAGAAAAAAGCACTGTGGGAAATGTTTGAAACTCCAATGTCAGTAATTTGTTTAAGAACTCTGTGAGTTAAATAAATATATTAAAGCATTTTAGCATTAATGAATTGGGACAAATATACTTAACACATTTAATGTTAGTTCATATAAAAAAAGAGAATCTTTAACATAAAATTCAGATTTACATTTTCTCAATTTAGTGAGGTGTCTTATACAGTGAAGAAAGAATTTGAGTATGATATTTCTAAGGTCATATGTGTAGTTTCTAGTGGACTGGAAATTATATGGCAGAAAATAAAAAACATCTCTCCCCAGTATGCCTACAAGTTTGGCAATTTTTTCACAGCTCCACCCACACACTTCTGAGTAGGGACAGAATCAGCACTTTTAAAAGGGCTTAATATAGTTACTCAGAAATATGCAGATTTCCTAAAACCTCCCCAAAATGGACGAGTTATCAGGTCATGCAGGTTGTTCCAGGCCAAGACAAGTATTTTGGTTCTAACTGTAAATGTGAAAATTAATCACTGGAGAAAAATACACAAATGATGAAAAGAATCAGGAATGGGTCAGGAGATGATGCTCTATGACAGTGACAGAAATAAACCTAGCCTAATCCAAAATCATCTCCACTGAAGCAGATCTTCTCAAACCACACGACAAAGTACTTCCTCCCCAATGCTTGTCCCTCTCACCTGACTTATCTGCTTCATCCATAGGCACATACCTGGGTGTATGGCTGTCTCCATTCTCCTTACATCCCAGGCATCCTTCATTTGCTCCAGAAACGTGACCAGCTCCGGCTTAGAGACCACAAGACCTGTTCATCCGAAAATGGAATATGTGTTTTCTCAGATATTCATCAATTTCCAATTAAATATGTATTCAGGTGAGAGAGAAGTCAAGGTAGAAAGTTAAAATAGCATTAAGAAAAAGAATTTCACCAAATAGTTTATTGGAAGCATCTTTAAAAGACAAATGCATCAAAATCAGATTCTGATATTATGCTCAAGTACGACTAAGGCAAAAGCAGGTAGTGGAATTCCGGTTTTAAGAGGAGAGTGGCACTATTTGATACCACAGAACTTACAGAATTACCACAAACATACAGTGAAGTATATGCAGGTCAAGAAGGAACAGATGGAATCATACATTGAACAGTTGACTGGATGCAGGTTGGGAAAGGAGTACATCAAGACTGTACATTGACACCCTGCTTATTTAATTTCTATGCAGAGTACATCATGCCAAATGCTGGGCTGGATGAATCACAACCTGGAATCAAGATTACCAGGAGAGATATCAACAACCTCACATAGACAGATGATATCACTCTAATGGCAAAAATGGAAGAGGAACTAAAAAGGCTCTTGATGGGGGTGAAAGAGGAGAGGGAAAAAGCTGGCTTAAAACTCAACATTCAGAAAACTAAGATCATGGCATCCAGTCTCATCACTTCATGGCAAATAGATAGGGGAAAAGTGGAAACAGTGACAGATTTAATTTTGGGGGCGGGGGCTCCAAAATTACTGCAGATGGTGACTGCAGCCATGAAATTAAAAGATGCTTGCCCTTTGGAAGAAAAGCTATGACAAAGACAGCATATTAAAAGCAGAGACATCACTTTGCCAACAAAGGTCCGTATAGTCAATGCTATGGTTTTTCAATAGTCATGTACGGATGTGATATTTGGAACATAAAGAAGGCTGAGCACCAAAGAATTGATGTTTTTGAACTGTGGTGCTGGAGAAGACTCTTGAGAGTCCCTTGGTCAGCAAGGAGATCACACCAGTCAATCCTAAAGGAATCAACCCTGAATATTCTTTGGAAGGACTGATGCTGAAGCTCCAATACTTCAGACACCTGATGCGAAGAGCCAATTCATTGGAAAAGACCCTGATGCTGGGAAAGATTGAGTACAGGGGAAGGGAGTGGCAGAAGATGAGATGGTTGAATAGCATTATTGACTCAATGGATATGAATGTGAGCAAACTCTGGGAGTTAAAGAAGGCTAGGGAAGCCTGGCTTGCTGCATTCCACAGGATCGCAAAGAGTTGGACATGACTTAGCGACTGAAGAACAAGAAGGCAGGTTATATCAAAAAAGAATGTTACGATACCCTGGAAAGTAGGGATCTTAACCTCTACTGGACAAAGCAGAAAATTCCAGGAGACATTCTAGAATGAATGAACCAAAACCCTGAGATTTTTGGAATTTTGGGGTTTTTGAGGGATTGTGTAAGCGAGTGATCCTCACCCAAGCAGGCCAGATTCCCGTAGTTCTCTAACATCACGTCCCTGTACAATTCCCTCTGAGCGAGGTCCAGGCATTCCCACTCCTCTTGAGTGAAATCTACGGTCACATCCTGGAATGTCAGCAGCCCCTGAAATACAAAGGACATTAGCCACGTGGACCTGGGAAGACTTCCTAATGTGACCCAAGATGAAACCAGCAAGAGAAATGGTTCTGGTTTAGGAGAATGTCTGGTGTTACACAGGAATATAATTTTTATTCTACCGTATTTTACACTGTATTTCTAACTCCAGGAAAAGAGAATGAAATCTGATCCACAGACCACTATAGAAACTATTCTGATCTGGAAGAGAAATTATAAAACAATCACATCAACACTGACTTATCTATTTTTGAGAGTTGTACTCCTGTGACCCAGGATAAACTGTCTATCAAGGAAAGCATGTTAGTCACTCAGTCATGTCTGATTCTTTCCGACCCCATGGACTGTAGCATGCCAGGCTTCTCTGTCCATGGGATTTTTCAGGCAAGAATACTGCAGTGAATTGCCATTTCCTTCTCCACGGGAATCTTCCCCAACAGGGGATCGGACCCGGGTCTCCCACATTGCAGGCAGATTCTTCACCATCTGAGTTACCAGGGAAGCCCCCTATCAAGGAAACAGGAAATATTTTTAAAAAGCATGCTCTGATCTAAGAGTTCTGGAGTGGGGCCAATGTGCCACATTTTTAACAAGCTTATTTTGACTAGTAATATTGAAAATTCTGATACATGAATGACCGTTCTGAATAGCAAAGAGGTTGACGAGTAAGGTAAGAATTTATACTTAACACTGAATTTTAAGTGTTTTACAAAATTGACAGGTCTGATAGAATAGTACCCATAGCAGCAATCATCCTTTCAACTATTTAGTATATACTATATGTCTTTCTAAAAGTTTTTACAGGGTCTTGAATGCACCACATAAATAATAGAAAATCAACAACATTGTTGTTCCACCGTTTTGCAAATATTTTAACAAACATTCATTAAATGACAGATCTTGAATTTACTTCAGTTTATCTGAACTAAAATTTAACTAGTAAAACAGAATTACCCAGGGAAAACACTAAAAAAAGTGTATAGGAGTTTTTCTAGGGTCTTTCCTGGTAGTCTTAGCGCACAAGTCAGGGGGCTGGGTTCAGTCCCTTGTTAGAGAACTAGATCCCACATGCCACAGCTAAAGTTTGCCTGCTGCAACAAAGTCTCCCACATGCCTCCAAGATTCTGTAGGCTACAACCAAGACAGAACTCAGCCAAACATAAATATGTGCATTTTTTAAAAAGAACTTTATATAACTGGTGAGAATACCACAACAAGAAAAAAAAATAATTTTAACATTTTCATGCATACAGACATATATTAAAATGAGACTATATACTTACAAAGAGTATTGAGAAGTTAACATTCAGAAAACTAAGATCACAGCATCCAGTCCCATCACTTCATGGCAAATAGAAGGGGAAAGAGTGGAAACACTGGCTGACTTTATTTCGGGGGGCTCCAAAATCACTGCAGATGGTGACTGCAGCCACGAAATTAAAAGACGCTTACTCCTTGGAAGGAAAGTTATGACCAACCTAGACAGCATATTAAAAAGCAGAAACATTACTTTGTCCACAAAGGTCCGTCTAGTCAAGGCTATGGATTTTCCAGTAGTCATGTATGGATGTGAGAGTTGCACTATAAAAAAAGCTGAGCAGAGAATTGCTGCTTTTGAACTGTGGTGTTGGAGAAGACTCTTGAGAGTCCCTTGGACTGCAAGGAGATGCAATCAGTCCATCCTAAAGAAAATCAGTCTGGATGTTCATTGGAAGGACTGATGTTCAAGCTGAAACTCCAATATTTTGGCCATCTGATGCAAAAAACTGACTCATTTGAAAAGACCCTGATGTTGGGAAAGATTGAAGGCAGGAGAAGGGGACGACAGAGGATGAGATGGTTAGATGGCATCACTGATTCAATGGACATGAGTTTGGGTAAAGTCCAGGAGTTGGTGATGGACAGGGAGACCTGGAGTGCTGCGGTTCAGGGGGTCGCAAAGAGTGAGACACGAATGAGCGACTGAACTGAACTGATTCATGTTCAGTTCAGTTCAGTTCAGCTGAGTTCATTCATATTCATGTCAATAAAATTGATATTCATGTCAATAAAATCAGTTCATATTCAATTCAGTTCAGTTCAGTCATTCATACTCATGTCAATACAATCGAGATTATTATTATTATTATTGGTGTTTAATTATTTTTGGCTGCACTGGGTCTTTGTTTTTGCCCTCAGACTTAGTTGCTCCATGGCATGTGGGATCTTCCCATACCAGGGATCGAACCTGTTTCCCAGGCACTGCAAGGCAGACTCTTAACCACTGGACCAAGAGGGAAGCCCCGAGAGATTATTTTTAATGGGTTAAAATATATACATCTACTTGTGGATGTGATTCTTTGTATATTTTAAATACACTAGGGTGCAAACATATACAATGGTATGAGATAAATTAGAGCTCTTGGTTCTGAAATTTTAATTTCTTGAAAAACTGGATCATTTTGTTGAGCTGTATCTCAGAAATTCAACACAGGTGAAAACAGACTAGCACCAATAGGATTGTTGCAAATATTTTGATAAAAAAATGCAAAAATGTGAGTAAGACCATGTCTGTGATATTAGCGTGGAGTGTACTGGAAATGAAGAAGGAATTCATAGGGCCTGGACTCCATCTCAGGCCTGTCTGTGCTGATCGTGCGCGGCCACCTCTCCAGTGGACTCTGAACTCTGTGCTTAGCGCCTGTGGGAATGACAATGGAAGGATAAGACCCCCCTCTGGGCTGGGGAATCTTAAAGAAGAGAAAACAGACACTAATCACCCCTGCCTCCGGACACTATCTATCAGAATGTAAGCACAGGCTTATCGGTTATTAACTATTTGGAATGTAACTGCGGGCTTATTGATTATTGACTGTTTGAACACATAACACGTGAATGATGGGGTTATTGTGGTTGTATTTACTCTTCCTTTGTTTATGTAAGTCTCAAGGGAATTGGGATAGTGGGTTTGGACACATACACATGGGGTATAAAAGATTTTCACAAATGCTGGATGGGGTCCTTGGCTAAGAGGAGACTCTGCCTTGGGCCCACCGGTGTAATAAACTGCACTTCACTATCTGCATTGTCCTTCTGAGTGAGTCTGCTTCCCGGAAAGCGTGGCTATAACAGAAACATCACACTTGGGCTTGAGTGATGAAAACTCCCACTCCCAAAACCCAGTATCTATCACCAACACAGTGAGTGTTCATTGTCCAAAGCAAAGAGAAACCAAGAAGATGTGGAGTTTCTCCATTAACTGTGAGGGTTTTCACATGTTCCTCATTCCATTTTTCCACAGCCTTGTTTAAAGACAGAGGGGGGAAAAATCAACTTTATAGCCTGATAATCTCAGAGAAATCACCAGAGCCAGTGGACATCATCTGTCATGGTGTAAATGGATCACACGGAAGATGCACTATCAGAACCTGGGCATTTCGGAAAAAATAAGGAATTTATAACTTGAACCTGACATAAAAAATATCAGTTTTATGCAAAATTCATTTCATATATACTTCCTGTTTTGTATCCTAGCAATGTTGTCACGCGAGTGTATGTTCCTCGGTTCTTTGTCTCGTCACAACGAAAATTTGGAGTGACGGACATTAAAGCCCCTTGGCGGGCCACGGTTCTCGGAGGACAGACCGTGTTATAGCTCTTAAATAAATCAGTATTACAGCTCTATTTATTTAGATAATACCCGAAAAATCCATCTTCGAGTTATGAGGACAGTTCGATCCAAAGACACGAAGAGAAGATCGCCCCATCGCGCGGGGGAGAGAGAGAGAAGAAGGAACAGGGCCTTGGCTCCAGTTTTTATCTGTTTCTCTGCCCCTGGGTTTGTCTTATGTAAATCGGGCCTAGGCAGGCGCGTTGTTTGTTTTACCTGAGGTTCTCACTCCAGTCCTAGGACCTTCCCTTGTTCTATTTTCGCGGGCTTTCCCTTCCAGGTCTTTTAGCCACCGCCATTTTGGACTCTTTTTCTCTATTTTAACTACGTAACAATGTGTTTAACTACTAAGTCTTAGCATTACAGAGGACAGTATCGCCTAGTTTTCTTTTATTTCTGAGCATTTTCTGAAAAATTCTGGATCACTGAGTTTATTCAATATATAAGGGCATTTTCTAACTCATAAAGAGCTGAAATGGCATCCATATGTAAACTCATCAGAGCATTTCCCCTAGTTCCCTAAGATCCCAACACCAAACCACATCCCAGTGCAAATCTCGGATACTAGTGCCTCTCACAAAGGGAATATATTCACCAGTTGAAAGTCGCTAATTCATGCTGAGAATTCATCATGCTCCGTAGAAAGCCAGGATACAGACAAGGGAGACAAGATTCTGGGACTCAAGGAAGAAGTGGTCTAAAGAGCCAGGCTTCACTATGATAAGAAGAAAAGGAAAAAATAAAGAAGTTGATAACAAACACCCAGGCAGAAAAGTTAGAAGCAGAGAACTAAAGGTGTGCAGGTTCTCAGTCCAGGCATTTCAGGAAGAAAAGCAGACACAGCCCCAGACCCGGGACAGGACTCGTACCTGAGAAGCTGCCATTTCCTCCTCTTCTTCCTCCTGCTCTGCGTCTTCTCTGGGGATATTACGTCGCAAACTCACATCTGCATCTTGAGAAAATACCTTCAAAGGCATCCATGCAGCTGTTTAACCTGCAACTGCTGCAGGGAAAGAGAAGAAAAAGTTTTCCTGTTTCCCTCACCCTTTTCTGAGCTCCTTCTCGACTTTCTGTGTTCCCAATCTTTAGTGGGGAATCAAGACTAACCTGATAATGCTAATCACATCCTGGTGCTCTACACTATTTTCAGATCGTCTGGGCTAGTTCTTCTCCTTCCTTTTCGAGTTACAGAGAACAGTTCACGAGAGACAGTGGGCCCTCCTTCTGTACTACCTGACCCACCCTAGGAGGGTTGTGAAAGAAATGTAAGTGGAAGACCCCCATTCAGAGCCCTGAGGGGAAACCTCACACCTGAGACCTCAGGAAGGGAGGGTTTAGGGAGGGAACTTCTAGAAACAAAGAAGGTCAACCAGATTCCCTGGGGAGGGGCTCTTTCTAGGATGGGTGTGGTGGTCCACAGCCTGCCTGTATCCTTGGGGGCTGGGAGGGGAGAGGTGAGTGTTTGGTGGGAATCACCTGGGGGTCTTGGGTTCCTGCCAGACTTGACTTGCAGAATTCTTCCCAAAGGTCTCCCCTGTCCTTAGTTTTTTTTCACCCCCCTCTGCAGCCTGGGGACACAGGTTTTCACAAAATGATTTGCTTTGTGACCACCTCTCTACAGGCGTGGCAGCTCCAACTTCAGAGACCAAGAGCCTGGAGGCACTTCCATCCCCGCTTTCTTGGAGAAGAAACCAGGGGCAGCAGGAGACGTGGCGTGCTGCAGTCCACGGGGACTGAGCGACTGAGCTGAACTGAACTGAGCAGGACACGCTAGGTTCACAGTGCGTATGGGCAGAGCCAAATGCCTCTGAAAATGATGCCCTAAATGCTATCTGATGACCAACCAAGAAGTAATGATCCATGTTGTCATAAGTTACATCACACATGAATTAAGACCTGAGAATGTTGTTGCTCTACTTCCTGTCTGTGTTTTCCTAGGTTTTATGAATCAACTGCTACAGTTCGTTGTCTCCTCCATTTAGAGAGCTCTATTTTCCCACATCTTTAAAGCATAATGACCAAGGAAAAATTAAAGATAGAAGCATATTGATATTTCTCATATTATATATTCTAAAAAATATTCAGTCTGCATTCACCAGTACCAACTTTGTAGAAGATTTATTTCACTGCAGATTTGAGAATAAAGTATAGACATTTCCCATATACCTCTTGTTCCCACATGTGGACAATCTCCTTACTTAGCTTTCCCCACCAGAGTGAGCATTTGTTACCACTGATGAATCTACGTGGGCAATAAATAGATAAACTCTCTAGTTTACCCCTTTGTTCCTCTTTTAGAAATGTGTACTCCATACCTCTAGATAAATCTTTAATAACATGTGTCCATCATGACAGTTCAACACAAATTATTTCATGGTCCTGAAAGTTCTCTAGACTTAGGATATTCACAGTCGCTCCTTTGAAACCCACAGTAATCATGGACCTTTTTAATCTCTTCTATATTTCTTACTAGATTCCCAGGTAACTGAGTGGTAAGGAATCTGCCTGCCGATGCAGGACATCCAGGTGATGCGGGTTCAATCCTTGGGTCAGGAAGATCCCCTGGAGGAAAAGATGGCAACCCACTCCAGTATCCTTTCCTGGGAAATGTATGGACAGAGGTGAGCCTGGCAGGCTACAGCCCCTGGGATCACAGATACTCAGACACAACTGAGCACACATAAGAACATTTACCTACACCAAAAAGTCATATTGTAAAAATCCTACTTTTTGTAACATTTTCAAATGGGCTTCTTTCACTTGGTAATGAAGGAGGAAACAGAGACAGCTGGACTCCATCTTAGGCCAGGCAGTGAGCATTAGGCTACACGCATGGTCACCCTCCCAGTGGACTCTGAACTTTGTGCCCTGGCGTCTATAGAAATGGCATACCAATGGAAAATCAGATCCCACCCCGGCCCCCCCATAAAAGAGCCTCAAGACTTCTCCTTGGACTCGGTTGCCTAAAAGAATATGTTAATTATCTCTGTACCAAAACAAAGTGGTGAATTCCATTCTATTTATTGGGATATGACCACAGGCCTGTTGATAAATATCCACTGTTTATTTAGTCCTGTGACACAAGAATCATGGGTTAACTTTGATCGTATCTCTCTTTTACCTTGTCTAGACTAGTTTCAAGGAATTTGGGGAGGTGGGTTTGAGCAAGTACACTTAGGGTATATAAAGTTTTCACAAAAACTGTTCAGGGTCCTTGGCTAAGAGGAGACTGTGTCTTGGCCCCATCGGTGTAATAAACTACACTCCGCTATCTGCATTGTACTTCTGAGTCAGTTTGTTTCCCAGAACACATGGCTACAACAGTAAAATGCATGGAATGATTGTCAATGTATTTTATGCCTTGAAAGCTTAACATGCAAAAGCTTAAGAACTATCTCTGCGCCTATATTCCTGCTCAGTAAATAAGTTCATCAATACCATTTTTTAAGTGCCATACATATCTGTTAAGACAATATTTGTACAAATATAGAGATCAGACGTGGACACAGCAGGAGAAGAAGAGGGGGACAAATTGAAAGGGTACCACTGACATGTATACACCACCATGAATAAAATGTTGGAGAAGACTCTTGAGAGTCCCTTGGACTGCAAGGAGATGCAACCAGTCCATCCTAAAGGAAATCAGTCCTGAATATTCATTGGAAGGAATGATGTTGAAGCTGAAACTTCTGTATTTTGGCCACCTGATGTGAAGAACTGACTCATTTGAAGAGACCCTGATGCTGGGAAAGGTTAAAGGGGGGAGGAGAAGGGGACGACAGAGGATGCGGTGGTTGGATGGCATCACTGACTCAATGGACATGAGTTTGAGCAAGGTCCAGGATTTGTTGATGGACAGGGAGACCTGGCATGAAGCAGTCCATGGGGTCACAAAGAGCCAGACACGAGTGAGCAACTGAACTGAACTGATGGTGAAAATAGGTAGATGGTCGGAAGCTGCTGTTTACCACAGTGGGCTCAGCTTGGTGCTCTGTGCTGACCAGAGGGGTGAAATGGAGACCACGGGAAGGAGGTCGAAGAGGGAGTAGATTTATGTATAGTTATGGCTGATTGATGATTTCATACAGCACAAACCAGCACAGCATTGTAAAGCAATATATATTCCAATAAATAAATATGTGTGTGTGTGTGTGTATATATATATATATATATATGTATATATATATATACATATATATATGTCTCAAAAGGGAAAAAAGCTAAACAGATTGGTCACCGGTGGTGGAGAATCCATCTGACACTGCGGGGGACAAAAGCCTCATCCCTGGTCCAGGAATACTCCACATGCTGTGGGGAGACTAAGCCTGTGCCCCACAGCTGCTGAGGCTGGGCGGGGCAGCTTGCTCTTTTCCATGGGCAGGAAGCCAAAGAAATATGCTCACCACCCCTAAACAATAAGGAATGCAAAAGAAGCTACAGGGATGTATCACCGCATGCAAGGCAGAAAAACAATGCGCAAAAAGCCCACAAATAATATCACAAACACTGAAGGGGTTTGGAGATCAGGGAACCTCCTACATGGCTGGAGGGATTGTAAGCTGGTGCAGTCACGTGGGTGGACCGTGTGGAAGTTCCTTAAAAAACATAACCTCCTGACATTTAAGGCAATGAATTCCATGAAAAGTAGACAAAACATATTAATCAACAAATTGACAAGCTTTAGAGGTTTTAGTAAATCCTCTGCAATTCTGAAAGGATCAGTTTTGATCTAGCATTTCTAAATTCTCTAAGTTAAATGTGGAGGAATACACATACACTCACATATTCCTACTTGGTTTTCTCACTAACATGTATACCTTCAGATATTTATATCTTGTATTCAATGTGTGTTATATAAATCATATTATGTATATATCTTCAGATATTTATATATTGCATTCAAAGTATGCCAAAGCCATGAGAAAACAGTTCCTTTAAGCCTTACAAGACACATGTGCTAAGAATGATACAGGGTAAGATTTTAGAAATCTTGGCTCAGAATTTTACCATCATGGCTTTTGACTATTCTTTTTGTGACTTTGTTAAACTTACATTTGCTTAAATGCGCCCCTGAAAAGTTTTAGCTAAAAGAAGAACAAAGGACAATTGCAGAAGGTGAGCTTATGACTCTAGGTCCTCAGAATATTCACAGCAAGCCTTGAGGGCCCCTGAGGAAGGTCAAGGCTAGAACCAGGCAGAGAAAATTCCAGTACTTGGAGTTCAGACCTGACCCTGGGTGAAGTGTTGTGGGTCCCACAGGCTGAGTGTAGATGGGTCCATTCAAACAAAGACGAGCAGGATGCTGGTGAGCTCTGAGGGGATCACTGAAGGGGGGCCTGTGCAGTAGACCCTGGGGTTCAGCAAGACTGCTGGTCCCAAGGAAGGGGTCATCTAGTGCAGGTGCTCACAGGACTGGCTGGTGTGAGTTCAAGGACCTGCAGGCTGCCTGCTCCCCAGACAGACGCTGAGGCAGCAACAGCATGGAGCAGTTCAGGGGAGCTCTCAACAGTACTCTGTATGATCCTTCTTACTAGAACCACCACGATGTCTAAGTAGATAAAAATCAAAGAGGAGACACAACGTAGAAATGGTGGGAAATATATGAAGTTATGAGAGGTTTAATGGCAGTAAGGAACTAATTTCTACAGATGCCATCCCCCTGTGCTACAAATAGTTTATCATTACGTTACCTTTCCTGCAACCTTAAATAGGTGGGAGAGGTTAATGCTGGTGGTGCGTTAATCCTTCATTCATTCCACATCAATTGTAACACTGAAAAACCATTCACTTTTACTAATTAAGGTATATTAATTTTACACAGATGGAATCAAACCTTTTACAATTGTTGTTTGATCCTTCATTAAAATACAGATTACAAGCTTCTAAAAACTTTTCTGTTTCTCTGATGAAATGATCGGAGAATGTGATTGATATGGTTTACAAAATGGAGGCTAATTTAGTAAACATGGATGGACATTCATTATATTAATATGACTTTTCCAGAAAGAGTTTTCTATACTTACATCAGCTAGAAGAGAAGGTGTCCTTCCTTCAAGCCTGCCAGATAATATGCATGATTTCTCTATGTTGCTCTTATCAAAATACCTTAGATTTTCATGAACTATCCTTGTTTTCTGCTTTAAAAGCAGCTGACATAATTATTGAAAACTTAGAGCAAACTTCTATCTTACTTTGAATTATTCCCTGAACACTTACATCATGGTGACCACAGAGGTGTTTGACATCAGTGAGAAATACCTCCATTCAGAGGTTTAGTGTGTATATAACATGACTGTGTTCTTCATCTTATAAATTGGAGAATAAATGTAAATGATTCCCACTTCATATAGAAGGGCTTCTCTTACCATTGGGCAACAACCATCAAAAACATAAGTTCATATATACAGTAGAAACAAATCACTGCTACTCTGGGGCCGTTCCCCTCAGGGAGTGTTCTTTGCGTCACCTCCATGCCTTGTGCAAGCTCCTATAGACCCTGGTTGGCACTGCCCTTGGCCCCACCTCAACCATGGGCACGCTGGCACATGGCCCTGGTGTCTCTCAGATGTTGTTTTCACCAGGTCACCAGCATAGATCCACTGAAGTCAGGGCCCAGGGTTGCATTCATGGAGCTGGACCTGCTGTGGTGCTGTGGGGGCAGCTCCGACTCTGGCTTGGTCCAGCTCCCTCAAGTACAAGCTCACAGAGTCTACAGTTGCTCAAGCTACACCTTTCAGGACTGTGGGAGTCCTTATTGTCTAATCAGGCTTTCTGTAGGTGCTGAGTTGACAAAGCCACTCGTGGGGTATAAAATCATGGTCTGTGCAGCTGTGAGATTTCACTTTTTCTTCCTTAGATGCACGACCCTGGGGCTCAGCTGTGCTTTCCGCCCCTCTGTGCGCTTGGGTCCCCCACAGGCGCCTGTTCCTGGGGTTACCCTGGAGCACAGGAGTCCACCCTGGAGGGGAGGGTCATGGGGGAGGAGGTGGCAGCTGGGGTCATGAGATCACCCCACCCGGTGGGAGTGCCTGCTAGTGCCTGGCCAGGAGGGGCTGGCATAGGAGGAGAGGGGCTGCAGTGGTGGTTCTTCCCTGCGGGCCTCACTCGACGACGCTGCTCTGCGCTTTGGTGGTTCAGGCTTCCTCCCCAAGCATCCTGTTTGCAGAGCTCCTCCCTCCCTCCCGTCCCTTCAGGTGTCTCCTCACAGCCAACAGCAGTCCTCTGCCTGGGTCTGCTCTCCAAACCCCACATTTGAGGACCCAGCCCTTGTGTGCAATGGTGGACACCCTCTCAGGCTTGGGGGAGCAGGGCTGGGGTCAGGACCACCTGCGGAGGTCTCACTCTGTCCTGCCTGCCTCTGACTGGTGCTGCCTTCTCTTCCCATCAGAGAATGAGGCTCCCTTCCGTCCCGGTGAGCTCCCCTCTAGGGCTGCAGGTCCCGCCCCACTTCCTCTCCTCTTCCCTTTCCTTCATTTTCTTTGGTCCCACCTGACTAACAGAATCTTCCTTGTCCTTTTAGGTGTCCATGGTCCTCTGCTGGTGTTCAGTAGGAACTCTGTGAGAATTATTCCATTTCTAGACGTATTCTTGATGCATTCGTGTAGAAAGATGAATTCCATGTAATCCGAATCTTGACTTCTTCCTTCTCTGTTTCATTCTTAATCTAGCTAAGGGTGTATCAGTTTTATGTAAATTGTAAACTATATTCACTGAGAATAGTAAGTAGAAGAACTTGTTATTTGCCCTTTCAGCTGCATCTTCTCTACACACCCAGTGTGTGATGCCAAGAAATCCAGGCTTCAAAGATTTACGTCCAATAGAAAATCAAAAATTATATGAAATATTTCACCTTGTAAATTTACCTTTAATGAAAAACTGGGAACATACGAGGGCATGTGAAGGGCAGAGAGGATGTTATGATGGACATAACCAAACTGGCACAGTTTCTCATAATGTAAACATTACTGCCAAGAGAAATCAAGGATGTGAATCAAATGTAGGAAAGTTCTTAATCAGTAATCAAATCTAAATAAGTATTAGAGAATGTGCACTAGAAAGCATTTCATCAGTTGCTCTTCTCTGCATTCACTCTAAAGGAGAATCACTGTATATGAACTTATGTTTTTGATGGTTGATGCCTCAAAGATAAGAGAAGCCCTTGTGTATTAGGTGGGCATGATTTATATTTATTCTTCATTAGAAGATTTAGGACACAGTAATGCAAAATGTACAGTGAACATCTAAATGGAGGCGTTCTGTCATTGAAGTCAAACATCCCTGGAGGTCACCATGACGTCAGTGATCAGGGAATGATTCTGTGTGTTAAAGTAAGACAGGTTTTTTCCAAGTTTTCACTAGTTATGTCACTTGTTTTTTAAGGATGAAACAATGACAGTTCACTGAAATCTTGGTATATCTTTATAGTATCACTGAAATCTTGATGTATCTTTATGATATCAACAGTTCACTGAAATCTTGATATATCTTTGTAATATCTTTATAATATCAACAGAATATTAGTTGACATGGCTGAAATAATGTCATCTTCTCTGATACCCTAGAAAAGTACTGGACACCCTTCCTGGAAAAGTCATGTGATTAATGTAGGTTCCTGTTTATGAAACAATTAGCCTCCGTTCTGTACACCATAGAAATACTTTTCTCAGATCATTATATCAAAGGAATGAATATCTTTCTCTATGCTTGTAATTCATTATTTTGATCAAGGATCCCACAGTGAACTGTAAAAGGTTTTATGTCAATTGTATGTGCTATTAATATATGTTAATTAATAAAACTGAGTGGTTTTTAGTGTTACAGTTGATGTGGAATGAAGTGTTAACCCACCACCAACTTTAACCTCTCCTACCTTGTTTAAGGTTGCAGGGAAGAAATGGAGCATAAACTATTTGCTAGCACAGAGGGATGGCATCTATAGAAATTAGTTTCCTTTCTGGCCTTAATCCTCAAATAATGTCACATATTTTCCATAATTTCTACAGTGTACCTTCCCCACCCCCCTCTGTAACTGCTGGGATGTTGTGATGGCTCTAATAAGAAGGATCATACAGAGTACTGTTGAGAGCTCCCCTGAACTGCTCCATGCTGTTGCTGCCTCAGCGTCTGTCTGGGGAGCAGGCAGCCTGCAGGTCCTTGAACTCATACCAGCCAGTTCTGTGAGCACCTACACTAGATGACCACCTTCCTTGAGATCAGCAGTCTTGCTGAACCCCAGGGCTTACTTACTTCACAGGCCTCCCTTCAATGAGGTCACCAGAATCCTGCTCCTCTGGTTTGAATGGACCCATCCACACTCAGCCTGGGGAGCCCAGAGCACTTCACCCAGGGTCACTTAGAAAGGCCTGAACCCAAGTACTGCAGCTTTCTCTGCCTGGTTCTCGCCTTGACCTCCCTCAGGGGGCCCTCAAGTCTTGCTGTTAATTCACTCAAGACCTTGAGTAATAAACTCATCTGTATCAATTTCCATTGTGCTTTTTTGTTGAACTGAGACTCTCCATTCTTGCTGGAGGTTCCTTTTAACAAATGTAAATTTAAGAAAGTCACAAAAATATGATTAAAGCCATATTTATCAAAATCTGGAATCATTTATACAATTTTATGCTATATATTTCTTTGCACATGTTCTGTGTCTCAGCTTATGGAACACAGTATTTCATGGCTTTGACCTACACTGAATGCAAAATGTAAATATATGAAGATGTATTTTAAGAGTGTGAAACCTAAGAAGAAAAGCAGTGTGGGTATATGTGTTTATACACATGTCATTTGCAGCGTTCAGAAATGTTAAATCAAAACTGGTCATTTCATAACTTTTGATGAGCTACTAACTAAAAGCCTTAGAATCATAAAGTAAATCTAATTTGTTTACTTTTCATTGAATTCATTTCTCTCATATTTCATGAATCCTTGTTTTGAGATTCTTTCCATGCAGATCCTGTTTTGCTTGCTGGCCTGTTAGTTCAAAATTTATGAACTTTACTTATCTGCTCAAGGATTTTAAGAATAGCTTTTATTAAATTTCATGGAGGTCAGAAATTAGTTTCAAGATGAGATTAATTTCCCTATGAGCATATTAATTTGATTTTGTTTAATACATTCCATTCCTTCCTTCTTAATTTGAGAGGAGCACTAAGAGAATCTTTTTTTTTCTGATTGTTTCTTTCATTTCTTATAATTGACTTCATCAGGGTTAAACAGTTTATTGTGACAATTGATCAGGAGAAAATCTGGAAACTTCATAAGTGATCATGTTGCTTAGGCAATTATAAGAAGTGAACAAACACAGTGAAGCTGATGGGTACATTATAGAGTATCTGTAATTAAAAGAAAAATACTTCAGGGGCTTCCCTGGAGACTCAGTGGTAAAGAATCTTCCTACTAAGGAAAAGAGTTGGACATGACTGAGCAACTGAACAACAAAAACAAGGCAGAAGACACAGGTTCGACCCCTGATCTGGGAAGATCCCTCACCAGTTCAGTTCAGTCGCTCATTTGTGTCTGACTATTTGCAACCCCATGAACCTCAGCACGCCAGGCCTCCCTGTCCATCACCAACTCCTGGAGTCCACCCAAACCCATGTCCATCGAGTTGGTGATGCCATCCAACCATCTCATCCTCTGTCGTCCCCTTCTCCTCCTGCCTTCAATCTTTCCCAGGATCAGGGTCTTTTCAAATGAGTCAGCTCTTCACATCAGGTGGCCAAAGTATTGGAGTTTCAGCTTCAGCATCAGTCCTTCCAATGAACACCCAGGACTGATCTCCTTTAGCATGGACTGGTTGGGTCTCCTTGCAGTCCAAGGGACTCTCAAGAGTCTTCTCCAACACCACAGTTCAAAAGCATCAATTCTTTGGTGCTCAGCTTTCTTTATAGTCCAAATCTCACATCCATACATGACCACTGGAAAAGCCATAGCCTTGACTAGATGGACCTTTGTTGACAAAGTAATGTCTCTGCTTTTTAAGATGCTGTCTAGGTTGGTCATAACTTGCCTTCTAAGGAGTAAGCATCTTTTAAGTTCATGGCTGCAATCACCATCTGCAGTGATTTTGGAGACCAGAAAAATAAAGTCAGCCACTGTTTTCACTGTTTCCCCATCTGTTTGCCATGAAGTGATGGGACTAGATGCCATGATCTTAGTTTTCTGAATGTTGAGCTTTAAGCCAACTTTTTCACTCTCCTCTTTCACTTTCATCAAGAGGCTCTTTAGTTTCCTTCATTTTCTGCCATAATGGTGGTGTCATCTGCATGTCTGAGGTTATTGATATTTCTGCCAGCAATCTTGATTCCAGCTTGTGCTTCATCCCGCCCAGCATTTCTCATGATGTACTCTGCATATAAGTTAAATAAGCAGGGTGACAATATACAGCCTTGACGTACTCCTTTTCCTATTTGGAACCAAGAACCTGTGGCCAGAGCCCACGTGCTGCAACTCCTGAGCCCACACACCTGGGACCCCTGCTCCCCAACAAGAGACGCCACCGCAATGAGAAGCCCACAACCGCAGCTAGAGAGTAGCCCCACCTCACTGCAGCTCGAGAAAAGACCACACAGCAACGCAGACCTGGCACAGCCAAAGATAAATAAATACAATGAGTTTTAAAAAGAAAAAGAATTCAATAGATTGAGGCTGTAATCTGAAGTAAGAGATAGAATATACACAGGATGAAGAATTCCTCGTGTGGAGAGAGGGTACCTGCTGTCTTGTTGCACAACTGAGACCCTAAATTTAGGAGAAAAATCTACCTGTTTTATTGCTGAGTTATCTCCAGTTTTTGTATTTTCCTTGTAGGTATTTTTGCTACACCAGTCACAGTCTCGATCCTTCCTTGTCTGTGTTATGACTACAGAGCTCTTGGTGTTCTCACGTACGTGCGTCATCCGTGCAGGAATCGATCGGATTTTATGAGTGCTTTCGAATTTTTCTCATGCATTGAGAAATTAATTTTAACTGAAGAAATTGATGCCACTTGGAGATTTGAATGAAAATTTCTGATCACTTAAGTGAGATAAAAGGGGAAAAACATCAAGTTGTAGAGGTTTCATTCAGGCAGTTATAACTGACCAAGATATGCAAGAACATGCTTTTTCCAAAATTTTTATTTATTTATTTATTTTTGGCTGTGCTGGGTCTTCGTTGCTGCCCAGGCTTTTCTGTGGTTGCGGCATGCAGGGGCTCCTCTCTAGTTGCAAAGAGGCGAGCTACTCTTCCTTGAAGTGTGTGGGCTTCTCACTGCAGTGGCTTCTCTTGTTGCGGAGCACAGGCTCTAGGGCACGCAGGCTTCAGTAGTTGCAGCTCCTGGGCTCAGTAGTTGTGGCTCCTGGGCCCTAGAGCACAGAATCAATAGTTACGGTGCAGGGGTTTAGTTGCTCCAAGGTATGTGGGATCTTCTTGGATCAGGGATTGAACCTGTGTCTCCTGCATTGGCACAAGGATTTTTTTACCCACTGAACCACCAAGGAAGCTCCAGATGCTGTGTGTGATGCTGCTTTTCCTTAGTGAGGAACACACAACCCATTGAGAGCTCACATGAGAGCTCTCTGGAAATGCATGGCGGAAACTGCAAGGAAGCTCTCTTTGATCCCTCCAAAGTCTTAGGCTGCTGGTGGAGGGGGGGTGTGTTCTGATGAACAGATGACAGAGATGAGAATGTGGCAAATACAGTAGGTTTCTGAGAATCTGGGAAATCAAATTCTGTCCTCCTGAGTGAGGAGAGTTTCTGCGTAGCACAGAGGACTAACACCACTAGACAGAGGTTATTATACTTTCCCAGACTTAGATCTGGGAAAAAGGGAAACAGTGGCAGACTTTATTTTCTTGGGCTCCAAGATCACTGCAGACGGTTACTGCAGCCATGAAATTAAAAGACGCTTGCTCCTTGGGAGAAAAGCTATGACAGTTCATTTTAGTGGCTCAGTCGTGTCTGACCCTTTGTGACCCCATGGACTGCAGCACACCACGTTTCCATGTCCATCACCAACTCCTGGAGCTTGCTCAAACTCATGTCCATCGAGTCAGTGATGACATCCAACTCTCTTATCCTCTGTCGTCCCCTTCTCCTCCCACCTTCAATCTTTCCCAGCATAAGGGTCTATTCCAACGAGTCAGTTCTTTAAATCAGGTGGCCAAAGTATTGGAGTTTCAGCTTCAGCATCAGTCCTTCCAATGAACATTCAGGACTGATTTCCTTTAGGACTGACTGGTTTGATCTCCTTGCAGTCCAAGGGACTCTCAAGAGTCTTCTCCAACACCACAGTTCAAAAGCAATAATTCTTTGGCACTCAGCTTTCCTTATGGTCCAACTCTCGCATCCATACATGACTACTGGAAAAACCATAGCTTTGACTAGATGGACCTTTGTTGGCAAAGTAATGTCTCTGCTTTTTAATATGTTGTCTAGATTGGTCATAGTTTTTCTTCCAAGGAGCAAGCGTCTTTTAATTTTATGACTGCAGTCAGCATTTGCAGTGATTTTGAAGTCCAAGAAAATAAAGTCTGTCACTGTTTCCATTGCTTCCCCATCTATTTGCCATGAAGTGATGCAACTGGATGCCATGATATTAGTTTTTTCATTGTTGAGTTTTAAGCCAGCTTTTTCACTCTCCTCTTTCACTTTCATCAAGAGGCTCTTCAGTTCCTTTTCGCTCTCTGCCATAAGAGTGGTATCATCTGCATATCTGAGGCTATTGTTATTTCTCCCAGCAATCATGATTCCAGCTTGTGCTTCATCCAGCCCTGCATTTTGCATGATGTATTCCGCATGTAAATTAAGTAGACAGGGTGACAATATACAGCCTTAAGGTCCTCCTTTCCCAATTTGGAACCAGTCCGTTTTTCCATGTCCAATTCTAACTGTTGCCTTTTGACCTGCATATAGATTTCTCAGGAGGCAGGTAAAGTGGTCTGGTATTCCCATCTCGTTAAGAATTTTCCACAGTTTGTTGGGATCCACACAGTCAAAACAAACATAGCATATTAAAAAGTGGAGGCATCACTTTGTCAACAAAGGTCTATGTAGTCAAAACTATGGTTTTTCCAGTAGTCATATACGGATGTGAGTTGGACTATAAAGAAGGCTGAGTGCCGAAGAATTGATGCTTTCAAACTGTGGTGCTAGAGAAGACCCTTGAGAGTCCCTTGGACTGCAAAGAGATCAAATCAGTCAGTCCTAAAGGAAATCAACCCTGAATATTCATTGAAAGGACTGATGATGAAGCTGAAGCTCCAATACTTTGGCTACTTGATGCAAAGAGTCGACTCACTGGAAACGACCCTGATGTTGGAAAAGATTGAAGGCAGGAGGAGAAGGGGATGACAGAGAATGAGATGGTTGGATGGCATCACGGACTCGATGGACAGGAGTTTGAGCAAGCTCCAGGCGTTGATGATAGACAGGGAAGCGTGGTATGCTGCAGTCCATGGGATCGCAAAGAGTTGGACACGACTGAGCAACTGAACAAGACAGCATCTGTTAAAACTTACTATTGGGGGTACTTTTAGAGGGAGAAATTTATAAGTTTCCATCTTTCTGTGGATATTTTTCTATTTAGATTTTCTGTAACTACTTGGGAATGGGTTCATATTGGTAAAATATATTTTAGTGGAAAACATCCTTATCACCACCCAAAATTGAAAATTAATTGGCATTGAGGTGGACAAATATATGTAATAATTTTTAACATAAAAATTTCTGTCAAAAAAAAAAATTCTGTCATCATGGTCTTCCTTTTAATTATAGGGCTTAGAAATCCTCAGGCACTTTGGTTCTATTTCTCTGATCATACTTAAGTGATGCTGAAGCTCAGGGATCAGGAAAGAACTCACTGTTGGGTAGAAAAATTTCTCAGAGGAACAGAGAAGTCAGCACAATACAAGAGTTTCATTGCCAGGCTCTCAGCTGTCAACTCAGCATTTCCTGCTCATTCCATATGAGAACCTGTCTGCCTCCCCAGATCGCATAAAAGAAAAAGCCTCTCAGGGCACTGCAGTGGTCTCTTTGGGAATAACAAGTTGATTGTAGTCTTTTAGGGGGAGGGTAATTAACAGTTTTTAGAAAGTTAATTACAAGTTTTACACAAGTATGCTTTTGTTCCATGAGCCTACCTTCTCATTGCAGCTAAAAGTGAAAAGATAATCGCAATTCTGAGGGAAGGGGAGGTCACAGAATCACAAATGCATATCTAGGGGTGTGACAGCCTTCATCTAACACAGGTGCTGATATTCAAACCAGCACACCTCCTCCCAGAGTGTACTGGCAACAGAAAGGAGTCAGATACCGATTTTCTATTTCAATCTGAGAGGAAGAGTCTACAGACAAGGAGTATCAGGGCTAAGTGGTTATTTCAGAAAAAAAGAAATCCTTTAGGATTCAAATCTAGTCCATTGCCAAAGCCACACAGAAGGAAAGAAGGATTCTGACTCTTGAGCTGGACTAGTAAAGAGAGGCCAGGACTAGAGATCCAACAGCCATCCATGACCGCTCTGAACTTATAATTTAATGTAATCCACAATGACTTTGATTCCTGGCATTGACTGCGAGTGACAATGCAGCTTAGACTTTTAATTTTCTTAAGAACCATAGGGTTTTCTCTTTTATTTGTTTATTTTTGGTTGCACTGAGTCTTCATTGCTGCGTGAGCTTTCTCTAGTTGGGGTGAGTGGTGGCTACTCCTTGCTGTGGTGCCCAGGCTTCTCATTGCAGTGGCTTCTCTTGCTGCAGATCACAGATTCCAGGCGCTCAGCCTTCAGTATCTGCAGCATGTGGGTTCAGTAGTTTGGTGTGCCGCTCTAGAGAGCAGGCTCAAAAGTGCCGGCGCACAGGCTTAGCTGCTCGAGGACGTGTGGAACCTTCCTGGACCAAGGATGGACCCCGTGTCCCCGCACCGGCAGGTGGATTCTTATCCACTGTGGCACCAGGGGAGTCCTTAAGAACTGTAGTTTTGAGCTCAGTCTGAAGTTCCGCCTCGTTTACTGAAACCATAGATTAAATTCAGGGTTATTGCAGGTGTGCGTGCCTATGACACCTTCTGCTTCTAGTAATGAGTAAGATGAATCTACAAGTCACTGAGTCCTGTGCAGAAATGGTGAACCCAGATGACAGTTCCTGGTATAAAATTGTTTGCTTTATCTCTGAGTATACGAAGTGCTTGATGGAGACAGTAATTGTTACGTCCTGAAAATGTCTTTGATCTGTTAAGTTGATGAGACTGTTTTCCCTATTGAAGAAAAGGAATCGGCACATAAGAAAAGTGTACATTTATAATAATGAGTTTCAGATAGCCCCAGTCAGGCTCAAATATACCATGATGCTTTCACTCATCTAAAAATATTCTACTATCAATTGTTGTTGTTTAGTTGTAAGTCATGTCCGACTCTTTGTGACCCCATGGACTATAGCCCACCAGCTTCCTCTGTCATTGGGATTTCCCAGGCAAGAATACTGGAGTGGGTTGCCGTTTCTTTCTCCAGGGGATCTTCCTGACCTGGGGATTGAACCCATGTCTCCTGCGTTGGCAGGAAGTTTCTTTACCACTGAGCCACCAGGGAAGCCCAAAATATAATGACACATTACCAAGAGAGCTCAATATCTATTTAAACTATTGAGAGGACAGAGCTACCTGGATTTGTCAGATATCACAGTGATTAAATGTGCTAGATTTGTTACCAGCCAAGTCAGGTTTAAGTCCTTTCTTGCCTGTGGTGGTTTAGTTGCTAAGTCATTCCAGGTTTCCCTGCCCTGTTTCATCTCCCTGAATTTGCTCAAACTCATGTCCATTGAGTCAGTGATGCCATCCAACCATCTCATCCTCTGTCACCTCCTTTTCCTCCTGCCCTCAATCTTTCCCAACATCAGGCTCTTTTCCAGTTACTTAGCTCTTCACCTCAGGTGGCCAAAGTATTGGAGCTTCAGCCTCAGCATCCGTCCTTCCAATGACTATTCAGGGTTCAGTTCCTTTAAGATTGACTGATTTGATCTCCTTGCTGCCCAAGGGACTCTTATGAGTCTTCTACAGCACACAGTTTGAAAGCATCAATTCTTTGACCCTCAGCCTTCTTCAGGGTCCAACTTTCACATCCATACATGATTACTGGAAGAACCATAGCTTTGACTATAGGGACCTTTGTCAGCAAACTGATGTCTCCACTTTTCAGTATGCTGTCTAGACCTTCATAGCAGTGGTTCACTCATTTATAAGAGCTCTTTTTTTTTCAGATTTTTTTCTGCTTTTATTTTATTCATTTTAAGTTAATTTTTTATTTGAGTATGTCGGGGCAGTCTCAGCGTGGGTTGGAAAAGAATTTCCAGACACAGAGTATTTCAGAAGGGGATGCATTTATTAAGAGCAGGGAGCAGAAGTAATGAAGGTGCTACAAATGCAGCTGGCTGGAGGGAGACTGTGCTTTTCGTGGGTTAGCAGCTGATTTTTACAGCCTCAAGACAAAGAAAATTCCTGCTGGAAGGCTAGCACTAGGTTATTGGATAGGGCACTATAGTGGCTACCAGGATGGGCATTTTTGCCTAATTTGGTGTTAAGTCTGCTGGTGATGATGGAAGGGGGTGGGGGCAGAGCTTTTGGCAATGGTTACAAAGGGGTTTTTCCAGCAGTCACATACGGATGTGAGGGTTAGACTGTAAAGAAGGCTTGAGTGCCGAAGAATTGATGCTTTCGAACTCCGGGGCTAGAGAAGACTCTTGAGAGTCCCTTAACAGCAAGGAGATCAAACCAGTCAAGCCTAAAGGAAGTCAACCCTGAATATTCATTGGAAGGACTGATTCTGAAGCTGAAGCTCCAATATTTGGCCACCTGATGTGAACAGCCAATTCACTGGCCCTGATGCTGGAAAAGATTGAGGGTAGGAGGAGAAGGGGGCAACAGAAAATGAGATGGTTGGATGGCATCACCAACTCACTGGATATGAGTTGAACAAACTCTGGGAGATACCGAAGGACAGGGAAAGCTGGTGTGCTGCAGTCCATGGAGTCACAAAGAGTCAGACACAACTGAGTGACTGAACAACAATGACCAAGGGGCTCAGACAGTTCCAGAGATGACCTTGTTTCTGGGCTCCATGCCTGAGGCCTTGGGGCAAGACTGTACAGAGCATAGTTGATTTATAACGATGCATTCGTTTCTGCAGTACAGCAAAGTGAGTCAGCATACGTATACATGTATCCACTCTCTTTTAGATTCTTTTCCCGTATAGATCATCCCAGAGTACTGAGTAGACTTTCCTATGCTGTGTGGGAAGTCTTGTCAGTTGTCTATTTTACATATAGCTGTGTGTATATGGGGCTTTCCTGGTGGCTCATATGCTAAGGAATGGGTCAGGAAGATCCCCTGGAGAAGGGCATGGCAACCCACTCCAGAATTCTTGCTTGGAGAATTCCATGGATAGAGGAGCCTGGCGGAGTGCAGTCCATGGGGTCACAAAGAGTCAGACATGACTGACAACTAACACTTTCACTACTTCAGCGTATATATGTCTATCCCAATTTTCCAATTTATCCCTCCCCAACTTCCCCCTCAGTAATTATGTTTGTTTTCTACATCTGTGATTCAATTTTTATTTCATATATAGGTTCAATTGTACAATTTTTTTTTAGATTCCACATATAAGTGATATCTTATGATATATATAAGAGCTCTTTAAAATTTGTATATTAAAATCTCGGAAATCTCTTAGTAAAATAAAAACAAGAAGGTAATATATCTCTGTGGAAATGAATAATAAGTGGGCAACATTAAATTTCACCTGGTGTAACACATGTGGCCCATGCCTCATTTTTCTATGCAGGAAACTTTAGCTCAGAAGGCAAATATCCTTCACAGAGAACTGGAAGAATGGCCACCAGAGATTTTGCAATAGAATTGATCTTCTTATCCCAGAATGTATTTGGAATCCTGGGAAATTTCTCTCTTCTTTACCATTATCTCTTCCTTCACTTTGCTGGTGCAGGCTAAGATCCATAGATCTGATCGTTGAGTATCTGCTTATAGCCCACTCCTTGGTCATGCTCTCTACAGGAACCCTAAGGACAATGAAAGTGTTTGGGTGGAAATATTTTCTCAATGATACTGAATGCAAAATTGCTTACTACATCCACAGAGAGGCCAGGGGAGTGTCCGTTGGTAGCACCTGCCTCTTGAGTGTCTGCCAGGCCATCACCATCAGTCCCAGGAACTCCAGGTGGGGACAGCTTAAAATGAAAGCTCCCAAGTACACTGGATCTGCTATTTTCCTCTGCTGGGTTGTGCACATGCTGATAAATATTCTATTTACTAGGTATGTGAAAGATCATTGGAGTAACAGAAACATCACAAAGAAGAAAGATTTGGGATTGTGTTACCATGTGATTCATAATAGAATCAAAGTTTTACTGAGTGTAGGATGGTTTTTACTTCCTGCTGTTTCATGTCTGATGCTCACAATCTGGTTCAGAGGCTCCATGGTTTTCATCTTGTACAGGTACAAGCAAAGGGTGCAATATATTCATAGGGCTAGCATCTCTTCAAGATCCTCCCCCGAATCTAGAGCTACCTAGAGCATCCTGGTCCTGGTGAGCATCTTTGTGTCTTTGTACAGTGTCTCCTCCATGTTTCACATTTGTTTGGCTCTTTTTAACAATCCCAGCTGGTGGCTGGTGACTTCTGCTGCACCCATTACTGCATACTTCCCAACTGTAAGCCCCTACATTCTCATGAGTCATGGTTGCAGAGTACCCAGGCTCTCCTTTTCTTGGAAAAAGATGAAATAATCACCTAATCTTATGTTGTTCAGTCACTAAGTTGTGTCCAACTCTTTGCAACCCCATGGACTGCAGCACACCAGGCTCCCCTGTCCTTTACTATCCCCAGGAGTTTGCCCAAATTCATGTCCATTGAATCGGTGATGATATCTAACCATGTCATCCTCTGCCACCGCCTTCTCCTCCTGCCCTCAATCTTTCCCAGCATCAGGGTCTTTTCCAATGAGTCAGCTCTTTATATCAGGTGGCCAAAGTATTGGAGCTTCAGCTTCAGCATCAGTCCTTCCAGTGAATATTCAGGGTTGATTTCCTCTAGGATTGACTGGTTTGATCTCCTTGCTGTCCAAGGGACTGTTAAGAGTCCTCTCTAAAAACCCACTGCAATGTTGTGGAGTAATTAGCCTCCAACTAATAAATGAAAAAAAAAAAAAAGGAAAAAAAAAAAGAGTCCTCTCTAGCACCACAGTTTGAAAGCACCAGTTCTTCAACACTCAGCCTTCTTTATGGTCCAACTCTCATATCCATACATGACTACTGGGAAAACCAGAGCCTTGACTAGATGGACGTTTGTTGGCAAAGTAATGTCTCTGCTTTTTAATATGCTGTCTAGGTTGGTCATAGCTTTTCTTCCATGGAGCAAATGTCTTTTAATTTTGTGGCTGCAGTCACCATCCACAGTGGTTTTTGAGCCCAAGAAAGTAAAGTCTGTCTCTTGCTAGGGTTCAAAAGGGGCTCATAGTGTATAGTTTAACAATGGTCCATTTTGGTGACCTGACAAATGGGATGAAGTCACAGTGACCAAATTGCTCTCATGGGCATCCTGTTCTTTTCTTTTTTTTTTAATTTTATTAATCTCCTTTATTTTTGTAATGAACACAATAACGAACTGTCATAGCTTGCTACATTACAGAGTCTAGTAAATGGAAGACAGGCAGACAGGCAGACCGAGATCTCTTCCTGTGTCAATCACAGAGCCGGTGCGTGCCAGTGAAGCAGGAACTGTGCGTCAAACCACCACTGAACCCCAAATCTGGTCACTCAAAAAAGCAGCACCGACAGATGCAGAACTCCCAGTGGGCCTCTCTGACAAGCCTCTTTCTGGCCAGGTATGCCTTCCAGAACCCAGGGCCCAAATCAGTTAAGGCTTGCTCAGATTTCTGAGTTTTCCAGAAGACATTCTAAATATTTACAGTTTTATGGTTTCAAGTAGTTATTCAGTCAGAAAAAGGTCCAAAGTTTATTTGATCATAAAGTTTCCCTGCAAGAGCCTTCCAGTTTTTTAGGTAAAATGAAGCACAGAGTTTATTTGATCATTAAAGTTCCCTGCAAAAGCTTTCCAGTTTTAGTTAAAATGAAGGACAACCACATCAGGAAAAGCTTTTTGAAAACCCTAAGAGACTGCAGCAAACAGCTAACACCGAGAATACAGTTTCTACATGAAAACTCATGGGGAGGGAGCCCCTGGTTGGGAAGGTGAACCAGAAGGGGAGAGGGGGGCTGATCCGATGGGGTGCCCAGGGGTCCGGAGGGCAGGGGCCAGAGGGCGTGCTCCCTGCCTGGAGGCGCAGCTGAAGAATGCCTAAGACACAACGTGGTGAGTCCTGGAGTCCCGTCACTCAGCATGGTCAGCGACTGTAAGCGAACATGAACTCTCTCCACGCATCCGTTCCAGTTCCCAGCTCTGCAAACGCAGCAGCAACAGAGAAGAGGAGGGGATCTTCTCTGGGTGTTCACTACATCTTCACAGCAGAGACTCAGCAGCCTTCCAAAAGAGGGAGGCTACTTTGACACACCCGGCAACACCTAGCAAATGTTATTATTATTGATCTCCGTAGAGTTAGGAGCATCAAAAAAAAAGAAATTCTGCTTCAAGTTGCAGGTGTGCAATCTTGAGAAGTACTTTAAAAGAAAAAAAAAAGTGCCTGAAAAAATTCCAATTCTACCTCAAAGGAGGAAGGAAAGCCATCCCAGGCCAGCAGCTCCTGGTGAGGGACCCGATGGGAGGGCTGCCCTGGGCACCTTCATGCCCCCAGCCGAGGGCCACCAGGAAGTCCTCCTGTGGGGGATACAGCACCCTGCTCCTGAAGAATGCCCCTGGCGCACTGCCTCCAGTGAGGTCACCTGGTGGACCAGGCCGGAGCGGGTGCCAGAAGCCTTTGGTATCAGCCTCCACTGGGCCTTTCTCCAGGCCCAACTCCTCTGGCCACCCAGCACCTAGTTGTGAGAGGTTGTGGGTACACCGTGGGTACCCAGAACTGTCTGACCTGGCGGGAGGAGGGACATGAAGACAGAAGATGCCTCTGGCTTGAGGGGGGAAGGGGATGTCACCTTTGACCTTAAACTCATGCAGTCGAGGTTGTGTAAGGGATACAGAAATGTTTCAGTTCATGGAAAGTGAAAGTGAAAAAAGTGTTAGTCGCTCAGTCGTGTCCCACTCTCTGTGACCCCATGGACCATAGCCCGCCAGGCTCCTCTGTCCATGGGATTCTCCAGGCAAGAGTACTGGAGTGGGCTGCCATGCCCTTGGCCAGGGGATGTTCCCAACCCAGGCACCGAACCCAGGTCTCCCGCATTGCAGGCGGATTCTTTCCCATTTGAGCCACCAAGCCCCACTCCATGGAAGCAGACCCCAAATCAGAGGCCTTCAGATTCCTGATCTGGTTAGTGGGCAGCATCATACTTCAACTTGTGATTTCAGTTTGATTAGACTGTTATTAGGCAGCGTACACATTTGCTAAGGGAAAAAAATCCTAGAGCAAATGTTAAAAAAGATGAAGTACCAGAAAAATTTCAAAGACATCAATCAGTTCATTGACATGGTCCCAAAAGAAACTTCATCAAAAAGCTTCAAGTCAAAGATAATTCCACTGACGACAAACTTAAACCAAAAACGCAATCATGATTTTTCTGAATTTTGGATAATCTTCAAATTTCTCATGGTACCACTTGTGATGTTGCTGAGCCCTGATGAACAGGACACAGAAGGTGAACACAGCGAAAGCCCAGCCCTGAATGGACCAGCTGGCGAGGGCGTAGCCACACCACTCCACGACTTCTCTAAAGTAGTTGGCCACAGATATGTATTCAAACAAGCCCCCTCTTGGTATTTTATAGCCAGTCTCCCCTGGTTTCCTGAGGTTCTTTAGGACATGATCTGAATGGATGTTAATTAGCATGCCTGTCAACCACAAGGCGGAACCTGTTAGAAACCGGGGGTCTCTGAGCCAGTCGTCCGCGTACACTGCGTACTGACTCAGATACCTGCTCTGCAGGTAGCCGTTGTAGGTGCAGAAGATGAACGCCAACAGGAAGGCATACAGCGGCGTGGGCTTCCCTCCGTTGCGCATAGTGGACCAGGAACATGGCCAGGAGGATGCAGCTGGGCCAGCGGTTGAGGCGCTCGGCCGGCGCGCCCGCGCCCGCGCACGCGAGGAGCGGCAGGGCCAGCGAGGGCAGCTCCTGCACCGCCCAGGCGGCCCGCGCCGGCAGCCCGAAGGCGGAGCCGGGCGACGCGTAGCGCCCGTAGGGCGAGCCCCGCAGCTTCAGCAGCACATAGCGCACGACGCCCAGGGCGCATTCCAGGTAGGCGAGCGCGTCCAGCAGGAACCGCTCGGCCAGCTCCATGGTGGGGGACGGCAGGCGTGCTCCATGGCCCGGCGGCTGCGTCGGGCCACATATAGGGCGGCGGCGGCTGCGGGCGGGGTGCTGTGGGGGGCGGGAGGCGCGGTTGCCTGAGGCCGGCGCCCGCTGTCAGAGCCCTGGGGGGGCCCGTGCGGGCGGCCCCGGAGCCACGCGCCACCCCCATCCTGTTCTTTTCTTAAGGTGATATCCTGTTTTTTCCTGCTGATGTCCTGTTTTACCAGTTTATTAAGACTTGCCAGTTTCTCAAGACTACGTGATCCCCGGACCATGAGACCCCTTTGACTCCCTAGTAACAAGACCCCACCAGCTGCTGGCTAAAGATACCCTAAGGCCCCCTCCCTTCGGGACGCAATTCCCCATCGACAAGGTATAAGAAGGGATGGCTGTAAAGGGAGAACACTGGCTTCTCTCGAAAGGCAGCCCCTTCTCTCTTCCTGCAATAAAGCTTTCTCTGCCGGATTGCCCAGTTCACTCTCCTTCTCTCCGCGCTAGTCTGTCATCACCGTTTCCGCTTTCTCCCCATCAATTTGCTGTGAAGTGATGGGAGTGTGTGTCATGATCTTAGTTTTTTGAATGTTGAGTTTAAAGTAAGTTAAAAAAAAAAAAAGAAAAATATCGTATATCAACACATGTATGTGGAGTCTAGAAAAAAGGTGTAGATGATCCTATTTTCAAAGTAGAAGCAGACACAAAGACATAGAGAAGAAATGTATGGACACCCAGGAGGGAAAGGGGGTGAGGGGGATGAATTGGGAGATTGGGATTGACACGTATACACCCTTGATGCTATGTATAAAATAGATAACTGATGAGAACGTGCTCTATAGCACGGAGTACTCAATGCTCTGTGCTGACCTGAGTCAGAACGAAGCCCAAAACGGAGCGGGTATATGTATGTGTATGACTGATTTATTTTTCTGTGCAGTAGAGACTAACACAACTTTATAAAGCAACTATACTCTAGTAAAACTTAATTTAAAAAATTTCAGTGTTATCCAAGGATTAGCAGAGGTGGGGCTATGAATATTCTGTGTCTAGAGGATTTTCTGGACAGTGAAAACGATTTGTGGAAAACTTTTATTTTTTTAACAGTTAATTTTTTAATTCAAAGAATTTGAATTCTAAAAGAACAGTCAATAAAATGGGTGCCAGGTGTCTCAAGAAATATTCAGTCCCTTGAGCTCCGTGTGCCATTAAACTTGGAAGTATTGACAGGTACACTGAGACGGGTCTTTGGTTTCCATATTATTAAGTCTGGATACTATAAAATTCTTAGAGGAAAACATAGGCAGAACATTATTTGACATAAATCTCAGCAACATCTTTTTCAATCCATCTACTACAGTAATGGAAGTAGAAGCAAAAACAAACAAGTTAGACCAAACTTAACTCAAAAGTTTTTGCACAGCAAAGGAAACCACAAATGAAAAGCCCACAGAATGGGAGAAAATATTTGTGACTGACAAGGAATTAGTCTCCAAAATTTACAAATAGTTCATGTAACTGAATATCCAAAAAACAAACAATACAATCAAAAAAATGGGCAGAAGACCTAAACAGACATTTCTCCAAAGAAGACATACAGATGGCCAAGAGGCACCTGAAAAGATGCTCAGCATCACTAATTATTGCATGCATGCATGCTAAGTCACTTCAGTCGTGTCTGACTCTGTGTGACCCCATGGACTGCAGCCCACCAGACTCCCCTGTCCACGGGATTCTCCAGGCAAGAATACTGGAGTGGGTTGCCATTTCCTTCTCCATTGTCTGAAAGGTAACCAAAGGTAATTAAACCCAGAAGCAAGCTGAGAAAAAAGAAAAAAAACAAAGCCTAAAAAACCAGAACTACTTCAATTACTCCTTTTTGAGCTAGTACTCCCATGCTGGTTCCAAGGGCGGGGAGAATTCCCTGACAGCCAAGTGTACGTCTTTGTTACAGATAAAGTTAGTTTTAACTCTCGGAGACTCTCACCCCCTTTTCACTAGATGATCACTAATTATTAGAGAAATGCAAATTGAAACTGCAGTGAGATATCACCTTACAACAGAATGCCCATCATCAAAAAAGTCTACTGCTAAAGAGGGTCTGGAGAAAAGAGAACCCTCCTTGGTGGGAACATCACTGGTAGAAAGAATGTACACTGGTACAGTCAAAGTGGAGAACAGTATGGAGTTTCCTTTAAAAAAAAAAAGTAAACAAAAATAAATGGAAAGCTTATCAAGTTTGATTATTAATAAATTCAAAGCTTATAAATAATGGATACATGTCACTATATGTTTCTCCAGTGTCACAAACTGTACAACCCTGAAAGTGAACTATAAAGTAAACTATGGACCCTAAATACTTATGATGTCACTATAGATTCATCAGTGGTAACAGAAGTACCCCTATGGTGGAGGAGGATAATAAAGAAGGAGGTAATATGTATATGGGAATAAGAAGCATATGAAAATTTCTGTACCTTTCTCTGAATTTTGCTGTGAAACTAAACCTTCTCTAAAAAAAATCTTTAAACTTTAAAAAATACATTGTTATTGGGGCATGCACACTTGATAGGATCTTTTTAAAAAGATTTAATGCTCTCAAATAATATTTAAAGAATGGATATGTTTCCCTTGTTTTATTTTTACCTCAATTAATGCACTTTATAGATGTGATAAAATATCAGGTAAAGAGTAGGGACAGAACAAACTATAGCCACATAATTCTTTTATTTTTTTAAATATTTATTTATTTGATTGAGTCAGGTCCTAGTTGTGGGAGCATGGGCTTAGTTGCCCTGTGGCATGTGGGATCCTAGTTCCCTGACCAGGGATGAAACCCACGTCCTCTGCTTTGCAAGGCAGATTCTTAACCGTTCGCCCACCAGGGAAATCCCCCCAAAAATTCTTAAAATATAGAAACACACATACAATAGGGCAGCAACACCAAAAAAACTCTCATCTTCAAATTCAGTTACAATGTGCCTTATCACTTAATACTGATCACTATTTCCTTTGTGTATTATCAAATACACATTTACGGCATCATGTCCAAAGGCTTTGGTCCCTTCCCATTTTAATCCATCCTCCATGACTGCCTTTGGTTCATTTTCAGAGAAAGCTGTGATGTAAATACCTTGGCGTCCCCGGGTCTCTGAAGATGGAGGCCCCCTCACCTACGGATAGGTGGTCACAATGCAAATCATTTTGGGAATGCCTGTGGCCCCAGGGGTCTTCCCAGGTGGCTCAGTGGCAAAGAATCCGCCTGCCATGTAGGAGACCCAGGAGACGCGGGATCGATCCCTGGGTCAGGAAGATGCCCTGAAGGGAATGACAACCCACGCCAGTATTCCTGCTGGGAAACCCCAAGGGCAGAGGAGCCTGGAGGGCTCTCGCCCACGGGGTCGCAGAAGAGCGGGACACGGCTGAGTTCCTGAGCACGGAAGCACGTGGCCCCGAGGAGGGGAGGGGGAGACAGGACCCAGGACTCGGGGTAACTTTGGAAGATCTGGGAGAGCAAGCCTCACCCCGCCAAGGGCATCATGTGACTTTGTCCTCCACTCGCCTCCGCCTCCCCTTCAGCAAGTGCAGCTCGAGGCCACGGAGGGCCGCCCCCAGGAGGAGCCCCTCCCGGGCATCAGGCGGGCCGAGCCGGCGTTCTCAGAGGTTCCATCCCCGCGCCCTCACCGGCTCAGGGCTCCCAGGGGTGCTGTGTGCGATGGCTCCGGCTCAGAGCCACGGAAGACGGGTGTTACAGGAGCCGCGTCAGCACCCACAGGGGCTCGTTCAACGTGTCGGCTCACGGCTTCCCCTCAAACCGGCCAACTCACAACTTCTTAGACTGGGGAGGCTTTGTATCCACTTTAAGGCTGCAGAGAACATCTTCAGGGAAGCGGTTCTCATCTGGGGGCCCAGGAGGCCCCTCCTCGCAAACTCCGGCCCCTGCTCCCGGGGGAGCAGCCGCGCCGCTCGTCTTCCGGCTCCCGGCGAGGCCCGGGCTGAATGCGGGGCTTCGGCGCATCTGCGAGGGCTCAGCGCCAGCTTCAGGCCCGGAGGGGCGGCGGGGTCTGCTGGGCCGGGGTCGGGAGGCGGACGCCGGTGCCGCTCACCGGTCCCGTGCTGGCGGAATCCGGGGAGCGAACACGTGTGGACACAAAGGAGGGCTTGACGGCGCGTCTCCGGGAGGAGCTGATCGTCCTCAATCTCTCCTGAGACGAGGACAGGAGAGGTGGGCCTTCTCGGCTTTTCAAGCTCCTCCTGCCTGTGGGCGTGTGGGGAGCAGGCGAAGGCGCCCTGCTGACGCCTTGGAAGGTGTAATCTCAGGACGCTGAGGGGATTCTTCCCCAGGACCTGAGGAGAAAACGACCCAGGGCAGGAGGAAAAGAGGAGGAAATGGCCGCTTCTCGCGTAAACGTCTGTCCTGGCTCAGAGGCTACGTCTGCTTTTCCTCCTGAAAGGCCCTGCATTAACAGTTTATAAACCTTTCATTCTCTACTTCTGATGTTGCCTATTGAGGTGGTTTTCAACTGCTAAATTTTTCCCTTTTTATTCTGATGATGGTCAAGATCAGAGCTTTAGAATGTTTCTCCCTCATGTCCCAGAGCCTTTTCTCAGGTGCCTCTCTGCATCAAGGCTGCCTGGAGAACTTGAAGCATCTTCACCGAGAATTAACGACTTTCCTTGTGGCTAAGAATGCTCCTGCCAACGCAGGGGACACGGGTTCCATGCCCGGCCATTAAGATCCCACGGGCCGTGGAGCAGCTAAGCCCGGGCCCAGAAGTACTGAGCCTGCGCTCTGGAGCCCTGGAGCTGGAACTGCTGAAGTGTGCGCCCTGGAGCCCGCGCTGCACAAGAGAGAAGCCCCCGCAGTGAGAAGCCCGTGCACCACACCGAGAGAAAAGCCCGCAGAGCAACAGAGACCCAGCGTAGCCGGAAATAAATGAATGAATAAATCAAAATAGAAGGACCTGGGATTTAGGAGGACGGCTGGTTATAAAGGCTGCTAGGGAAGACCTATGAGGAATTTACATTTGCTTATGAATTTGCAGGCTGTTATCTAGCACGTGTGCTTATGTGCATAACTGGTGTCAAAGCAAGGCACGTGCAGGCCACCAGTCTACACAAATGATGCTAAGGCAGCAATATTATGGTCAGTGTAAGTAACTCTCACCAATACTCCTATGCAATCCATATTGTAACCATCATAATGTCCCAGTAGTTAAAAACAAGGAAATGATGCACTGTACCATTTATGGAAAATATGATCTCAAGTTATTTGAGGGTTATGGCCAGTAGAAAAAGAGGAGTTACTATGAGATGTCATTCTGTGTGCATCCTAAGTCACTTCAGACATGTCCAACTCTTTGTGGCCACATGGACTGTAGCCTGCCAGACTTCTCTGTCCATGGGATTCTCCAGGCAAGAATACTGGAATGGGTTGCCCTGCCCTCCTCCAGGGGATCTTCCAGACCCAGGGATCGAACCAGTGTCTCTTATGTCTCTGGCATTGGCAGACAAATTCTTTACCACTAGCACTACCTGGGAAGCCCCATGAAATGTCATCTTACTGTGTTACAGATACTTTCTATTCACCATCAGTTAGTGATGACTTTAAAAAAAAACCCAGGGGGATGCTAATGCTTGTATCAATGTTAACATTGGTGGTGGAATACATGTGTGCATGCTCAGTTGTGTCTGACTCTTTGCAACCCCATGGACTGGAGCCCACCATCCTCCTCTGTCAATGGGATTTCCCATGGCAAAAATATTGGAGTGGGTTGCCATTTCCTTCTCCAGGGGATCTTCCTGACCCAGGGATCAAACCTACATCTCCTGTGTCTCCTGCATTGGCAGACAGGTTCTTTACCACTGAACCACCTGGAAGCTTGTTACTGATAAGAACACTTCATCAATTATATATAAAGTTTAATATATGAAAAGCCGTTCACTTTTATTAATTAACTTATAGTAAGTTCACACATAATCTAAATAAAACTTTCCAAAGTTTATAATCTTTGATCAAAATACAGATTACAAGCATTTGGACACATTCTTGTTCTTCTGATACAATGGTCAGAGAAATGTGATATTTATGGTTTACAAAACAGAGAGAGCCATAATTTAGTAAATAAGGATTAATTACATTAATTACATGACATTTCAGGAAAAGGTTACATAGATTTTTCTTGGGTATCTGTGAAGATTTCCTGATTGCTACCATGTCAACTAAAATTCATGACTTCTAGTTATTGCTGTTATAAACATACGTCAAGATTTCAGTGAACTGCCATCTTTATATCCATAAAAAACCATTGGCACACCTATTTAAAATTTAGACTCTCTTACTTTAATACAAAGAATTATT
Organism: Cervus elaphus; assembly: GCF_910594005.1. Lineage (NCBI taxonomy): Eukaryota > Metazoa > Chordata > Mammalia > Artiodactyla > Cervidae > Cervus > Cervus elaphus. The sequence continues at coordinate 58,528,959 of NC_057818.1, read as the reverse complement.
CTCTGAACACTTACCTAATGGTGACATAGAGGGATGTTTTAAACAATGACAGTCATCACCTTCATTTAGACTTCCACTATACATTTCACATTACAAGATCCTTAATAGTCCATAGAAAAGTAGATAAAAATTGTTTCCACCTAATATAGAAGGGTCTTGTTTCACTTTGAGGCAGCAAAGACCAAGAATATTCGTTTTTAAAAAAGCATATTAGTTCATATACATACTAGAAACAAAGGTCTAGCCTGTAGTAATTTGAAAGTTGAGTTATATTACATTTTATTTTCACATAATGTCAATATGAAGAAGGATACAATGATAATAATTATATTGTCCAACATCTCTCACCTTGATCCTATGGTCCAAGTAACAAATAATTTTTCTAAGTGTTTTAACTATGGATTATTTTCTATAATATCCTGATTTAAAGTAGTACCAGAAAAGGGTTATTGACTGAATGCTATCTTTGATGAACTCTCTGATATTTATTTAGACCTGAGTTTTTAAATTCGTTTTGTACATTTCTCACAGCATTAAACGTTCTTCCCAGGATGAACCCTCTGGCATTTTCTGATGTGTATGCTTAGGACAAACCTGTTTCATCACTTATTATGTTTGTAGGGTCTGTCTCCAGCACACACTCTCTGATGCTGAGTGAGCTGACGGTTCACTTCAAGGCTCTGTCACATTATTTATATTTGTAAGACTACTTGGCAGTATGAATTATTTTATGGCAAGTAAGGTTTGAGTGTCAGTTAAAAGCTTTGCCTCATTCTTTACATTTGTATGGGTTCTCCCCAGTATGAATTCGCCTATGTTTATTAAGGTTTGAACTCTGATTAAAGGCTTTGCCACATTCTGTACATTTGTATAATTTCTTCCCAGTATGAATTCTCTCATGATGGGTAAGGTTTGAGTGCTGATTAAAGGCTTTGTTACTTTCTGTACATTTATAAGGCTTCTCCCCAGTATGAATTCTCTGATGTCGATTAAGGTTTGAGCAATTGCTAAAAGCTTTGCCACATTGTTTACACTTGTATGGTTTCTCCCCAGTATGGATTCGCTGATGTTGAGTAAGTGCCGTACTTTGGTTAAAAGCTTTCCCACAATTCTGACATTTATATGGCTTCTCCCCAGTATGGATTCGCTGATGTCGAGTAAGTGCCATACTTTGGTTAAAAGCTTTCCCACAATTCTGACATTTATATGGTTTTTCCCCAGTGTGGATTCGCCTATGTTGATTAAGGTTTGAATTCCGAGTAAAGGCTTTGCCACATTCTGTACATTTGTAAGTCTTCTCTGCAGTATGAGTTCTGAGATGTCGAGTAAGGTTTGAGGGCTTGCTAAAGGTTTTGCCACATTCTGTGCATTGGTTAGGTTTCCCTCCAGTATGGGTTTTCCTGTGTCCGTTTAGATTTGATAATTGAGGAAAGACTTTCCCACATTTATTCCACTTGCAGTGTTCCCCCTTAGCATGAATACTCGGATGTTGAGTAAGTTGTGATGACTGGTTAGAAACTTGACCACATTCACTAAATTTGTAATGATTTTCTTCAGTATGGATATTCCTATCTGTAATAAGATTTGAGCTTTGATAAAAGACATTTCTACATTCATCCCCTTCATCATGGTTCTCTGAACACTGAGTTCTCTGATGATTCATGAGACCTGAGTTTTGGTCAAAGTGATTCCCAGGTTCAAGGCATGGGTAGATTCTGGCTCCATCATATATACTGTTGTAATAACTGAAGATGGAGTTCTCGCTTAAGGCCTCACTCGTTGGATTATACATGGAAGGTTGTTCCGCATTATCTGTACTATGATACCCATTGAATGACGGCGGCCAGATAAAGACTCTCTCATTATTATCGACGTAACAGATATTGGAATAGGAAGAAAATGTTTGTTGGTGGAAAAGTAATGAGCCCTCACTAAAGGATCTCTCAACTTGATCATAGTGAGATTTTCTTCCTTCATTTTCAAATCTCTGGCTTTCAGACATGCATGACTGACTGTTTAATTCAAACCTATATTCATGCTGGTTTGAGTGATTATTTGTAGCATAGACTAGATGACTTTCCATGTTTTCAAAATTTCACATCAGAGAATATGAGTTTTTTTTTAAATCATATGTGTCCTTGCTTACAAAAACATAGTTTTCTGCCAAACTTATTGACTTCAAATGGGATTTTTCCCAATTTGACACATATCCTCAATTTCTTTTGGCAATCATGTTTTCATCATGGATAATTGTCCCGATTTGGTTACATCTAAAACAACATCTTTTTGCCCTTCACAGGCCCCCTTACTCTCCCAGTCTTTCATTAAGTACAGATTTCCAAGCTGAGAGCTCTCAGAACCTCCCAGCACCTCACACATGAATCTCCTATGCACGGCTTCTTTGGGAACAAACCCTGGGTATCATGAGAAGATATCACTGAAAGATAACAAATAACCGAGATCCCACTTAGTATTTTGAGTGAATATGCTTTACAGTTGTATGCAATACTGACAAACCCTTAGCTAGATTAATAAGAGGTGAGATGCAAGTATGATCAGAAGTAAAAACAACGGCCCTGTACATGTTACATAGAACAAAAAGTAATTCTATCAGGTTACAATGAATGATACTATACCGAAGAGTTGAATACCTCCAGATTCACTTCTTAGAAACACAGAACACCTTAGATGTTAGCATGAGTGAATTAAAAAAATTATAACACAACTAAAACTATTAATAAAGAGTAAAAATGTAATTTAAAAAATCCCTGGAGTAGATGAATTAACTGGAAAATTTCAGCAACCTTTCAAGAAAAATAAATATCAATTCTCCATAAAGGATCACCATGTACACACTACTATATTTAAAATGGATAGCCAAGAAGTTCCTACTGTACGGCAGAGGGAACTCTGCTCAATGTCATGTGGCAGCCTGGATGGCAGGGGAATCTGGGGGAGAAAGGACACATGTACATGGATGGCTGAGTCACTCTGCTGCCCACAACATTGTTCATTGGTTATACTCCAGTACAAAATAAAAGAACAGTAAAAAATATTTCTGTGAATTAATAGATATATTAAATGGTTTTAGCATTGATGAGTTGGGGTAAATGCACTTAAAATGTCTAAAATTTGCTCATAGGAAGTAAAAATTGGGAGGTAGAAATTGAGGATTACATTTTATGATCTCAGGGACTGAGTCTGAACTTCGGAGAGCCATGTTTGAAGTTTCCATTGGAAACTGGAAAGCAGGAAGCATATATCTGTTCCCAGTATTTCTGGAATTTTGTCAACCAATCCCAGCATCTCCACAACTCTCCTCACACGTTTCTGACTTGAGGCAGAGTCAGGAATTTGGAAAGGCCTTAAGGCAGACTTTGTCAGAACTGTGAGCAGCTTTTCCTAGGTCCCCCAAAGCAGCGAGAGTATGCAGGTCCCCAGAGACCAGGAGGAAGGTTTTGGCTCTCAGTGAAAGTGAGGGAAAAACCACTGGAGCTGAAGAAGAACACACAGAGGTTTAAGAGCAGGAGAACGGGGAAGGTCATGTCCCTCTTTGACAGAAATAAACCCAGGCTTCTCATTCTAGTGAAGCAGGCCTCCCCAAACCACCTGAAAAAGTCTGGCTTCCTCTGTGATCTTTGGACCCCTCACCTGTGTCATCTGCTTCATTCATTCACACCTAGCGCTGGGATTCTTCCTTTACTCCAAAGGGACCTGCTCATTAGAAAAATGAATATAATTAGGACTTTGGGTTTAACATATGCACTCTAGTATGTACAAAAACAACCAACAAGGATCTGCTGCGTAGCCCAGGGAACTATTCTCAACATTTGTAATAACCCATAAGGGAAAAGTGTCTGACTTGACTAATGAAAGCCTCTCCTTACAAAACTCAGTATCTCTCCTGAACAGAGCTGAGTGCTCATATTTCAGAGCCAACGAGCAGCAAAGAGACACGAGGAGGAAATGGAGTTTCCACCTTAACTGTGTCGGATTGTGCACCCCACTCACTACGTCTTTCCAAGATTTTATTAAAGATAAACAGAAAAAAATGGAACTTCATGGTGTGAGAATCTAGCAGAAAACACCCGAATCGGTGACCATCAGGTGTAATGGGATAAACTGGTGTCAGGTGAGAGAAACACTCGAGAAGACACATGGTCTCTGCTCAGGTACTTTCGGCAAAATTAAGGAAATCTCAATGTATCTTGAGAAAATTTCAGTTTTATACATTTTTACTCCAAAAATACCTCCCCTGTTCTGTATCCCCAAAAGCACATTTAAACAATAGACCTTTCTTACCAATGTAGAGAATAGTCAGATTTTTTTCAAAAGTCTCTAAGGCATTCTAGACTGTGAGGAAAGCTGAGCACCAAAAAATTGATGCTTTTGAACTGTGGTGTTGGAGAAGACTCTTGAGAGTCCCTTGGACTGCAAGGAGATCCAACCAGTCCATCCTGAAGGAGATCAGTCCTGGGTGTTCATTGGAAGGACTGATGCTGAAGCTGAAACTCCAATACTTTGGCCACCTCATGCGAAGAGTTGACTCATTGGAAAAGACCCTGATGCTGGGAGAGATTGGGGGCAGGAGGAGAAGGGGATGACAGAGGATGAAATGGCTGGATGGCGTCACCGACTCGATGGGCGTGAGTTTGAGTAAACTCCGAGAGTTGGCCATGGACAGGGAGGCCTGGCGTGCTGCGATTCACGGGGTTGCAAAGAGTCGGACAGGACTGAGCGACTGAACTGTTCAGTTCAGTGTAGTCACTCAGTCCTGTCTGACTCTTTGCGACCCCACCCCATCCCAATGGGAATTCTGCATATCAATGCGTTCCCTTGTTGATCTTTCCAAAAGGGAATATTTTGAAAAACTGAAAGCTGTTAATTCCCACGGGGAATGCTTCATGCCCTGTAGGGAGCCTGGAGGCAGAAAAGGAGAAGAGGCCCAAGCAGAGAGAAGAGCCAGATTGTGACTCATAAAATAAAAGAAAAAATAGGATTTAATAGTTGAAAACCACCTCGCCAGGCAAGAATATCAGAAAAAGAGAATTAAAGATGTGTAAGTTTTCAATCCAGGGCATTTAAGGAGGAAAAAGCAGACACAGCCTCTCACCTGGATCAGGACATTCCCCTGAGAAGCTGCCATTCCCTCCTCTTCTTCCTCCTGCCCTGGGTCGTTTTCACATCACGACTGTGGAGGAATCACCTCAGCATCGTGAGATTACACCTCCAGAGGTGCCAGCAGAGCTCCTTCGCCTGCTCCCAACACCCCCACAGGCAGAAGGACCTTGAAAAGCGAGAAAGGCCGACCTCTCCTGTCCTTCGTCTCAGGAGAGATGCAGGACAATCAGCTCCTCCATGGAGACCAATCTATCAAATTGTTATTGCTGTCGTCTACTCTTCTTTCTTCATATAAATTCCCCCAAATTGTGCTAACACGGGTGTATGGGCTGCACTGACTTGTCCCTTTAAAGCCCACGCAGAGCAGAACTTGCTGCCTCTCCGTGGACTGACGCTGGGCCTCAGGTCTCACAAATGGACCAGGAGCCGCATCCTTAACCTGGGCCCCCCTTAGAGTCCCCTGGAGCACTTCCTACACACCACACTGGTGCTCCCACGGGACCAGAGAACTCTGTGGGGAGGGCGCCGGGGAGGTCATTTCCTAACACTGGTCATGTGACCCTGATGGGAAACAGATGGAAACCACTTAGCCAATGGTTCAGATTCTTTCTGAACCATTTCAGTGAATATGAACCCCTCGAGGTCAGGTCCCCACTCTAAGAAGTTACGAATCTGCAGGTCTGAAGTGGGGCCATGAAATGAGTCTTCAGCAAGTTCCTTGTTTGTTCTGATGCTTCTCCCCCAAGACCCACACTCAGGAGCCCTGAGCTTCAGCCCTCACTCTCAGCACAGCTGAGACCTCTCAGAAGGGGAGGGTTTAGGGTGGGAGTTTCTGAGGGAGGTCAGGCTAGAACCAGGCAGAGAAAGCTCCAGTACTTGGGGTTCAGGCCTTTCTAAGTGACCCTGGGTGAAGTGCTGTGGTTCCCCAGGCTGAGTGTGGATGGGTCCATTCAAACCAGAGGAGCAGGATTCTGGTGAGCTCTGAGGGTGTCACCGAAGGGGGGCCTGTGAAGTAGGCCCTGGGGTTCAGCAAGACTGCTGGTCTCAAGGAAGGGGTCACCTAGAGCAGGTGCTCACAGGACTGGCTGGTGTGAGTTCAAGGACCTGCAGGCTGCCTGCTCCCCAGACAGACGCTGAGGCAGCAACAGCATGGAGCAGTTCAGGGGAGCTCTCAACAGTACTCTGTACGATCCTTCTTATTGGAGCCATCACAACATCCCAGCAGTTACGGGGGCGCAGGGGAAGGTACATGTAGAAATGATGGAAAATATATTATCACATTATTTGAGGGTTAAGGGTAGGGAGGTAACTAATTGTTACAGATGGTATCCTCTGTGCTACCTAATAGTTTATTGTTACAATCTCTCCCCCATAACCCTAAAGAAGGTGGGAGAGGTTAATGTTGGCGGTGGGTTAACACTTCATTCATTACACATCAACTTTATCGCCAGAAACCATTCAATTTTAATTAACATATATGAATATCACACATAGTCATAATAAAACCTTTTACAATCCACTGCGTGACCTTAATTAAAATACAGATTTACAAACATAGACAACAATATTCATTTCTCTGAGACAATGATCTGAGAATTGTGACTTCTGTGGTTACAAAATAGAGGCTAATCATTTAATAAACAAGGTGTAAGTAGCTACATGACTCTTCTGGGAAGCCTTTCACATACTTTTCTAGGGTTATCAGAGATCTTGTTATCGCAAACATGTCAACTAATATTCATGACTTTGGTTGACATGGTAAAGACACATCAAGATTCCAGTGAACTGTCATTGTCTTATGCTTAATAAGCAAATGACATAACTATTGAAAATTTACAACAATCCTTTGTCTTACTTTGATACATGGAATTAATTCCAATACATTCCTTGATATTTATTTAGATTGGATTAAATATTTTGCTACTTTTTTTTTTAAACATCATTCACCTGTCTTTCTTGTATAAACCCTCTCCTGTTTTCTAAACTACATTTGGGACAAACCTCTTTCATCACTTATTACATTATTAGAGTTTCTCTCCTGAGTGTACACTGCATATGCATTAAATAAGCAGGGTGATGATATACAGCCTTGACATTCTCCTTTCCCAATTTGGAACCAGTCTGTTGTTCCATGTCTGGTTCTAACTGTTGCTTCTTGACCTGCATACAGGTTTCTCAGGGGGCAGCTAAGGTGGTCTGGTATTCTCATCTGTTTAAGAACTTTCCACAGTTTGTTGTGATCCACACAGTCAAACGCTTTAGTGTAGTCAATAAAGCAGAAGTGGATGTTTTTCTGGAACTCCCTTTTTCTATGATCCAATGAATGTTGGCAATTTAATCTGCATTTTCCAAATCCAGCTGTACATCTGAAAGTTCTCAGTTCACGTACAGTTGAAGGCTGGCTTGAAGGATTTTGAGCATTACCTTGGTAGCATGTGAAATGAGTGCTATTGTGCAGTAGTTTGAACATTCTTTGGCATTGCCCTTCTTTGGGACTGGAATGAAAACTGATCTTTTCCAGTCCTGTGGCACTGCTGAGTTTTCCAAATTTGCTGGCATACCTAGTGAAGCACTTTCACAGCATCATCTTTTAGGATTTAAAATAGCTCAGCTGGAATTCCATCACCTCCACTAGCCTTGTTGGTAGTAATTCTTTCTAAGGAAGGCCCAGTTGACTTCACACTCCAGGATGTCTGGGTCTAGGTGAGTCACACCATTGTGGTTATCTAGGTCATTAAGACCTTTTTTTGTACAGTTCTTGTGTGTATTCTTGCCACCTCTTCTTAGTCTCTTCTGCTTCTGTTAGGTCCCTACCATTTCTGTCCTTTATTGAGCCCATCTTTGCATGAAATGTTCCCTTGGTATCTCTGATTTTCTTGAAGAGATCTCTAGTCTTTCCCATTCTATTGTTTTCTTCTATTTTTTTTGCATTGATCACTGAGGAAGGCTTTCTTATCTCTCCTTGCTGTTCTTTGGAACTCTGCATTCAAATAGGAATATCTTTCCTTTCCTCCTTTGCCTTTTGCTTCTCTTCTCTTCTCAGCTATTTGTAAGGCCTCCTCAGACAGCCATTTTGCCTTTCTGCATTCTTTTTTGGGGGATGGTCTTGATCCCTGTCTCCTGTACAGTGTCACGAACCTCCGTCCATAGTTCCTCAGGCACTCTGTCTGTCAGATCTAACCCCTTGAATCTACTGTCACTTCCACTGTGTAATTGTCACGCGAGTGTATGTTCCTCGGCTCTTTGTCTCGTCACAACAAAAATTTGGAGTGACAGACATTAAAGCCCCTTGGCGGGTCACAGCTCTCGGAGGACAGACCATGTTATAGCTCTCAGGTCTCGAATGGACCGTGTTATAGCTCTTAAATAAACCAGTGTTACAGCTCAGTGTTACAGCTCTATTTATTTAGATAATAGCAGGAAAATCCATCTTTGAGGCATGAGGGCACGTTGATCCAAAGACTCGAAGAGACAGTTGCCCCATCACGTGGGGGAGAGGGAGGGAGCAAAAAAATGGCAGAAGAGGGCTTTGGCTCCTTTTTTATATGTTTCTCTGTCCCTGGGCCTGCCTTATGTAAATTGGGCTTAGGCAGGTGCGTTGTTTGTTTTACCTGAGGTTCTCACTATGGTCCTCGGACCTTCCTTTGTTCTATTTTCGTGGGCTTTCCCTTCCAGATATTTTAGCCACCGCTATTTTGGACTCTTTTTCCCTCTTCTAACTACCTAACATAATCATGTTGTTGTTCAGTCGCTCAGCCGTGTCTGACTTTGCAGTCCCATGCACTGCACCACACCAGGCTTCCCTGTCCATCACCAACTCTGGAGCTTGCTCAAACATGTCCATTGAGTTGGTGATGCTACCCCTTATCTTGTTCTCTTTCATCCCCTTCTCGTCCCGTCCTCAATCTTTCCCAGCATCAGGGTCTTTTCCAATGAGTCAGCTCTTTGCATCAGGTGGCCAAAGTATTGGAGTTTCAGTTTGAGCATCAGTACTTCCAGTGAGAATTTAGGACTGATTTCCTTTAGGATGGACTGGTTGGATGTCCTTGCAGTCCAAGGGACTCTCAAGAGTCTTCTCCAACACCACAGTTCAAAAGCACCAATTCTTCAGCGCTCAGCTTTCTTTATAGTCTAACTCTCACATCCATACATGACCACTGGAAAAACCAAAGCTTTGACTAGACAGACCTTTGTTAGCAAAGTAATGTCTCTGCTTTTTTTTTTTTTTCCTGCTTTTTAATATGTTGTCTAGGTTGGTCATAACTTTTCTCTCACAGAGCAAGTGTCTTTTAATTTCATGGCTGCAGTCACCATCTGCAGTGATTTTGGAGCCCCCCAAAATTAGTTTTGTTTTTATTTCATTACTCTAAGAGGTGGATGCAAAAAGAGTTGCAGTTTATATCAAAGCATGTTCTGTCTGTCCTACTTATATTCTCCTCTAGAGGTTGAGATTATCAGCCCTCTTTTGAGCTCTTTCATCAGTTTGAAGTTTCTTTTTCTGTCTGGAGTTAGGGAGTCATTCTTTTCATTTGAGAAACCTCTTCACTGTCCTACAGTCTGGCTGTTAACAATTGACATTGCCAGCATCAGTGTAGGAGCGGTCCCTTCTCTCTACAACCCTTTCCAGCATTTATTGGTTTTACTTTTATTTCATTTTATTTTTTTGTTTGTTCATTGGTTTTATACTTTTTGCCAGTGTCCATTCTGACCTGTGTGAGTTTTGATTGGCATTTCTCTTAAGAGTTCGCCATGTTTAAATATTTTCATATGATTTTTTAAAAACCGGTGTGAGTAAAACTGACCTCTGGAGATTGTCCACTTGACCGACTGCCCTGTTTTAAATTCTTTTTTTTAGGATCTACCCGAGGACATTTGTTGGGAATGGGTGTTTTTCTCCTCACAGCTCCGTAGGCCTGGGGAATATGAAGTGCCCATGAGCAGAGGTTTTTCAGTCGTTACCAAAAGTGGCCACAAGGCGGCAGCATTTCTTCAGGCGCCACTGTTCCGGGTTTCGTTTGTTTTTAGTGTTTCTTTTCTGCTGGAGTAGAGTTGATTTCCTAAGTGTTTGTTTTAAGTGTACGGGAGCTTGGTTTAGTTGTACGTGAACGTATCTCTGTTCTCTTTCGGGTTCTTTCCCTATATTGGTTCTCTCGGTGTGTTCAGTAGACTTCCCTGTGCTGTTCCGTTATTTTGGATTATCTATCTGATGATAAGCAGTGAGTGTGTTAATCCCAACTTCCTAATGTCGTCCTTTCCCCTACCTTTAAAAAAAGTAATCATAAGTGAGTTTTCTAAGTCTGTGAGTCTGTTTCTGTTTATAAATTAGTTCATTTTAATGAACTTATAGATTCCACCTGTAAGTGATGTATTTCTTTCTTTCTCCGACTGACTTCACTCAATGTAACAAAGCTCTCGGTCCATCCATGGTGCTGCCAGCGGCGTTTTTCGTTCTGTTGAAGGCTGAGTGTGTTCAGTGTACAAATGAACCTTTTACTTTTCATTTCTCTATTGATGGATATTTTGGTTGATGCTGTTTTGGGTATTGTCAATAGTGCTTCCCTGCAGAGAGGGCTGCGAGTGTCATTTTAAATTAATATTCTTTCCGGATCTAACCCAAGGAGGGGGCTTGCTGGATCATGTACTAAGTCTATAGTTAGTGTTTTAAGGAATGTCCATACTGCTTTCCTCCGTGGCTGCACCCGCCGATTTCCCTCCCCTCCCACAGTGTAGGAGGATTCCCTGTTCCCCTCACCCTCTGCAGCACTTAATATTTGTAGATCGTTTGGATGTCAGCTATGCTGAGGCGTGTGAGGTGATACCATGGCGCAGTTTTGATTTGCATTTCTCCAATAGTTAGTGACGTTGAGCATCTTCCCATGTGCTCTGTGGCCGCCAGGATGCCTTCTTTGGACAAAGGCCCATTTAGATCTTTGGCCCATTTTTCTAACGGGATTTTTTTTTTTTTTTAATTGAGCTGCATGAGCTGTTTGCATGTTTTGGAGATAAATTCCTTGTTTCTAAACATTTTTTTTCTTCCCCCATTCCAAGGGTTTCTTTTTTAGTTTGGTTTATGGTTTCCCTTGCAGTGCAAAAGCTTTTGAGGTTGGAGACTCTTTTGTTGAGTTTTGTTTAATTTTTCATTATTCTAAAAGTAGATCGAAAAGGGTTTGCTGTGGTTTGCTGTGGTTTATGTCAAAGCGTGTTTTCTCTATAATTTCCTCAAGAGGTTTAGAGTAATTGTCCCTCCATTAAGCTCTTTAATTGATTTGGAGTTACTTTTTCTGTATGAGGATAGGGAATGTCACAATTTCATTCACTGTTATCTTATTTGTTGTTGTTACCCTCTCCTCTGTACCGACTCTTAACAATTTAACTTGGTAGTATCCGAGCAGGAGAATTCCCTTCTCTCCAAAACCGTCCAGCATTTATTGTTTGTGAACTTTTTGACAAAGGTCATTTTGACCCGTGTGAGGCAACACCGCGGGGTTTTGGTTTGCGTTTTGGTAAGACTGCAGGATGTGGAGGCTTTGCGTGTGATTAAAAAAAAGTTTGAGTAAAACTAACCTGTTGAGATTGGCTTCTTGACCGTCTGCCCTCTTTTGACTTCTTTTTCCAGGACCCATCCGAGGCCACTTATTGAGGACAGGTGTTTTTTCGTTAAATTCCTGCAGGCCTGGTAAATAATGAAGTGCCCTTCCGCACAGGTTTCTCAGTTGCTGTTGCCAGACGTGGCCACAAGGCGGCAGCATTTCCTCATGCTCCACCTTTTTTTTTTTTTTTTTTAAGTTGGTGTTTGTTTTCTGATGGAATACAGATTTCTGGAATCTGGAATATTTCTGTTGGAATTCCTGTTGTGCTTGTTTTAGGTTTACAAGAACTTGATTCAGTTATACGTAGATGTATATCTATTCTCTTTTTAGGTTTTTTTTTTTCCCATATAGGTTCTTTCAGGGCTTTCAGTACGCTTCCGTGCTGTTCAGTAGGGTTTTGTTTTTTTGGATTATCTGTCTGATAATAAGTAGTAGATATATGTTAATTCCAGCCTCTTAATGTCTCCCTGCCCCTACGTTTTTTGAAATAATCATAGGTGGGTTTTAATAGCCTGAGTCTATTTCTGTTTATAAATCTGTTCACTTGAAAGAATTTACAGATTCCACCTGTAAGTGATATAATATTTCCCTTTCCCTCTCTGACTTCTCTCAGTAGGATAAACCTCTTGGTTCATCCATGCCATTAATGGCATTTTGTTTTTGTGTTTCTTTCTGATGGCTGAGAGTATTCCAGTGTCTAGATAGATCAGTTACTCTTCATTTCTCTCTATTGATGGACATTTTGGCTGAAGTGCTGCCTTGGAATTGGTGAATAGTGCTGCCATGAAAACAGAGGAGAAAGTATCACTTTAAATTATGATTTTATCCAGATCTAAGGGAAGGAGTGGGCTTGCCTCATCAAGTGGTAACTATATCTAGTGCTTTAAGGAATCTCCATACTGTTTTTCTTAGTGGCCGCACCCTCTCATTTCCATCCCTGCCCACAGTACAGGAGGAGTCCCTGCTCCCCTTGCCCTCGGAAGCACTGAATCTTTGTAGATCTTTTAGAGGATGGTCATTCTGAGGGCTGAGCTGATACCTCGTTGCAGTTTGATTGGCATTTCTCTAACAGTGATGCTGAGCATCTTTTCACAGGCTTTATGGCCATCTCGATGCCTTCTTTGAAGATACATCCATTTCGATCTTTGGCCCATTTTTTCTCTTGGGTTGACTTTTTTTTGATATTGAGCTGTTTGCATGTTTTGGAGATGAATATGTTGCTTTTAAATTCGGTTGCATTTCCCCCCTGATGTTCAGGGTTTTCTTTTTCTTTCATTTTGAGTTTCCATTGCTATGCAAAAGCTTTTGAAGCTAATGAAGTCCCTTTTGTTGAGTTTTAGTTGTCATTATTTTAAGAGTGGATCCAAAAAGAATTTGCTGTGATTTGTGTCAAACCGTGTTCTGCCTATATTTTCCTTAAGAGGGTTAGAGTAATCGTCCCTCAATTTAGAACTTTAATCGATTTGAAATGTCTTTTTCTGTAATTGGTTAGGGACTGTCGGTTTCATCATTTTTCACTTGTTTAAGGAAACTTCACCCTGTCCTCCACACTGGTTGTTAGCACTTTGCCAGCATCAGTGTAGAAAGGTTCCCTTTTCTCCACAACTGCTCCAGCATTTACTGTTTGTAGACTTTTTGACAAAGGCCATTTAACCAATGTGAGGAGATACTTTCTTGTAGTTTTGATTTGGGTTTCTACAAGATTTCATGATGTGAAGGGCGTTCATGTGATTTTTTTTTTTTAAAACAGTGTGAGTAAAACTGACCTCTCAAGGTTGGCCTCTGGACCATCTGTTCTGTTTTAAATTCTTTCCCCAGGACCTACGAGGGCAAGAGTTGAGGACAGGTGTTTTTTCTTTAGGTTCGAGCAGGCCTGATGAATATTAAGTGCCCATCAGCGTAGGTTTTTCAGTTGCTGTTACCAAAAGCGGCCACAAGGTGGCGGCATTTCTTCATGCCCACCAGCGCCTTAGGGCAAGTCCTGTTCTGGGGTGTTAATTAGAATGGATACACCCACGGCTGTGTCTCCTTACTTCTCCCTGATGAGCCTTTATCCCCGGACAGATCTCAACGACTGCCACACCCCTCTGCAGAAGGAGCTGTCCTCTGTCAGTGGGGTGACCCTAAGGAAGGAGGCTGGAGGTGGGAACCCCACCACCAGGAGACACAGAGGCCCAGGGGACTTTGAAAAGCTCTTCCAGCCCAGAGACCCCACCATCCTTCGGGGGCACCAGGGTTGGTTCTGCTGCAGGAGGGTCCCCTGGATCTGGAGACTGTGGGCTCTTGCAGATGGAAACAGGCGGTCCAGGTCCATGGGGTGGGGGGCTGTTTGCCTGGCACACGCTCCCCAGCGCCCTCAGCCCCAGGACAGCCCAGCCCAGGGACCCAGCCTGCTCAGACTCCAGGGGTGTGACACCAGCCCAGGTCCCCAAGGCCTGAGGGGAACAGAGTCAGCAGTTCTTTTCTCTTTTTTAAAAAATGTGTTTTTTTGAATTGTAGTTTACAGGTGCGTTACCTTGTGGTGGCTTGTACGGCAACTGGATTCATTTATTCATGGACGTACATATATTCTTTATTGGTTTCTTTTCCCACAGAGGTTATTACAGAGTGTTGAGAGGGTTTCTTGTGCTCTGTGGTGGGTCCTTGTGGATTATTTTAGAAGTATAAATAGTACTGTGTTTGTTATTATCAACCTGCTAATTTCTTCCTGCCCCGCATATTTCACTTTGAGGAACCATAAGTTTATTTTCTAAGTCTGTGATGCTGTTTCTGTTTTGTAAAGAAGTTCACTTGTATCCATGTTTAGATTCCACCTGGAAGTGGCTTTGCTTCTCGCCTCTGGCCCCTGGTGGTCTGGCGGGGAGCACGCTTGGTTCTCATCCGGGCTCCCCTCATTCAATTCAGGCTGCTGGCTACACTTAGGACAGGAGCTCCGATTTTCCCTTGTGACCCTACTGGTACTGTGGCTGTGCTATTTCTTTCTCTGCCTGATTTACACAGCGGTTGTTTCTTGCATTACCCAACATATGAGCCTCTGATGAAACAATGACATATAATTCCTTAGGCGCTCAATGATGGTAATGGCTTAACTTTACATTTGGGAAGAAGCTCCAAGTGGGAATATTTTCATGGACCACAGAGGCTGGAGAGACAGGTGGTCCAGCAGCTCTTGGCTACTGCGTTATGGCCTCGTCCAGTGATGTTGCACTGAGCGCCCTGTCAGCGGGATCTCTGCCAGGCCTGGGAACAAACATTCCTAGCACCATGGCTCAAACCGGATGTGAAATGCCACCAAAACTGTGGTCAGACTTACGGCCATGAAGGGGCCATGCTGACAGGAAGCTGGCACCTGCTGTCTGCTCCTGCGAAGATTAAATCAGGAGCCACTGCCATTGTTGACCTTCAACACTCCCTGAAAGGCTTTGAAGGGGGAGATCAGGAATGAGGCATCTGTGCTCTGGGAAAACTGGCAGATCAAGCCTTCAGATAGTTAGATGTTTTCAGGTAAAGATTTTCATGAGCCCAGATTCCTGCCTCTTCTCATGCCTAGAGAAGCACTAAAATCAGTAACTTTGACAACTGCTCTGGGTTTTGTGATTATTTTGTGTTCTAATAATACCACATCAGAGGTTAAACTCTATTTAGATAAATCTAGACAACTGGCTACCAGGCTAAAGGTCTCCTTGAAGTGCTAGGTCTAGACTGGAATTCAAGCTTACTCTCCTGGGGGGGAAAAAAAATGAGAGATCTACTTTGCTTATTAATGTTCAAGTTTTCACTCCTCCAACTACTTCGACTGAGTCTGTCACACCTCCCTTAGTCACTCTGGGCTGATACAAACGACGTCAGAGTATGTGAGACCACAGCAGAAGGCTCCATTCCCTTGGAGAGGGTAGCACAAGTGCTGACTCTGTCTAGATCAAAATTGCTAAAAAGCATAACCTGGCTCTTACTCCTGCTTGGGCCCTTGGTCACAGTAATTCTTTTACTGATGTTTGGCCCCTGCCTTTCTAAATCTCCTTGTTAAATTTGTCTCTTTCAGATTACTACAGTTTCACATCAAGATAACGGTAATGCAGAGATTCCAGCCAATTCTCAGAACAGATCCTGCGGGAGTAACAGAAGTCACCCTGGGGTCCCTTAATGAGACAGGGCGAGAGCTCTGTGACCCCAGCTAGGTGGGGTCTACAGTCCCATGCCAGCCTGAAGAAGCTACAGAAGAGAGACCTCCACCTTCATCTTCCCAATAAACATTTTTTTGGTTCGTGTCTCTCAGAGGGATTTAAGGTAGAAGACAGAGGACCCCAGGCTGGAAAGCTGGTCTGTCGAGTGGAGTAAAGTTGAAGCTTTGTTCTCACCCAGACACTCCAAGGACAGAGCTAGCGGCAGAAGCTGAGCCCTGCTGGGGTAAAGAGATAAAATGCCCAGTCCTGAGGACAAGGAAAGCTTCCCTCTCGGCACACGTGCAGGAGGGCTACTTGGGGCTGAGAGAAGCATGTGGCCCCATCCCACAGGAAGTGTGGACACGCACCACAGGCCCGTGTGGGGGATCACCGTGAGGAAAAGGCTGCACATGCATGCTGGGGAGGGTCCAGGGAAGAGTGGGTGTGGAAAAGAAACAAGGTAAGAGGCCAAAGGCAAACAGGAGCCCAGGCGGACGTCCAGGGCGGTGAAGTAGCACCGAGTGCTGGCACGGCAGGCACGGTGCTGACGAGCGCAAAGGCCTCAGTGAGGACCGGCGGCAGGCTTCAGGCCAGGGTCGGGCCTCAGAGCCAGTCGGGCCTTGTGAGAACCAGGGTAGAGCCGTATGAGAACCGGAATCAGTGAGGACCTGATTCCGAAACCAGTGAGGGGAGGGCCGGGGTCCCTGGGGAGGAGAGGGGAGGCAGGGCCTCCGGGGAGAAGCAGGGTGGGGTGGGGTCCTGCCAAGGTGGGGCCTCCGGGGAGGGGGGTGCGAGGTGGGGCCTTAGTGATTTGGGTCTTAGGCTCTTGTCCACTACCTTTCAGAGAACAGTTGTTGAGAGTAAGGTTCTTTTTCTTTAAGTAGGCCCCAGGCTTGGTGAGGGCCTTCCCAGTGGCTCCGCAGTAAAGAATCTGCCTGAGATGTAGAAAACTCAGGAGACGTCACTGGTTGGATGCCTGGGTCAGGAAGATACCTCGAGGGGGGCATGGAAACCCATTCCAGAATTCCTACCTGGAGAATCCAACGGACAGAGACTGGTGGGCCACAGTCCACAGCGTCACAAAGAATCAGACACGACTAAAATCAACTGAGCGCACACGCAGGCTTGGTGGATGTTAACTGCCCCCAGATTTTCCAAGTCGTTTTTACCAGGGTCAGGCCTAACTTGTACCAGAGTCAGGATTAAGCCAGAACCACAGTCAGGCCTGCGGGTGGACCACGGTCAGGCCCAAGTGTGGACCAGAGTCAGGCCTCAGTGTGGACCAGGGTCGGGCCCGCCTGTGGACCAGGGTCGGGCTTTAGCATGGTCCACAGTGAGCCCTTAGTGTGGCAGGACCAAAATCAGGCCTTAGTGTGAATCAGAGTGAGGCCTTAGCATGGTCTAGAGTCAGGCCAAAGTCAGTACCAGAGGCTGGCCTTATGCTGGACCAGAGTCTGCCTGAGTGTGGACCAGAGTCAGGCCTGAGTGTGGAACCCAGTCTACCTGATGCATGACTGTTACCCACTTAGGTCTGGCTCTGGTCCAGACCTAGACCTGACTCTGGTCGACACTCAGTACAGACTCGGGTCCACACTAAGGCCTGACTCTAGTTCGCACCAAGTCTGGTCAATGCTAAGGCCTGTCTGTTCCACACTAAGGCCTGAATCTGCTACTCACTAAGGCCCGTACATCATAAATCAGTTCAACCTCAAATAAGTTATAATTAGAGCTGGCATGAGCTTAGTCAGAAACTGACAGAAAATTTCAAAGCTATTATCCAGCAATAAAAAATAAATTAAAAACTCTTATATGTGTATGAATTTTCATTGATTGGGCTCCCATGCCTGGGGAGAGATCTGGAGAAAAACTAATATTTTAGAAGACAGCCACACCCCAGCGATATCGGCAGCTCTAGGTTCAATAACCAAGACGGTGAAGCAACCGACGTTCAGAAGGAGAGATGACAGAGAGAAAAGACGCAGTACAGACACACAAGGCGATGTTATTCTACCACAACATGCGATGAAATAACGCCTTTTCCAGCCGTGGTGACAGAAAACGTATGATCGTGATCTCGGGGAGACCGCCGTGAGCGGGCCTGGAGAGAGATCTCGGCTCCCTGCCCGGAGTTGAACCAGGGCACCCTGGATGAAAAGCAGGCCTGCCACCCATGAGACCGCCGGTGGCCAGAGTGTAGAAGCAAAGTGACCTTTGGTCGTTCCCTGGTTTGAACCCAAGAATATTTTAAGGAGGGAAGAGGTGTAAATACGTATAGAAGTCCATTGTTATCGACACAGCATAACATCTGGGAGAGCGTAGAGAAACACAGGGTGTTTAAGACAGAAGCGGCGCAGACATGCAGAACCAAGAGAAGTGTGTGTGTCCTGAGGAGGAGCCAGGGGGAGGCGATGTAAGTCCCTCATTCAGGACCGTCCTTCTGGGTCTTCGGTTACCTTTGGCCGATCACCTTGTCTCTTTTTTCACACCTGACTGGTCCCTGCACCCTCCCCACGACGTGGGCACAACATTTGCTAAGACTGATCCCCCCACAGAGGCCTGTGGGTGCATGTCCACACTTATTATGAGATGGGGCCCCCTTCCTTTTCGGCCATCAAGGAGCCTTCCTGCCCTTGTACAGGGCAGTCTTCTTTGACCTCAGGAGTGGGCCCCTTATCTCTTCACTCCAGCAGACTTCAGCTTCTGCCACTAGGTTTGTCCTTGGAGTGTGTGAGTGAGAACAAAGCTGCCATTTCACTCCACTTGACAAACACCAGCTGTCCAGCCCACAGGCCCCTCTGTCTCCTACCTCAAATCCCACTGAGAGACATGAACCCCAAAAATCTTTATTGGGAGGCTGAAGGGCGAAGGTCTGTCTTCTGTAGCTTCTCCAGGCTGGCGTGGGGCTCGTAGACCTTACCTAGCTGGGGGCATGGAGCTCTCACCCTGTCTCATTCAGGGGCCCCAGGGTGACTTCTGTTGTTAATCCCACAGGGTCTGTTCCGAGGAGTAGCTCGAACCATTATCTTGATGGGAAACTATCGTAATCTGAAAGAGACAAACACAACAAGTGGATTTAAAAAGCCAGGGGCCAGAGATATGTGATAAATTATCACAAATTATTGTGAGCAGGAGCTATAGCAGGAGTAAGAACCAGGTTACATTTCTTAGCAATTTTGATCCTGGTTCAGATAGAGTCACACTGGTGATACCCTCTCCAAAGGCATGGAGCCTTCTGCAGTGGTCTCACATGCTTTTATGTCTTTGTATTAGCCCAGAGTGACTGATGTAGGTGTGACAGACTCAGTTTCAAGTAGTTGGAGGAGTGAAAACCTGAACATTCATATAAAAAATCAATCACAATTTTTCCCCAGTTGAAGAAGCTGGAATCCCAGTTTAGACCTGGCACTTCAAGGAGACCTGTAGCCTGGTAGCCAGTTGTCTAGTTTTATCTAAGTAGGTTCTAACCTTTGATTCACATATTGATTCACATATTAATCAGAGCAGTTGTCACTGTTATTGACTTTAGTGCTCCTCTAGGTATGAGAAGAGACAAAATCTGGGCTCATGAAAATCTTTGCCTGAGAGTATATAACTATCTGAAGGCCTGTTCTGCCAGCTTTTCCCAGAGCACAGATGCCTCGTTCCTGATCTCCCCCCTCAATACCTTTCAGGGCGTGTTGCAGGGCAGATGCTGCAGCAGGTCTGGATCTAATCCTAGCAGAGGCAGATGGCAAGTGCTCATTTTCAGTTGGCATGGCCCATTTGTGGCCATAAATTTGACCATGGTTTTGGGGGCATATCACGTCCATTTTGTCCCATGGTGCTAGGAATGCTCATTCTTAGGTCTGGCAAAGATTCTGCTGACAGGCCACTAACCCAAGAAACAGGAGCCAATAGACCCTGGATCGCCTGTCTCACCTGCCTGTATGGTCCATGAAAACGTCCCCTCTTGTTGCTTCTACCCACACCTAGAGTTTCACCATCACCCTCACTGATCTCATATCATCATTTTATCAGCCGCTCAGTCACGCATTCAGTAATGCAAGAAACAATTGTGGAAAGCAGGCAGAAAGGCAAATAATATAGCTAGCAGTATTAGTAGGATCATAAGTAAGAATTTGAGAACCTGTTTTAAGTATAGTCAATATGCAACTTGGATGAAATGGACAAATTCTTAGAAAAGTATAACTTTCCAAAACTGAACCAGGAAGAAATAGAAGATCTTAACAGAACCATCACAAGCAAGGAAATTGAAACTGTAATCAGAAATCTTCCAGCAAACAAAAGCCCAGGACCAGATGGCTTCACAGCTGAATTCTACCAAAAATTTAGAGAAGAGCTAACATCTGTCTTACTCAAACTCTTCCAGAAAATTGCAGAAGAAGGTAAACTTCCAAACTCATTCTATGAGGCCACCATCACCATAATTCCAAAACCAGACAAAGATGCCACAAAAAAAGGAAACTACAGGCCAATATCACTGATGAACATAGATGCAAAAATCATTAACAAAATTCTAGCAAACAGAATCCAACAACATATTAAAAAAATCATACACCATGACCAAGTGGGCTTTATCCCAGGAATGCAAGGATTCTTTAATATCCGCAAATCAACCAATGTAATACACCACATGAACAAATTGAAAGATAAAAACCATATGATTATCTCAATAGATGCAGAGAAAGCCTTTGACAAAATTCAACACCCATTTATGATTAAAACTCTCCAGAAAGCAGGCATAGAAGGAACATACCTCAACATAATAAAAGCTATATATGACAAACCCACAGCAAGCATCACCCTCAATGGTGAAAAATTGAAAACATTCCCCCTGAAATCAGGAACAAGACAAGGGTGTCCACTCTCACCACTATTATTCAACATAGTTTTGGAAGTTTTGGCCACAGCAATCAGAGCAGAAAAAGAAGTAAAAGGAATCCAGATAGGAAAAGAAGAAGTGAAACTCTCACTGTTTGCAGATGACATGATCCTCTACATAGAAAACCCTAAAGACTCTTCTAGAAAATTACTAGAGCTAATCAACGAATATAGTAAAGTGGCAGGATATAAAATTAACACACAGAAATCCCTTGCATTCCTATATACTAACAGTGAAAAAACAGAAAGAGAAATTAAGGAAACAATACCATTCACCATTGCAACAAAAAGAATAAAATACTTAGGAGTATATCTACCTAAAGAAACAAAAGACCTATACATAGAAAACTATAAAACACTGATGAAAGAAATCAAAGAGGACACAAACAGATGGAGAAACATACCATGTTCATGGATTGGAAGAATCAATATTGTCAAAATGGCCATTCTACCCAAAGCAATCTATAGATTCAGTGCAATCCCTATCAAGCTACCAACGGTATTTTTCACAGAACTAGAACAAATAATTTCACAATTTGTATGGAAATACAAAAAACCTCAAATAGCCAAAGTAATCTTGAGAAAGAAGAAGGGAACTGGAGGAATCAACCTGCCTGACCTCAGACTCTACTACAAAGCCACAGTCATCAAGACAGTATGGTACTGGCACAAAGACAGAAATATAGATCAATGGAACAGAATAGAAATCCCAGAGATAAATCCACGAACCTATGGACACCTTATCTTCGACAAAGGAGGCAAGGATATACAATGGAAAAAAGACAACCTCTTTAACAAGTGGTGCTGGGAAAACTGGTCAATCACTTGTAAAAGAATGAAACTAGAACACTTTCTAACACCATACACAAAAATAAACTCAAAATGGATTAAAGATCTAAATGTAAGACCAGAAACTATAAAACTCCTAGAGGAGAACATAGGCAAAACACTCTCCGACATAAATCACAGCAAGATCCTCTATGACCCACCTCCCAGAATATTGGAAATAAAAGCAAAAATAAATAAATGGGACCTAATGAAACTTAAAAGCTTTTGCACAACAGAGGAAACTATAAGCAAGGTGAAAAGACAGCCCTCAGATTGGGAGAAAATAATAGCAAATGAAGCAACAGAAAAAGGATTAATCTCAAACATATACAAGCAACTCCTGCAGCTCAATTCCAGAAAAATAAATGACCCAATTAAAAAATGGGCCAAAGAACTAAACAGACATTTCTCCAAAGAAGACATACAGATGGCTAACAAACACATGAAAAGATGCTCAACATCACTCATTATAAGAGAAATGCAAATCAAAACCACAGTGAGGTACCATTACATGCCAGTCAGGATGGCTGCTATCCAAAAGTCTACAAGCAATAAATGCTGGAGAGGGTGTGGAGAAAAGGGAACCCTCTTACCCTATTGGTGGGAATGCAAACTAGTACAGCCACTATGGAAAACAGTGTGGAGATTTCTTAAAAAACTGGAAATAGAACTGCCATATGACCCAGCAATCCCACTTCTGGGCATACACACTGAGGAAACCAGATCTGAAAGAGACACATGCACCCCAATGTTCATCACAGCACTGTTTATAATAGCCAGGACATGGAAGCAACCTAGATGCCCATCAGCAGATGAATGGATAAGGAAGCTGTGGTACATATACACCATGGAATATTACTCAGCCGTTAAAAAGAATTCATTTGAATCAGTTCTAATGAGATGGATGAAACTGGAGCCCATTATACAGAGTGAAGTAAGCCAGAAAGATAAAGAACATTACAGCATACTAACACATATATATGGAATTTAGAAAGATGGTAATGATAACCCTATATGCAAAACAGAAAA
Organism: Cervus elaphus; assembly: GCF_910594005.1. Taxonomy (NCBI): domain Eukaryota; kingdom Metazoa; phylum Chordata; class Mammalia; order Artiodactyla; family Cervidae; genus Cervus; species Cervus elaphus. Next base: position 58,506,347 of record NC_057818.1, on the reverse strand, counting down.
AGAGACACAGAAGTACAGAACAGAATTTTGAACTCTGTGGGAGAAGGTGAGGGTGGGATGTTTCGAAAGAACAGCATGTATATTATCTATAGTGAAACAGATCACCAGCCCAGGTGGGATGCATGAGACAAGTGCTCGGGCCTGGTGCACTGGGAAGACCCAGAGGAATCGGGTGGAGAGGGAGGTGGGAGGGGGGATCGGGATGGGGAATACATGTAACTCCATGGCTGATTCATGTCAATGTATGACAAAACCCACTGCAATGTTGTGAAGTAATTAGCCTCCAACTAATTAAAAAAAAAAAAAAAAAAGTATAGTCAATATGTCCCAGGTCCTCTGACTTCATTTGTTAAGTAATTGTAGCCTGGTGTTAATCTCCTGGCTATAGATCATGGAGATTTTAACTTGTATCCAAAGATTGATTACTGAGATAAGTTTTAGAAATGAACTTAGAGAGCCCCTTAATAATTCAGGTAACTCTCATTAGCACTATAACATAAAAGCAAGGAACTATGTCATAAGAGTTTCTTAGTAAACATAGACCTTAATTAACAAAACTAGAATTTAATATTTGGTGAATCATATTTTCTTTCTAAAATTGCCTCCATTTTCATTAAACTAGGCCAAGACTAATTTGTTTTAAAAATAAGTTTGGTGTGCTGACCACACAGCTTCTTCTATACTGACTCTGCTGTAATTCCTCAGGAGTCTGAGACTAAATTCCCCAAAGGCCTCTCAAGGCCAAGAATTTATTAATTTGTTCTACTTTTCCCCATTTATAAATGACTGACTAGAGAATAGAATTATCATTACTTTTTTACAACAAAAATATTTCCAGTCTTTATATTCTTCTCTCACTGACAGCACATATCCGACTTGCTATACACACTCAAACATTTTCCTTGTCACTTTAGTAGATTTGAGTCCATAAATTTTAACCTTAAAAAATTAACCCCTAGTGAAAACCAAGATGAAAGCAACTGTGAACTATTTGTTGCATTGGCAGTCTCTGATTAGCAAACTCAAGAACATATTCTAGAAACTCTAAAAACATGTATTTTTCCAAAGTACAGTTTTTCTCAATGTAATACAAGGCACATGTCTAATAGATATACATCTATGTATAACTGACTCAAGTTCCTGAAAACCAAAAACAAACAACATCGGAAATCACGTCTACTCCAATAGAATATAAAAATTTAAATAACCAAAGTAATAAAAAGAGTGGGGCATGAAGAAATGTTGCCACCTTGTGGCCCCTTTGGGTAGCAACAACTTAAAACCTGTGAAGATGGGGACGTATTATTCTTGAGGCCTTCAGGGATGCAAGGAATAAACACCTGTTGTCAACAAATGACCTTAGGTAGATCCTGGAAAAAGAATTCAAAACCTGGCAATTGGTCAAGAAGCCAATCTTGGGAGGTAAGTTTTACTCAAATTCTTCCAAAATAATCACATGAAAAGATTTCAGTATCACTAAAACTTACAGAAATTCAAATCAAAAGTACAATGAGGAATCACCTCACTCCGATCAGAATGGCCATTGGCAAAAAGTCTACAAACAGTAAATGCTGGAGAGGGTGTGGGGAAATGGGAACCCTCCTACACTGATGCTGGCAAGGTAAGCTGTTAACCGTCAGTATGGATAACAAGGTGGAGGTTCTTCAAACAAGTGAAAAGATGATGAAATCACTACACTGCTTAACCCATGCAGAAAAACATACGCCAAATCAATTAAAGATCTAAATGGAGGGATGGATACTATAAAGCTTTTGAGGAAAATATACAGAACATGCTTTGATATAAATTGCAGCCAGTTCTTTTTGGATTCATTCTTAGAATAATAAAATAAACTAAACAAATGGGACCTCACCAACCTTAAAAGCATTTGAGCAGCAATGTAAACCATAAATGAAAGAAAAAGACAATCCTCAGAATGGGTGAAAAAAAAATGTTTGCAAATGGAGATACAAGGAATTCATCTCCAAAACATGCAAACACTCCATGCAGCTCAATTTAAGAAGAAAGAGAAAAGAAAAATGGGCCAAAGATCTAAATGGGCATTTCTCCAAAGAAGGCATCCAGAGAAGGCATCTAGGTGGCCATAAAGTACGTGAAAAGATGCTCAGCGTCCCTAATCATTAGAAAAATGCAAATCAGAAGTTCAGTGAGGTATCACTTCTCACCAGTCAACATGGCCCCCTCAAAAATTCGACAATAAATGCTGGAGGGGGTGTGGAGAGAAGGGAACCCTCCTTCCCTGTGGGTAGAAATGTAAATCAGTGCATCCACTCTGGAGGGGCTTTCAGACACTCAACAACAAAGTACCACGTGACCCAGCCATCCCACGCCTGGGCATGGATCCTGGGAAAACCAAAATTTCAAAACATACTGCACACCAACCATCATGGCATCACTGGATACAATCACCAAGATACAAAAGAAACCTAAGTGTAGAAGACAGATGAATGGTTAAAGAAGATGGGGTTCAGATACTGTGGCATTACCCAGCCAAAAAAGATGAAAGAATGCCACTTCCAGTCACAGGAAAGAACTAGAGATGTCACACTAGGTGAAGTAATTGAGACAAAGTATCACATGTTATCACTTCTAGGTGGAATCCAAACATGGAAACAAATGAACTTCTTTACAAAACAATAACAGCTTCATACACTTAGTAAAGAAACTTATGGTTACCAAAAATGAAAGGCGGGGTGCAAGGAGAAATATATGTTGAGAATAACATATACACACTGGAAATAATCCATAAGGACCCACTGTAGATCACAAGGAACACTACTTTGACTCTATAAATAACCTAGATGAGAAAAAGAACCCAAAAAGAACACATATACATCTATATATAAATGAATAATGTTGCTTTACACATTAAAAAAAACACAACAATTCAAGTCATCTATATACTCAAGTTCAAAATAAACATTAAAAAGAACAGCAGAGAAAGAAAGACAAAAGAACTGCTGGCTCTGTTCCCCTCAGGCCTTGGGGACCTGGGCTGGGTCACATCCCTCGGGCCTGAGCAGGCTGGGTCCCCAGGCGGGACTGTCCTGGGGCTGAGGGCGCTGGGGAGGATATGCCAGCCAATGAGCCCCCCACCCCGATGGACATGGGCTTCCTGTTCCCCTCTGCATGAGTCCACAGTCTCCAGATCCAGGGGACCCTCCTGCAGCAGAACTAAATCTAGTCCCCCCAAAGGATGGTGGGGTCTCTGGGCTGGAAGAGCTTTGCAAAGTCCCCTGGGCCCCGTGTCACTTGGTGGCGGGGTTCCCACCTCCAGCCTCCTTCCTTAGGGTCACCCCACTGAGAGGACAGCTCTCTCTGCAGAGCGGTGTTGCAATCATTGGGATCCCCTGGGGGATGAAGCGTAAGGGGGAAAAAGTAAGGAGACACAAGCCTTAGGGCTTCCCGGGTGGCGCTAGCGGTAAAGAATCCACCAGCCAATGCAGGAGACAAAAGAGAAGCGGGTTCAACCCCTGGGTCGGGAAGATCCCAACAAGTAATTCATCTGCAAAACAAGCAAACAGCACATGCAGCTCAATAAAAAAGAAAAAAAAGAAAACACAACAGAAATGGACCAAAGATCTAAATGGATGTTTTTTTCAAAGAAGGTATCCAGGTGGCCAAAAGGCACATGAAAAGGTGCTCAGCATCACTAATGATTGGAGAAATGCAAATCAAAACGATGATGAGGTATGAGCTAAAATCACTGAGATTGGCTATCCTCCAAAAGATCTACAAAGATTAAACTCTGCTCAGAGCCTGGGGAAAAGGAATCCTTCTACCCTGGAGGCAGGGTGGGTGCGGCCAAGAAGAAAAACATGGAGATTCCTTAAAATGCTAAACAGGGAGTTACTAACACCCTGGAAGCCAACTCCTTGCCTTAGATCCGGAAAAAATAAAAAATTTAAATGATATGTGCGTGTACCCTTATTTTTAGGACAGCACTATTGACTATATTGAAGACAGTATCAAACAAAATGTCCATCAATAGAGAAATGAAAGTAACTCGTCCATCTAGACAGTGGAATACATTCAACCAGCAATAGAAAGAGAAAGTGGCATTGGCAAAAGCGTGCATGGGCTGAGGGGACATAAGGAAAAAACACCTGTCCTCAACTTGTGCCCTTGGGTGGGTCCGCGGAAAAGAAGAAAACCGGGCAGGTTGTCAATAGGCCAGTCTTGAGAGGTCAGTTTTAATCACAGTTTTCTTTTTTAAAAAAAAATCACATGGAAACCTTTCAACATGAAGTAATTTTAGAGAAATTCAAATCAAAATTACAACTAAATATGAGCTAACCCCAGCCAGAATGGCTTGTGTCAAAAACTCTACAAACAGTAAATGGTGGAGAGGTTTCGGAGGAAAAGAAATTCTCCCACAATGATGCTGGCAATGTCAGCTGTTAACAGCCAGAGCAGAGGACAACGCGGAGGTTCCTTAAGTGAAAAGTGAATGAAACTACGTCTCTCCCTAACCTCATGCAGAAAAGAAACTCCAAATCTATTAAAGAACTAAATGGAGCAATGGATACTCTAAACTTCTTGTGGAAAATATAGGCAAAACAGGTTTTGAAGTAAATCACAGCAAGTTCTTGGTTTTGCTCTTAGAATAACAAAAAAACCCCGAAAGACAAAAAACCTCAACAAAAGTAACCTCATTAACCTCAAAAGCTTTCGCACAGCAAGGATCAACCTAAGTGAAAGAAAAAGATAACATTTAAATTGGGGGAAATGGTTACAATCGATTTTAAAAACGACTTGCTGCTGCTGCTAAGTCGCTTCTGTCGTGTTCGACTCTGTGCGACCCCACAGACGGCAGCCCACCAGGCTCCTCTGTCCCTGGGATTCTCCAGGCAAGAACACTGGAGTGGGCTGCCATTTCCTTCTCCGTAAAAACAAGGTATTCATCTCCAAAAACATGCAAACAGTTCATTCAGCTCAATATCAAAAGACAATCAATAGAAATACAGGCCAAAGATCTAAATAGACCTGTGTCTTCAGATGGCATCCAGATGGCCATAGAGTATATGAAAGATGCTCAGCATCACTGTTAGAGAAACGCCCATCAAAACTGCAACGTGGCATCAACGCACAGCCCTCAGAATGGCCATCTTCCAAAAGAACTACAAAGATCAAATGATGCGGAAGGCGAGGCAAACAGGAAATCTTCCTACACTGTGGGCGGGGATGTAAATGGGTGGGGGCATCAATGAAAGAAAGCAGTATGAAGATGCCTGAAACACACTAATCCTAGTTATTGCACAATCGGGCAAGCCCACCCATTGCCTTAGGTCTGGAGAAAACCATAATTTAAAATGATACTTGCAACCCTATTTTCAAGGCGGCAATATTGACAATATTTAATAGAGAGCTTCCCCAGTGGCTCAGCTGGTAAAGAATCTGCCTGCAATGCGGGAGACCTGGATTCGATCCCTGGGTTGGGGAGATCCCCTGGAGGAGGGCGTGGCAACCCCCTCCGGTATTCTTGCCTGGAGAATCCCCCCAAAACAGCAGAGCCCGGCGGGCTACAGGCCATGGGGTCGCAGAGAGTCAGACACGACTGAGCGACTAAGCCCAGCACAATAAAGAGCGTCAGTCGAAATGTCCATCAATAGAGAAATAAAGTCACTGACCCATCTACACACGGGAATCACTCAGCTGTCAAAAAAAAAGCGAAAAAATATCATTGTCAGCAGCATGGATGGACCGAGATTTATCATACTCAGTGAAGTCGGTCAGGAAGGGAAAGAAATACATCACTTACAGGTGGAATCTATAAATTCATACGAATGAAAGAATTCATTAAGAGAAACAGACTCTCAGACTTAGAAAACCAACATGATTATTTAAAAAAACAAAACAAAACAGGGAGGGAGACACTAAGAGGTTGGGATTAACACGTACCTGCAACGTATTATCAGATAATCCAAAAGGACCTCCTGAATAACACAGAGATGTCTACCAAACACCCTGAAAGAACCGACCTGGGACAAACCAGAAAAAGAATAGATACAGTTCTCTGTGTAACTGAATCAAGTTCCTGCAAACCCGAAACAAACACAACAACGGAAATCCACTCTACTCCAAGAGAAAATAAAAATTTAGCCAACAAAACAAAGCCGCGGGACATGAAGGTGTGCTGCCGCCTTGTGGCCGCTTTTGGTAACAACAGCGGGGAAACTGCAGGCGGCCCTTAACATTCACAGGACCGAGCGGCTGCAGGAAGGGACGCCTCTCCCCGACTGACGTCCTCGCTGGGTTGGGGGGTGAAATTCAGAACAGGGCCATGATCACAGGGCCGATCTCAAAAGACCAGCTTTACTCACACTGTTTTTAAAAATATCGCATGAAAAGCTTTCAGCTTCGTGAAATATTACAGAAATGTAAATTAAAAAAAAATACAAGGAGATATCAGGTCAAACGGTCAGAACGGCCTTTGTCAAAAAGCCTTAAAAGCGATAACGGCTGGAGAGGTTGTGGAGAAAAGGGCGCCTCCTACGCTGAGGCTGGGACTGGAAGTTGTTAACAGCCACGATCGAGGACGGGGTGGAGGGTCCTTCAACTTGTGAAAACTGAAGGAATTTACACCTCTCCCTAACCGCTTACAGATGACGGAACTTCAAATCGATTAAAGAGTTTTATATGTAGGGACGATTCCTCTAAATCTCTTGAGGAAAATATATGCAGAACACACATTGACATAAATCACAGCAAGTTCTTTTTGGATCTACACTCCGAATTGTTCAAAATAAAACTAAATTTTAAAAAAGGCACCTCATTAACCTAAAAAGGTTTTGCACAGGAAGGGCAGCCATAAGGAAAGAAAAAGACAACCCTCAGAATGGGAAAATAAGTGTTTGCAACCGAAGTTAGAAACAAGGAATTCATCTCCAAAGATGCAAACTGCTGACACAGCTCAAGATAAAAAAAAAAAACAAACAAACAAAAAAACCCAGTCAACCCAGCAGGAAAACAGGCAAAGACCTAAACGGACGTTTTTCCAAAGAAGGCATCCAGATGGCAATAGAGTGCATGGAAAGATGCTCAGGATCACTCTTACAGAAATGTCAACTGAAACCTCAACGAGGTATCAGCTCACCCCCTCAGACAGCTATCCCCCCAAAGACCTACAGGTTAAATGCTGCGGAGGGCGAGGGGAACAGGGACTCCTCCTGCACTGTGGGCGGGGAGGGAAATGGGGGGGCGGGCAGCCTCAAAAGAAAACAGTATGGCGATTCCTTAGAACACTACACAAAGACTTAACACATGATCCGGCAAGCCCACTCCCGGTCTTAGATTGGGAGAAAATCAAAACTGAAAATGATGGTTGCACCCCTATTTTCAGGGCAGCGTTACTGACAATCTCCAAGACAGAACATAAATGAAATTGTCCACCAATAGAGAAATAACGAGGAACTTGCCCATCAAAACTCAACCATCGAAACGAATGAAAACAAGTCAGCTTAGGAGCATGGATTGACCGAGAGATTTACCAAACTGAGTGAAGCCGGTCAGAGAGGGAAAGCGAAGGATCACATACACGGAGAATCTATAAATTCCTCAAGTGAACTAATTCATAAACTGAGACAGACTCAGAGACATAGAAACGCGAGTTTACGATTTTTTTTTTAAAGTTTGGGGAAGGGAAACATTAAGAGATTGGGGTTTACAGATACACACTACTTATTTTCAGATAGATAATCGAAATGGACCTACTGAATAGCACAGGAAGTCTACTGAATATACTCAAAGAACCTATATGGGAAAAGACCCCGAAAAATAATAGAAAAGATGTACTTCTATGTATAACTGAATCAAGTTCCTGTCAACCTAAAACAAACACAACAGAAATCAACTCTACTTCAATAGAAAGTAAAAGTTAACCATAATAAATGAATAGATAATTGTGACGCATGAGGAAATGCTGCCGCCTTGTGGCCGCTTTTGGTACAGCAACGGAAAATCCTGGGCTGACGGCACTTCACATTCACCAGACTCAGGGGCTGGAAGGAAGAAACTCCTGCCTGAAGAAACGTCCTAGGTGCGTCGGGGAAAAAGAGGCAAGCCAGGGCAAAAGATCACGAGGCCGATCCAAAGCTCAGTTTTACTCACACTGTTATTAAAAATGTCACATGAAAAGTTTTCAACTTTGTGAAATGTTACAGAAATGTAAATCAAAGCTGCAAATCAAAAGTGTAAAAGGAGAAACGGAAAGATATACCCATTTGGATGCAGAGTTCCAAAGAATAGCAAGGAGAGATAAGAAAGCCTTCCTCAGTTATCAGTGCAAAGAAATAGAGGAAAACAATTGAATGGGAAAGACTAGAAATCGCTTCAAGGAAATTAGAGATACCAAAAGAATATTTCATGCAGAAATGGGCACAATAAAGGACAGAAATGGTATGGATCTAACAGATGCAGAAGATATTAAGAGGAGGTGGCAAGAATATACAGAAGAACTATACAAGAAAGATCTTAATGACCAAGATAAGCACGATGGTGTGATCACTCACCTAGAGCCAGACGTCCTGGAATGCAAAGTTAAGTGGGCCTTAAGAAGCATCACTATGAACAAACTAGTGGAGGTGATGGAATTCCAGCTGACCTATTTCAAATCCTAAAAGATGATGCTGTTAAAGTCCTGCACTCAATATGCAGGGAAATTTGGAAAACTCAGCAGTGGCCACAGGACTGGAAAAGGTCAGTTTTCATTCCAATCTGAAAGAAAGGCAATGTCAAAGAATGCTCAGACTACAGCACAATTGCACTCATCTCACACTGGGCTTCCCTGGTGGCTCAGAGGTTAAAGTGTCTGCCTGCAATGCGGGAGACCTGGGTTCGACCCCTGGGTAGGGAAGATCCTCTGGAGAAGGAAATGGCAACCCACTCCAGTATTCTTGCCTGGAGAATCCCATGGACGGAGGAGCCTGGTAGGCTACAGTCCACGGGGTCACAAAGAGTTGTACACAACTGAGCGACTTCACTTTCACTTTCTTTCACACACCAATAAAGTCACAGAGAATCCTCCTACATTGTGGGTGGGAATGTAATTGAGTGGGTGCAGCCACAAGGAAAAGAGTGTGGAAATTCCTTAAAACACTAAATATAGACATACCACACGATCTGGCAAGCCCACCCTTTGCCTTAGACCCAGAGAAAATCATGATTTAAAATGATAGCTGCACCTCTATTTTCAGGGCAGCACTACTGACAATATCTAAGACAGAGCATCAACCAAAGTTCCATCTATAGAGAAATGAAGAGTCTTGTGTCCATCTAAACACTGGAATACACTCCAAAAGAATGAATGAATGACATTTTCAGGAGCATGGATGAACTGAGAACTTATCATACTCAGTGAAGTCAGAGATGAAAGAAGAAGTATCACTTAGGGGGGCATCTATAAATTTATACAAATTAACTATAAACAGAAACAGACTCACAGACTTAGAAACGCAACTTACCGAAGCACATCCGGTCTTAGTAGAGCCGTGTGGGCTCCTGAGAGGCGGGTTAGAAGAGCGGAGGCTGTGTCCCACAGACAGTAGCATCATGGATATATTTAATCGGAAGATCAACTTTGATGCACTCTTTAAATTTTCCCACATAACCCCCTCGACACAGCAGCACCTGAAGAAGGTTTATGCCAGTTTTGCCCTCTGTATGTTTGTGGCAGCTGCGGGGGCCTATGTCCATGTGGTCACCCATTTCACTCAGGCTGGCCTGCTGTCTGCCTTGGGCTCTTTGGGGTTGATGATTTGGCTGATGGCAACACCTCACAGCCATGAAACTGAGCAAAAAAGACTGGGACTTCTGGCTGGATCTGCTTTCCTTACAGGAGTTGCCTGGGCCCTGCTCTGGCCTTGTGCATCGCCATCAACCCCAGCATCCTTCCCGCTGCCTCCATGGGCACAGCAATGATATTCACCTGCTTTACCCTGAGTGCACTCTATGCCAGGCGCCGTAGCTACCTCTTTCTAGGAGGTATCTTGATGTCGGCCATGAGCCTGATGCCCTTGTCTTCCCTGGGGAACCTTTTCTTCGGATCTGTTTGGCTTTTCCAGGCAAACCTGTATTTGGGGCTGGTGGTCATGTGTGGCTTTGTCCTTTTTGATACTCAACTCACTATTGAAAAGGCTGAAAATGGAGATAAAGATTATATCTGGCACTGCGTTGACCTCTTCCTAGATTTCGTAACTCTCTTCAGAAAGCTCATGATGATCCTGGCTATGAGTGAGAAGGATAAGAAGAAGAAGAAGTGAAGCAGCCATTCAGCCTTCCCCAGTTTGACTTCCTCTCCCTCAGCCCCTCATTTCCTCTTTGCACACATTACAGGTGGCGTGTTCTGTGATAATGAAAAGCATCAGAAAAGCTTTTGTACTTTGTGGTTTTCTCTATTTTGAATTTTTTGATCCAAAAAACTGATTAGAATATAGTCTGGAGTTTGGCTTCGTTAAAAAAAAAAAAAGAAAGAAAGAAATTTAAAAAAAAGAAATAAATAAAAAAAAAAAGAAGAAATGCAACTTACGACTTTTTAAAAAAATGTAGTGGCAGGGAGACATTTAGAGGTTGCGATTAACAAAAACACACTACTTTTTATCATATAGATAATGCCAGTGGACCTACCACATAGCACAGGGAAGTCGCTGGATACACTGGAAGAACCTATATGGGAAAAGACCCCAAAAAAGAACAGAGGAGATATACATCTGTGTATAACCGAATCACGTTCTTGTAAACTTAAAACAAACACAACAGAAATCAACTCTACTCCAATAGAAAATAAAAATTAACCAGAAAATAAAAAAAGAGAAAGAGAGATATCAAGGGAACATGCAAAGATGGGCACAATAAAGGACAGAAACAGTATGGACCTAACAGAAGCAGAAGATAATGAGGAGAAGTGGCGAGGATACAGAGATGAACTATACTGGGCTTCCCCTGTGGCTCAGCGGGTAAAGAATCCTCCTGCAATGTGGGAGACCTAGGTTCGAACCCTGGGTTGGGAAGGTTCCCTGGAGAAGGAAAGGCTACCCACTCCAGTATTCTGGCCTCGAGAATTCAACAGACTGTATAGTCCACGGGGTCACAAAGAGTTGGACATGACTATTAAGGAGAGGTGGTGAAAATACACAGATGAACTAAACTGAAAAGATCTTGTCACATCAGATAAGAGGATGGTGTGATCACTCACCTAGAGTCAGAAATCCTGGAGTGAGAAGTCAAGTGGGTCTCAGGAAGCATCACTATAAACAGAGCTATTGGAGATGACGGAATTCCAGCCGAGCTATTTCAAATCCTAAAAGATGATGCTGAGACAGTGCTGCACGCAGTATGCCAGCAGATTTGGAAAACACAGCAGTGGCCACAGGTCGGAAAAGATCAGCTTTCACTCCAATCCCAAAGAAGATCAGTGCCAAAGAATGTTCAAACTTCTGCACAATGGCACTCATTTTACTTGCCAGCAAGGTAATGCTCAAAATCCTTCAAGCTAGGCTGCAACAGTATGTGAACTGAGAATGTCCAGATGTACAAGCTGGATTTAGAAAAGGCAGATGAGTCAGAGATGAAATTGCCAACATCCGTTGGATCACAGAAAAAGAAAGAGAATTCCAGAAAACATCTACTTCTGCTTCATTGATTATGCTAAAGGTTTTGTGTGGATCACAACAAACTGTGGAAAATTCTGAAAGAGATGGGAATACCAGACCACCTGCTCTGCTTCCTGAGAAACTGGTATGCAGGTCAAGAAGAAACAGTTAGAACTGAACATGGAACAATGAACTGGTTCCAAATTGGGAAAGGAGTACATCAAAGCTGTATATTGTCACCTGCTTATTTAACTTATATGCGGATAACATTATGCAAAATGCTGGGTTGGATGAGGCTCAAGCTGGAATCAAGATTGCCAGGAAAAATATCAATAACCTCAGATACGCAGATGACACCACCCTAAGGCAGAAAGCAAAGAGGAACTAAGGAGCCTCTCAATGAAAGTGAAAGAGGAGAGTGAAAAAGCTGGCTTAATACTCAAAATTCAAAAAACTAAGATCATGGCATCCAGTCCCATCTCTTCATGACAAAGAAAAGGGGAAACAATGGTAACAGTGAGAGACTTTATTTCCTTGGACTCCAAAATCACTGAAGGGGTGACTGTAGCCATGAAATTAAAAGATGCTTGCTCCTTGGAAGAAAAGCTGTGACAAACCTAGACAGCATGTTAAAAAGCAGAGACATCACTTTGCCAACAAAGGTCTGTCTAGTCAGAGCTATGGTTTTTCGAGTAGTCATGTGTGGATGTGAGATTTGGACCATAAAGAAGGCTGAACGCTGGAGAACTGATGCTTTTAAACTGTGCTGTTGGAGAAGACTCTTGGGAGTCCCTCAAACAGCCAGGAGATCAAACCAGTCCATCCTAAAGGAAATCAGTGCTGAATATTCATTGGAAGGACTGATGCTGAAGCTGAAACTCCAGTACTTTGGCCACCTGATGCTAAGAGCCAACTCATTGGAAAAGACCCTGATGCTGGGAAAGATTGAGGGCAGGAGGAGAAGCAGGCGACAGAGGATGAGATGGTTAGTGGGCATCATCAACTCAATGGACATGAGTTTGAGCAAGCTCTGGGAGTTGGTGATGGACAGGGAGGCCTGACGTGCTGCAGTCCATGGGGTCACAAAGAGTCGGAAACGACTCAGTGACTGAACAACATTGCGGTCTCGTGAGAGAGGAAGGCATTGTAGAATGTGTAAAAAGTCTAGAATGTAACTTCTCTAAAAGCTTTATAGAAAGCACCTTTACTGTAGTAGGCAATAGTTAAAACCCAGATCCTGAGATCTCCATCAGAATAACACTCAGCCAAAAATAAGAGTGGACCTCTGTCTTTATGAGGAGGGCAGCATGACTTTATACCAGTAAAGTTAGACAGTGACCACTAGTCTAGAGCGAAGGAGGCAGAGAACTCAAGAAAGAAGAAGGTTAGAATCATGTGAATCATCATGGAGCTTTTTGTCTGTACTCACAAACTCCCATTTATTCCTCAATAGCAGAGATCGTGGGATGCAGGAGCCTCCAGGAGACATTCTACAAGTGAAGGACCCCAAACCCTGAGGGTAGATAAGGGATTCTGGGAGGAAGCTATCCTCACCCAAGCAGGCCAGGTTCCAGTAGTTCTGTAACATCACATCCCTGGACAATTTCCACTGACCGAGGTCCAGGCATTCCCGCTCCTCTTGAAAGGTTGTTGCTGAACCACAGAAGATGCCAGGATTCTTGGCCTCCGAAGAAGAATTCTATCTGGGGCCAGAGATGAGGCTTGATCACTCAGAGCTTTTGTGTAATAGAGTTTTATTAAAGTATAAAAGAGGTAGAGAAAGCGTCTGAAATAGACATCAGAAGGGGGCAGAAAGAGTGCCCACTCGCTGGTGTTGGCAAGGAAGTTATATACCTTTTAATTAGTCATCACAATGAATCAAAAGAATGTCTGGAGGTTGTAAAGGTCTTACTAGACCCACTCCCATAATTTACATTTTAAGATAACAGGATTAGCCAGAAGGTTTTTCAGGAAAGAGAAACTGTCCTCAAGCAGGATACAGTGTTGTTGTATAATCCCTAGTACAGTTTAAACTGAGTTATGTAATTGATGAAGACTAAGGAATGTAGACAAAAAAGTTTGTCCTTTCCTCTTCCTTGAGAATTCCAGACCCCTCTCTCCTTGGGGACCCTCGGACTTCTTATCAACCTGCCTGGGAACTGACTCTCTCTTTTTCTTTTCTTTCTTTTTTTTTTTTTTTTGGAACTGACTCTCTCACTCTTGAGTGAAGTCTATGGCCAGACCCTGGAATGTCAGCCGTCCCAGAAATACAAAGTACATATGCCATGTGACTGTGGGAAGACTTCCTTATGTGACCCAAGATGAAAACAGCAAGTTCAGAGAACTAGTTTTTCAATGAGAAGAGTGTCTGATGTTATACAATAATATACTTTTTTATATAGCAATATGCGCTACCATATTTCTAACCTGAAGAAAACAGGATGACATATGATCCACAAAGCCACTTTGACTTCCCTACTGGCTCAGACGGTAAAGAATCTGTCCACAATGCGGGTGACCTGGATTCGATCCCTCGGTTGGGAAGATCCCTGGAGAAGGAAATGGCAACCCACTCCAGTATTCTTGCCTGGAGAATCTTATGGAGAGAGGAACCTGGCAGGCTATATAGTCCATGGGGTCACAAAGAGTGGGACATGACTGAGAGACTATGATTCATTCATTCATCTGGGAGAAAAACTATTAAATGTGATCAACAGAGGCATATTTATTTTTGAGGATTTTCCTTGTGTTCCACAGGATAAATATCAATCAAAGCAGGAATTTTTTTAAAAGCACATTGTGAGTCAAGAATTCTAGGGTGGGGCCACAGTTTTTCATCTTGAACAAGCTTAGTTTTAACTAAATGTCTGGTTGATAAATGGCCATTGTGAATAGCTCGGAGGTCAAAGAGCCATGGCCGATAGCCATGGAATCCAGTCTCATCACTTCATGGCGAATAGATGGGGGAACAATGGAAACAGTGAGAGACTTTATTGTTTTGGGCTCCAAAATCACTGCAAATGGTGACTGCAGCCATGAAATTAAAACGCTTACTCCTTGGAAGAAAAACTATGACCAACTTAGACAGCATATAAAAAAGCAGAGACATTACTTTGTCAGCAGAGGTCTGTCTAGTCAAAGCTATGTTTTTTCTAGCAGTCATATATGGATGTGAGAGTTGGACTATAAAGAAAGCTGAGTGCCAAAGAATTGATGCTTTTGAACGGTGGTGTTGGAGAAGACTCTTGGGAGTCCCCAGGACATCCAACCAGTCCATCCTAAAGGAGATCAGTCCTGAATATTCATTGGAAGGATTGATGCTGAAGCTGAAACTCCAATACCTTGGCCACCTGATGTGAAGAACGGACTCATTTGAAAAGACCCTGATGCTGGGAAAGGTTGAAGGCGGGAGGAGAAGGGGATGACAGAGGATGAGATGGTTAGATGGCATCACTGACTCAACGGACGTATGGTTGAGTAAGCTCCGGGAGTTGGTGATTGTAAGGTGTGCTGCAGTCCATGAGGTTGCAGAGAGTCGGACACAACTGAGCAACTGAACTGAACTGAAAAGAGCCAGGTAAGAATTCATAGTTATTATTGAACTTTATGCACTTTACAGATTTTACAGGTTTAATAGATTAGTAAGCAGAGAAAACAATCTTTTTGCCTATTTTTGAACTATAGAACTTTCTAACAGTTTTTTATTTTTTTAACCTTGAATGAGCCATATAAATAATTTTAGATAAAAAATATTGCTCTTCAAAATGGTTTGGAATATTTGATCAAATATTCAGAAAATGGTAGAGCTTGGGATTTACTTCAATGGATCTGAGCTCAATTTTATGTAAAAAGAATTAAGTCAACACAGAGACCTGACTGAGCGACTGAACTGAACTGAACACAGAGACCACTCTAATGGATGTTTTACCAGTTGAGGTAACTGGCAAAAATATCAAAAACAGAAAAAATGTCATATACTGTTAACATTTTCATGCACACAACCATACACTATTTGGGAGAAAAATTATTCATGTTTATAAAATCAGGAGTAGATTTCTGTGCTTAAATCTTATAATTTATTTGTGGCAATAATCTATATTTTTAAAATACATTACAGTGCAAGAACACAAAGACATAAAATAAATTAGAGCTCTTGGTTCTGAATCTTTTATTCCTTTGAAAATCTCTATCATGTGTGTTGAATCATATTTTAGATTTAACAGTTAAACATACATAAGTAATAACATTCTTGTAAATATTGTAGAAAACACAAAGATGTGATAAGATTTCTGTCTGGAAAATGAGCACAGAGTATATTATTAACGGAAATGATCAGACCTGGGCTTGAGTGATGAAAACCTCCATTCCCCAAAAGCAAGAACCTTACTAAACACAGGTGAGTGTTCATTTTCCAAAGCAAACAGAACTAAGAAGGTGTGGTTTGCTACATTAATTTTGTCAGCTTATACACATCCCTCACTAAATCTTTCAAAAATCCATTTTAATGACAGAAAGCAAGAACATCCCAGTTGCAGTATCACAGAAGCACCTGAACCAGAAAACGTGAGGTGTAATGGGATAAATGTTAGCAGTGATCTGAATCCTGAAAATACCAGTTTTATGCAAAATTCTCTTCTTACATAACTTCCATGTTCTGTATCCTAAGGCTACACTTAAGAGTGAGTCCTTCCTGCCAATGTGGAGAACACTCTCTCATACTTTTCTCCTTCTTTCCCCCAAACTTCCTGTGGAACTCTGGACCACTGCAGTAATTCTGTTCATAAAGGACAATTTCTTAATCCTGTTCTAAATGTCTGAAGTTGCATATACATGTAAATTCATCACTAATTTCCCCTACTTCTCTAAGATCCCAAGACTGAACCACATGCCAATGGGAATCTCAGAACCTATGCCTCCCCATGTTTATTTCTCACAAAGGGAATATTCTCACTAGTTGAAAGTCACTAATTCAGGTTGAGAATTCATCATGCTCTATAGAAAGCCAGAATTCATCATGCTCCCTACAGACAAGGGAGACAAGGTTCTGGGACACAAGGGAGAAGTGGTCTAAAGAGCCGGTCCTCACTATGGTAAGAAAAGGAAAAAATAAGAAGTTGATAACAAACGCCCCAGGCAGAAAACTTAGAAGCCGAGAACTAAAGGTTTGCAGGTTCCCTCAGTCCAGGCATTTCAGGAGGAAAAGCAGACACAGACCCAGACCCAGGACAGGACATGTACCTGAGAAGCTGCCATCTCCTCCTCTTCTTCCTCCTGCTCTGCGTCTTCTCTGGGGATGTTATGCAGCGAACGTATCTCTGCATCTTGAGAAAATACCTTCAAAGGCATCCGCACAGCTCTTAAACCTGCAACTACTTCACCACTACAGACAGAAGGACCTTGAAAAGCTGAAAAGACTCACCTCTCCTGTCCTCTGTCTCAGGAGAGATTCAGGAACAATCACTTCCTACCTGGAGACCAGTCTGTGAACTAATTTCTTGATTGTTCTCTCCCCATAGAGAACTCCTAACCCTCTGCTCACACAGATGATGTGAGTTGACTTCCCGGTCCAAATCCAGCTAGACCAACCCTGCGGCCTCTTCTTGGACTGAAAGCGGGCCTCAGCTCTCACAAATGCACCAGGAGCCGCGTCCTTATCCCGGGCCTCCCCTTAGAATCCCCTGGAGCACTTCCTACACACCACACTGATGCTCCCACAGGACCGAGAGCACTCTGTGGGGAGGGCACCGGGGAGGCTATCCCTTAACACTGGTCATGTGATATTGATAGCAAACCAGGTTGAAACCACTTAAAAGATTCTTTCTGAACCACTTCAGTGAATATGAGCCCCTCGAGGTCAGGTCCCCACCCTAAGAAGTTATGAATCTGCAGGTCTGAAGTGGGGCCATGAAATGAGTCTTTAGCAAATTCTGTTTGTTCTGATGCTTCTCCCCCAAGACCCACACTCAGGAGCCCTGAGCTTCAGCCCTCACACTCAGCACAGCTGAGACCTCTCAGAAGGGGAGGGTTTAGGGCAGGAATTTCTTAGGTCAAGGTTAGGACCAAGCAGAGAAAGTTCCAGTACTTGGTGTTCAGGCCTTTATAAGACACCCTGGGTGAAGTGCTGTGGGCTCCCCAGGCTGAGTGTGGATGGGTCTATTCAAACCAAGGGGAGCAGGAATCTGGTGAGCACTGTGAGGGTGGCATTGAAGTGGGGAGCCTGTGAAGTAGAACCTGGGGTTCAGCAAGACTGCTGATCACAAGGTGGGTGGTTGTCTAGAGCAGGTGCTCACAGGACTGGCTGGTGTGAGTTCAAGGACCTGCAGATGCTGCTCCCCAGACAGATGCTGAGGCAGCAACAGCATGGAGCAGTTCAGGGGAGCACTCAACAGTACTCTGTATAATCCTTATTGGAACCATCACAATGTCCCAGCAGTTACAGAGAGGAGGGGAAAGTACAAAGGAGAAATGATGGGAAATATCCAATTATTTGAGGCGTAAAGGCAGTAAGGAAACTAATTGTTACAGATATCATCCCTCTGTGCTAACAAAGAGTTTATTGTTAGGTATTCTTCCCTGCAACCTTAAATCGGTAGGTTGACACTTCATTCATTACATTCCGGCTTTATCACAAGAAACCATCAGTTTTATTAACATGTACTATCACACATAGAAAGAATAAAACCTTTTCCAATCCACTGTGTAACTGATTAAATACAGATTACAAGCATAAACAACGATATTCATTCCTCTGATACAATGATCTCAGAACTGTGATTTCTACGGTTACAAAATGGAGGCTAATCATTTACAAATGAAACAAGATGTACACTAATTACATGACTTTTCTGAGAAGGGTTTCCATACATTTCTAGGGTATCAGAGGTATCTTTATTTGAAACATGTCAACTAATATTCATGACATCTGTTGATATTATAAAGCTACATCAAGAGTTCAGTGAACTGTCAGTGTATTTTCCTTAAAATGCAAGTGACATAACTATTGAAAATGTGCATCTTACTTTAATATGTGGAATTACTCCCTGGACACTTACTTCATGGTGACCTATAGGGATGTTTGACAAGAATGACTAACACCTCCATTTAAATGTTCAGTGTACATGCTACATCACTGTGTCCTTAATCTCCTAATGGAGAATAAATATAAATGACTTCTCTCTAGGATAGATGGCCTTCTCTCATCTTTGAGTAGCAATCATCAAAAATGTAACTTTGCATACACACTAAAAATGAAGCATAGCAGCATGGAGTAATTTGAGAGTTCAATAGCATATCTTGGTTTTCAAATAATCACAAATCGTGTCAATATAAGCAAAGATATATTGCTAATATTTGTACATTTCTAAATACCAACCCTTCATCTTGTGATCCATACTAACATATCAATTTTCTATGTTTTAACTATGGATTACTATCTACAATACTTCTCCTGAAGAGAACTTCAAAAAACAGGATTGATGAAATGCTTTCTAGTGTGCAGGCTTCCCTGAAAGCTCAGTTGGTAAAGAATCCACCTCCCACTCCAGTATTCTGGCCTGGAGAATTCCATGGACACAGTCCCTGGGGTTGCAGAGTTGGACACAACTGAGCAACTTTCACTTTTTCTAGTGTGCAATATCTGGTATTTATTTAGATTTAACTTTCTTTAAATACTTTTCTACATTGTTTTATGTCATTTCTTATCTTTCTTAAATAAACCGTCCTGTATTTTCTGAAGTGTATGTTTAGGACAAACCTCTTCCATCACTTATTTTATTACTAGAGTTTCTCTCCAGTACGTGCTTTCTGATGTTTAGTAAGGTGAGAGCTCTGGTTAAAGCCTTTGCCACTTTCCTTACATTTATAAGGTTTTTCTTCCAGTATGAATTCTCTGATGTTGAGTAAGATGTGAGTTCTTGATAAAGGCTTTCCACATTTTTTACATTTGTAAGGTTTCTCTCCGTTATGAATTCGCTGGTGTTGAATAAGACTTGAGTGGTGACCGAAGGCTTTTCCGCATTCTTTACATTTATAAGGTTTCTCTGCAGTATGAATTCTCTGATGGTAAGTAAGACCTGAGTGCTTCCTAAAGTCTTTGCCACAATCCTTACATTTATAAGGCCTCTCCCCAGTATGAATTCACTGGCGTTGAGTAAGAGTTGAGTTCTGACTAAAGGATTTCCCACATTCTGTACATTTATAAGGTTTCTCTCCAGTATGAATTCTCTGATGGTAAGTAGGAGCTGAGCACTGGTTAAATTCTTTGCCACAATCCTTACATTTATAAGGCTTCTCTCCAGTATGAATTCGCTGGTGTTTAGTAAGAGTTGAGTAGTGACTGAAGGCTTTTCTGCATTCTTTACATTTATAAGATTTCTCTCCAGTATGGATTACTTGCTGTTTAGTAAGACATGAGTGCTGTCTAAATGCTTTGCCACAATCCTTACATTTATAAGGCTTGTCTCCAGTATGAATTTTCTGATGGTAAGTGAGACCTGAGCACTGGTTAAATTCTTTGCCACAATCCTTACATTTATAAGGATTACATTTATAAGAGAATTTATTCATTCTCTCCAGTATGAATTCTCTGGTGCTGAGTAAGATTTGACTTCTGATTAAAGGCTTTGCCACACTTTGTACATTTATATGTACCTATAAAAGGTTTCCATCTTGAATGAATTTTCCTGTGTCTACTTAGACTGGATGAGTTAGTAAAGGCTTTCTCACATTTCTTACACTTGTAACTTTTCTGCGGATCCTGAATATTCTGCTGTTGAGTAAGATTTGAAGACTGATTAGAACTATCACTATATTCACAATTATAAGTCTTCTCTCCTGTATGTGTACTCTTCTTTAGTGGAAGACCTGATGCTTGATAAAAGATATTCCTACATGTACTATTTTTAGAATCCTTGTCTGAAGATTGAGGTCCCTGATGTTTCATAGGGTTAGAGTCTTGTTCAATTTTAGATCCAGTTTCATTGCATGAATAGCTTCTCACTCCATCGTAAATATTCTTGTAATTATTGGGGGTAGAGCTCTTGCTTAAGGCCTGATTCGTGTTATTACATGTGAGAAGTTGTTCCATATTAACCATATCATGATGAGTATTGAACAATGATGGTGGGATTAACTCTTTTCCATTATTATCAACATTACACATTTTGGAACAGAGAGAAATTGTCAGTTGGTGGAAGAATAATGACCCCTTGCTCACAGATCCCTCAAATTGATTATATTGTGAGTTTTCCCCATCATTTTTAAATTTCTGGTTTTCAGACGTGCTTGAATGTATGTGTAATTGAAGCCTGTGTTCAGAGTGGTTTGAATGAGTATTTGCAGTAGAGACTGGATGACTTTCCAGATTTTCCACATTCACCTTCAGAGAACGTGTATGTTTCAAAAAATGATAACCCCATAGCTCGGGAGAGAGAGACGAAGGGAAGAAGGAAGAGGCCTTTGGCTCCTCTTTTTATCTGTTTCTCTGCCCCTGGGTCTGTCTTATGTAAATCTTATGTAAACAAAGAAAAAAAATTGTTTGTTTTACCTGAGGTTCTCACTCCAGTCCTCAGACCTTCCTTTGTTCTATTTTCGCGGGCTTTCCCTTCCAGGTCTTTTAGCCACCTCCATTTTGGACTCTTTTTCCCTGCTCTAACTACCTAACATTGTGTTTTAACTAGTAAGTCTTAGCATTACAGAGGACAGTATCTCTTAGTTTTCTTTTTATTTCTGAGCATTTTCTGAAAAATTCTCGATCACTGAGCTTATTCAATATATAAGGGCATTTTCTAACTCCTAAAGAGCTGAAATTGCATCCCCATGTAAACTCATCATGGCATTTCCCTTAGTTCCCTAAGATCCCAACACCGAACCACATCCCAATAGGAATCTCGGATACCAGTGTCTCTCCGTGTTTCTCTCTCACAAAGGGAATATATTCACCAGTTGAAAGTCGCTAATTCATGTTGAGAATTCATCATGCTCCATAGAAAGCCAGGATACAGACAAGGGAGACAAGATTCTGGGACACAAGGGAGAAGTGGTCTAAAGAGCCAGGCTTCACTAAGATAAGAAGAAAAGGAAAAAAATAAAGAACTTGATAACAAACACGCAGGCAGAAAAGTTAGAAGCAGAGAACTAAAGGTCTGCAAGTTCTCAGTCCAGGCATTTCAGGAAGAAAAGCAGACACAGCCCCACACCCGGGACAGGACACGTACCTGAGAAGCTGACATTTCCTCCTTCCTCCTGCTCTGCGTCTTCTCTGGGGATGTTACGTCACAAACTCACATCTGCATCT
Organism: Cervus elaphus; assembly: GCF_910594005.1. Lineage (NCBI taxonomy): Eukaryota > Metazoa > Chordata > Mammalia > Artiodactyla > Cervidae > Cervus > Cervus elaphus. The sequence goes on along the minus strand of NC_057818.1, from coordinate 58,484,444 downwards.
TGAGAAAATACCTTCAAAGACATCCATGCAGCTCTTTAACCTGCAACTGCTGCAGGGAAAGAGAAGAAAAAGTTTTCCTGTTTCCCTCACCCTTTTCTGAGCTCCTTCTCGACTTTCTGTGTTCCCAATCTGTAGTGGGGAATCAAGACTAACCTGATAATGCTAATCACATCCTGGTGCTCTACACTATTTGCAGATTGTCTGGGCTAGTTCTTCTCCTTCCTTTTCAAGTTACAGAGAACAGTTCACGAGAGACAGTGGACCCTGCTTCTCTACTACCTGACCCACCCTAGGAAGGTTGTGAAAGAAACGTAAGAGGAAGACCCCCATTCAGAGCCCTGAGGGGAAACCTCACACCTGAGACCTCAGGAAGGGAGGGTTTAGGGAGGGAACTTCCAGAAGCAAAGAAGGTCAACCTGATTCCCTGGGGAGGGGCTCTTTCTAGGATGGGTGTGGTGGTCCAGAGCCTGCCTGTACCCTTGGGGGCTGGGAGGGGAGAGGTGAGTGAGTGGTGGGAATCACCTGGGGGTCTTGGGTTCCTGCCAGGCTTTACTTGCAGAATTCTTCCCAAAGGTCTCCCCTGTCCTTAGCTTTTTTCACCCCCCTCTGCAGCCTGGGGACACAGGTTTTCACGAAATGATTTGCTTTGTGACCACCTCTCTGCAGGCGTGGCACCTGCAACTTCAGAGACCAGGAGCCTGGAGGCATTTCCATCCCCAATTTCTTGGAGAGAAAACCAGGGGCAGCAGGAGGCCTGGCGAGATGCAGTCCAGGGCGACTGAGCGACTGACCTGAACTGAAGTGAGCAGGACACGCTAGGTTCACAGTGCGTTTGGGCGGAGCCAAACGCCACTGAAAATGATGCCCTGAATGCTATCTGATGACCAACCAAGGAAGTAATGTTCGGTGTTCTGATAAGTTGCATTAAACATGATTTAACACCTGAGAATGTTGCTGCTCTACTTCCTGTGTGTGTTTTTCTAGGTTTTATGAATCAACTGCTCCAGTTCATTGTCTCCTCCATTTAGAGAGCTCTATTTTCCCACATCTTTAAAGCATAATGACCAAGGAAAAATTAAAGATAGAAGCATATTCATCTTTCTCATATTATATATTCTAAAAAATATTCAGTCTGCATTCACCAATACCAAGTTTGTAGAAGATTTATTTCACAGTAGAATTCAGAATAAAGTATAGACATTTCCCATATACCTCTTGTTCCCACATGTGGACAATCTCCCTACTTAGCTTTCCCCACCAGAGTGAGCATTTGTTACCACTGATGAATCTACATGGGCAGTAAATAGATCAACTCTCTAGTCTACCCCTGTGTTCCTCTTTTAGGAATGTGCACTCCATACCTCTAGATAAATGTTTAGTAACATGTGTCAATCATGACAGTTTAACACAAATTATTTCATGGTCTGGAAAGTTCTCTAGACTGAGGATATTCATAGTCCCTCCTTCAAAACCCACAGTAATCATGGACCTTTTCAATCTCTTCTATATTTCTTACTAGATTCCCAGGTGACTGAGTGGTAAGGAATCTCCCTGCCGATGCAGGACATCCAGGTGATGCAGGTTCAACCCTTGGGTCACGAATATCCCCTGGAGGAAGAGATGGCAACCCACTCCAGTATCCTTTCCTGGGAAATCTATGGACAGATGTGAGCCTGGCAGGCTACAGCCCCTGGGATCACAGATACTCAGACACAACTGAGCACATATGAACATTTACCTACACCAAAAAGCCATATTGTAAAAATCCTACTTTTTGTAGCATTTTCAAATGGGCTTCTTTCACTTAGTAATGAAGGAGGAAACAGAGAGAGCTGGACTCTGTCTTAGGCCAGGCTGTGAGCATTAGGCTACACGCACAGTCACCCTCCCAGTGGACTCTTTACTTTGCGCCCCGGTGTCTGTAGGAATGGCACACCAAAGGAAAATCAGATCCCACCCCGCCCCACCCCCCACCCCCGCCCCAAAAGCCTCAGTACTTGTACTAGGACTCTGTTGCCTAAAACAATATGTTAATTATCTCTGTAACAGAAGAAAGTGGTAAATTCCATTCTGTTTATTGGGATATGACCACACGACTGTTGATAAATATCCACTGTTTATTTAGTCATGTGACACATGAATCATGGGTTAACTTTGATCCTATCTCTCTTTTACCTTCTCCAGACTAGTTTCAAGGAATTTGGGGAGCTGGGTTTGAGCAAGTACACTTAGGGTATATAAAGTTTTCACAAAAACTGTTCGGGGTCCTTGGCTAAGAGGAGACTCTGCCTTGGCCCCACCGGTATAATAAACTGCACTCCACTGCACTGCATTGTCCTTCTGAGTCAGTTTGTTTTCCAGAACACATGGCTACAGCCATAAAATGTATGGAATGTATTTTATGCCTTGAAAGCTTAACATGCAAAAGCTTAAGAACTACCTCTGCGCCTATATTCCTGCTCAGTAAATAAGTTCATCAATACCATATTTTAAATTCCATACATATCTGTTAAGGCAATATTTGCACAAATATAGAGATCAGACATGGACACAGCAGGAGAAGAAGAGGGGGACCAATTGAAAGGGTACAACTGACATATATACACCACCATGAGGAAAACGTTGGAGAAGACTCCTGAGAGTCCCTTGGACTGCAGGGAGATCCAACCAGTCCATCCGAAAGGAAATCAGTCTTGATATTCATTGGAAGGAGTGATGTTGAAGCTGAAACTTCAATACTTTGGCAATCTGATGTGAAGAACTGACTCATTTGAAGAGAGCTTGACGCTGGGACAGATTGAAAGGGGGAGGAGAAGGGGCCGACAGACGATGAGGTGGTTGGATGGCATCACTGACTCAATGGACATCAGTTTGAGCAAGCTCCAGGAGTTGGTAATGGACAGGGAGACCTGGCGTGCAGCACTCCATGGGGTCGGAAAGAGTCAGACACGACTGAGCAACTGAACTGAACTGATGATTAAAATAGGTAGCTGGTGGGAAGCTGCTGTTTACCACAGGGAGCGCAGCTTGGTGCTCTGTGCTGAGGAGAGGGGTGAAACGGAGACCACGGGAGGGAGGGCCAAGAGGGAGAAGATTTACGTATACTTCCGGCTGATTGATGATATCATACAGCACAAACTAGCACAACATTGTAAAGCAATTATATTCCAATAAATAAATAAATATATATATATGTCTCAAAAGGAAAAAAAGCTAAACAGACTGGTCACCCGGTGGTGGAGAATCCATCTGAGACTGCAAGGGACAAGGGCTTCATGCCTGGTCCAGGAATACTCCACATGCTGTGGGGAGACTAAGCCTGTGCCCCACAGCTGCTGAGGCTGGGCGGGGCAGCTTGCTCTTTTCCATGGGAAGGAGGCAAAAGAAAGATGCTCACCACCGCTAAAGAATAAGAAATGCAGAACAAAGCTACAGGGATGTATCAAGGCATGCCAGCCAGAAGAACAATGAGCAAAAAGCCCACTAATAATATCATAAACGCTGAAGGGGCTTGGAGATCAGGGAACCTCCTACATTGCTGGAGGGAATGTAAGCTGGTGCAGTCACCTGGGTGGACAGTGTGGAAGTTCCTTAAAAAACATAACCGACTGACATTTAAGGAAATGAATTCCATGAAAAGTAGATTAATCAACAAATTGACAAGTTTTATAGTTTCTAATAAATCATCTGCAATTCTGAAATGACCAGCTTTGACCTAGCATTTTTAAATTCTCTAAGTTAAACATGTAAGAATACACATACACTGACATATTCTTTCTTGGGTTTCTCATTGCTAACATGTTTACTTCAGATATTTATATCTTGTATTTAATGTGTTATATAAATCATATTATGTATATATCTTCAGATATTTATATATTGCATTCAAAGTATGTGAAAGCCATGAGAAAACAGCTCCTTTAAGCCTTACAAGACACATGTGCTAAGAATGATACAGGGTAAGATTTTATAAATCTTGGTTCAGAATTTTCCCATCATGGCTGTTGATTATTCTTTTTGTGACTTTGTTAAACTTACATTTGCTTAAATGAGCCCCTGAAAAGTTTTAACTAACAGGAGAACAAAGGACAATTGCAGCAGGTGAGTTTATGACTATAGGTCCTCAGAGAATTCACAGCAAGCCTTGAGGGCCCCTGAGGAAGGTCAAGGCTAGAACCAGGCAGAGAAACTTCCAGTACTTGAGGTTCAGACCTGACCCTGGGTGATGTGCTGTGGGTCCCACAGGCTGAGTGTGGAGGGGTCCATTCAAAGAAAGTCGAGCAAGATTCTGGTGAGCTCTGAGGGTATCACTGAAGGGGAGCCTGTGCAGTAGACCCTGGGGTTCAGCAAGACTGCTGGTCCCAAGGAAGGGGTCATCTAGGGCAGGTGCTCACAGGACTGGCTGGTGTGAGTTCAAGGACCTGCAGGCTGCCTGCTCCCCAGACAGATGCTGAGGCAGTAACAGCATGGAGCAGTTCAGGGGAGCTCTCAACAGTACTCTGTATGATCCTTCTTATTAGAACCACCACGATGTCCAAGTAGATAAAAATGAAAGAGGAGATACAACGTAGAAATGGTGGGAAATATATGAAGTTATGAGAGGTTTAATGGCAGTAAGGAACTAATTTCTACAGATGTCATCCCCCTGTGCTTCAAATAGTTTATCATTAGGTTACTTTTCCTGCAACCTTAAATAGGTGGGAGAGGTTAATGCTGGTGGTGCGTTAACCCTTCATTCATTCCACATCAATTGCCACACTGAAAAACCATTCACTTTTATTAAGATACATTAATTTTGCACAGGTGGAACAAAACCTTTTACAATTGTTGTTTGATCCTTGATTAAAATACACATTACAAGCTTCTAAAAACTGTCCTGTTTCTTTGATGAAATGATCTGAGAATGTGATTGATATGGTTTACAAAATGGAGGCTAATTTACTAAACATGGATGGACATTAATTATATTAATATGACTTTTCCAGAATTTTCTACACTTACATCAGATAGAAGAGGTGTCTTTACTTCAACCCTGCCAGATAATATGCATGATTTCTCTATGTTGCTGTTATAAAAATACCTTAGATTTTCATGAACTATCCTTGTTTTATGCTTAAAAAGCAACTGACATAATTATTGAAAACTTAGAGCAAACTTCTGTCTTACTTTATTCCCTGATCACTTACATCATGGTGACCACTGAGGTGTTTGACATCAGTGAGAAATACCTCCATTCAGAGGTTTAGTGTGTATATAACATGACTGTGTTCTTAATCTTATAAATTGGAGAATAAATGTAAATGATTCCCACTTCATATAGAAGGGCTTCTCTTACCATTGCGCAACAACCATCAAAAACAGAAGTTCATATATACAGTAGAAACAAATCACAGCATGTAGTAATTTGAGAGTTGAAATACATTCCTTTTCGTTCCTTAATAATCTCAAATAACATTAACATAAACAAGGATACATTAATAATAATTATACCTCTGCAAATATCCACCCCTTCATCTTGTGATCCATACTAACATATCAATTTTGTATGTGTTTTACTTATGGAATACTTGCTACAGTGTTTCTGCTTTGAGTAATTCAACAAAAGTGGTACTAATGAAATGCTTTCTAGTATGAATTGTCTGGTACTGAGTTACGTTTGATTAAGCAGTTTTCTACATTTTTCTATTTCATTCATGTACCTTTCCAAAGAAAACTCTGGTTTTTTTCAAAATTGTATATTTAGGACCAAATTTTTTTTTTTATCACTGATTCATTTCTAGGGTTTCTCTGCAGTATGTATTCTCTGATTGTGAGTGAGGTGATGGCTGTGATGAAATTCTCGGCCACATTCCTTACATTTCTAACATTTCTCTGCAGTATGAACTCTCTGATGTCGAGAAAGACCTGAATTGTGGGAAAAGGATTTGCCACAGTCTGTACATTTATAAGGCCTTTCCCCGGTATGGATTCGCTGATGTTGAGTTAAATTTGAAGTGTGCTTAAAAGCCTTGCCACATGCTGTACATTTATAAGGTCTCTCCCCAGTATGGATTCGGTGATGTTGAGTTAAATTTGAACTGTGCTTAAAAGCCTTGCCACAGTCTGTACATTTATAAGGTCTCTCCCCAGTATGGATTCGTTGATGTCGAGTAAGAAGTGAATAACGGATAAAGGCTTTGCAACATGCTGTACATTTATAAGGTCTCTCCCCAGAATGGATTCGTTGATGTCGAGTAAGAAGTGAAAAATGGATAAAGGCTTTGCCACAGTCTGTACATTTATAAGGTCTCTCCCTAGTGTGAATTTGCTGATGTTGAGTAACACATGAACAGCAGATAAAGACTTTCTCACATTCTGTACATTTGTATAGTTTCTTCCCAGCATGGATTCCCAGATGTTCAGTTAAATAGGAACTCTGATTAAAGGTTTGGCCACATGCTATACATTTGAAATATTTTCTTCCTGTATGAATTTTCCCATGTCTACTTCGATTTGGTGAGTTACTAAAGACTTTTCCACATGTATTACACTTGCAATGTTTCCACTTAGTCTGAATATTCTGCTGTTGAATAAGTTTTGGAGACTGGTTAAAAACTTTACCATAATCATAACAATTATAAGTCTTCTCTCCAACATCCATATTCTTATAAGTATTAATAGTAAGATTTGAGCTTTGATAAAATATATTCCTACACTTATGATGTTTAGAATTGTTGTCTGAAAATTGATGTCCCTGTTGTTTCATGAGATATGAGTCTTGGTCAACATTATGCCCTGTTTCATTGCATGAAGAGCTTCTCATTCTATCAGGTATACGCTTGTATTTGTTGGGGGTAGAGCTCCTGCTTACAGCATTCCTCATTTTGTTACACTTGGAAAGTTGTTCCGCACTAATTATACCTCCATATGTATTGACCAATGATGGTTGAATAAGGTCTCTCCCATTATTTTCAACATTACAGATTTTGCAACAAGGAGAAAATAGTTGCTGGTTGAAGAACAAGAAACCCTTGTTAAAGGATCCCTCAAATTGATTGTATTTGGGATTTTCCCCCTCATTTTTAACTTTCTCGTTTCCAGACATGTTTGAATGTATATTTAATAGACACCTATGCTCAGAGTATAGGTTTGAATGAGTATTTGCAGTAGAGACTAGATGACTTTCCAAATTTTCCTCATTTCCCTTCAGAGAACATGTATGTTTCAAGAGATGATGTGGATTTTTCCTGACAAATATCCACTTATCTGCACATGTTGATGACTGAAAGTGGTCACCTGAAATTGGTTTTTCCTTATTTGATTCACATCCTTGATTTCTTTTGATGGGAATGTTTACTTTATGGGAAACAGAACCAACTTGGTTGTGTCCATCATAACATGCTCTCCGCTCTTTATATGCCCTCATAGATTCCCAGTCGTTGGTTAAATGTAAATTTGCAAGGTGAAATCTTTCATATATTCCTAGCTTTGCTGTTGGGAGTAAATCTTCTAAGCCTGGCTTTTGGGTCCTCAAACCCTGGGTGTCGTGAGAAGACACAGCTGAAAGATACCAAATGATAAGTTATTTTACTTACTATTCTTGGGGAATATAGTTTACAATTTACATAAAATTGGCATACACTTGGCTAGATTAAGCCTAAAACCGAGATAGAAGGAGTCAAGATGGTAGAGGATTCGGAAGACGTGGAGTTCATCTCTCTCCACCAAAGCATCAAGAATACATCTTGAAGTGGAAAAATTCTCACAGAGCCCTGAGGAACACGGGCAGAGGAACTTGGACACCTGAAAGGACAAGAAAGATCCCTGCTGAGCCAGGTAGGACAAGAGAGAGATGGAGGAAAGGGGAGAGGAAAAGAAGCCGGATGGGACCCGCACAACCCTGGGGGGATCTGAAGAGAGGAGAGGTCTCCACATCCAGGGAAGACCCTCACTGGGGGAAGCTCAGTTGGGACAGACAGGGGAGCCTCGTCCTCTGTGGGAAGAGAACACGGCAACCAGCGTGCAGGACAGAGTGAGACCTGTACGCAGGGTACTGACCCTTGCCCTGCCCACCCAGCCTGAGAGGGTGTCCTCCGATGCAGACAAGGGCTGGGTGCTGGAACGTGGGTTTCGGAGAGCAGACCCAGGTAGAGGACTACAGTTGGCCATAAGGAGACATCCTGAGTGGACGGGAGGGAGGGAGGAGCTCTGCAAATGGGATGCTTGCGGAGGAAGCCTGAACCACCAGAGAAGCAAAGCGGGGCTGCTGAGTGATGCCCGAAGGGAAGAACCTCCTTGCAACCTCTCTGCCCCTGTGCCTGTCCCTGCCTCTCCAGACATGAGGAATGGCTCGCAGCTAGGTGGGTGATCTCATGACCTCCACAGCTGCTTCCTCCTCCCCATCCTCCTCCCCACCATGGTAGTCTCATGGGCTCCAGGGAAATGTTCAGGGCACAGGCCTGTGGGTGGTCCCAATGTACAGGTGGTACTGAAACCACAGCTGAGCCCCAAGGCCCTGCCACTAAGCAAGAAAAGCTGAGACCTCTCCTTGCATCTATACAAACCATGGTGTTACACCCCACAACTGGCTTGGTAAACTCAGTCCAACAGAACATCTGGATGGAAATGAGGCTCTGGCAATCAAGACCAGTCTGGCTTTAGCAACTGTAGACTTTGTAGGCACACACATGAGGCATTTGGGCCAGGTCACAGTCTACATTGCCCCCATAGCACCACAGTGGGTCCAGCTCCACAATGAATGTACACCTGGGATATGACTACAGTGGATCTCTGCTGGTGACCTGGTGAAAATAATATCTAAGAGACACCAGGGTCAAGTGCCAGCATACCTATGGTTGAGGTGCGGCCAAGATCAATGCCTACATAGGGTCACACGAGAGCTCGCACAGCACATGAAAGATGACATGCAGAGCACTCTCTGAGGAGAACATCCCCAGAGGAGCAACACTCAGTGGCTTCCCTCCCAGGGGGTGTGCACCAGTTCCACTAGATCAGCAGCACCACAGATCAGAGCAGAGCTCATTTCAGATCTGGACCTCTGCTCCACCAATCAGGAAGCAGAGCCCGCCACAGACAGTGACAGCCACAGAGGAAAGGCGAAGGGGCCCTCAGGATCCGGGCAGGCTCTGATCACAATAGTAACAATCAACCCCCTCTCAAGGGCATAAGGGCACAAGTCTCAGGACCACCTCACCCGCCAGGGAGCAAACACCATAGCAAGAGGAACTAGGATCTGCAGCCTGCAGAACAGAGACCACAAACACAGAACATTGGACAAGATGAGATGATAGAGGAGTATGGTGCAGAGGAGAAGTCAAGATAGAAACCTGCAGGAACAAGGAAGCGAGGAGAAGTTGAGCAGTGTAATGGTTAATTTTTGCTTTAAGTAATCAAATTTACAAACAAAATGTTTTCACAAATGCTAATGCCTACTAATTATTTAACCCACTTACCACTCATGTTATCTGAGCATGTTCTAATAGAGTCTAAAATAGTAAATGCTACTGACCTAGAACTAATCAGAAATAGATAGCAGAAACGATAAAGTCCTGGGATGTTTCACAACAAACAAGATAGATTTAATAAGGTAAAAGTTCTTAACAAATCACATGAGAAGTGAGACTTGAAAAATATGGTGAGAACACAGGGAACTCTACTCAATGCTCTGTGGTGACCTAGATGGGAAGGAAATCTCCTCAAGAAGGGAAATGTGTATATGTATCACTTATTCTTTCTGTATAGCAAACCTCACATAACATTGTAAAATAGCATTTTTGGAACAGAAAAATTTCTTCTTAAAGATTTCTCTATATAATCTATAAGCTTAATAGTGGAGAACAATCAGAAAAAACCACTGTGGGAAATGTTCTAAACTCCCATGTCAATAATCTCTTTAAAAACTCTGTGAGTTAAATAAATATATTAAAGCATTTTAGCATTAATGAATTGGGACAAATATACTTAACACATTTAATGTTAGTTCACATAAAAAAAGAGAAACTTTAACATAAAATTCAGATTTGCATTTTCTCATTTTAGTGAGGTGTCTTATGCAGTGAAGAAAGAAATTGAGTATGTTATTTCTAAGGTCATATGTGTAGTTTCCAGTGCACTGGAAATTATATGGTAGAAAACAAAAAACCTCTGTCCCCAGTATTCCTAGAAGTTTGGCAGTTTTTTCATAGCTCCACCCACACACTTCTGACTAGGGACAGAATCAGCACTTTTAAAAGGGCTTAATATAGTTACTCAGAAACATGCAGATTTTCTACAACCTCCCCAAAATGGACGAATTATCAGGTCATGCAGGTTGTTCCAGGCCAAGACAAGAATTTTGGTTCTAAGTGCAAGTATGAAAATTAATCACTAGAGAAAAATACACAAATGATAAAAAGAATCAGGAATGGGTCAGGAGATGACGCTCTATGACAGTGACAGAAATAAACCTAGGCTAATCCAAAATCGTCTCCACTGAAGCAGATTTTCTCAAACCACACGACAAAGTATGACTTCCTCCACAATGCTTGTCCCTCTCACCTGACTTATCTGCTTCATCCAAAGACACATACCTGGGTGTATGGCTGTCTCCATTCTCCTTACATCCCAGGGATCCTTCATTTGCTCCAGAAACTTGACCAGGTCCGGCTTAGAGACCACAAGACCTGTTCATCAGAAAAAGGAATGTGTGTTTTCTGAGATATTCATCAATTTCCAATCCAATATGTATTCAGGTGAGAGAGAAGACAAGGTAGAAAGTTAAAATAGCATAAAAAAAATGATTTCACCAAATAGTTTATTGGAAGCATCTTTAAAAGACAAATGCATCAAAATCAGATTCTGATATTATGCTCAAGTACTACTAAGGCAAAAGCAGGTAGTGGAGTTCTGGTTTTAAGAGGAGAGTGGCACTATTTGATACCACAGAACTTACAGAATTACCACCAACCTAGAATGAAGAATATGCAGGTCAAGAAGCAACAGTTAGAATTGTACATGGAACAGTTGACTAGTTGCAGATTGGGAAAGGAGTACATCAAGGCTGTACATGGCCACCCTGCTTATTTAATTTCTATGCAGAGTACATCATGCGAAATGCTGGGCTGGATGAATCACAACCTGGAATCAAGATTACCAGGAGAGATATCAACAACCTAAGATATACAGATGATATCACTCTAATGGCACAAATTGAAGAGGAACTAAAAAGGCTCTTGATGGGGGTGAAAGAGGAGAGTGAAAAAGCTGGCTTAAAACTCAACATTCAGAAAACTAAGATCATGGCATCCAGTCTCATCACTTCATGGCAAATAGATAGGGGAAAAGTGAAAACAGTGACAAATTTAATTTTGGGAGAGGGGTGGGCTCCAAAATTACTGCAGATGGTGACTGCAGCCATAAAATTAAAACATGCTTGCCCTTTGGAAGAAAAGCTATGACAAAGACAGCATATTAAAAAGCAGAGACATCACTTTGCCAACAAAGGTCAAAGGTATGGTTTTTTCAATAGTCATGTATGGATGTGATATTTGGAACATAAAGAAGGCTGAGCATCAAAGAATTGATGCCTTCGAACTGTGGTGCTGGAGAAGACTCTTGAGAGTCCCTTGGACAGCAAGGTGATCACACCAGTCCATCCTAAAGAAATCAACCCTGAATATTCATTGGAAGGACTGATGCTGAAGCTCCAATACTTCGGCCACCTGATGCGAAGAGCCAATTCATTGGAAAAGACCCTGATGCTGGGAAAGATTGAGGGCAGGAGAGGGAATGGCAGAAGATGAGATGGTTGAATAGCATTATTGACTCAGTGGATATGAATGTGAGCAAACTTTGGGAGTTAAAGAAGGCTAGGGAAGCCTGGCTTGCTGCATTCCACGGGACCGCAAAGAGTTGGACATCACTTAGCGACTGAACAACAAGGAGACAGGTTACATCAAGAAAGAAGGTTACTTTCCCCTGGAAAGTAGGGATCTTAACCTCTACTGGACAAAGCAGAAAATTCCAGGAAACATTGTAGAATGAAGGAACCAAAACCCTGAGGATACATAAGAGATTCTGGAAGCAAGTGATCCTCACCCAAGCAGGCCAGATTCCCGTAGTTCTCTAACATCACGTCCCTGTACAATTCCCGCTGACCGGGGTCCAGGCATTCCCACTCCTCTTGAGTGAAATCTATGGTCACATCCTGGAATGTCAGCAGCCCCTGAAATATAAAGGACATGAGCCACGTGGACCTGGGAAGACTTCCTAATGTGACCCAAGATGAAACCAGCAAGAGAAATCATTTTGATTTAGGAGAATGTCTGGTGTTACACAGGAATATAATTTTTATACTGCTGTATGTTCCACAGTATTTATAACCCCAGGAAAAGAGAATGAGACATGATCCACAGACCACTATAAAAACTATTCTGATCTGGAAGAAAAATTATAAAAGAATCACATCAACACTCACTTATCTATTTTTGAGAGTTGTACTCCTGTGACCCAGGATAAACTGTCTATCAAGGAAAGCATGTTAGTCACTCAGTCATGTCTGATTCTTTCAGACCCCATGGAGTGTAGCATGCCAGGCTTCTCTGTCCATGGGATTTTTCAGGCAAGAATACTGCAGTGAGTTGCCATTTCCTTCTCCAGGGGAATCTTCCCCACCAAGGGATTGGACCCGGGGCTCCCACACTGCAGGCAGATTCTTCACCATCTGAGCCACCAGGGAAGCCCCTTATCAAGGAAACAGGAAATATTTTTTAAAAGCATGATGCTCTGATCTAAGAATTCTGGAGTGGGGCCAATGTGCCACATTTTTAACAAGCTTATTTTAACTAGTAATATTGAAAATTCTGATACATGAATGACCGTTTTGAATAGCAAAGACATAGACCGCTAAGGTAAGAATTGATACTTAACATTGAATTTTAAGTGTTTCACAAAACTGACAGGTCTGATACAATAGTACCCATAGCAGCAATAATCCTTTCAACTATTTAGTATATACTATATGTCTTTCTAAAAGTTTTTACAGGGTCTTGAATGCATCACATAAATAATATAAAATCAACAACATTGTTGTTCCACCGTTTTGCAAATATTTTGTCAAACATTCATTAAATGACAGATCTTGAATTTTGCTTCAGTTTATGTGAACTAAAATTTAACTGGTAAAACACAAATACACAGAGACAACATTAAAGAAAGTGTATAGGAGTTTTTCTAGGGTCTTCCCTGGTAGTCTTAGCTCCCAAGTCAGGGGGCTGGGTTCAGTCCCTTGTTAGAGAACTAGATGCCACACCCACAGCTAAAGTTTGCCTGCTGCAACAAAGTCTCCCACATGGCTTCAAGATTCTGCAGGCTACAACCAAGACACAACTCAGTCAAACATAAATACGTGTATTTTTTTAAGAAGAACTTTATATAACTGGGGAGAATACCAAAACAAGGGAAAAAAATAATTTTAACATTTTCCTGCATACAGACATATATTAAAATGAGACTACATACTGTCTAAGAGTATTAAGGAAAAGCTAACATTAGAAAACTAAGATGACGGCATCTGGTCCCATCACTTCATAGCAAATAGATGGGGAAAGAGTGGAAACACTGGCTGACTTTATTTTTGGTGGCTTCAAAATCACTGTAGATGGTGACTGCAGCCACGAAATTAAAAGACGCTTACTCCTTGGAAGGAAAGTTATGACCAACCTAGACAGCATATTAAAAAGAAGAAACATTATTCTGTCCACAAAAGTCCGTCTAGTCAAGGCTATGGTTTTTCCAATAGTCATGTATGGATGTGAGAGTTGGGCTATAAAGAAGGCTGAGCACAGAAGAATTGATGCTTTTGAACTGTGGTGTTGGAGAAGACTCTTGAGAGTCCCTTGGACTGCAAGGAGATGCAATCAGTCCATCCTAAAGGAAATCAGTCTGGAAGTTCATTGGAAGGACTGATGTTCAAGCTGAAACTCCAATATTTTGGCCATCCGATGCGAAAAACTGACTCATTTGAAAAGACCCTGATGTTGGGAAAGATTGAAGGCAGGAGAAGGGGACGACAAAGGATGAGATGGTTAGATGGCATCACTGACTCAATGGACATGAGTTTGGGTAAACTCCAGGAGTTGGTGATGTACAGGGAGACCTGGAGTGCTGCGGTTCATGGGGTCGCAAAGAGTCAGACACGAATGAGCGACTGGACTGAACTGAACTGATTCATGTTCAGTTCAGTTCAGTTCAGCAGAGTTCATTCATATTCATGTCAATAAAATCGATATTCATGTCAATAAAATAAGTTCAGTTCAGTTCAGCTCAGTCATTCATATTCATGTCAATAAAATTGAGATTCTTTTTAATGGGTTAAAATATATACATCTACTTGTGGATGATATTCTTTGTATATTTTAAATACACTAGGGTGCAAACATATACAATGGTATATGATAAATTAGAGCTCTTGGTTCTGAAACTTTAATTTCTTGAAAAACTGGATCATTTTATTGAGCTGTATCTTAGACATTCAACACAGGTGAAAACACATTAGCACCAATAAGATTGTTGCAAATATTTTGATAAAAAAATTCAAAGATGTGAGTAAGACTTTGTCTCTGATATGAGCGTGGAGTGTACTGGAAACATCACACTTGGGCTTGAGTGATGAAAACTCCCACTCCCAAAACCCAGTATCTATCCTTAACACAGTGAGTGAGTGTTCATTTTCCGAAGCAAAGAGAAACCAAGAAGATGTGGAGTGTCTCCATTAACTGAGGGTTTTCACATGTTCCTCATTCCCTTGTCTAAAGACAGAGGGGGAAAAAAAATGAACTCTATAGCCTGATAATCTCAGAGAAATCACCAGAGCCAGTGGACATCATCTGTCATGGTGTAAATGGATCACAGGGAAGATGCACTATCAGAACCTGGGCATTTCGGAAAAAAATAAGGAATTTATAGCTTGAACCTGACATAAAAAATATCAGTGTTATGCAAAATTCATTTCATATATACTTACTCTGTTTTGTATCCTTACAATGTTGTCACGCAAGTGTATGTTCCTCGGTTCTTTGTCTCGTCACAACAAAAATTTGGAGTTACGGACATTAAAGCCCCTTGGTGGGTCATGGCTCTCGGAGGACAGACCCTGTTATAGCTCTTAAATAAATCAGTGTTACAGCTCTATTTATTTAGATAATACCCGGAAAATCCATCTTTGAGTTGTGAGGACATGTCGATCCCAAGACACAAAAAGAAGATCGCCCCATCGAGTGGGAGAGAGAGAGAGAAGGAAGAGGGCTTTGGCTCCTGTTTTTATCTGTTTCTCTGCCCCTGGGCCTGTCTTATGTAAATCGGGCCTAGGCAGGCGCGTTTTTTCTTTTACCTGAGGTTCTCACTCCAGTCCCTAGGACCATCCTTTGTTCTATTTTCGCGGGCTTCCCCTTCCAGGTCTTTTAGCCACCTCCATTTTGGACTCTTTTTCCCTATTCTAACTACCTAACAATGTGTTTAACTACTAAGTCTTAGCATTACAGAGGACAGTATCTCCTAGTTTTCTTTTTATTTCTGAGCATTTTGTGAAAAATTCTGGATCACTGAGTTTATTCAATATATAAGGGCATTCTCTAACTCCTAAAAAGCTGAAATTGCATCCCCATGTAAACTCATCATGGCATTTCCCCTAGTTCCCTAAGATCCCAACACCGAACCACATCCCAGTGCAAATCTTGGATACCAGTGCCTCTCACAAAGGGAATATATTCAGCAGTTGAAAGTCGCTAATTCATGCTGAGAATTCATCATGCTCCGTAGAAAGCCAGGATACACACAAGAGAGACAAGATTCTGGGACTCAAGGAAGAAGTGGTCTAAAGAGCCAGGCTTCACTATGATAAGAAGAAAAGGAAAAAATAAAGAAGTTGATAACAGACACGCAGGCAGAAAAGTTAGAAGCAGAGAACTAAAGGTGTGCAGGTTCTCAGTCCAGGCATTTCAGGAAGAAAAGCAGACACAGCCCCACACCCGGGACAGGACACGTACCTGAGAAGCTGCCATTTCCTCCTCTTCTTCCTCCTGCTCTGCGTCTTCTCTGGGGATGTTACGTCGCAAACTCACATCTGCATCTTGAGAAAATACCTTCAAAGGCATCCATGCAGCTGTTTAACCTGCAACTGCTGCAGGGAAAGAGAAGAAAAAGTTTTCCTGTTTCCCTCACCCTTTTCTGATCTCCTCGACTTTCTGTGTTCCCAATCTGTAGTGGGGAATCAAGACTAACCTGATAATGCTAATCACATCCTGGTGCTCTACACTATTTGCAGATCGTCTGGGCTAGTTCTTCTCCTTCCTTTTCGAGTTACAGAGAACAGTTCTCGAGAGACAGTGGGCCCTCCTTCTGTACTACCGGACCCACCCTAGGAGGGTTGTGAAAGAAATGTAAGAGGAAGACCCGCATTCAGAGCCCTGAGGGGAAAGCTCACACCTGAGACCTCAGGAAGGGAGGGTTTAGGGAGGGAACTTCTAGAAACAAAGAAGGTCAACCTGATTCCCTGGGGAGGGGCTCTTTCTAGGATGGGTGTGGTGGTCCAGAGCCTGCCTGTACCCTTGGGGGCTGGGAGGGGAGAGGTGAGTGTTTGGTGGGAATCACCTGGGAGTCTTGGGTTCCTGCCAGGCTTTACTTGCAGAATTCTTCCCAAAGGTCTCCCCTGTCCTTAGTTTTGTTCACCCCCCTCTGCAGCCTGGGGACACAGGTTTTCACAAAATGATTCGCTTTCTGACCACCTCTCTGCAGGTGTCTCACCTCCAACTTCAGAGACCAAGAGCCTGGAGGCACTTCCATCCCCGCTTTCTTGGAGAAGAAACCAGGGGCAGCAGGAGGCCTGGCGAGCTGCAGTCCAGGGCGACTGAGCACCTGGACTGAACTGAACTGAACTGAGCTGGACACACTAGGTTCACAGTGCATATGGGCGGAGTCTAATGCCTCTGAAAACAATGCCCTAAATGCTATCTGATGACCAACCAAGGAAGTAATGATCGGTGTTGTCATACGTTACATTAAACATGAATAAACACCTGAAAATGTTGTTGGTTTACTTCCTGTGTGTTTTCCTAGGTTTTATGAATCAACTGCTACAGGTCGTTGTCTGCTTCATTTAGAGAGCTCTATTTTCCCACATCTTTAAAGCATAATGACCAAGGAAAAATTAAAGATAGATGCATATTCATCTTTCTCATATTATATATTCTAAAAAATATTCAGTCTGCATTCACCAGTACCAACTTTGTAAAAGATTTATTTCACTGCAGATTTGAGAATATAGTATAGACATTTCCCATATACCTGTTGTTCCCACATGTGGACAATCTCCCTACTTAGCTTTCCCCACCAGAGTGAGCATTTGTTACCACTGCTGAATCTACGTGGGCAGTAAATAGATAAACTCTCTAGTTTAACCCTCTGTTCCTGTTTTAGGAATGTGCACTCCATACCTCTAGATAAATGTTTAATAACGTGTGTCCATCATGACAGTTGAACACAAATTATTTCATGGTCCTGAAAGTTCTCTAGACTTAGGATATTCATAGTCCCTCCTTTGAATCCCACAGTAATCATGGACCTTTTCAATCTCTTCTATATTTCTTACTAGATTCCCAGGTGACTGAGTGGTAAGGAATCTGCCTGCTGATACAGGTCATCGAGGTGATGTGGGTTCGATCTCTGGGTCTGGAAGATCCCCTGGAGGAAGAGATGGCAACCCACTCCAGTATCCTTTCCTGGGAAATGTATGGACAGAGGTGAGCATGGCAGGCTACAGCCCCTAGGATCACAGATACTCAGACACAACTGAGCACACAAATGAACATTTACCTACACCAGAAAGTCTTATTGTAAAAATCCTACTTTTTGTATCATTTTCAAATGGGCTTCTTTCACTTAGTAATGAAGGAGGAAACAGACAGAGCTGGACTCCATCTTAGACCAGGTTGTGAGCATTAGGCTAAAGGCATGGTCATCCTCCCAGTGGACTATGAACCTTGTGCCCTGGTGTCTGTAGAAATGGCATACCAATGGAAAATCAGATCCCCCCTCCTGCTCCCCCATGAAAGAGCCTCAGGACTTGTACTTGGACTCTGTTGCCTAAAAGAATATGTTAATCATCTCTGTAACAGAACAAAGTGGTAAATTCCATTCTGTTTATTGGGATATGACCACAGGCCTGTTGATAAATATCCACTGTTTATTCAGTCCTGTGACACATGAATCATGGGTTAACTTTGATCCTATCTCTCTTTCACCTTGTCCAGACTAGTTTCAAGGAGTTGGGGAGGTGGGTTTGAGCAAGTACACTTAGAGTATATAAAGTTTTCTCAAAAATTGTTCGGGGTCCTTGCTAAGAGGAGACTCTGCCTTGGCCCCGGCGGTGTAATAAACTGCACTCCAATATCTGCATTGTCCTTCTGAGTCAGTTTGTTTCCCAGAACGCATGGCTAGAACAGTAAAATGTGTGGAATGATTGTCAATGAATTTTATGCCTTGAAAGCTTAACATGCAAAAGCTTAAGAACTACATCTGCGCCTATATTCCTGCTCAGTAAATAAGTTCATCAATACCATTTTTGAAATTCTGTACATATCTGTTAAGACAATATTTGCACAAATATAGAGATCAGACGTGGACACAGCAGGAGAAGAAGAGGGGGACCAATTGAAAGGGTACCACTGACATATATACACCACCATGAATAAAATGTTGGAGAAGACTCTTGAGAGTCCCTTGGACTGCAGGGAGATCCAACCAGTCCATCCTAGAGGAAATCAGTCCTGATATTCATTGGAAGGACTGATGTTGAAGCTGAAACCTCAATACTTTTGCCATCTGATGTGAAGAAGTGACTCATTTGAAGAGCCCCTGACGCTGGGAAAGATTGAAAGTGGGAAGAGAAGGGGCCGACAGAGGATGAGGTGGTTGGATGGCATCACTGACTCAATGGACATTAGTTTGAGCAAGCTCCAGGAGTTGGTGATGGAGAGGGACACCTGGCGTGCTGCACTCCATGGGGTCGCAGAGTCAGACACGACTGAGCAACTAAACTGAACTGATGGTTAAAATAGGTAGCTGGTGGGAAGCTGCTGTTTGCCACAGGGAGCTCAGCTTGGTGGTCTGTGCTGAGTAGAGGGGTGAAACGAAGACCACGGGAGGGAGGGGCAAGAGGGAGATTTATGTATACTTACGGCTGATTGACGATGTCATACAACACAAACTAACACAATATTGTAAAGCAATTATATTCCAATAAATATATATATATATGTCTCAAAAGGGAAAAAAAAGCTGAACAGACTCGTCACCCGGTGGTAGAGAATCCATCTGACAGTGCAGGAGACAAGGGCCTCATCCCCGGTCCAGGAATACTCCACATGCTGTGGGGAGACTAACCCTGTGCCCCACAGCTGCTGAGGCTGGGTGGGGCAGCTTGCTCTTTTCCATGGGCAGGAGGCAAAAGAAAGATGCTCACAACCGCTAAAGAATAAGAAATGCAGAACAAAGCTACAGTGATGTATGACCTCATGCCAGTCAGAAGAACAATGAGCAAAAAGCCCACTAATAATATCATAAACGATGAAGGGGTTTGGAGATAAAGGAACCTCCGACATGGCTGGAGGGAATATAAGCTGTGGCAGTCACGTGGGTAGACCATGTGGAAGTTCCTTAAAAACATAACCGACTGACATTTAAGGAAATGAATTCCATGAAAAGTAGACAAAACAGATTAATCAACAAATTGACAAGTTTTATAGTTTTTAGTAAATCAACTGCAATTCAGATATGACCAGTTTTGATCTAGCATTTCTAAATTCTCTAAGTTAAATGTGTAAGAATACACATACACTCACATATTCCTTCTTGGTTTTCTCATTGCTAACATGTGTATTTTCAGATATTTATATCTTGTATTCAATGTGTGTTATATAAATTATATTATGTATATATCTTCAGATATTTATATACTGCATTCAAAGTATGCCAAAGCCATGAGAAAACAGTTCCTTTAAGCCTTACAAGACACATGTGCTAAGATTTATACAGGGTCAGATTTTATACATCTTGGTTTAGAATTTTCGCATCATGGCTTTTGATTATTCTTTTTGTGACTTTGTTAAACTTCCATTTGCTTAAATGTGCCCCTGAAAAGTTTTAGCTAACAGAAGAACAAAGGACAATTGCACCAGGTGAGTTTATGACTCTAGGTCCTCAGAGAATTCACAGCAAGCCTTGAGGGCCCCTGAGGAAGGTCAAGGCTAGAACCAGGCAGAGAAAATTCCAGTACTTGGGGTTCAGACGTGACCCTGGGTGAAGTGCTGTGGGCCCCACAGGCTGAGTGTGGAGGGGTCCATTCAAAGAAAGACAAGCAGCATTCTGGTGAGGTCTGAGTGTATCACTGAAGGGGGGGCCTGTGCAGTAGACCCTGGGGTTCAGCAAGACTGTTGGTCCGAAGGAAGGGGTCATCTAGTACAGGTGCTCACAGGACTGGTTGGTGTGAGTTCAAGGACCTGCAGGCTGTCTGCTCCCCAGACAGACGCTGAGGCAGCAACTGCATCGAGCAGTTCAGGGGAGCATTCAACAGCACTCTGTATGATCCTTCTTATTAGAACCACCACGATGTCCAAGTAGATAAAAATGGGAGTGGAGATACAACATAGAAATGGTGGGAAATATATGAAGTTATGAGAGATTTAACGGCAGTAAGGAACTAATTTCTACAGATGTCATCCCCCTGTCCTTCAAATACTTTATCATTAGGTTACCTTTCCTGCAACCTGAAATAGGTGGGAGAGGTTAATGCTGGTGGTGCATTAATTCTTCATTCATTCCACATCAATTGTAACACTGAAAAACCATTCACTTTTATTAATTAACATACATTAATTTTACACAGATGGAATAAAACCTTTTACAATTGTTTTTTGATCCTTGATTAAAATACATATTACAAGCTTCTAAAAACTTTCCTGTTTCTCTGATGAAAGGATCTGAGAATGTAATGTATATGATTTACAAAATGGAGGCTAATTTAGTAAACATGGATGGACATTAATTATATTAATATGACTTTTCCAGAAAGAGTTTTCTGTACTTACATCAGATAGAAGAGAAGGTGTCCCTACTTCAAGCCTGCCAGATAATATGCATGATTTCTCTATATTGCTGTTATCAAAATACCTTAGATTTTCATGAACTATCTTTGTTTTATGATTAAAAAGCAACTGACATAATTATTGAAAACTTAGAGCAAACTTCTGTCTTACTTTGAATTCTTTCCTGAACAGTTACATCATGGTGACCACTGAGGTGTTTGACATCAGTGAGAAATACCTCCATTCAGAGCTTTAGTGTGTATATAACATGACTATGTTCTTAATCTTATAAATTGGAGAATAAATGTAAATGATTCCCACTTAATATAGAAGGGCTTCTCTTACCATTTGGCAACAACCATCAACAACGTAAGTTCATATATACAATAGAAACAAATCACAAAATGTAGTAATTTCAGAATTGAATTACATTCGTTTTGGTTCCTTAATAATCTCAAATAACGTTAACATAAACAGGGATACATTAATAATAATTATACCTCTGCAAATATCCACCCCTTCATCTTGTGATCCATACTAACATATCAATTTTGTATGTGTTTTACTTATGGAATACTTGCTACAGTGTTTCTGCTGAGAGTAATTCAACAAAAGTGGTACTAATGACATGCTTTCTAGGATGAATTCTCTGGTATTGAGTTACATTTGATGTTTGATTAAGCAGTTTTCTACATTTTTCTATTTCATTCATGTATCTTTCCAAAGAAAACACTCATTTTTTCAAAACTGTATATTGAGGACAAACTTTTTTTTTTTTTTAATCACCGATTCATTTCTAGGCTTTCTCGGCAGTATGAATTCTCTGATTGTGAGTGAGGTGATGGCTGTGAGGAAATCCTTTGCCACATTCCTTACATTTCTAACATTTCTCTGCAGCATGAACTCTCTGATGTCGAGAAAGACCTGAACTCTGGGAAAAGGCTTTGCCACAGTCCGTACATTTATAAGGTCTCTCCCCAGTATGGATTCGTTGATGTTGAGTAAGAAATGAATAATGGTTAAAGGCTTTGCCACATTCTGTACATTTATAAGGTCTTTCCCCGGTATGGATTCGCTGATGTTGAGTTAAATTTGAACTCTGCTTAAAAGCCTTGCCACATGCTGTACATTTATAAGGTCTCTCCCCACTATGGATTCGTTGATGTCGAGTGAGAAAAGAATAACGGATAAAGGCTTTGCCACATGCTGTACATTTATGAGGTCTCTCCCCAGTATGGATTCGTTGATGTTGAGTTAAAGTTGAACTCTGGTTAAAAGCCTTGCCACATGCTGCACATTTATAAGGTGTCTCCCCAGTATGAATTTGTTGATGTCGAGTAAGAAGTGAATAATTGATAAAGGCTTTGCCACATTCTGCACATTTATAAGGTGTCTCCCCAGTATGGATTCGTTGATGTTGAGTAAGAAGTGAATAATTGATAAAGGCTTTGCCACATGCTGTACATTTATATGGTCTCTCCCCAGTATGGATTCGCAGATGTGGAGTTAAAGCTGAACTTTGCTTAAAAGCCTTGCCACATGCTGTACATTTATAAGGTCTCTCCCCAGTATGGGTTCGCTGATGTTGAGTTAAACTTGAAATCTGGTTAAACGCCTTGCCACATGCTGTACATTTATAAGGTCTCTCCCCAGTATGGATTCGCTGATGTTGAGTTAAAGTTGAACTCTTCTTAAAAGCCTTCCCACATGCTGTACATTTATAAGTTCTCTCCCTGGTATGAATTTGCTGATGTTGAGTAACACATGAACAGCAGTTAAAGCCTTTGCCACATTCTGTACATTCGTATGGTTTCTGCCCAGTATGGATTCGCAGATGTTCAGTTAAATATGAACTCTGATTAAAGGTTTGGCCACATGTTGAACATTTGAAATCTTTCCTTCCTGTATGAATTTTCCTATGTCTACTTAGATTTGGTGAGTTACTAAAGACTTTTCCACATGTATTACACTTGCAGTGTTTCTGCTTACTCTGAATATTCTGCTGTTGAATAAGTTTTGAAGACTGGTTAAAAACTTTACCATAATCATAACAATTATAAGTCTTCTCTCCAACATCAATACTCTTATAAGTATTAATAGTAAGATTTGAGCTTTGATAAAATATATCCCTACACTTATTATGTTCAGAATTCTCATCTGAAAATTGATGTCCCTGTTCTTTCACTATATATGAAACTTGGTCAACATTATGCCCAGTTTCATTGCATGAAGAGCTTCTCATTCCATCATGCATACTCTTGTAATTATTGGGGGTAGAGCTCCTGCTTAAGGCATTACTCATTTTGTTACACTTCTAAAGTTGTTCAACACTAATTATACCTCTATATGTATTGAACAATGATGGCTGAGTAAGGTCTCTCCCATTATTATCACCATTACAGATTTTGGAACAAGGAGACAGTAGTTCCTGGTTGAAGAACAAGAAATCCTTGTTAAAGGATCCCTCAAATTGATTGTATTGGGAATTTCCCCCCTCATGTTTAAGTTTCTGGTTTCCAGACATGTTTGAATGTATATTTAATAGACAGCTATGCTCAGAGTATAGGTTTGAATGAGCATTTGCAGTAGAGACTAGATGACCTTCCAGATTTTCCACATTTCCCTTCAGAGAACATGTATGTTTCAAGAGATGATGAGGATCTTTGCTGACAAATATACGCTTAACTTCAAATGTTGATGACTGAAATTCATCATCTGAAATTGGTTTTTCCTTATTTGATTCACATCCTTGATTTCTTTTGGCGGAAATGTTTACTTTATGGGAAACTGTACCAACTTGGTTGTGTCCATCATAACATGCTCTCCGCTCTTTATATGCCCTCATAGATTCCCAGTCCTTGGTTAAATGTAAATTTCTAAGGTGAAATCTTTCATATATTCCTAGCTTTGCCGTTGGGAGTAAATCTTCTAAGCCTGGCTTTTGGGTCCTCAAACCCTGGGTGTCGTGAGAAGACACAGCTGAAAGATACCAAATAATAAGTAATTCTACTTACTATTCTTGGGGAATAGAGTTTACAATTTACTTAAAATTGGCATACACTTGGCTAGATTAAGCCTAAGACCGAGATAGAAGGAGTTAAGATGGCAGAGGATTCGGAAGACGTGGAGAATACCCATGGTTCAGGTGGGGCCAAGATCAATGCCAACACAGGGTCACACGAGAGCTCGCACAGCACATGAAAGATGACATGCAGAGCACTCTCCGAGCAGAACATCCTCAGAGGAGCAACACTCAGTGGCTTCCCTCCCAGTGGGTGTGCTCCAGTCCCACTAGATCAGAAGCACCACAGATCAGAGCAGAGCTCATTTCAGATCTGGGGTCTCTGCTCCACTAATCAGGAAGCAGACCCCCCACAGACAGTGACAGCCACAGAGGAAAGGCGAAGGGGCCCTCAGGATCCGGGCAGGCTCTGGTCAGAATAGTAACAATCAACCCCCTCTCAAGGGCATAAGGGCACAAGTCTCTGGACCACCTCACCCACCAGGGAGCAGACACCAGAGCAAGAGGAACTAGGATCTGCAGCCTGCAGAAGAGAGACCACAAACACAGAACATTGGACAACATGAGATGACAGAGGAGTATGGTGCAGAGGAGAAGTCAAGATAGAAACCTACAGGAACAATGAAGCGAGGAGCAGTTGAGCAGTGTCATGAGTAATTTTTGCTTGAAGTAATCAAATTTACAGACAAAACATTTTCACAAATGCTAATGCCTACTTATTATTTAACCCACTTACCACTCATGTTGTTATCGGAGCATGTTCTAATAGAGTCTAAAATAGTAAATGATATTGACCTAGAACTAATCAGAAATAGACGGCATAAATGATAAAGTCCTGGGATGTTTCATAAAAAACAAGATAGATTTAATAAGCTAAGAGTTCTTAACAAATCAAATGAGAAGTGAGACTTGAAAAATATGGTGAGAACACAGGGAACTCTACTCAATGCTCTGTGGTGACCTAGATGGGAAGGAAATCTAATCAAGAAAGGAAATGTGTATGTGTATCACTTATTCTTTCTGTATAGCAAAACTAACATAACATTGGAAAATAGCATTTTTGGAACAGAAAAATTTCTTCTTAAAGATTTCTCTATATAATCTATAAGCTTAATAGTGAAGAACAATCAGAAAAAAGCACTGTGGGAAATGTTCTAAACTCCCACGTCAATAATTTCTTTAAAAAGTCTGTGAGTTAAATAAATATATTAAAGCATTTTAGCATTAATGAATTGGGACAAATATACTTAACACATTTAATGTTAGTTCATATAAAAAAAGAGAATCTTTAACATAAAATTCAGATTTGCATTCTCTCATTTCAATGAGGTGTCTTATGCAGTGAAGAAAGAATTTGACTATGAAATTTCTAAGGTCATATGTGTAGTTTCCAGTAGACTGGAAATTATATGGTAGAATTCAAAAAACATCTGTCCCCAGTATTCCTACAAGTTTGGCAATTTTTTCACAGCTCCACCCACACACTTCTGAGTAGGGACAGAATCAGCACTTTTAAAAGGGCTTAATATAGTTACTCAGAAATATGCAGATTTTCTAAAACCGCCCCAAAATGGATGAGTTATCAGGTCATAGAGGTTGTTCCAGGCCAAGACAAGTATTTTGGTTCTAACTGTAAATATGAAAATTAATCACTGGAGAAAAATACACAAATGATGAAAAGAATCAGGAATGGGTCAGGAGATGACGCTCTATGACAGTGACAGAAATAAACCTAGGCTAATCCAAAATCATCTCCACTGAAGCAGATCTTCTCAAACCACACGACAAAATATGACTTCCTCCCCAATGCTTGTTCGTCTCACCTGACTTATCTGCTTCATCCATAGACACATACCTGGGTGTATGGCTGTCTCCATTCTCCTTACATCCCAGGGATCCTTCATTTGCTCCAGAAACGTGACCAGGCCCGGCTTAGAGACCACTAGACCTGTTCATCAGAAAAAGGAATATGTGTTTTCTGAGATATTCATCAATTTCCAATCCAATATGTATTCAGGTGAGAGAGAAGTCAAGGTAGAAAGTTAAAATAGCATTAAGAAAAAGAATTTCACCAAATAGTTTTTTGGAAGCATCTTTAAAAGACAAATGCATCAGAATCAGATTCTGATATTATGCTCAAGTACTACTAAGGCAAAAGCAGTTAGTGGAATTCCGGTTTTAAGAGGAGAGTGGCACTATTTGATACCACAGAACTTACAGAATTACCACCTAAATGGTAAACCTAAAATGAAGTATACAAAGGTCAAGAAGCAACAGATGGAATCGTACATGGAACAGTTGACTGGTTGCAGATTGGGAAAGGAGTACATCAAGACCGTACATTGACACCCTGCTTATTTAATTTCTATGCAGAGTACATCTTGTGAAATGCTGGGCTGGATGAATCACACCCTGGAATCAAGATTACCAGGAGAGATATCAACAACCTCAGATAGACACATGATATCACTCTAATGGCAGAACTTGAAGAGGAACTAAAAAGCCTCTTGATGGGGGTGAAAGAGGAGAGTGAAAAAGCTGGCTTAAAACTCAACATTCAGAAAACTAAGATCATGGCATCCAGTCTCATCACTTCATGGCAAATAGATAGGGGAAAAGTGACAGATTTAATTTTGGGATGGGGCGGGGGCTCCAAAATTACTGCAGATGGTGACTGCAGCCATGAAATTAAAAGATGCTTGCCTTTTGGAAGAAAAGCTATGAGAAAGACAGCATATTAAAAGCAGAGACATCACTTTGCCAACAAAGGTCAAAGGTATGGTTTTTTCAATAGTCATGTATGGATGTGGTATTTGGAACATAAAGAAGGCTGAGCATCAAAGAATTGATGCCTTCGAACTGTGGTGCTGGAGAAGACTCTTGAGAGTCCCTTGGTCAGCAAGGAGATCACACCAGTCAATTCTAAAGAAATCAACCCTGAATATTCATTGGAAGGACTGATGCTGAAGCTCCAATACTTCGGCCACCTGATGCGAAGAGCCAATTCATTGGAAAAGACCCTGATGCTGGGAAAGATTGAGTACAGGGGAAGGGAGTGGCAGAAGATGAGATGATTGAATAGCATTATTGACTCAGTGGATATGAATGTGAGCAAACTCTGGGAGTTAAAGAAGGCTAGGGAAGCCTGGCTTACTGCATTCCACAGGATCGCAAAGAGTTGGACATGACTTAGCGACTGAAGAACAAGAAGGCAGGTTATATCAAGAAAGAAGGTTACTTTCCCCTAGAAAGTAGGAATCTTAACCTCTACTGGACAAAGCAGAAAATTCCAGGAGACATTCTAGAATGAATGAACCAAAACCCTGAGATTTTTGGAATTTTGGGGTTTTTGAGGGATTGTATAAGCGAGTGATCCTCACCCAAGCAGGCCAGATTCCCGTAGTTCTCTAACATCACGTCCCTGTACAATTCCCGCTGACCGAGGTCCAGGCATTCCCACTCCTCTTGAGTGAAATCTATGGTCACATCCTGGAATGTCAGCAGCCCCTGAAATATAAAGGACATGAGCCACGTGGACCTGGGAAGACTTCCTAATGTGACCCAAGATGAAACCAGCAAGAGAAATGGTTTTGATTTAGGAGAATGTCTGGTGTTACACAGGAATATAATTTTTATACTGCTGTATTTTCCACAGTATTTCTAACCCCAGGAAAAGAGAATGAGATATGATCCACAGACCACTATAGAAACTATTCTGATCTGGAAGAGAAATTATAAAACAATCCCATCAACACTGACTTATCTATTTTTGAGAGTTGTACTCCTGTGACCCAGGATAAACTGTCCATCAAGAAAAGCATGTTAGTCACTCAGTCATGTCTGATTCTTTCCGACCCCATGGACTGTAGCATGCCAGGCTTCTCTGTCCATGTGATTTTTCAGGCAAGAATACTGCAGTGAGTTGCCATTTCCTTCTCCATGGGAATCTTCCCCACCAGGGGATCGGACCCGGGTCTCCCACATTGCAGGCTGATTCTTCACCATCTGAGCTACCAGGGAAGCCCCCTATCAAGGAAACAGGAAATATTTTTAAAAAGCATGCTCTGATCTAAGAGTTCTGGAGTGGGGCCAATGTGCCACATTTTTAACAAGCTTATTTTAACTAGTAATGTTCAAAATTCTGACACATGAATGACCGTTCTGAAAAGCAAAGAGGTTGACCAGTAAGGTAAGAACTTATACTTAACATTGAATTTTAAGTGTTTTACGAAATTGACAGGTCTGACAGAATAGTACCCATAGCAGCAATCATCCTTTCAACTATTTAGTATATACTATATGTCTTTCTAAAAGTTTTTACAGGGTCTTGAATGCATCACATAAATAATATAAAATCAACTACATTGTTGTTCCACCGTTTTGCAAATATTTTAACAAACATTCATTAAATGACAGATCTTGAATTTGCTTCAGTTTATCTGAACTAAAATTTAACTAGTAAAACACAATTACCCATGGACAACACTAAAGAAAGTGTATATGAGTTTTTCTAGGGTCTTCCCTGGTGGTCTTAGCTCCCAAGTCAGGAGGCTGGGTTCAGTCCCTTGTCAGAGAACTAGATGCCACACCCACAGCTAAAGTTTGCCTGCTGCAACAAAGTCTCCCACATGGCTCCAAGATTCTGTAGGCTACAACCAAGACAAAACTCAGGCAAACATAAATACGTGTATTTTTTAAGAAGAACTTTATATAACTGGGGAGAATACCAAAACAAGAAAAAGAGAAACATTTTCATGCATACAGACATATATATTAAAATGAGACTATATACTTACAAAGAGTATTAAGGAGAAGCTAACATTCAGAAAACTAAGATGATGGCATCCGGTCCCATCACTTCATGGCAAATAGATGGGGAAAGAGTGGAAACACTGGCTGACTTTTTTTGGGGGGCTCCAAAATCACTGCAGATGGTGACTGCAGCCACGAAATTAAAAGATGCTTACTCCTTGCAAGGAAAGTTATGACCAACCTAGGCAGCATATTAAAAAGCAGAAACATTACTTTGTCCACAAAGGTCCGTCTAGTCAAGGCTATGAATTTTCCAGTAGTCATGTATGGATGTGAGAGTTGGACTATAAAAAAAGCTGAGCAGAGAAGAATTGCTGCTTTTGAAATGTGGTGTTGGAGGACTCTTGAGAGTCCCTTGGACTGCAAGGAGATGCAATCAGTCCATCCTAAAGGAAATCAGTCTGGATGTTCATTGGAAGGAAGGATGTTCAAGCTGAAACTCCAATATTTTGGCCATCTGATGTGAAAAACTGACTCATCTGAAAAGACCCTGATGCTGGGAAAGATTGAAGGGAGGAGGAGAAGGGGACGACAGAGGATGAGATGGTTAGATGGCATCACTGACTCAATGGACATGAGTTTGGGTAAAGTCCAGGAGTTGGTGATGGACAGGGAGACCTGGAGTGCTGCGGTTCATGGGGTCGCAAAGAGTCAGACACTAATGAGCGACTGAAATGAACTGATTCATGTTCAGTTCAGTTCAGTTCAGCAGAGTTCATTCATATTCATGTCAATAAAATCGATATTCATGTCAATAAAATCAGTTCATGTTCAGTTAATCGAGATTCTTTTTAATGGGTTAAAATATATACATCTGCTTGTGGATGATATTCTTTGTATATTTTAAATACACAAGGGTGCAGACATATACAATAGTATGAGATAAATTAGAGCTCTTGGTTCTGAAACTTTAATTTCTTGAAAAACTGGATCATTTTATTGAGCTGTATCTTAGACATTCAACACAGGTGAAAACAGACTAGCACCAATAGGATTCTTGCAAATATTTTTATAAAAAAATGCAAAAATGTGAGTAAGACTTTGTCTGTGATATGAGCGTGGAGTGTACTGGAAACATCACACTTGGGCTTGAGTGATGAAAACTCCCACTCCCAAAACCCAGTATCTATCATCAACACAGTGAGTGTTCATTTTCCAAAGCAAAGAGAAACCAAGAAGATGTGGAGTTTCTCCATTAACTGTGAGGGTTTTCACATGTTCCTCATTCCATTTTTCCACAGCCTTGTTTAAAGACAGAGGGAAAGAAAAACGAACTCTATAGCCTGATAATCTCAGAGAAATCACCAGAGCCAGTGGACATCATCTGTCATGGTGTAAATGCACGGCAGATGCACTATCAGAACCTGGGCATTTCGGAAAAAATAAGGAATTTATAACTTGAAGTGACATAAAAAATATCAGTGTTATGCAAAATTCATTTCATATATACTTCCTCTGTTTTGTATCCTAACAATGTTGTCACGCGAGTGTATGTTCCTGGGTTCTTTGTCTCATCACAACGAAAATTTGGAGTTACGGACATTAAAGCCCCTTGGCGGGTCACAGCTCTCGGAGGACAGACCATGTTATAGCTCTTAAATAAATCAGTGTTACAGCTCTATTCATTTAGATAATAGCCGGAAAATCCATCTTCGAGTTGTGAGGACAGGTCGATCCAAAGACACGAAGAGAAGATCGCCCCATCGCGCGGGAGAGAGAGAGAGAGAGAAAAGGAAGAGGGCTTTGGCTCCTGTTTTTATCTGTTTCTCTGCCCCTGGGCCTGTCTTATGTAAATCGGGCCTAGGCAGGCGGGTTGTTTGTTTTACCTGAGGTTTTCATTCCAGTCCTCGGACCTTCCTTTGTTCTATTTTCGCGGGCTTCCCCTTCCAGGTCTTTTAGCCACTGCCATTTTGGACTCTTTTTCCCTATTCTAACTACCTAACAATGTGTTTCACTACTAAGTCTTAGCATTACAGAGGACAGTATCTCCTAGTTTTCTTTTTATTTCTGAGCATTTTCTGAAAAATTCTGGATCACTGAGTTTATTCAATATATAAGGGCATTTTCTAACTCCTAAAGAGCTGAAATTGCATCCATATGTAAACTCATTATGGCATTTCCCCTAGTTCCCTAAGATCCCAACACCGAACCACATCCCAGTGCGAATCTCGGATACTAGTGCCTCTCACAAAGGGAATATATTCACCAGTTGAAAGTCGCTAATTCATGTTGAGAATTCATCATGCTCCATAGAAAGCCAGGATACAGACAAGACAGACAAGATTCTGGGACTCAAGGAAGAAGTGGTCTAAAGAGCCAGGCTTCACTATGATAAGAAGAAAAGGAAAAAATAGAAGTTGATAACAAACACCCAGGCAGAAAAGTTAGAAGCAGAGAACTAAAGGTGTGCAGGTTCTCAGTCCAGGCATTTCAGGAAGAAAAGCAGACACAGCCCCACACCCGGGACAGGACACGTACCTGAGAAGCTGCCATTTCCTCCTCTTCTTCCTCCTGCTCTGCGTCTTCTCTGGGGATGTTACATCGAAAACTCACATCTGCACTTGAGAAAATACCTTCAAAGGCATCCATGCAGCTGTTTAACCTGCAACTGCTGCAGGGAAACAGAAGAAGTTTTCCTGTTTCCCTCACCCTTTTCTGAGCTCCTTTCGACTTTCAGTGTTCCCAATCTGTAGTGGGGAATCAAGACTAACCTGATAATGCTAATCACATCCTGGTGCTCTACACTATTTGCAGATCGTCCGGGCTAGTTCTTCTCCTTCGTTTTCGAGTTACAGAGAACAGTTCACGAGAGACAGTGGACCCTACTTCTGGACTAACTGACCCACCCTAGGAGGGCTGTGAAAGAAATGTAAGAGGAAGACCCGCATTCAGAGCCCTGAGGGGAAAGCTCACACCTGAGACCTCAGGAAGGGAGGGTTTAGGGAGGGAACTTCTAGAAACAAAGAAGGTCAACCTGATTCCCTGGGGAGGGGCTCTTTCTAGGATGGGTGTGGTGGTCCGTAGCCTGCCTGTACCCTTGGGGGCTGAGAGGGGAGAGGTGAGTGTTTGGTCAGAATCACCTGGGGGTCTTGGGTTCCTGCCAGGCTCTACTTGCAGAATTCTTCCCAAAGATCTCCCCTGTCCTTAGTTTTTTTTCACCCGCCTCTGCAGCCTGGGGACACAGGTTTTCACAAAATGATTTGCTTTTTGTGACCACCTCTCTGCAGGCGTGGCAGCTCCAACTTCAGAGACCAGGAGCCTGGAAGCATTTCCATCCCCGCTTTCTTGGAAAAGAAACCAGGGGCAGTAGGAGGCCTGGCATGTTGCAGTCCAGGGCGACTGAGCGACTGAACTGAACTGAACTGAGCAGGACACGCTAGGTTCACAGTGAGTATGGGCTGAGCCAAATGCCTCTGAAAACGATGCCCTAAATGCTATCTGATGACCAACCAAGGAAGTAATGATCGATGTTGTCATAAGTTACATCACACATGAATTAGCACCTGAGAATGTTGTTGCTCTACTTCCTGTGTGTGTTTTTCTAGGTTTTATGAATCAACTGCTACAGTTCATTCTCTGCTCCATTTAGAGAGCTCTATTTTCCCACATCTTTAAAGTACAATTGAAGAAGGAATTCATAGGGCCTGGACTCCATCTCAGGCCTGTCTGTGCTGATCGTGCGTGGCCACCTCTCCAGTGGACTCTGAACTCTGTGCTTAGCGCCTGTGGGAATGATAATGGAAGGATAAGACCCCCCTCTGGACAGGGGAATCTTGAAGAAGAGAAAACAGACGCTAATCACCCCTGCCTCCGGACACTATCTATCACAATGTAAGCACAGGCTTATCGGTTATTAACTATTTGGAATGTAACTGCGGGCTTATTGATTATTGACTGTTTGAACACATAACACGTGAATGATGGGGTTACTGTAGTTGTATTTACCCTTCCTTTGTTTATGTAAGTCTCAAGGGAATTGGGGTAGTGGGTTTGGACACGTACACATGGGGTATAAAAGATTTTCACAAATGCTGGACGGGGTCCTTGGCTAAGAGGAGACTCTGCCTTGGGCCCGCCGCCGTAATAAACTGCACTCCACTATCTGCATTGTCCTTCTGAGTGAGTCTGTTTCCCTGAAAGCGTGGCTATAACATTTGGTGCATTGGCCGGGAAACTCCTCACTTTGAGGAGACAGGTCTCATTTGAGGCCACCCCGAGGCTTTGTAGCTTGAATCTCCTAGAGGGGGGAAGGCGCCTCGCCCCTCTGGAAGTATTCAGCCTTTCA
Organism: Cervus elaphus; assembly: GCF_910594005.1. Lineage (NCBI taxonomy): Eukaryota > Metazoa > Chordata > Mammalia > Artiodactyla > Cervidae > Cervus > Cervus elaphus. Next base: position 58,451,209 of record NC_057818.1, on the reverse strand, counting down.
AAGCCCGGTTTCTTCGCTTTGGCAGGTAGTGAATGGCAGCAGGGAACTGAGCGCTCAGGTGAGGATGAGCCCACCCAGCAGGGTGGAAGAGGGGGCCTGATCACCCCCCTGGAGGGACCAGAAGGGAGCCGCATAGGAAACTGGTTTGGGTTGGTGACAATAGCTGCTCGGCACTCAGGCCGACGGCCGTGCCAGGGATGAAGAGAGGGACTTAGGGTTTAAGAAGGCCAGTCAGGAGGTGTGTCCACGCCGTCCTAGGGAACGTGCCGAGCTGTCGCCACAGGTTTTTCTTTTTCTTTTCTTTTTTTTTTAATATATATTTATTTATTTATTTGACTGCATGAGGTCTTAGTTACAGCACATGGGATCTTGTTCCCTGACCAGGGTTTGAACCCGGGCCCCCTGCATTGGAAGCACAGAGTCTTAGCCACTGAACCACCAGGGAAGTCCCAGGTTTTTCTTTTTTTTACAAAGAGGATATTGATTTCTGCATGCTCGTATTCTGCCCTCCCCCAGGAGGTACCCATCTGCTGTGTGACCCATCATCTCCCCTGCCAGTGGAGACAGGTAAATTGGCTTCTCGGGAAGGCCCTGGGACGTGGGAATCCAGAGGTAAGAAAATGGGAGGAAGGCCACTGTATTGGAGAATATGATTAAGAATTTTAAGAAAGGATTCGATGGAGACTATGGGAAGAAAATGACACCCGGCCGGCTGCGTACCCTTTGTGAAGTCGAATGGCCTTCAGTGGGAGTTGGCTGGCCACCAGAGGGAACTATGGACTTAAATCTCATAAAGGCAGTCTATGCTATAGTTACGGGAAAGCCCGGACACCCTGATCAGTTCCCGTACATAGACTCTTGGCTGGGAATAGCCCAAGACCCCCCCAAATGGGCCCGTTTTTATGCTCATGGCGGGGAAGGAAAAATCTTGATGGCTCAAAAGATAACCAAGGATGAGAAGGAAATTTTACAGGACCCTGAAGGAGATGAGCTTCCCCGACCGCCGTATTGGATGATGGTTCTGCCAGCTAGTAACACCGTGGCCACCGGAGGAAGCAGCCAGGGACCGGTAAGCCTCCCGGACTCCTCAGGGGTCCCGACAGCTCCACAGGTTGTAGAGCCACCCTCCCAGCAGGCTCCAACCTCAACTGGAGGGGCAATGAGCCCACCGGACTCTACCACCCCGGATGCTGTTCCTACTTTCCCTAAACTCTACCCTCCACTCCCGGTAAGTACTCCCGGACGACGGGGAGGAACCACTGGAATTAAACAAAGGCTCCGCTCTGCAAAAGAGCCAGAGGAAAAAATACCCTTGCAGATGCCCTTCAGAGAAGTTCAGCAACCCCCAGTGATAGGGGAGGATGGTAATTATCACCAAGCTCCTGTAACCTATTACTATCAGCCCTTTTCATCAACTGATATACTGAACTGGCAAAAACACACCCCCTCTTACTCGTTGGAACCCAAGCGTATGACTAGACTAATGGAGACTATTTTCCGCACTCATCTACCAACCTGGGACGATATAATGCAATTACTATCATCCCTCTTCAGTACAGAAGAGAGATACAGGATCAACGCTGAGGCAAGGAAATGGTTACAGGAGATGGTCCCTGAGGGCACTGCTAACCCAGAGAGGTGGATAGAACAAGCCTTCCCCATTGACAGACCTAACTGGGACTATAATACAGAGGAGGGAAAAATCCAATTAGAAAGATACGGGACAGCGATTATACAAGGGCTTAGAAGGGGAGCCCGGAGGCCGATGGACATGTCTAAACCGGCCGGAATAGTTCAGAAGGGAAACGAGTCACCCTCCGAATTTTACGAGAGGCTTTGTGAGGCCTACAGACTCTATACACCCATAGATCCAGAAGCTACGGGCTCCCAGATTGTTATAAATTCGTCATTCATCTCGCAAGCATTTCCTGACATAAAACGAAAGCTTCAAAAGACCAAGGGAGTTCTATCCATGTCTAGCTCTCAGTTGATTGAGATAGCAGACAAGGTGTTCCGGAATAGGGACACGGAAATAGAAAAGAAATACGAGAAGAGGGATAAAGACGAGCAGAGGAGAACAGATGAGAGGTTTGCAATGTTGGCTGCTGCGCTTGGAAAGTCTTCCGGAGACTTTTCCACCACCAGAGCAAAGAAGACCCCCCTAGCTTCGAGGTCAGGACAGCCCTCCAACCGGTCCCAACGGAGGCCACGGGCTCCATTACAGCCAAATCAATGTGCCCGATGCCGCGGGTTTGGTCATTGGAAGAATGAGTGCCCAGAAGGAAGAAGGGAAAATAAATCCCTCCCAGTTGCAGAACTCACTAACATAGAGACTGAATAGGGACGCCGGGGCTCAAAGACATCAGGTCCCTGAGAGCCCATGGTAACTTTAAAAATTGGGGACCAAGACATTGACTTTATGGTGGACACCGGGGCAGAATTGTCTGTGGTAACTAAACCAGTGGCGCCACGGTCTAAAAGGACTGCTGCTGTAACTGGGGTTTCGGGAGAAGAAATGGTTAAGTCATTTTGCCAGCCCAGAAAATGTCAGATGGGGGGTCACCAAGTGACTCATGAGTTCCTCTATATCCACGAGTGCCCAGTACCCCTGCTGGGGAGAGACTTACTCTCCAAACTGGGAGCACAAGTGACTTTCTCTCCTGAAGAGAGGTCCACTTTTCGGGTGGGCACAACAACCTACTTACTCTCCCTCTCTGTGCCCCCTCAAGACGAATGGAGGCTACATGAGCCTCCTGGAGATAATCAAGACCAGGCAACAGAGTTGGAGAGAAGGCTGACTCAGCTGTTCCCTGAGGTCTGGGCCGAAGATAACCCCCCTGGGCTAGCTAGACACCAAGCCCCTGTAATAATAGAACTCAAACCTGGTGCAACCCCAGTGAGAAAGTGTCAATACCCAATACCCATAGAAGCCCGAACTGAGATTCTGCCTCACATCAACAGGCTAAAACAGGCAGGCATCCTGGTGGAATGTCAATCAGCCTGGAACACACCAATCTTGCTGGTAAAAAAGGAAGGAGGACAAGACTATAGGCCTGTGCAGGATCTAGATTGGTCAATCAGGCCGCTGTAACTCTGCACCCGACCGTCCCAAACCCCTATACCTTACTTAGTCTCCTCCCACCTAAGACAAGGATCTATACTTGTTTGGACCTCAAAGATGCCTTTTTCTGTATACGCCTAGCACCTGCATCACAACCCATCTTTGCCTTTGAATGGGAGGACCCCATCGGAGGCAATAAGCAGCAGCTCACCTGGACTCGCCTCCCGCAAGGATTCAAAAACGAGCCAGCCATCTTTGGAGAAGCCTTGGCCTCGGACCTGGAACCTTTCCAGCCTGAAAGGTATGGATGTTGGCTCCTGCAATATGTGGACGACCTGTTGCTGGCCGCTGAGACCTGGGAAGAATGCTGGGAAGGGACCTGAGCGCTCCTCCAATTGCTGGCAGAAGCGGGATACCGAGTGTCCAGGAAAAAGGCACAAATCTGCAAGGAGGAGGTAAAGTATTTGGGGTTTGTCTTAAGGGAAGGCACAAGGTTGCTGGACCAATCTAGAAAGGAAGTAATTCTGAGGCTCCCCACGCCTAAGACTCGGCGGCAAGTCAGGGAGTTCCTAGGGACCACTGGATTCTGCAGGATTTGGATTCCAAGGTACTCTCAAATAGCCCAGCCCTTATTTGAGCTCCTGACAGGGCCTGAAGAAAATCCTGTAAACTGGACTGAAAAACAGCAGGAAGCCGTTGAGGAGCTGAGGCTAGCAACCACCTCCACCCCCGCCTTGGGATTGCCAGACCTCACCAAACCATTCACCTTGTATGTGACTGAGAAAGATAAAACAGCCATGGGGGTTTTGACTCAAACCTTGGGAACGTGGGACAGGCCAATAGCTTATCTTTCAAAGCGACTTGATCATGTTGCCACCGGTTGGCCTGGCTGTCTGCGGGCAGTGGCCGCAGTCGCCTTACTGGTACGTGAGGCCACAAAGCTGACTTTTGGCCAGGACGTGATCGTAAAGGTCCCACATGAAGTCAACACCCCTTCGAGGAGACCCCCACAAATGGCTGTCAAATTCCCGGATTATTCAATACCAGGGACTGCAATGTGAAAACCCCAACCTCCGTATTGAACCTTGCCAGGGTTTAAGCCCGGCAACGCTTCTCCCAGTGGGAGAAGGAGGACCCACTCACGATTGCAAGGAAGTCTTAGAGGAGGTCTATGCTAGCTGTCCAGACCTCCGAGACAGGCCAATTTCAAATCCTGACTGGACTCTGTATACTGATGGCACCAGCCTGGTAAAGCTAGGACAGCGACTCTCAGGCTATGCTGTAGTTACAGAGAGGACTGTTATAGAGGCCGGCCCCTTGCCACAACACTGGTCAGCCCAACGAGCAGAGTCATGGGCCTTAGTCCGGGCACTGCAGCTGTCAAAGGGCAAGAGAGTGAACGTCTACCCTGACCCCCGGTATGCTTTCGCTACACTCCACGTACATGGGGCGCTATACCGGGAGAGAGGCCTTCTAACGGCCAATGGAAAGGACATTAAGAATAAGGAAGAGATCCTGATTCTGTTAGACACTGTCTGGAGCCCCACGGAGGTAGCAGTCATGCACTGCCATGGGCACCAGAAGGAAGACACCCCACAGGCTTGAGGAAATAGGCTGGCTGATGAGACCGCCCGGCGAGCAGCCGAGGACAGGAAAGAATCCGGGGAAATCCCCATGAGGACATTTGTCCTAGCTGAGCTACCCGAGCTGGCCCTAGACTCCCCGACATACACCAAGGCTCAAAACCAGCTAGCTGAAGCGGAGGGAGCCACCAAAACAGAGAAAGGATGGTGGGAACTGCCAGGTGGTAAGCTACTAGTGCCTGAAAGGATGGCCCCCTCTCTGGTGAGCCAAGCTCATCGTATGACTCACCTAGGACATGACAAACTGGAGGACTTGATCCGAAGGTATTTTCTGGTTCCTCGCCTCTCCTCTCTATGTAGAATGGAATCCCAAAATTGTAACGCCTGCTCTCAGATTAACGCTGCTCCAGGGTGTAGACCAAAACCCCCAGGCTTCCAATTAAAAGGTACCCCTCCTTTTGAACATCTGGAAGTGGCCTTCGCTGAGATGAAGCCATATCGTCATTTTCATTACCTGTTGGTCTTGGTATGTACATTCTCGGGATGGGTGGAGGCCTTCCCCACCCGAACTGAAAGAGCATCAGAAGTGGCTCGGAGCCTGCTTAGGGAGATAGTTCCTCGATTTGGATTCCCCACCAGCATAGGATCAGATAACGGGCCAGCCTTCATATCGGATCTGATACGAGTAAGTAAAGCCATGAATGTAAAATGGAAGTTATACACTGCCTACCGGCCTCAGAGCTCCGGAATGGTAGAACGAACTAACTGGACACTAAAGGAGACATTTTCTAAGTGGATTATAGAGACTGACTGTTCCTGGGTGGATTTACTTCCCATGGCCTTGCTCAAACTCAGGATGACCCCACAGTCCCATGGCTACTCTCCCTATGAAATTGTGTATGGGAAGCCTCCTCCCATAATAAGACAGGTAACAACTGATATACTTCAGGTAGGAGGAGACGGGATATCACAGCAGATGGAACAACTAGGTAAGGTAATTAATCAAGTAACTAAGTTTGTGCAAGAAAGAATACCGTTCCCCTTGGGGGAGCAAATGCATGAGTTTATACCAGGGGACCAGGTATGGGTGAAAGACTGGAAATATGACTCCCTAGCCCCCCGGTGGAAAGGTCCTTATACTGTTGTTTTAACCACTCCTACCGCAGTTAAAGTTGCAGGCATTGCCCCTTGGATCCATCACACCAGAGCGAAGAAGGCATACAACACTGACCCGGAAGACGCTGAGTGGACCACCCAGGAGGACCCCACCGACCCACGGGGAACCAAGATCATTCTGAAGAGGAAGAAGAGAACGAGATCCCGGACGAGCCCTCTACAGGATGGAGCTGGGTAAACGACTCCTGCTGCTCGGCCTCATCAACGCAATTCTGAACCTGACCAGTGTTCCTGCACAGGACAACGTCTTCATCTCGTGGGCACATTCTTATGCGAACTTCCACAACTCCTCCAACTGTTGGGTATGTGGGGCCATGCCCCTGTCAGTAATGGACAGACTCCCCTGGTGGGTATCGCCACTCCATTATGGGGAGTTTATACCACTGTGTTCCTTCTTAGAGCAACAGAAAGGAACTTTTCTCTCTCTCACCAATCATAACCTTTCTTTGCTCTCCTGGTGTAAAAAGAAGCCATCAATGGGCCACGGACATAGGGTTACATTTAACATGAACACCAGCCTTATGGAAGTAACAAAGGCTTATACCTCATATATGAAAAATAAAAAGGAGAAGGGTTCTCTTACAAAAGGGGGACAGGCCTCCCGGTACCTTGAGCAATACTACCAGGCCTGGGATGAATATTTCTGGATGACTCCTGAGAAAGGACAGTTGATTACCCCTGCTACTATTTGCTGGGAACAAAAAGAACAGAAAGTTGGATTTGGAGACCACCCCCTAGACCCAAAAGAATTAAAATATATGGGTTATTTGCCCCCTGAACAATGTAAACAAGTCTTGGAAGTTACCTATCACCCCAATCAGTCTGTTCAGTGGCCCGGTTCCGACTGGAAATATAATCCTGGAATCCGCTGGGTAGCCCCCAATGGGACCCAGTGTCTCTGTGGGCTTAACTTATGGCCATGGTTACCAGTTGGCTGGGTGGGGCATTGCACATTAGGATTTGCTTTCGCCCATGGCAGTATTAAGCCTGGCCTACACCAGCCTCCAGTAAACCTGCCTTATTTGCATGCAAGACGGACACGATCTGTGTTCCAATGGTATGACTATCTTGCTGCCTTGTTTGTACCCTCTGTAGGAACAACAGATATCATGGTTAAGGTAGAGGCCTTAACTAATTTCACTAAACAGGCCCTCTTAGACAGTACAAAAGCCATTCAAGCTTTGAACGAAGAACAAATTCAGATGAGGAAGGCAGTAATTCAAAATAGGATGGCATTAGACATACTCACAGCAGCCCAAGGAAGGACTTGCGCCGTAATTAAAATCGAATGTTGTGTGTATATCCCTGACCTGTCTGGAAATGTATCTACTGCCTTGAAGGATATGCAAAATCAAGAGAAAGCCATGTCTAATGAAAATATTCCCTTTTGGACTTCAGTTCTGTCCTGGGCAAAGGGAGACTGGTGGAAAACCATTGTAACTGTTGTTATAGTAATCTTAATCATACTGCTCTGTGGGCCCTGCTTCCTACAATGTCTTGTGAATTTTGTAACCCAGAGGTTGATAGCATTCTCTCATGTGGGTGACAGGAGGGCGAAGGTACAATATCTCAATAAATGATGCTCGTTATGGAAACTAAGAGCATCAAGAGGGGGGAATGAAGAAGGAATTCATAGGGCCTGGACTCCATCTCAGGCCTGTCTGTGCTGATCGTGCGTGGCCACCTCTCCAGTGGACTCTGAACTCTGTGCTTAGCGCCTGTGGGAATGATAATGGAAGGATAAGACCCCCTCTGGGCAGGGGAATCTTGAAGAAGAGAAAACAGACGCTAATCACCCCTGCCTCCGGACCCTATCTATCAGAATGTAAGCACAGGCTTATCGGTTATTAACAATTTGGAATGTAACTGCGGGCTTATTGATTATTGACTGTTTGAACACATAACACGTGAATGATGGGGTTATTGTAGTTGTATTTACCCTTCCTTTGTTTATGTAAGTCTCAAGGGAATTGGGGTAGTGGGTTTGGACACGTACACATGGGGTATAAAAGATTTTCATAAATGCTGGACGGGGTCCTTGGCTAAGAGGAGACTCTGCCTTGGGCCCGCCGGTGTAAAAAACTGCACTCCACTATCTGCATTGTCCTTCTGAGTGAGTCTGTTTCCCAGAAAACGTGGCTATAACACAATGAACAAGGAAAAATTAAAGATAGAAGCATATTCATCTTTCTCATATTATATATTCTAAAAAATATTCAGTCTGCATTCACCAGTACCAACTTTGTAGAATATTTAGTTTCACAGCAGAAATGAGAATAAAGTTTAGACATTTCCCATATACCTCCCATATATGTCGACATGTGGACAATCTCCCTACTTAGCTTTCCCCACCAGAGTGAGCATTTGTTACCACTGATGAATCCACATGGGCAGTAAATAGATAAACTCTCTAGTTTACCCCTGTGTTCCTCTTTTAGGAATGTGCACTCCATACCTCTAGATAAATGTTTAATAACATGTGTCCAGCATGACAGTTTAACACAAATTATTTCATGTTCCTGAAAGTTCTCTAGACTTAGGATATTCATAGCCCCTCCTTTGAAACCCACAGTAATCATGGACCTTTTAAATCTCTTCTATATTTCTTACTAGATTCCCAGGTGACTGAGTGGTAAGGAATCTGCCTGCCGATGCAGGACATCCAGGTGATGCGGGTTCAGTCCTTGGGTCAGGAAGATCCCCTGGAAGAAAAGATGGCAACCCACTCCAGTATCCTTTCCTGGGAAATGTATGGACAGAGGTGAGCCTGGCAAGCTACAGCTCCTGGGATCACAAATACTCAGACACAACTGAGCACACATAAGAACATTTACCTACACCAAAAGTCATATTGTAGAAATCCTACCTTTTGTAGCATTTTCAAATGGGCTTCTTTCACTTGGTAATGAAGGAGGAAACAGACAGAGCTGAACTCCGTCTTAGGCCAGGCTGTGAGCATTAGGCTACACGCACGGTCACCCTCCCAGTGGACTCTGAACTTTGCGCCCCGGTGTATATGGAAATGGCATACCAATGTAAAATCAGATTCCACCCCGGCCCCCCGATAAAAGAGCCTCAAGACTTCTACTTGGACTCTGTTGCCTAAAAGAATATGTTAATTATCTCTGTAACAGAACAAAGTGGTGAATTCCATTCTGTTTATTGGGATATGACCACAGGCCTGTTGATAAATATCCACTGTTTATTTAGTCCTGTGGCACAAGAATCATGGGTTAACTTTGATCGTATCTCTCTTTTACCTTGTCCAGACTAGTTTCAAGGAATTGGGGAGGTGGGTTTGAGCAAGTACACTTAGGGTATATAAAGTTTTCACAAAAACTGTTTGGGGTCCCTGGCTAAGAGGAGACTCTGCCTTGGCCCCGCCGGTGTAATAAACTACACTCCGCTATCTGCATTGTCCTTCTTAGTCAGTTTGTTTCCCAGAACACATGGCTACAACAATCAAATGCATGGAATGATTGTCAATGTATTTTATGTCTTGAATGCTTAACATGCAAAAGCTTAAGAACTACCTCTGCGCCTGTATTCCTGCTCAGTAAATAAGTTCATCAATACCATTTTTTAAGTTCCATACATATCTGTTAAGACAATATTTGTACAAATATAGAGATCAGACGTGGACACAGCAGGAGAAGAAGAGGGGGACCAATTGAAAGGGTACCATTGACATATGTACACCACCATGGGTAAAACATTGGAGAAGACTCTTGAGAGTCCCTTGGACTGCAAGGAGATCCAACCGGTCCATCCTAAAGGAAATCAGTCCTGAATATCTATTGGAAGGAATGATGTTGAAGCTGAAACTTCTATATTTTGGCCACCTGATGTGAAGAACTGACTCATTTGAAGAGATGTTGACACTGGGAAGGATTGAAGGGAGGAGGAGAAGGGGACGACAGAGGATGAGGTGGTTGGATGGCATCACTGACTCAATGGACATGAGTTTGAGCAAGGTCCAGGATTTGTTGATGGACAGGGAGACCTGGCATGCAGCAGTCCATGGGGTCACAAAGAGTCAGGCACGACTGAGCAACTGAACTGAACTGATGGTGAAAATAGGTAGATGGTCGGAAGCTGCTGTTTACCACAGGGAGCTCAGCTTGGCGCTCTGTGCTGACCAGAGGGGTGACATGGAGACCACGGGAAGGAGGTCGAAGAGGGAGTAGATTTATGTATAGTTATGGCTGAATGATGATTTCATACAGCACAAATCAGCACAACATTGTAAAGCAATTATATTCCAATGCATATATATATATATATATATATATATATATATATATATATGTCTCAAAAGGGGAAAAAAGCTAAACAGACTGGTCACCGGTGGTGGAGAATCCATCTGACACTGTGGGGGGGAAATGGCCTCATCCCTGGTCCAGGAATACTCCACATGCTGTGGGGAGACTAAGCCTGTGCCCCACAGCTGCTGAGGCTGGGCGGGGCAGCTTGCTCTTTTCCATGGGCAGGAGGCAAAAGAAAGATGCTCACCACCGCTAAACAATAAGAAATGCAGAACAAAGCTACAGGGATGTATCACCGCATGCCAGTCAGAACAATGAGCAAAACGCCCATTAATAATATCATAAACGCTGAAGGGGCTTGGAGATCAGTGAACCTCCTACATGGCTGGAGGGAATGTAAGCTGGTGCAGTCACGTGGGAGGACCGTGTGGAAGTTCCTTAAAAAACATAACCTCCTGATATTTAAGGAAATGAATTCCATGAAAAGTAGACAAAACAGATTAATCGACAAATTGACAAGCTTTACAGTTTTTAGTAAATCATCTGCAATTCTGAAATGACCAGTTTTGATCTAAGATTTCTAAATTCTCTAAGTTAAATGTGTAGGAATACACATACACTCACATATTCCTTCTTGGTCTTCTCACTAACATGTTTACCTTCAGATATTAATATCTTGTATTCAATGTGTTATATAAATCATATTATGTATATATCTTCAGATATTTATATATTGCATTCAAAGTATGCCAAAGCCATGAGAAAACAGTTCCTTTAAGCCTTACAACACACATGTGGCTAAGAATTATACAGGGTAAGATTTTAGAAATCTTGGCTCCGAATTTTCCCATCATAGCTTTTGCCTATTCTTTCTGTGACTTTGTTAAACTTACATTTGCTTAAATGAGCCCCTGAAAAGTTTTAGCGAACAGAAGAACAAAGGACAATTGCACCAGGTGAGTTTATGACTCTAAGTCCTCAGAGAATTCACAGCAAGCCTTGAGGGCCCCTGAGGAAGGTCAAGGCTAGAACCAGGCAGAGAAAATTCCAGTACTTGGGGTTCAGACCTGACCCTGGGTGAAGTGCTGTGGGTGCCACAGGCTGAGTGTGGAGTGGTCCATTCAAACAAAGACGAGCAGGATGCTGGTGAGCTCAGAGGGGATCACTGAAGGCGGGGAGGGTGGGGGGGGGGGGGCTGTGCAGTAGACCCTGGGGTTCAGCAAGACTGCTGGTCCCAAGGAAGGGGTCATCTAGTGCAGGTTCTCACAGGACTGGCTGCTGTGAGTTCACGGACCTGCAGGCTGCCTGCTCCCCAGACAGACGCTGAGGCAGCAACAGCATGGAGCAGTTCAGGGGAGCTCTCAACAGTACTCTGTATGATCCTTCTTATTAGAACCACCATGATGTCCAAGTCAATAAAAATCGGAGAGGAGATACAACATAGAAATGGTGGGAAATATATGAAGTTATGAGAGGTTTAATGTCAGTAAGGAACTAATTTCTACAGATGCCATCCCCCTGTGCTTCAAATAGTTTATCATTACGTTACCTTTCCTGCAACCTTAAATAGGTGGGAGAGGTTAATGCTGGAGGTGCGTTAACCCTTCATTCATTCCACATCATATGTAACATTGAAAAACCATTGACTTTTATTAATTAAGATACATTAATTTTACACAGATGGAATAAAACCTTTTTCAATTGTTGTTTGATCCTTGATTAAAATACACATTACAAGCTTCTAAAAACTGTCCTGTATCTCTGATGAAATGATCTGAGAATGTGATTTATATGGTTTACAAAATGGAGGCTAATTTACTAAACATGGATGGACATTCATTATATTAATATGACTTTTCCAGAAAGAGTTTTCTATACTTACATCAGATAGAAGAGAAGGTGTCCTTACTTCAAGCCTGCCAGATAATATGCATGATTTCTCTATGTTGATGTTATAAAAATACCTTAGATTTTCATGAACTATCCTTCTTTTATGCTTAAAAAGCAAGTGACATAATTATTGAAAACTTAGAACAAACTTCTGTCTTACTTTGAATTATTCCCTGAACACTTACATAATGGTGACCACTGAGGTGTTTGACATCAGTGAGAAATACCTCCATTCAGAGGTTTAGTGTGTATATAACACGACTGTGTTCTTAATCTTATAAATTGGAGAATAAATGTAAATGATTCCCACTTAATATTGAAGGGCTTCTCTTACCATTGGGCAACAACCATCAAAAACAGAAGTTCATATATAGAGTAGAAACAAATCACAGCATGTAGTAATTTGAGAGTTGAATTACATTCGTTTTGGGTCCTTAATAATCTGAAATAACTTAACATAGACAAGGATACATTAATAATAATTATACCTCTGCAAATGTCCACCCCTTCATCTTGTGATCCATACTAACATATCATATTTGTATGTGTTTTACTTATGGAATACTTGCTACAGTGTTTCTGCTGAGACTAATTCAAGAAAAGTGGTACTAATGACATGCTTTCTAGGATGAATTTTCTGGTATTGAGTTACTTTTGATGTTTGATTAAGCAGTTTTTTACATTTTTTTTTATTTCACTCATGTATCTTTCCAAAGAAAACACTCGTTTTTTCAAAATTGTATATTTGGGACCAACTTTTTTTTTTTATCACTGATTCATTTCTAGGGTTTCTCTGCACTATGTATTCTTTGATTGTGAGTGAGGTGATGACTGTGATGAAATGCTTTGCCACATTCCTTACATTTCTAACATTTCTCTGCAGTATGATCTCTCTGATGTCCAGAAAGACCTGAACTCTGGGAAAAGGATTTGCCAGAGTCTGTACATTTATAAGGTCTTTCCCCGATATGGATTCGCTGATGTTGACTTAAATTGGAACTCTGCTTAAAAGCCTTGCCACATGCTGTACATTTATAAGGTCTCTCCCCAGTATGGATTCTCTGATGTCGCGTAAGAAGTGAACAATTGATAAAGGCTTTGCCACATGCTGTACATTTATAAGGTCACTCCCCAGTATGGATTCGGTGATGTTCAGTTAAAGCTGAACGCTGCTTAAAAGCCTTGCCACATGCTTTACATTTATAAGGTCTCTCCCCAGTATGGATTCGCTGATGTTGAGTTAAGGTTGAAATCTCCTTAAAAGCGTTGCCACATGCTGTACATTTATAAGGTCTCTTCCCAGTATGGATTCGTTCATGTCGATTAAGATGTGAATAATACATAAAGGCTTTGCCACATTCTGTACATTTATAAGGTCTCTCCCCAGTATGGATTCGTTGATGTCGCGTAAGAAGTGAACAATTGATAAAGGCTTTGCCACATGCTGTACATTTATATGGTCTCTCCCCACTATGGATTTGGTGATGTTCAGTTAAACCTGAACGCTGCTTAAAAGTCTTGCCACATGCTGTACATTTATAAGGTCTCTCCCCAGTATGGATTCGCTGATGTTGAGTTAAAGTTGAAATCTCCTTAAAAGCCTTGCCACATGCTGTACATTTATAAGGTCTCTTCCCAGTATGGATTCGTTCATGTCGAGTAAGATGTGAATAATTCATAAAGGCTTTGCCACATTCAGTACATTTATAAGGTCTCTCCCCAGTATGGATTCGTTGATGTCGCATAAGAAGTGAACAACTGATAAAGGCTTTGCCACATTCTGTACATTTATAAGGTCTGTCCCCAGTATGGATTTGGTAATGTTCAGTTAAACCTGAACGCTGCTTAAAACCCTTGCCACATGCTTTACATTTATAAGGTCTCTCCCCAGTATGGATTCGCTGATGTTGAGTTAAAGTTGAAATCTCCTTAAAAGCCTTGCCACATGTTGTACATTTATACGGTCTCTCCCCAGTATGGATTCGTTGATGTTGAGTCAAAGTTGAACTCTGCTTAAAAGCCTTGCCACATGCTGTACATTTATAAGGTCTCTCCCCAGTATGGACTCGTTGATGTTGAGTAAGTAGTGAATAATGGATAAAGGCTTTGCCACATTCTGTACATTTGTATGGTTTCTCCCCAGTAAGGATTCGCTGATGTTCAGTTAAATATGAACTCTGATTAAAGGCTTTGCCACATGCTGTACATCTCAAATCTTTCCTTCTTGAATGAATTTTCGTATGTCTGCTTCGATTTGGTGAGTTACTACAGACTTTTCCACAGGTATTACACTTGCAATGTTTCTGCTCAGTCTGAATATTCTGCTGTTGAATAAGTTTTGAAGACTGGTTAACAACTTTACTATAATCATAACAATCATAAGTCTTCTCTCCAATATCCATACTCTTATAAGTATTAATAGTAAGATTTGAGTTTTGATGAAATATATTCCTACACTTATTATGTTCAGAATTGTTGTCTGAAAATTGATGTCCCTGTTGTTTCAGGAGATATGAGTCTTGGTCAACATTATGGCCAGTTTCATTGCATGAAGAGCTTCTCATTCCATCATGTATACTCTTGTAATTATTGGGGGTAGAGCTCCTGCTTAAGGCATTCCTCATTTTGTTACACTTGTAAAGTTGTTCCACACTAATTATACCTCCATATGTATTGAATAATGACGGTTGAATAAGGTGTCTTCCATTATAATCAACATTCCACACTTTGGAACAAGGAGACAATAGTTGTTGGTTGAAAAACAAGAAACCCTTGTTAAAGGATCCCTCAAATTGATTGTATTGAGAATTTCCCCCCTCATTTTTAAGTTTCTGGTCTCCAGACATGTTTGAATCTATATTTAATAGACAGCTATGCTCAGAGTATAGGTTGGAATGAGTATTTGCAGTAGAGACTAGATGACTTTCCAGATTTTCCATATTTCCCTTCAGAGGACATGTATGTTTCAAGAGGTGACGTGGATCTTTGCTGACAAATATACACTCATCTGCAGATGTTGATGACTGAAATTGGTCATCTGAAATTGGTTTTTCCTTATTTGATTCACATCCTTGATTTCTTTTGGCGGTAATGTTTACTTTATGGGAAACTGTACCAACTTGGTTGTGTCCATCATAACATGCTCTCCGCTCTTTACATGCCCTCATAGATTCCCAGTCTTTGGTTAAATGTAAATTTCCAAGGTGAAATCTTTCATATATTCCTAGCTTTGCAGTTAGGAGTAAATCTTCTAAGCCTGGTTTTTGGGTCCTCAAACCCTGGGTGTCGTGAGAAGACACAGCTGAAAGATACCAAATAATTATTAATTCTACTTACTATTCTTGGGGAATATAGATTACAATTTACATAAAACTGGCATACACTTGGCTAGATTAAGCTGAAAACTGAGATAGAAGGAGTCAAGATGGCAGAGGATTCGGAAGACGTGGAGTTCATCTCTCTCCACGAAAGCATCAAGAATACATCTTGAAGTGGAAAAATTCTCAGAGCCCTGAGGAACACGGGCAGAGGAACTTGGACACCTGAAAGGACAAGAAAGATTCCTGCTGAGCCAGGTAGGACAAGGGAGAGATGGAGGAAAGGGAAGAGGAAAAGAAGCCGGATGGGACCCGCAAAACCCTGGGGGGATCTGAAGAGAGGAGAGGTCTCCACATCCAGGGAAGCCCCTCACTGGGGGGAGTTCACTTGGGACAGACGGGGAGCGCGTCCTCTGTGGGAAGAGAACACGGCAACCAGCGTGCAGGACAGAGTGAGACCTGTAAGCAGGGTAATGTCCCCTGCCCTGCCCACCCAGCCTGAGAGGGTGTCCTCCGCTGCAGACAAGGGCTGGGTGCTGGAACGTGGGGTTTGGAGAGCAGAACCAGGCAGATGACTGCGGGTGGCCGTGATGAGACATCCTGAGGGGACGGGATGGAGGGAGGAGCTGTGCAAATGGGATGCTTGTGGAGGAAGCGTGAACCACCAGAGAAGCAGAGCGGCGCTGTTGAGTGATGCCCGAAGGGAAGAAGCTCCTTGCAGCCTCTCTGCCCCTGTGCCTGTCCCTGCCTCTCCAGGCACTAGGGATGTCTCCCACCTAGGTGGGTGATCTCATGACCCCCACAGCTGCTTCCTCCTCCCCAGCCTCCTCCCTACCAGGGTAGACTCACGGGCTCCAGGGGCACCTTCAGGGCACACGCCTGTGAGTGGTCCCAATGTACAGGTGGTGCTGAAACCACAGCTGAGCCCCAAGGCCCTGCACTAAGCAAGAAGAGCTGAGATCTCTCCTTGCATCTGTACAAACCACGGTCTTACATCCCATAACTGGCTTGGTAAACTCAGCCCCAACAGAACATCTAGATGGAAATGAGGCTCTGGCAGTCAAGACCAGTCTGGATTTAGCCACTGTAGACTTTGTAGGCATGCACATGAGGCATTTGGGCCAGGTCACAGTCTACATTGCCCCCATAGCACCGCAGCGGGTCGAGCTCCACAATGAATGTACACCTGGGATATGACTACAGTGGATCTCTGCTGGTGACCTGGTGAAAACAACATCTGAGAGACACCAGGGTGAAGTGCCAACATACCCATGGTTCAGGTGAGGCCAAGATCAATGCCAACACAGGGTCACAGGAGAGCTGGCACAGCACATGAAAGATGACACGCAGAGCACTCTCCGAGGAGAACATCCCCAGAGGAGCAACACTCAGTGGCTTCCCTCCCAGTGGGTGTGCTCCAGTCCCACTAGATCAGAAGCACCACAGATCAGAGCAGAGCTCATTTCAGATCTGGACCTCTGCTCCACCAATCAGGAAGCAGAGCCCGCCACAGACAGTGACAGCCACAGAGGAAAGGCGAAGCGGCCCTCAGGATCCGGGCAGGCTCTGGTCACAATAGTAACAATCAACCCCCTCTCAAGGGGATAAGGGCACAAGTCTCTGAACCGCCTCACCCACCAGGGAGCAGACACCAGAGCAAGAGGAACTAGGATCTGCAGCCTGCAGAACAGAGACCACAAACACAGAACATTGGACAAGATGAGATGACAGAGGAGCATGGTGCAGAGGAGAAGTCAAGATAGAAACCTACAGGAACAACAAAGCGAGGAGCAGTTGAGCAGTGTCATGAGTAATGTTTGCTTTAAGTAATTAAATTTACAAACAAAACGTTTTCACAAATGATAATGCCTACTAATTATTGAATCCACTTACCACTCATGTTGATATCTGAGCATGTTCTAATAGAGTCTAAAATAGTAAATGCTACTGACCTAGAACTAATCAGAAATAGATGGCATAAATGATAAAGTTCTGGGATGTTTCATAAGAAACAAGATAGATTTAACAAGGTAAGAGTTCTTAACAAATCAAATGAGAAGTGAGACTTGAAAAATATGGGGAGAACACAGGGAACTCTACTCAATGCTCTGTGGTGAACTAGATGGGAAGGAAATCTAATCAAGAAGGGAAATGTGTATATGCATCACTTATTCTTTCTGTATAGCAAAACTAACATAACATAACATTGTAAAATAGCATTATTGGAACAGAAAAATTTCTTCTTAAATATTTCTCTATATAATTTATAGGCTTGATAGTGAATAACAATCAGAAAAAAGCACTGTGGGAAATGTTTTAAACTCCCATGTCAATAATTTCTTTAAAAACTCTGCGAGTTAAATAAATATATTACAGCATTTTAGCAGTAATGAATTGGGATAAATATACTTAACACCTTTAATGTTAGTTCATATAAAAAAAGAGAAACTTTTAAAATTCAGATTTGCATTTTATGATTTTAGTGAGGTGTCTTATACAGTGAAGCAAGAATTTGAGTATGATATTTCTAAGGTCATAGGTGTAGTTTCCAGTGCACTGGAAATTATATGGTAGAAAACAAAAAACATCTGTCCCCAGTATTCCTACAAGTTTGGCAATTTTTTCACAGCTCCACCCACACACTTCTGATTTGGGACAGAATCTTCACTTTTAAAAGGGCTTAATATAGTTATTCAGAAATATGCAGATTTTCTAAAAACCCCCCAAAATGGACGAGTTATCAGGTCATGCAGGTTGCTCCAGGCCAAGACAATTATTTTGGTTCTAACTGTGAATGTGAAAATTAATCACTGGAGAAAAATACACAAATGATGAAAAGAATCAGGAATGGGTCAGGAGATGACGCTCTATGACGGTGACAGAAATAAACCTAGGCTAATCCAAAATCATCTCCACTGAAGCAGATCTTCTCAAACCACATGGCAAAGTCTGATTTCCTCCCCAATGCTTGGCCCTCTCACCTGACTTATCTGCTTCATCCATAGACACATACCTGGGTGTATGGCTGTCTCCATTCTCCTTACATCCCAGGGATCCTTCATTTCCTCCAGAAACGTGACCAGGTCCGGCTTAGAGACCACAAGACCTGTTCATCAGAAAAAGGAATATGTGTTTTCTGAGATATTCATCAATTTCCAATCCAATATGTATTCAGGTGAGAGAGAAGTCAAGGTAGAAAGTTAAAATAGCATTAAGAAAAAGAATTTCACCAAATAGTTTTTTGGAAGCATCTTTAAAAGACAAATGCATCAAAATCAGATTCTGATATTATGCTCAAGTACTACTAAGGCAAAACCAGGTAGTGGAATTCCAGTTTTAAGAGGAGAGTGGCACTATTTGATACCACAGAACTTACAGAATTACCACGAACCTAGAATGAATGCAGGTCAAGAAGCAACAATTAGAATCGTACATGGAACAGTTGACTGGTTGCAGATTGGGAAAGGAGCACATCAAGGCTGTACATGGCCACCTTGCTTATTTAATTTCTATGCAGAGTACATCATGTGAAATGCTGGGCTGGATGATTCACAACCTGGAATCAAGATTACCAGGAGAGATATCAACAACGTCAGATAGACAGATGATATCACTCTAATGGCAGAACTTGAAGAGGAACTAAAAAGGCTCTTGATGGGGGTGAAAGAGGAGAGTGAAAAAGCTGGCTTAAAACTCCACATTCAGAAAACTAAGATCATGGCATCCAGTCTCATCATGTCATGGCAAATAGACAGGGGAAAAGTGGAAACAGTGACAGATTGAATTTTAGGAGGGGGTGGGGCCTCCAAAATAACTGCAGATGGTGACTGCAGCCATGAAATTAAAAGATGCTTGCCCTTTGGAAGAAAAGCTATGACAAAGACAGCATATTAAAAAGCAGAGACATCACTTTGCCAACAAAGGACCGTAAAGTCAAAGCTGTGGTTTTTTCAATAGTCACGTATGGATGTGATATTTGGAACATAAAGTAGGCTGAGCACCAAAGAATTGATGCCTTTGAACTGTGGTGCTGGAGAAGAGTCTTGAGAGTCCCTTGGTCAGCAAGGAGATCACACCAGTCAATCTTAAAGAAATCAACCCTGAATATTCATTGGAAGGACTGATGCTGAAGCTCCAATACTTTGGCAACCTGACTGTGAGAGCCAATTCATTGGAAAAGACCCTGATGCTGGGAAAGATCGAGGGCAGGGGAAGGGAGTGGCAGAAGATGAGATGGTTGAATAGCATTATAGACTCAGTGGATATGAATGTGAGCAAACTCTGGGAGTTAAAGAAGGCTAGGGAAGCCTGGCTTGCTGCATTCCACGGGATCGCAAAGAGTTGGACATCACTTAGCGACTGAACAACAAGGAGACAGGTTACATCAAGAAAGAAGGTTACTTTCCCCTGGAAAGTAGGGATCTTAACCTCTACTGGACAAAGCACAAAATTACAGGAGACATTCTAGAATGAATGAACCAAAACCCTGAGAATATATAAGGGATTCTGGAAGCAAGTTATCCTCACCCAAGCAGGCCAGATTCCCGTAGTTCTCTAACATCACGTCCCGGTACAATTCCCGCTGACCGGGGTCCAGGCATTCCCACTCCTCTTGAGTGAAATCTATGGTCACATCCTGGAATGTCAGCAGCCCCTGAAATATAAAGGACATGAACCACGTGAACCTGGGAAGACTATCTAATGTGACCCAAGATGAAACCAGCCAGAGAAATGGTTTTGATGTAGGAGAATGTCTGGTGTTACACAAGAATCTAATTTTTATACTGCCGTATTTTCCACTGTATTTCTCACCCCAGGGAAGGGAATGAGATATGATCTACAGACCACTGTAGAAACTATTCTGATGGAAGAGAAATTATAAAACAATCCATCAACACTGACTTATCTATTTCTGAAAGTTGAACTCGTGTGGCACAGGATTAACTGTCTATCAAGGAAAGCATGTTAGTCACTCAGTCATGTCTGATTCTTTCCAACCCCATGGACTGTAGCATGCCAGGCTTCTCTGTCCATGCGATTTTTCAGGCAAGAATACTGCAGTGAGTTGCCATTTCCTTCTCCAGGGGAATCTTCCCCACCAAGGAATCGGACCCGGGTCTCCCACATTGCAGGCAGATTCTTCACCATCTGAGCTACCAGGGAAGCCCCCCATCAAGGAAACAGGAAACATTTTTAAAAAGCATGATGCTCTGATCTAAGAGTTCTGCAGTGGGGCCAATGTGCCGCATTTTTAACAATCTTATTTTAACTGGTAATCTTGAAAATTCTGATACATGAATGACCGTTCTGAATAGCAAAGAGGTAGACCACTAAGGTAAGAATTTACACTTAACTTTGAATTTTAAGTGTTTTACAAAATTGACAGGTCTGATAGAATACTACCGATAGCATCAATAATCCTTTGAACTACTTAATATATACTATATGCCTTTCTAAAAGTTTTTACAGGGTCTTGAATGCATCACATAGATAATATAAAATCAAAAACATTATTGTTCCACCGTTTTGCAAATATTTTGTCAAACATTCATTAAATGACAGATGTTGAATTTGCTTCAGTTTATGTGAACTAAAATTTAACTAGTAAAACACAAATACACAGAGACAACACTAAAGAAAGTGTATAGTTTTTCTAGGGTCTTCCCTGGTAGTCTTAGCTCCCAAGTCAGGGGGCTGGGTTCAGTCCCTTGTTAGAGAACTAGATGCCACACCCACAGCTAAAGTTTGCCTGCTGCAACAAAGTCTCCCACATGGCTCCAAGATTCTGTAGGCTACAGCCAAGACACAACTCAGCCAAACATAAATACGTGTATTTTTTTTAAAAGAACTTTATATAACTGGGAAGAATACCAAAACAAGAAAAAAAAAAATATGTAACATTTTCATGCAAAGAGACATATATTTAATTGACTATATACTTACTAACACTATTAAAGAAAAGCTAACATTCAGAAAACTAAGATGACAGCATCCGGCCCCATCACTTCATGGCAAATAGATGGGGAAAGAGTGGAAACAGTGGCTGACTTTCTTTTTGGGGGCTCCAAAATCCCTGCAGATGGTGACTGCAGCCACGAAATTAAGATGCTTACTCCTTGGAAGGAAAGTTATGACCAACCTAGACAGCACACTAAGAACCAGAAACATTACTCTGTCCACAAAGGTCCATCTAGGCAAGGCTATGGTTTTTCCACTAGTCATGTATGGATGTGAGAGTTAGACTATAAAGAAAGCTAAGCACAGAAGAATTGATGGTTTTGAACTGTAGTGTTGGAGAAGACTCTTGAGAGTCCCTTGGACTGCAAGGAGATGCAATCAGTCCATCCTCAAGGAAATCAGTCTGGATGTTCATTGGAAGGACGGATGTTCAAGCTGAAACTCCAATATTTTGGCCATCTGATGCGAATGACTCATTTGAAAAGACCCTGATGCTGGGAAAGATTGAAGGGAGGAGGAGAAGGGGACGACAGAGGATGAGATGGTTAGATGGCATCACTGACTCAATGGACATGAGTTTGGGTAAACTCCAGGAGTTGGTGATGTACAGGGAGACCTGGAATGCTGCGGTTCATGGGGTCGCAAAGAGTCAGACACGAATGAGCGACGGAACTGAACTGATTCATGTTCAGTTCAGTTCAGCTGAGTTCATTCATATTTATGTCAGTAAAATCAATATTCATGTCAATAAAATCAGTTCATGTTCAGTTCACTTCAGGCTTTCCTATTCATGTCAATGAAATCAAGATTCTTTTTAATGGGTTAAAATATATACATCTACTTGTGGATGATATTCTTTGTATATTTTAAATACACTAGGGTGCAAACATATACAATGGTATAAGATAAATTAGAGCTCTTGGTTATGAAACTTTTATTTCTTGAAAAACTGTATCGTTTTGTTGAGCTGTATCTTAGAAATTCAACACAGGTGAAAACAGATTAGCACCAATAGAATTGTTGCAAATATTTTGATAAAGAAGTGCAAAAATGTATCTATGGTGAAACAGATGACCAGCCCAGGTGGGATGCATGAGACAAGTGCTCGGGCCTGGTGCACTGGGAAGACCCAGAGGAATCGGGTGGAGAGGGAGGTGGGAGGGGGGATCGGGATGGGGAATACGTGTAAATCTATGGCTGATTCATATCAATGTATGACAAAACCCACTGAAATGTTGTGAAGTAATTAGCCTCCAACTAATAATAAAATAAATAAATAAATAGATGGCAAAAAACAAAAAAAGTGCAAAAATGTGAATAGGAAGACTATGTCTATGATATGAGCGAGGAGTGTACTGGAAACATCACACTTGGGCTTGAGTGATGAAAACTCCCACTCCCAAAACCCAGTTTCTATCATCAACACAGTGAGTGTTCATTTTCCAAAGCAAAGAGAAACCAAGATGTGGAGTTTCTCCATTAACTGTGAGGGTTTTCACATGTTCCTCATTCCATTTTTCCACAGCCTTGTCTAAAGACAGAGGGGAAAAAAATGAACTCTATAGCCTGATAATCTCAGAGAAATCACCAGAGCCAGTGGAGATCATATGTCATGGTGTAAATGGATCACACGGAAGATGCACTATCAGAACCTGGGCATGTCAGAAAAAACAAGGAAATTCTAACTTGAACCTAACATAAAAAATATCAGTTTTATGCAAAATTCATTTCATATATACTTACTCTGTTTTGTATCCTAACAATGTTGTCACGCGACTGTCGGTTCTTCGGTTCTTTGTCTCGTCACAACAAAAATTTGGAGTGACGGACATTAAAGCCCCTTGGCGGGCCACGGCTCTCGGAGGACAGACCGTGTTATAGCTCTTAAATAAATCAGTGTTACAGCTCTATTTATTTAGATAATAGCCGGAAAATCCATCTTCGAGTTGTGAGGACATGTCGATTCCCAAGACACAAAGAGAAGATCGCCCCATCATGCGGGGGGGAGAGAGAGAGAAGAAGGAAGAGGGCTTTGACTCCTCTTTTTATATGTTTCTCTGCCCCTGGGCCTCTGTTATGTAAATCGGGCCTAGGCAGGAGCGTTGTTTGTTTTACATGAGGTTCTCACTCTGGTCGTTGGACCTTCCTTTGTTCTATTTTCACGGACTTTCCCTTCCAGGTGGACGGTGGACGGACAGGCAGTGTGTTTTTCTTATTAACTCTCTCTTGAGAGACTTCATACTCAAGATGCTTTTTGGGAATTGGGGCGGAGGTCTCTTTCTTCTGTAATTTATTCCTGCTGTGCCTGGGCGTAGGCCTGCCTAGCAGAGCAGAAGTCTCTCTCTACCTGATCTAAGTTGGGGTGTTTTATATCTGAAACCAGCTTGTAGTCTTATAATAACAGGAACTTAGTTTGAAACTGTTGGCGCCTCTCAGAGATAAAATAGACAGGGGCCAAACAGGAGACCTAACAGGATGGTCATCACTGGTCCCCAGAAACAGGGGGCACCGCTGGGATGATTGGCTGGTGGTCAAGCAACAGAGCTGTGTTCTAGGAATCTTGTGTTTAGTCTGAAGTTACCATCTTTCACCTGGATGGGCTCCAGTTCTGTAGAAGAACTCAAAGACATTGTTATACATATTTCTTTGAGTAGGAACCAGGACCCGTCTCAAGGCTGTACCACCATTTGATTGTTTCCCCTCTGTTTTTGTATTTTTTTCCTTTCTTGATTAGCAATTGTTTGAATCTACCCTTTGGAACTCAGGGAAGGTGAAGGAGGCTGAATAAAGCCTATATTTTACAGTACAGCAGATCTGTACTCCAGAGTTGCCACCCCACAGAGTCCTGCTCAGTTTTAATTTAGGGAACAGGGCAACTATGACTGTGATATTTGTCAAAACGGGGCTCAAGTCTTAGACCTGAGCCTTGTATGATTAAAATCTCAATCCCTTGGTCTGCCATTTTGTTGTAACATACCCAGTTAGTAGTAGCTGGAGAAGGGATAACTGGAGTTTTAATAGACAAAATATTTTTTTTTTTTTTTTTTTTAGAAGAATAGGCCTGAAACCCAGTCTGGACCTGGCACTTTGGGGAGACTTTTAGCCAGGTGGCCAGTTGCTTAGTTTTATAAAAAGTAAGGTAGAAGTTACTAGCTTCTAGCAGACATTGTTTTGAGAATGGTGGCATTAAAGCCTGACACGACTCAGAAAACTCAAGTGTTTAGCAATACAATGTCTAATCTGAAATTGCACTCATAGTAACACCTGGTTATTTCCCAGGATGTCTGAACCATCGCTGAGTACTCTATTTTGACTTTTAATTGTAAAATTTTTTAATAGCCAAAGCAGATGGCACCATTAATGATGTCAGTGTTTCTCTAGGTATGAGAAGATGCAAGAATTGGGACTCATAAATTCTCTTGAAAAGATCTAACTATCTGAAGGCCTGTTCTGACAGTTTTTTCCAGAGCATCGAGTGTCTCATTCTTGATCTTCACCCTGAACTCCTTTCAGGGCCGTTGAAAGTCAGCAGTTGCAGTGGCCATGATATAATCGCTGTAGCTGTAGATGGCAAGTGTCAATCTTCAGTTGGCAGAGCCCCTTTTTGTTCATAAACTTGACCACGACTTTGAGGGGGGCATTTCATGACCATTTTATCCCATGGTGCTGAGAATGTCTATTCTCAGGTTTGGCAAAGATTTTGTTGACTGGCCACTCAATGTGCTGTTACTGGACTAGGCCATAAAACAGTATCTAAAATTCTCTGGACCACCTGTCTTACTAGCCTCTTGGTCCAGGAAAACATTCCCTCTTGTTGTTTTTTTCTCATATCTAGAGTTACACTGCCATCATTATTGATCTCATAGGGAACTATATATTATGTTATCAGAGGCCTCAGTCACACATTTGGCACTGTAAGAAATGGCAATTTTGTAAAACAGGTGAAATACAGAGAACATCGCCAGCAGTACTAGCAAAGTCACGAGTAAGATGTACGAGCTTCTATTAGATGTAGCCCAGTATATCTCAGGTCATCTGACTTAGTCTACTCTGCACGAACATTTATCTTTCAGAGAAATTATACATTAGCACCACCATCTATAAGGCACACAGCCCAGTTTTCTAGTGTTACTAGACTGATTATTTTTAGTATGATTTAATTGTTTTTAACACAGAGGAGACTTTAAACCTAAATTACCATAGCCTGGTGTTATCTATATAAATTTATCTTATAATTGTGGGAGATTTTTTTCTTTTGCTAAAAACCTTTTTTTTTTTTTTTTTTGCTCTGATTGAGCTTCAGGAATAGAAAAAGGCTCAAATTTATGGCCAGAGTCAGAGTAGGCATTATTAATTGGCCTGGTGAGGGGATCTCATCTAGTAATATCACAGTGACCTGAATATGACTATAATTTTTTCAAGTTAATTTTTTCAGGGTCAACCAGTTAGAGTCTTGTAGTAGAGAAATTTACCAAAGTAACCCAGAACTAGATACAGGTGATTGGCCACAAACCCAACAATTGGATTGATTTTTAAAACTGGCATAGAATCAGGCCTATGATAGAAAAGCATTTGATTTATACACAAAGGTCTAAGAAGTCAAGAGAACACTATAAACGATCATATGAATCAGGTCCAGCATCTTGGACAAACTGTCTACCTCTGATGTCGTTGTCTTTTCATTCTGGTGTACTGTAGTATTTCCTGTTTGAGCATCATTTTAAGGTGAGATCAGGTCAGCTGTCTTTTCTATAGACCAGTCCAGTGTAGGGGCCTCTGGAAATGGGAATTAATCTAAGAGTTAATTTCTCTTTAGTTTTATTGTGCATGAGCTAATTAAGAGTACCTGATAAAAAGTCCTCTTATCCAGGTTGGAGACAGTCTCTTAAATTGTCTTTTTTCAGTCCTGCTTGCAGGTCATCAGGCATCTGATCGTCATCCAAAGATAGATTACTGAGATAAGCTTCAGAAACAAACTTTTACATTAATATCACATAACAGAATTGATCATAGACTTTTTATTTTGCTGAAACACTTGTAGGATCTCAGACTGAACTTTTAATATAAAACAGGGCTGGGAAACTCACACCAAAGGCTTATCACAGATTTTGCCTAACAAATCTAGGTGAACTCTTTTTTTTTTTTTTTTAATTTAACCAACCAAATAAACAGTTTAATATCTCTCTTTGGGATGTTTCAGGGGCCCTCTGAAACACCCCAAAGCTAGCTAGATGTCAAGGGAAATTTAAAAGAATTCGATTCAGGAAGTTTTATCGAAAAGATTAATTAAAAGCTTTACCTAATTGGCTCTAACCAGTTTTTTATGACTGTGTCATTTATAACAAAATCTATTTATTTAACTAATTGTAATCTAATTTTAGAAAATCTTGATCATGCATAACTCTTTTTAGTATTTTTTAACACTTTTTTTTTTTACTGAAAGCATACTTCTTGCTTTCTTTTAGCAACCAAGAGCTAACTTTTATATTAGCATTTTATAGATTGGTGAGCATAAATGCCAGTGATAATTTTTAAAACCCTTGTTTTCTTAAAACATTTTAGGATGGCATCAAACATTATTCATTTATAGTCCCAAATCTCTTTAGTTTTTCTGTAAAAGGAAATCAGTGTTTAGTAGTAAATGTTTCAAAATCTTATTTCATTTGGCAATGACCTAATTATTTAATAGACTTTCAATACTTAGTTTAGCACAACCCTTAGAAATTCAAGTTACCCTAATCTGGAGAGACTATTTTAAATAGATATTCTTAAGGAATAATTATTTTTAATAGAGTTTATATACAAACTCATACCTCATTTACATTTTTTACAAGTTTTTTTTTTTTTACTCAAGGTAATTTCTTTGTCGACAAACTTGTAACAGGTATAATATTTAACTTATATTAAACCTAGGTACAATGAAAATATTTCACTTAATGTTAATTACTCTAAGACATGTCTGTATTAGATAGGGCAACAAACAAACAAACATTAATATCAGGTATTTAATACTGAATATCTCTCAGTTCACCTGAACCTGGAATTTATTGTTTAATTTAGAATTATTAGATTTGTAAGCGCTTACCCCCCCCTTTTTTAAGCCAATTAAATTGGCTTAAAATTTAAGCCATTTACAAATTAACCTAAAAATATTTTTCAGAGACAAAGACATACCAAAACATATTTAGACAGACACAGGGCAAGATCTATCTTCATTTTCTAAGTTTGGTCATAAATTAGATATTACAATATAAAATTTAAACAAATAACATTTTAAAAGGCTTTTTTTTCTTTTTTTTTTTTTTTCTCTCAGTCTCAGATGGTCTAAATAAGTGTTCTTGAGAGCCCTGGTCTCAAGGCACAGGGAAAGAAAATCAAGTTTTAACAAAATGGCGGCAGGTCTAAATGTTGGTCAGACAAAGCAAAATAGCTGTCACAAATCACAACACAGAACAGAGTTAAAACACACATATAAACCTGGAAGTCTTCATCAGACACTCCCTTAAATACAAGAATACAGTCTCTCAGAAAACCTTCTACAGAGACACAAAACTTCAGATGTCTTCAAAGATTTTAAAAGGAGGAAAAAAAGCCAGGTTGAAAGAAGAAGGAGGAGGAGGCGGGAAAGAGGGGCAAAAGGGGTGGACTTAAGACGTCTCCTGCCACCTCCAGACACCCAGGCATTACGGGACTTTTCCCTGGGCTTCCAGAAAAGGGAGGACTGGAACTCGGCCCTGCCAGAAACCAGATCAGAAAATTCGAGTTCTCTGCCCAGAGGAGGTGATCAGTCTCCAACCCTCAACTCAAGCTGAGGCCCTTCGACCAGATTCCTGCATCCAGGACCGGGGGACTAGAAAAACGGGAAGGATAGGAATGGCTAAGGAGAGGAAAGAGAGAGGGAAGGGGAGAGAGGTCAATAAAGTCTCATGTTCCTTACCGGTCGGGGCACTCTGGCCAGTTGTCTGCGTCAGGAGGAGACCAGGGACAAAAGGGTCCCATTTGCGGCCGCTGGGTCTGGTCCATTGGCAGACAAGCTGGCCCCTGAGTACTCTGGACCCTGAATCCGGTTATTAAGGTAAGCGGAGAGCATCTAGATTGGGCCTGTCCCCTCGTCAGTCAGTCACACAATGAACAAACAAGACAACACACCAGACAAATAACAGAGCGCGCAATCCCGAGAAAGAAAGTACAGAGTAGTCCCCGCACAGGTATATATATATACGGGACTACAGAGTGGGAGCTGGAAGACGTCTCCTCCGGCCCACTGCTGGAGACCACTATCGGCGCGTCCGCCTAGGTTTAATTTCCAGCTATAGACAGATACAGATTGGGCCCCCTTTGATACAGATGCACCTGCTGTTATTGCTTACCGGCCGTTCGTCCTCCGAAGCGCGGGTCCTGAAGGGCTCGGGGGATCCCGGACGAGACCCCATATATTGTACCCGGATTGCGGAATTCCTCCAAACACGACAGGAGCCGCGCATGGATGCAAAAGCAGTGAGGAACTGTATTACAAGCTGGAGCAGGGACCCTCTTCACACAATGGTGAAGGAGCCCCGAGAGAAAGTGGCGAGTCTCTTTTATCCTGTCTAGCAGGGACGGCGGGAAGGGAAGCTTAAGGGGATTGGCTAATTCCTACGGTGCGCGGGAAGGAAAACTTAGGGGGATCGGCTAGTGTATACTGTGCAGCCGGGGAAGCAGGAAGTCTTGGTGGGATGGGGGTGGGGTGAGGGACTTCTCCCGCCCTTCTCGATTGCCTAGGGGTGGAGGGTAACTCGTCTCCTTCAGATTGGTTGGTTTGACGAAGTTTTTTTCTCTTCTTCTCGGGAGGGGTTCTCGCTCAGAATTGTAATGGTATCTAAAATGGAGTTGTTTTAAATTTTTCTTTCACTTGTCTGCTCCATTTAGAGAGCTCTATTTTCCCACATCTTTAAAGTATAATGACCAAGGAAAAATTAAAGATAGAAACATATTGATCTTTCTCATATTATGTATTCTAAAAAATATTCAGTCTGCATTCACCAGTACAAACTTTGTACAAGATTTAGTTTCAGAGCAGAAATGAGAATAAAGTATGACATTTCCCATATACCTCTTGTTCCCACATGTGGACAATCTCCCTACTTAGCCTTCCCCACCAGAGTGAGCATTTGTTACCACTGATGAATCTACATGGGCAGTAAAGAGATCAACTCTCTAGTTTACCCCTTTGTTCCTCTTGTAGGAATGTGCACTCCATACCTCTAGATAAATGTTTAATAACATGTGTCCATCATGACAGTTTAACACAAATTATTTCATGGTCCTAAAATTCTCTAGACTTAGGATATTCATAGTCCCTCTTTTGAAACCCACAGGAATCATGGACCTTTTAAATCTCTTCTATATTTCTTACTAGATTCCCAGGTGACTGAGTGATGAGGAATCTGCCTGCAGATGCAGGACATCCATGTGATGCGGGTTCAACCCCTGGGTCAGGAAGATCCCCTGGAAGAAGAGATGGCAACCCACTCCAGTATCCTTTCCTGGGAAATCTATGGACAGAGGTGAGCCTGGCAGGCTACAGCCCCTGGAATCACAGATACTCAGACACAACTGAGCACACATAAGAACATTTACCTACACCAAAAGTCATATTGTAGAAATCCTACTTTTTGTAGCATTTTCAAATGGGCTTCTTTCACTTAGTAATGAAGGAGGAAACAGACAGAGCTGGACTCCGTCTTAGGCCAGGCTGTGAGCATTAGGCTACACGCAGGGTCACCCTCCCACTTGATTCTGAACTTTGCGCCCCGGTGTCTGTAGAAATGGCATACCAATGGAAAATCAGATCCCACCCCGCCCACTCATAAAAGAGCCTCAGGACTTGTACTTGGACTCTGTTGCCTAAAAGAATATGTTAATTATCTCTGTAACAGAACAAAGTAGTGAATTCCATTCTGTTTATCGGGCTATGACCACAGGCCTGTTGATAAATATCCACTGTTCATTTAGTCTTGTGACACATGAATCATGGGTTAACTTTGATCGTATCTCTCTTTTACCTTGTCCAGACTAGTTTCAAGGAATTTGGGGAGGTGGGTTTGAGCAAGTTCACGAGGGTATATACAGTTTTCACAAAAACTGTTCAGGGTCCTTGGCTAAGAGGAGACTGTGCCTTGGCCCCGCCGGTGTAATAAACTGCACTCCACTATCTGCATTGTCCTTCTGAGTCAGTTTGTTTCCCAGAACACATGGCTACAACCATCAAATGCATGGAATGATTGTCAATGTATTTTATGCCTTGAAAGCTTAACATGCAAAAGCTTAAGAACTACCTCTGCGCCTATATTCCTGCTCAGTAAATAAGCTCATCAATACCATATTTTAAATTCCATACATATCTGTTAAGACAATATTTGCACAAATATAGAGATCAGACATGGACACAGCAGGAGAAGAGGGGGACCAATTGAAAGGACCATTGACATATATACACCACCGTGGATAAAACTTTGGAGAAGACTCTTGGGAGTCCCATGGACTAAAAGGAGATCCAACCAGTGCATCCTAAAGAAATCAGTCCTGATATTCATTGGAAGGAGTGATGTTGAAGCTGAAAGTTCGATACTTTGGCCATCTGATGTGAAGAACTGACTCATTTGAAGAGACCCTGATGCTGGGAAAGATTGAAAGGGGGAGGAAAAGGGGACGACAGAGGATGAGGTGGTTGGATGGCATCACTGACTCAATGGACATGAGTTTGAGCAAGCTCCAGGAGTTGGTGATGGGCAGGGAGACCTGGCGTGCAGCACTCCATGGGGTCTCAAAGAGTCAGACACGACTGAGCAAGTGAACTGAACTGGTGGTTAAAATAGGTAGCTGGTGGGAAGCTGCTGTTTACCATAGCGAGTTTAGCTTGATGCTCTGTGCTGAGGAGAGGGGTGAAACGGAGACCACGGGAGGGAGGGCCAAGAGGGAGAACACTTATGTATACTTACAGCTGACTGATGACTTCATACAGCAAAAATAGCACAATATTGTAAAGCAATTATATTCCAATAAATAAATAAATTATATATATATATATATTTGTCCCAAAGGGGAAAAAGCTAAACAGACTGGTCACCCAGGGGTGGAGAATCCATCTGACACTGCAGGGGACAAGGGCCTCATCCCTGGGCCAGGAATACTCCACATGCTGTGGGGAGACTAAGCCTGTGCCCCACAGCTGCTGAGGCTGGGCGGGGCAGCTTATTCTTTTCGATGGGCAGGAGGCAAAAGAAAGATGCTCACCACCGCTAAACAATAAGAAATGCAGAACAAAGGTACAGGGATGTATCACCACATGCCAGTCAGAATAACAATGAGCAAAAAGCCCACTAATAATATCACAAACGCTGAAGGGGCTTGGAGATCAGGGAACCTCCTACATGGCTGGAGGGAATGTAAACTGGTGCAGTCATGAGGGAGGATGGTGTTGAAGTTCCTTAAAAAACATAACCTCCTGGCATTTAAGGAAATGAATTCCATGAAAAGTAGACAAAACAGATTAATCGACAAATTGACAAGTTTTATAGTTTTTAGTAAATCATCTGCAATTCTGAAATGACCAGTTTTGATCTGGCATTTCTAAATTCTCTAAGTTAAATGTGTAAGAATACACATACACTCACATATTCCTTCTTGGTTTTCTCACTGCTAACATGTATACCTTCAGATATTTATATCCTGTAATCAATGTGTGTTATATAAATCATATTATGTATATATCTTCAGATATTTATATATTGCATTCAAAGTATGAGAAAGCCATGAGAAAACAGTTCCTTTAAGCCTTACAAGACACATGTGCTAAGAATGATACAGGGTAAGATTTTATAAATCTTGGTTCAGAATTTTCCCATCATGGCTGTTGATTATTCTTTTTGTGACTTTGTTAAACTTACATTTGCTTAAATGAGCCCCTGAAAAGTTTTAGCTAAAAGAAGAACAAAGGACAATTGCAGCAGGTGAGTTTATGACTCTAGGTCCTCAGAGAACTCACAGCAAGCCTTGAGGTCCCCTGAGGAAGGTCAAGGCTAGAACCAGGCAGAGAAAATTCCAGTACTTGGGGTTCAGACCTGACCCTGGGTGAACTGCTCTGGACCCCACACGCTGAGTGTGGATGGGTCCATTCAAACAAAGACGAGCATGATTTTGCGGAGCTCTGAGGGTGTCACTGAAGGGGGGGCCTGTGCAGTAGACCCTGGGGTTCAGCAAGACTGCTGGTCCCAAGGAAGGGGTCATCTAGTGCAGGTGCTCACAGGACTGGCTGGTGTGAGTTCAAGGACCTGCAGGCTGCCTGCTCCCCAGACAGATGCTGAGGCAGCAACAGCATGGAGCAGTTCAGGGGAGCTCTCAACAGTACTCTGTATGATCCTTCTTATTAGAACCACCACGATGTCCATGTAGATAAAAATTGGAGAGGAGATACAATGTAGAAATGGTGGGAAATATATGAAGTTATGAGAGGTTTAATGGCAGTAAGGAACTAATTTCTACAGATGCCATCCCCCTGTGCTTCAAATAGTTTATCACTAAGTTACCTTTCCTGCAACCTTAAATAGGTGGGAGAGGTTAATGCTGGTGGTGCGTTAACCTTTCATTCATTCCACATCAATTGTAACACTGAAAAACCATTCACTTTTATTAATTAAGGTACATTAATTTTACAGATAGAATAAAACCTTTTACAATTGTTGTTTGATCCTTGATTAAAATACACATTACAAGCTTCTAAAAACTGTCCTGTTTCTCTGATGAAATGATCTGAGAATGTGATTTATATGGTTTATAAAATGGAGGCTAATTTACCAAACATGGATGGATATTAATTATATTAATATGACTTTTCCAGAAAGAGTTTTCTATACTTACATCAGATAGAAGAGAAGGTGTCCTTCCTTCAAGCCTGCCAGATAATATGCATGATTTCTCTATGTTGATGTTATAAAAATACCTTCAATTTTCATGAACTATCCTTTTATGCTTAGAGAGCAAGTGACATAATTATTGAAAACTTAGAGCAAACTTCTGTCTTACTTTGAATTATTCCCTGAACACTTACATCATGGTGACCACAGAGGTGTTTGACATCAGTGACAAATACCTCCATTCAGAGCTTCAGTGTGTATATAACACGACTCTGTTCTAAATCTTATAAATTGGAGAATAAATGTAAATGATTCCCACTTAATACAGAAGGGCTTCTCTTACCATTGGGCAACAACCATAAAAAACATAAGTTTATATATAAAGTAGAAACAAATCACAGCATGTAGTAATTTGAGAGTTGAATTACATTCGTTTTGGTTCCTTAATAATCTCAAATAACGTCAACATAAGCAAGGATACATTAATAATAATTATACCTCTGCAAATATCCACCCCTTCATCTTGCGATCCATACTAACATATCAATTTTGTATGTGTTTTACTTATGGAATACTTGCTACAGTGTTTCTGCTTAGAGTAATTCAACAAAAGTGGTACTGATGACATGCTTTCTAGTATGAATTCTCTGGTATTGAGTTACATTTGATGTTTGATTAAGCAGTTCTCTACTTTTTT
Source organism: Cervus elaphus (assembly GCF_910594005.1). NCBI lineage: Eukaryota > Metazoa > Chordata > Mammalia > Artiodactyla > Cervidae > Cervus > Cervus elaphus. Next base: position 58,417,368 of record NC_057818.1, on the reverse strand, counting down.
TTATTTCATTCATGTATCTTTCCAAAGAAAACACTCGTTTTTTCAACATTGTATATTTAGGACCAATGTTTTTGTCACTGATTCATTTCTAGGGTTTCTCTGCAGTATGAATTCTCTGATTGTGAGTGAGGTGATGGCTGTGAGGAAATCCTTTGCCACATTCCTTACATTTCTAAAATTTCTCTGCAGCATGAACTCTCTGATGTCGAGAAAGACCTGAACTCTGGGAAAAGGCTTTGCCACATGCTGTACATTTATAAGGTCTCTCCCCAGTATGGATTCGCTGATGTTGAGTAAGAAGTGAATAATTGATAAAGGCTTTGCCACAGTCTGTACATTTAGAAGGTCTCTCCCTAGTATGGATTCGCTGATGTTTAGTTAAAGTTGAACTTTGCTTAAAAGCCTTGCCACATGCTGTACATTTATAAGGCCTCTCCCCAGTATGGATTCGCTGATGTTCAGTTAAAGTTGAAATCTCCTTAAAAGCCTTGCCACATGCTGTACATTTATAAGGTCTCTCCCCAGTATGGATTCGTTGATGTCGAGTGAGAAAAGAATAACGGATAAAGGCTTTGCCACATTCTGTACATTTATAAGGTCTTTCTCCCGTATGGATTCGCTGATGTTGAGTTAAATCTGAACTCTGCTTAAAAGCCTTGCCGCATGCTGTACATTCATAAGGTCTCTCCCCAGTATGTATTCGCTGATGTCGAGTAAGAAAATAATAACGGTTAAAAGCTTTGCCACATGCTGTACATTTATAAGGTCTCTCCCCAGTATGGATTCGCTGATGTCGAGTAAGAAGTGAATAAAGGAGAAAGGCTTTGCCACATGCTGTACATTTATAAGGTCTCTCCCCAGTATGGATTCGTTGATGTCGAGTAAGAAGTGAATAAAGGAGAAAGGCTTTGCCACATTCTGTACATTTATAAGGTCTCTCCCCAGTATGGATTCGGTGATGTTCAGTTAAAGCTGAACTCCGCTTAAAAGCCTTGCCACATGCTGTACATTTATAAGGTCTCTCCCCAGTATGGATTCGCTGATGTTGAGTTAAAGTTGAACTCCGCTTAAAAGCCTTGCCACATGCTGTACATTTATATAGTCTCTCCCCAGTATGGATTCTCTGATGTTGAGTTAAAGTTGAACTCCGCTTAAAAGCCTTGCCACATGCTGTACATTTATAAGGTCTCTCCCCAGTATGGATTCGCTGATGTTTAGTTAAAGCTGAACTTTGCTTAAAAGCCTTACCACATGATGCACATTTATAAGGTCTCTCCCCAGTATGGATTCGCTGATGTTCAGTTAAAGCTGAACTTTGCTTAAAAGCCTTGCCACATGCTGTACATTTATAAGGTCTCTCCCCAGTATGGATTCGCTGATGTTGAGTTAAAGTTGAAATCTCCTTAAAAGCCTTGCCACATGCTGTACATTTATAAGGTCTCTCCCCAGTATGAATTTGCTGATGTTGTGTAACACATGAACAGCAGATAAAGACTTTGCCACATTCTGTACATTTGTATGGTTTCTCCCCAGCATGGATTCCCAGATGCTCAGTTAAATATGAACTCTGATTAAAGGTTTGGCCACATGCTGTACATTTGAATTGTTTCCTTCCTGTATGAACTTTCCTATCTCTACTTCGATTTGGTGAGTTACTAAAGACTTTTCCACATGTATTACACTTGTGATGTTTCCGCTTACTCTGAATTATCTGCTGTTGAATAAGTTTTGAAGATTGCTTAAAAACTTTACCATAATCATAACAATTATAAGTCTTCTCTCCAATATCCATACTCTTATAAGTATTAATAGTAAGATTTGAGCTTTGACAAAACATATTCCTACACTTATGATGTTTAGAATTGTTGTCTGAAAATTGATGTCCCTGTTGTTTCAGGAGATATGAGTCTTGGTCAACATTATGGCCAGTTTCATTGCATGAAGAGCTTCTCATTCCATCATGTATACTCTTGTAATTATTGGGGGTAGAGCTCCTGCTTAAGGCATTACTCATTTTGTTACACTTGGAAAGTTCTTCCACACTAATTATACGTCCATATGTATTGAACAATGATGGTTGAATAAGGTCTCTCCCATTATTATCAACATTCCAGATTTTGGAACAAGGAGAAAAGAGTTGTTGGTTGAAGAACAAGAAACCCTTGTTAAAGGATCCCTCAAATTGATTGTATTGGGAATTTTCCCCCTCATGTTTAACTTTCTGGTTTCCAGACATGCTTGAATGTATATTTAATAGACACCTATGCTCAGAGTATAGGTTTGAATGAGTATTTGCAGTAGAGACTAGATGACTTTCCAGATTTTCTACATTTCCCTTCAGAGAACATGTATGTTTCAAGAGATGATGTGGATCTTTGCTGACAAATATACACTCATCTGCAGATGTTGGTGGCTGAAACTGGTCATCTGAAATTGGTTTTTCCTTATTTGATTCACATCCTTGATTTCTTTTGGCGGTAATGTTTACTTTATGGGAAACTGAACCAACTTGGTTGTGTCCATCATAACATGCTCTGGGCTCTTTACATGCCCTCATATATTCCCAGTCTTTGGTTAAATGTAAATTTGCAAGGTGAAATCTTTCATATATTCCTAGCTTTGCTGTTGGGAGTAAATCTTCTAAGCCTGGCTTTTGGGACCTCAAACCCTGGGTGTCGTGGGAAGACACAGCTGAAAGATATCAAATAATAAGTTATTCTACTTACTATTGTTGTGGAATATAGTTTACAATTTACATAATTGCATAAAATTAGCATACACTTGGCTAGATTAAGCCTAAAACCGAGATAGAAGGAGTCAAGATGGCAGAGGATTCGGAAAACGTGGAGTTCATCTCTCTCCACCAAAGCATCAAGAATACATCTTGAAGTGGAAAAATTCTCACAGAGCCCTGAGGAACACGGGCAGAGGAACTTGGACACCTGAAAGGACAAGAAAGATTCCTGCTGAGCCAGGTAGGACAAGAGAGAGATGGAGGAAAGGGAAGAGGAAAAGAAGCAGGATGGGACACGCACAACCCTGGGGGGATCTGAAGAGAGGAGAGGTCTCCACATCCAAGGAAGCCCCTCATTGGTGGGAGCTCAGTTGGGACACAAGGGGAGCCTCGTTCTCTGTGGGAAGAGAACACGGCAACCAGCGTGCAGGACAGAGTGAGACCTGTACGCAGGGTACTGTCCCCTGCCCTGCCCACCCAGCCTGAGAGGGTGTCCTCCACTGCAGACAAGGGCTGGGTGCTGGAACGTGGCGCTCTGAGAGCAGACCCAGGTAGAGGACTGTGTTTGCTGTGAGTAGACATCCTGAGAGGATGGGAGGGAGGGAGGAGCTCTGCAAATGGGATGCTTGTGGAGGAAGCCTGAACCACCAGAGAAGCAGAGCGGCGCTGTTGAGTGATGCCCGAAGGAAAGAACCTCTTTGCAGCCTCTCTGCCCCTCTGCCTGTTCCGGACTCTCCAGGCGCTAGGCATGGGTCCCAGCTAGGCGGGTGATCTCACGACCCCCACAGCTGCTTCCTCCTCCCCAGCCACCTCCCCACCAGGGTAGACTCATGGGCTCCAGGGGCACATTCAGAACACACGCCTGTGGGTGGTCCCAATGTATAGGTGATGCTGAAACCACAGCTGAGCACCAAGGCCCTGCCATTAGGCAAGAAAAGCTGAGATCTCTTCTTGCATCTGTACAAACCATGGTAATACACCCCACAATTGGCTTGGTAAACTCAACCCCAACAGAACATCTGGATGGAAATGAGGCTCTGGCAGTCAAAACCAGTCTGGCTTTAGCAACTGTAGACGCTGTAGGCATGCACATGAGGCATTTGGGCCAGGTCACAGTCTACATTGCCCCCATAGCACCATAGCAGGTTCAGCTCCACAATGAATGTACACCTGGGATATGATTACAGTGGATCTCTGCTGGTGACCTGGTGAAAACAACATCTGAGAGACACCAGGGTCAAGTGCCAACATACCCATGGTTCAGGTGGGGCCAAGATCAATGCCAACACAGGGTCACAGGAGAGCTGGCACAGCACATGAAAGATGACACGCAGAGCACTCTCCAAGGAGAACATCCCCAGAGGAGCAACACTCAGTGGCTTCCCTCTCAGCGGGTGTGCTCCAGTCCCACCAGATCAGAAGCACCACAGATCAGAGCAGAGCTCATTTCAGATCTGGGGCCTCTGCTCCACCAATCAGGAAACAGACCCCGCCACAGACAGTGACAGCCACAGAGGAAAGGCGAAGCAGACTTCAAGATCCAGGCAGGCTCTGGTCACAACAGTAACAATCAACTCCCTCTCAAGGGGATAAGGGCACAAGTCTCAGGACCACTTCACCCACCAGGGAGCAGACACCAGAGCAAGAGGAACTAGGATCTGCAGCCTGCAGAACAGAGACCACAAACACAGAACATTGGACAAGATGAGGTGACAGAGGAGCATGGTGCAGAGGAGAAGTCAAGATAGAAACCTACAGGAACAACGAAGCGAGGAGAAGTTGAGGAGTGTAATGATTAATTTTTGATGAAGTAATCAAATTAACAAACAAAACATTTTCACAAATGCTAATGCCTACTTATTATTTAACCCACTTACCACTCATGTTGTTATCTGAGCATGTTCTAATGGAGTCTAAAATAGTAAATGATATTGAGCTAGAACTAATCAGAAAAAGATGGCATGAACGATAAAGTCCTGGGATGTTTCATAACAAAAAGATAGATTTAATAAGGTAAGAGTTCTTAACAAATCAAATGAGAAGTGAGACTTGAAAAATATGGTGAGAACACAGGGAACTCTACTCAATGCTCTGTGGCGACCTAGATGGGAAGGAAATCTAATCAAGAAGGGAAATGTGTATATGTATCACTTATTCTTTCTGTATAGCAAAACTAACATAACATTGTAAAATAGCATTATTGGAACAGAAAAATTTCTTCTTAAAGATTTCTCTATATAATCTATAAGTTTAATAGTGATGAACAATCAGAAAAAAGCACTGTGGGACATGTTATAAACTCCCACGTCAATAATTTCTTTAAAAAGTCTGTGAGTTAAATAAATATATTAAAGCATTCTAGCATTAATGAATTGGGACATATATACTTAACATATTTAATGTTAGTTCATATAAAAAAAAGAGAAACTTTCACATAAAATTCATATTTGCATTTTCTCATTTTAGTGAGGTGTCTTATGTGAAGAAGGAATTCATAGGGCCTGGACTCCAACTCAGGCCTGTCTGTGCTGATCGTGCTCGGCCACCTCTCCAGTGGACTCTGAACTCTCTGCTTAGTGCCTGTGGGAACGACAATGGAAGGATAAGACCCCCTCCGGACAGGGGAACCTTGACAATCATATCCAGGTTACTCATCACCTAAGAGAAAACAGACAATAATCACCCCTGCCTCTGGACACTAGCTATCAGAATGTAAGCACAGGCTTATCGGTTATTAACTGGTTGGAATGTAACCGTGGGCTTATTGATGATTAACTGTTTGAACACATAACACGTGAATGATGGGATTATTGTGATTGTATTTACCCTTCCTTTGTAAGCATCAAGGGATTGGGGTGGTGGGTTTGGACACGTACACATGCGGTATAAAAGATTTTCACAAATGCTGGTCGGGGTCCTTGGCTAAGAGGAGACTCTGCCTTGGGCCCGCCGGTGTAATAAACTGCACTCCACTATCTGCATTGTCCTTGTGAGTGAGTTTGTTTCCCTGAAAGCGTGGCTATAACATTTGGTGCATTGGGCGGGAAGCTCCTCACTTTGAGGAGACAGGTCTCATTTGATGCCACCCCGAGGCTTTGTAGCTTGAATCTCCTAGAGGGGGGAAGGCGCCTCGCCCCTCTGGAAGGATTCTGCTTTTCAACACCCGGACCTTTCACGTCATCAGGTAGTGGACAGCAGCAGGGCAACTGGGCGCTCAGGTGAGGAGGAGCCCACCCAGCAGGGTGGAAGAGGGGGCCTGACAACCCCTGGGAGGGACTAGAAAGAGCGGGGACCCACAGCAGCCTGGAATAGGCAGGCGGCGATTGCTTGGTACACAGGTTGACGAGCGTGCTAGGGTTAGGAAGGAAATTTGTAATGGTCATTTAGGAGGTGTGTCCACGCCGTCTCGGGGAAAATTATTACCAAGTGATCGCCAGGGGATTTTTAGGATAGGAAACTGGTCCTTGTATGCTCGTATTCTGCCCTCCCCCAGGAGGTGTCCTGTCTGCTGTTGAATTCTTGACCCCCTCGGAATTGTTAGGCTAGAAGGAGGGGGATACAGAAGTGAGTATGAATTGGCTTTTCTGGAGATGCCCTGGATCATGGGATATTCAACCCATCTGTGTTTTCATTCGCACCTGATCAAGCCCACCAAGGCAGAATGGACTTTAAGGGAGAAACAGTCTTGGACCATGTGATGTTCTGGTTCAGCTATGCTGACCGGCAGGGGAAGACACGCCGATCCCCCTTCTCCCTCTGGGGTCTGGCAGGTAAGGCTCTTCTCACTCCAATTAGAAAGGAGGCAAAATGGCAATTTAAGTGTCACTGAGTGGAAATGTGAGAGGTACATAGGGTACTGAGAACTTCGGAGACAGAATGAAAAGGAAAAGTCCAAGAAGGTCTGAGAAGGTAAGCAAGATGGGGGGAAGTGAATCTAAGGCAACTGCATTGGAGTGACAATTTTAAAGAAGGGATTGGGAGGAGACTATGGGGTGAAGATGAAGCCTAACTGCCTCCACATACTCTGTGAGGTCGAATGGCCCCCTATGGGAGCAGGATGGCCACCAGAGAATACCGTGAACTTAAAAATAGTGAAAGCAATCTACACAGTAGTCACAGGAGAACCAGGACACCTGGATCAATATCCATCTATTGACTCATGGCTAGGGTTAGCTTGAGACCCTCCTACTCAGACAAGGTTCTGTATCCAGAAGGGAAAGGGAAAAATATGAAGGGCACAAAATTTGACTGATGATAAAAAAGGAAATTCTACAGGATTTAGACAGGGATGACCTGACCCCTCCCCCATGCTGGATAATGAAACGCCTGCCTCCCAGTGCTCCACCAGAACCTGAGGCCGCCTTAATGCCCGATCCAGGGCCAGGTGAAGTTTCTGCAACAGCCGCTGCTCCTCCGCCAGCTTTCCCGGAGTTCGTAGAGCCGCTGTTTGGGCAGGCTCTGATCCCGGTGACAGAAGCCTCTGGCCAACACTTCCAGGTTCCGGCTCTACCTGAACCGCCCAAGCTATACCCGCCTCTCCCGGGGAGTACTGACAAGAGAGGGAGGGAGACGTTGGAATTAAGCAGAGACCACGCTCTGCCAGAGAGCTGGAGGGAACGAAAGAGAACAGACAAGAGACTTACAGTGCAAGCTGCTGCTCTGGCAAAGTCTGTCTCGGGCCCTCCAGAAAACCTCATCTGCCCCAGGGACAGGACAGTCCTTCAGCCAGTCCCAAGGGATGCCCTGGGCCCATTACAGCCAAACCAGTGTGCCCAGTGCCGAGCTTTTGGCCACTGGAAGAATGAATGCCCTAAGGCAAGGAAGGAGAGGAAGGTCCCACAGTTGTGGGGCTTGCTGACTTGGAAATTAACTAGGGCTGCCAGGGCTCAGAGATATCAGGTCCCTGAGAGCCCATGGTGACCTTAAGAGTGGGGGACCAAAATATTGACTTCAGGGTGGATACAGGAGCAGAACTGTCGGTAGTAACAAAACCTGTGGCACCTCTGTCCAAAAAGACTACGGCTGTAACTGGGGTATCGGGAGAAGAGATGAGTAAACCGTTTTGCCAGCCCAGAAAATGTCAGATTGTGGGGGGGGGGGGGAGTGGGCACCAAGTGATTCCTGAATTCCTCTACATTCCTGAGTGCCTAGTACCCCTGTTGGGAAGAGACTTGCTCTCCAAACTAGGAGCACAAGTGACTTTCTCCCCTGAGGAGAGGCCCACCTTCTGGACGGACTCTATGACTTATTTGCCCTCTCTCTCAATACCAACCCAAGATGAGTGGAGGTTCCATGAGCGTCTGAAGGCAGAACCGGGTGGGCCAGAAGAGGATGAGGGAGCTAACTCAATTATTCCCTGAGGTCTTCGTGGAAGACAACCCCCTCCCCCCCGCCCCCTAGGCTGGCTAAACATCACGCCCCAGTGATAATGGAACTCAAACCAGGCACCATCCCGGTTAGACAGTGCCAGTACCCAGTATGGATGGAGGCCTGAACCGGCATATTGCCCCACATCAATAGATTGAAACAAGCAGGCATTCTACTAGAGTGCCAGTCAGCTTGGAATACGCCAATCCTGCCAGTCAACAGGGAAGGAGGACAGGACTATAGGCCTGTACAAGATCTCAGGCTAGTCAACCAGGCTACTGTGACTTTACACCCCACTGTTCCAAACCCGTATACCTTACTTAGCCTCCTCCCACCGAGGACTAAAGTTTACACTTGCCTAGATCTCAAGGATGCCTTCTTCTGCATACGCCTCGCCCCCGCGTCACAGCCCATCTTTGCCTTTGAATGGGAAGATCCAGTCGGGAGCACCAAACAACAGCTCATCTGGACTCCCCCACAAGGGGTTAAAAACTTCCCAGCCATCTTTCGGGAAGCCTTGGCTTCTGACCTGGACTCATTCCATCCGGAAGAGTATGGATGTCGGCTCTTACAATATGGGGATGACCTGCTGCTGGCTGCTGAGACCAAGGAAAAATGTTGGGAAGGGACAAATGCACTGCTCCAGCTGTTGATGGAAGCAGGTTACCCGGTGTCAAAGAAGAAGGCACAGATCTACAAAGAGTAGGTGAGGTATCTGGGGTTTGTTTTAAAGAAGTGCTCAAGGTTCCAGACCCTAATTTGGTCCTATATACTGATGGCACTAGCCTGATAAAACAAGGACAATGGCTCTCAGGTTAGCCAAAGTGGAAAGGGCCATCAAGACTGAAAAGTGATGGTGGGAATTGCCAAGTGGCAAATTATTGGTACTGGAGGAGCTGGCACACAGTCTGGTAAGCCAGACACACCAGGCGATCCACCTAGGCCATGCTGCCTGCTCACAGGTGAATGCTGCCTCTCCGGGATTCAGACAAAATCCTCCGGGTATTCAGCAGAAAGGCACACTGACCCTTGAACACCTGGGAGTGGACTTCACTGAAATGAAACCTCACCGACACTACCATTATCTCCTGGTCATGGTATGTACATTCCCGAGATGGGTAAAAGCTTTTCCTACCTAGACTGAAAGAACATCGGAAGTAGCCTGGTGCCTGCTTAGGGAAATAGTTCCCAGATTTGGATTTCCTACCAGCATTGGATCAGGCAATGGCCTGGCTTTTGTAGCTGATTTAGTACAACAAGTAAGCAAAACTTTAAACATCAAATGGAAACTGCACACTGCATATAGGCCCAGAGTTCTGAGATGGTGGAATGAGCCAACCGGACACTTAAAGACTCTCCAAGTGGATCAGAGAGACTGACTGCTCCTGAGTGTACTTGCTTCCGACGGCTCTGCTCAGACTCAGGATGACCCCACAGTCCCAAGGCTATTCTCCACACGAAATTGTGTATGGGAGGCCTCCTCCCATAATAAAACAGGTGTCAACAAATTTGCCTCAGGTAAGGCGGGATAGGATTTCACAGCAGATGGAACTCGGTAAGGTAATAAATTGAGTAACTAAGTTTGTACAAGAAAGGGTGCCGTTCCCCCTTGGGGAACAGATTCATGAGTTTACACTTGGTGACCAAGTATGGGTCAAAGATTGGAAACATGATTTGCTAGCCCCTTGGTGAAAGGGCCCTTATGTTATTCTAACTACCCCTACTGCAGTTAAAGTTGCAGGTATTGTCCCTTGATCCATCATACGAGGGTGAAGAGAGCATACCACGCATACCCAGAAAACGCTGAGTGGACAGCATAGAGGGACCCCACTGACCCTCGAGAGACTAAGACCATCCTTAAGAAGAAGGAAAAGAAGATTCTGGACGAGCCCCTTCAGGATGAAGCAGCACAATCAACTCCTGCTGCTTGGCCTCATCAACGTGATTTTGAATTTAACTTCTCTCTCAACTCAGGACAACGTTTGCACCTCATGGGCACATTCCTACACGGACTTCCAGAACACCTACAACTTCTGGGTATGTAGGACTATGCCTCTCTCTGTGAAGGATGGACTTCCTTGGTGGGTGTCACCGTGCCGCCAGGCAGATTTTAAACCACTCTGCTCTTTTCTGGGATGACAAAAAGACTTTCCTCTCTCTTGTCAATCATTACCTCTCCTTGCTCTCTTGCTGTGAGACCTACAGTCAATAGACTCGGGTCATGGGGTTACATTTGATAAAAATGCCAGTGTAGCAAAAGCCTAGCCTACAACAAGCCCCAGTAAATCTACCTTATTTACATGCTAGGTGGACACGATCTGTGTTTCAGTGGTATGAGTATATTGCTGCCTTTTTCGTACCCTCTGTAGGGACAACAAATATATTATGATTAAAGTAGAGGCCTTGACTAATTTCACAAACAGGCCCTCCTAGATAGAACAGAAGCCATCCAAGCCTTAAATGAAGAGCAAGTCTAAATGAGAAAAGCAGTAATTCATAATAAAATGGCTTTGGACATACTCACAGCTGCTCAAGGAGAGACCTGTGCTATAATTAAGGTTGAATGTTGTGTATACATTCCTGACTTATCTGACAATGTATCAACTACTTTAGATGACATGAAAAACCAGGTAAAAGCAATGTCAAATGAGAGCATTCCTTTCTGGACTTCGGTCCTATCTTGGGTGAAGAGCGATTGGTGGAAAACTATATTTACCACTGTTAAAGTTGCCTTGATACTTCTGCTTTGTGGACCCTGAATTTTGCAATGTATTATGAACTTTATAACCCAAAGGTTGATGTCATTCTCCCTAATTGGCAGTTGGAGAGCCAGGCTGCAATATGTCCCTATGAATGATGCTCATAATATGAGTTAAGAGCATCAAGAGGGGGGAATGAAGAAGGAATTCATAGGGCCTGGCCTCCATCTCAGGCCTCTCTGTGCTGATCGTGCTCAGCCACCTCTCCAGTGGACCCTGAAGTCTCTGCTTAGTGCCTGTGGAAATGACAATGGAAGGATAAAACCCCCTCTGGACAGGGGAACCTTGAAGATCATATCCAGGCTACTCATCACCTAAGAGAAAACAGACAATAATCACCCCTGCCTCTGGACACTATCTATCAGAATGTAAGCCCAGGCTTATCGGTTATTAACTGGTTGGAATGCAACCGTGGGCATATTGATGATTAACTGTTTGAACACATAACACGTGAATGATGGGGTTATTGTGATTGTATTTACCCTTTCTTTGTAAGCATCAAGGGATTGGGGTGGTGGGTTTGGACATGAACACATGGGGTATAAAAGATTTTCACAAATGCTGGTCGGGGCCCTTGGCTAAGAGGAGACTCTGCCTTGGGCCCGCTGGTGTAATAAACTGCACTCCACTATCTGCATTGTCCTTCTGAGTGAGTTTGTTTCCCGGAAAGCGTGGCTGTCACAATGCAGTGAAGAAAGAATTTGATTATGAAATTTCTAAGGTCATATGTGTAGTTTCCAGTGCACTGGAAATTATATGGTAGAAAACAAAAAACATCTGTCCCCAGTATTCCTACAAGTTTGGCAATTTTTTCACAGCTCCACCCACACACTTCTGACTAGGGACAGAATCAGCACTTTTAAAAGGGGTTAATATAGTTACTCAGAAATATGCACAGATTTTCTAAAACCTCCCCAAAATGGACGAATTATCAGGTCATGCAGGTTGTTCCAGGCCAAGACAAATATTTTGGTTCTAACTGTGAATGTGAAAATTAATCACTGGAGAAAAATATACAAATGATGAAAAGAATCAGGAATGGGTCAGGAGATGACGCTCTATGACGGTGACAGAAATAAACCTAGCCTAATCCAAAATCATCTCAACTGAAGCAGATCTTCTCAAACCACACGACAAAGTATGACTTCTTCCCCAGTGCTTGGCCCTCTCACCTGACTTATCTGCTTCATCCATAGACACATACCTGGGTATACGGCTGTCTCCATTCTCCTTACATCCCAGGGATCCTTCATTTGCTCCAGAAATGTGACCAGGTCTGGCTTAGAGACCACAAGACCTGTTCATCAGAAAAAGGAATATGTGTTTTCTGAGATATTCATCAATTTCCAATCCAATATGTATTCAGGTGAGAGAGAAGTCAAGGTAGAAAGTTAAAATAGCATTAAAAAAATGATTTCACCAAATAATGTATTGGAAGCATCTTTGAAAGACAAATGCATCAGAATCAGATTCTGATATTATGTTCAAGTACTACTAAGGCAAAAGCAGGTAGTGGAATTCCAGTTTTAAGAGGAGAGTGGCACTATTTGATACCACAGAACTTACAGAATTATCATGAACCTAGAATGAAGTATATGCAGGTCAAGAAGCAACAGTTAGAACTGTACATGGAACAGTTGACTGGTTGCAGATTGGGAAAGGAGCACATCAAGGCTGTACATGGCCACCCTGCTTATTTAATTTCTATGCAGAGTACATCATGTGAAATGCTGGGCTGGATGAATCACAACCTAGAATCAAGATTACCAGGAGAGATATCAACAACCTCAGATATACAGATGATATCACTCTAATGGCAGAACTTGAAGAGGAACTAAAAAGGCTCTTGATGGGGGTGAAAGAGGAGAGTGAAAAAGCTGGCTTAAAACTCAACATTCAGAAAACTAAGATCATGGCATCCAGTCTCATCACTTCACGGCAAATAGATAGGTGAAAAGTGGAAACAGTGACAGATTTAGTTTTGGGAGGGGGGGTGGGCTCCAAAATTACTGCAGATGGTGACTGCAGCCATGACGTTAAAAGATGCTTGCCAAAAAATAAAAAGATAAAAGATGCTTGCCCTTTGGAAGAAAAGCTATGACAAAGACAGCATAGTAAAAAGCACAGACATCACTTTGCCAACAAAGGTCTGTATAGTCAAAGCTATGGATTTTTCAATAGTCATGTATGGATGTGATATTTGGAACATAAAGAAGGCTGAGCACCAGAGCTGCGTGCACGCTGGTCTGTGGGCAGCATGGCGGCGGCAGCGAGTGGCAAGACGGAGGAGCGGCCGGGCGGCGGCTTAGGAGCTGCCGGCGGTAACAGCACGCGAGAGCGGCTGCTGTCAGCGCTGGAAGATCTGGAGGTCTGGTCGAGAGAACTTGTAGAAATGCTGGCAATTTCAAGAAACCAAAAGTTGCTACAGTCTGGAGAGGAGAACCAGGTCCTGGAGTTGTTAATTCACAGAGATGGGGAATTTCAGGAACTAATGAAATTGGCACTTAATCAGGGAAAAGCCCATCATGAAATGCAAGTTTTAGAAAAAGAAGTAGAAAAGAGAGACAGTGATATTCAGCAACTACAAAAACAGCTAAAGGAAGCAGAACAGATACTGGCAACAGCTGTTTACCAAGCAATAGAAAAACTCAAGTCAATAGAAAAAGCAAGAAAAGGTGCTATTTCCTCTGAAGAAATGATTAAGTATGCACATAGGATTAGTGCAAGTAATGCTGTGTGTGCCCCACTGACCTGGGTCCCAGGGGACCCACGGAGACCATACCCAACTGATTTGGAGATGAGAAGTGGATTACTGGGTCAGATGAACAATCCTTCCACTAATGGAGTAAATGGTCATCTCCCAGGGGATGCACTTGCAGCGGGCAGACTGCCAGATGTCCTTGCTCCACAGTATCCCAGGCAGTCAAACGACATGGCGATAAATAGGTTGCCACCAAACCACAGTCATGACTTTCTGTTGGAACCTCCAGGGCACAACAAAGAAAACGAGGCCGATGTAGAGGTTATGTCAACGGACTCCTCAAGCAGCACCAGTGACTCTGATTAGAAACCATAAGATGAAAAGCAAACAGAATTGAATACTATAGAAATCTGTTTCTTATTAGGTCAATGTGGAAAGCTAGCCAGGTGATGTTGGCTGTAGAATTGTTCTGCCCATTAAAAATCATAGTGGACTTTTTTTTTAAAGCCGAAAATTAGGTTTCAGTTCTAAACCACTAGGTTAATACTTAAAGAAAAATCACACTTTACTGTTGGGGTAAAGCTTTTTCAGTTCAATGCTGTCTTACCTTGTTCTGTTCCAATTGTGTTGGACTTGTGCATAGTACTGGAAATAAGATTTGAGGGAAATGACCCACGTACCTATCATTAGTAGGCTTCCTGCAGTTATTTAGAAAAGCATAAACAAGAGCAGCCGATCACAGAGTGTGCATTATATAACAGAAACCCTCATCTGAAAGTAAAGGCTATTACTTTTTGTCACAAGAAGAGGAGAAATCATCTCAATTTATACTCTTTGTAATTATTGTATTTTTTGTAAATAAACTTATTTTTGTTTGTAAAAAAAAAAAAAGAAGAAGAAGAAGAAGAAGACTGAGCACCAAAGAATTGATGCCTTCGAAGTATGGTGCTGGAGAAGACTCCTGAGAGTCCCTTGGTCAGCAAGGAGATCACACCAGTCAATCCTAAAGAAATCAACCCTGAATATTCATTGGAAGCACTGGTGCTGAAGCTCCAATACTTTGGCAACCTGATGCGAAGAGCCAATTCATTGGAAAAGTCCCTGATGCTGGGAAAGATTGAGGGCAGGAGAAGGGAGTGGCAGAAGATGAGATGGTTGAAGAGCAGTATTGACTCAGTGGATATGAATTTGAGCAAACTTTGGGAGTTAAAGAAGGCTAGGGAAGCCTGGCTTGCTGCATTCCACGGGATCGCAAAGAGTTGGACATCACTTAGCAACTGAACAACAAGGAGACAGGTTACATCAAGAAAGAAGGTTACTTTCCCCTGGAAAGTAGGGATCTTAACCTCTACTGGACAAAGCAGAAAATTCCAGGAGACATTCTAGAATGAATGAACCAAAACCCTGAGGATACATAAGGGATTATGGAAGCAAGTGATCCTCACCCAAGCAGGCCAGATTCCCGTAGTTCTCTAACATCACGTCCCTGTACAATTCCCGCTGACCGAGGTCCAGGCATTCCCACTCCTCTTGAGTGAAATCTATGGTCACATCCTGGAATGTCAGCAGCCCCTGAAATATAAAGGACATGAGCCACGTGGACCTGGGAAGACTTCCTAATGTGACCCAAGATGAAACCAGCAAGAGAAATGGTTTTGATGTAGGAGAATGTCTGGTGTTACACAAGAATATAATTTTTATACTACCGTATTTTCCACTGTATTTCTAACCCCAGGAAAAGAGAATGAGATATGATCCACAGACCACTATAGAAACTATTCTGATCTGGAAGAAAAATTATAAAAGAATCACATCAACACTGACATCTATTTTTGAGAGTTGTACTCCTGTGACCCAGGATAAACTGTCTATCAAGGAAAGCATGTTAGTCACTCAGTCATGTCTGATTCTTTCCGACCCCATGGACTGTAGCATGCCAGGCTTCTCTGTCCATGGGATTTTTCAGGCAAGAATACTGGAGTGAGTTGCCATTTCCTTCTCCAGGGGAATCTTCCCCACCAAGGGATCGGGCCCGGGTCTCCCACATTGCAGGCAGATTCTTCACCATCTGAGCCACCAGGGAAGCCCCCTATCAAGGAAACAGGAAATATTTTAAAAAAGCATGCTCTGATCTAAGAGTACTGGAGTGGAGCCAATGTGCCGCATTTTTAACAAGCTTATTTTAACTAGTAATATTGAAAATTCTGATACATGAATGACCGTTCTGAATAGCAAAGAAGTAGACCCCTAAGGTAAGAATTAATACTTAACTTTGAATTTTAAGTATTTTACAAAATTGACAGGTCTGATAGAATACTACCGATAGCAGCAATAATCCTTTGAAGTATTTAGTATATACTATATGTCTTTCTAAAAGTTTTTACAGGGTCTTGAATGCATCACATAAATAATATAAAATCAACAATTCTTGTTCCACCGTTTTGCAAATATTTTGTCAAACATTCATTAAATGACAGATCTTGAATTTGCTTCAGTTCATGTGAACTAAAATTTAACTAGTAAAACACAAATACACAGAGTCAACACTAAAGAAAGTGTATACGAGTTTTTCTAGGGTCTTCCCTGGTAGTCTGAGCTCCCAAGTCAGGAGGCTGGGTTCAGTCCCTTGTTAGAGAACTAGATGCCACACACCACAGCTAAAGTTTGGCTGCTGCAACAAAGTCCCCCACATGGCTCCAAGATTCTGCAGGCTACGACCAAGACACAACTCAGCCAAACATAAATACGTGTATTTTTTTTTTAAAGAACTTTATATAACTGGGGAGAATACCAAAACAAGAAAAAAAAATACTTTTAACATTTTCATGCATACAGACATATTACAATGAGACTGTATACTTACTAAGAGTATTAAGAAAAAGCTAACATTCAGAAAACTAAGATCACAGCATCCGGTCCCCTCACTTCATGGCAAATAGATGGGGAAAGAGTGGAAACAGTGGCTGACTTTCTTTTTGGGGGCTCCAAAATCCCTGCAGATGGTGACTGCAGCCACGAAATTAAAAGATGCTTACTCCTTGCAAGGAAAGTTATGACCAACCTAGGCAGCATATTAAAAAGCAGAAACATTACTCTGTCCACAAAGGTCCGTCTAGTCAAGGATATGGTTTTTCCAGTAGTCATGTATGGATGTGAGAGTTGGACTATAAAGAAAGCTGAGCATAAAAGAATTGATGCTTTTGAACTGTGGTGTTGCAGAAGACTCTTGAGAGTCCCTTGGACTGCAAGGAGATCCAACCAGTCCATCCTAAAGGAAATCAGTCTGGATGTTCATTGGAAAGACGGATGTTCAAGCTGAAACTCCAATATTTTGGCCATCTGATGCGCAAAACTGACTCATTTGAAAAGACCCTGATGTTGGGAAAGATTGAAGGCAGGAGGAGAAGGGGACGACAGAGGATGAGATGGTTAGATGGCATCATTGATTCAATGGACATGAGTTTGGATACACTCCAGGAGTTGGTGATGGACAGGGAGACCTGGAGTGCTGCGGTTCATGGGGTCACAAGGAGTGAGACACGAATGAGCAACGGAACTGAAGTGATTCATGTACAGTTCAGTTCAGTTCAGCTGAGTTCATTCATATTCATGTCAATAAAATTGATATTCATGTCAATAAAATGAGTTCATGTTCAGTTCAGTTCAGTCATTCCTATTCATGTCAATAAAATCGACATTATTTTTAATGGGTTAAAATATATACATCTACTTGTGGAAGGTATTCTTTGTATATTTTAAATACACTAGGGGGCAAACATATACAATGGTATGAGATAAATTAAAGCGCTTGGCTCTGAAACTTTAATTTCTTGAAAAACTGGATCATTTTGTTGAGCTGTATCTTAGAAATTCAACACAGGTGAAAACAGATTAGCACCAATAGGATCTTTGCAAATATTTTGACAAAAAAATGCAAAAATGTGAGTAAGAAGACTATGTCTGTGATATGAGCGAGGAGTGTACTGGAAACATCACACTTGGGCTTGAGTGATGAAAACTCTCACTCCCCAAACCCAGTATCGATCATCAACACAGTGAGTGTTCATTTTCCAAAGCAAAGAGAAACCAAGAAGATGTGGAGTTTCTCCATTAAGTGTGAGGGTTTTCACATGTCCCTCATTCCATTTTTCCACAGCCTTGTTTAAAGACAGAGGGAAACAAAATGAACGTTATAGCCTGATAATCTCAGAGAAATCACCAGAGCCAGTGGAGATCATATGTCATGGTGTAAATGGATCACACGGAAGATGCACTATCAGAACCTGGGCATGTCAGAAAAAACAAGGAAATTCTAACTTGAACCTAACATAAAAAATATCAGTTTTATGCAAAATTCATTTCATATATACTTCCTCTGTTTTGTATCCTAACAATGTTGTCACGCGAGTGTCTGTTCCTGGGTTCTTTGTCTCGTCACAACGAAAATTTGGAGTGATGGACATTAACGCCCCTTGGCGGGTCACGGCTCTCAGAGGACAGGCCGTGTTATAGCTCTTAAATAAATCAGTGTTAGAGCTCTATTTATTTAGATAATACCCGGAAAACCCATCTTTGAGTTGTGAGGACATGTCGATCCCAAGACGCGAGGAGATCACCCCATCGCGCGGGAGAGAGAGAGATGGAGACAAGAAGGAAGAGGATTTGGCTCCTCTTTTTATCTGTTTCTCTGCCCCTGGGTCTGTCTAATGTAAATTAGGCCTAGGCAGGCGCGTTGTTTTACCTGAGATTCTCACTCCGGTCCTCTGACCTACCTTTGTTCTGTTTTTTCGGGCTTTCCCTTCCAGGTCTTTTAGCCACCGCCATTTTGGACTCTTTTTCCCTATTCTAACTACCTAACAATGTGTTTAACTAGTAAGTCTTAGCATTACAGAGGACAGTATCTCCTAGTTTTCTTTTTATTTCTGAGCATTTTCTGAAAAATTCTGGGTCACTGAGTTTATTCAATATATAAGGGCATTTTCTAACTCCTAAAGAGCTGAAATTGCATCCCCATGTAAACTCATCATGGCATTTCCCCTAGTTCCCTAAGATCCCAACACCGAACCACATCCCAATGGGAATCTCGGATACCAGTGCCTCTCCGTGCTTCTCTCTCACAAAGGGAATATATTCACCAGTTGAAAGTCACTAATTCATGCTGAGAATTCATCATGCTCCATAGAAAGGCAGGATACACACAAGAGAGACAAGATTCTGGGACACAAGGGAGAAGTGGTCTAAAGAGCCAGGCTTCACTATGATAAGAAGAAAAGGAAAAAATAAAGAAGTTGATAACAAACACCCAGGCAGAAAAGTTAGAAGCAGAGAACTAAAGGTGTGCAGGTTCTCAGTCCAGGCATTTCAGGAAGAAAAGCAGACACAACCCCAGACCCGGGACAGGACACGTACCTGAGAAGCTGCCATTTCCTCCTCTTCTTCCTCCTGCTCTGCGTCTTCTCTGGGGATGTTACGTCGAAAACTCACATCTGCATCTTGAGAAAATACCTTCAAAGGCATCCATGCAGCTGTTTAACCTGCAACTGCTGCAGGGAAAGAGAAGAAAAAGTTTTCCTGTTTCCCTCATCCTTTTCTGAGCTCCTTTCGACTTTCTGTGTTCCCAGTCTGTAGTGGGGAATCAAGACTAACCTGATAATGCTAATCACATCCTGGTGCTCTACACTATTTGCAGATCAGCCCGGCTAGTTCTTCTCCTTCCTTTTCAAGTTACAGAGAACAGTTCACGAGAGACAGTGGGCCCTCCTTCTGGGCAACCTGACCCAGCCTTGAGGGTTTTGAAAGAAACATAAGAGGAAGACCCGCATTCAGAGCCCTGAGGGGAAACCTCACACCTGAGACCTCAGGAAGGGAGGGTTTAGGGAGGGAACTTCTAGAAACAAAAAAGGTCAATCTGATTCCCTGGGGAGGGGCTTTTTCTAGGATGGGTGTGGTGGTCCACAGCCTTCCTGTACCCTTGGGGGCTGGGAGGGGAGAGGTGAGCGTTTGGTGGGAATCACCTGGGGGTCTTGGGTTCCTGCCAGGCTTTACTTGCAGAATTCCTCCCAAAGATTTCCCCTGTCCTTAGTTTTTTTCACCCCCCTCTGCAGCCTGGGGACACAGGTTTTCACAAAATGCTTTGCTTTGTGACCACCTCTCTGCAGGCGTGGCACCTCCAACTTCAGAGACCAGGAGCCTGGAGGCATCTCCATCCCCGCTTTCTTGGAAAAGAAACCAGGGGCAGCAGGAGGCCTGGCGTGCTGCAGTCCAGGGCGACTGAGCACCTGAACTGAACTGAACTGAACCGAGCTGGACACGCTAGGTTCACAGTGCGTATGGGTGGAGCCAGATGCCTCTGAAAATGATGCCCTAAATGCTTCTGATGACCAACCAAGGAAGAAATGATCGGTGTTGTCATAAGTTACATCACACAGGAGTTAACACCTGAGAATGTTGTTGCTCTACTTCCTGTGTGTGTTTTTCTAGGTTTTGTGAATCAACTGCTACAGTTCGTTGTCTGCCCCATTCAGAGCTCTATTTTCCCACATCTTTAAAGTATAATGACCAAGGAAAAAATAAAGATAGAAGCATAGTCATCTTTCTCATATTATGTATTCTAAAAAATATTCAATCTGCATTCACCAGTACCAACTTTGTAAATGATTTAGTTTCACAGCAGAATTGAGAATAAAGTATAGACATTTCCCATATACCTCTTGTTCCCACATGTGGACAATCTCCCTACTTAGCTTTCCCCACCAGAGTGAGCATTTGTTACCACTGATGAATCTACATGGGCAGTAAAGAGATAAACTCTCTAGTTTAACCCTGTGTTCCTTTTAGGAATGTGCACTACATACCTCTAGATAAATGTTTAATAACATGTGTCCATCATGACAGTTTAACACAAATTATTTCATGGTCCTGAAAGTTCTCTAGACTTATGATGTTCATAGTCCCTCCTTTGAAACCCACAGTAATCATGAACCTTTTTAATCTCTTTTATATTTCTTACTAGATTCCCAGGTGACTGAGTGATAAGGAATCTGCCTGCAGATGCAGGACATCCAGGTGATGCGGGTTCAGTCCTTGGGTGAAGAAGATCCCCTGGAGGAAGAGATGGCAACCCACTCCAGTATCCTTTCCTGGGAAATGTATGGACAGAGGTGAGCCTGGCAGGCTACAGCCCCTGGGATCACAGATACTCAGACACAACTGAGCACACATAAGACCATTTACCTACACCAAAAGTCATATTGTAGAAATCCTACTTTTTGTAGCATTTTCAAATGGGCTTCTTTCACTTAGTAATGAAGGAGGAAACAGACAGAGCTGGACTCCGTCTTAGGCCAGGCTGTGAGCATCAGTCTACATGCACGGTCACTCTCCCAGTGGACTCTGAACTTTGCGCCCCGGTGTATATGGAAATGGCATACCAATGGAAAATCAGATCCCACCCCGCCCACTCATAAAAGAGCCTCAGGACTTGTATTAGGACTCTGTTGCCTAAAAGAATATGTTAATTATCTCTGTAACAGAACAAAGTGGTGAATTCCATTCTGTTTATCGGGATATGACCACAGGCCTGTTGATAAATATCCACTGTTTATTTAGTCCTGTGACACAAGAATCACGGGTTAACTTTGATCGTATCTCTCTTTTACCTTGTCCAGACTAGTTTCAAGGAATTTGGGGAGGTGGGTTTGAGCAAGTACACTTAGGGTATATAAAGTTTTCACAAAAACTGTTCAGGGTCCTTGCTAAGAGGAGACTTTGCCTTGGACCCGCCAGTGTAATAAACTGCACTCCACTATCTACATTGTCCTTCTGAGTCAGTTTGCTTCCCAGAACACATGGCTACAACCGTCAAATGCATGGAATGATTGTCAATGTATTTTATGCCTTGAAAGCTTAACATGGAAAAGCTTAAGAACTACCTCTGCGCCTATATTCGTGCTCAGTAAATAAGGTCATCAATACCATTTTTTAAATTCCAAACATATCTGTTAAGACAATATTTGCACAAATATAGAGATCAGATGTGGACACAGCAGGAGAAGAAGAGGGGGACCAATTGAAAGGGTACCATTGACGTATATACACCACCAAGGGTAAAACGTTGGAGAAGACTCTTGAGAGTCCCTTGGACTGCAAGGAGATCCAACCGGTCCATCCTAAAGGAAATCAGTCCTGATATTCATTGGAAGAAGTGATGTTGAAGCTGAAAGTTCAATACTTTGGCCATCTGATGTGAAGAACTGACTCATTTGAAGAGACCCTGACGCTGGGACAGATTGAAAAGGGGAGGAGAACAGGACGACAGAGGATGAGGTGGTTGGATGGCATCACTGACTCAATGGACATGAGCTTGAGCAAGCTCCAGGAGCTGGTGATGGACAGGGAGACCTGGCCTGCAGCACTCCATGGGGTCGCAGAGTCAGAAATGACTGAGCAACTGAACTGAACTGATGGTTAAAATAGGTAGCTGGTGGGAAGCTGCTGTTTACCACAGGGAACTCAGCGTGGTGCTCTGTGCTGAGGAGAGGGGTGAAACGGAGACCACGGGAGGGAGGGCCAAGAGGGAGAAGATTTATGTATACTTACGGCTGATTGACGATGTCATACAGCACAAACTAGCACAACATTGTAAATCAATTATATTCCAATAAATATATATATATATATATATATATATATATATATATATATATATATATATATGTCTCAAAAGGAAAAAAATCTAAACAGACTGGTCACCCGGTGGTGGAGAATCCATCTGACAGTGCAGGGGACAAGGGCCTCATCCCTGGGCCAGGAATATTCCACATGCTGTGGGGAGACTAAGCCTGTGCCCCACAGCTGCTGAGGCTGGGCGGGGCAGCTTATTCTTTTCCATGGGCAGGAGGCAAAAGAAAGATGCTCACCACCGCTAAACAATAAGAAATGCAGAACAAAGGTACAGGGATGTATCACCGCATGCCAGTGAGAAGAACAACCCGCAAAAAGCCCACTAATAATATCACAAACGCTGAAGGGGCTTGGAGATCAGGGAACCTCCTACATGTCTGGAGGGAATGTAAGCTGGTGCAGTCACGTGGGAGGACCGTGTTGAAGTTCCTTAAAAAACATAACCTCTTGACATTTAAGGAAATGAATTCCATGAAAAGTAGACAAAACAGATTAATCAACAAATTGACAAGTTTTATAGTGTTTAGTCAATCATCTGCAATTCTGAAATGACCAGTTTTGATCTGGCATTTCTAAATTCTCTAAGTTAAATGTGTAAGAATACACATACGCTCACATATTCCTTCTTGGTCTTCTCACTACTAACATGCTTACCTTCAGATATTTATATCTTGTATTCAATGTGTGTTATATAAATCATATTATGTATATATCATCAGATATTTATATATTGCTTTCAAAGTACGCCAAAGCCATGAGAAAACAGCTCCTTTAAGCCTTACAAGACACATGTGCTAAGAATGATACAGGGTAAGATTTTATAAATCTTGGTTCAGAATTTTCCCATCATGGCTGTTGATTATTCTTTTTGTGACTTTGTTAAACTTACATTTGCTTAAATGAGCCCCTGAAAAGTTTTAACTAACAGGAGAACAAAGACAATTGCAGTAGGTGAGTTTATGACTCTAGGTCCTCAGAGAATTCACAGAAAGCCTTGAGGGCCCCTGAGGAAGGTCAAGGCTAGAACCAGGCAGAGAAAATTCCAGTACTTGGGGTTCAGACCTGACCCTGGGTGAAGTGCTGTGGGTCCCACAGGCTGAGTGTGGATGGGTCCATTCAAAGAAAGACGAGCAGGATTCTGGTGAGCTCTGAGGGTGTCACTGAAGGGGGGCCTGTGCAGTAGACCCTGGGGTTCAGCAAGACTGCTGGTCCCAAGGCAGGGCTCATCTAGTGCAGGTGCTCACAGGACTGGTTGGTGTGAGTTCAAGGTGCAGGGGTTTAGTTGCTCCGAGGCATGTGGGATCTTCATGGATCAGGGATCGAACCTGTGTCTCCTGCACTGGCACAAGGATTTTTTACCCACTGAGGCACCAAGGAAGCCCCAGATGCTGTGTGTGATGCTGCTTTTCCTTAGTGAGGAACACACAACCCATTGAGAGCTCACATGAGAGCTCTCTGGAAATGCATGGCGGAAACTGCAAGGAAGCTCTCTTTGATCCCTCCAAAGTCTTAGGCTGCTAGTGGAGGGGGGGTGTGTTCTGATGAACAGATGACAGAGATGAGAATGTGGCAAATACAGTAGGTTTCTGAGAATCCGGGAAATCAAATTCTGTCCTCCTGAGTTAGGAGAGTTTCTGGGTAGTGCAAAGGACTAACACTACTAGACAGAGGTTATTATACTTTCCCAGACTTAGATCTGGGAAAAATGGAAACAGTGACAGACTTTATTTTCTTGGGCTCCAATATCACTGCAGACGGTTACTGCAGCCATGAAATTAAAAGACGCTTGCTCCTTGGGAGAAAAGCTATGACAGTTCATTTTAGTGGCTCAGTCGTGTCTGACTCTTTGTGACCCCATGGACTGCAGCATACCACGTTTCCATGTCCATCACCAATACTTGGAGCTTGCTCAAACTCATGTCCATTGAGTCAGTGATGCCATCCAACCCTCTCATCCTCTGTCGTCCCCTTCTCCCACCTTCAATCTTTCCCAGCATCAGGGTCTTTTCCAATGAGTCAGTTCTTCACATCAGGTGACCAGAGTATTGGACCGTTGCCTCTTGACCTGCATATAGATTTCTCAGGAGGCAGGTAAAGTGGTCTGGTATTCCCATCTCGTTAAGAATTTTCCACAGTTTGTTGGGATCCACAGAGTCAAAACAAACATAGCATATTAAAAAGTGGAGGCATCACTTTGTCAACAAAGTTCTGTGTAGTCAAAGCTATGGTTTTTCCAGTAGTCATATACGGATATGAGTTGGACTATAAAGAAGGCTGAGTGCCGAAGAATTGATGCTTTCAAACTGTGGTGCTAGAGAAGACCCTTGAGAGTCCCTTGGACTGCAAAGAGATCAAATCAGTCAGTCCTAAAGGAAATCAACCCTGAATATTCATTGAAAGGACTGATGATGAAGCTGAAGCTCCAATACTTTGTCTACTTGATGCAAAGAGTCGACTCACTGGAAACGACCCTGATGTTGGAAAAGACTGAAGGCAGGAGGAGAAGGGGATGACAGAGGATGAGATGGTTGGATGGCATCACTGACTCGATGGACATGAGTTTGAGCAAGCTCCAGGCGTTGATGATAGACAGGGAAGCGTGGTGTGCTGCAGTCCATGGGATCGCAAAGAGTCAGAGACGACTGAGCAACTGAACAAGACAGCATCTGTTAAAAGTTACTATTGGGGGTACTTTTAGAGGGAGAAATTTATAAATTTCCATCTTTCTGTAGATATTTGTCTATTTAGATTTTCTGTAACTACTTGGGAATGGGTCTGTATTGGTAAGATATATTTTAGTGGAAAACATCTTTATCACCACCCAGACTTGCAAATTAATTGGCATTGAGGTGGACAAATATATACAATAAATTTTAACATAAAAATTTCTGTCATCATGGTCTTCCTTTTAATTATAGGGCTTAGTAATCCTCAAGCACTTTGGTTCTAGTTCTCTGATCATACTTAAGTGATGCTGAAGCTCAGGGATCAGGAAAGAACCCACTGTTGGGTAGAAAAATTTCTCAGAGGAACAGAGAAGTCAGCACAATACAAGAGTTTCATTGCCAGGCTCTCAGCTGTCAGCTCAGCATCCTGCTCATTCCATATGAGAACCTGTCTGCCTCCCCAGATCGCATAAAAGAAAAAGCCCCTCAGGGCACTGCAGTGGTCTCTTTGGGAATAACAAGTTGATTGTAGTTTTTTTGGGGGGAGGATAATTAAGTTTTTAGAAAGTTAATTACAAGTTTTATTCAAGTATGCTTTTGTTCCATGAGCCTACCTTCTCCTTGCAGCTAAACAGGCAAAGATAATCGCAATTCTGAGGGAAGGGGAGGTCACGGAATCACAAATGCATATCTAGGGGTGTGACAGCCTTCATCTAACACAGGTGCTGATTTTCAAACCAGCACACCTCCTCCTACAGTGTAATGGCAACAGAAAGGAGTCAGATACTGATTTTCTATTTCAATCTGAGAGGAAGAGTCTATAGACAAGAAGTATCAGGGGTAAGTGGTTATTCCACAAAAAAGGAAATTCTTGAGGGTCTAAATCTAGTCCATTGCCAAAGCCACACAGAAGGAAAGAAGGATTCTGACTGTTGAGCTGGACTAGTAAAGAAAGGCCAGGACTAGAGATCCAACAGCAATCCATGACTGCTCTGAATTTATAATTTAGTGTAATCCACAGTGACTTTGATTCCTGGCATTGACTGCGAGTGACAATGCAGCTTAGACTTTTAATTTTCTTAAGAACTGTAGGGTTTTTCTTTTATTTGTTTATTTTTGGTTGCACTGAGTCTTCATTGCTGCGTGGGCTTTCTCTAGTTGGGGTGAGTGGGGGCTACTCCTTGCTGTGGTGCCCAGGCTTCTCATTGCAGTGGCTTCTCTTGCTGCCGATCACAGATTCTAGGCGCTCAGCCTTCAGTATCTGCAGCATGTGGGTTCAGTAGTTTGGTGTGCCGCTCTAGAGAGCAGGCTCAAAAGTGCCGGTGCACAGGCTTAGCTGCTCGAGGACGTGTGGAATCTTCCTGGACCAAGGATGGACCCCGTGTCCCCGCACCAGCAGGTGGATTCTTATCCACTGTGGCACCAGAAGAGTCCTTAAGAACTGTAGTTTTGAGCTCAGTCTGAAGTTCCACCTCGTTTACTGAAAGCATAGATTAAATTCAGGGTTATTGCAGGTGTGCGTGCCTATGACACCTTCTGCTTCTAGTAATGAGTAAGATGAATCTACAAGTCACTGAGTCCTGTGCAGAAATGGTGAACCCAGATGACAGTTCCTGGTACAAAATTGTTTGCTTTATCTCTGAGTATACGAAGTGCTTGATGGGGACAGTAATTGTTACGTCCTGAAAATGTCTTTGATCTGTTAAATTGATGAGACTGTTTTCCCTATTGAAGAAAAGGAATCGGCACATAAGAAAAGTGTACATTTATAATAATGAGTTTCAGATAGCCCCAGTCAGGCTCAAATATACCATGATGCTTTCACTCATCTAAAAATATTCTACTATCAATTGTTGTTGTTGTTTAGTTGTAAGTCATGTCCGACTCTTTGTGACCCCATGGACTATAGCCCACCAGCTTCCTCTGTCATTGGGATTTCCCAGGCAAGAATACTGGAGTGGGTTGCCGTTTCTTTCTCCAGGGGATCTTCCTGACCTGGGGATTGAACCCATGTCTCCTGCGTTGGCAGGAAGTTTCTTTACCACTGAGCCACCAGGGAAGCCCAAAATATAATGACACATTACCAAGAGAGCTCAATATCTATTTAAACTATTGAGAGAACAGAGCTACCTGGATTTGTCAGATATCACAGTGATTAAATGTGCTAGATTTGTTACCAGCCAAGTCAGGTTTAAGTCCTTTCTTGCCTGTGGTGGTTTAGTTGCTAAGTCATTCCAGGTTTCCCTGCCCTGTTTCATCTCCCTGAATTTGCTCAAACTCATGTCCATTGAGTCAGTGATGAATCCAACCATCTCATCCTCTGTCACCTCCTTTTCCTCCTGCCCTCAATCTTTCCCAACATCAGGGTCTTTTCCAGTTACTTAGCTCTTCACCTCAGGTGGCCAAAGTATTGGAGCTTCAGCCTCAGCATCAGTCCTTCCAATGACTATTCAGGGCTGAGTTCCTTTAGGATTGACTGATTTGATCTCCTTGCTGCCCAAGGGACTCTTATGAGTCTTCTACAGCACACAGTTTGAAAGCATCAATTCTTTGACCCTCAGCCTTCTTCAGGGTCCAACCTTCACATCCATACATGGTTACTGGAAAAACCATAGCTTTGACTATAGGGACCTTTGTCAGCAAACTGATGTCTCCACTTTTTAGTATGCTGTCTAGACCTATGAAGGTTCACTCATTTATAAGAGCTCTCTTTTTTTCAGATTTTTTTTTCTGCTTTTATTTTATTCATTTTAAGTTAATTTTTTATTTGAGTATGTCAGGGCAGTCTCAGCGTGGGTTGGAAAAGAATTTCCAGACACAGAGTATTTCAGAAGGGGATGCATTTATTAAGAGCAGGGAGCAGAGGTAATGAAGGTGCTACAAATGCAGCTGGCTGGAGGGAGACTGTGCTTTTCATGGGTTAGCAGCTGATTTTTACAGCCTCAAGACAAAGAAAATTCCTGCTGGAAGGCTAGCACTAGGTTATTGGATAGGGCACTATGGTGGCTACCAGGATGGGCATTTTTGCCTAATTTGGGGTTAAGTCTGCTGGTGATGATGGAAGGGGGTGGGGGCAGAACTTTTGGCAATGGTTACAAAGGGGTTTTTCCAGCAGTCACATACGGATGTGAGGGTTAGACTGTAAAGAAGGCTTGAGTGCCGAAGAATTGATGCTTTCGAACTCCGGGGCTAGAGAAGACTCTTGAGAGTCCCTTAACAGCAAGGAGATCAAACCAGTCAAGCCTAAAGGAAGTCAACCCTGAATATTCATTGGAAGGACTGATTCTGAAGCTGAAGCTCCAATATTTGGCCACCTGATGTGAACAGCCAATTCACTGGCCCTGATGCTGGAAAAGATTGAGGGTAGGAGGAGAAGGGGACAACAGAGAATGAGATGGTTGGATGGCATCACCAACTCACTGGATATGAGTTGAACAAACTCTGGGAGATACCGAAGGACAGGGAAAGCTGGTGTGCTGCAGTCCATGGAGTGGCAAAGAGTCAGACACAACTGAGCGACTGAACAACAATGACCAAGGGGCTCAGACAGTTCCAGAGATGACCTTGTTTCTGGGCTCCATGTCTGAGGCCTTGGGGCAAGACTCTACAGAGCATAGTTGATTTATAATGATACATTTGTTTCTGCAGTACAGCAAAGTGAATCAGTATACGTATACATTTATCCACTCTCTTTTAGATTCTTTTCCTGTATAGATCATCACAGAGTACTGAGTAGACTTTCCTGTGCTGTGTGGGAAGTCTTGTCAGTTGTCTATTTTACATATAGCTGTGTGTATATGAGGCTTTCCTGGTGGCTCATATGGTAAGGAATGGGTCAGGAAGATCCCCTGGAGAAGGGCATGGCAACCCACTCCAGAATTCTTGCCTGGAGAATTCCATGGATAGAGGAGCCTGGCAGAGTGCAGTCCATGGGGTCACAAAGAGTCAGACATGACTGACAACTAACACTTTCACTACTTCAGCATGTATATGTCTATCCCAATTTTCCAATTTATCCCTCCCCAACTTCTCCCTCAGTAATTATGTTTGTTTTCTACATCTGTGATTCAATTTTTATTTCATATATAGGTTCAATTGTACAATTTTTTTTTAGATTCCACATATAAGTGATATCTTATGATATATATAACAGCTCTTTAAAATTTGTATATTAAAATCTCGGAAATCTCTTAGTAAAATAAAAACAAGAAGGTAATATATCTCTGTGGAAATGAATAATAAGTGGGCAACATTAAATTTCACCTGGTGTAACACATGTGGCCCATGCCTCATTTTTCTATGCAGGAAACTTTAGCTCAGAAGGCAAATATCCTTCACAGAGAACTGGAAGAATGGCCACCAGAGATTTTGCAATAGAATTGATCTTCTTATCCCAGAATGTATTTGGAATCCTGGGAAATTTCTGTCTTCTTTACCATTATCTCTTCCTTCACTTTGCTGGTGCAGGCTAAGATCCATAGATCTGATCGTTGAGTATCTGCTTATAGCCCACTCCTTGGTCATGCTCTCTACAGGAACCCTAAGGACAATGAAAGTGTTTGGGTGGAAATATTTTCTCAATGATACTGAATGCAAAATTGCTTACTACATCCACAGAGAGGCCAGGGGAGTGTCCGTTGGTAGCACCTGCCTCTTGAATGTCTGCCAGGCCATCACCATCAGTCCCAGGAACTCCAGGTGGGGACAGCTTAAAATGAAAGCTCCCAAGTACACTGGATCTGCTATTTTCCTCTGCTGGGTTGTGCACATGCTGATAAATATTCTATTTACTAGGTATGTGAAAGATCATTGGAGTAACAGAAACATCACAAAGAAGAAAGATTTGGGATTGTGTTATCATGTGATTCATAATAGAATCAAAGTTTTACTGAGTGTAGGATGGTTTTTACTTCCTGCTGTTTCATGTCTGATGCTCACAATCTGGTTCAGAGGCTCCATGGTTTTCATCTTGTACAGGTACAAGCAAAGGGTGCAATATATTCATAGGGCTAGCATCTCTTCAAGATCCTCCCCCGAATCTAGAGCTACCTAGAGCATCCTGGTCCTGGTGAGCATGTTTGTGTCTTTGTACAGTGTCTCCTCCATGTTTCACATTTGTTTGGCTCTTTTTAACAATCCCAGCTGGTGGCTGGTGACTTCTGCTGCACCCATTACTGCATACTTCCCAACTGTAAGCCCCTACATTCTCATGAGTCATGGTTGCAGAGTATCCAGGCTCTCCTTTTCTTGGATAAAGATGAAATAATCACCTAATCTTATGTTGTTCAGTCACTAAGTTGTGTCCAACTCTTTGCAACCCCATGGACTGCAGCACACCAGGCTCCCCTGTCCTTTACTATCCCCAGGAGTTTGCCCAAATTCATGTCCATTGAATCGGTGATGATATCTAACCATGTCATCCTCTGCCACCGCCTTCTCCTCCTGCCCTCAATCTTTCCCAGCATCAGGGTCTTTTCCAATGAGTCAGCTCTTTATATCAGGTGGCCAAAGTATTGGAGCTTCAGCTTCAGCATCAGTCCTTCCAGTGAATATTCAGGGTTGATTTCCTCTAGGATTGACTGGTTTGATCTCCTTGCTGTCCAAGGGACTGTTAAGAGTCCTCTCTAAAAACCCACTGCAATGTTGTGGAGTAATTAGCCTCCAAC
The DNA here is from genome assembly GCF_910594005.1 of Cervus elaphus. Taxonomy (NCBI): domain Eukaryota; kingdom Metazoa; phylum Chordata; class Mammalia; order Artiodactyla; family Cervidae; genus Cervus; species Cervus elaphus. The sequence continues at coordinate 58,386,793 of NC_057818.1, read as the reverse complement.
TAATAAATGAAAAAAAAAAAAGGAAAAAAAAAAAGAGTCCTCTCTAGCACCACAGTTTGAAAGCACCAGTTCTTCAACACTCAGCCTTCTTTATGGTCCAACTCTCATATCCATACATGACTACTGGGAAAACCAGAGCCTTGACTAGATGGACGTTTGTTGGCAAAGTAATGTCTCTGCTTTTTAATATGCTGTCTAGGTTGGTCATAGCTTTTCTTCCATGGAGCAAATGTCTTTTAATTTTGTGGCTGCAGTCACCATCCACAGTGGTTTTTGAGCCCAAGAAAGTAAAGTCTGTCTCTTGCTAGGGTTCAAAAGGGGCTCATAGTGTATAGTTTAACAATGGTCCATTTTGGTGACCTGACAAATGGGATGAAGTCACAGTGACCAAATTGCTCTCATGGGCATCCTGTTCTTTTCTTTTTTTTTTTAATTTTATTAATCTCCTTTATTTTTGTAATGAACACAATAACGAACTGTCATAGCTTGCTACATTACAGAGTCTAGTAAATGGAAGACAGGCAGACAGGCAGACCGAGATCTCTTCCTGTGTCAATCACAGAGCCGGTGCGTGCCAGTGAAGCAGGAACTGTGCGTCAAACCACCACTGAACCCCAAATCTGGTCACTCAAAAAAGCAGCACCGACAGATGCAGAACTCCCAGTGGGCCTCTCTGACAAGCCTCTTTCTGGCCAGGTATGCCTTCCAGAACCCAGGGCCCAAATCAGTTAAGGCTTGCTCAGATTTCTGAGTTTTCCAGAAGACATTCTAAATATTTACAGTTTTATGGTTTCAAGTAGTTATTCAGTCAGAAAAAGGTCCAAAGTTTATTTGATCATAAAGTTTCCCTGCAAGAGCCTTCCAGTTTTTTAGGTAAAATGAAGCACAGAGTTTATTTGATCATTAAAGTTCCCTGCAAAAGCTTTCCAGTTTTAGTTAAAATGAAGGACAACCACATCAGGAAAAGCTTTTTGAAAACCCTAAGAGACTGCAGCAAACAGCTAACACCGAGAATACAGTTTCTACATGAAAACTCATGGGGAGGGAGCCCCTGGTTGGGAAGGTGAACCAGAAGGGGAGAGGGGGGCTGATCCAATGGGGTACCCAGGGGTCCGGAGGGCAGGGGCCAGAGGGCGTGCTCCCTGCCTGGAGGCGCAGCTGAAGAATGCCTAAGACACAACGTGGTGAGTCCTGGAGTCCCGTCACTCAGCATGGTCAGCGACTGTAAGCGAACATGAACTCTCTCCACGCATCCGTTCCAGTTCCCAGCTCTGTAAATGCAGCAGCAACAGAGAAGAGGAGGGGATCTTCTCTGGGTGTTCACTACATCTTCACAGCAGAGACTCAGCAGCCTTCCAAAAGAGGGAGGCTACTTTGACACACCCGGCAACACCTAGCAAATGTTATTATTATTGATCTCCGTAGAGTTAGGAGCATCAAAAAAAAAAGAAATTCTGCTTCAAGTTGCAGGTGTGCAATCTTGAGAAGTACTTTAAAAGAAAAAAAAAAGTGCCTGAAAAAATTCCAATTCTACCTCAAAGGAGGAAGGAAAGCCATCCCAGGCCAGCAGCTCCTGGTGAGGGACCCGATGGGAGGGCTGCCCTGGGCACCTTCATGCCCCCAGCCGAGGGCCACCAGGAAGTCCTCCTGTGGGGGATACAGCACCCTGCTCCTGAAGAATGCCCCTGGCGCACTGCCTCCAGTGAGGTCACCTGGTGGACCAGGCCGGAGCGGGTGCCAGAAGCCTTTGGTATCAGCCTCCACTGGGCCTTTCTCCAGGCCCAACTCCTCTGGCCACCCAGAACCTAGTTGTGAGAGGTTGTGGGTACACCGTGGGTACCCAGAACTGTCTGACCTGGCGGGAGGAGGGACATGAAGACAGAAGATGCCTCTGGCTTGAGGGGGGAGGGGGATGTCACCTTTGACCTTAAACTCATGCAGTCGAGGTTGTGTAAGGGATACAGAAATGTTTCAGTTCATGGAAAGTGAAAGTGAAAAAAGTGTTAGTCGCTCAGTCGTGTCCCACTCTCTGTGACCCCATGGACCATAGCCCGCCAGGCTCCTCTGTCCATGGGATTCTCCAGGCAAGAGTACTGGAGTGGGCTGCCATGCCCTTGGCCAGGGGATGTTCCCAACCCAGGCACCGAACCCAGGTCTCCCACATTGCAGGCGGATTCTTTCCCATTTGAGCCACCAAGCCCCACTCCATGGAAGCAGACCCCAAATCAGAGGCCTTCAGATTCCTGATCTGGTTAGTGGGCAGCATCATACTTCAACTTGTGATTTCAGTTTGATTAGACTGTTATTAGGCAGCGTACACATTTGCTAAGGGAAAAAAATCCTAGAGCAAATGTTAAAAAAGATGAAGTACCAGAAAAATTTCAAAGACATCAATCAGTTCATTGACACGGTCCCAAAAGAAACTTCATCAAAAAGCTTCAAGTCAAAGATAATTCCACTGACGACAAACTTAAACCAAAAACGCAATCATGATTTTTCTGAATTTTGGATAATCTTCAAATTTCTCATGGTACCACTTGTGATGTTGCTGAGCCCTGATGAACAGGACACAGAAGGTGAACACAGCGAAAGCCCAGCCCTGAATGGACCAGCTGGCGAGGGCGTAGCCACACCACTCCACGACTTCTCTAAAGTAGTTGGCCGCAGATATGTATTCAAACAAGCCCCCTCTCGGTCTTTTATAGCCAGTCTCCCCTGGTTTCCTGAGGTTCTTTAGGGCATGATCTGAATGGATGTTAATTAGCATGCCTGTCAACCACAAGGCGGAACCTGTTAGAAACCGGGGGTCTCTGAGCCAGTCGTCCGCGTACACTGCGTACTGACTCAGATACCTGCTCTGCAGGTAGCCGTTGTAGGTGCAGAAGATGAACGCCAACAGGAAGGCATACAGCGGCGTGGGCTTCCCTCCGTTGCGCATAGTGGACCAGGAACATGGCCAGGAGGATGCAGCTGGGCCAGCGGTTGAGGCGCTCGGCCGGCGCGCCCGCGCCCGCGCACGCGAGGAGCGGCAGGGCCAGCGAGGGCAGCTCCTGCACCGCCCAGGCGGCCCGCGCCGGCAGCCCGAAGGCGGAGCCGGGCGACGCGTAGCGCCCGTAGGGCGAGCCCCGCAGCTTCAGCAGCACACGACGCCGAGGGCGCATTCCAGGCAGGCGAGCGCGTCCAGCAGGAACCGCTCGGCCAGCTCCATGGTGGGGGACGGCAGGCGTGCTCCATGGCCCGGCGGCTGCGTCGGGCCACATATAGGGCGGCGGCGGCTGCGGGCGGGGTGCTGTGGGGGGCGGGAGGCGCGGTTGCCTGAGGCCGGCGCCCGCTGTCAGAGCCCTGGGGGGGCCCGTGCGGGCGGCCCCGGAGCCACGCGCCACCCCCATCCTGTTCTTTTCTTAAGGTGAGATCTTGTTTTTTCCTGCTGATGTCCTGTTTTACCAGTTTATTAAGACTTGCCAGTTTCTCAAGACTACGTGATCCCCGGACCATGAGACCCCTTTGACTCCCTAGTAACAAGACCCCACCAGCTGCTGGCTAAAGATACCCTAAGGCCCCCTCCCTTCGGGACGCAATTTCCCATCGACAAGGTATAAGAAGGGATGGATGTAAAGGGAGAACACTGGCTTCTCTCGAAAGGCAGCCCCTTCTCTCTTCCTGCAATAAAGCTTTCTCTGCCGGATTGCCCAGTTCACTCTCCTTCTCTCCGCGCTAGTCTGTCATCACCGTTTCCGCTTTCTCCCCATCAATTTGCTGTGAAGTGATGGGAGTATGTGTCATGATCTTAGTTTTTTGAATGTTGAGTTTAAAGTAAGTAAAAAAAAAAAAAAGGAAAAATATCGTATATCAACACATGTATGTGGAGTCTAGAAAAAAGGTGTAGATGATCCTATTTTCAAAGTAGAAGCAGACACAAAGACATAGAGAAGAAATGTATGGACACCCAGGAGGGAAAGGGGGTGAGCGGGATGAATTGGGAGATGGGGATTGACACGTATACACCCTTGATGCTATGTATAAAATGGATAACTGATGAGAACGTGCTCTATAGCACGGAGTACTCAATGCTCTGTGCTGACCTGAGTCAGAACGAAGCCCAAAACGGAGCGGGTATATGTATGTGTATGACTGATTTATTTTTCTGTGCAGTAGAAACTAACACAACTTTATAAAGCAACTATGCTCTAGTAAAACTTAATTTAAAAAATTTCAGTGTTATCCAAGGATTAGCAGAGGTGGGGCTATGAATATTCTGTGTCTAGAGGATTTTCTGGACAGTGAAAACGATTTGTGGAAAACTTTTATTTTTTTAACAGTTAATTTTTTAATTCAAAGAATTTGAATTCTAAAAGAACAGTCAATAAAATGGGTGCCAGGTGTCTCAAGAAATATTCAGTCCCTTGAGCTCCGTGTGCCATTAAACTTGGAAGTATTGACAGGTACACTGAGACGGGTCTTTGGTTTCCATATTATTAAGTCTGGATACTATAAAATTCTTAGAGGAAAACATAGGCAGAACATTATTTGACATAAATCTCAGCAACATCTTTTTCAATCCATCTACTACAGTAATGGAAGTAGAAGCAAAAACAAACAAGTTAGACCAAACTTAACTCAAAAGTTTTTGCACAGCAAAGGAAACCACAAATAAAAAGCCCACAGAATGGGAGAAAATATTTGTGACTGACAAGGAATTAGTCTCCAAAATTTACAAATAGTTCATGTAACTGAATATCCAAAAAACAAACAATACAATCAAAAAATGGGCAGAAGACCTAAACAGACATTTCTCCAAAGAAGACATACAGATGGCCAAGAGGCACATGAAAAGATGCTCAACATCACTAATTATTGCATGCATGCATGCTAAGTCACTTCAGTCATGTCTGACTCTGTGTGACCCCATGGACTGCAGCCCACCAGACTCCCCTGTCCACGGGATTCTCCAGGCAAGAATACTGGAGTGGGTTGCCATTTCCTTCTCCATTGTCTGAAAGGTAACCAAAGGTAATTAAACCCAGAAGCAAGCTGAGAAAAAAGAAAAAAACAAACCCTAAAAAAACCAGAACTACTTCAATTACTCCTTTTTGAGCTAGTACTCCCATGCTGGTTCCAAGGGTGGGGAGAATTATCTGAAAGCCAAATGTACATCTTTGTTGTAGATAAAGTTAGTTTTAACTCTTGGAGACTCTCACCCCCTTTTCACTAGATGATCACTAATTATTAGAGAAATGCAAATCGAAACTGCAGTGAGATATCACCTTACAACAGAATGCCCATCATCAAAAAAGTCTACAAATAATAGTGCTAAAGAGGGTCTGGAGAAAAGAGAACCCTCCTTGGTGGGAACATCACTGTTAGAAAGAATGTACACTGGTACAGTCAAAGTGGAGAACAGTATGGAGTTTCCTTTAAAAAAAAAAAGTAAACAAAAATAAATGGAAAACTTATCAAGTTTGATTATTAATAAATTCAAAGCTTATAAATAATGGATACATGTCACTATATGTTTCTCGAGTGTCACAAACTGTACAACCCTGAAAGTGAACTATAAAGTAAACTATGGACCCTAAATACTTATGATGTCACTATAGATTCATCAGTAGTAACAGAAGTACCCCTATGGTGGAGGAGGATAATAAAGAAGGAGGTAATATGTATATGGGAATAAGAAGCATATGAAAATTTCTGTACCTTTCTCTGAATTTTGCCGTGAAACTAAACCTTCTCTAAAAAAAATCTTTAAACTTTAAAAAATACACTGTTATTGGGGCATGCACACTTGATAGGATCTTTTTAAAAAGATTTAATGCTCTCAAATAATATTTAAAGAATGGATATGTTTCCCCTGTTTTATTTTTACCTCAATTAATGCACTTTATAGATGTGATAAAATATCAGGTAAAGAGTAGGGACAGAACAAACTATAGCCACATAATTCTTTTATTTTTTTAAATATTTATTTATTTGATTGAGTCAGGTCCTAGTTGTGGGAGCATGGGCTTAGTTGCCCTGTGGCATGTGGGATCCTAGTTCCCTGACCAGGGATGAAACCCACGTCCTCTGCTTTGCAAGGCAGATTCTTAACCGTTCGCCCACCAGGGAAATCCCCCAAACAATTCTTAAAATATAGAAACACACATACAATAGGGCAGCAACACCAAAAAAACTCTCATCCTCAAATTCACTTACAATGTGCCTTATCACTTAACACTGATCACTACTTCCTTTGTGTATTATCAAATACACATTTACGGCATCATGTCCAAAGGCTTTGGTCCCTTCCCATTTTAATCCATCCTCCATGACTGCCTTTGGTTCATTTTCAGAGAAAGCTGTGATGTAAATACCTTGGCGTCCCCGGGTCTCTGAAGATGGAGGCCCCCTCACCTATGGATAGGTGGTCACAATGCAAATCATTTTGGGAATGCCTGTGGCCCCAGGGGTCTTCCCAGGTGGCTCTGTGGTAAAGAATCCGCCTGCCATGCAGGAGACCCAGGAGACGCGGGATCGATCCCTGGGTCAGGAAGATCCCCTGAAGGGAATGACAACCCACGCCAGTATTCCTGCTGGGAAACCCCAAGGGCAGAGGAGCCTGGAGGGCTCTCGCCCACGGGCTCGCAGAAGAGCGGGACACGGCTGAGCTCCTGAGCACGGAAGCACGTGGCCCCGAGGAGGGGAGGGGGAGACAGGACCCGGGACTCGGGGTAACTTTGGAAGATCTGGGAGAGCAAGCCTCACCCCGCCAAGGGCATCATGTGACTTTGTCCTCCACTCGCCTCCGCCTCCCCTTCCCCAAGCGCAGCTCGAGGCCACGGAGGGCCGCCCCCAGGAGGAGCCCCTCCCGGGCATCAGGCGGGCCGAGCCGGCGTTCTCAGAGGTTCCAGCCCCGCGCCCTCACCGGCTCAGGGCTCCCAGGGGTGCTGTGTGCGATGGCTCCGGCTCAGAGCCACGGAAGACGGTGTTACAGGAGCCGCGTCAGCACCCACAGGGGCTCGTTCAACGTGCCGGCTCACGGCTTCCCCTCAAACCGGCCAACTCACAACTTCTTAGACTGGGGAGGCTTTGTATCCACTTTAAGGCTGCAGAGAACATCTTCAGGGAAGCGGTTCTCATCTGGGGGCCCAGGAGGCCCCTCCTCGCAAACTCCGGCCCCTGCTCCCGGGGGAGCAGCCGCGCCGCTCGTCTTCCGGCTCCAGGCGAGGCCCGGGCTGAACGCGGGGCTTCGGCGCGTCTGCGGGGGCTCAGCGCCAGCTTCAGGCCCGGAGGGGCGGCGGGGTCTGCTGGGCCGGGGTCGGGAGGCGGACGCCGGTGCCGCTCACCGGTCCCGTGCTGGCGGAATCCAGGGAGCGAACACGTGTGGACACAAAGGAGGGCTTGACGGCGCGTCTCCGGGAGGAGCTGATCGTCCTCAATCTCTCCTGAGACAAGGCCAGGAGAGGTGGGCCTTCTCGGCTTTTCAAGCTCCTCCTGCCTGTGGGCGTGTGGGGAGCAGGCGAAGGCGCCCTGCTGACGCCTTGGAAGGTGTAATCTCAGGACGCTGAGTGATTCTTCCCCAGGACCTGAGGAGAAAACGACCCAGGGCAGGAGGAAAAGAGGAGGAAATGGCCGCTTCTCGGGTAAACGTCTGTCCTGGCTCAGAGGCTACGTCTGCTTTTCCTCCTGAAATGCCCTGCATTAACAGTTTATAAACCTTTCATTCTCTATTTCCGATGTTGCCTATTGAGGTGGTTTTCAACAGCTAAATTTTTCCCTTTTTATTCTGATGATGGTCAAGATCAGAGCTTTAGAATGTTTCTCCCTCATGTCCCAGAGCCTTTTCTCAGGTGCCTCGCTGCATCAAGGCTGCCTGGAGAACTTGAAGCATCTTCACCGAGAATTAATGACTTTCCTTGTGGCTAAGAATCCTCCTGCCAACGCAGGGGACACGGGTTCCATGCCCCGGCCATTAAGATCCCATGGGCCGTGGAGCAGCTAAGCCCGTGCCCACAAGTACTGAGCCTGCGCTCTGGAGCCCTGGAGCTGCAACTGCTGAAGTGTGCGCCCTGGAGCCCGCGCTGCACAACGAGAGAAGCCCCCGCAGTGAGAAGCCCGTGCACCACACCGAGAGAAAAGCCCGCAGAGCAGCAGAGACCCAGCGTAGCAGGAAATAAATGAATGAATAAATCAAAATAGAAGGACCTGGGATTTAGGAGGACGGCTGGTTATAAAGGCTGCTAGGGAAGACCTATGAGGAATTTACATTTGCTTATGGATTTGCAGGCTGTTATCTAGCACGTGTGCTTATGTGAATAACTGGTGTCAAAGCAAGGCACGTGCAGGCCACCCGTCTACACAAATGATGCTAAGGCAGCAATATTATGGTCAGTGTAAGTAACTCTCGTCAATACTCCTATGCAATCCATATTGTAACCATCATAATGTCCCAGTAGTTAAAAACGAGGAAATGATGCACTGTACCATTTATGGAAAATATGATCTCAAGTTATTTGAGGGTCATGGCCAGTAGAAAAAGAGGAGTTACTATGAGATGTCATTCTACGTACATCCTAAGTCACTTCAGACGTGTCCAACTCCTTGTGACCCCATGGACTGTAGCCTGCCAGACTTCTCTGTCCGTGGGATTCTCCAGCAAGAATACTGGAATGGGTTGCCCTGCCCTTCTCCAGGGGATCTTCCAGACCCAGGGATCGAACCAGTGTCTCTTATGTCTCTGGCATTTGCAGACAAATTCTTTACCACTAGCATTACCTGGGAAGCCCCATGAGATGTCATCCTACTGTGTTACAGATACTTTCTACTCACCATCAGTTAGTGACGACTTAAAAAAAACCCAGGGGGATGCTAATGCTTGTATCAATGTTAACATTGGTAGTGGAATACATGTGTGCATGCTCAGTTGTGTCTGACTCTTTGCAACCCCATGGACTGGAGCTCACCATCCTCCTCTGTCAATGGGATTTCCCATGGCAAAAATATTGGAGTGGGTTGTCATATCCTTCTCCAGGGGATCTTCCTGACCCAGGGATCAAACCTACATCTCCTGTGTCTCTTGCATTGGCAGGCAGGTTCTTTGCCACTGAACCACCTGGAAGCTTGTTGCTGATAAGAACACTTCATCAATTATACATCAAGTTTAATATATGAAAAGCCGTTCACTTTTATTAATTAACTTATAGTAAGTTCACACATAATCTAAATAAAAGTTTCCAAAGTTTATAATCTTTGATCAAAATACAGATTACAAGCATTTGGAAACATTCTTGTTCTTCTGATACAATGGTCAGAGAAATGTGATATTTATGGTTTACAAAACAGAGAGCAATTATTTAGTAAACAAGGATGTACATTCATTACATGACCTTTCAGGAAAAGGTTACATAGATTTTTCTTGGGTATCTGTGAAGATTTCCTGATTGCTACCATGTCAACTAAAATTCATGACTTCTAGTTATTGCAGTTATAAACATGCGTCAAGATTTCAGTGAACTGCCATCTTTATATCCATAAAAAACCATTGGCACACCTATTTAAAATTTAGACTCTCTTACTTTAATACAAAGAATTATTCTCTGAACACTTACCTAATGGTGACATAGAGGGATGTTTTAAACAATGACAGTCATCACCTTCATTTAGACTTCCACTATACATTTCACATTACAAGATCCTTAACAGTCCATAGAAAAGTAGATAAAAATTGTTTCCACCTAATATAGAAGGGTCTTGTTTAACTTTGAGGCAGCAAAGACCAAGAATATTAGTTTTTAAAAAAGCATATTAGTTCACATACATACTAGAAACAAAGGTCTAGCCTGTAGTAATTTGAAAGTTGAGTTATATTAAATTTTATTTTCACATAATGTCAATATGAACAAGGATACAATGATAATAATTATATTGTCCAACATCTCTCACCTTGATCCTATGGTTCAAGTAACAAATAATTTTTCTAAGTGTTTTAACTATGGATTATTTTGTATAATATCCTGATTTAAAGAAATTCCAGAAAAGGGTTATTGACTGAATGCTCTCTTTGATGAATTCTCTGATATTTATTTAGACCTGAGTTTTTAAATTCGTTTTGTACATTTCTCACAGCATTAAACGTTCTTCCCAGGATGAACCCTCTGGCATTTTCTGATGTGTATGCTTAGGACAAACCTCTTTCATCACTTATTACATTTGTAGGGTCTCTCTCCAGCACACGCTCTCTGATGCTGAGTGAGCTGACGGTTCACTTCAAGGCTCTGTCACATTATTTATATTTGTAAGATTACTTGGCACTATGAATTATTTTACAGCAAGTAAGGTTTGAGTGTCAGTTAAAAGCTTTGCCTCATTCTTTACATTTGTATGGTTTCTCCCCAGTATGAATTCGCCTGTGTTTATTAAGGTTTGAACTCTGATTAAAGGCTTTGCCACATTCTGTACATTTATAAGGCTTCTGTCCTGTATGAATTTGCTGATGTTGAATAACATGTGAATGCCTGATAAAGGCTGTGCCACATTCTGTACATTTGTATAATTTTCCCAGTATGAATTCTCTGATGATGGATAAGGTTTGAGTGCTGATTAAAGGCTTTGTTACATTGTGTACATTTATAAGGCTTCTCCCTAGTATGAATTCTCTGATGTTGATTAAGATTTGAGGAAGTGATAAAAGCTTTGCCACATTCTTTACACTTGTATGGTTTCTCCCCAGTATGGATTTGCTGATGTCGAGTAAGTGCCATACTTTGGTTAAAAGCTTTCCCACAATTCTGACATTTATATGGCTTCTCCCCAGTATGGATTCACTGATGTCGAGTAAGTGCCATACTTTGGTTAAAAGCTTTCCCACAATTCTGACATTTATATGGCTTCTCCCCAGTATGGATTCGCTGATGTCGAGTAAGTGCCATACTTTGGTTAAAGGCTTTCCCACAATTCTGACATTTATATGGTTTTTCCCCAGTATGGATTCGCCTATGTTGATTAAGGTTTGAATTCCAAGTAAAGGCTTTGCCACATTCTGTACATTTGTAAGTCTTCTCTGCAGTATGAGTTCTGAAATGTCGAGTAAGGTTTGAGGGCTTGCTAAAGGTTTTGCCACATTCTGTGCATTGGTTAGGTTTCCCTCCAGTATGGGTTTTCCTGTGTCCGTTTAGATTTGATAATTGAGGAAAGACTTTCCCACATTTATTCCACTTGCAGTGTTCCCCCTTAGCATGAATACTCGGATGTTGAGTAAGTTGTGATGACTGGTTAGAAACTTGACCACATTCACTAAATTTGTAATTGTTTTCTTCAGTGTGGATATTCCTATCTGTAATAAGATTTGGGCTTTGATAAAAGACATTTCTACATTCATCCCTTTCATCGTGGTTCTCTGAACAGTGAGTTTTCTGATGATTCATGAGACCTGAGTCTTGGTCAAAGTGATTCCCAGGTTCTAGGCATGGGTAGATTCTGGCTCCATCATATATACTGTTGTAATAACTGAAGATGGAGTTCTCGCTTAAGGCCTCACTCGTTGGATTACACATGGAAGGTTGTTCCGCATTATCTGTACTATGATACCTATTGAATGACGGAGGCCAGATAAAGATTCTCTCATTATTATCGACATTACAGATATCGGAATAGGGAGAAAATGTTTGTTGGTGGAAAAATAATGAGCCCTCACTAAAGGATCTCTCAACTTGATCATAGTGAGATTTTCTTCCTTCATTTTCAAATCTCTGGCTTTCAGACATGTATGACTGACTGTTTAACTCAAACCTATGTTCCTACTGGCTTGAGTGATTATTTCTAGCATACACTAGATGACTTTCCATGTTTTCAAAATTTCACACCAGAGAATATGTTTTTTTTTTTTTTAAATCATATGGGTCCTTGCTTACAAAAACATATTTTTCTGCTGAACTTATTGACTTCAAATGGGATTTTTCCCAATTTGACACATATCCTCAATTTCTTTTGGCAATCATGTTTTCATCATGGATAATTGTCCATCAGTGACCATCAGGTATAATGGAATAAACTGGTGTCAGGTGAGAGAAACACTCGAGAAGACACATGGTCTCTGCTCAGGTAGTTTCGGCAAAATTAGGGAAATCTCAATAATCTTGAGAAAATTTCAGTTTTATGCATTTTTACTCCAAAAATACCTCCCCTGTTCTGTATCCCTAATAACACATTTAAACAATAGACCTTTCTTACCAATGTAGAGAATAGTCAGGTTTTTTTCAAAAGTCTCTAAGGAATTCTAGACTGTGAGGAAAGCTGAGCGCCGAAAACTTGATGCTTTTGAACTGTGGTGTTGGAGAAGACTCTTGAGAGTCCCTTGGACTGCAAGGAGATCCAACCAGTCCATCCTGAAGGAGATCAGTCCTGGGTGTTCATTGGAAGGACTGATGCTGAAGCTGAAACTCCAGTACTTTGGCCACCTCATGCGAAGAGTTGACTCATTGGAAAAGACCCTGATGCTGGGAGGGATTGGGGGCAGGAGGAGAAGGGGACGACAGAGGATGAGATGGCTGGATGGCGTCACCGACTCAATGGGCATGAGTTTGAGTAAACTCCGGGAATTCGTGATGGACAGGGAGGCCAGGCATGCTGCGATTCACGGGGTCGCAAAGAGTCGGACACGACTGAGCAACGGAACTGTTCAGTTCAGTGTAGTCACTCAGTCCTGTTCGACTCTTTGCGACCTCCCCCCATCCCAAGGGGAATTCTGCATACCAATGCGTTCCCTTGTTGATCTTTCCAAAAGGGAATATTTTGAAAAACTGAAAGCTGTTAATTCCCGCTGGGAATGCTTCATGCCCTGTAGGGAGCCTGGAGGCAGAAAAGGAGAAGAGGCCCAGGCAGAGAGAAGAGCCAGATTGTGACTCATAAAATAAAAGAAAAAATAGGATTTAATAGTTGAAAACCACCTCGCCAGGCAAGAATATCAGAAAAAGAGAATTAAAGATGTGTAAGTTTTCAATCCAGGGCATTTAAGGAGGAAAAAGCAGACACAGCCTCTCACCTGGATCAGGACATTCCCCTGAGAAGCTGCTATTCCTTCTTATTCTTCCTTCTGCCCTGGGTCGTTTTCACATCACGACTGTGGAGGAATCACCTCAGCATCGTGAGATTCCACCTCCAGAGGTGCCAGCAGAGCTCCTTCGCCTGCTCCCAACACCCCCACAGGCAGAAGGACCTTGAAAAGCGAGAAAGGCCGACCTCTCCTGTCCTTCGTCTCAGGAGAGATGCAGGAAAATCAGCTCCTCCGTGGAGACCAATCTATCAAATTGTTGTTGTTGTCGTCTACTCTTCTTTCTTCATATAAATTCCCCCAAATTCTGCTCACACGGGTGTGTGGGCTGCACTGACTTGCCCCTTTAAAGCCGACGCAGAGCAGAACTTGCTGCCTCTTCTCGGACTGACGCAGGGCCTCAGGTCTCACAAATGCACCAGGGGCCGCGTCCTTAACCCGGGCCCCCCTTAGAGTCCCTTGGAGCACTTCCTACACACCACACTGATGCTCCCACGAGACCAGAGAACTCTGTGGGGAGGGCGCCGGGGAGGTCATGTCCTAACACTGGTCACGTGACCCTGATGGGAAACAGATGGAAATCACTTGGCAAATGGTTCAGATTCTTTATGAACCATGTCAGTGAATATGAACCCCTCGAGGTCAGGTCCCCACTCTAAGAAGTTACGAATCTGCAGGTCTGAAGTGGGGCCATGAAATGAGTCTTCAGCAAGTTCCCTGTTTGTTCTGATGCTTCTCCCCCAAGACCCACACTCAGGAGCCCTGAGCTTCAGCCCTCACCCTCAGCACAGCTGAGACCTCTCAGGAGGGGAGGGTTTAGGGTGGGAGTTTCTGAGGGAGGTCAGGCTAGAACCGGGCAGAGAAAGCTGCAATACTTGGGGCTCAGGCCTTTCTAAGTGACCCTGGGTGAAGTGCTGTGGTTCCCCAGGCTGAGTGTGGATGGGTCCATTCAAACCAGAGGAGCAGGATTCTGGTGAGCTCTGAGGGTGTCACTGAAGGGGGGCCTGTGAAGTAGGCCCTGGGGTTCAGCAAGACTGCTGATCTCCAGGAAGGGGGTCATCTAGTGCAGGTGCTCATAGGACTGGCTGGTGTGAGTTCAAGGACCTGCAGGCTGCCTGCTCCCCAGACAGACGCTGAGGCAGCAACAGCATGGAGCAGTTCAGGGGGCTCTCAACAGTACTCTGTATGATCCTTCTTATTAGAGCCGTCACCATGGCCCAGCAGTTACGGGGGCGCAGGGGAAGGTACATGTAGAAATGATGGAAAATATATTATCACATTATTTGAGGGTTAAGGGTAGTGAGGTAACTAATTGTTACAGATGCTATCCTCTGTGCTACCTAATAGTTTATTATTACAATCTCTCCCCCGTAACCTTAAGGAAGGTGGGAGAGGTTAATGTTGGTGGTGGATTAACACTTCATTCATTACACATCAACTTTATCACCAAAAACCATTCAATTTTATTAATGAACATATATGAATATCACACATAGTCATAATAAAACCTTTTACAATTCACTGCGTGACCTTAATTAAAATACAGATTTACAAACATAGACAACAATATTCATTTCTCTGATACAATGATCTGAGAATTGTGACTTCTGTGGTTACAAAATAGAGGCTAATCATTTAATAAACAAGATGTAACTAGCTACATGACTCTTCTGGGAAGCCTTTCACATACTTTTCTAGGGTTATCAGAGATGCTGTTATCGCAAACATGTAAACTAATATTCATGACTTCGGTTGATATGATAAAGATACGTCCAATTCCAGTGAACTGTCATTGTCTTATCCTTAATAAGCAAATGACATAACTATTGAAAATTTAGAACAATCCTTTGTCTTACTTTGATACATGGAATTAATTCCAATACATTCTTTGATATTTATTTAGATTTGGTTAAATACTTTGGTACTTTTTTTTTTTAACATCATTCACTTGTTTTTCTTATATAAACCCTTTCCTGTTTTCTAAACTACATTTGGGACGAACCTCTTTCTTTTTTTTTTTTTTTTTTTTTTTTAATTTTTAATTTTTTATTAGTTGGAGGCTAATTACTTCACAACATTTCAGTGGGTTTTGTCATACATTGATATGAATCAGCCATAGATTTACACGTATTCCCCATCCCGATTCCCCCTCCCACCTCCCTCTCCACCCGATTCCTCTGGGTCTTCCCAGTGCACCAGGCCCGAGCACTTGTCTCATGCATCCCACCTGGGCTAAACCTCTTTCATCACTTATTACATTACTAGAGTTTCTCTCCAGAGTATACACTGCATATGCATTAAATAAGCAGGGTGATGATATACAGCCTTGACATTCTCCTTTCCCAATTTGGAACCAGTCTGTTGTTCCATGTCCAGTTCTAACTGTTGCTTCTTGACCTGCATACAGGTTTCTCAGGGGGCAGCTAAGGTGGTCTGGTATTCTCATCTGTTTAAGAATTTTCCACAGTTTGTTGTGATCCACACAGTCAAACGCTTTAGTGTGGTCAATAAAGCAGAAGTGGATGTTTCTCTGGAATTCCCTTTTTCTATGACCCAGTGAATGTTGGCAATTTAATCTGCATTTTCCAAATCTGGCTTGTACATCTGGAAGTTCTCAGTTCACATACAGTTGAAGGCTGGCTTGAAGGATTTTGAGCGTTACCTTGGTAGCACGTGAAATGAGTGCTATTGTGCAGTAGTTTGAACACTCTTTAGCTTTGCCCTTCTTTGGGACTGGAATGAAAACTGACCTTTTCCAGTCCTGTGGCCACTGCTGAGTTTTCCAAATTTGCTGGCATACCTAGTGAAGCACTTTCATAGCATCATCTTTTAGGATTTAAAATAGCTCAGCTGGAATTCCATCACCTCCACTAACCTTGTTGGTAGTAATTCTTTCTAAGGCCCAGTTGACTTCACACTCCAGGATGTCTGGCTCTAGGTGAGTGACATCATTGTGGTTATCTGGGTCATTAAGACCTTTTTTGTACAGTTCTTCTGTGTGTTCTTGCCACCTCTTCTTAGTCTCTTCTGCTTCTGTTAGGTCCATACCATTTTTGTCCTTTATTGAGCCCATCTTTACATGAAATGTTCCCTTGGTATCTCTGATTTTCTTGAAGAGATCTCTAGTCTTTCCCATTCTATTGTTTTCTTCTATTTTTTTTTACATTGATCACTGAGGAAGGCTTTCTTATGTCTCCTTGCTGTTCTTTGGAACTCTGCATTCAAATGGGAATATCTTTCCTTTTCTCCTTTGCCTTTTGCTTCTCTTCTTTTCTCAGCTATTTGTAAGGCCTCCTCAGACAGCCATTTGGCCTTTTTGCATTCTTTTTTGGGGGGATGGTCTTGATCCCTGTCTCCTGTACAGTGTCACGAGCCTCCGTCCATAGTTCCTCAGGCACTCTGTCTGTCAGATCTAACCCCTTGAATCTACTGTCACTTCCACTGTATAATCATGTTGTTGTTCAGTCGCTCAGCCGTGTCTGACTTTGCAGTCCCATGGACTGCACCACACCAGGCTTCCCTGTCCATCACCAACTCTGGAGCTTGCTCAAACATGTCCATTGAGTTGGTGATGCTATCCCTTATCTTGTTCTCTTTTGTCCCCTTCTCGTCCCGCCCTCAATCTTTCCCAGCATCAGGGTCTTTTCCAATGAGTCAGCTCTTTGCATCAGGTGGAGTTTCAGTTTCAGCATCAGTACTTCCAGTGAGAATTTAGGACTGATTTCCTTTAGGATGGACTGATTGGATGTCCTTGCAGTCCAAGGGACTCTCAAGAGTCTTCTCCAATACCACAGTTCAAAAGCATCAGTTCTTCAGTGCTCAGCCTTGTTTATGGTCCAAATCTCACATCCATACATGACTACTGGAAAAACCATAGCTTTGACTAGACAGACCTTTGTTGGCAAAGTGATGTCTCTGCTTTTTAACATGCTCTCTAGGTTTGTCACAGCTTTACTTCCAAGGAGCAAGCATCTTTTAATTTAATTTATATTCTCCTCAAGACGTTGAGATCATCAGCCCTCTTTTGAGCTCTTTCATCAGTTTGGAGTTTCTTTTTCTGTCTGAAGTTAGGGAGTGTGGTAATTTCATTCTTTTCACTTGAGAAACCTCTTCACTGTCCTACAGTCTGGCTGTTAACAATTAACATTGCCCCCATCAGTGTAGGAGTGGTCCCTTCTCTCTACAACACTTTCCAGCATTTATTGGTTTTATTTTTATTTTATTTTATTTTATTGTTTGTTCATTGGTTTTATACTTTTTGCCAATGTCCATTCTGACCTGTGTGTGTTTTGATTGGCATTTCTCTTAAGATTTCGCCATGTTGAAATATTTTCATATGATTTTTAAAAAACCGGTGTGAGTAAAACTGACCTCTGGAGATTGTCCACTTGACTGACTGCCCTGTTTTAAATTCTTTTTTTTAGGATCTACCCGAGGACATTTGTTGGGAATGGGTGTTTTTCTCCTCACAGCCCCGTAGGCCTGGGGAATATGAAGTGCCCATGAGCACAGGTTTTTTCCTCGTTACCAAAAGTGGCCACAAGGCGGCAGCATTTCTTCACGCGCCACTGTTCCGGGTTTCGTTTGTTTTTAGTGTTTCTTTTCTGCTGGAGTAGAGTTGATTTCCGATGTGTTTGTTTTAAGTGTACGGGAGCTTGGTTTAGTTGTACATGAACGTATCTCTGTTCTCTTTCGGGTTCTTTCCCTATATTGGTTCTCTCGGTGTGTTCAGTAGACTTCCCCGTGCTGTTCCGTTATTTTGGATTATCTATCTGATAATAAGCAGTGAGTGTGTTAATCCCAACCTCTTAATGTCTTCCTTCCCCTACCTTTAAAAAAAGTAATCATAAGTGAGTTTTCTGAGTCTGCTTCTGTTTATAAATTAGTTCATTTTAATGAACTTATAGATTCCACCTGTAAGGGATGTATTTCTTTCCTTCTCTGACTGACTTCACTCAATATAACAAAGCTCTCGGTCCATCCATGGTGCTGCCAGCGGCGTTTTTTCGTTCTGTTGAAGGCTGAGTGTGTTCAGTGTACAAATGAACCTTTTACTTTTCATTTCTCTATTGATGGATATTTTGGTTGATGCTGCTTTGGATATTGCCAATAGTGCTGCCCTGAAGAGAGGGCTGCGAGTGTCATTTAATATTAATATTCTTTCCGGATTTAACCCAAGGAGGGGGCTTGCCGGATCATGTACTAAGTCTATAGTTAGTGTTTTAAGGGATGTTCATACTGCTTTCCTCCGTGGCTGCACCCGCCGATTTCCCTCCCCTCCCACAGTGTAGGAGGATTCCCTGTTCCCCTCACCCTCGGCAGCACCTAATATTTGTAGATCGTTTGGATGTCAGCTATGCTGATGGGTGTGAGGTGATACCATGGCGCAGTTTTGATTTGCATTTCTCCAATAGTGACGTTGAGCATCTTTCCATGTGCTCTGTGGCCTCCAGGATGCCTTCTTTGGACAAAGGCCCATTTAGATCTTTGGCCCATTATTCTAATGGGTTTTTTTTTTTTTTGGATTGAGCTGCATGAGCTGTTTGCATGTTTTGGAGATAAATTCCTTGTTTCTAAATTCAGTTCCAAACATTTTTTTTTCCCATTCCAAGGGTTTCTTTTTTAGTTTGGTTTACGGTTTCCCTTGCAGTGCAAAAGCTTTTGAGGTTGGAGACTCTTTTGTTGAGTTTTGTTTAATTTTTCATTATTCTAAAAGTAGATCCAAAAGAGTTTGCTGTGGTTTATGTCAAAGCGTGTTTTCTCTATAATTT
This sequence comes from Cervus elaphus, assembly GCF_910594005.1. Taxonomy (NCBI): domain Eukaryota; kingdom Metazoa; phylum Chordata; class Mammalia; order Artiodactyla; family Cervidae; genus Cervus; species Cervus elaphus. The sequence goes on along the minus strand of NC_057818.1, from coordinate 58,367,995 downwards.
CCTCAAGAGGTTTAGAGCAATTGTCCCTCCATTAAGCTCTTTAATTGATTTGGAGTTACTTTTTCTGTATGAGGATAGGGAATGTCACAGTTTCATTCACTGTTATCTTATTTGTTGTTATCTTGTTACCCTCTCCTCTGTGCCGACTCTTAACAATTTAACTTGGTAGCATCCGTGCAGGAGAATTCCCTTCTCTCCAAAACCTTCCAGCATTTATTGTTTGTGAACTTTTTGACAAAGGTCATTTTGACCCATGTGAGGCAACACCTCGGAGTTTTGGTTTGCGTTTTGGTAAGACTGCAGGATGTGGAGGCTTTGCGTGTGATTAAAAAAAAAAGTGTGAGTAAAACTAACCTGTTGAGATTGGCTTCTTGACCGTCTGCCCTCTTTTGACTTCTTTTTCCAGGACGCATCCGAGGACATTTATTGAGGACAGGTGTTTTTTCGTTAAATTCCTGCAGGCCTGGTAAATAATGAAGTGCCCTTCCGCACAGGTTTCTCAGTTGCTGTTGCCAGACGTGGCCACAAGGGGGCAGCATTTCCTCATGCTCCACTTTTTTTTTTTTTTTAAAGTTGGTGTTTGTTTTCTGTTGGAATACAGATTTCTGGAATCTGGAATATTTCTGTTGGAATTCCTGTTGTGCTTGTTTTAGGTTTACAAGAACTTGATTCAGTTATACGTAGATGTATATCTATTCTCTTCTTTTTAGGGTTTTTTTTTTTTTTTCCCATATAGGTTCTTTCAGTGCTTTCCGTAAGATTCCGTGCTCTTCAGTAGGGTTTTTTTTTTTTTTTTAATCTGTCTGATAATAAGTAGTAGATATATGTTAATTCCAGCGTATGAATGTCTCCCTGCCCCTACGTTTTTTGAAATAATCATAGGTGGGTTTTAATAGTCTGAGTCTATTTCTGTTTATAAATCTGTTCGCTTGAAAGAATTTATAGATTCCACCTGTAAGTGATATAATATCTCCCTTTCCCTCTCTGACTTCTCTTAGTAGGATAAATCTCTTGGTCCATCCATGCCATTAATGGCATTTTGTTGTTGTGTTTCTTTCTGATGGCTGAGTGTATTCCAGTGTCTAGATGGATCAGTTACTCTTCATTTCTCTCTATTGATGGACATTTTGGCTGAAGTGCTGTCTTGGAACTGGTGAATAGTGCTGCCATGAAAACAGAGGAGAAAGTATCACTTTAAATTATGATTTTATCCAGATCTAGGGGAAGGAGTGGGCTTGCCTCATCAAGTGGTAACTATATTTAGTGCTTTAAGGAATCTCCATACTGTTTTTCTTAGTGGCCGCACCCTCTCATTTCCATCCCCGCCCACAGTACAGGAGGAGTCCCTGCTCCCCTTGCCCTCAGAAGCACTGAATCTTTGTAGATCTTTTAGAGGATGGTCATTCTGAGGGGGTGAGCTGATACCTCGTTGCAGTTTGATTGGCATTTCTCTAACAGTGATGCTGAGCATCTTTTCACGGGCTTTATGGCCATCTCGATGCCTTCTTTGAAGATACATCCATTCAGATCTTTGGCCCATTTTTTCTCTTGGGTTGACTGTTTTTTGATATTGAGCTGCAGGACCTGTTTGCATGTTTTGGAGATGAATATGTTGCTTTTAAATTCGGTTGCATTTTCTCCCTGATGTTTAGGGTTTTCTTTTTCTTTCATTTTGAGTTTCCCTTGCTATGCAAAAGCTTTTGAAGTTAATGAAGTCCCTTTTGTTGAGCTTTAGTTTTCATTATTTTAAGAGTGGATCCAAAAAGAATTTGCTGCGATTTGTGTCAAACCGTGTTCTGCCTATATTTTGCTTAAGAGGGTTAGAGTAATCGTCCCTCAATTTAGAACTTTAATTGATTTGAAATGTCTTTTTCTGTAATTGGTTAGGGACTGTCGGTTTCATCATTTTTCACTTGTTTAAGGAACCTTCACCCTGTCCTCCACACTGGTTGTTAGCACTTTGCCAGCATCAGTGTAGAAAGATTCCCTTTTCTCCACAACTGCTCCAGCATTTACTGTTTGTAGACTCTTTGACAAAGGCCATTTAACCAATGTGAGGAGATACTTCCTTGTAGTTTTGATTTGGGTTTCTACAAGATTTCATGATGTGAAGGGCGTTCATGTGATATTTTTTTTTAAACAGTGTGAGTAAAACTGACCTCTCAAGGTTGGCCTCTGGACCATCTGCTCTGTTTTAAATTCTTTTCCCAGGACCTACGAGGGCATGGGTTGAGGACAGGTGTTTTTTCCCTTACATTCGAGCAGGCCTGATGAATATTAAGTGCCCATCAGCGTAGGTTTTTCAGTTGCTGTTACCAAAAGCGGCCACAAGGTGGCGGCATTTCTTCATGCCCACCAGCGCCTTAGGGCAAGTCCTGTTCTGGGTTGTTAATTAGAATGGATACACCCATGGCTGTGTCTCCTTACTTCTCCCTGATGAGCCTTTATCCCTGGACAGATCTCAACGATTGCCACACCCCTCTGCAGAAGGAGCTGTCCTCTGTCAGTGGGGTGACCCTAAGGAAGGAGGCTGGAGGTGGGAACCCCGCCACCAGGAGACACGGAGCCCAGGGCACTTTGCAAAGCTCTTCCAGCCCAGAGACCCCACCATCCTTTGGGGGCACCAGGGTTGGTCCTGCTGCAGGAGGGTCCCCTGGATCTGGAGACTGTGGGCTCATGCAGACGGGAACAGGCGGTCCCGGTCCATGGGGTGGGGGGCTGTTTGCCTGGCACACGCTCCCCAGCGCCCTCAGCCCCAGGACAGCCCAGCCCGGGGTCCCAGCCTGCTCAGACTCCAGGCCTGTGACACCAGCCCAGGTCCCCAAGGCCTGAGGGGAACAGAGTCAGCAGTTCTTTTCTCTTTTTTAAAAAATGTGTTTTTTTGAATTGTAGTTTACAGGGGTTATCTTGTGGTGGCTTGAACGGCAACTTGATTCATTTATTCATGGACGTACATATATTCTTTATTGGTTTCTTTTCCCACAGAGGTTATTACAGAGTGTTGAGAGGGTTTCTTGTGCTTTGTGGTGGGTCCTTGTGAATTATTTTAGAAGTATAAATAGTACTGTGTTTGTTATTATCAACCTGCTAATTTCTTCCTGCCCCGCACATTTCACTTTGAGGAACCATAAGTTTATTTTCTAAGTCTGTGATGCTGTTTCTGTTTTGTAAAGAAGTTCACTTGTATCCATGTTTAGATTCCACCTGGAAGTGGCTTTGCTTCTCGCCTCTGGCCCCTGGTGGTCTGGCGGGGAGCACGCTTGGTTCTCAGCCGGGCTGCCCACATTCAATTCAGGCTGCTGGCTACACTTAGGACAGGAGCTCCGATTTCCCCTTGTGACCCTACTGGTGCTGTGGCTCTGCTATTTCTTTCTCTGCCTGATTTACACAGCGGTTGTTTCTTGCATTAGCAAACATATGAGCCTCTGATGAAACAATGACATATAATTCCTCACAAGCTCAATGATGGTAATGGCTTAACTTTAAATTTGGGAAGAAGCTCCAAGTGGGAATATTTTCATGGACCACAGAGGCTGGAGAAACAGGTAGTCCAGCGGCTCTTGGCTACTGCGTTATGGCCTCGTCCAGTAACGTTGCACTGAGCGCCCTGTCAGTGGAATCTCTGCCAGGCCTGGGAACAAACATTCCTAGCACCATGGCTCAAACCGGATGTGAAATGCCACCAAAACCGTGGTCAGACTTACGGCCATGAAGGGGCCATGCTGACAGGAAGCTGGCACCTGCTGTCTGCTCCTACGAAGATTAAATCAGGAGCCACTGCCATTGTTGACCTTCAACAATCCCTGAAAGGCGTTGAGGGGCGAGATCAGGAATGAGGCATCTGTGCTCTGGGAAAACTGGCAGAACAAGCCTTCAGATAGTTAGATGTTTTCAGGTAAAGATTTTCATGAGCCCAGATTCCTGCCTCTTCTCATGCCTAGAGAAGCACTAAAATCAGTTAACTGTGACAACTGCTCTGGGTTTTGTGATTTTTGTGTTCTAATAATACCACATCAGAGGTTAAACTCTATTTAGGTAAATCTAGACAACTGGCTACCAGGCTAAAGGTCTCCTTGAAGTGCTAGATCTAGACTGGAATTCAAGCTTACTCTCCTGGGGGGGGGGGGGGGGAATGAGAGATCTACTTTGCTTATTAATGATCAAGTTTTCACTCCTCCAACTACTTCGACTGAGTCTGTCACACCTCCCTTAGTCACTCTGGGCTAATACAAACGACGTCAGAGTATGTGAGACCACAGCAGAAGGCTCCATTCCCTTGGAGAGGGTAGCACAAGTGCTGACTCTGTCTAGATCAAAATTGCTAAAAAGCATAACCTGGCTCTTACTCCTGCTTGGGCCCTTGGTCACAGTAATTCTTTTGCTGATCTTTGGCCCCTGCCTTTCTAAATCTCCTTGTTAAATTTGCCTCTTTCAGATTACTACAGTTTCACATCAAGATAGTGGTGATGCAGAGATTTCAGCCAATTCTCAGAACAGATCCTGCGGGAATAACAGAAGTCACCCTGGGGTCCCTTAATGAGACAGGGCGAGACCTCTGTGACCCCAGCTAGGTGGGGTCTACAGTCCCATGCCAGCCTGAAGAAGCTACAGAAGAGAGACCTCCGCCTTCATCTTCCCAATAAACAATTTTTTGGTTCGTGTCTCTCAGAGGGATTTAAGGTAGAAGACAGAGGGCCCCCAGGCTGGAAAGCTGGTCTGTCGAGTGGAGTAAAGTTGAAGCTTTGTTCTCACCCAGACACTCCAAGGACAGACCTAGCGGCAGAAGCTGAGCCCTGCTGGGGTAAAGAGATAAAATGCCCAGTCCTGAGGACAGGGAAAGCTTCCCTCTCGGCACACGTGCAGGAGGGCTACTTGGGGCTGAGAGAAGCATGTGGCCCCATCCCACAGGAAGTGTGGACACGCACCACAGGCCCGTGTGGGGGATCACCGTGAGGAAAAGGCTGTACATGCGTGCTGGGGAGGGTCCAGGGAAGAGTGGGTGTGGAAAAGAAACAAGGTAAGAGGCCACAGGCAAACAGGAGCCCAGGCGGACGTCCAGGGCGGGGAAGTAGCACCGAGTGCTGGCACGGCAGGCACGGTGCTGACGAGCGCAAAGGCCTCAGGGAGGACCGGCGGCAGGCTTCAGGCCAGAGTCGGGCCTCAGAGCCAGTCAGGCCTTGTGAGAACCAGGGTAGAGCCGTATGAGAACCGGAATCTTACCTTAGTGAGGACCGGCGGCAGGCTTCAGGCCAGAGTCGGGCCTCAGAGCCAGTCGGGCCTTGTGAGAACCAGGGTAGAGCCGTGTGAGAACCGGAATCTTACCTCAGTGAGGACCGGCGGCAGGCTTCAGGCCAGAGTCGGGCCTCAGAGCCAGTCGGGCCTTGTGAGAACCAGGGTAAAGCCACATGAGAACCGGAATCAGTGAGGACCTGATTCCGAAACCAGTGAGGGGAGGGCCGGGGTCCCTGGGGAGGAGAGGGGAGGCAGGGCCTCCGGGGAGAAGCAGGGTGGGGCGGGGTCCTGCCAAGGTGGGGCCTCCGGGGAGGGGCTGTGAGGTGGGGCCTTAGTGATTTGGGTCTTAGGCTCTTGTCCACTACCTTTCAGAGAACAGTTGTTGAGAGTAAGGTTCTTTTTCTTTAAGTAGGTCCCCAGGCTTGGTGAGGGCCTTCCCAGTGGCTCCGCAGTAAAGAATCTGCCTGAGATGCAGAAAACTCAGGAGACGTCACTGGTTGGATACGTGGGTCAGGAAGATACCTCGAGGGGGGCATGGAAACCCATTCCAGAATTCCTACCTGGAGAATACAATGGACAGAGACTGGCGGGCCACAATCCACAGCGTCACAAAGAATCAGACACGACTGAAATCAACTGAGCGCACACGCAGGCTTGGTGGATGTTAACTGCCCCCAGATTTTCACAGTTGTTTTTACCAGGGTCAGGCCTAACTTGTACCAGAGTCAGGATTAAGCCAGAACCACAGTCAGGCCTGCGGGTGGACCAGGGTCAGGCCCGAGCGTGGACCAGAGTCAGGCCTCAGTGTGGACCAGGGCCGGGCCCACGTGTGGACCAGGGTCGGGCTTTAGCATGGTCCACAGTGAGCCCTTAGTGTGGCAGGTCCAAAATCAGGCCTTAGTGTGAATCAGAATGAGGCCTTAGCATGGTCTAGAGTCAGGCCAAAGTCAGTACCAGAGGCGGGCCTTATGCTGGACCAGAGTCTGCCTGAGTGTGGACCAGAGTCAGGCCTGAGTGTGGAACCCAGTCTACCTGATGCATGACTGTTACCCACTTAGGTCTGGCTCTGGTCCAGACCTAGACCTGACTCTGGTCGACACTCAGTACAGACTCAGGTCCACACTAAGGCCTGACTCTAGTTCGCACCAAGTCTGGTCAATGCTAAGGCCTGTCTGTTCCACACTAAGGCCTGAATCTGCTACTCACTAAGGCCCGTACATCATAAATCAGTTCAACCTCAAATAAGTTATAATTAGAGCTGGCATGAGTTTAGTCAGAAACTGACAGAAAATTTCAAAGCTATTATCCAGCAATAAAAAATAAATTAAAAACTCTTATATGTGTATGAATTTTCATTGATTGGGCTCCCATGCCTGGGGAGAGATCTGGAGAAAAACTAATATTTTAGAAGACAGCCACACCCCAGCGATATCGGCAGCTCTAGGTTCAATAACCAAGACGGTGAAGCAACTGACGTTCAGAAGGAGAGATGACAGAGAGAAAAGACGCAGTACAGACACACAAGGCGATATTATTCTACCACAACATGCGATGAAATAATGCCTTTTCCAGCCGTGGTGACAGAAAACGTACGATCATGATCTCGGGGAGACCGCCGTGAGCGGGCCTGGAGAGAGATCTCGGCTCCCTGCCCGGAGTTGAACCAGGGCGCCCTGGATGAAAAGCAGGCCTGCCACCCATGAGACCGCCGGTGGCCAGAGTGTAGAAGCAAAGTGACCTTTGGTCGTTCCCTGGTTTGAACCCAAGAATATTTTAAGGAGGGAAGAGGTGTAAATACGTATAGAAGTCCATTGTTATCGACACAGCATAACATCTGGGAGAGCGTAGAGAAACACAGGGTGTTTAAGACAGAAGCGGCGCAGACATGCAGAACCAAGAGAAGTGTGTGTGTCCTGAGGAGGAGCCAGGGGGAGGCGATGTAAGTCCCTCATTCAGGACCGTCCTTCTGGGTCTTCGGTTACCTTTGGCCGATCACCTTGTCTCTTTTTTCACACCTGACTGGTCCCTGCACCCTCCCCACGACGTGGGCACAACATTTGCTAAGACTGATCCCCCCACAGAGGCCTGTGGGTGCATGTCCACACTTATTATGAGATGGGGCCCCCTTCCTTTTCGGCCATCAAGGAGCCTTCCTGCCCTTGTACAGGGCAGTCTTCTTTGACCTCAGGAGTGGGCCCCTTATCTCTTCACTCCAGCAGACTTCAGCTTCTGCCACTAGATTTGTCCTTGGAGTGTGTGAGTGAGAACAAAGCTGCCATTTCACTCCACTTGACAAACACCAGCTGTCCAGCCCACAGGCCCCTCTGTCTCCTACCTCAAATCCCACTGAGAGACATGAACCCCAAAAATCTTTATTGGGAGGCTGAAGGGCGAAGGTCTGTCTTCTGTAGCTTCTCCAGGCTGGCGTGGGGCTCGTAGACCTTACCTAGCTGGGGGCATGGAGCTCTCACCCTGTCTCATTCAGGGGCCCAGGGTGACTTCTGTTGTTAATCCCACAGGGTCTGTTCCGAGGAGTAGCTGGAACCATTATCTTGATGGGAAACTATCGTAATCTGAAAGAGACAAACACAACAAGTGGATTTAAAAAGCCAGGGGCCAGAGATATGTGATAAATTATCACAAATTATTGTGAGCAGGAGCTATAGCAGGAGTAAGAACCAGGTTACATTTCTTAGCAATTTTGATCCTGGTTCAGATAGAGTCACACTGGTGATACCCTCTCCAAAGGCATGGAGCCTTCTGCGGTGGTCTCACATGCTTTTATGTCTTTGTATTAGCCCAGAGTGACTGATGTAGGTGTGACAGACTCAGTTTCAAGTAGTTGGAGGAGTGAAAACCTGAACATTCATATAAAAAATCAATCACAATTTTTCCCCAGTTGAATAAGCTGGAATCCCAGTCTAGACCTGGCACTTCAAGAAGACCTGTAGCCTGGTAGCCAGTTGTCTAGTTTTATCTAAGTAGGTTCTAACCTTTGATTCACATATTGATTCACATATTAATCAGAGCAGTTGTCACTGTTACTGACTTTAGTGCTCCTCTAGGTATGAGAAGAGACAAAATCTGGGCTCATGAAAATCTTTGCCTGAGAGTATCTAACTATCTGAAGGCCTGTTCTGCCAGCTTTTCCCAGAGCACAGATGCCTCGTTCCTGATCTCCCCCCTCAATACCTTTCAGGGCGTGTTGCAGGGCAGATGCTGCAGCAGGTCCGGATCTAATCCTAGCAGAGGCAGATGGCAAGTGCTCGTTTTCAGTTGGCATGGCCCATTTGTGGCCATAAATTTGACCATGGTTTTGGGGGCATATCACGTCCATTTTGTCCCATGGTGCTAGGAATGCTCATTCTTAGGTCTGGCAAAGATTCTGCTGACAGGCCACTAACCCAAGAAACAGGAGCCAATAGACCCTGGATCGCCTGTCTCACCTGCCTCTATGGTCCATGAAAACGTCCCCTCTTGTTGCTTCTTCCCACACCTAGAGTTTCACCATCACCCTCACTGATCTCATATCATCATTTTATCAGCCGCTCAGTCACGCATTCAGTAATGCAAGAAACAATTGTGGAAAGCAGGCAGAAAGGCAAATAATATAGCTAGCAGTATTAGTAGGATCATAAGTAAGAATTTGAGAACCTGTTTTAAGTATAGTCAATATGCAACTTGGATGAAATGGACAAATTCTTAGAAAAGTATAACTTTCCAAAACTGAACCAGGAAGAAATAGAAGATCTTAACAGAACCATCACAAGCAAGGAAATTGAAACTGTAATCAGAAATCTTCCAGCAAACAAAAGCCCAGGACCAGATGGCTTCACAGCTGAATTCTACCAAAAATTTAGAGAAGAGCTAACATCTGTCTTACTCAAACTCTTCCAGAAAATTGCAGAAGAAGGTAAACTTCCAAACTCATTCTATGAGGCCACCATCACCATAATTCCAAAACCAGACAAAGATGCCACAAAAAAAGAAAACTACAGGCCAATATCACTGATGAACATAGATGCAAAAATCGTTAACAAAATTCTAGCAAACAGAATCCAACAACATATTAAAAAAATCATACACCACGACCAAGTGGGCTTTATCCCAGGAATGCAAGGATTCTTTAATATCCGCAAATCAACCAATGTAATACACCACATTAACAAATTGAAAGATAAAAACCATATGATTATCTCAATAGATGCAGAGAAAGCCTTTGACAAAATTCAACACCCATTTATGATTAAAACTCTCCAGAAAGCAGGCATAGAAGGAAGATACCTCAACATAATAAAAGCTTTATATGACAAACCCACAGCAAGCATCACCCTCAATGGTGAAAAATTGAAAACATTCCCCCTGAAATCAGGAACAAGACAAGGGTGTCCACTCTCACCACTATTATTCAACATAGTTTTGGAAGTTTTGGCCACAGCAATCAGAGCAGAAAAAGAAGTAAAAGGAATCCAGATAGGAAAAGAAGAAGTGAAACTCTCACTGTTTGCAGATGACATGATCCTCTACATAGAAAACCCTAAAGACTCTTCTAGAAAATTACTAGAGCTAATCAATGAATATAGTAAAGTGGCAGGATATAAAATTAACACACAGAAATCCCTTGCATTCCTATATACTAACAGTGAAAAAACAGAAAGAGAAATTAAGGAAACAATACCATTCACCATTGCAACAAAAAGAATAAAATACTTAGGAGTATATCTACCTAAAGAAACAAAAGACCTATACATAGAAAACTATAAAACACTGATGAAAGAAATCAAAGAGGACACAAACAGATGGAGAAACATACCATGTTCATGGATTGGAAGAATCAATATTGTCAAAATGGCTATTCTACCCAAAGCAATCTATAGATTCAGTGCAATCCCTATCAAGCTACCAACGGTATTTTTCACAGAACTAGAACAAATAATTTCACAATTTGTATGGAAATACAAAAAACCTCAAATAGCCAAAGTAATCTTGAGAAAGAAGAAGGGAACTGGAGGAATCAACCTGCCTGACCTCAGACTCTACTAGAAAGCCACAGTCATCAAGACAGTATGGTACTGGCACAAAGACAGAAATATAGATCAATGGAACAGAATAGAAATCCCAGAGATAAATCCACGAACCTATGGACACCTTATCTTCGACAAAGGAGGCAAGGATATACAATGGAAAAAAGACAACCTCTTTAACAAGTGGTGCTGGGAAAACTGGTCAACCACTTGTAAAAGAATGAAACTAGAACACTTTCTAACACCATACACAAAAATAAACTCAAAATGGATTAAAGATCTAAATGTAAGACCAGAAACTATAAAACTCCTAGAGGAGAACATAGGCAAAACACTCTCCGACATAAATCACAGCAAGATCCTCTATGACCCACCTCCCAGAATATTGGAAATAAAAGCAAAAATAAATAAATGGGACCTAATGAAACTTAAAAGCTTTTGCACAACAGAGGAAACTATAAGCAAGGTGAAAAGACAGCCCTCAGATTGGGAGAAAATAATAGCAAATGAAGAAACAGACAAAGGATTAATCTCAAAAATATACAAGCAACTCCTGCAGCTCAATTCCAGAAAAATAAATGACCCAATAAAAAAATGGGCCAAAGAACTAAACAGACATTTCTCCAAAGAAGACATACAGATGGCTAACAAACACATGAAAAGATGCTCAACATCACTCATTATAAGAGAAATGCAAATCAAAACCACAGTGAGGTACCATTACATGCCAGTCAGGATGGCTGCTATCCAAAAGTCTACAAGCAATAAATGCTGGAGAGGGTGTGGAGAAAAGGGAACCCTCTTACCCTGTTGGTGGGAATGCAAACTAGTACAGCCACTATGGAAAACAGTGTGGAGATTTCTTAAAAAACTGGAAATAGAACTGCCATATGACCCAGCAATCCCACTTCTGGGCATACACACTGAGGAAACCAGATCTGAAAGAGACACGTGCAGCCCAATGTTCATCACAGCACTGTTTATAATAGCCAGGACATGGAAGCAACCTAGATGCCCATCAGCAGATGAATGGATAAGGAAGCTGTGGTACATATACACCATGGAATATTACTCAGCCATTAAAAAGAATTCATTTGAACCAGTCCTAATGAGATGGATGAAGCTGGAGCCCATTATACAGAGTGAAGTAAGCCAGAAAGATAAAGAACATTACAGCATACTAACACATATATATGGAATTTAGAAAGATGGTAATGATAACCCTATATGCAAAACAGAAAAAGAGACACAGAAGTACAGAACAGACTTTTGAACTCTGTGGGAGAAGGTGAGGGTGGGATGTTTCGAAAGAACAGCATGTATATTATCTATAGTGAAACAGATCACCAGCCCAGGTGGGATGCATGAGACAAGTACTCGGGCCTGGTGCACTGGGAAGACCCAGAGGAATCGGGTGGAGAGGGAGGTGGGAGGGGGGATCGGGATGGGGAATACATGTAACTCCATGGCTGATTCATGTCAATGTATGACAAAACCCACTGCAATGTTGTGAAGTAATTAGCCTCCAACTAATTAAAAAAAAAAAAGTATAGTCAATATGTCCCAGGTCCTCTGACTTCATTTGTTAAGTAATTGTAGCCTGGTGTTAATCTCCTGGCTATAGATCATGGAGATTTTAACTTGTATCCAAAGATTGATTACTGAGATAAGTTTTAGAAATGAACTTAGAGAGCCCCTTAATAATTCAGGTAACTCTCATTAGCATTATAACATAAAAGCAAGGAACTATGTCATAAGAGTTTCTTAGTAAACATAGACCTTAATTAACAAAACTAGAATTTAATATTTAGTGAATCATATTTTCTTTCTAAAATTGCCTCCATTTTCATTAAACTAGGCCAAGACTAATTTGTTTTAAAAATAAGTTTGGTGTGCTGACCACACAGCTTCTTCTATACTGACTCTGCTGTAATTCCTCAGGAGTCTGAGACTAAATTCCCCAAAGGCCTCTCAAGGCCAAGAATTTATTAATTTGTTCTACTTTTCCCCATTTATAAATGACTGACTAGAGAATAGAATTATCATTACTTTTTTACAACAAAAATATTTCCAGTCTTTATATTCTTCTCTCACTGACAGCACATATCCGACTTGCTATACACACTCAAACATTTTCCTTGTCACTTTAGTAGATTTGAGTCCATAAATTTTAACCTTAAAAAATTAACCCCTAGTGAAAACCAAGATGAAAGCAACTGTGAACTATTTGTTGCATTGGCAGTCTCTGATTAGCAAACTCAAGAACATATTCTAGAAACTCTAAAAACATGTATTTTTCCAAAGTACAGTTTTTCTCAATGTAATACAAGGCACATGTCTAATAGATATACATCTATGTATAACTGACTCAAGTTCCTGAAAACCAAAAACAAACAACATCGGAAATCACGTCTACTCCAATAGAATATAAAAATTTAAATAACCAAAGTAATAAAAAGAGTGGGGCATGAAGAAATGTTGCCACCTTGTGGCCCCTTTGGGTAGCAACAACTTAAAACCTGTGAAGATGGGGACGTATTATTCTTGAGGCCTTCAGGGATGCAAGGAATAAACACCTGTTGTCAACAAATGACCTTAGGTAGATCCTGGAAAAAGAATTCAAAACCTGGCAATTGGTCAAGAAGCCAACCTTGGGAGGTAAGTTTTACTCAAATTCTTCCAAAATAATCACATGAAAAGATTTCAGTATCACTAAAACTTACAGAAATTCAAATCAAAAGTACAATGAGGAATCACCTCACTCCGATCAGAATGGCCATTGGCAAAAAGTCTACAAACAGTAAATGCTGGAGAGGGTGTGGGGAAATGGGAACCCTCCTACACTGATGCTGGCAAGGTAAGCTGTTAACCGTCAGTATGGATGACAAGGTGGAGGTTCTTCAAACAAGTGAAAAGATGATGAAATCACTACACTGCTTAACCCATGCAGAAAAACATACGCCAAATCAATTAAAGATCTAAATGGAGGGATGGATACTATAAAGCTTTTGAGGAAAATATACAGAACATGCTTTGATATAAATTGCAGCCAGTTCTTTTTGGATTCATTCTTAGAATAATAAAATAAACTAAACAAATGGGACCTCATCAACCTTAAAAGCATTTGAGCAGCAATGTAAACCATAAATGAAAGAAAAAGACAATCCTCAGAATGGGTGAAAAAAAAGTGTTTGCAAATGGAGATACAAGGAATTCATCTCCAAAACATGCAAACACTCCATGCAGCTCAATTTAAGAAGAAAGAGAAAAGAAAAATGGGCCAAAGATCTAAATGGGCATTTCTCCAAAGAAGGCATCCAGAGAAGGCATCTAGGTGGCCATAAAGTACGTGAAAAGATGCTCAGCGTCCCTAATCATTAGAAAAATGCAAATCAGAAGTTCAGTGAGGTATCACTTCTCACCAGTCAACATGGCCCCCTCAAAAATTCGACAATAAATGCTGGAGGGGGTGTGGAGAGAAGGGAACCCTCCTTCCCTGTGGGTAGAAATGTAAATCAGTGCATCCACTCTGGAGGGGCTTTCAGACACTCCACAACAAAGTACCACGTGACCCAGCCATCCCACGCCTGGGCATGGATCCTGGGAAAACCAAAATTTCAAAACATACTGCACACCAACCATCATGGCATCACTGGATACAATCACCAAGATACAAAAGAAACCTAAGTGTAGAAGACAGATGAATGGTTAAAGAAGATGGGGTTCAGATACTGTGGCATTACCCAGCCAAAAAAGATGAAAGAATGCCACTTCCAGTCACAGGAAAGAACTAGAGATGTCACACTAGGTGAAGTAATTGAGACAAAGTATCACATGTTATCACTTCTAGGTGGAATCCAAACATGGAAACAAATGAACTTCTTTACAAAACAATAACAGCTTCATACACTTAGTAAAGAAACTTATGGTTACCGAAAATGAAAGGCGGGGTGCAAGGAGAAATATATGTTGAGAATAACATATACACACTGGAAATAATCCATAAGGACCCACTGTAGATCACAAGGAACACTACTTTGACTCTATAAATAACCTATATGAGAAAAAGAACCCAAAAAGAACACATATACATCTATATATAAATGAATAATGTTGCTTTACACATTAAAAAAAACACAACAATGCAAGTCATCTATATACTCAAGTTCAAAATAAACATTAAAAAGAACAGCAGAGAAAGAAAGACAAAAGAACTGCTGGCTCTGTTCCCCTCAGGCCTTGGGGATCTGGGCTGGGTCACATCCCTCGGGCCTGAGCAGGCTGGGTCCCCAGGCGGGACTGTCCTGGGGCTGAGGGCGCTGGGGAGGATATGCCAGCCAGTGAGCCCCCCACCCCGATGGACATGGGCTTCCTGTTCCCCTCTGCATGAGTCCACAGTCTCCAGATCCAGGGGACCCTCCTGCAGCAGAACTAAATCTAGTCCCCCCAAAGGATGGTGGGTTCTCTGGGCTGGAAGAGCTTTGCAAAGTCCCCTGGGCCCCGTGTCACTTGGTGGCGGGGTTCCCACCTCCAGCCTCCTTCCTTAGGGTCACCCCACTGAGAGGACAGCTCTCTCTGCAGAGCGGTGTTGCAATCATTGGGATCGCCTGGGGGATGAAGCGTAAGGGGGAAGAAGTAAGGAGACACAAGCCTTAGGGCTTCCCGGGTGGCGCTAGTGGTAGAGAATCCACCAGCCAATGCAGGAGACATAAGAGAAGCGAGTTCAACCCCTGGGTTGGGAAGATCCCAACAAGTAATTCATCTGCAAAACAAGCAAACAGCACATGCAGCTCAATAAAAAGAAAAAAAAGAAAACACAACAGAAATGGACCAAAGATCTAAATGGATGTTTTTTTCAAAGAAAGTATCCAGGTGGCCAAAAGGCACATGAAAAGGTGCTCAGCATCACTAATGATTGGAGAAATGCAAATCAAAACGATGATGAGGTATGAGCTAAAATCACTGAGACTGGCTATCCTCCAAAAGATCTACAAAGATTAAACTCTGCTCAGAGCCTGGGGAAAAGGAATCCTTCTACCCTGGAGGCAGGGTGGGTGCGGCCAAGAAGAAAAACATGGAGATTCCTTAAAATGCTAAACAGGGAGTTACTAACACCCTGGAAGCCAACTCCTTGCCTTAGATCCGGAAAAAATAAAAAATTTAAATGATATGTGCGTGTACCCTTATTTTTAGGACAGCACTATTGACTATATTGAAGACAGTATCAAACAAAATGTCCATCAATAGAGAAATGAAAGTAACTCGTCCATCTAGACAGTGGAATACATTCAACCAGCAATAGAAAGAGAAAGTGGCATTGGCAAAAGCGTGCATGGGCTGAGGGGACATAAGGAAAAAACACCTGTCCTCAACTTGTGCCCTTGGGTGGGTCCGCGGAAAAGAAGAAAACCGGGCAGGTTGTCAATAGGCCAGTCTTGAGAGGTCGGTTTTAATCACAGTTTTCTGTTTTTAAAAAAAATCACATGGAAACCTTTCAACATGAAGTAATTTTAGAGAAATTCAAATCAAAATTACAACTAAATATGAGCTAACCCCAGCCAGAATGGCTTGTGTCAAAAACTCTACAAACAGTAAATGGTGGAGAGGTTTCGGAGGAAAAGAAATTCTCCCACAATGATGCTGGCAATGTCAGCTGTTAACAGCCAGAGCAGAGGACAACGCGGAGGTTCCTTAAGTGAAAAGTGAATGAAACTACGTCTCTCCCTAACCTCATGCAGAAAAGAAACTCCAAATCTATTAAAGAACTAAATGGAGCGATGGATACTCTAAACTTCTTGTGGAAAATATAGGCAAAACAGGTTTTGAAGTAAATCACAGCAAGTTCTTGGTTTTGCTCTTAGAATAACAAAAAAACCCCGAAAGACAAAAAACCTCAACAAAAGTAACCTCATTAACCTCAAAAGCTTTCGCACAGCAAGGATCAACCTAAGTGAAAGAAAAAGATAACATTTAAATTGGGGGAAATGGTTACAATCGATTTTAAAAACGACTTGCTGCTGCTGCTAAGTCGCTTCTGTCGTGTTCGACTCTGTGCGACCCCACAGACGGCAGCCCACCAGGCTCCTCTGTCCCTGGGATTCTCCAGGCAAGAACACTGGAGTGGATTGCCATTTCCTTCTCCGTAAAAACAAGGTATTCATCTCCAAAAACATGCAAACAGTTCATTCAGCTCAATATCAAAAGACAATCAATAGAAATACAGGCCAAAGATCTAAATAGACCTGTGTCTTCAGATGGCATCCAGATGGCCATAGAGTATATGAAAGATGCTCAGCATCACTGTTAGAGAAACGCCCATCAAAACTGCAACGTGGCATCAACGCACACCGCTCGGAATGGCCATCTTCCAAAAGATCTACAAAGATCAAATGATGCGGAAGGCGAGGGAAACAGGAAATCTTCCTACACTGTGGGCGGGGATGTAAATGGGTGGGGGCATCAATGAAAGAAAGCAGTATGAAGATGCCTGAAACACACTAATCCTAGTTATTGCACAATCGGGCAAGCCCACCCATTGCCTTAGGTCCGGAGAAAACCATAATTTAAAATGATACTTGCAACCCTATTTTCAAGGCGGCAATATTGACAATATTTAATAGAGAGCTTCCCCAGTGGCTCAGCTGGTAAAGAATCTGCCTGCAATGCGGGAGACCTGGATTCGATCCCTGGGTTGGGGAGATCCCCTGGAGGAGGGCGTGGCAACCCCCTCCGGTATTCTTGCCTGGAGAATCCCCCAAAACAGCAGAGCCTGGCGGGCTACAGGCCATGGGGTCGCAGAGAGTCAGACACGACTGAGCGACTAAGCCCAGCACAATAAAGAGCGTCAGTCGAAATGTCCATCAATAGAGAAATAAAGTCACTGACCCATCTACACACGGGAATCACTCAGCTGTCAAAAAAAAAGCGAAAAAATATCATTGTCAGCAGCCTGGATGGACCGAGATTTATCATACTCAGTGAAGTCGGTCAGGAAGGGAAAGAAATACATCACTTACAGGTGGAATCTATAAATTCATACGAATGAAAGAATTCATTAAGAGAAACAGACTCTCAGACTTAGAAAACCAACATGATTATTTAAAAAAACAAAACAAAACAGGGAGGGAGACACTAAGAGGTTGGGATTAACACGTACCTGCAACGTATTATCAGATAATCCAAAAGGACCTCCTGAATAACACAGAGATGTCTACCAAACACCCTGAAAGAACCGACCTGGGACAAACCAGAAAAAGAATAGATACAGTTCTCTGTGTAACTGAATCAAGTTCCTGCAAACCCGAAACAAACACAACAACGGAAATCCACTCTACTCCAAGAGAAAATAAATATTAATTTAGCCAACAAAACAAAGCCGCGGGACATGAAGGTGTGCTGCCGCCTTGTGGCCGCTTTTGGTAACAACAGCGGGGAAACTGCCGGCGGCCCTTAACATTCACAGGACCGAGCGGCTGCAGGAAGGGACGCCTCTCCCCGACTGACGTCCTCGCTGGGTTGGGGGGGAAATTCAGAACACGGCCAATGATCACAGGGCCGATCTCAAAAGACCAGCTTTACTCACACTGTTTTTAAAAATATCTCATGAAAAGCTTTCAGCTTCGTGAAATATTACAGAAATGTAAATTAAAAAAAAAAATACAAGGAGATATCAGGTCAAACGGTCAGAACGGCCTTTGCCAAAAAAGCCTTAAAAGCGATAACGGCTGGAGAGGTTGTGGAGAAAAGGGCGCCTCCTGCGCTGAGGCTGGGGCTGGAAGTTGTTAACAGCCACGATCGAGGACGGGGTGGAGGGTCCTTCAACTTGTGAAAACTGAAGGAATTTACACCTCTCCCTAACCGCTTACAGATGAAGGAACTTCAAATCGACTAAAGAGTTTTATATGTAGGGACGATTCCTCTAAATCTCTTGAGGAAAATATATGCAGAACACACATTGACATAAATCACAGCAAGTTCTTTTTGGATCTACACTCAGAATTGTTTTAAAACAAAAAAAAATTTTTTTTTTCCAGTGGGTTTTGTCATACATTGATATGAATCAGCCATGGATTTACATGTATTCCCAATCCCGATCCCCCCTCCCACCTCCCTCTCCACCCGATTCCTCTGGGTCTTCCCAGTGCACCAGCCCGGAGCACTTGTCTCATGCATCCCACCTGGGCTGGTGATCTGTTTCACCATAGATAGTATACATGCTGTTCTTTTGAAATATCCCACCCTCACATTCTCCCACAAAGTTCAAAAGTCTGTTCTGTATTTCTGTGTCTCTTTTTCTGTTTTGCGTATAGGGTTATCGTCTAAATTCCATATATATGTGTTAGTATGCTGTAATGTTCTTTATCTTTCTGGCTTACTTCACTCTGTATAATGGGCTCCAGCTTCATCCATCTCATTAGGACTGGTTCAAATGAATTCTTTTTAATGGCTGAGTAATATTCCATGGTGTATATGTACCACAGCTTCCTTATCCATTCATCTGCTGATGGGCATCTAGGTTGCTTCCATGTCCTGGCTATTATAAACAGTGCTGCGATGAACATTGGGGTGCACGTGTCTCTTTCAGATCTGGTTTCCTCAGTGTGTATGCCCAGAAGTGGGATTGCTGGGTCATATGGCAGTTCTATTTCCAGTTTTTTAAGAAATCTCCACACTGTTTTCCATAGTGGCTGTACTAGTTTGCATTCCCACCAACAGGGTAAGAGGGTTCCCTTTTCTCCACACCCTCTCCAGCATTTATTGCTTGTAGACTTTTGGATAGCAGCCATCCTGACTGGCATGTAATGGTACCTCATTGTGGTTTTGATTTGCATTTCTCTAATAATGAGTGATGTTGAGCATCTTTTCATGTGTTTGTTAGCCATCTGTATGTCTTCTTTGGAGAAATGTCTGTTTAGTTCTTTGGCCCATTTTTTAATTGGGTCATTTATTTTTCTGGAATTGAGCTGCAGGAGTTGCTTGTATATTTTTGAGATTAATCCTTTGTCTGTTTCTTCATTTGCTATTATTTTCTCCCAATCTGAGGGCTGTCTTTTCACCTTGCTTATAGTTTCCTTTGTAGTGCAAAAGCTTTTAAGTTTCATTAGGTCCCATTTGTTTAGTTTTGCTTTTATTTCCAATATTCTGGGAGGTGGGTCATAGAGGATCTTGCTGTGATTTATGTCGGAGAGTGTTTTGCCTATGTTCTCCTCTAGGAGTTTTATAGTTTCTGGTCTTACATTTAGATCTTTAATCCATTTTGAGTTTATTTTTGTGTATGGTGTTAGAAAGTGTTCTAGTTTCATTCTTTTACAAGTGGTTGACCAGTTTTCCCAGCACCACTTGTTAAAGAGGTTGTCTTTTTTCCATTGTATATCCTTGCCTCCTTTGTCGAAGATAAGGTGTCCATAGGTTCGTGGATTTATCTCTGGGATTTCTATTCTGTTCCATTGATCTATATTTCTGTCTTTGTGCCAGTACCATACTGTCTTGATGACTGTGGCTTTGTAGTAGATTTTTGGTAGAATTCAGCTGTGAAGCCATCTGGTCCTGGGCTTTTGTTTGCTGGAAGATTTTTGATGACAGTTTCGATTTCCTTGCTTGTGATGGGTCTGTTAAGATCTTCTATTTCTTCCTGGTTCAGTTTTGGAAAGTTATACTTTCCTAAGAATTTGTCCATTTCATCCAAGTTGTCCATTTTATTGGCATAGAGCTGCTGGTAGTAGTCTCTTATGATCCTTTGTATTTCAGTGTTGTCTTTTGTGATCTCTCCATTTTCATTTCTAATTTTGTTAATTTGGTTTTTCTCTCTTTGTTTCTTAATGAGTCTTGCTAATGGTTTGTCAATTTTGTTTATTTTTTCAAAAAACCAGCTTTTAGCTTTGTTGATTTTTGCTATGGTCTCTTTAGTTTCTTTTGCATTTATTTCTGCCCTGATTTTTAAGATTTCTTTCCTTCTGCTAACTCTGGGGTTCTTCATTTCTTCCTTCTCTAATTGCTTTAGGTGTAGAGTTAGGTTATTTATTTGGTTTTTTTCTTGTTTCTTGATGTAAGCCTGTAATGCTATGAACCTTCCCCTTAGCACTGCTTTTACAGTGTCCCATAGGTTTTGGGTTGTTGTGTTTTCATTTTCATTCATTTCTATACATATTTTGATTTCTTTTTTGATTTCTTCTATGATTTGTTGGTTATTCAGAAGCGTGTTATTTAGCCTCCATATGTTTGAAGTTTTAACAATTTTTTTCCTGTAATTGAGATCTAATCTTACTGCACTGTGGTCAGAAAAGATGACTGGAATGATTTCAATTTTTTTGAATTTTCCAAGACCAGATTTATGGCCCAGGATGTGATCTATTCTGGAGAAGGTTCCGTGTGCACTTGAGAAAAAGGTGAAGTTGATTGTTTTGGGGTGAAATGTCCTATAGATATCAATTAGGTCTAGCTGGTCCATTGTGTCATTTAAGGTTTGTGTTTCCTTGTTAATTTTCTGTTTAGTTGATCTATCCATAGTTGTGAGTGGGGTATTAAAGTCTCCCACTATTATTGTGTTACTATTAATTTCCTCTTTCATACTCGTTAGCGTTTGCCGTACATATTGCGGTGCTCCTATGTTGGGTGCATATATATTTATAATTGTTATATCTTCTTCTTGGATTGATCCTTTGATCATTATGTAGTGTCCTTCTTTGTCTCTTTTCACATCCTTTATTTGAAAGTCTATTTTATCTGATATGAGTATTGCGACTCCTGCTTTCTTTTGGTCTCCGTTTGCATGAAATATTTTTTTCCAGCCCTTCACTTTTAGTCTGTATGTGTCTCTTGTTTTGAGGTGGGTCTCTTGTAGACAGCATATATAGGGGTCTTGTTTTTGTATCCATTCAGCCAATCTTTGTCTTTTGGTTGGGGCATTCAACCCATTTACATTTAGGGTAATTATTGATAGGTGTGGTCCCGTTGCCATTTACTTTGTTGTTTTGGGTTCACGTTTATAAAACCTTTCTGTATTTCCTGTCTAGAGAAGATCCTTTAGCATTTGTTGAAGAGCTGGTTTGGTGGTGCTGAATTCTCTCAGCTTTTGCTTATCTGTAAAGCTTTTGAATTCTCCTTCATATCTGAATGAGATCCTTGCTGGATACAGTAATCTAGGTTGTAGGTTATTCTCTTTCATTACTTTCAGTACGTCCTGCCATTCCCTTCTGGCCTGGAGGGTGTCTATTGATAGATCAGCTGTTATCCTTATGGGAATCCCTTTGTGTGTTATTTGTTGTTTTTCCCTTGCTGCTTTTAATATTTGTTCTTTGTGTTTGATCTTTGTTAATTTGATTAATATGTGTCTTGGGGTGTTTCGCCTTGGGTTTATCCTGTTTGGGACTCTCTGGGTTTCTTGGATTTGGGTGGCTATTTCCTTCCCCATTTTAGGGAAGTTTTCAGCTATTATCTCCTCGAGTATTTTCTCATGGCCTTTCTTTTTGTCTTCTTCTTCTGGAACTCCTATGATTCGAATGTTGGGGTGTTTCACAGTGTCCCAGAGGTCCCTGAGGTTGTCCTCATTTCTTTTGATCCTTTTTTCTTTTTTCCTCTCTGCTTCATTTATTTCCACCATTTTATCTTCTACCTCACTTATCCTATTTTCTGCCTCCGTTATTCTACTCTTGGTTCCCTCCAAAGTGTTTTTGATCTCATTCATTGCATTATTCATTTTTAATTGACTCTTTTTTATTTCTTCTAGGTCTTTATTAAACAGTTCTTGAATCTTTTCAATCTTTGTTTCCAGGCTATTTATCTGTAACTCCATTTTGTTTTCAAGATTTTGGATCATTTTTATTATCATTATTCTAAATTCTTTTTCAGGTAGATTCCCTATCTCCTCCTCTTTTGTTTGACTTGGTGGGCATTTTTCATGTTCCTTTACCTGTTGGGTATTTCTTTGCCTTTTCATCTTGTTTAGATTGCTGTATCTAGAGTGGGCTTTCTGTATTCTGAAGGTCTGTGGTTCCTTTTTATTGTGGAGGATTAACCCAGTGGGTGGGGTTAGACGATTGGCTTGTCAAGATTTCCTGGTTAGGGGAGCTTGCGTCAGTGTTCTGGTGCGTGGAACTTGATTTCGTCTCTTTGGAGAGCAATGGAGTGCCCAGTAATGAGTTTTGCGATGGGTCTATGTGTTAGGTGTGACCTTGGGCAGCCTGTATGTTGATGTTCAGGGCTATGTTCCTGCGTTGCTGGAGAATTTGCGTGGTATGTCTTGCTCTAAAACTTATTGGCTCTTGGGTGGTGGTTGGTTTCAGTGTAGGTATGGAGGCTTTTGGACGGTCACTTATTACTTAAAGTTCCATGTAGTCAGGAGTTTTCTGGTGTTCTCAGGTTTTGGGCTTAAGTCTCCTGCCTCTGGATTTCAGTTTTATTCTTCCAGTAGTCTCAGGACTTCTCCAGCTATACAGCACTGATAATAAAACTTCTAGGTTAATGGCTAAAAGATTCTCCCCCGTTAGGGACACCCAGAGAGGTTCACAGAGTTACATGAAGAAGAGGAGAGGGAGGAGGGAGATAGAGATGAACAGGAGGAGAAAAAGGGGGACTCAAGAGGAGAGAGACAGATCTACGCAGCTGTCTGTTCCCAGAGTGTTCTCCGTAGCCCAGTCACCTACAAGGATTCACAGAATTGGATTGGGAAGAGAAGGGGAAAGGAGGAAATAGAGGTGTTCTGAGGTAGAAGACAGAGAGTCAAGATTGGGAGAGAATAATCTTCGGTTTAAAAATAGGGCTTCTCTTCTTCTTTTTTTTTTTTTTGTAAGGTTATAGTGTATTGAAAATGAAAATTAAGGAGTAGTAGAGGAGTACTAGAGGACTTTAAAAGAAATAAGAGAAAAAGAAAAATAGAAAATAGAAGAGAAAAAGGAAAGAAAAAAAAGAAAAAAAAAGAAAAAAAAATTTTTTTTTCCCCCCTAATTAAAAAATCGTAAAAGTCTGTGGAAATGAAAGTTAAGGAGTAATGGGGGAGTAATAGGGGATTTTAAAGGAAAATAAAAGAGAAGAAAGAAAAAAGAAAAAAAAGAAAAAAAGAAAAAAAATTAAAAAAAGAGAAAAAAGTAAAATTATATCTAGGAGTTTCTCTGGAGCTGTTGCGGTCAGTGTGGGTTCGGCTCAGTTTCAGATAGCTCCTCGTTCCAGCTTACGCTTCTCGATACCTACAGGCCACTCCGGTGTAGTCGGTGTTTCCTAGAGGGATTTTAATCTGTTGCACCAGTCCCTTCTGAAGCGGTTCCCTTTGTTTATTTGGCTTCTGTTTGCCGGTCTCTTCAGAGCCTCATTTCCGCCCTGACACAGGCGGGCGGAGGTGGACTCTTATTCAGGTAGCTAGTTCCTGCTCTGCGGGGCAGGGAGGGGCTGGCGCTGCAGGGAGGGGCTGGCTAACCCTAACCCTAATTGGATCTACACTCAGAATTGTTTTAAAAAAATTGTTTTAAATTGTTTTAAAAAAATTGTTCAAAATAAAACTAAATTTTAAAAAAGGCACCTCATTAACCTAAAAAGGTTTTGCACAGGAAGGGCAGCCATAAGGAAAGAAAAAGACAACCCTCAGAATGGGAAAATAAGTGTTTGCAACCGAAGTTAGAAACAAGGAATTCATCTCCAAAGATGCAAACTGCTGACACAGCTCAAGATAAAAAAACAAACAAACAAACAAACAAAAAAACCCCAGTCAACCCAGCAGGAAAACAGGCAAAGACCTAAACGGACGTTTTTCCAAAGAAGGCATCCAGATGGCAATAGAGTGCATGGAAAGATGCTCAGGATCACTCTTACAGAAATGTCAACTGAAACCTCAACGAGGTATCAGCTCACCCCCTCAGACAGCCATCCCCCCAAAGACCTACAGGTTAAATGCTGCGGAGGGCGAGGGGAACAGGGACTCCTCCTGCACTGTGGGCGGGGAGGGAAATGGGGGGGGGGGCAGCTTCAAAAGAAAACAGTATGGAATTCCTTAGAACACTACACGAAGACTTAACACATGATCCGGCAAGCCCACTCCCGGTCTTAGATTGGGAGAAAATCAAAACTGAAAATGATGGTTGCACCCCTATTTTCAGGGCAGCATTACTGACAATCTCCAAGACAGAACATAAATGAAATTGTCCACCAATAGAGAAATAACGAGGAACTTGCCCATCAAAACTCAACCATCGAAACGAATGAAAACAAGTCAGCTTAGGAGCATGGATTGACCGAGAGATTTACCAAACTGAGTGAAGCCAGTCAGAGAGGGAAAGCGAAGGATCACATACACGGAGAATCTATAAATTCCTCAAGTGAACTAATTCGTAAACTGAGACAGACTCAGAGACATAGAAACACGAGTTTACGATTTTTTTTTTAAAGTTTGGGGAAGGGAAACATTAAGAGATTGGGGTTTACAGATACACACTACTTATTTTCAGATAGATAATCGAAATGGACCTACTGAATAGCACAGGAAGTCTACTGAATATACTCAAAGAACCTATATGGGAAAAGACCCCGAAAAATAATAGAAAAGATGTACCTCTATGTATAACTGAATCAAGTTCCTGTCAACCTAAAACAAACACAACAGAAATCAACTCTACTTCAATAGAAAGTAAAAGTTAACCATAATAAATGAATAGATAATTGTGACGCATGAGGAAATGCTGCCGCCTTGTGGCCGCTTTTGGTACAGCAACGGAAAATCCTGGGCTGACGGCACTTCACTTTCACCAGACTCAGGGGCTGGAAGGAAGAAACTCCTGCCTGAAGAAACGTCCTAGGTGCGTCGGGGAAAAAGAGGCAAGCCAGGGCAAAAGATCACGAGGCCGATCCAAAGCTCAGTTTTACTCACACTGTTATTAAAAATGTCACATGAAAAGTTTTCAACTTTGTGAAATGTTACAGAAATGTAAATCAAAACTGCAAATCAAAAGTGTAAAAGGAGAAACGGAAAGATATACCCATTTGGATGCAGAGTTCCAAAGAATAGCAAGGAGAGATAAGAAAGCCTTCCTCAGTTATCAGTGCAAAGAAATAGAGGAAAACAATTGAATGGGAAAGACTAGAAATCGCTTCAAGGAAATTAGAGATACCAAAAGAATATTTCATGCAGAAATGGGCACAATAAAGGACAGAAATGGTATGGATCTAACAGATGCAGAAGATATTAAGAGGAGGTGGCAAGAATATACAGAAGAACTATACAAGAAAGATCTTAATGACCAAGATAACCATGATGGTGTGATCACTCACCTAGAGCCAGACGTCCTGGAATGCAAAGTTAAGTGGGCCTTAAGAAGCATCACTATGAACAAACTAGTGGAGGTGATGGAATTCCAGCTGACCTATTTCAAATCCTAAAAGATGATGCTGTTAAAGTCCTGCACTCAATATGCAGGGAAATTTGGAAAACTCAGCAGTGGCCACAGGACTGGAAAAGGTCAGTTTTCATTCCAATCTGAAAGAAAGGCAATGTCAAAGAATGCTCAGACTACAGCACAATTGCACTCATCTCACACTGGGCTTCCCTGGTGGCTCAGAGGTTAAAGTGTCTGCCTGCAATGCGGGAGACCTGGGTTCGACCCCTGGGTAGGGAAGATCCTCTGGAGAAGGAAATGGCAACCCACTCCAGTATTCTTGCCTGGAGAATCCCATGGACGGAGGAGCCTGGTAGGCTACAGTCCACGGGGTCACAAAGAGTTGTACACAACTGAGCGACTTCACTTTCACTTTCTTTCACACACCAATAAAGTCACAGAGAATCCTCCTACATTGTGGGTGGGAATGTAATTGAGTGAGTGCAGCCACAAGGAAAAGAGTGTGGAAATTCCTTAAAACACTAAATATAGACATACCACACGATCTGGCAAGCCCACCCTTTGCCTTAGACCCAGAGAAAATCATGATTTAAAATGATAGCTGCACCTCTATTTTCAGGGCAGCACTACTGACAATATCTAAGACAGAGCATCAACCAAAGTTCCATCTATAGAGAAATGAAGAGTCTTGTGTCCATCTAAACACTGGAATACACTCCAAAAGAATGAATGAATGACATTTTCAGGAGCATGGATGAACTGAGAACTTATCATACTCAGTGAAGTCAGAGATGAAAGAAGAAGTATCACTTAGGGGGGCATCTATAAATTTATACAAATTAACTATAAACAGAAACAGACTCACAGACTTAGAAACGCAACTTACCGAAGCACATCCGGTCTTAGTAGAGCCGTGTGGGCTCCTGAGAGGCGGGTTAGAAGAGCGGAAGCTGTGTCCCACAGACAGTAGCATCATGGATATATTTAATCGGAAGATCAACTTTGATGCACTCTTTAAATTTTCCCACATAACCCCCTCGACACAGCAGCACCTGAAGAAGGTTTATGCCAGTTTTGCCCTCTGTATGTTTGTGGCGGCTGCGGGGGCCTATGTCCATGTGGTCACCCATTTCACTCAGGCTGGCCTGCTGTCTGCCTTGGGCTCTTTGGGGTTGATGATTTGGCTGATGGCAACACCTCACAGCCATGAAACTGAGCAAAAAAGACTGGGACTTCTGGCTGGATCTGCTTTCCTTACAGGAGTTGCCTGGGCCCTGCTCTGGCCTTGTGCATCGCCATCAACCCCAGCATCCTTCCCGCTGCCTCCATGGGCACAGCAATGATATTCACCTGCTTTACCCTGAGTGCACTCTATGCCAGGCGCCGTAGCTACCTCTTTCAGGAGGTATCTTGATGTCGGCCATGAGCCTGATGCTCTTGTCTTCCCTGGGGAACCTTTTCTTCGGATCTGTTTGGCTTTTCCAGGCAAACCTGTATTTGGGGCTGGTGGTCATGTGTGGCTTTGTCCTTTTTGATACTCAACTCACTATTGAAAAGGCTGAAAATGGAGATAAAGATTATATCTGGCACTGCGTTGACCTCTTCCTAGATTTCGTAACTCTCTTCAGAAAGCTCATGATGATCCTGGCTATGAGTGAGAAGGATAAGAAGAAGAAGAAGTGAAGCAGCCATTCAGCCTTCCCCAGTTTGACTTCCTCTCCCTCAGCCCCTCATTTCCTCTTTGCACACATTACAGGTGGCGTGTTCTGTGATAATGAAAAGCGTCAGAAAAGCTTTTGTACTTTGTGGTTTTCTCTATTTTGAATTTTTTGATCCAAAAAACTGATTAGAATATAGTCTGGAGTTTGGCTTCGTTAAAAAAAAAAAAAGAAAGAAAGAAATTTTAAAAAAAGAAATAAATAAAAAAAAAAAGAAGAAATGCAACTTACGACTTTTTAAAAAAATGTAGTGACAGGGAGACATTTAGAGGTTGCGATTAACAAAAACACACTACTTTTTATCATATAGATAATGCCAGTGGACCTACCACATAGCACAGGGAAGTCGCTGGATACACTGGAAGAACCTATATGGGAAAAGACCCCAAAAAAGAACAGAGGAGATATACATCTGTGTATAACCGAACCACGTTCTTGTAAACTTAAAACAAACACAACAGAAATCAACTCTACTCCAATAGAAAATAAAAATTAACCAAAAAATAAAAAAAGAGAAAGAGAGATATCAAGGGAACACCTCATGCAAAGATGGGCACAATAAAGGACAAAAACAGTATGGACCTAACAGAAGCAGAAGATAATGAGGAGAAGTGGTGAGGATACAGAGATGAACTATACTGGGCTTCCCCTGTGGCTCAGCGGGTAAAGAATCCTCCTGCAATGTGGGAGACCTAGGTTCGAACCCTGGGTTGGGAAGGTTCCCTGGAGAAAGAAAGGCTACCCACTCCAGTATTCTGGCCTCGAGAATTCGACAGACTGTATAGTCCATGGGATCACAAAGAGTTGGACATGACTATTAAGGAGAGGTGGTGAAAATACACAGATGAACTAAACTAAAAAGATCTTGTCACATCAGATAAGAGGATGGTGTGATCACTCACCTAGAGTCAGAAATCCTGGAGTGAGAAGTCAAGTGGGTCTCAGGAAGCATCACTATAAACAAAGCTATTGGAGATGATGGATTTCCAGCCGAGCTATTTCAAATCCTAAAAGATGATGCTGTGACACTGCTGCACGCAGTATGCCAGCAGATTTGGAAAACACAGCAGTGGCCACAGGTCGGGAAAGATCAGCTTTCACTCCAATCCCAAAGAAGATCAGTGCCAAAGAATGTTCAAACTTCTGCACAATGGCACTCATTTTACTTGCCAGCAAGGTAATGCTCAAAATCCTTCAAGCTAGGCTGCAACAGTATGTGAACTGAGAATGTCCAGATGTACAAGCTGGATTTAGAAAAGGCAGGTGAGTCAGAGATGAAATTGCCAACATCCGTTGGATCACAGAAAAAGCAAGAGAATTCCAGAAAACATCTACTTCTGCTTCATTGATTATGCTAAAGGCTTTGTGTGGATCACAACAAACTGTGGAAAATTCCGAAAGAGATGGGAATACCAGACCACCTGCTCTGCTTCCTGAGAAACTGGTATGCAGGTCAAGAAGAAACAGTTAGAACTGAACATGGAACAATGAACTGGTTCCAAATTGGGAAAGGAGTACATCAAAGCTGTATATTGTCACCTGCTTATTTAACTTATATGCGGATAACATTATGCAATATGCTGGGTTGGATGAGGCTCAAGCTGGAATCAAGATTGCCAGGAAAAATATCAATAACCTCAGATATGCAGATGACACCACCCTAAGGCAGAAAGCAAAGAGGAACTAAGGAGCCTCTCAATGAAAGTGAAAGAGGAGAGTGAAAAAGCTGTCTTAATACTCAAAATTCAAAAAACTAAGATCATGGCATCCAGTCCCATCTCTTCATGACAAAGAAAAGGGGAAACAATGGTAACAGTGAGAGACTTTATTTCCTTGGACTCCAAAATCACTGAAGCGGTGACTGTAGCCATGAAATTAAAAGATGCTTGCTCCTTGGAAGAAAAGCTGTGACAAACCTAGGCAGCATGTTAAAAAGCAGAGACATCACTTTGCCAACAAAGGTCTGTCTAGTCAAAGCTACGGTTTTTCGAGTAGTCATGTGTGGATGTGAGATTTGGACCATAAAGAAGGCTGAACGCTGGAGAACTGATGCTTTTAAACTGTGCTGTTGGAGAAGACTCTTGGGAGTCCCTCAAACAGGCAGGAGATCAAACCAGTCCATCCTAAAGGTAATCAGTGCTGAATATTCATTGGAAGGACTGATGCTGAAGCTGAAACTCCAGTACTTTGGCCACCTGATGCTAAGAGCCAACTCATTGGAAAAGACCCTGATGCTGGGAAAGATTGAGGGCAGGAGGAGAAGCGGGCGACAGAGGATGAGATGGTTAGTGGGCATCATCAACTCAATGGACATGAGTTTGAGCAAGCTCTGGGAGTTGGTGATGGACAGGGAGGCCTGACGTGCTGCAGTCCATGGGGTCACAAAGAGTCGGACACGACTGAGCGACTGAACAACATTGCGGTCTCGTGAGAGAGGAAGGCATTGTAGAATGTGTAAAAAGTCTAGAATGTAACTTCTCTAAAAGCTTTATAGAAAGCACCTTTACTGTAGTAGGCAATAGTTAAAACCCAGATCCTGAGATCTCCATCAGAATAACACTCAGCCAAAAATAAGAGTGGACCTCTGTCTTTATGAGGAGGGCAGCATGACTTTATACCAGTAAAGTTAGAGAGTGACCACTAGTCTAGAGCGAAGGAGGCAGAGAACTCAAGAAAGAAGAACGTTAGAATCAAGTGAATCATGGAGCTTTCTGTCTGTACTCACAAACTCCCATTTATTCCTCAATAGCAGAGATCGTGGGATGCAGGAGCCTCCAGGAGACATTCTACAAGTGAAGGACCCCAAACCCTGAGGGTAGATAAGGGATTCTGGGAGGAAGCTATCCTCACCCAAGCAGGCCAGGTTCCAGTAGTTCTGTAACGTCACATCCCTGGACAATTTCTACTGACCGAGGTCCAGGCATTCCCGCTCCTCTTGAAAGGTTGTTGCTGAACCACAGAAGATGCCAGGATTCTTGGCCTCTGAAGAAGAATTCTATCTGGGGCCAGAGATGAGGCTTGATCACTCAGAGCTTTTGTGTAATAGAGTTTTATTAAAGTATGAAAGAGGTAGAGAAAGCGTCTGAAATAGACATCAGAAGGGGGCAGAAAGAGTGCCCACTCGCTGGTGTTGGCAAGGGAGTTAAATACCTTTTAATTAGTCATCACAATGAATCAAAAGAATGTCTGGAGGTTGTAAAGGTCTTACTAGACCCACTCCCATAATTTACATTTTAAGATAACAGGATTAGCCAGA
Organism: Cervus elaphus; assembly: GCF_910594005.1. Taxonomy (NCBI): domain Eukaryota; kingdom Metazoa; phylum Chordata; class Mammalia; order Artiodactyla; family Cervidae; genus Cervus; species Cervus elaphus. The sequence continues at coordinate 58,337,448 of NC_057818.1, read as the reverse complement.
AGGTTTTTCAGGAAAGAGAAATTGTCCTCAAGCAGGATACAGTGTTGTTGTATAATCCCTAGTACAGTTTAAACTGAGTTATGTAATTGATGAAGACTAAGGAATGTAGACAAAAAAGTTTGTCCTTTCCTCTTCCTTGAGAATTCCAGACCCCTCTCTCCTTGGGGACCCTCGGACTTCTTATCAACCTGCCTGGGAACTGACTCTCTCTTTTTGTTTTCTTTCTTTTTTTTTGGAACTGACTCTCTCACTCTTGAGTGAAGTCTATGGCCAGACCCTGGAATGTCAGCCGTCCCAGAAATACAAAGTACATATGCCATGTGACTGTGGGAAGACTTCCTTCTGTGACCCAAGATGGAAACAGCAAGTTCAGAGAACTAGTTTTTCAATGAAAAGAGTGTCTGATGTTATACAATAATATACTTTTTTATATAGCAATATGCGCTACCATATTTCTAACCTGAAGAAAACAGGATGACATATGATCCACAAAGCCACTTTGACTTCCCTACTGGCTCAGACGGTAAAGAATCTGTCCACAATGCGGGTGACGTGGATTCGATCCCGGGGTTGGGAAGATCCCTGGAGAAGGAAATGGCAACCCACTCCAGTATTCTTGCCTGGAGAATCTTATGGAGAGAGGAACCTGGCAGGCTATATAGTCCATGGGGTCACGAAGAGTGGGACATGACTGAGAGACTATGATTCATTCATTCATCTGGGAGAAAAACTATTAAATGTGATCAACAGAGGCATATATATTTTTGAGGATTTTCCTTGTGTTCCACAGGATAAATATCAATCAAAGCAGGAATTTTTTTAAAAGCACATTGTGAGTCAAGAATTCTAGGGTGGGGCCACAGTTTTTCATCTTGAACAAGCTTAGTTTTAACTAAATGTCTGGTTGATAAATGGCCATTGTGAATAGCACGGAGGTCAAAGAGCCATGGCCGATAGCCATGGAATCCAGTCTCATCACTTCATGGCGAATAGATGGGGGAACAATGGAAACAGTGAGAGACTTTATTGTTTTGGGCTCCAAAATCACTGCAGATGGTGACTGCAGCCATGAAATTAAAACGCTTGCTCCTTGGAAGAAAAACTATGACCAACTTAGACAGCATATAAAAAAGCAGAGACATTACTTTGTCAGCAAAGGTCTGTCTAGTCAAAGCTATGTTTTTTCTAGCAGTCATATATGGATGTGAGAGTTGGACTATAAAGAAAGCTGAGTGCCAAAGAATTGATGCTTTTGAACGGTGGTGTTGGAGAAGACTCTTGGGAGTCCCCAGGACATCCAACCAGTCCATCCTAAAGGAGATCAGTCCTGAATATTCATTGGAAGGATTGATGCTGAAGCTGAAACTCCAATACCTTGGCCACCTGATGTGAAGAACGGACTCATTTGAAAAGACCCTGATGCTGGGAAAGGTTGAAGGCGGGAGGAGAAGGGGATGACAGAGGATGAGATGGTTAGATGGCATCACTGACTCAACGGACGTATGGTTGAGTAAGCTCCGGGAGTTGGTGATTGTAAGGTGTGCTGCAGTCCATGGGGTTGCAGAGAGTCGGACACAACTGAGCAACTGAACTGAACTGAAAAGAGCCAGGTAAGAACTCATAGTTATTATTGAACTTTATGCACTTTACAGATTTTACAGGTTTAATAGATTAGTAAGCAGAGAAAACAATCTTTTTGCCTATTTTTGAACTATAGAACTTTCTAACAGTTTTTTATTTTTTTAACCTTGAATGAGCCATATAAATAATTTTAGATAAAAAATATTGCTCTTCAAAATGGTTTGGAATATTTGATCAAATATTCAGAAAATGGTAGAGCTTGGGATTTACTTCAATGGATCTGAGCTCAATTTTATGTAAAAAGAATTAAGTCAACACAGAGACCTGACTGAGCGACTGAACTGAACTGAACACAGAGACCACTCTAATGGATGTTTTACCAGTTGAGGTAACTGGCAAAAATATCAAAAACAGAAAAAATGTCATATACTGTTAACATTTTCATGCACACAACCATACACTATTTGGGAGAAAAATTATTCATGTTTATAAAATCAGGAGTAGATTTCTGTGCTTAAATCTTATAATTTATTTGTGGCAATAATCTATATTTTTAAAATACATTACAGTGCAAGAACACAAAGACATAAAATAAATTAGAGCTCTTGGTTCTGAATCTTTTATTCCTTTGAAAATCTCTATCATGTGTGTTGAATCATATTTTAGATTTAACAGTTAAACATACATAAGTAATAACATTCTTGTAAATATTGTAGAAAACACAAAGATGTGATAAGAATTCTGTCTGGAAAATGAGCACAGAGTATATTATTAACGGAAATGATCAGACCTGGGCTTGAGTGATGAAAACCTCCATTCCCCAAAAGCAAGAACCTTACTAAACACAGGTGAGTGTTCATTTTCCAAAGCAAACAGAACTAAGAAGGTGTGGTTTGCTACATTAATTTTGTCAGCTTATACACATCCCTCACTAAATCTTTCAAAAATCCATTTTAATGACAGAAAGCAAGAACATCCCAGTTGCAGTATCACAGAAGCACCTGAACCAGAAAACGTGAGGTGTAATGGGATAAATGTTAGCAGTGATCTGAATCCTGAAAAATACCAGTTTTATGCAAAATTCTCTTCTTACATAACTTCCATGTTCTGTATCCTAAGGCTACACTTAAGAGTGAGTCCTTCCTGCCAATGTGGAGAACACTCTCTCATACTTTTCTCCTTCTTTCCCCCAAACTTCCTGTGGAACTCTGGACCACTGGGGTAATTCTGTTCATAAAGGACAATTTCTTAATCCTGTTCTAAATGTCTGAAGTTGCGTATACAAGTAAATTCATCACTAATTTCCCCTACTTCTCTAAGATCCCAAGACTGAACCACATGCCAATGGGAATCTCCGAACCTATGCCTCCCCATGTTTATTTCTCACAAAGGGAATATTCTCACTAGTTGAAAGTCACTAATTCAGGTTGAGAATTCATCATGCTCTATAGAAAGCCAGAATTCATCATGCTCCCTACAGACAAGGGAGACAAGGTTCTGGGACACAAGGGAGAAGTGGCCTAAAGAGCCGGTCCTCACTATGGTAAGAAAAGGAAAAAATAAGAAGTTGATAACAAACGCCCCAGGCAGAAAACTTAGAAGCCGAGAACTAAAGGTTTGCAGGTTCCCTCAGTCCAGGCATTTCAGGAGGAAAAGCAGACACAGACCCAGACCCAGGACAGGACATGTACCTGAGAAGCTGCCATCTCCTCCTCTTCTTCCTCCTGCTCTGCGTCTTCTCTGGGGATGTTATGCAGCGAACGTATCTCTGCATCTTGAGAAAATACCTTCAAAGGCATCCGCACAGCTCTTTAACCTGCAACTACTTCACCACTACAGACAGAAGGACCTTGAAAAGCTGAAAAGACTCACCTCTCCTGTCCTCTGTCTCAGGAGAGATTCAGGAACAATCACTTCCTACCTGGAGACCAGTCTGTGAACTAATTTCTTGATTGTTCTCTCCCCATAGAGAGCTCCTAACCCTCTGCTCACACAGATGATGTGAGTTGACTTCCCGGTCCAAATCCAGCTAGACCAACCCTGCGGCCTCTTCTTGGACTGAAACCGGGCCTCAGCTCTCACAAATGCACCAGGAGCCGCGTCCTTATCCCGGGCCTCCCCTTAGAATCCCCTGGAGCACTTCCTACACACCACACTGATGCTCCCACAGGACCGAGAGCACTCTGTGGGGAGGGCACCGGGGAGGCTATCCCTTAACACTGGTCATGTGATATTGATAGCAAACCAGGTTGAAACCACTTAAAAGATTCTTTCTGAACCACTTCAGTGAATATGAGCCCCTCGAGGTCAGGTCCCCACCCTAAGAAGTTATGAATCTGCAGGTCTGAAGTGGGGCCATGAAATGAGTCTTTAGCAAATTCTGTTTGTTCTGATGCTTCTCCCCCAAGACCCACACTCAGGAGCCCTGAGCTTCAGCCCTCACACTCAGCACACCTGGAGACCTCTCAGGAGAGGACGGTTTAGGGCAGGAATTTCTTAGGTCAAGGTTAGGACCAAGCAGAGAAAGTTCCAGTACTTGGTGTTCAGGCCTTTATAAGACACCCTGGGTGAAGTGCTGTGGGCTCCCCAGGCTGAGTGTGGATGGGTCTATTCAAACCAAGGGGAGCAGGAATCTGGTGAGCACTGTGAGGGTGGCATTGAAGTGGGGAGCCTGTGAAGTAGAACCTGGGGTTCAGCAAGACTGCTGATCACAAGGTGGGTGGTTGTCTAGAGCAGGTGCTCACAGGACTGGCTGGCGTGAGTTCAAGGACCTGCAGATGCTGCTCCCCAGACAGATGCTGAGGCAGCAACAGCATGGAGCAGTTCAGGGGAGCACTCAACAGTACTCTGTATAATCCTTATTGGAACCATCACAATGTCCCAGCAGTTACAGAGAGGAGGGAAAGTACAAAGGAGAAATGATGGGAAATATCCAATTATTTGAGGCGTAAAGGCAGTAAGGAAACTAATTGTTACAGATATCATCCCTCTGTGCTAACAAAGAGTTTATTGTTAGGTATTCTTCCCTGCAACCTTAAATCGGTAGGTTGACACTTCATTCATTACATTCCGGCTTTATCACAAGAAACCATCAGTTTTATTAACATGTACTATCACACATAGAAAGAATAAAACCTTTTCCAATCCACTGTGTAACTGATTAAATACAGATTACAAGCATAAACAACGATATTCATTCCTCTGATACAATGATCTCAGAACTGTGATTTCTACGGTTACAAAATGGAGGCTAATCATTTACAAATGAAACAAGATGTACACTAATTACATGACTTTTCTGAGAAGGGTTTCCATACATTTCTAGGGTATCAGAGGTATCTTTATTTGAAACATGTCAACTAATATTCATGACATCTGTTGATATTATAAAGCTACATCAAGAGTTCAGTGAACTGTCAGTGTATTTTCCTTAAAATGCAAGTGACATAACTATTGAAAATGTGCATCTTACTTTAATATGTGGAATTACTCCCTGGACACTTACTTCATGGTGACCTATAGGGATGTTTGACAAGAATGACTAACACCTCCATTTAAATGTTCAGTGTACATGCTACATCACTGTGTCCTTAATCTCCTAATGGAGAATAAATATAAATGACTTCTTTCTAGGATAGATGGCCTTCTCTCATCTTTGAGTAGCAATCATCAAAAATGTAACTTTGCATACACACTAAAAATGAAGCATAGCAGCATGGAGTAATTTGAGAGTTCAATAACATATCTTGGTTTTCAAATAATCACAAATCGTGTCAATATAAGCAAAGATATATTGCTAATAATTGTACATTTCTAAATACCAACCCTTCATCTTGTGATCCATACTAACATATCAATTTTCTATGTTTTAACTATGGATTACTATCTACAATACTTCTCCTGAAGAGAACTTCAAAAAACAGGATTGATGAAATGCTTTCTAGTGTGCAGGCTTCCCTGAAAGCTCAGTTGGTAAAGAATCCACCTCCCACTCCAGTATTCTGGCCTGGAGAATTCCATGGACACAGTCCCTGGGGTTGCAGAGTTGGACACAACTGAGCAACTTTCACTTTTTCTAGTGTGCAATATCTGGTATTTATTTAGATTTAACTTTCTTTAAATACTTTTCTACATTGTTTTATGTCATTTCTTATCTTTCTTAAATAAACCGTCCTGTATTTTCTGAAGTGTATGTTTAGGACAAACCTCTTCCATCACTTATTTTATTACTAGAGTTTCTCTCCAGTATGTGCTTTCTGATGTTTAGTAAGGTGAGAGCTCTGGTTAAAGCCTTTGCCACTTTCCTTACATTTATAAGGTTTTTCTTCCAGTATGAATTCTCTGATGTTGAGTAAGATGTGAGTTCTTGATAAAGGCTTTCCACATTCTTTACATTTGTAAGGTTTCTCTCCGTTATGAATTCGCTGGTGTTGAATAAGACTTGAGTGGTGACCGAAGGCTTTTCCGCATTCTTTACATTTATAAGGTTTCTCTGCAGTATGAATTCTCTGATGGTAAGTAAGACCTGAGTGCTTGCTAAAGTCTTTGCCACAATCCTTACATTTATAAGTCCTCTCCCCAGTATGAATTCACTGGCGTTGAGTAAGAGTTGAGTTCTGACTAAAGGATTTCCCACATTCTGTACATTTATAAGGTTTCTCTCCAGTATGAATTCTCTGATGGTAAGTAGGACCTGAGCACTGGTTAAATTCTTTGCCACAATCCTTACATTTATAAGGCTTCTCTCCAGTATGAATTCGCTGGTGTTTAGTAAGAGTTGAGTAGTGACTGAAGGCTTTTCTACATTCTTTACATTTATAAGATTTCTCTCCAGTATGGATTACTTGCTGTTTAGTAAGACATGAGTGCTGTCTAAATGCTTTGCCACAATCCTTACATTTATAAGGCTTGTCTCCAGTATGAATTTTCTGATGGTAAGTGAGACCTGAGCACTGGTTAAATTCTTTGCCACAATCCTTACATTTATAAGGATTACATTTATAAGAGAATTTATTCATTCTCTCCAGTATGAATTCTCTGGTGCTGAGTAAGATTTGACTTCTGATTAAAGGCTTTGCCACACTTTGTACATTTATATGTACCTATAAAAGGTTTCCATCTTGAATGAATTTTCCTGTGTCTACTTAGACTGGATGAGTTAGTAAAGGCTTTCTCACATTTCTTACACTTGTAACTTTTCTGCGGATCCTGAATATTCTGCTGTTGAGTAAGATTTGAAGACTGATTAGAACTATCACTATATTCACAATTATAAGTCTTCTCTCCTATATGTGTACTCTTCTTTAGTGGAAGACCTGATGCTTGATAAAAGATATTCCTACATGTACTATTTTTAGAATCCTTGTCTGAAGATTGAGGTCCCTGATGTTTCATAGGGTTAGAGTCTTGTTCAATTTTAGATCCAGTTTCATTGCATGAATAGCTTCTCACTCCATCGTAAATATTCTTGTAATTATTGGGGGTAGAGCTCTTACTTAAGGCCTGATTCGTGTTGTTACATGTGAGAAGTTGTTCCATATTAACCATATCATGATGTGTATTGAACAATGATGGTGGGTTTAACACTTTCCCATTATTATCAACATTACACACTTTGGAACAGAGAGAAACTTTCTGTTGGTGGAAGAATAATGACCCCTTGCTCACAGATCCCTCAAATTGATTATATTGTGAGTTTTCCCCATCATTTTTAAATTTCTGGTTTTCAGACGTGCTTGAATGTGTGTGTAATTGAAGCCTGTCTTCAGAGTGGTTTGAATGAGTATTTGCAGTAGAGACTGGATGACTTTCCAGATTTTCCACATTCACCTTCAGAGAACGTGTATGTTTCAAAAAATGATAACCCCATAGCTCGGGAGAGAGAGACAAAGGGAAGAAGGAAGAAGCCTTTGGCTCCTCTTTTTATCTGTTTCTCTGCCCCTGGGTCTGTCTTATGTAAATCTTATGTAAACAAAGAAAAAAAGTTGTTTGTTTTACCTGAGGTTCTCACTCCAGTCCTCAGACCTTCCTTTGTTCTATTTTCGCGGGCTTTCCCTTCCAGGTCTTTTAGCCACCTCCATTTTGGACTCTTTTTCCCTGCTCTAACTACCTAATATTGTGTTTTAACTAGTAAGTCTTAGCATTACAGAGGACAGTATCTCTTAGTTTTCTTTTTATTTCTGAGCATTTTCTGAAAAATTCTCGATCACTGAGCTTATTCAATATATAAGGGCATTTTCTAACTCCTAAAGAGCTGAAATTGCATCCCCATGTAAACTCATCATGGCATTTCCCCTAGTTCCCTAAGATCCCAACACCGAACCACATCCCAATAGGAATCTCGGATACCAGTGTCTCTCCGTGTTTCTGTCTCACAAAGGGAATATATTCACCAGTTGAAAGTCGCTAATTCATGTTGAGAATTCATCATGCTCCATAGAAAGCCAGGATACAGACAAGGGAGACAAGATTCTGGGACTCAAGGAAGAAGTGGTCTAAAGAGCCAGGCTTCACTAAGATAAGAAGAAAAGGAAAAAAATAAAGAACTTGATAACAAACACGCAGGCAGAAAAGTTAGAAGCAGAGAACTAAAGGTTTGCAAGTTCTCAGTCCAGGCATTTCAGGAAGAAAAGCAGACACAGCCCCAGACCCGGGACAGAACACGTACCTGAGAAGCTGACATTTCCTCCTTCCTCCTGCTCTGCGTCTTCTCTGGGGATGTTACGTCACAAACTCACATCTGCATCTTGAGAAAATACCTTCAAAGACATCCATGCAGCTCTTTAACCTGCAACTGCTGCAGGGAAAGAGAAGAAAAAGTTTTCCTGTTTCCCTCACCCTTTTCTGAGCTCCTTCTCGACTTTCTGTGTTCCCAATCTGTAGTGGGGAATCAAGACTAACCTGATAATGCTAATCACATCCTGGTGCTCTACACTATTTGCAGATCGTCTGGGCTAGTTCTTCTCCTTCCTTTTCGAGTTACAGAGAACAGTTCACGAGAGACAGTGGACCCTGCTTCTCTACTACCTGACCCACCCTAGGAAGGTTGTGAAAGAAATGTAAGAGGAAGACCCGCATTCAGAGCCCTGAGGGGAAACCTCACACCTGAGACCTCAGGAAGGGAGGGTTTAGGGAGGGAACTTCTAGAAACAAAGAAGGTCAACCTGATTCCCTGGGGAGGGGCTCTTTCTAGGATGGGTGTGGTGGTCCAGAGCCTGCCTGTACCCTTGGGGGCTGGGAGGGGAGAGGTGAGTGAGTGGGGGGAATCACCTGGGGGTCTTGGGTTCCTGCCAGGCTTTACTTGCAGAATTCTTCCCAAAGGTCTCCCCTGTCCTTAGTTTTTTTCAGCCCCCTCTGCAGCCTGGGGACACAGGTTTTCACAAAATGATTTGCTTTCTGACCACCTCTCTGCAGGCGTGGCACCTGCAACTTCAGAGACCAGGAGCCTGGAGGCATTTCCATCCCCAATTTCTTGGAGAGGAAACCAGGGGCAGCAGGAGGCCTGGCGAGATGCAGTCCAGGGCGACTGAGCGACTGAACCGAACTGAAGTGAGCAGGACACGCTAGGTTCACAGTGCGTTTGGGCGGAGCCAAACGCCACTGAAAATGATGCCCTGAATGCTATCTGATGACCAACCAAGGAAGTAATGTTCGGTGTTCTGATAAGTTGCATTAAACATGATTTAACACCTGAGAATGTTGCTGCTCTACTTCCTGTGTGTGTTTTTCTAGGTTTTATGAATCAACTGCTCCAGTTCATTGTCTCCTCCATTTAGAGAGCTCTATTTTCCCACATCTTTAAAGCATAATGACCAAGGAAAAATTAAAGATAGAAGCATATTCATCTTTCTCATATTATATATTCTAAAAAATATTCAGTCTGCATTCACCAATACCAAGTTTGTAGAAGATTTATTTCACAGTAGAATTCAGAATAAAGTATAGACATTTCCCATATACCTCTTGTTCCCACATGTGGACAATCTCCCTACTTAGCTTTCCCCACCAGAGTGAGCATTTGTTACCACTGATGAATCTACATGGGCAGTAAATAGATCAACTCTCTAGTCTACCCCTGTGTTCCTCTTTTAGGAATGTGCACTCCATACCTCTAGATAAATGTTTAGTAACATGTGTCAATCATGACAGTTTAACACAAATTATTTCATGGTCTGGAAAGTTCTCTAGACTGAGGATATTCATAGTCCCTCCTTCGAAACCCACAGTAATCATGGACCTTTTCAATCTCTTCTATATTTCTTACTAGATTCCCAGGTGACTGAGTGGTAAGGAATCTGCCTGCCGATGCAGGACATCCAGGTGATGCAGGTTCAACCCTTGGGTCACGAATATCCCCTGGAGGAAGAGATGGCAACCCACTCCAGTATCCTTTCCTGGGAAATCTATGGACAGAGGTGAGCCTGGCAGGCTACAGCCCCTGGGATCACAGATACTCAGACACAACTGAGCACATATGAACATTTACCTACACCAAAAAGCCATATTGTAAAAATCCTACTTTCTGTAGCATTTTCAAATGGGCTTCTTTCACTTAGTAATGAAGGAGGAAACAGAGAGAGCTGGACTCTGTCTTAGGCCAGGCTGTGAGCATTAGGCTACACGCATGGTCACCCTCCCAGTGGACTCTTTACTTTGCGCCCCGGTGTCTGTAGAAATGGCACACCAAAGGAAAATCAGATCCCACCCCGCCCCACACCCCCCCCCCGCCCCCAAAGCCTCAGTACTTGTACTAGGACTCTGTTGCCTAAAACAATATGTTAATTATCTCTGTAACAGAAGAAAGTGGTAAATTCCATTCTGTTTATTGGGATATGACCACAGGACTGTTGATAAATATCCACTGTTTATTTAGTCATGTGACACATGAATCCTGGGTTAACTTTGATCGTATCTCTCTTTTACCTTCTCCAGACTAGTTTCAAGGAATTTGGAGAGCTGGGTTTGAGCAAGTACACTTAGGGTATATAAAGTTTTCACAAAAACTGTTCGGGGTCCTTGGCTAAGAGGAGACTCTGCCTTGGCCCCACCGGTATAATAAACTGCACTCCACTGCACTGCATTGTCCTTCTGAGTCAGTTTGTTTTCCAGAGCACATGGCTACAGCTATAAAATGTATGGAATGTATTTTATGCCTTGAAAGCTTAACATGCAAAAGCTTAAGAACTACCTCTGCGCCTATATTCCTGCTCAGTAAATAAGTTCATCAATACCATATTTTAAATTCCATACATATCTGTTAAGGCAATATTTGCACAAATATAGAGATCAGACATGGACACAGCAGGAGAAGAAGAGGGGGACCAATTGAAAGGGTACCACTGACATATATACACCACCATGAGGAAAACGTTGGAGAAGACTCTTGAGAGTCCCTTGGACTGCAAGGAGATCCAACCAGTCCATCCGAAAGGAAATCAGTCCTGATATTCATTGGAAGGACTGATGTTGAAGCTGAAACTTCAATACTTTGGCCATCTGATGTGAAGGACTGACTCATTTGAAGAGAGCTTGACGCTGGGACAGATTGAAAGGGGGAGGAGAAGGGGCCGACAGACGATGAGGTGGTTGGATGGCATCACTGACTCAATGGACATGAGTTTGATCAAGCTCCAGGAGTTGGTAATGGACAGGGAGACCTGGCGTGCAGCACTCCATGGGGTCGGAAAGAGTCAGAGACGACTGAGCAACTGAATTGAACTGATGATTAAAATAGGTAGCTGGTGGGAAGCTGCTGTTTACCACAGGGAGCGCAGCTTGGTGCTCTGTGCTGAGAAGAGGGGTGAAACGGAGACCACGGGAGGGAGGGCCAAGAGGGAGAAGATTTACGTATACTTCCGGCTGATTGATGATGTCATACAACACAAACTAACACAATATTGTAAAGCAATTATATTCCAATAAATAAATAAATATATATATGTCTCAAAAGGAAAAAAAGCTAAACAGACTGGTCACCCGGTGGTGGAGAATCCATCTGAGACTGCAAGGAACAAGGGCTTCATGCCTGGTCCAGGAATACTCCACATGCTGTGGGGAGACTAACCCTGTGCCCCACAGCTGCTGAGGCTGGGCGGGGCAGCTTGCTCTTTTCCATGGGAAGGAGGCAAAAGAAAGATGCTCACCACCGCTAAAGAATAAGAAATGCAGAACAAAGCTACAGGGATGTATCAAGGCATGCCAGCCAGAAGAACAATGAGCAAAAAGCTCACTAAGAATATCATAAACGCTGAAGGGGCTTGGAGATCAGGGAAGCTCCTACATTGCTGGAGGGAATGTAAGCTGGTGCAGTCACGTGGGAGGACCGTGTGGAAGTTCCTTAAAAAACATAACCGACTGACATTTAAGGAAATGAATTCCATGAAAAGTAGACAAAACAGATTAATCCACAAATTGACAAGTTTTATAGTTTCTAATAAATCATCTGCAATTCTGAAATGACCAGCTTTGATCTAGCATTTTTAAATTCTCTAAGTTAAACATGTAAGAATACACATACACTCACATATTCTTTCTTGGGTTTCTCACTGCTAACATGTTTATTTCAGATATTTATATCTTGTATTTAATGTGTTACATAAATCATATTATGTATATATCTTCAGATATTTATATATTGCATTCAAAGTATGTGAAAGCCATGAGAAAACAGCTCCTTTAAGCCTTACAAGACACATGTGCTAAGAATGATACAGGGTAAGATTTTATAAATCTTGGTTCAGAATTTTCCCATCATGGCTGTTGATTATTCTTTTTGTGACTTTGTTAAACTTACATTTGCTTAAATGAGCCCCTGAAAAGTTTTAACTAACAGGAGAACAAAGGACAATTGCAGCAGGTGAGTTTATGACTCTAGGTCCTCAGAGAATTCACAGCAAGCCTTGAGGGCCCCTGAGGAAGGTCAAGGCTAGAACCAGGCAGAGAAACTTCCAGTACTTGAGGTTCAGACCTAACCCTGGGTGAAGTGCTGTGGGTCCCACAGGCTGAGTGTGGAGGGGTCCATTCAAAGAAAGTCGAGCAGGATTCTGGTGAGCTCTGAGGGTATCACTGAAGGGGAGCCTGTGCAGTAGACCCTGGGGTTCAGCAAGACTGCTGGTCCCAAGGAAGGGGTCATCTAGGGCAGGTGCTCACAGGACTGGCTGGTGTGAGTTCAAGGACCTGCAGGCTGCCTGATCCCCAGACAGATGCTGAGGCAGCAACAGCATGGAGCAGTTCAGGGGAGCTCTCAACAGTACTCTGTATGATCCTTCTTATTAGAACCACCACGATGTCCAAGTAGATAAAAATGAAAGAGGAGATACAACATAGAAATGGTGGGAAACATATTAAGTTATGAGAGGTTTAATGGCAGGAAGGAACTAATTTCTACAGATGTCATCCCCCTGTGCTTCAAATAGTTTATCATTACGTTACCTTTCCTGCAACCTTAAATAGGTGGGAGAGGTTAATGCTGGTGGTGCGTTAACCCTTCATTCATTCCACATCAATTGCCACACTGAAAAACCATTCACTTTTATTAAGATACATTAATTTTGCACAGGTGGAACAAAACCTTTTCCAATTGTTGTTTGATCCTTGATTAAAATACACATTACAAGCTTCTAAAAACTGTCCTGTTTCTTTGATGAAATGATCTGAGAATGTGATTTATATGGTTTACAAAATGGAGGCTAATTTAGTAAACATGGATGGACATTAATTATATTAATATGACTTTTCCAGAGTTTTCTACACTTACATCAGAGAGAAGAGGTGTCTTTACTTCAACCCTGCCAGATAATATGCATGATTTCTCTATGTTGCTGTTATAAAAATACCTTAGATTTTCATGAACTATCCTTGTTTTATGCTTAAAAAGCAACTGACATAATTATTGAAAACTTAAAGCAAACTTCTGTCTTACTTTGAATTATTCCCTGATCACTTACATCATGGTGACCACAGAGGTGTTTGACATCAGTGACAAATACTTCCATTCAGAGGTTTAGTGTGTATATAACATGACTGTGTTCTTAATCTTATAAATTGGAGAATAAATGTAAATGATTCCCACTTCATATAGAAGGGCTTCTCTTACCATTGCGCAACAACCATCAAAAACATAAGTTCATATATACAGTAGAAACAAATCACAGCATGTAGTAATTTGAGAGTTGAAATACATTCCTTTTCGTTCCTTAATAATCTCAAATAACATTAACATAAACAAGGATACATTAATAATAATTATACCTCTGCAAATATCCACCCCTTCATCTTGTGATGCATACTAACATATCAATTTTGTATGTGTTTTACTTATGGAATACTTGCTACAGTGTTTCTGCTTCGAGTAATTCAACAAAAGTGGTACTAATGAAATGCTTTCTAGTATGAATTGTCTGGTACTGAGTTACGTTTGATTAAGCAGTTTTCTACATTTTTCTATTTCATTCATGTACCTTTCCAAAGAAAACTCTGGTTTTTTTCAAAATTGTATATTTAGGACCAAATTTTTTTTTTTATCACTGATTCATTTCTAGGCTTTCTCGGCAGTATGTATTCTCTGATTGTGAGTGAGGTGATGGCTGTGATGAAATTCTCGGCCACATTCCTTACATTTCTAACATTTCTCTGCAGTATGAACTCTCTGATGTCGAGAAAGACCTGAATTGTGGGAAAAGGATTTGCCACAGTCTGTACATTTATAAGGCCTTTCCCCGGTATGGATTCGCTGATGTTGAGTTAAATTTGAAGTGTGCTTAAAAGCCTTGCCACATGCTGTACATTTATAAGGTCTTTCCCCGGTATGGATTCGCTGATGTTGAGTTAAATTTGAACTGTGCTTAAAAGCCTTGCCACATGCTGTACATTTATAAGGTCTCTCCCCAGTATGGATTCGTTGATGTCGAGTAAGAAGTGAATAACGGATAAAGGCTTTGCAACATGCTGTACATTTATAAGGTGTCTCCCCAGAATGGATTCGTTGATGTCGAGTAAGAAGTGAAAAATGGATAAAGGCTTTGCCACAGTCTGTACATTTATAAGGTCTCTCCCTAGTGTGAATTTGCTGATGTTGAGTAACACATGAACAGCAGATAAAGACTTTCTCACATTCTGTACATTTGTATAGTTTCTTCCCAGCATGGATTCGCAGATGTTCAGTTAAATAGGAACTCTGATTGAAGGTTTGGCCACATGCTATACATTTGAAATATTTTCTTCCTGTATGAATTTTCCTATGTCTACTTCGATTTGGTGAGTTACTAAAGACTTTTCCACATGTATTACACTTGCAATGTTTCTGCTTAGTCTGAATATTCTGCTGTTGAATAAGTTTTGGAGACTGGTTAAAAACTTTACCATAATCATAACAATTATAAGTCTTCTCTCCAACATTCATATTCTTATAAGTATTAATAGTAAGATTTGAGCTTTGATAAAATATATTCCTACACTTATGATGTTTAGAATTGTTGTCTGAAAATTGATGTCCCTGTTGTTTCATGAGATATGAGTCTTGGTCAACATTATGCCCAGTTTCATTGCATGAAGAGCTTCTCATTCTATCAGGTATACTCTTGTATTTGTTGGGGGTAGAGCTCCTGCTTACGGCATTCCTCATTTTGTTACACTTGGAAAGTTGTTCAACACTAATTATACCTCCATATGTATTGACCAATGATGGTTGAATAAGGTCTCTCCCATTATTTTCAACATTACAGATTTTGCAACAAGGAGAAAATAGTTGCTGGTTGAAGAAGAATAAACCCTTGTTAAACGATCCCTCAAATTGATTGTATTGGGGATTTTCCCCCTCATTTTTAACTTTCTCATTTCCAGACATGTTTGAATGTATATTTAATAGACACCTATGCTCAGAGTATAGGTTTGAATGAGTATTTGCAGTAGAGACTAGATGACTTTCCAGATTTTCCTCATTTCCCTTCAGAGAACATGTATGTTTCAAGAGATGATGTGGATTTTTCCTGACAAATATCCACTTATCTGCAGATGTTGATGACTGAAAGTGGTCACCTGAAATTGGTTTTTCCTTATTTGATTCACATCCTTGATTTCTTTTGATGGGAATGTTTACTTTATGGGAAACAGAACCAACTTGGTTGTGTCCATCATAACATGCTCTCCGCTCTTTATATGCCCTCATAGATTCCCAGTCGTTGGTTAAATGTAAATTTGCAAGGTGAAATCTTTCATATATTCCTAGCTTTGCTGTTGGGAGTAAATCTTCTAAGCCTGGCTTTTGGGTCCTCAAACCCTGGGTGTCGTGAGAAGACACAGCTGAAAGATACCAAATGATAAGTTATTTTACTTACTATTCTTGGGGAATATAGTTTACAATTTACATAAAATTGGCATACACTTGGCTAGATTAAGCCTAAAACCGAGATAGAAGGAGTCAAGATGGCAGAGGATTCGGAAGACGTGGAGTTCATCCCTCTCCACAAAAGCATCAAGAATACATCTTGAAGTGGAAAACTTCTCACAGAGCCCTGAGGAACACGGGCAGAGGAACTTGGACACCTAAAAGGACAAGAAAGAGTCCTGCTGAGCCAGGTAGGACAAGGGAGAGATGGAGGAAAGGGAAGAGGAAAAGAAGCCGGATGGGACCTGCAAAACCCTGGGGGGATCTGAAGAGAGGAGAGGTCTCCACATCCAGGGAAGCCCCTCACTGAGGGGAGCTCAGTAGGGACAGAAGGGGAGCCTCGTTCTCTGTGGGAATAGAACACGGCAACCAGCGTGCAGGACAGAGTGAGACGTGCACGCAGGATATTGACCCCTGCCGTGCCCACCCAGACTGAGAGGGTGTCCTCCGCTGCAGACAAGGGCTGGGTGCTGGAACGCGGGGTTCGGAGAGCAGAACCAGGCAGAGGACTGCGGTTGGCCATGAGGAGACATCCTGAGTGGACGGGGGGGACGGAGGAGCTCTGCATATGGGATGCTTGTGGAAGAAGCCTGAACCCCTAGGAAAGCAGAGTGGCGTTGTTGAGTGATGCCTGAAGGGAAGAACCTCCTTGCAGCCTCTCTGCCCCTGTGCCTGTCCCTGCCTCTCCAGGCACTAGGAATGGCTCCCACCTAGGTGGGTGATCTCACGACCCCGACAGCTGCTTCCTCCTCCCCAGCCACCTCCCCACCAGGGTAGGCTCATGGGCTCCAGGGGCGCCTTCAGAGCACACACCTGTGGGTGGTCCCAATGTACAGGTGGTGCTGAAACCACAGCTGAACCCCAAGGCCCTGCCACTAAGCAAGAAG
The DNA here is from genome assembly GCF_910594005.1 of Cervus elaphus. Classification (NCBI taxonomy): domain Eukaryota; kingdom Metazoa; phylum Chordata; class Mammalia; order Artiodactyla; family Cervidae; genus Cervus; species Cervus elaphus. The sequence continues at coordinate 58,320,597 of NC_057818.1, read as the reverse complement.
AGCTGAGATCTCTCCTTGCAACTGTACAAACCATGGTGTTCCACCCCACAACTGGTTTGGTAAACTCAGCCCCAACAGAACATCTGGATGGAAATGAGGCTCTGGCAATCAAGACCAGTCTGGCTTTAGCAACTGTAGACGTTGTAGGCATGCACATGAGGCATTTGGGCCAGGTCACAGTCTACATTGCCCCCATAGCACCGCAGCGGGTCCAGCTCCACAATGAATATACACCTGGGATATAACCACAGATGATCTCTGCTGGTGACCTGGTGAAAACAACATCTGAGAGACACCAGGGTCAAGTGCCAGCATACCCATGGTTCAGGTGGGGCCAAGATCAATGGCAACACAGGGTCACACGAGAGGTCGCACAGCACATGAAAGATGACTCGCAGAGCACTCTCCGAGGAGAACATCCCCAGAGGAGCAACACTCAGTGGCTTCCCTCCCAGTGGGTGTGCTCCAGTCCCACTAGATCAGAAGCACCACAGACCAGAGCAGAGCTAATTTCAGATCTGTGGCCTTTGATCCACCAATCAGGAAACAGTCCCCACACGGACAGTAACAGCCACAGAGGAAAGGCGAAGCGGCCCTCAGGATCCGGTCAGGCTCTGGTCACAATAGTAACAATCAACCCCCTCTCAAGGGCATAAGGGCACAAGTCTCTGGACCACCTCACCCACCAGGGAGCAGACACCAGAGCAAGAGGAACTAGGATCTGCAGCCTGCAGAAGAGAGACCACAAACACAGAACATTGGACAAGATGAGATGACAGAGGAGTATGGTGCAGAGAAGAAGTCAAGATAGAAACCTGCAGGAACAATGAAGCGAGTAGCAGTTGAGCAGTGTAATGAGTAATTTTTGCTTTAAGTAATCAAATTTACAAACAAAACGTTTTCACAAATGCTAATGCCTACTTATTATTTAACCCACTTACCACTCATGTTGTTATCTGAGCATGTTCTAATAGAATCTAAAATAGTAAATGCTATTGACCTTGAACTAATCAGAAATAGATGGCATAAACGATGAAGTCCTGGGATGGTTCATAACAAACAAGATAGATTTAATAAGGTAAGAATTCTTAACAATCAAATGAGAAGTGAGACTTGAAAAATATGGTGAGAACACAGGGAACTGTACTCAATGCTCTGTGGTGACCTAGATGGGAAGGAAATCTCCTCAAGAAGGGAAATGTGTATATGCATCACTTATCTTTCTGTATAGCAAAAGTAACATAACATTGTAAAATAGCATTATTGGAACAGAAAAATTTGTTCTTAAAGATTTCTCTATATAATCTATAAGTTTAATAGTGAAGAAAAATCAGAAAAAAAGCACTGTGGGAAATGTTCTAAACTCCCATGTCAATAATTTGTTTAAAAACTCTGTGAGTTAAATAAATATATTAAAGCATTTTAGCATTAATGAACTGGGACAAATATACTTAACACATTTAATGTTAGTTCATATAAAAAAAGAGAAACTGTAACATAAAATTCAGATTTGCATTTTCTCATTTTAGTGAGGTGTCTTATGTGAAGAAGTACTTCATAGGGTCTGTACTCCATCTCAGGCCTGTCTGTGCTGATCGTGCTTGGCCACCTCTCCAGTGGACTCTGAACTCTCTGCTTAGTGCCTGTGGGAACGACAATGGAAGGATAAGACCCGCTCTGGACAGGGGAACCTTGAAGATCATATCCAGGTTCCTCATCACCTAAGAGAAAACAGACATTAATCACCCCTGCTTCCGGATACTATCTATCAGAATGTAAGCACAGGTTAACGGTTATTAACTGGTTGGTATGCAACCGTGGGCTTATTGACTATTAACTATTTGAACACAGAACATGTGAATGATGGGGTTATTGTGATTGTATTTACCCTTCCTTTGTAAGCATCAAGGGATTGGGGTGGTGGGTTTGGACACGTCCACATGGGGTATAAAAGATTTTCACAAATGCTGGTCAGGGCCCTTGGCTAAGAGGAGACTCTGCCTTGGGCCCGCCGGTGTAATAAACTGCACTCCACTATCTGCATTGTCCTTCTGAGTGAGTCTGTTTCCCTGAAAGCGTGGCTATCACATTTGGTGCATTGGCCGTGAAGCTCCTCACTTTGAGGAGACAGGTCTCATTTGAGGCCACCCGGAGGCTTGGTGGCTTGAATCACCTAGAGGGGGAAAGGCGCCTCGCCCCTCCGGAAGGATTCTCCTTTTCAACGCCCGGACCTTTCACGTCAGCAGGTAGTGGACGGCAGCAGGGGAACTGAGCGCTCAGGTGAGGAGGAACCCACCCAGCAGGGTGGAAGAGGGGGCCTGATCACCCCTCTGGAGGGACTAGAAGGAGTGGGGACCCACAGGAGCCTAGAATAGGCAGGCGGCGATTGCTTGGTACACAGGTTGACGAGCAGGCTAGGGTTTAGGAAGGAAATTTGTGATGGTCATTTAGGAGGTGTGTCCATGCCGTCTCGGGGAAAATTATTACCAAGCGATCGCCAGGGGTTAGGATAGGAAACTGGTCCTTGTATGCTCATATTCTGCCCTCCCCCAGGAGGTATCCTGTCTGCTGTGAAATTCTTGACCCTCTCGGAATTGTTAGGCTAGAAGGAGGGTGATACAGAAGTGAGTATGAATTGGCTTTTCCGGAGATGGCCTGGGTCATGGGATATTTAACCCATCTGTGTTTTCATTCGCACCTGATCAAGCCCACCAAGGCAGAATGGACTTTAAGGGAGAAACAGTCTTGGACTGTGTGATGTTCTGGTTCACCTGTGCTGACCGGCAGGTGAAGACACGCCGATCCCCCTTCTCCCTCTGGGGTCTGGCAGGTAAGGCTCTCCTCACCCCAATTAAGAAGGAGGCAGAATGGCAATTTAAGTGTCACTGAGTGGAAATATGAGAAGTACATAGGGTACTGAGAAGTTCATAGACAGAACGAAAATGAAAAGTCCAAGAAGGTCTGAGAAGGTAAGCAAGATGGGGGGAAGTGAATCTAAGGTAACTGTATTGGAGTGAAAATTTTAAAGGGATTAGGAGGAGACTATGGGGTGAAGATGAAGCCTAACTGCCTCCACATACTCTGTGAGGTCGAATGGCCCCCTATGGGAGCAGGATGGCCACCAGAGAATAATACCGTGAACTTAAAAATAGTGGAAGCAATCTACACAGTAGTCACAGGAGAGCCAGGACACCTGGATCAATATTCATCTATTGACTCATGGCTAGGGTTAGCTTGAGACCCTCCTACTTGGACAAGGTTCTGTATCCAGAAGGGAAAGGGAAAAATATGAAGGGCACAAAAATTGACTGATGATAAAAAAGGAAATTCTACAGGATTTGGACGGGGATGACCTGACCCCTCCCCCATGCTGGATAATGACACGCTTGCCTCGCAGTGCTTCACCAGGACCGGAGGCCGCCTTAATGCCCGATCCAGGGCCAGGTGAAGTTTCTGCAACAGCCGCTGCTCCTCAGCCAGCTTTCCCAGAGTCGTAGAGCCGCCGTTTGGGCAGGATCCGATCCCGGTGACAGAAGCGTCTGGCAAACACTTCCAGGATCCGGCTCCAACCGAACCGACCAAGCCATACCCGCCTCTACCGGGTGGTACTGACAAGAGGGGGAGGGAGACATTGGAATTAAGCAGAGACCGCGCTCTTCCAGAGAGTTGGAGGGAAAGAAAGAGAACAGACAAGAGACTTACAGTGCAAGCTGCTGCTCTGGGAAAGCCTATCTCGGGCCCTCCAGAAAACCTCATCTGCCCCAGGGACAGGACAGTCCTTCAGCCAGTCCCAAGGGAGGCCCTGGGCCCGTTACAGCCAAACCAGTGTGCCCGGTGCCGAGGTTTTGGCCACTGGAAGAATGAATACCCTAAGGCAAGGAAGGAGAGGAAGGTCCCACAGTTGTGGGGCTTGCTGACTTGGAAATTAACTAGGGCTGCCAGGGCTCAGAGATATCAGGTCCCTGAGAGCCCATGGTGACCTTAAGAGTGGGGGACCAAAACATTGACTTCATGGTGGATACAGGAGCAGAACTGTCAGTAGTAACAAAACCTGTGGCACCTCTGTCCCAAAAGACTACCGCTGTTACTGGGGTATTGGAAGAAGAGATGATTAAACAATTTTGCCAGCCCAGAAAATGTCAGATGGGGGGGGGGGGGGGGGCAAAAAGTGGTTCATGAATTCCTCTACATTCCTGAGTGCCTAGTACCCCTTTTGGGAAGAGACTTGCTCTCCAAACTAGGAGCACAAGTGACTTTCTCCCCTGAGGAGAGGCCCACCTTCTGGACAGACTCTATGACTTATTTGCCCTCTCTCAATACCAACCCAAGATGAGAGGAGGTTGCATGAGCCTCTGAAGGCAGAACCGGGTGGGCCAGAAGAGCATGAGGGAGCTAACTCAATTATTCCCTGAGGTCTGGGCGGAAGACAACCCCCCCTCCCCCCAGGCTGGCTAAACATCACGCCTCAGTGATAATGGAACTCAAACCAGGCACCATGCTGGTTAGAGAGCGCCAGTACCCGCTATGGATGGAGGCCTGAACCGGCATATTGCCCCACATCAATAGATTGAAACAAGCAGGCATTCTACTAGAGTGCCAGTCAGCTTGGAATACGCCAATCCTGCCAGTCAAAAGGGAAGGAGGACAGGACTATAGGCCTGTACAAGATCTCAGGCTAGTCAACCAGGCTACTGTGACTTTACACCCCACTGTTCCAAACCCCTATACCTTACTTAGCCTCCTCGCACCGAGGACTAAAGTTTATACTTGTCTAGATCTCAAGGATGCTTTCTTCTGCATATGCCTCGACCCAGCGTCACAGCCCATCTTTGTCTTTGAATGGGAAGATCCAGTCGGGAGCACCAAACAACAGCTCATCTGGACTCCCCCAAAAGGGGTTAAAAACTTCCCAGCCATCTTTCGGGAAGCCTTGGCTTCTGACCTGGACTCATTCCATCCGGAAGAGTATGGATGTTGGCCCTACAGTACAGGGATGACCTGCTGCTGGCGGCCTGAGACCAAGGAAAAATGCTGGAAAGGGACAAAAGCACTGCTCCAGCTGTTGATGGAAGCAGGTTACCCGGTGTCAAAGAAGAAGGCACAGATCTACAAAGAGGAGGTAAGGTATCTGGGGTTTGTTTTAAAGAAGCGCTCAAGGTTCCAGACCCTAATTGGGTCCTATATACTGATGGCACTAGCCTGACAAAACAAGGACAATGGCTGTCAGGTTAGCCAAAGCGGAAGGGCCATCAAGACTGAAAAGGGATGGTGGGAATTGCCAAGTGGTAAATTATTGGTACTGGAGGAGCTGACACACAGTCTGGTAAGCCAGATACACCAGGCGATCCACCTAGGCCATGCTGCTTGCTCACAAGTGAATGCTGCCTCTCGGGGATTCAGACAAAATCCTCCGGGTATTCAGCTGAAAGGCACACTGCCCCTTGAACACCTGGGAATGGACTTCATTGAAATGAAACCTCACCGACACTACCATTATCTGCTAGTCATGGTATGTACGTTCCCGAGATAGACAAAAGCTTTTCCTACCTGGACTGAAAGAACATCAGAAGTAGCCCGGTGCCTGCTTAGGGAAATGGTTCCCAGATTTGGATTTCCTACCAGCATTGGGTCAGGCAATGGCCCGGCCTTTGTAGCTGATTTAGTACAACAAGTAAGCAAAACTTTAAACATCAAATGGAAACTGCACACTGCATATAGGCCCAGAGTTCTGAGATGGTGGAATGAGCCAACTGGACACTTAGACTCTCCAAGTGGATCAGAGAGACTAACTGCTCCTGGGTGGACTTGCTTCCGATGGCTCTGCTCAGACTCAGGATGACCCCACAGTCCCAAGGCTATTCTCCACACGAAATTGTGTATGGGAGGCCTCCTCCCATAATAATACAGGTGTCAACAAATTTGCCTCAGGTAAGGCGGGATAGGATTTCACAGCAGATGGAACTGGGTAAGGTAATAAATTGGGTAACTAAGTTTGTACAAGAAAGGGTGCCGTTCCCCCTTGGGGAACAGATTCATGAGTTTACACTTGGTGACCAAGTATGGGTCAAAGATTGGAAACATGATTTGCTAGCCCCTTGGTGAAAGGGCCCTTATGTTATTCTAACTACCCCTACTGCAGTTAAAGTTGCAGGTATTGTCCCTTGATCCATCATACGAGGGTGAAGAGAGCATACCACGCATACCCAGAAAACACTGAGTGGACTGCACAGAGGGACCCCACTGACCCTCGAGAGACTAAGACCATCCTTAAGAAGAAGGAAAAGATCCCGGATGAGCCCCTTCAGGATGAAGCCGCACAATCAACTCCTGCTGTTTGGCCTCATCAACGTGATTTTGAATGTAACTTCTGTCTCAACTCAGGACAATGTTTACACCTCATGGGCACATTCCTAAAAGGACTTCCAGAACACCTACAACTTCTGGGTATGTAGGACTATGCCTCTGTCTGTGAAGGATGGACTTCCTTGGTGGGTGTCACCGCGCCGCCAGGCAGATTTTAAACCACTCTGCTCTTTTCTGGGATGACAAAGAGACTTTCCTCTCTCTTGTCAATCATTACCTCTCCTTGCTCTCTTGGTGTAAGACCTACAGTCAATAGACTCGGGTCATGGGGTTACATTTGATAAAAATGCCAGTGTAGCAAAAGCCTAGCCTACAACAAGCCCCAGTAAATCTACCTTATTTACATGCTAGATGGACAAGATCTGTTGCAATGGTATGAGTATATTGCTGCCTTTTTCGTACCCTCTGTAGGGACAACAAATATATTATGATTAAAGTAGAGGCCTTGACTAATTTCACAAACAGGCCCTCCTAGGTAGAACAGAAGCCATCCAAGCCTTAAATGAAGAGCAAGTCTAAATGAGAAAAGCAGTAATTCATAATAAAATGGCTTTGGACATACTCACAGCTGCTCAAGGAGGGGCCTGTGCTATAATTAAGGTTGAATATTGTGTATACATTCCTGACTTATCTGACAATGTATCGACTACTTTAGATGTCATGAAAAACCACGTAAAAGCAATGTCAAATGAGAACATTCCTTTATGGACTTCGGTCCTATCTTGGGTGAAGAGTGATTGGTGGAAAACTATATTTACCATTGTTATAGTTGCTTTGATAGTTCTGCTTTGTGGACCCTGAATTTTACAATGTATTATGAACTTTGTAATCCAAAGGTTGATGTCATTCTCCCTAATTTGCAGCTGGAGAGCCAGGGTGCAATATATCCCTATGAATGATGCTCATAATATGAGTTAAGAGCATAAAGAGGGGGGAAATGAAGAAGGAATTCATAGGGCCTGGACTCCATCTCAGGCCTGTCTGTGCTGATCGTGCTCGGCCACCTCTCCAGTGGACTCTGAACTCTCTGCTTAGTGCCTGTGGGAACGACAATGGAAGGATAAGACCCTCTCTGGACAGGGGAACCTTGAAGATCATATCCAGGTTCCTCATCACCTAAGAGAAAACAGACACTAATCACACCTGCCTTCGGACACTATCAGAATGAAAGCACAGGCTTATCGGTTATTAACTGGTTGGAATGTAACCGTGGGCTTATTGATTATTAACTGTTTGAACACATAATATGTGAATGATGGGGTTATTGTGATTTTATTTACCCTTCATTTGAAAGCATCAAGGGATTGGGCTGGTGGGTTTGGACACGTACACATGGGGTATAAAAGATCTTCACAAATGCTGGTCGGGGCCCTTGGCTAAGAGGAGACTCTGCCTTGGGCCCACCGGTGTAATAAACTGCACTCCACTATCTGCATTGTCCTTCTGAGTGAGTTTGTTTCCCGGAAAGCGTGGCTATAACAATGCAGTGAAGAAAGAATTTGATTATGAAATTTCTTTTTTTTTCCTTTTTTTCGGTCTCAGTGCGTTCTCAGAACACGCTCCATCACCTAGTTCCCAGAACTCAGATTGCGCAGTGGTCACGTCATCATTGACCAGGGCTCGCAGGGTGGCAGGGGCCACCCTAACCACACCCAAACCTCAGCCTAACTGCCTCCCCCTAACCTCCCAGCCCCCGAGTCCCTGGCCCCATTTCGCCTGACACGTTTTCATAATCCTCTCAGGCTCCGGGCTGGCAGCGCCGCCAGTCACAGGGCCCAATCATATAAGGAAAATACTGCAGCCTCATCCGGGGCTGCATCGTGGACCTGGGGGCGCCCTGTCCCCTACGCCACTCGCTAAACCCAGACCTGCAAACCTCCCGGCCCTGCTTCGCGCACCCGGACCTCCCGGGCGAGTCCAGACGCCTCGGCCTCCCCCCCCCCCTGGGCTGTTCTGATTATGAAATTTCTAAGGTCATATGTGTAGTTTCCAGTGCACTGGAAATTATATGGTAGAAAACAAAAAACATCTGTCCCCAGTATGCCTACAAGTTTGGCAATTTTTTCACAGCTCCACCCACACACTTCTAACTAGAGACAGAATCAGCACTTTTAAAAGGGCTTAATATAGTTACTCAGAAATATGCACAGATTTTCTAAAACCTCCCCAAAATGGACGAGTTATCAGGTCATGCAGGTTGCTCCAGGCCAAGACAAATATTTTGGTTCTAACTGTGAATGTGAAAATTAATCACTGGAGAAAAAATACACAAATGATAAAAAGAATCAGGAATGGGTCAGGAGATGATGATCTATGATTGTGACAGAAATAAACCTAGGCTAATCCAAAATCGTCTCCACTGAAGCAGATCTTCTCAAACCACACGACAAAGTCTGATTTCCTTCACAATGCTTGTTCCTCTCACCCGAGTTTTCTGCTTCAAGCATAGACACATACCTGGGTATATGGCTGTCTCCATTCTCCTTGCATCCCAGGGATCCTTCATTTGCTCCAGAAACATGACCAGGTCTGGCTTAGAGACCACAAGACCTGTTCATCAGAAAAAGGAATATGTGTTTTCTGAGATATTCATCAATTTCCAATGGAATTTGTGTTCAGGTGAGAGAGAAGTCAAGGTAGATAGTTAAAAAAGCATTAAAAAAATGATTTCACCAAATAGTTTATTGGAAGCATCTTTAAAAGACAAATGCATCAAAATCAGATTCTGATATTATGCTCAAGTACTACTAAGGCAAAAGAAGGTAGTGGAATTCTGGTTTGAAGAGGAGAGTGGCACTATTTGATACCACAGAACTCACAGAATTATCATGAACCTAGAATGAAGAATATGCATGTCAAGAAGCAACAGTTAGAATCATACATGGAACAGTTGACTGGTGGCAGATTGGGAAAGGAGTACATCAAGGCTGTACATGGCCACCCTGCTTATTTAATTTCTATGCAGAGTACATCATGCGAAATGCTGGGCTGGATGAATCACAACCTGGAATCAAGATTACCAGGAGAGATATCAACAACTTCAGATAGACAGATGATATCACTCTAATGGCAGAAATAGAAGAGGAACTAACAAGGCTCTTGATGGGGGTGAAAGAGGAGAGTGAAAAGCTGGCTTAAAACTGAACAGTCAGAAAACTAAGATCATGGCATCCAGTCTCATCACTTCATGGCAAATAGATAGGGGAAAAGTGGAAACAGTGACAGATTTAATTTTGGCAGGGGGCGGGGGCTCCAAAATTACTGCAGATGGTGACTGCAACCATGAAATTAAAAGATGCTTGCCCTTTGGAAGAAAAGCTATGACAAAGACAGCATATTAAAAAGCAGAGACATCACTTTGCCAACAAAGGTCAAAGCTATGGATTTTTCAACAGTCACGTATGGATGTGATATTTGGAACATAAAGTAGGCTGAGCACCAAAGAATTGATGCCTTCGAACTGTGGTGCTAAAGAAGACTCTTGAGAGTCCCTTGGTCAGCAAGGAGATCACACCAGTCAATCCTAAAGAAATCAACCCTGAATATTCATTGGAAGGACTGGTGCTGAAGCTCCAATACTTCGGCCTCCTGATGAGAAGAGCCAATTCATTGGAAAAGACCCTGATGCTGGGAAAGATTGAGGGCAGGAGAAGGGAGTGGCAGAAGATGAGATGGTTCAATAGCATTATTGACTCAGTGGATATGAATGTGAGCACACTCTGGGAGTTAAAGAAGGCTAGGGAAGCCTGGCTTGCTGCATTCCACGGGACCGCAAAGAGTTGGACATGACTTAAAGACTGAACAACAAGGAGGCAGATTACATCAAGAAAGGTTACTTTCCCCTAGAAAGTAGGGATCTTAACCTCTACTGGACAAAGCAGAAAATTCCAGGAGACGTTCTAGAATGAATGAAACAAAACCCTGAGGATACATAAGAGATTCTGGAAGCAAGTGATCCTCAGCAAAGCAGGCCAGATTCCCATAGTTCTCTAACATCACGTCCCTGTACAATTCCCGCTAACCGAGGTCCAGGCATTCCCCCTCCTCTTGCGTGAAATCTATGGTCACATCCTGGAATGCCGGCAGCCCCTGAAATATAAAGGACATGAGCCATGTGGACCTGGGAAGACTTCCTAATGTGACCCAAGATGAAACCAGCAAGAGAAATGGTTCTGATTTAGAAGAATGTCTGGTGTTACACAAGAATATAATTTTTATACTACTGTATGTTCCACTGTATTTATAACCCCAGGAAAAGAGAATGAGACATGATCCACAGACCACTATAGAAAGTATTCTGATCTGGAAGAGAAATTAGAAAACAATCACATCAACACTGACCTATCTATTTTTGAGAGTTGTACTCGTGTGACACAGGATAAACTGTCTATCAACGAAATCAAGTTAGTCACTCAGTCATGTCTGATTCTTTCTGACCCCATGGACTGTAGCATGCCAGGCTTCTCTGTCCATGGGATTTTTCAGGCAAGAATACTGCAGTGAGTTGCCATTTCCTTCTCCAGGGGAATCTTCCCCACCAAGGGATCAGACCCGCGTCTCCACATTGCAGGCAGATTCTTCACCATCTGAGTCACCAGGGAAGCCCCGTATCAAGGAACCAGGAAATATTTTTAAAAAGCATGATGCTCTGATCTAAGAGTTCTGGAGTGGGGCCAATGTGCCGCATTTTTAACAAGCTTATTTTAACTACTAAAGTTGAAAATTCTGATACATGAATGACCGTTGTATATAGCAAAGAGGTACACCTCTAAGGTAAGAATTGATACTTAACTTTGAATTTTCAGTGTTTTACAAAATTGACAGGTCAGATAGAATAGTACCCATAGCAGTAATAATCCTTTGAACTATTTACTATATATTATATGTCTTTCTAAAAGTTTTTACAGGGTCTTGAATGCATCACATAAATAATAGAAAAAACAACATTGTTGTTCCACCGTTTTGCAAATATTTTAACAAACATTCATTAAATGACAGATCTTGAATTTGCTTCAGTTTATGTGAACTAAAATTTACCTAGTAAAACACAAATACACAGAGACAACACTAAAGAAAGTGTATAGGAGTTTTTCTAGGGTCTTCCCTGGTAGTCTGAGCTCCCAAGTCAGGAGGCTGGTTTCAGTCCCTTGTTAGAGAACTAGATCCCACAGGCCACAGCTAAAGTTTGCCTTTTGCAACAAAGTCTCCCACATGGCTCCAAGATTCTGCAGGCTACGAACAAGACACAACTCAGCCAAACATAAATACGTGTATTTTTTAAAAAGAACTTTATATAACTGGGGAGAATACCAAAACAAGAAAAAAAAATATTTTAACATTTTCCTGCAATTGACATATATTACAATGAGACTGTATACTTACTAAGAGTATTAAGGAAAAGCTAACATTCACAAAACTAAGATCACGGCATCCGGTCCCATCACTTCATGGCAAATAGATGGGGAAAGAGTGGAAACAGTGGCTGACTTTATTTTGGGGGGCTCCAAAATCACTGCAGATGCTGACTGCAGCCACGAAATAAAAAGACGCTTATTCCTTGGAAGGAAAGTTATGACCAACCTAGGCAGCACATTAAAAAGCAGAAACATTACTCTGTCCACAAAGGTTCATCTAGTCAAGGTTATGGTTTTTCCAGTAGTCATGTACGGATGTGAGAGTTGGACTATAAAGAAAGCTGAGCACAGAAGAATTGATGCTTTTGAACTGTGGTGTTGAAGAAGACTCTTCAGAGTCCCTTGGACTGCAAGAGATGCAATCAGTCCATCCTCAAGGAAATCAGTCTGGATGTTAACTGGGAGGACTGATGTTCAAGCTGAAATGCCAATATTTTGGCCATCTCATGTGACAAACTGACTCATTTGAAAAGACCCTGATGCTGGGAAAGATTGAAGGCAGGAGGAAAAGGGGATGACAGAGGATGAGATGCTTAGATGGCATCACTGACTCAATGGACATGAGTTTGGGTAAACTCCAGGAGTTGGTGATGGACAGGGAGACCTGGAGTGCTGCGGTTCATGGGGTCGCAAAGAGTCAGACACGAACGAGCGACTGAACTGAACTGATTCATATTCAGTTCAGTTCAGTTCAGCTGAGTTCATTCATATTCATGTCAATAAAATCGATATTCATGTCAATAAAGTCAGTTCATGTTCAGTTCAGTTCAGTCATTCATATTCATATCAATAAAATCGAGATTATTTTTAATGAGTTAAAATATATACATCTACTTGTGGATGATATTCTTTGTATATTTTAAATACACTAGGGTGCAAACATATACAATGGTATAAGATAAATTAGAGCGCTTGGTTCTGAAACTTTAATTTCTTGAAAAACTGTATCATTTTGTTGAGCTGTATCTTAGAAATTCAACACAGGTGAAAACAGATTAGCACCAATAGGATTGTTACAAATATTCTGTAAAAAAATGTAAAAATGTGAGTAAGAAGACTATGTCTGTGATATGAGCGTGGAGTGTACTGGAAACATCACATTTGGGCTTGAGTGATGAAAACTCTCACTCCCAAAACCCAGTATCATCAACACAGTGAGTGTTCATTGTCCAAAGCAAAGAGAAACCAAGAAGATGTGGAGTTTCTCCATTAAGTGTGAGGGTTTTCACCTGATCCTCATTCCATTTTTCCACAGCCTTGTTTAAAGACAGAGGGGGAAAAAAAATGAACTTTATAGCCTGATAATCTCAGAGAAATCACCAGAGCCAGTGGACATCATCTGTCATGGTGTAAATGGATCACAGGGAAGATGCACTATCAGAACCTGGGCATTTCGGAAAAATAAGGAAATTCTAACTTGAACCTAACATAAAAAATATCAGTTTTATGCAAAATTCATTTCATATATACATCCTCTGTTTTGTATCCTAACAGTATTGTCACGCGAGTGTATGTTCCTGGGTTCTTTGTCTCGTCACAACGAAAATTTGGAGTGACGGACATTAAAGCCCCTTGGCGGGTCACAGCTCTCAGAGGACAGACCGTGTTATAGCTCTTAAATAAATCAGTGTTACAGCTCTATTTATTTAGATAATAGCCAGAAAATCCATCTTGTAGTTGTGAGGACACGTCGATCCCAAGACACAAAGAGAAGATCACCCGATCGCGCGGGAGAGAGAGAGAGACAAGGAGGAAGAGGGCTTTGGCTCCTCTTTTTATCTCTTTCTCTGCCCCTGGGCCTTTCTTATGTAAATCCGGCCTAGGCAGGCGCGTTGTTTGTTTTACTCGAGGTTCTCACTCCAGTCCCAGACCTTCCTTGTTCTATTTTCGCGGGCTTTCCCTTCCAGGTCTTTTAGCCACCGCCATTTTGGACTCTTTTTCCCTATTCTACCTACCTAACAACGAGTTTAACTAGTAAGTCTTAGCATTACAGAGGACAGTATCTCCTAGTTTTCTTTTTATTTCTGAGCATTTTCTGAAAAATTCTGGATCACTGAGTTTATTCAATATATAAGGGCATTTTCTAACTCCTAAAGAGCTGAAATTGCATCCCCATGTAAACTCATCATGGCATTTCCCCTAGTTCCCTAAGATCCCAACACCGAACCACATCCCAATGGGAATCTCGGATACCAGTGCCTCTTCGTGTTTCTCTCTCACAAAGGGAATATATTCACCAGTTGAAAGTCGCTAATTCATAAGTTGAGAATTCGTCATGCTCCGTAGAAAGCCAGGATACAGACAAGGGAGACAAGATTCGGGGACCAAAGGGAGAAGTGGTCTAAAGAGCCAGGCTTCACTATGATAAGAAGAAAAGAAAAAATAAAGAAGTTGATAACAAACACCCAGGCAGAAAAGTTAGAAGCAGAGAACTAAAGGTGTGCAGGTTCTCAGTCCAGGCATTTCAGGAAGAAAAGCAGACACAGCCCCAGACCCGGGACAGGACTCGTACCTGAGAAGCTGCCATTTCCTCCTCTTCTTCCTCCTGCTCTGCGTCTTCTCTGGGGATGTTACGTCACAAACTCACATCTGCATCTTGAGAAAATACCTTCAAAGGCATCCATGCAGCTGTTTAACCTGCAACTGCTGCAGAGAAAGAGAAGAAAAAGTTTTCCTGTTTCCCTCACCCTTTTCTGAGCTCCTTCTCAACTTTCTGTGTTCCCAATCTGTAGTGGGGAATCAAGACTAACCTGATAATGCTAATCACATCCTGGTGCTCTACACTATTTGCAGATCGTCCGGGCTAGTTCTTCTTCCTTTTCGAGTTACAGAGAACAGTTCACGAGAGACAGTGGACCCTACTTCTGTACTACCGGACCCACCCTAGGAGGGTTGAGAAAAAAATGTAAGAGGAAGACCCTCATTCAGAGCCCTGAGGGGAAACCTCACACCTGAGACGTCAGGAAGGGAGGGTTTAGGGAGGGAACTTCTAGAAACAAAGAAGGTCAACCTGATTCCCTGGGGAGGGGCTCTTTCTAGGATGGGTGTGGCCGTCCACAGCCTGCCTGTACCCTTGGGGTCTGGGAGGGGAGAGGTGAGTGGTGGGAATCACCTGGGGGTCTTGGGTTCCTGCCAGGCTCTACTTGCAGAATTCTTCCCAAAGATCTCCCCTTTCCTTAGTTTTTTTTCACCTGCCTCTGCAGCCTGGGGACACAGGTTTTCACAAAATGATTTGCTTTGTGACCACCTCTCTGCAAGCTTGGCAGCTCCAACTTCAGAGACCAGGAGCCTGGAGGCACTTCCATCCCCGCTTTCTTGGAGAAGAAACCAGGGGAAGCAGGAGGCCTGGCGTGCTGCAGCCCAGGGCGAATGAGCACTTGAACTGAACTGAACTGAACTGAGCTGGACACGCTAGGTTCACAGTACCTATGGGCAGAGCCAAATGCCTCTGAAAATGATGCCCTAAATGCTATCTAATGACCAACCAAGGAAGTAATGATCCGTGTTGTCATAAGTTACATTAAACATGAATTAACACCTGAGAATGTTGTTGCTCTACTTCCTGTGTGTGTTTTCCTAGGTTTTATGAATCAACTGCTACAGTTCGTTGTCTCCTGCATTTAGAGAGCTCTATTTTCCCACATCTTTAAAGCATAATGAGCAAGGAAAAATTAAAGATAGAAGCATATTCATCTTTCTCATATTATATATTCTAAAAAATATTCAGTCTGCATTCACCAGTACCAACTTTGTAGAAGATTTATTTCACTGAAGATTTGAGAATAAAGTATAGACATTTCCCATATACCTGTTGTTCCCACATGTGGACAATCTCCCTACTTAGCTTTCCCCACCAGACTGAGCATTTGTTACCACTGCTGAATCTACGTGGGCAATAAATAGATAAACCCTCTAGTTCAACCCTCTGTTCCTGTTTTAGGAATGTGCACTCCATACCTCTAGATAAATGTTTAATAACATGTGTCCATCATGACAGTTTAACACAAATTATTTCATGGTCCTGAAAGTTCTCTAGACTTAGGATATGCATAGTCCCTCCTTTGAATCCTACAGTAATCATGGACCTTTTTAATCTCTTCTATATTTCTTACTAGATTCCAAGGTGACTGAGTGGTAAGGAATCTGCCTGCTGATACAGGTCATCCAGGTGATGCGGGTTCGATCCGTAGGTCAGGAAGATCCCCTGGAGGAAGAGATGGCAACCCACTCCAGTATCCTTTCCTAGGAAATCAATGGAGAGAGGTGAGCATGGCAGGCTACAGCCCCTGGGATCACAGATACTCAGACACAACTGAGCACATATAAGAACATTTACCTACACCAGAAAGTCTTATTGTAAAAATCCTACTTTTTGTAGCATTTTCAAATGGGCTTCTTTCACTTAGTAATGAAGGAGGAAACAGACAGAGCTGGACTCCGTCTTAGGCCAGGCTGTGATCATTAGGCTAAAGGCATGGTCACCCTCCCAGTGGACTCTGAACTTTGTGCCCTGGTGTCTATAGAAATGGCATACCAATGGAAAATCAGATCCCACCCTGCCCCCCCATAAAAGAGCCTCAGGACTTGTACTTGGACTCTGTTGCCCAAAAGAATATGGTAATTATCTCTGTAATACAACAAAATGGTAATTTCCATTCTGTTTATTGGGATATGACCACAGGCCTGTTGATAAATATCCACTGTTTATTTAGTCCTGTGACACAAGAATCATGGGTTAACTTTGATCATATCTCTCTTTTACCTTGTCCAGACTAGTTTCAAGGAGTTGGGGAGGTGGGTTTCAGCAAGTACACTTAGGGTATATAAAGTTTTCACAACCACTGTTTGGGGACCTTGGATAAGAGACTCTGCCTTGGCCCCGCCAGTGTAATAAACTGCACTCCACTATCTGCATTGTCCTTCTGAGTCAGTTTGTTTCCCAGAACACATGGCTACAACAGTAAAATGCATGGAATGATTGTCAATGTATTTTATGCCTTAAAGCTTAACATGCAAAAGCTTAAGAACTACCTCTGCACCTATATTCCTGCTCAGTAAATAAGTTCATCAATACCATTTTTTAAATTCCATACATATCTGTTAAGACAATATTTGCACAAATATAGAGATCAGACATGGACACAGCAGGAGAAGAGGGGGACCAATTGAAAGGGTACCATTGACATATGTACACCACCATGGGTAAAACGTTGGAGAAGACTCTTGAGAGTCCCTTGGACTGCAGGGAGATCCAACCAGTCCATCCTAGAGGAAATCAGTCCTGATATTCTTTGGAAGGACTGATGTTGAAGCTGAAACTTCAATACTTTGGCCATCTGATGTGAAGAAGTGACTCATTTGAAGAGCCCCTGACGCTGGGACAGATTGAAAGGGGGAGAAGAAGGGGCCGACAGAGGATGGGGTGGTTGGATGGCATCACTGACTCAGTGGACATGAGTTTGAGCAAGCTCCAGGAGTTGGTGATGGACAGGGAGACCTGGCGTGCAGCACTCCATGGGGTCGCAGAGTCAGACACAAGTGAGCAACTGAACTGAACTGATGGTTAAAATAGGTAGCTGGTGGAAAGCTGCTGTTTACCACAGGGAGCTCAGCTTGGCGGTCTGTGCTGGGTAGAGGGGTGAAATGCAGACCACGGGAGGGAGGGCCAAGAGGGAGAAGATTTATGTATACTTACTGCTGATTGACGATGTCATACATCACAAACCAGCAGAACATTGTAAAGCAATTATATTCCAATAAGTAAATATATATATATATGTCTCAAAATGAAAAAAAGCTAAACAGACTGGTCACCGGGTGGTGGAGAATCCATCTGACAGTGCAGGGGACAAGGGCCTCATCCCTGGTCCAGGAATACTCCACATTCTGTGGGGAGACTAAGCCTGTGCCCCACAGCTGCTGAGGCTGGGTGGGGCAGCTTGCTCTTTTCATGGGCAAGAGGCAAAAGAAAGATGCTCACCAGTGATAAACAATAAGAAATACAGAGCAAAGCTACAGTGATGTATGACCTCATGCCAGTCAGAAGAACAATGAGCAAAAAGCCCACTAATAACATCATAAACGCTGAAGGGGCTTGGAGATCAGGGAACCTCCTACATGGCTGGAGGGAATGTAAGCTTGTGCAGTCACGTGGGTGGACCGTGTGGAAGTTCCTTAAAAAACATAACCTCCTGACATTTAAGGAAATGAATTCCATGAAAAGTAGACAAAACAGATTAATCAACAAATTGACAAGTTTTATAGTTTTTAGTAAATCATCTGCAATTCTGAAATGACCAGTTTTGATCTAGCATTTCTAAATTCTCTAAGTTAAATGTGTAAGAATACACATACACTCACATATTCTGTCTTGGTTTTCTCACTGCTAACATGCTTACCTTCAGATATTTATATCTTGTATTCAATGTGAGTTATATAAATCATATTGTGTATATATCTTCAGATATTTATATATTGCATTCAAAGTATGCCAAAGCCGTGAGAAAACAGTTCCTTTAAGCCTTACAAGACACATGTCCTAAGAATTATACAGGGTAAGATTTTATAAATCTTGGTTCAGAATTTTCCCAACATGGCTTTTGATTATTCTTTTTGTGACTTTGTTAAACTTACATTTGCTTCAATGAGCCCCTGAAAAGTTTTAGCTAACAGAAGAACAAAGGACAATTGCAGCAGGTGAGTTTATCACTCCAGGTCCTCAGAGAATTCACAGCAAGCCTTGAGGGCCCCTGAGGAAGGACAAGGATAGAACCAAGCAGAGAAAATTCCAGTACTTGGGGTTCAGACGTGACCCTGGGTGAAGTACTGTGGGTCCCACAGGCTGAGTGTGGAGGGGTCCATTCAAACAAAGACCAGCAGGATGCTGGTGAGCTCTGAGGGGATCACTGAAGGGGAGCCTGTGCAGTAGACCCTGGGGTTCAGCAAGACTGCTGGTCCCAAGGAAGGGGTCATCTAGGGCAGGTGCTCACAGGACTGGCTGCTGTGAGTTCAAGGACCTGCAGGCTGTCTGCTCCCCAGACAGACGCTGAGGCAGCAACTGCATCGAGCAGTTCAGGGGAGCTCTCAACAGTACTCTGTATGATCATTCTTACTAGAACCACCACAATGTCCAAGTAGATAAAAATGGAAGTGGAGACACAACGTAGAAATGGTGGGAAACATATGAAGTTATGAGAGGTTTAACGGCAGTAAGGAACTAATTTCTACAGATGCCATCGCCCTCTGCTTCAAATAGTTTATCATTACGTTACCTTTCCTGCAACCTTAAATAGGTGGGAGAGGTTAATGCTGGTGGTGCATTAACCCTTCCTTCATTCCACATCAATTGTAACACTGAAAAACCATTCACTTTTATTAATTAAGATACATTAATTTTACACAGATGGAATAAAACCTTTTACAATTGTTTTTTGATCCTTGATTAAAATACACATTTCAAGCTTCTAAAAACTTTCCTGTTTCTCTGATGAAATGATCTGAGAATGTGATTGATATGGTTTACAAAATGGAGGCTAATTTAGTAAACATGGATGGACATTCATTATATTAATGAATTTTCCAGAAAGAGTTTTCTATACTTACATCAGACAGAAGAGAAGATGTCCTTCCTTCAAGCCTGCCAGATAATATGCATGATTTCTCTATGTAGCTGTTATAAAAATACCTTCGATTTTCATGAACTATCCTTGTTTTGATTAAAAAGCAACTGACATAATTACTGAAAACTTAGAGCAAACTTCTGTCTTACTTTGAATTATTCCCTGAACACTTACATCATGGTGACCACTGAGGTGTTTGACATCAGTGAGAAATACCTCCATCCAGAGGTTTAGTGTGTATATAACATGACTATGTTCTTAATCTTATAAATTGGAGAATAAATGTAAATGATTCCCACTCCATATAGAAGGGCTTTTCTTACCATTGGCCAACAACCATCAACAACATAAGTTCATATATACAATAGAAACAAATCACAAAATGTACTAATTTCAGAGTTGAATTACATTCGTTTTGGTTCCTTAATAATCTCAAATAACGTTAACATAAACAGGGATACATTAATAATAATTATACCTCTGCATATATCCACCCCTTCATCTTGTGATACATACTAACATATCAAGTTTGGATGTATTTTACTTATGGGATACTTGCTAGAGTGTTTCTGCTTAGAGTAAATATTCAACAAAAGTGGTACGAATGACATGCTTTCTAGTATGAATTCTCTAGTATTGAGTTACTTTTGATGTTTGATTAAGCAGTTTTCTACATTTTTTTATTTCATTCATGTAACTTTCCAAAGAAAACACTCATTTTTTCAAAATTGTATATTTAGGACCAAGTTTTTTACTACTGATTCATTTCTAGGGTTTCTCTGCAGTATGAATTCTCTGATTGTGAGTGAGGTGATGGCTGTGATGAAATGCTTTGCCACATTCCTTGCATTTCTAACATTTCTCTGCAGTATGAACTCTCTGATGTCGAGAAAGACCTGTACTCTGGGAAAAGGCTTTGCCACAGTCTGTACATTTATAAGGTTTCTCCCCAGTATGGATTCGTTGATGCTGAGTAAGAAGTGAAAAATAGATAAAGGCTTTGCCACATTCTGTACATTTATAAGGTCTTTCCCCGGTATGGATTCGCTGATGTTGAGTTAAATTTGAACTCTGCTTAAAAGCCTTGCCACATGCTATACATTTATAAGGTCTCTCCCCAGTATGGATTCATTGATGTCGAGTGAGAGAAGAATAACGGATAAAGGCTTTGCCACATGTGGTACATTTATGAGGTCTCTCCCCAGTATGGATTCGTTGATGTTGAGTTAAAGTTGAACTCTCCTTAAAACCCTTGCCACATGCTGTACATTTATAAGGTGTCTCCCCAGTATGAATTCGTTGATGTCGAGTAAGAAGCGAATAATTGATAAAGGCTTTGCCACAGTCTGTACATTTATATGGTCTCTCCCCAGTATGGATTCGCTGATGTGGAGTTAAAGCTGAACTTTGCTTAAAAGCCTTACCACATGATGCACATTTATAAGGTCTCTCCCCAGTATGGGTTCGCTGATGGTGAGTTAAAGCTGAAATCTGCTTAAACGCCTTGCCACATGCTGTACATTTATAAGGTCTCTCCCCAGTATGGATTCGCTGATGTTGAGTTAAAGTTGAACTCTTCTTAAAAGCCTTCCCACATGCTGTACACTTATAAGGTCTCTCCCTAGTATGAATTTGCTGATGTTGAGTAACACATGAACAGCAGATAAAGGCTTTGCCACATTCTGTACATTCATATGGTTTTTCCCCAGCATGGATTCCCAGATGTTCAGTTAAATATGAACTCTGATTAAAGGTTTGGCCACATGCTATACATTTGAAATTTTTCCTTCCTGTATGAATTTTCCTATGTCTACTTAGATTTGGTGAGCTACTAAAGACTTTTCCACATGTGTTACACTTGCAATGTTTCTGCTTAGTCTGAATATTCTGCTGTTGAATAACTTTTGAAGACTGGTTAAAAACCTTACCATAATCATAACAATTATAAGTCTTCTCTCCAACATCAATACGGTTATAAGTATTAATAGTAAGATATGAGCTTTGATAAAATATATCCCTACACTTATTATGTTCAGAATTCTTATCTGAAAGTTGATGTCCCTGTTCTTTCACGAGATATGAGACTTGATCAACATTATGCCCAGGTTCATTGCATGAAGAGCTTCTCATTCCATCATGCATACTCTTGTAATTATTGGGGGTAGAGCTCCTGCTTAAGGCATTACTCATTTTGTTACACTTGTAAAGTTGTTCCACACTGATTATACCTCCATATGTATTGAACAATGATGGCTGAGTAAGTAGTCTCCCATTATTATCACCATTACAGATTGTGGAACAAGGAGACAATAGCTCCTGGTTGAAGAACAAGAAACCCTTGTTAAAGGATCCCTCAAATTGATTGTATTGGGAACTTTTCCCCTCATGTTTAATTTTCTGGTTTCCAGACATGTTTGAATGTATATTTAATAGACACCTATGCTCAGAGTATAGGTTTGAATGAGTATTTGCAGTAGAGACTAGATGACTTTCCAGATTTTCCACATTTCCCTTCAGAGAACATGTATGTTTCAAGAGATGATGTGGATCTTTGCTGACAAATATACACTTATCTGCAAATGTTAATGATTGAAATTCGTCATCTGCAATTGGTTTTTCCTTATTTAATTCACATCCTTGATTTCTTTTGATGGGAATGTTTACTTTATGGGAAACAGAACCAACTTGGTTGTGTCCATCATAACATGCTCTCCGCTCTTTATATGCCCTCATAGATTCCCAGTCGTTGGTTAAATGTAAATTTGCAAGGTGAAATCTTTCATATATTCCTAGCTTTGCTGTTGGGAGTAAATCTTCTAAGCCTGGCTTTTGGGTCCTCAAACCCTGGGTGTCGTGAGAAGACACAGCTGAAAGATACCAAATGATAAGTTATTTTACTTACTATTCTTGGGGAATATAGTTTACAACTTACATAAAATTGGCATACACTTGGCTAGATTAAGCCTAAAACCGAGATAGAAGGAGTCAAGATGGCAGAGGATTCGGAAGACGTGGAGTTCATCCCTCTCCACAAAAGCATCAAGAATACATCTTGAAGTGGAAAACTTCTCACAGAGCCCTGAGGAACACGGGCAGAGGAACTTGGACACCTGAAAGGACAAGAAAGAGTCCTGCTGAGCCAGGTAGGACAAGGGAGAGATGGAGGAAAGGGAAGAGGAAAAGAAGTAGCATGGGACCTTCAAAACCCTGGGGGGACCTGAAGAGAGGAGAGGTCTCCACATCCAGGGAAGCCCCTCACTGGGGGGAGTTCAGTTGGGACAGACGGGGAGCGCGTCCTCTGTGGGAAGAGAACACGGCAACCAGCGTGCAGGACAGAGTGAGACCTGTAAGCAGGGTAATGTCCCCTGCCCTGCCCACCCAGCCTGAGAGGGTGTCCTCCACTGCAGACAAGGGCTGGGTGCTGGAACGCGGGGTTCGGAGAGCAGACCCAGGCAGAGGACTGCGGTTGGCCGAGAGGAGACATCCTGAGTGGACGGGAGGGAGGGAGGAGCTTTGCAAATGGGATGCTTGTGGAGGAAGCCTGAACCACCAGAGAAGCAGAGCGGTGCTGTTGAGTGATGCCTGAAGGGAAGAACCTCCTTGCAGCCTCTCTGCCCCTGTGCCTGTCCCTGCCTCTCCAGGCACTAGGAATGGCTCCACCTAGGTGGGTGATCTCACGACCCCCAAAGCTGCTTCCTCCTCCCCAGCTGCCTCTCCACCAGGGTAGACTCATGGGCTCCAGGGGCACCTTCAGAGCACACGCCTGTGGGTGGTCCCAATGCACAGGTGGTGCTGAAACCACAGCTGAGCCCCAAGGCCCTGCCACTAAGCAAGAAGAGCTGAGACCTCTCCTTGCATCTGTACAAACCATGGTGTTCCACCCCACAACTGGCTTGGTAAACTCAGCCCCAACAGAACATCTGGATGGAAATGAGTCTCTGGCAGTCAAGACCAGTCTGGCTTTAGCAACTGTAGACGTTGTAGGCATGCACATGAGGCATTTGGGCCAGGTCACAGTCTACATTGCCCCAATGGCACAACAGCAGGTCCAGCTCAACAATGAATGTACACCTGGGATATGACTACAGTGGATCTCTGCTGGTGACCTGGTGAAAACAACATCTGAGAGACACCAGGGTCAAGTGCCAGCATACCCATGGTTCAGGTGGTGCCAAGATCAATGCGAACACAGGGTGACAGGCGAGCTCGCACAGCACATGAAAGATGACACGCAGGGCACTCTCCGAGGAGAACATCCCCAGAGGAGCAACACTCAGTGGCTTCCCTCCCAGTGGGTGTGCTCCAGTCCCACTAGATCAGAAGCACCACAGACCAGAGCAGAGCTAATTTCAGATCTGGGGCCTCTGCTCCACCAATCAAGAAGTAGACCCCGCCACAGACAGTGACAGCCACAGAGGAAAGGCAAAGCGGCCCTCAATATCCGGGCAGACTCTGGTCACAATAGTAACAATCAAGCCTCTCTCAAGGGCATAAGGGCACAAGTCTCTGGACCACCTCACCCACCAGGGAGCAGACACCAGAGCAAGAGGAACTAGGATCTGCAGCCTGCAGAAGAGAGACCACAAACACAGAGCATTGGACAAGATGAGATGACAAAGGAGTATGGTGCAGAGGAGAAGTCAAGATAGAAACCTGCAGGAACAATGAAGTGAGGAGAAGTTGAGGAGTGTCATGATTAATTTTTGCTTGAAGTAATCAAATTTACAAACAAATCGTTTTCACAAATGCTAATGCCTACTTATTATTTAACCCACTTACCACTCATGTTGTTATTGGAGCATGTTCTAATAGAGTCTAAAATAGTAAATGATATTGAGCTAGAACTAATCAGAAATAGATGGCATAAATGATAAAGTCCTGGGATGTTTCATAACAAACAAGATAGATTTAATAAGCTAAGAGTTCTTAACAAATCAAATGAGAAGTGAGACTTGAAAAATATGGTGAGAACACAGGGAACTCTACTCAATGCTCTGTGGTGACCTCAATGGGAAGGAAATCTAATCAAGAAAGGAAATGTGTATGTGTATTACTTATTCTTTCTGTATAGCAAAACTAACATAACATTGTAAAATAGCATTTTGGAACAGAAAAATTTGTTCTTAAAGATGTCTCTATATAATCTATAAACTTAATAGTGGAGAACCATCAGAAAAAAGTACTGTGGGAAATGTTCCAAACTCCAATGTCAGTAATTTGTTTAAGAACTCTGTGAGTTAAATAAATATATTAAAGCATTTTAGCATTAATGAATTGGGACAAATATACTTAACACATTTAATGTTAGTTCATGTAAAAAAAGAGAATCTTTAACATAAAATTCAGATTTATATTTTCTCATTTTAGTGAGGTGTCTTATACAGTGAAGAATTTGAGTATGATATTTCTAAGGTCATATGTGTAGTTTCCAGTGGACTGGAAATTATATGGTAGAAAACAAAAAACATCTGGCCCCAGTATGCCTACAAGTTTGGCAATTTTTTCACAGCTCCACCCACACACTTCTGACTAGGGACAGAACCAGCACTTTTAAAAGGGCTTAATATAGTTACTCAGAAATATGCAGATTTCCTAAAACCTCCCCAAAATGGACGAGTTATCAGGTCATGCAGGTTGTTACAAGCCAAGACAAGTATTTTGGTTCTAACTGTAAATATGAAAATTAATCACTGGAGAAAAATACACAAATGATGAAAAGAATCAGGAATGGGTCAGGAGATGACGCTCTATGACAGTGACAGAAATAAACCTAGGCTAATCCAAAATCATCTCCACTGAAGCAGATCTTCTCAAACCACACGACAAAGTATGACTTCCTCCCCAATGATTGTCCCTCTAACCTGACTCATCTGCTTCATCCATAGACACATACCTGGGTGTATGGCTATCTCCATTCTCCTTACATCCCAGGGATCCTTCATTTGCTCCAGAAATGTGACCAGGTCCGGCTTAGAGACCACAAGACCTGTTCATGCGAAAAAGGAATATGTGTTTTCTGAGATATTCATGAATTTCCAATTAAATATGTATTCAGGTAAGAGAGAAGTCAAGGTAGAAAGTTAAAATAGCATTAAGAAAAAGAATTTCACCAAATAGTTTATTGGAAGCATATTTAAAAGACAAATGCATCAAAATCAGATTCTGATATTATGCTCAAGTACTACTAAGGCAAAAGCAGGTAGTGGAATTCTGGTTTTAAGAGGAGAGTGGCACTATTTGATACCACAGAACTTACAGAATTACCAGGAACATACAGTGAAGTATATGCAGGTCAAGAAGCAACAGATGGAATTGTACACTGAACAGTTGACTGGTTGCAGATTGGGAAAGGGGTACATCAAAACTGTACATTGACACCCTGCTTATTTAATTTCTATGCAGAGTACATCATGCGAAATGCTGGCGTGGATGAATCACACCCTGGAATCAAGATTACCAGGAGAGATATCAACAACCTCAGATAGACAGATGACATCACACTAATGGCAGAAATAGAAGAGGAACGAAAAAGCCTCTTGATGGGGGTGAAAGAGGAGAGTGAAAAAGCTGGCTTAAAACTCAACATTCAGAAAACTAAGATCATGGCATCCAATCTCATCGCTTCATGGCAAATAGATAGGGGAAAAGTGGAAACAGTGACAGATTTAATTTTGGCAGGGGGCGGGGGCTCCAAAATTACTGCAGATGGTGACTGCAGCCATGAAATTAAAAGATGCTTGCCCTTTGGAAGAAAAGCTATGACGAAGACAGCATATTAAAAACAGAGACATCACTTTGCCAACAAAGGTCCGTATAGTCAATGCTATGGTTTTTTCAATAGTCATGTACGGATGTGATATTTGGAACATAAAGAAGGCTGAGCACCAAAGAACTGATGTCTTTGAACTGTGGCGCTGGAGAAGACTCTTGAGAGTCCCTTGGTCAGCAAGGAGATCACACCAGTCCATCCTAAAGCAATCAACCCTGAATATTCATTGGAAGGACTGGTGCTGAAGCTCCAATACTTCCAATACACCTGATGTGAAGAGCCAATTCATTGGAAAAGACCCTGATGCTGGGAAAGATTGAGTACAGGGGAAGGGAGTGGCAAAAGATGAGATGGTTGAATAGCATTATTGACTCAATGGATATGAATGTGAGCAAACTCTGGGAGTTAAAGAAGGCTAGGGAAGCCTGGCTTGCTGCGTTCCACAGGATCGCAAAGAGTTGGACATGACTTAGCTGCTGAAGAACAAGAAGGCAGGTTATATGAAAAAAGAAGGTTACTATACCCTGGAAAGTAGGGATCTTAACCTCTACTGGACAAAGCAGAAAATTCCAGGAGACATTCTAGAATGAATGAACCAAAACCCTGAGATTTTTGGAATTTGGGGGTTTTTGAGGGATTTTATAAGCCAGTGATCCTCACCCAAGCAGGCCAGATTCCCGTAGTTCTCTAACATCACGTCCCTGTACAATTCCCGCTGACCGAGGTCCAGGCATTCCCACTCCTCTTGCGTGAAATCTATGGTCACATCCTGGAATGTCAGCAGCCCCTGAAATACAAAGGACATGAGCCACGTGGACCTGGGAAGACTTCCTAATGTGACTCAAGATGAAACCAGCAAGAGAAATGGTTCTGGTTTAGGAGAATGTCTGGTGTTACACAAGAATATAATTTTTATTCTACCGTATTTTCCACTGTATTTCTAACTCCAGGAAAAGAGAATGAAATCTGATCCACAGACCACTGTAGAAACTATTCTGATCTGGAAGAGAAATTATAAAACAATCACATCAACACTGACTTATCTATTTTTGAGAGTTGTACTCCTGTGACCCAGGATAAACTGTCTATCAAGGAAAGCATGTTAGTCACTCAGTCATGTCTGATTCTTTCCGACCCCATGGACTGTAGCAGGCCAGGCTTCTCTGTCCATGGGATTTTTCAGGCAAGAATACTGCAGTGAGTTGCCATTTCCTTCTCCACGGGAATCTTCCCCACCAGGGGATCGGACCCGGGTCTCCCACATTGCAGGCAGATTCTTCACCATCTGAGTCACCAGGGAAGCCCCCTATCAAGGAAACAGGAAATATTTTTAAAAAGCATGCTCTAATCTAAGAATTCTGGCATGGGGCCAATGTGTCGCATTTTTAACAAGCTTATTTTAACTAGTAATGTTGAAAATTCTGACACATGAATGACCGTTCTGAATAGCAAAGAGGTTGACCAGTAAGGTAAGAATTTATACTTAACATTGAATTTTAAGTGTTTTACAAAATTGACAGGTCTGACAGAATAGTACCCATAGCAGCAATCATCCTTTCAACTATTTAGTATATACTATATGTCTTTCTAAGAGTTTTTACAGGGTCTTGAATGCACCACATAAATAATATAAAATCAACATTCTTGTTCCACCGTTTTGCAAATATTTTAACAAACATTCATTAAATGACAGATCTTGAATTTGCTTCAGTTTATCTGAACTAAAATTTAACTAGTAAAACACAATTACCCATGGACAACACTAAAAAAAGTGTATAGGAGTTTTTCTAGGGTCTTCCCTGGTACTCTGAGCTCCCAAGTCAGGGGGCTGGGTTCAGTCCCTTGTCAGAGAACTAGATGCCACATGCCACAGCTAAAGTTTGCCTGCTGCAACAAAGTCTCCCACATGGCTCCAAGATTCTGTACGCTACAACCAAGACACTACTCAGCCAAACATAAATACGTGTATTTTTTAAAAAGAACTTTATATAACTGGTGAGAATACCACAACAAGAAAATAAAAATAATTTTAACATTTTCATGCATGCAGACATATATTAAAATGAGACTATATACTTACAAAGAGTATTAAGGAGAAGCTAACATTCAGAAAACTAAGATGACAGCATCCAGTCCCATCACTTCATGGCAAATAGATGGGGAAAGAGTGGAAACAGTGGCTGACTTTATTTTGGGGGGCTCCAAAATCACTGCAGATGGTGACTGCAGCCACGAAATTAAAAGACGCTTACTCCTTGGAGGGAAAGTTATGACCAACCTAGACAGCATATTAAAATGCAGAAACATTACTTTGTCCACAAAGGTCCGTGTAGTCAAGGCTATGGATTTTCCAGTAGTCATGTATGGATGTGAGAGTTGGACTATAAAAAAAGCTGAGCAGAGAAGAATTGCTGCTTTTGAAATGTGGTGTTGGAGGAGTCTTGAGAGTCCCTTGGACTGCAAGGAGATGCAATCAGTCCATCCTAAAGGAAATCAGTCTGGATGTTCATTGGAAGGACGGATGTTCAAGCTGAAACCAATATTTTGGCCATCTGATGCGAAAAACTGACTCATCTGAAAAGACCCTGATGTTGGGAAAGATTGAAGGCAGGAGGAGAAGGGGACGACAGAGGATGAGATGGTTAGATGGCATCACTGACTCAATGGACATGAGTTTGGGTAAACTCCAGGAGTTGGTGATGGACAGGGAGACCTGGAGTGCTGCGGTTCATGGGGTCGCAAAGACTCAGACAAGAATGAGCTGCTGAACTGAACTGATTCATGTACAGTTCAGTTCAGTTCAGCTGAATTCATTCATATTCATGTCAATAAAATCGATATTCATGTCAATAAAATCAGTTCATGTTCAGTTCAGTTCAGTCATTCATACTCATGTCAATAAAATCGAGATTATTATTATTATTATTGATGTTTAATTATTTTTGGCTGCACTGGGTCTTTGTTTTTGCCCTCAGACTTAGTTGCTCTATGGCATGTGGGATCTTCCCATACTAGGGATCAAACCTGTGTCCCAGGCATTGCAAGGCAGACTCTTAACCACTGAACCATGAGAGAAGCCCCGAGAGATTGTTTTTAATGGGTTAAAATATATACATCTACTTGTGGATGTGATTCTTTGTATATTTTAAATACACAAGGGTGCAAACATATACAATGGTATAAGATAAATTAGAGATCTTGGTTCTGAAATTTTAATTTCTTGAAAAATTGGATCATTTTGTTGAGCTATATCTTAGACATTCAACACAGGTGAAAACAGACTAGCACCAATAGGATTGTTTCAAATATTTTGATAAAAAAATGCAAAAATGTGAGTAAGACCATGTCTGTGATATTAGCGTGGAGTGTACTGGAAACATCACACTTGGGCTTGAGTGATGAAAACTCCCACTCCCAAAACCCAGTATCTATCTTTAACACAGTGAGTATTCATTTTCCAAATCAAAGAGAAACCAAGAAGATGTGGAGTGTCTCCATTAACTGTGAGGGTTTTCACATGTTCCTCATTCCATTTGTCCACAGCCTTGTTTAAAGACAGAGGGGGAAGAAATGAACTTTATAGCCTGATAATCTCAGAGAAATCCCCAGAGCCAGTGGACATCATCTGTCATGGTGTAAATGGATCACAGGGAAGATGCACTATCAGAACCTGGGCATTTCGGAAAAAATAAAGAAATTATAACTTGAACCTGACATAAAAAATATCAGTTTTATGCAAAATTCATTTCATATAAACTTCCTCTGTTTTGTATCCTAACAATGTTGTCACGCGAGTGTATGTTCCTCGGTTGTTTGTCTCGTCACAACGAAAATTTGGAGTGACGGACATTAAAGCCCCTTGGCGGGTCACAGCTCTCAGAGGACAGACCGTGTTATAGCTCTTAAATAAATCAGCGTTACAGCTCTATTTATTTAGATAATACCTGGAAAATCCATCTTTGAGTTGTGAGGACAGTTCGATCCAAAGACACGGAGAGAAGATCGCCCCATCACGCGGAGGGGAGAGAGAGAGAGAGAAGAAGGAAGAGGGCTTTGGCTCCTATTTTTATCTGTTTCTCTGCCCCTGGGTTTGTCTTATGTAAATCGGGCCTAGGCAGGCGCCTTGTTTCTTTTACCTGAGGTTCTCATTCCAGTCCTAGGACCTTCTTTTGTTCTATTTTCGCGGGCTTTCCCTTCCAGGTCTTTTAGCCACCGCCATTTTGGACTCTTTTTCTCTATTTTAACTACGTAACAATGTGTTTAACTACTAAGTCTTAGCATTACAGAGGACAGTATCGCCTAGTTTTCTTTTTATTTCTGAGCATTTTGTGAAAAATTCTGGATCACTGAGTTTATTCAATATATAAGGGCATTTTATAACTCCTAAAGAGCTGAAATGGCATCCATATGTAAACTCATCATGGCATTTCCCCTAGTTCCCTAAGATCCCAACACCGAACCACATCCCAGTGCGAATCTCGGATACTAGTGCCTCTCACAAAGGGAATATATTCACTAGTTGAAAGTCGCTAATTCATGCTGAGAATTCATCATGCTCCGTAGAAAGCCAGGATACAGACAAGGGAGACAAGATTCTGGGACTCAAGGAAGAAGTGGTCTAAAGAGCCAGGCTTCACTATGATAAGAAGAAAAGGAAAAATAAAGAAGTTGATAACAAACACCCAGGCAGAAAAGTTAGAAGCAGAGAACTAAAGGTGTGCAGGTTCTCAGTCCAGGCATTTCAGGAAGAAAAGCAGACACAGCCCCAGACCCGGGACAGAACACGTACCTGAGAAGCTGCCATTTCCTCCTCTTCTTCCTCCTGCTCTGCGTCTTCTCTGGGGATGTTACATCCCAAACTCACATCTGCATCTTGAGAAAATACATTCAAAGTCATCCATGCAGCTGTTTAACCTGCAACTGCTGCAGGGAAAGAGAAGAAAACGTTTTCCTGTTTCCCTCACCCTTTTCTGAGCTCCTTCTTGACATTCTGTATTCCCAATCTGTAGTGGGGAATCAAGACTAACCTGATAATGCTAATCACATCCTGGTGCTCTACACTATTTGCAGATCGTCCGGGCTAGTTCTTCTCCTTCCTTTTCGAGTTACAGAGAACAGTTCACGAGAGACAGTGGACCCTACTTCTGTACTACCTGACCCACCCTAGGAGGGTTGTGAAAGAAATGTAAGAGGAAGACCCGCATTCAGAGCCCTGAGGGGAAACCTCACACCTGAGACCTCAGGAAGGGAGGGTTTAGGGAGGGAACTTCTAGAAACAAAGAAGGTCAACCTGATTCCCTGGGGAGGGGCTCTTTCTAGGATGGGTGTGGTGGTCCACAGCCTGCCTGTACCCTTGGGGGCTGGGAGGGGAGAGGTGAGTGTTTGGTCAGAATCACCTGGGGGTCTTGGGTTCCTGCCAGGCTCTACTTGCAGAATTCTTCCCAAAGATCTCCCCTGTCCTTAGTTTTTTTTCACCCCCCTCTGCAGCCTGAGGACACAGGTTTTCACAAAAAGATTTGCTTTGTGACCACCTCTCTGCAGGCGTGACAGCTCCAACTTCAGAGACCAAGAGCCAGGAGGCACTTCCATCCCCGCTTTCTTGGAGAAGAAACCAGGGGCAGCAGGAGGCCTGGCGTGCTGCAGTCCAGGGCGAATGAGCACCTGAACTGAACTGAACTGAGCAGGACACGCTAGGTTCACAGTGCGTATGGGACGAGTCAAATGCCTCTGAGAACGATGCCCTAAATGCTATCTGATGTCCAGCCAAGAAGTAATGATCGGTGTTGTCATAAGTTACATCACACGGGAGTTAACACCTGAGAATGTTGTTGCTCTACTTCCTGTGTGTGTTTTCCTAGGTTTTATGAATCAACTGCTACAGTTCGTTGTCTGCTCCATTTAGAGAGCTCTATTTTCCCACATCTTTAAAGCATAATGACCAAGGAAAAATTAAAGATAGAAGCATATTCATCTTTCTCATATTATATATTCTAAAAAATATTCAGTCTGCATTCACCAGTACCAACTTTGTAGAAGATTTATTTCACTGCAGATTTGAGAATAAAGTATAGACATTTCCCATATACCTGTTGTTCCCACATGTGGACAATCTCCCTACTTAGCTTTCCCCACCAGAGTGAGCATTTGTTACCACTGCTGAATCTACGTGGGCAGTAAATAGATACACTCTCTAGTTTAACCCTCTGTTCCTGTTTTAGGAATGTGCACTCCATACCTCTAGATAAATGTTTAATAACTTGTGTCCATCATGACAGTTTAACACAAATTATTTCATGGTCCTGAAAGTTCTCTAGACTTAGGATATTCATAGTCGCTCCTTTGAAACCCACAGTAATCATGGACCTTTTAAATCTCTTCTATATTTCTTACTAGATTCCAAGGTGACTGAGTGGTAAGGAATCTGCCTGCCGATGCAGGACATCCAGGTGATGCAGGTTCAGTCCATGGGTCAGGAAGATCCCCTGGAGGAAGAGATGGCAACCCACTCCAGTATCCTTTCCTGGGAAATCAATGAAGAGAGGTGAGCCTGGCAGGCTACAGCCCCTGGGATCACAGATACTCAGACACAGCTGAGCACACATAAGAACATTTACCTACACCAAAAACTCATATTGTAAAAATCCTACTTTCTGTAGCATTTTCAAATGGGCTTCTGTCACTTGGTAATGAAGGAGGAAACAGAGAGAGCTGGACTCCGTCATAGGCCAGGCTGTGAGCATTAGGCTACACGCACGGTCACCCTCCCAGTGGACTCTGAACTTTGCGCCCCTACGTCTATAGAAATGGCTTACCAATGGAAAATCAGATCCCACCCCACCCCCCCATAAAACAGCCTCAAGACTTCTCCTTGGACTCTGTTGCCTAAAAGAATATGTTAATTATCTCTGTAACAAAACAAAGTGGTGAATTCCATTCTCTTTATTGGGATATGACCACAGGCCTGTTGATAAATATCCACTGTTTATTTAGTCCTGTGACACAAGAATCATGGGTTAACTTTGATCCTATCTCTCTTTTACCTTGTCCAGACTAGTTTCAAGGAATTTGGGGAGGTGGGTTTGAGCAAGTACACTTAGGGTATATAAAGTTTTCACAAACACTGTTTCGGGTCCTTGGATAAGAGGAGACTGTCCCTTGGCCCCACCGCTATAATAAACTACACTCCGCTATCTGCATTGTCCTTCTGAGTCAGTTTGTTTCCCAGAACACATGGCTACAACAGTAAAATGCATGGAATGATTGTCAATGCATTTTATGCCTTGAAAGCTTCACATGCAAAAGCTTAAGAACTATCTCTGTGCCTATATTCCTGCTCAGTAAATAAGTTCATCAATACCATTTTTTAAATGCCATACATATCTGTTAAGACAATATTTGTACAAATATAGAGATCAGACGTGGACACAGCAGGAGAAGAAGAGGGGGACAAATTGAAAGGGTACCACTGACATATATATACCACCATGAATAAAATGTTGGAGAAGACTCTTGAGAGTCCCTTGGACTGCAAGGAGATCCAACCAGTCCATCCTAAAGGAAATCAGTCCTGAATATTCATTGGAAGGAATGATGTTGAAGCTGAAACTTCTATATTTTGGCCACCTGATGTGAAGAACTGACTCATTTGAAGAGACACTGATGCTGGGAAAGGTTGAAGGGGGGAGGAGAAGGGTACAACAGAGGATGCGGTGGTTGGATGGCATCACTGACTCAATGGACATGAGTTTGAGCAAGGTCTAGGATTTGTTGATGGACAGGGAGACCTGGCATGAAGCAGTCCATGGGGTCACAAAGAGCCAGACACGACTGAGCAACTGAACTGAACTGATGGTGAAAATAGGTAGATGGTCGGAAGCTGCTGTTTACCACAGTGGGCTCAGCTTGGTGCTGTGTGCTGACCAGAGGGGTGAAATGGAGACCACGGGAATGAGGTCGAAGAGGGAGTAGATTTATGTATAGTTATGGGTGATTGACGATTTCATACAGCACAAACCAGCACAGCATTGTAAAGCAATATATATTCCAATAAATAAATATGTATATATATATATATATATTATGTCTCAAAAGGGAAAAAAAGCTAAACCGATTGGTCACCGGTGGTGGAGAATCCATCTGACACTGCGGGGGACAAAAGCCTCATCCCTGGTCCAGGAATACTCCACATGCTGTGGGGAGACTAAGCCTGTGCCCCACAGCTGCTGAGGCTGGGCGGGGCAGCTTGCTCTTTTCCATGGGCAGGAAGCAAAAGAAATATGCTCACCACCCCTAAACAATAAGGAATGCAAAAGAAAGCTACAGGGATGTATCACCGCATGCAAGGCAGAATAACAATCCCCAAAAAGCCCACTAATAATATCACAAAAACTGAAGGGGTTTGGAGATCAGGGAACCTCCTACATGGCTGGAGGGAATGTAAGCTGGTGCAGTCACGTGGGAGGACCGTGTGGAAGTTCCTTAAAAAACATAACCTCCTGACATTTAAGGAAATGAATTCCATGAAAAGTAGACAAAACATATTAATCAACAAATTGACAAGCTTTACAGTTTTTAGTAAATCATCTGCAATTCTGAAATGACCAGTTTTGATCTAGCATTTCTAAATTCTCTAAGTTAAATGTGTAGGAATACACATACACTCACATATTCCTACTTGGTTTTCTCACTAACATGTATACCTTCAGATATTTATATCTTGTATTCAATGTGTGTTATATAAATCATATTATGTATATATCTTCAGATATTTATATATTGCCTTTAAAGTATGCCAAAGCCATGAGAAAACAGTTCCTTTAAGCCTTACAAGACACATGTGCTAAGAATGATACAGGGTAAGATTTTATAAATCTTGGTTCAGAATTTTACCATCATGGCTTTTGACCATTCTTTTTGTGACTTTGTTAAACTTACATTTGCTTAAATGAGCCCCTGAAAAGTTTTAGCTAAAAGAAGAACAAAGGACAATTGCAGCAGGTGAGTTTATCACTCCAGGTCCTCAGAGAACTCACAGCAAGCCTTGAGGGCCCCTGAGGAAGGTCAAGGCTCGAACCAGGCTGAGAAAATTCCAGTACTTGGGGTTCAAACCTGACTCTGGGTGAAGTGCTGTGGGTCCCACACGCTGAGTGTAGATGGGTTCCTTGGGACCAGCAGTCTTGCTGAAACCCAGGGTCTGCTGCAGAGGCCCCCCTTCAGTGTTACCCTCAGAGCTCACCAGCATCCTGCTCGTCTTTGTTTGAATGGACCCATCTATACTCAGCGTGTGGGACCCACAGCACTTTACCCAGGGTCAGGTCTGAACCCCAAGTACTGGAAGTTTCTCTGCCTGGTTCTAGCCTTGACCTTCTTCAGGGGCCCTCAAGGCTTGCTGTGAATTTTCTGAGGACCTAGAATCATAAACTCACCTGCTGCAATTGTCCTTTGTTCTTCTTTTAGCTAAAACTTTTCAGGGGCTCATTTAAGCAAATGTAAGTTTAACAAAGTCACAAAAAGAATGGTCAAAAGCCATGATGGTAAAATTCTGAACCAAGATTTCTAAAATCTTACCCTGTATCATTCTTAGCACATGTGTCTTGTAAGGCTTAAAGGAACTGTTTTCTCATGGCTTTGGCATACTTTGAATGCAATATATAAATATCTGAAGATATATACATAATATGATTTATATAACACACATTGAATACAAGATATAAATATCTGAAGGTATACATGTTAGTGAGAAAACCAAGTAGGAATATGTGAGTGTATGTGTATTCCTACACATTTAACTTAGAGAATTTAGAAATGCTAGATCAAAACTGGTCCTTTCAGAATTGCAGAGGATTTACTAAAACCTCTAAAGCTTGTCAATTTGTTGATTAATATGTTTTGTCTACTTTTCGTGGAATTCATTTCCTTAAATGTCAGGAGGTTATGTTTTTTAAGGAACTTCCACACGGTCCTCTCAAGTGACTGCACCAGCTTACAATCCCTCCAGCCATGTAGGAGGTTCCCTGATCTCCAAACCCCTTCAGTGTTTGTGATATTGTTTGTGGGCTTTTTGCGCATTGTTATTCCGCCTTGCATGCGGTGATACATCCCTGTAGCTTCTTTTGCATTCCTTATTGTTTAGGGGTGGTGAGCATATTTCTTTTGCCTCCTGCCCATGGAAAAGGGCAAGCTGCCCCGCCCAGCCTCAGCAGCTGTAGGGTACAGGCTTAGTCTCCCCACAGCATGTGGAGTATTCCTGGACCAGGGATCAGGCTTTTGTCCCCCGCAGTGTCAGATGGATTCTCCACCACCGGTGACCAATCGGTTTAACTTTTTTCCCTTTTGAGACATATATATGTATATATATATACATATTTATTTATTGGAATATATATTGCTTTACAATGCTGTGCTGGTTTGTGCTGTATGAAATCGTCAATCACCCATAACTATACATAAATCTACTCCCTCTTCGACCTCCTTCCCGTGGTCTCCATTTCACCCCTCTGGTCAGCACACAGCACCAAGCTGAGCCCACTGTGGTAAACA
Organism: Cervus elaphus; assembly: GCF_910594005.1. NCBI lineage: Eukaryota > Metazoa > Chordata > Mammalia > Artiodactyla > Cervidae > Cervus > Cervus elaphus. The sequence goes on along the minus strand of NC_057818.1, from coordinate 58,283,893 downwards.
GCAGCTTCCGACCATCTACCTATTTTCACCATCAGTTCAGTTCAGTTGCTCAGTCGTGTCTGGCTCTTTGTGACCCCATGGACTGCTTCATGCCAGGTCTCCCTGTCCATCAACAAATCCTAGACCTTGCTCAAACTCATGTCCATTGAGTCAGTGATGCCATCCAACCATCTCATCCTCTGTCGTCCCCTTCTTCTCCCCTCTTTAACCTTTCCCAACATCAGGGTCTCTTCCAATGAGTCAGTTCTTCACATCAGGTGGCCAAAATATAGAAGTTTCAGCTTCAACATCATTCCTTCCAATGAATATTCAGGACTGATTTACTTTCGGATGGACTGGTTGGATCTCCTTGCAGTCCAAGGGACTCTCAAGAGTCTTCTCCAACATTTTATTCATGGTGGTGTATATATGCCAGTGGTACCCTTTCAATTTGTCCCCCTCTTCTTCTCCTGCTGTGTCCACGTCTGATCTCTATATTTGTACAAATATTGTGTTAACAGATATGTATGGAACTTAAAAAATGGTATTGATGAACTTATTTACTGAGCAGGAATATAGGCGCAGAGATAGTTCTTAAGCTTTTGCATGTTAAGCTTTCAAGGCATAAAATACATTGACAATCATTCCATGCATTTTACTGTTGTAGCCATGTGTTCTGGGAAACAAACTGACTCAGAAGGACAATGCAGATAGCGGAGTGTAGTTTATTACACCAATGGGGCCAAGGCACAGTCTCCTCTTAGCCAAGGACCCCAAACAGTGTTTGTGAAAACTTTATATACCCTAAGTGTACTTGCTCAAACCCACCTCCCCAACTCCTTGAACCTAGTCTGGACAAGGTAAAAGAGAGATATGATCAAAGTTAACCCATGATTCTTGTGTCACAGGACTAAAGAACAGTGGATATTTATCAACAGGCCTGTGGTCATATCCCAATAAATAGAATGGAATTCACCACTTTGTTTTGTTACAGAGATAATTAACATATTCTTTTAGGCAACAGAGTCCAAGGAGAAGTCTTGAGGCTCTTTTATGGGGGGGCGGGGTGGGATCTGATTTTCCATTGGTATGCCATTTCTATAGACGCCAGGGCACAAAGTTCAGAGTCCACTGGGAGGGTGACCATGGGTGTAGCCTAATGCTCACTGCCTGGCCTAAGACGGAGTCCAGCTGTCTCTGTTTCCTCCTTCATTACCAAGTGAAAGAAGCCCATTTGAAAATGTTACAAAAAGTAGGATTTTTACAATATGACTTTTTGGTGTAGGTAAATGTTCTTATGTGTGCTTAGTTGTGTCTGAGTATCTGTGATCCCAGGGGCTGTAGCCTGCCAGGCTCACCTCTGTCCATACATTTCCCAGGAAAGGATACTGGAGTGGGTTGCCATCTTTTCCTCCAGGGGATCTTCCTGACCCAAGGATTGAACCCGCATCACCTGGATGTCCTGCATCGGCAGGCAGATTCCTTACCACTCAGTTACCTGGGAATCTAGTAAGAAATATAGAAGAGATTAAAAAAGTCCATGATTACTGTGGGTTTCAAAGGAGCGACTATGAATATCCTAAGTCTAGAGAACTTTCCAGACCATGAAATAATTTGTGTTAAACTGTCATGATGGACACATGTTATTAAAGATTTATCCAGAGGTATGGAGTACACATTTCTAAAAGAGGAACAAAGGGGTAAACTAGAGAGTGTATCTATTTACTTCCCATGTAGATTCATCAGTGGTAACAAATCCTCACTCTGGTGGGGAAAGCTAAGTAAGGAGATTGTCCACATGTGGGAACAAGAGGTATATGGGAAATGTCTATACTTTATTCTCAAATCTGCAGTGAAATAAATCTTCTACAAAGTTGGTACTGGTGAATGCAGACTGAATATTTTTTAGAATATATAATATGAGAAAGATGAATATGCTTCTATCTTTAATTTTTCCTTGGTCATTATGCTTTAAAGATGTGGGAAAATAGAGCTCTCTAAATGGAGGAGACAACGAACTGTAGCAGTTGATTCATAAAACCTAGAAAAACACAGACAGGAAGTAGAGCAACAACATTCTCAGGTGTTAATTCATGTGTGATGTAACTTATGACAACACGGAATATTACTTCTTGGTTGGTCATCAGATAGCATTTAGGGCATCGTTTTCAGAGGCATTTGACTCCGCCCATACGCACTGTGAACCTAGCGTGTCCTGCTCAGTTCAGTTCAGCTCAGTCGCTCAGTCCCCGTGGACTGCAGCACGCCACATCTCCTGCTGCCCCTGGTTTCTTCTCCAAGAAAGCGGGGATGGAAGTGCCTCCAGGCTCTTGGTCTCTGAAGTTGGAGGTGCCACGCCTGCAGAGAGGTGGTCACAAAGCAAATCATTTTGTGAAAACCTGTGTCCCCAGGCTGCAGAGGGGGGTGAAAAAAAACTAAGGACAGGGGAGACCTTTGGGAAGAATTCTGCAAGTCAAGCCTGGCAGGAACCCAAGACCCCCAGGTGATGCCCACCAAACACTCACCTCTCCCCTCCCAGCCCCCAAGGATACAGGCAGGCTGTGGATGACCACACCCATCCTAGAAAGAGCCCCTCCCCAGGGAATCAGGTTGACCTTCTTTGTTTCTAGAAGTTCCCTCCCTAAACCCTCCCTTCCTGAGGTCTCAGGTGTGAGGTTTTCCCTCAGGGCTCTGAATGCGGGTCTTCCTCTTACATTTCTTTCACAACCCTCCTAGGGTGGGTCCGGTAGTACAGAAGGAGGGCCCACTGTCTCTCGTGAACTATTCTCTGTAACTCGAAAAGGAAAGAGAAGAACTAGCCCAGACGATCTGCAAATAGTGTAGAGCACCAGGATGTGATTAGCATTATCAGGTTAGTCTTGATTCCCCACTACAGAATGGGAACACAGAAAGTCGAGAAGGATCTCAGAAAAGGGTGAGGGAAACAGGAAAACCTTTTCTTCTCTTTCCCTGCAGCAGTTGCAGGTTAAACAGCTGCATGGATGCCTTTGAAGGTATTTTCTCAAGATGCAGATGTGAGTTTGTGACGTAACATCCCCAGAGAAGACGCAGAGCAGGAGGAAGAAGAGGAGGAAATGGCAGCTTCTCAGGTACGTGTCCTGTCCCGGGTCTGGGGCTGTGTCTGCTTTTCTTCCTGAAATGCCTGGACTGAGAACCTGCACACCTTTAGTTCTCTGCTTCTAACTTTTCTGCCTAGGTGTTTGTTATCAACTTCTTTAGTTTTTCCTTTTCTTGTTATCATAGTGAAGCCTGGCTCTTTAGGCCACTTCTTCCTTGTGTCCCAGAATCTTGTCTCCCTTGTCTGTATCCTGGCTTTCTACGGAGCATGATGAATTCTCAGCATGAATTAGCGACTTTCAACTGCTGAATATATTCCCTTTGTGAGAGAGAAGCACGGAGAGGCACTGGTATCCGAGATTCCCATTGGGATGTGGTTCGGTGTTGGGATCTTAGGGAACTAGGGGAAATGCCATGATGAGTTTACATGGGGATGCAATTTCAGCTCTTTAGGAGTTAGAAAATGCCCTTATATATTGAATAAACTCAGTGATCCAGAATTTTTCAGAAAATGCTCAGAAATAAAAAGAAAACTAGGAGATACTGTCCTCTGTAATGCTAAGGCTTACTAGTTAAACACATTGTTAGGTAGTTAGAATAGGGAAAAAGAGTCCAAAATGGCAGTGGCTAAAAGACCTGGAAGGGAAAGCCCGAAAAAAACAGAACAAAGGTAGGTCAGAGGACCGGAGTGAGAATCTCAGGTAAAACAACGCGCCTGCCTAGGCCTAATTTACATTAGACAGACCCAGGGGCAGAGAAACAGATAAAAAGAGGAGCCAAATCCTCTTCCTTCTTGTCTCCATCTCTCTCTCTCCCGCGCGATGGGGTGATCTCCTCGCGTCTTGGGATCGACATGTCCTCACAACTCAAAGATGGGGTTTCCGGGTATTATCTAAATAAATAGAGCTCTAACACTGATTTATTTAAGAGCTATAACACGGCCTGTCCTCTGAGAGCCGTGACCCGCCAAGGGGCGTTAATGTCCATCACTCCAAATTTTCGTTGTGACGAGACAAAGAACCCAGGAACAGACACTCGCGTGACAACATTGTTAGGATACAAAACAGAGGAAGTATATATGAAATGAATTTTGCATAAAACTGATATTTTTTATGTTAGGTTCAAGTTAGAATTTCCTTGTTTTTTCTGACATGCCCAGGTTCTGATAGTGCATCTTCCGTGTGATCCATTTACACCATGACAGATGATCTCCACTGGCTCTGGTGATTTCTCTGAGATTATCAGGCTATAACGTTCATTTTGTTTCCCTCTGTCTTTAAACAAGGCTGTGGAACAATGGAATGAGGAACATGTGAAAACCCTCACACTTAATGGAGAAACTCCACATCTTCTTGGTTTCTCTTTGCTTTGGAAAATGAACACTCACTGTGTTGATGATCGATACTGGGTTTGGGGAGTGAGAGTTTTCATCACTCAAGCCCAAGTGTGATGTTTCCAGTACACTCCTCGCTCATATCACAGACATAGTCTTCTTACTCACATTTTTGCATTTTTTTGTCAAAATATTTGCAAAGATCCTATTGGTGCTAATCTGTTTTCACCTGTGTTGAATTTCTAAGATACAGCTCAACAAAATGATCCAGTTTTTCAAGAAATTAAAGTTTCAGAACCAAGCGCTTTAATTTATCTCATACCATTGTATATGTTTGCCCCCTAGTGTATTTAAAATATACAAAGAATATCTTCCACAAGTAGATGTATATATTTTAACCCATTAAAAATAATGTCGATTTTATTGACATGAATAGGAATGACTGAACTGAACTGAACATGAACTCATTTTATTGACACGAATATCAATTTTATTGACATGAATATGAATGAACTCAGCTGAACTGAACTGAACTGTACATGAATCACTTCAGTTCCGTTGCTCATTCGTGTCTCACTCCTTGTGACCCCGTGAACCGCAGCACTCCAGGTCTCCCTGTCCATCACCAACTCCTGGAGTGTATCCAAACTCATGTCCATTGAATCAATGATGCCATCTAACCATCTCATCCTCTGTCGTCCGCTTCTCCTCCTGCCTTCAATCTTTCCCAGCATCAGGGTCTTTTCAAATGAGTCAGTTTTGCGCATCAGATGGCCAAAATATTGTAGTTTCAGCTTGAACATCAGTCTTTCCAATGAACATCCAGACTGACTTCCTTTAGGATGGACTGGTTGGATCTCCTTGCAGTCCAAGGGACTCTCAAGAGTCTTCTGCAACACCACAGTTCAAAAGCATCAATTCTTTTATGCTCAGCTTTCTTTATAGTCCAACTCTCACATCCATACATGACTACTGGAAAAACCATATCCTTGACTAGACGGACCTTTGTGGACAGAGTAATGTTTCTGCTTTTTAATATGCTGCCTAGGTTGGTCATAACTTTCCTTGCAAGGAGTAAGCGTCTTTTAATTTTGTGGCTGCAGTCACCATCTGCAGGGATTTTGGAGCCCCCAAAAAGAAAGTCAGCCACTGTTTCCACTCTTTCCCCATCTATTTGCCATGAAGTGAGGGGACCGGATGCTGTGATCTTAGTTTTCTGAATGTTAGCTTTTTCTTAATACTCTTAGTAAGTATACAGTCTCATTGTAATATGTCTGTATGCATGAAAATGTTAAAAGTATTTTTTTTTCTTGTTTTGGTATTCTCCCCAGTTATATAAAGTTCTTTAAAAAAAAAAAAAATACACGTATTTATGTTTGGCTGAGTTGTGTCTTGGTCGTAGCGTGCAGAATCTTGGAGCCATGTAGGGGACTTTGTTGCAGCAGCCAAACTTTAGCTGTGGTGTGTGGGATCTAGTTCTCTAACAAGGGACTGAACCCAGCCTCCTGACTTGGGAGCTCAGACTACCAGGGAAGACCCTAGAAAAACTCGCATACACTTTCTTTAGTGTTGACTCTGTGTATTTGTGTTTTACTAGTTAAATTTTAGTTCACATGAACTGAAGCAAATTCAAGATCTGTCATTTAATGAATGTTTGACAAAATATTTGCAAAACGGTGGAACAACAATTGTTGATTTTATATTATTTATGTGATGCATTCAAGAACCTGTAAAAACTTTTAGAAAGACATATAGTATATACTAAATACTTCAAAGGATTATTGCTGCTATCGGTAGTATTCTATCAGACCTCTCAATTTTGTAAAACACTTAAAATTCAAAGTTAAGTATTAATTCTTACCTTAGTGGTCTACTTCTTTGCTATTCAGAACGGTCATTCATGTGTCAGAATTTTCAACATTACTAGTTAAAATAAGCTTGTTAAAAATGCGGCACATTGGCTCCACTACAGTACTCTTAGATCAGAGCATGCTTTTTTAAAATATTTCCTGTTTCCTTGATAGGGGGCTTCCCTGGTGGCTCAGATGGTGAAGAATCTGCCTGCAATGTGGGAGACCCAGGCCCGATCCCTTGGTGGGGAAGATTCCCCTGGAGAAGGAAATGGCAACTCACTCCAGTATTCTTGCCTGAAAAATCGCATGGACAGAGAATCCTGGCATGCTACAGTCCATGGGGTCGGAAAGAATCAGACATGACTGAGTGACTAACATGCTTTCCTTGATAGACAGTTTATCCTGGGTCACAGGAGTACAACTCTCAAAAATAGATGTCAGTGTTGATGTGATTCTTTTATAATTTCTCTTCCAGATCAGAATAGTTTCTATAGTGGTCTGTGGATCATATCTCATTCTCTTTTCCTGGGGTTAGAAATACAGTGGAAAATACAGTAGTATAAAAATTATATTCTTGTGTAACACCAGACATTCTCCTAAATCAAAACCATTTCTCTTGCTGGTTTCATCTTGGGTCACATTAGGAAGTCTTCCCTGGTCAACATGGCTCATGTCCTTTGTATTTCAGGGGCTGCTGACATTCCAGGATGTGACCATAGATTTCACGCAAGAGGAGTGGGAATGCCTGGACCTCGGTCAGCGGGAATTGTACAGGGACGTGATGTTAGAGAACTACGGGAATCTGGCCTGCTTGGGTGAGGATCACTTGCTTCCAGAATCCCTTATGTATCCTCAAAGTTTTGGTTCATTCATTCTAGAATGTCTCCTGTAATTTTGTGCTTTGTCCAGTAGAGGTTAAGATCCCTACTTTCCAGAGGAAAGTAACCTTCTTTCTTGATGTAACCTGCCTCCTTGTTGTTCAGTTGCTAAGTGATGTCCAACTCTTTGCGGTCCCGTGGAATGCAGCAAGCCAGGCTTCCCTAGCCTTCTTTAACTCCCAAAGTTTGCTCAAATTCATATCCACTGAGTCAATACTGCTCTTCAACCATCTCATCTTCTGCCACTCCCTTCTCCTGCCCTCAATCTTTCCCAGCATCAGGGACTTTTCCAATGAATTGGCTCTTCGCATCAGGTTGCCAAAGTATTGGAGCTTCAGCACCAGTCCTTCCAATGAATATTCAGGGTTGATTTCTTTAGGATTGACTGGTGTGATCTCCTTGCTGACCAAGGGACTCTCAGGAGTCTTCTCCAGCACCATAGTTCGAAGGCATCAATTCTTTGGTGCTCACTCTTCTTCTTCTTCTTCTTTTTTTTTTTTTTTTACAAACAAAAATAAGTTTATTTACAAAAAATACAATAATTACAAAGAGTATAAATTGAGATGATTTCTCCTCTTCCTGTGACAAAAAGTAATAGCCTTTACTTTCAGATGAGGGTTTCTGTTATATAATGCACACTCTGTGATCGGCTGCTCTTGTTTATGCTTTTCTAAATAACTGCAGGAAGCCTACTAATGATAGGTACGTGGGTCATTTCCCTCAAATCTTATTTCCAGTACTATGCACAAGTCCAACACAATTGGAACAGAACAAGGTAAGACAGCATTGAACTGAAAAAGCTTTACCCCAACAGTAAAGTGTGATTTTTCTTCAAGTATTAACCTAGTGGTTTAGAACTGAAACCTAATTTTCGGCTTTAAAAAAAAAGTCCACTATGATTTTTAATGGGCAGAACAATTCTACAGCCAACATCACCTGGCTAGCTTTCCACATTGACCTAATAAGAAACAGATTTCTATAGTATTCAATTCTGTTTGCTTTTCATCTTATGGTTTCTAATCAGAGTCACTGGTGCTGCTTGAGGAGTCCGTTGACATAACCTCTACATCGTCCTCGTTTTCTTTGTTGTGCCCTGGAGGTTCCAACAGAAAGTCATGACTGTGGTTTGGTGGCAACCTATTTATCGCCATATCATTTGACTGCCAGGGATACTGTGGAGCAAGGACATCTGGCAGTCTGCCCGCTGCAAGTGCGTCCCCTGGGAGATGACCATTTACTCCATTAGTGGAAGGATTGTTCATCTGACCCAGTAATCCACTTCTCATCTCCAAATCTGTTGGGTATGGTCTCCGTGGGTCCCCTGGGACCCAGGTCAGTGGGGCACACACAGCATTACTTGCACTAATCCTATGTGCATACTTAATCATTTCTTCAGAGGAAATAGCACCTTTTCTTGCTTTTTCTATTGACTTGAGTTTTTCTATTGCTTGGTAAACAGCTGTTGCCAGTATCTGTTCTGCTTCCTTTAGCTGTTATTGTAGTTGCTGAATATCACTGTCTCTCTTTTCTACTTCTTTTTCTAAAACTTGCATTTCATGATGGGCTTTTCCCTGATTAAGTGCCAATTTCATTAGTTCCTGAAATTCCCCATCTCTGTGAATTAACAACTCCAGGACCTGGTTCTCCTCTCCAGACTGTAGCAACTTTTGGTTTCTTGAAATTGCCAGCATTTCTACAAGTTCTCTCGACCAGACCTTCAGATCTTCCAGCGCTGACAGCAGCCGCTCTCGCGTGCTGTTACCGCCGGCAGCTCCTAAGCCGCCGCCCGGCCGCTCCTCCGTCTCGCCACTCGCTGCCGCCGCCATGCTGCCCACAGACCAGCGTGCACGCAGCTCTGGTGCTCAGCCTTCTTTATGTTCCAAATATCACATCCATACATGACTATTGAAAAATCCATAGCTTTGACTATACAGACCTTTGTTGGCAAAGTGATGTCTGTGCTTTTTACTATGCTGTCTTTGTCATAGCTTTTCTTCCAAAGGGCAAGCATCTTTTATCTTTTTATTTTTTGGCAAGCATCTTTTAATGTCATGGCTGCAGTCACCATCTGCAGTAATTTTGGAGCCCACCCCCCTTCCCAAAACTAAATCTGTCACTGTTTCCACTTTTCACCTATCTATTTGCCGTGAAGTGATGAGACTGGATGCCATGATCTTAGTTTTCTGAATGTTGAGTTTTAAGCCAGCTTTTTCACTCTCCTCTTTCACCCCCATCAAGAGCCTTTTTAGTTCCTCTTCAAGTTCTGCCATTAGAGTGATATCATCTGTATATCTGAGGTTGTTGATATCTCTCCTGGTAATCTTGATTCCAGGTTGTGATTTATCCAGCCCAGCATTTCACATGATGTACTCTGCATAGAAATTAAATAAGCAGGGTGGCCATGTACAGCCTTGATGTGCTCCTTTCCCAATCTGCAACCAGTCAACTGTTCCATGTACAATTCTAACTGTTGCTTCTTGACCTGCATATACTTCATTCTAGGTTCATGATAATTCTGTAAGTTCTGTGGTATCAAATAGTGCCACTCTCCTCTTAAAACCGGAATTCCACTACCTGCTTTTGCCTTAGTAGTACTTGAGCATAATATCAGAATCTGATTCTGATGCATTTGTCTTTCAAAGATGCTTCCAATACATTATTTGGTGAAATCATTTTTTTAATGCTATTTTAACTTTCTACCTTGACTTCTCTCTCACCTGAATACATATTGGATTGGAAATTGATGAATATCTCAGAAAACACATATTCCTTTTTCTGATGAACAGGTCTTGTGGTCTCTAAGCCAGACCTGGTCACATTTCTGGAGCAAATGAAGGATCCCTGGGATGTAAGGAGAATGGAGACAGCCGTATACCCAGGTATGTGTCTATGGATGAAGCAGATAAGTCAGGTGAGAGGGCCAAGCATTGGGGAAGAAGTCATACTTTGTCGTGTGGTTTGAGAAGATCTGCTTCAGTGGAGATGATTTTGGATTAGGCTAGGTTTATTTCTGTCACCGTCATAGAGCGTCATCTCCTGACCCATTCCTGATTCTTTTCATCATTTGTATATTTTTCTCCAGTGATTAATTTTCACATTCACAGTTAGAACCAAAATATTTGTCTTGGCCTGGAACAACCTGCATGACCTGATAATTCGTCCATTTTGGGGAGGTTTTAGAAAATCTGTGCATATTTCTGAGTAACTATATTAACCCCTTTTAAAAGTGCTGATTCTGTCCCTAGTCAGAAGTGTGTGGGTGGAGCTGTGAAAAAATTGCCAAACTTGTAGGAATACTGGGGACAGATGTTTTTTGTTTTCTACCATATAATTTCCAGTACACTGGAAACTACACATATGACCTTAGAAATTTCATAATCAAATTCTTTCTTCACTGCATTGTGACAGCCACGCTTTCCGGGAAACAAACTCACTCAGAAGGACAATGCAGATAGTGGAGTGCAGTTTATTACACCAGCGGGCCCAAGGCAGAGTCTCCTCTTAGCCAAGGGCCCCGACCAGCATTTGTGAAAATCTTTTATACCCCATGTGTTCATGTCCAAACCCACCACCCCAATCCCTTGATGCTTACAAAGAAAGGGTTAATACAATCACAATAACCCCATCATTCACGTGTTATGTGTTCAAACAGTTAATCATCAATATGCCCACGGTTGCATTCCAACCAGTTAATAACCGATAAGCCTGGGCTTACATTCTGATAGATAGTGTCCAGAGGCAGGGGTTATTATTGTCTGTTTTCTCTTAGGTGATGAGTAACCTGGATATGATCTTCAAGGTTCCCCTGTCCAGAGGGGGTTTTATCCTTCCATTGTCATTCCCACAGGCACTAAGCAGAGACTTCAGGGTCCACTGGAGAGGTGGCCGAGCACGATCAGCACAGAGAGGCCTGAGATGGAGCCCAGGCCCTATGAATTCCTTCTTCATTCCCCCCTCTTGATGCTCTTAACTCATATTATGAGCATCATTCATAGGGACATATTGCAGCCTGGCTCTCCAACTGCCAATTAGGGAGAATGACATCAACCTTTGGGTTATAAAGTTCATAATACATTGCAAAATTCAGGGTCCACAAAGCAGAAGTATCAAGGCAACTTTAACAGTGGTAAATATAGTTTTCCACCAATCGCTCTTCACCCAAGATAGGACCGAAGTCCAGAAAGGAATGCTGTCATTTGACATTGCTTTTACCTGGTTTTTCATGTCATCTAAAGTAGTTGATACATTGTCAGATAAGTCAGGAATGTATACACAACATTCAACCTTAATTATAGCACAGGTCTCTCCTTGAGCAGCTGTGAGTATGTCCAAAGCCATTTTATTATGAATTACTGCTTTTCTCATTTAGACTTGCTCTTCATTTAAGGCTTGAATGGCTTCTGTTCTATCTAGGAGGGCCTGTTTGTGAAATTAGTCAAGGCCTCTACTTTAATCATAATATATTTGTTGTCCCTACAGAGGGTACGAAAAAGGCAGCAATATACTTATACCACTGAAACACAGATCGTGTCCACCTAGCATGTAAATAAGGTAGATTTACTGGGGCTTGTTGTGGGTTAGGCTTTTGCTACACTGGCATTTTTATCAAATGTAACCCCATGACCCGAGTCTATTGACTGTAGGTCTCACAGCAAGAGAGCAAGGAGAGGTAATGATTGACAAGAGAGAGGAAAGTCTTTTTGTCATCCCAGAAAAGAGCAGAGTGGTTTAAAATCTGCCTGGCGGCACGGTGACACCCACCAAGGAAGTCCATCCTTCACAGAGAGAGGCATAGTCCTACATACCCAGAAGTTGTAGGTGTTCTGGAAGTCCGTGTAGGAATGTGCCCATGAGGTGTAAACGTTGTCCTGAGTTGAGAGAGAAGTTAAATTCAAAATCACGTTGATGAGGCCAAGCAGCAGGAGTTGATTGTGCGGCTTCATCCTGAAGGGGCTCGTCCAGAATCTCCTTTTCCTTCTTCTTAAGGATGGTCTTAGTCTCTCGAGGGTCAGTGGGGTCCCTCTATGCTGTCCACTCAGCATTTTCTGGGTATGCGTGGTATGCTCTCTTCACCCTCGTATGATGGATCAAGGGACAATACCTGCAACTTTAACTGCAGTAGGGGTAGTTAGAATAACATAAGGGCCCTTTCACCAAGGGGCTAGCAAATCATGTTTCCAATCTTTGACCCATACTTGGTCACCAAGTGTAAACTCATGAATCTGTTCCCCAAGGGGGAACGGCACCCTTTCTTGTACAAACTTAGTTACTCAATTTATTACCTTACCGAGTTCCATCTGCTGTGAAATCCTATCCCGCCTTACCTGAGGCAAATTTGTTGACACCTGTTTTATTATGGGAGGAGGCCTCCCATACACAATTTCGTGTGGAGAATAGCCTTGGGACTGTGGGGTCATCCTGAGTCTGAGCAGAGCCGTCGGAAGCAAGTACACTCAGGAGCAGTCAGTCTCTCTGATCCACTTGGAGAGTCTTTAAGTGTCCGGTTGGCTCATTCCACCATCTCAGAACTCTGGGCCTATATGCAGTGTGCAGTTTCCATTTGATGTTTAAAGTTTTGCTTACTTGTTGTACTAAATCAGCTACAAGAGCCAGGCCATTGCCTGATCCAATGCTGGTAGGAAATCCAAATCTGGGAACTATTTCCCTAAGCAGGCACCAGGCTACTTCCGATGTTCTTTCAGTCTAGGTAGGAAAAGCTTTTACCCATCTCGGGAACGTACATACCATGACCAGGAGATAATGGTAGTGTCGGTGAGGTTTCATTTCAGTGAAGTCCACTCCCAGGTGTTCAAGGGGCAGTGTGCCTTTCAGCTGAATACCCGGAGGATTTTGTCTGAATCCCGGAGAGGCAGCATTCACCTGTGAGCAGGCAGCATGGCCTAGGTGGATCGCCTGGTGTGTCTGGCTTACCAGACTGTGTGCCAGCTCCTCCAGTACCAATAATTTGCCACTTGGCAATTCCCACCATCACTTTTCAGTCTTGATGGCCCTTTCCACTTTGGCTAACCTGACAGCCATTGTCCTTGTTCTTTCAGGTTAGTGCCATCAGTATATAGGACCCAATTAGGGTCTGGAACCTTGAGCCCTTCTTTAAAACAAACCCCAGATACCTCACCTACTCTTTGTAGATCTGTGCCTTCTTCTTTGACACCGGGTAACCTGCTTCCATCAACAGCTGGAGCAGTGCATTTGTCCCTTCCCAACATTTTTCCTTGGTCTCAGCAGCCAGCAGCAGGTCATCCCCATATTGTAAGAGCCGACATCCATACTCTTCCGGATGGAATGAGTCCAGGTCAGAAGCCAAGGCTTCCCGAAAGATGGCTGGGAAGTTTTTAACCCCTTGTGGGGGAGTCCAGATGAGCTGTTGTTTGGTGCTCCCGACTGGATCTTCCCATTCAAAGGCAAAGATGGGCTGTGACGCGGGGGCGAGGCGTATGCAGAAGAAGGCATCCTTGAGATCTAGGCAAGTGTAAACTTTAGTCCTCGGTGGGAGGAGGCTAAGTAAGGTATAGGGGTTTGGAACAGTGGGGTGTAAAGTCACAGTAGCCTGGTTGACTAGCCTGAGATCTTGTACAGGCCTATAGTCCTGTCCTCCTTCCCTGTTGACTGGCAGGATTGGCGTATTCCAAGCCGACTGGCACTCTAGTAGAATGCCTGCTTGTTTCAATCTATTGATGTGGGGCAATATGCCGGTTCAGGCCTCCATCCATACTGGGTACTGGCACTGTCTAACCGGGATGGTGCCTGGTTTGAGTTCCATTATCACTGGGGCGTGATGTTTAGCCAGCCTAGGGGGCGGGGGGGGGGGGGTTGTCTTCCACGCAGACCTCAGGGAATAATTGAGTTAGCTCCCTCATGCTCTTCTGGCCCACCCGGTTCTGCCTTCAGACGCTCATGGAACCTCCACTCATCTTGGGTTGGTATTGAGAGAGAGGGCAAATAAGTCATAGAGTCCGTCCAGAAGGTGGGCCTCTCCTCAGGGGAGAAAGTCACTTGTGCTCCTAGTTTGGAGAGCAAGTCTCTTCCCAACAGGGGTACTAGGCACTCAGGAATGTAGAAGAATTCAGGAATCACTTGGTGCCCACTCCCCCCCCCCCCCCCAATCTGACATTTTCTGGGCTGGCAAAACGGTTTACTCATCTCTTCTCCCGATACCCCAGTTACAGCCGTAGTCTTTTTGGACAGAGGTGCCACAGGTTTTGTTACTACCGACAGTTCTGCTCCTGTATCCACCCTGAAGTCAATATTTTGGTCCCCCACTCTTAAGGTCACCATGGGCTCTCAGGGACCTGATATCTCTGAGCCCTGGCAGCCCTAGTTAATTTCCAAGTCAGCAAGCCCCACAACTGTGGGACCTTCCTCTCCTTCCTTGCCTTAGGGCATTCATTCTTCCAGTGGCCAAAAGCTCGGCACTGGGCACACTGGTTTGGCTGTAATGGGCCCAGGGCATCCCTTGGGACTGGCTGAAGGACTGTCCTGTCCCTGGGGCAGATGAGGTTTTCTGGAGGGCCCGAGACAGACTTTGCCAGAGCAGCAGCTTGCACTGTAAGTCTCTTGTCTGTTCTCTTTCGTTCCCTCCAGCTCTCTGGCAGAGCGCGGTCTCTGCTTAATTCCAACGTCTCCCTCCCTCTCTTGTCAGTACTCCCCGGGAGAGGCGGGTATAGCTTGGGCGGTTCAGGTAGAGCCGGAACCTGGAAGTGTTGGCCAGAGGCTTCTGTCACCGGGATCAGAGCCTGCCCAAACAGCGGCTCTACGAACTCCGGGAAAGCTGGCAGAGGAGCAGCGGCTGTTGCAGAAACTTCACCTGGCCCTGGATCGGGCATTAAGGCGGCCTCAGGTTCTGGTGGAGCACTGGGAGGCAGGCGTTTCATTATCCAGCATGGGGGAGGGGTCAGGTCATCCCTGTCTAAATCGTGTAGAATTTCCTTTTTTATCATCAGTCAAATTTTGTGCCCTTCATATTTTTCCCTTTCCCTTCTGGATACAGAACCTTGTCCGAGTAGGAGGGTCTCAAGCTAACCCTAGCCATGAGTCAATAGATGGATATTGATCCAGGTGTCCTGGTTCTCCTGTGACTACTGTGTAGATTGCTTTCACTATTTTTAAGTTCACGGTATTATTCTCTGGTGGCCATCCTGCTCCCATAGGGGGCCATTCGACCTCACAGAGTATGTGGAGGCAGTTAGGCTTCATCTTCACCCCATACTCTCCTCCCAATCCCTTCTTTAAAATTGTCACTCCAATGCAGTTGCCTTAGATTCACTTCCCCCCATCTTGCTTACCTTCTCAGACCTTCTTGGACTTTTCCTTTTCATTCTGTCTCCGAAGTTCTCAGTACCCTATGTACCTCTCACATTTCCACTCAGTGACACTTAAATTGCCATTCTGCCTCCTTTCTAATTGGGGTGAGAAGAGCCTTACCTGCCAGACCCCAGAGGGAGAAGGGGGATCGGCGTGTCTTCCCCTGCCGGTCAGCATAGCTGAACCAGAACATCACATGGTCCAAGACTGTTTCTCCCTTAAAGTCCATTCTGCCTTGGTGGGCTTGATCAGGTGCGAATGAAAACACAGATGGGTTGAATATCCCATGATCCAGGGCATCTCCAGAAAAGCCAATTCATACTCACTTCTGTATCCCCCTCCTTCTAGCCTAACAATTCCGAGGGGGTCAAGAATTCCACAGCAGACAGGACACCTCCTGGGGGAGGGCAGAATACGAGCATACAAGGACCAGTTTCCTATCCTAAAAATCCCCTGGCGATCACTTGGTAATAATTTTCCCCGAGACGGCGTGGACACACCTCCTAAATGACCATTACAAATTTCCTTCCTAACCCTAGCACGCTCGTCAACCTGTGTACCAAGCAATCGCCGCCTGCCTATTCCAGGCTGCTGTGGGTTCCCGCTCTTTCTAGTCCCTCCCAGGGGTTGTCAGGCCCCCTCTTCCACCCTGCTGGGTGGGCTCCTCCTCACCTGAGCGCCCAGTTGCCCTGCTGCTGTCCACTACCTGATGACGTGAAAGGTCCGGGTGTTGAAAAGCAGAATCCTTCCAGAGGGGCGAGGCGCCTTCCCACCTCTAGGAGATTCAAGCTACAAAGCCTCGGTGTGGCATCAAATGAGACCTGTCTCCTCAAAGTGAGGAGCTTCCCGCCCAATGCACCAAATGTTATAGCCACGCTTTCAGGGAAACAAACTCACTCACAAGGACAATGCAGATAGTGGAGTGCAGTTTATTACACCGGCGGGCCCAAGGCAGAGTCTCCTCTTAGCCAAGGGCGCCGACCAGCATTTGTGAAAATCTTTTATACCGCATGTGTATGTGTCCAAACCCACCACCCCAATCCCTTGATGCTTACAAAGGAAGGGTAAATACAATCACAATAATCCCATCATTCACGTGTTTTGTGTTCAAACAGTTAATCATCAATAAGCCCACGGTTACATTCCAACCAGTTAATAACCGATAAGCCTGTGCTTACATTCTGATAATAGTTTCCAGAGGCAGGGGTGATTATTGTCTGTTTTCTCTTAGGTGATGGGTAACCTGGATATGATCGTCAAGGTTTCCCTGTCCGGAGGGGGTCTTATCCTTCCATTGTCATTCCCACTGGCACTAAGCAGAGAGTTCAGAGTCCACTGGAGAGGTGGCCGAGCACGATCAGCACAGACAGGCCTGAGATGGAGTCCAGGCCCTATGAATTCCTTCTTCACATAAGACACCTCACTAAAATGAGAAAATGCAAATATGAATTTTATGTGAAAGTTTCTCTTTTCTTTATATGAACTAACATTAAATATGTTAAGTATATATGTCCCAATTCATTAATGCTAGAATGCTTTAATATGTTTATTTAACTCACAGAGTTTTTAAAGAAATTATTGACGTGGGAGTTTATAACATGTCCCACAGTGCTTTTTTCTGATTGTTCATCACTATTAAACTTATAGATTATATAGAGAAATCTTTAAGAAGAAATTTTTCTGTTCCAATAATGCTATTTTACAATGTTATATTAGTTTTGCTATACAGAAAGAATAAGTGATACATATACACATTTCCCTTCTTGATTAGATTTCCTTCCCATCTAGTTCACCACAGAGCATTGAGTAGAGTTCCCTGTGTTCTCACCATATTTTTCAAGTCTCACTTCTCATTTGATTTGTTAAGAACTCTTACCTTATTAAATCTATCTTTTTGTTATGAAACATCCCAGGACTTTATCGTTCATGCCATCTTTTTCTGATTAGTTCTAGCTCAATATCATTTACTATTTTAGACTCCATTAGAACATGCTCAGATAACAACATGAGTGGTAAGTGGGTTAAATAATAAGTAGGCATTAGCATTTGTGAAAACGTTTTGTTTGTTAATTTGATTACTTCAAGCAAAAATTAATCATTACACTCCTCAACTTCTCCTCGCTTCGTTGTTCCTGTAGGTTTCTATCTTGACTTCTCCTCTGCACCATGCTCCTCTGTCACCTCATCTTGTCCAATGTTCTGTGTTTGTGGTCTCTGTTCTGCAGGCTGCAGATCCTAGTTCCTCTTGCTCTGGTGTCTGCTCCCTGGTGGGTGAGGTGGTCCAGAGACTTGTGCCCTTATCCCCTTGAGAGGGGGTTGATTGTTACTATTGTGACCAGAGCCTGCCTGGATCTTGAAGTCCGCTTCACCTTTCCTCTGTGGCCGTCACTGTCTGTGGCGGGCTCTGTTTCCTGATTGGTGGAGCAGAGGCCCCAGATCTGAAATGAGCTCTGCTCTGATCTGTGGTGCTTCTGATCTGGTGGGACTGGAGCACACCCGCTGAGAGGGAAGCCACTGAGTGTTGCTCCTCTGGGGATGTTCTCCTCGGAGAGTGCTCTGCGTGTCATCTTTCATGTGCTGTGCGACCTCTCGTGTGACCCTGTGTTGGCATTGATCTTGGCCTCACCTGAACCATGGGTATGTTGGCACTTCACCCTGGTGTCTCTCAGATGTTGTTTTCACCAGGTCACCAGCAGAGATCCACTGTAATCATATCCCAGGTGTACATTCATTGTGGAGCTGAACCTGCTATGGTGCTATGGGGGCAAAGTAGACTGTGACCTGGCCCAAATGCCTCATGTGTGGGCCTACAACGTCTACAGTTACTAAAGCCAGACTGGTCTTGACTGCCAGAGCTTCATTTCCATCCAGATGTTCTGTTGGGGCTGAGTTTACCAAGCCAATTGTGGGGTGTATTACCATGGTTTGTACAGATGCAAGAAGAGATCTCAGCTTTTCTTGCCTAATGGCAGGGCCTTGGCGCTCAGCTGTGGTTTCAGCATCACCTATACATTGGGACCACCCACAGGCGTGTGTTCTGAATGTGCCCCTGGAGCCCATGAGTCTACCCTGGTGGGGAGGTGGCTGGGGAGGAGGAAGCAGCTGTGGGGGTCGTGAGATCACCCACCTAGCTGGGACCCATGCCTAGCGCCTGGAGAGTCCGGAACAGGCAGAGGGGCAGAGAGGCTGCAAAGAGGTTCTTTCCTTCGGGCATCACTCAACAGCGCCGCTCTGCTTCTCTGGCGGTTCAGGCTTCCTCCACAAGCATCCCATTTGCAGAGCTCCTCCCTCCCTCCCATCCCCTCAGGATGTCTACTCACGGCAAACACATTCCTCTACCTGGGTCTGCTCTCAGAACGCCACGTTAAAGCACCCAGCCCTTGTCTGCAGTGGAGGACACCCTCTCAGGCTGGGTGGCCACGGCAGGGATCAGTACCCTGCTTACAGGTCTCACTCTGTCCTGCACGCTGGTTGCCGTGTTCTCTTCCCACAGAGAATGAGGCTCCCCTTGTGTCCCAACTGAGCTCCCACCAATGAGGGGCTTCCTTGGATGTGGAGACCTCTCCTCTTCAGATCCCCCCAGGGTTGTGCGGGTCCCATCCGGCTTCTTTTCCTCTTCCCTTTCCTCCATCTCTCCCTTGTCCTACCTGGCTCAGCAGGAATCTTTCTTGTCCTTTCAGGTGTCCAAGTTCCTCTGCCCGTGTTCCTCAGGGCTCTGTGAGAATTTTTCCACTTCAAGATGTATTCTTGATGCTTTGGTGGAGAGAGATGAACTCCACGTTTTCCGAATCCTCTGCCATCTTGACTCCTTCTATCTCGGTTTTAGGCTTAATCTAGCCAAGTGTATGCTAATTTTATGCAATTATGTAAATTGTAAACTATATTCCACAACAATAGTAAGTAAAATAACTTATTATTTGATATCTTTCAGCTGTGTCTTCTCACGACACCCAGGGTTTGAGGTCCCAAAAGCCAGGCTTAGAAGATTTACTCCCAACAGCAAAGCTAGGAATATATGAAAGATTTCACCTTGGAAATTTACATTTAACCAAAGACTGGGAATATATGAGGGCATGTAAAGAGCCCAGAGCATGTTATGATGGACACAACCAAGTTGGTTCAGTTTCCCATAAAGTAAACATTACTGCCAAAAGAAATCAAGGATGTGAATCAAATAAGGAAAAACCAATTTCAGATGACCAGTTTCAGCCACCAACATCTGCAGATAAGTGGATATTTGTCAGCAAAGATCCACATCATCTCTTGAAACATACATGTTCTCTGAAGGGAAATGTAGAAAATCTGGAAAGTCATCTAGTCTCTACTGCAAATACTCATTCAAACCTATACTCTGAGCATAGCTGTCTATTAAATATACATTCAAACATGTCTGGAAACCAGAAAGTTAAACATGAGGGGGGAAATTCCCAATACAATCAATTTGAGGGATCCTTTAACAAGGGTTTCTTGTTCTTCAACCAACAACTCTTTTCTCCTTGTTCCACAATCTGGAATGTTGATAATAATGGGAGAGACCTTATTCAACCATCATTGTTCAATACATATGGACGTATAATTAGTGTTGAACAACTTTACAAGTGTAACAAAGTGAGTAATGCCTTAAGCAGGAGCTCTACCCCCAATAATTACAAGAGTATACATGATGGAATGAGAAGCTCTTCATGCAATGAAACTGGCCATAATGTTGACCAAGACTCATATCTCCTGAAACAACAGGGACATCAATTTTCAGACAACAATTCTAAACATCATAAGTGTAGGAATATGTTTTGTCAAAGCTCAAATCTTACTATTAATACTTATAAGAGTATGGATATTGGAGAGGAGACTTATAATTGTTATGATTATGGTAAAGTTGCTAACCAGTCTTCAAAACTTATTCAACAGCAGATAATTCAGAGTAAGCGGAAACATCACAAGTGCAATACATGTGGAAAAGTCTTTAGTAACTCACCAAATCGAAGTAGAGATAGGAAAGTTCATACAGGAAGGAAACAATTCAAATGTACAGCATGTGGCCAAACCTTTAATCAGAGTTCATATTTAACTGAACATCTGGGAATCCATGCTGGGGAGAAACCATACAAATGTACAGAATGTGACAAAGTCTTTATCTGCTGTTCATGTGTTACACAACATCAGCAAATTCATACTGGGGAGAGACCTTATAAATGTACAGCATGTGGCAAGGCTTTTAAGGAGATTTCAACTTTAACTCAACATCAGCGATTCCATACTGGGGAGAGACCTTATAAATGTACAGCATGTGGCAAGGCTTTTAAGCAAAGTTCAGCTTTAACTGAACATCAGCGAATCCATACTGGGGAGAGACCTTATAAATGTGCATCATGTGGTAAGGCTTTTAAGCAAAGTTCAGCTTTAACTAAACATCAGCGAATCCATACTGGGGAGAGACCTTATAAATGTACAGCATGTGGCAAGGCTTTTAAGCGGAGTTCAACTTTAACTCAACATCAGAGAATCCATACTGGGGAGAGACTATATAAATGTACAGCATGTGGCAAGGCTTTTAAGCGGAGTTCAACTTTAACTCAACATCAGCGAATCCATACTGGGGAGAGACCTTATAAATGTACAGCATGTGGCAAGGCTTTTAAGCGGAGTTCAGCTTTAACTGAACATCACCGAATCCATACTGGGGAGAGACCTTATAAATGTACAGAATGTGGCAAAGCCTTTCTCCTTTATTCACTTCTTACTCGACATCAACGAATCCATACTGGGGAGAGACCTTATAAATGTACAGCATGTGGCAAAGCCTTTCTCCTTTATTCACTTCTTACTCGACATCAACGAATCCATACTGGGGAGAGACCTTATAAATGTACAGCATGTGGCAAAGCTTTTAACCGTTATTATTTTCTTACTCGACATCAGCGAATACATACTGGGGAGAGACCTTATGAATGTACAGCATGCGGCAAGGCTTTTAAGCAGAGTTCAGATTTAACTCAACATCAGCGAATCCATACGGGAGAAAGACCTTATAAATGTACAGAATGTGGCAAAGCCTTTATCCGTTATTATTTTCTTACTCGACATCTGAGAATCCATACTGGGGAGAGACCTTATAAATGTACAGCATGTGGCAAGGCTTTTAAGGAGATTTCAACTTTAACTCAACATCAGCGAATCCATACTGGGGAGAGGCCTTATAAATGTACAGCATGTGGCAAGGCTTTTAAGCAAAGTTCAACTTTAACTAAACATCAGCGAATCCATACTAGGGAGAGACCTTCTAAATGTACAGACTGTGGCAAAGCCTTTATCAATTATTCACTTCTTACTCAACATCAACGAATCCATACTGGGGAGAGACCTTATAAATGTACAGCATGTGGCAAAGCCTTTTCCCAGAGTTCAGGTCTTTCTCGACATCAGAGAGTTCATGCTGCAGAGAAATTTTAGAAATGTAAGGATTGTGGCACAGGATTTCCTCACAGCCATCACATCACTCACAATCAGAGAATTCATACTGCAGAGAAACCCTAGAAATGAATCAGTGACAAAAACATTGGTCCTAAATGTACAATGTTGAAAAAACGAGTGTTTTCTTTGGAAAGATACATGAATGAAATAAAAAAAAGTAGAGAACCGCTTAATCAAACATCAAAAGTAACTCAATACCAGAGAATTCATCCTAGAAAGCATGTCATTAGTACCACTTTTGTTGAATTACTCTAAGCAGAAACACTGTAGCAAGTATTCCATAAGTAAAACACATACAAAATTGATATGTTAGTATGGATCGCAAGATGAAGGGGTGGATATTTGCAGAGGTATAATTATTATTAATGTATCCTTGCTTATGTTGACGTTATTTGAGATTATTAAGGAACCAAAACGAATGTAATTCAACTCTCAAATTACTACATGCTGTGATTTGTTTCTACTGTATATATAAACTTATGTTTTTGATGGTTGTTGCCTAATGGTAAGAGAAGCCCTTCTGTATTAAGTGGGAATCATTTACATTTATTCTCCAATTTATAAGATTTAGAACAGAGTCGTGTTATATACACACTGAACCTCTGAATGGAGGTATTTGTCACTGATGTCAAACACCTCTGTGGTCACCATGATGTAAGTGTTCAGGGAATAATTCAAAGTAAGACAGAAGTTTGCTCTAAGTTTTCAATAATTATGTCACTTGCTCTCTAAGCATAAAAGAAGGATAGTTCATGAATATCTAAGGTATTTTGATAACAGCAACGTAGAGAAATCATGCATATTATCTGGCAGGCTTGAAGTAAGGACACCTTCTCTTCTATCTGATGTAAGTATAGAAAACTCTTTCTGGAAAAGTCATATTAATATAATTAATATCCATCCATGTTTGGTAAATTAGCCTCCATTTTATAAACCATATAATCACATTCTCAGATCATTTCATCAGAGAAACAGGAAAGTTTTTAGAAGCTTGTAATGTGTATTTTAATCAAGGATCAAACAACAATTGTAAAAGGTTTTATTCTATCTGTGTAAAATTAATCTACTTTAATTAATAAAAGCGAATGGTTTTTCAGTGTTACAATTGATGTGGAATGAATGAAGGGTTAACGCACCTCCAGCATTAGCCTCTCCCACCTATTTAAGGTTGCAGGAAAGGTAACTTAATGATAAACTATTTGAAGCACAGGGCGATGGCATCTGTAGAAATTAGTTCCTTACTGCCATTAAACCTCTCATAACTTCATATATTTCCCACCATTTCTACATTGTATCTCCTCTCCGATTTTTATCTACATGGACATCGTGGTGGTTCTAATAAGAAGGATCATACAGAGTACTGTTGAGAGCTCCCCTGAACTGCTCCATGCTGTTGCTGCCTCAGCTTCTGCCTGGGGAGCAGGCAGCCTGCAGGTCCTTGAACTCACACCAGCCAGTCCTGTGAGC
The DNA here is from genome assembly GCF_910594005.1 of Cervus elaphus. Taxonomy (NCBI): domain Eukaryota; kingdom Metazoa; phylum Chordata; class Mammalia; order Artiodactyla; family Cervidae; genus Cervus; species Cervus elaphus. Next base: position 58,260,512 of record NC_057818.1, on the reverse strand, counting down.
ACCTGCACTAGATGACCCCTTCCTTGGGACCAGCAGTCTTGCTGAACCCCAGGGTCTACTGTACAGGCCCCCCTTCAGTGACACCCTCAGAGCTCACCGAAATCATGCTCGTCTTTGTTTGAAAGGACCCCTCCACACTCAGAGTGTGGGGTCCAGAGCAGTTCACCCAGGGTCAGGTCTGAACCCCAAGTACTGGAATTTTCTCTGCCTGGTTCTAGCCTTGACCTTCCTCAGGGGACCTCAAGGCTTGCTGTGAGTTCTCTGAGGACCTAGAGTCATAAACTCACCTGCTGCAATTGTCCTTTGTTCTTCTTTTAGCTAAAACTTTTCAGGGGCTCATTTAAGCAAATGTAAGTCTAACAAAGTCACAAAAAGAATAATCAACAGCCATGATGGGAAAATTCTGAACCAAGATTTCTAAAATCTTACCCTGTATCATTCTTAGCACATGTGTCTTGTAAGGCTTAAAGGACCTGTTTTCTCATGGCTTTCTCATACTTTGAATGCAATATATAAATATCTGAAGATATATACATAATATGATTTATATAACACACATTGATTACAGGATATAAATATCTGAAGGTATACATGTTAGCAGTGAGAAAATCAAGAAGGAATATGTGAGTGTATGTGTATTCTTACACATTTAACTTAGAGAATTTAGAAATGCCAGATCAAAACTGGTCATTTCAGAATTGCAGATGATTTACTACAAACTATAAAACTTGTCAATTTGTCAATTAATCTGTTTTGTCTATTTTTCATGGAATTCATTTCCTTAAATGCCAGGAGGTTATGTTTTTTAAGGAACTTCAACACCGTCCTCCCTCATGACTGCACCAGTTTACATTCCCTTACAAACCCCTTCAGCGTTTATATTATTAGTGGGCTTTTTGCTCATTGTTATTCTGACTGGCATGTGGTGATACATCCCTGTACCTTTGTTCTGCATTTCTTATTGTTTAGCGGTGGTGAGCATCTTTCTTTTGCCTCCTGCCCATCGAAAAGAATAAGCTGCCCCGCCCAGCCTCAGCAGCTGTGGGGCACAGGCTTAGTCTCCCCACAGCATGTGGAGTATTCCTGGACCAGGGATGAGGCCCTTGTCCCCTGCAGTGTCAGATGGATTCTCCACCCCTGGGTGACCAGTCTGTTTAGCTTTTTTCCCTTTGGGACAAGTATATATATAATTTATTTATTTATTGGAATATAATTGCTTTACAATATTGTGCTATTTTTGCTGTATGAAGTCATCAGTCAGCTGTAAGTATACATAAGTGTTCTCCCTCTTGGCCCTCCCTCCCGTGGTCGCCGTTTCACCCCTCTCCTCAGCACAGAGCATCAATCTAAACTAGCTGTGGTAAACAGCAGCTTCCCACCAGCTACCTATTTTAACCACCAGTTCAGTTCACTTGCTCAGTCGTGTCTGACTCTTTGAGACCCCATGGAGTGCTGCACGCCAGGTCTCCCTGTCCATCAACAAATCCTGGACCTTGCTCAAACTCATGTCCATTGAGTCAGTGATGCCATCCAACCACCTCATCCTCTGTCGTCCCCTTTTCCTCCCCCTTTCAATCTTTCCCAGTGTCAGGGTCTCTTCAAATGAGTCAGTTCTTCACATCAGATGGCCAAAATATAGAAGTTTCAGCTTCAACATCACTCCTTCCAATGAATATCAGGACTGATTTCTTTAGGATGGACTGGTTGGATCTCCTTTTAGTCCATGGGACTCCCAAGAGTCTTCTCCAAAGTTTTATCCACGGTGGTGTATATATGTCAATGGTCCTTTCAATTGGTCCCCCTCTTCTCCTGCTGTGTCCATGTCTGATCTCTATATTTGTGCAAATATTGTCTTAACAGATATGTATGGCATTTAAAATATGGTATTGATGAGCTTATTTACTGAGCAGGAATATAGGCGCAGAGGTAGTTCTTAAGCTTTTGCATTTTAAGCTTTCAAGGCATAAAATACATTGACAATCATTCCATGCATTTGATGGTTGTAGCCATGTGTTCTGGGAAACAAACTGACTCAGAAGGACAATGCAGATAGTGGAGTGCAGTTTATTACACCGGCGGGGCCAAGGCAGAGTCTCCTCTGAGCCAAGGACCCTGAACAGTTTTTGTGAAAACTGTATATACCCTGGTGAACTTGCTCAAACCCACCTCCCCAAATTCCTTGAAACTAGTCTGGACAAGGTAAAAGAGAGATACGATCCAAGTTAACCCATGATTCATGTGTCACAAGACTAAATGAACAGTGGATATTTATCAACAGGCCTGTGGTCATAGCCCGATAAACAGAATGGAATTCACTACTTTGTTCTGTTACAGAGATAATTAACATATTCTTTTAGGCAACAGAGTCCAAGTACAAGTCCTGAGGCTCTTTTATGAGTGGGCGGGGTGGGATCTGATTTTCCATTGGTATGCCATTTCTACAGACACCGGGGCGGAAAGTTCAGAATCAAGTGGGAGGGTGACCGTGCGTGTAGCCTAATGCTCACAGCCTGGCCTAAGTCGGAGTCCAGCTCTGTCTGTTTCCTCTTTCATTACTAAGTGAAAGAAGCCCATTTGAAAATGCTACAAAAAGTAGGATTTTTACAATATGACTTTTGGTGTAGGTAAATGTTCATATGTGTGCTCAGTTGTGTCTGAGTATTTGTGATTCCAGGGGCTGTAGCCTGCCAGGCTCACCTCTGTCCATAGATTTCCCAGGAAAGGATACTGGAGTGGGTTGCCATCTTTTCTTCCAGGGGATCTTCCTGACCCAGGGGTTGAACCCGCATCACATGGATGTCCTGCATCTGCAGGCAGATTCCTTACCACTCAGTCACCTAGGAATCTAGTAAGAAATATAGAAGAGATTAAAAAGGTCCATGATTCCTGTGGGTTTCAAAAGAGGGACTATGAATATCCCAAGTCTAGAGAACTTTCAGGACCATGAAATAATTTGTGTTAAACTGTCATGCTGGACACATGTTATTAAACATTTATCTAGAGGTATGGAGTGCACATTCCTACACGAGGAACAAAGGGGTAAGCTAGGGAGTTTATCTCTTTACTGCCCATGTAGATTCATCAGTGGTAACAAATGCTCACTCTGGTGGGGAAAGTTAAGTAGGGAGATTGTCCACATGTGGGAACAAGAGGTATATGGGAAATGTCTATACTTTATTCTCAATTCTGCTCTGAAACTAAATCTTGTACAAAGTTTGTACTGGTGAATGCAGACTGAATATTTTTTAGAATACATAATATGAGAAAGATCAATATGTTTCTATCTTTAATTTTTCCTTGGTCATTATACTTTAAAGATGTGGGAAAATAGAGCTCTCTAAATGGAGCAGACAGGTGAAAGAAAAATTTAAAACAACTCCATTTTAGATACCATTACAATTCTGAGCGAGAACCCCTCCCGAGAAGAAGAGAAAAAAACTTCGTCAAACCAACCAATCAGAAGGAGACGAGTTACCCTCCACCCCTAGGCAATCGAGAAGGGCGGGAGAAGTCCCTCACCCCACCCCCATCCCACCAAGACTTCCTGCTTCCCCGGCTGCACAGTATACACTAGCCGATCCCCCTAAGTTTTCCTTCCCGCGCACCGTAGGAATTAGCCAATTCCCTTAAGCTTCCCTTCCCGCCGTCCCTGCTAGACAGGATAAAAGAGACTCGCCGCTTTCTCTCGGGGCTCCTTCACCATTGTGTGAAGAGGGTCCCTGCTCCAGCTTGTAATACAGTTCCTCACTGCTTTTGCATCCATGCGCGGCTCCTGTCGTGTTTGGAGGAATTCCGCAATCCGGGTACAATATATGGGGTCTCGTCCGGGATCCCCCGAGCCCTTCAGGACCCGCGCTTCGGAGGACGAACAGCCGGTAAGCAATAACAGCAGGTGCATCTGTATCAAAGGGGGCCCAATCTGTATCTGTCTATAGCTGGAAATTAAACCTAGGCGGACGCGCCGATAGTGGTCTCCAGCAGTGGGCCGGAGGAGACGTCTTCCAGCTCCCACTCTGTAGTCCCGTATATATATATACCTGTGCGGGGACTACTCTGTACTTTCTTTCTCGGGATTGCGCGCTCTGTTATTTGTCTGGTGTGTTGTCTTGTTTGTTCATTGTGTGACTGACTGACGAGGGGACAGGCCCAATCTAGATGCTCTCCGCTTACCTTAATAACCGGATTCAGGGTCCAGAGTACTCAGGGGCCAGCTTGTCTGCCAATGGACCAGACCCAGCGGCCGCAAATGGGACCCTTTTGTCCCTGGTCTCCTCCTGACGCAGACAACTGGCCAGAGTGCCCCGACCGGTAAGGAACATGAGACTTTATTGACCTCTCTCCCCTTCCCTCTCTCTTTCCTCTCCTTAGCCATTCCTATCCTTCCCGTTTTTCTAGTCCCCTGGTCCTGGATGCAGGAATCTGGTCGAAGGGCCTCAGCTTGAGTTGAGGGTTGGAGACTGATCACCTCCTCTGGGCAGAGAACTCGAATTTTCTGATCTGGTTTCTGGCAGGGCCGAGTTCCAGTCCTCCCTTTTCTGGAAGCCCAGGGAAAAGTCCCGTAATGCCTGGGTGTCTGGAGGTGGCAGGAGACGTCTTAAGTCCACCCCTTTTGCCCCTCTTTCCCACCTCCTCCTCCTTCTTCTTTCAACCTGGCTTTTTTTCCTCCTTTTAAAATCTTTGAAGACATCTGAAGTTTTGTGTCTCTGTAGAAGGTTTTCTGAGAGACTGTATTCTTGTATTTAAGGGAGTGTCTGATGAAGACTTCCAGGTTTATATGTGTGTTTTAACTCTGTTCTGTGTTGTGATTTGTGACAGCTATTTTGCTTTGTCTGACCAACATTTAGACCTGCCGCCATTTTGTTAAAACTTGATTTTCTTTCCCTGTGCCTTGAGACCAGGGCTCTCAAGAACACTTATTTAGACCATCTGAGACTGAGAGAAAAAAAAAAAAGAAAAAAAGCCTTTAAAAATGTTATTTGTTTAAATTTTATATTGTAATATCTAATTTATGACCAAACTTAGAAAATGAAGATAGATCTTGCCCTGTGTCTGTCTAAATATGTTTTGGTATGTCTGTCTCTGAAAAATATTTTTAGGTTAATTTGTAAATGGCTTAAATTTTAAGCCAATTTAATTGGCTTAAAAAAGGGGGGGGGGGTAAGCGCTTACAAATCTAATAATTCTAAATTAAACAATAAATTCCAGGTTCAGGTGAACTGAGAGATATTCAGTATTAAATACCTGATATTAATGTTTGTTTGTTTGTTGCCCTATCTAATACAGACATGTCTTAGAGTAATTAACATTAAGTGAAATATTTTCATTGTACCTAGGTTTAATATAAGTTAAATATTATACCTGTTACAAGTTTGTCGACAAAGAAATTACCTTGAGTAAAAAAAAAAAACTTGTAAAAAATGTAAATGAGGTATGAGTTTGTATATAAACTCTATTAAAAATAATTATTCTTTAAGAATATCTATTTAAAATAGTCTCTCCAGATTAGGGTAACTTGAATTTCTAAGGGTTGTGCTAAACTAAGTATTGAAAGTCTATTAAATAATTAGGTCATTGCCAAATGAAATAAGATTTTGAAACATTTACTACTAAACACTGATTTCCTTTTACAGAAAAACTAAAGAGATTTGGGACTATAAATGAATAATGTTTGATGCCATCCTAAAATGTTTTAAGAAAACAAGGGTTTTAAAAATTATCACTGGCATTTATGCTCACCAATCTATAAAATGCTAATATAAAAGTTAGCTCTTGGTTGCTAAAAGAAAGCAAGAAGTATGCTTTCAGTAAAAAAAAAAAAGTGTTAAAAAATACTAAAAAGAGTTATGCATGATCAGGATTTTCTAAAATTAGATTACAATTAGTTAAATAAATAGATTTTGTCATAAATGACACAGTCATAAAAAACTGGTTAGAGCCAATTAGGTAAAGCTTTTAATTAATCTTTTCGATAAAACTTCCTGAATCGAATTCTTTTAAATTTCCCTTGACATCTAGCTAGCTTTGGGATGTTTAAGAGGGCCCCTGAAACATCCCAAAGAGAGATATTAAACTGTTTATTTGGTTGGTTAAATTAAAAAAAAAAAAAAAAAAGAGTTCACCTAGATTTGTTAGGCAAAATCTGTGATAAGCCTTTGGTGTGAGTTTCCCAGCCCTGTTTTATATTAAAAGTTCAGTCTGAGATCCTACAAGTGTTTCAGCAAAATAAAAAGTCTATGATCAATTCTGTTATGTGATATTAATGTAAAAGTTTGTTTCTGAAGCTTATCTCAGTAATCTATCTTTGGATGACGATCAGATGCCTGATGACCTGCAAGCAGGACTGAAAAAAGACAATTTAAGAGACTGTCTCCAACCTGGATAAGAGGACTTTTTATCAGGTACTCTTAATTAGCTCATGCACAATAAAACTAAAGAGAAATTAACTCTTAGATTAATTCCCACTTCCAGAGGCCCCTACACTGGATTGGTCTATAGAAAAGACAGCTGACCTGATCTCACCTTAAAATGATGCTCAAACAGGAAATACTATAGTACACCAGGATGAAAAGACAACGACATCAGAGGTAGACAGTTTGTCCAAGATGCTGGACCTGATTCATATGATCGTTTATAGTGTTCTCTTGACTTCTTAGACCTTTGTGTATAAATCAAATGCTTTTCTATCATAGGCCTGATTCTATGCCAGTTTTAAAAATCAATCCAATTGTTGGGTTTGTGGCCAATCACCTGTATCTAGTTCTGGGTTACTTTGGTAAATTTCTCTACTACAAGACTCTAACTGGTTGGCCCTGAAAAAATTAACTTGAAAAAATTATAGTCATATTCAGGTCACTGTGATATTACTAGATGAGATCCCCTCACCAGGCCAATTAATAATGCCTACTCTGACTCTGGCCATAAATTTGAGCCTTTTTCTATTCCTCAAGCTCAATCAGAGCAAAAAAAAAAAAAGGTTTTTAGCAAAAGAAAAAAATCTCCCACAATTATAAGATAAATTTATATAGATAACACCAGGCGATGGTAATTTAGGTTTAAAGTCTCCTCTGTGTTAAAAACAATTAAATCATACTAAAAATAATCAGTATAGTAACACTAGAAAACTGGGCTGTGTGCCTTATAGATGGTGGTGCTAATGTATAATTTCTCTGAAAGATAAATGTTCGTGCAGAGTAGACTAAGTCAGATGACCTGAGATATACTGGGCTACATCTAATAGAAGCTTATACATCTTACTCGTGACTTTGCTAGTACTGCTGGCTATGTTCTCTGTATTTCACCTGTTTTACAAAATTGCCATTTCTTACAGTGCCAAATGTGTGACTGAGGCCTCTGATAACATAATATATAGTTCCCTATGAGATCAATAATGATGGCAGTGTAACTCTAGATATGAGAAAAAAACAAGAGGGAATGTTTTCCTGGACCAAGAGGCTAGTAAGACAGGTGGTCCAGAGAATTTTAGATACTGTTTTATGGCCTAGTCCAGTAACAGCACATTGAGTGGCCAGTCAACAAAATCTTTGCCAAACCTGAGAATAGACATTCTCAGCACCATGGGATAAAATGGTCATGAAATGCCCCCCTCAAAGTCGTGGTCAAGTTTATGAACAAAAAGGGGCTCTGCCAACTGAAGATTGACACTTGCCATCTACATCTACAGCGATTATATCATGGCCACTGCAACTGCTGACTTTCAACGGCCCTGAAAGGAGTTCAGGGTGAAGATCAAGAATGAGACACTCGATGCTCTGGAAAAAACTGTCAGAACAGGCCTTCAGATAGTTAGATCTTTTCAAGAGAATTTATGAGTCCCAATTCTTGCATCTTCTCATACCTAGAGAAACACTGACATCATTAATGGTGCCATCTGCTTTGGCTATTAAAAAATTTTACAATTAAAACTCAAAATAGAGTACTCAGCGATGGTTCAGACATCCTGGGAAATAATCAGGTGTTACTATGAGTGCAATTTCAGATTAGACATTGTATTGCTAAACACTTGAGTTTTCTGAGTCGTGTCAGGCTTTAATGCCACCATTCTCAAAACAATGTCTGCTAGAAGCTAGTAACTTCTACCTTACTTTTTATAAAACTAAGCAACTGGCCACCTGGCTAAAAGTCTCCCCGAAGTGCCAGGTCCAGACTGGGTTTCAGGCCTATTCTTCTAAAAAAAAAAAAAAAATATTTTGTCTATTAAAACTCCAGTTATCCCTTCTCCAGCTACTACTAACTGGGTATGTTACAACAAAATGGCAGACCAAGGGATTGAGATTTTAATCATACAAGGCTCAGGTCTAAGACTTGAGCCCCGTTTTGACAAATATCACAGTCATAGTTGCCCTGTTCCCTAAATTAAAACTGAGCAGGACTCTGTGGGGTGGCAACTCTGGAGTACAGATCTGCTGTACTGTAAAATATAGGCTTTATTCAGCCTCCTTCACCTTCCCTGAGTTCCAAAGGGTAGATTCAAACAATTGCTAATCAAGAAAGGAAAAAAAATACAAAAACAGAGGGGAAACAGTCAAATGGTGGTACAGCCTTGAGACGGGTCCTGGTTCCTACTCAAAGAAATATGTATAACAATGTCTTTGAGTTCTTCTACAGAACTGGAGCCCATCCAGGTGAAAGATGGTAACTTCAGACTAAACACAAGATTCCTAGAACACAGCTCTGTTGCTTGACCACCAGCCAATCATCCCAGCGGTGCCTCCTGTTTCTGGGGACCAGTGATGACCATCCTGTTAGGTCTCCTGTTTGGCCCCTGTCTATTTTATCTCTGAGAGGCACCAACAGTTTCAAACTAAGTTCCTGTTATTATAAGACTACAAGCTGGTTTCAGATATAAAACACCCCAACTTAGATCAGGTAGAGAGAGACTTCTGCTCTGCTAGGCAGGCCTACGCCCAGGCACAGCAGGAATAAATTACAGAAGAAAGAGACCTCCGCCCCAATTCCCAAAAAGCATCTTGAGTATGAAGTCTCTCAAGAGAGAGTTAATAAGAAAAACACACTGCCTGTCCGTCCACCGTCCACCTGGAAGGGAAAGTCCGCGAAAATAGAACAAAGGAAGGTCCGACGACCAGAGTGAGAACCTCATGTAAAACAAACAACGCTCCTGCCTAGGCCCGATTTACATAACAGAGGCCCAGGGTCAGAGAAACATATAAAAAGAGGAGTCAAAGCCCTCTTCCTTCTTCTCTCTCTCTCCCCCCCGCATGATGGGGCGATCTTCTCTTTGTGTCTTGGGAATCGACATGTCCTCACAACTCGAAGATGGATTTTCCGGCTATTATCTAAATAAATAGAGCTGTAACACTGATTTATTTAAGAGCTATAACACGGTCTGTCCTCCGAGAGCCGTGGCCCGCCAAGGGGCTTTAATGTCCGTCACTCCAAATTTTTGTTGTGACGAGACAAAGAACCGAAGAACCGACAGTCGCGTGACAACATTGTTAGGATACAAAACAGAGTAAGTATATATGAAATGAATTTTGCATAAAACTGATATTTTTTATGTTAGGTTCAAGTTATAATTTCCTTGTTTTTTCTGACATGCCCAGGTTCTGATAGTGCATCTTCCGTGTGATCCATTTACACCATAACAGATGATGTCCACTGGCTCTGGTGATTTCTCTGAGATTATCAGGCTATAGAGTTCATTTTTTTCCCCTCTGTCTTTAGACAAGGCTGTGGAAAAATGGAATGAGGAACATGTGAAAACCCTCACAGTTAATGGAGAAACTCCACATCTTGGTTTCTCTTTGCTTTGGAAAATGAACACTCACTGTGTTGATGATAGAAACTGGGTTTTGGGAGTGGGAGTTTTCATCACTCAAGCCCAAGTGTGATGTTTCCAGTACACTCCTCGCTCATATCATAGACATAGTCTTCCTATTCACATTTTTGCACTTTTTTTTTTTTTTTGCCATCTATTTATTCTTTTTTTTTTATTATTAGTTGTAGGCTAATTATTTCACAACATTTCAGTGGGTTTTGTCATACATTGATATGAATCAGCCATAGATTTACACGTATTCCCCATCCCGATCCCCCCTCCCACCTCCCTCTCCACCCGATTCCTCTGGGTCTTCCCAGTGCACCAGGCCCGAGCACTTGTCTCATGCATCCCACCTGGGCTGGTCATCTGTTTCACCATAGATACATTTTTGCACTTCTTTATCAAAATATTTGCAACAATTCTATTGGTGCTAATCTGTTTTCACCTGTGTTGAATTTCTTAGATACAGCTCAACAAAACGATACAGTTTTTCAAGAAATAAAAGTTTCATAACCAAGAATTTATCTTATACCATTGTATATGTTTGCACCCTACTGTATTTAAAATATACAAAGAATATCATCCACAAGTAGATGTATATATTTTAACCCATTAAAAAGAATCTTGATTTCATTGACATGAATAGGAAAGCCTGAAGTGAACTGAACATGAACTGATTTTATTGACATGAATATCGATTTTATTGACATAAATATGAATGAACTCAGCTGAACTGAACTGAACATGAATCAGTTCAGTTCCGTCGCTCATTCGTGTCTGACTCTTTGCGACCCCATGAACCGCAGCATTCCAGGTCTCCCTGTACATCACCAACTCCTGGAGTTTACCCAAACTCATGTCCATTGAGTCAGTGATGCCATCTAACCATCTCATCCTCTGTTGTCCCCTTCTCCTCCTCCCTTCAATCTTTCCCAGCATCAGGGTCTTTTCGCATCAGATGGCCAAAATATTGGAGTTTCAGCTTGAACATCCGTCCTTCCAATGAACATCCAGACTGATTTCCTTTAGGATGGACTGATTGCATCTCCTTGCAGTCCAAGGCACTCTCAAGAGTCTTCTCCAACACTACAGTTCAAAACCATCAATTCTTCTATGCTTAGCTTTCTTTATAGTCTAACTCTCACATCCATACATGACTAGTGGAAAAACCATAGCCTTGCCTGGATGGACCTTTGTGGACAGAGTAGTTTCTGGTTCTTAATGTGCTGTCTAGGTTGGTCATAACTTTCCCTCCAAGGAGTAAGCGTCTTTTAATTTCGTGGCTGCAGTCACCATCTGCAGTGATTTTGGAGCCCCCAAAAAGAAAGTCAGCCACTGTTTCCACTCTTTCCCCATCTATTTGCCATGAAGTGATGGGACCGGATGCTGTCATCTTAGTTTTCTGAATGTTAGCTTTTCTTTAATAGTGTTAGTAAGTATATAGTCAATTAAATATATGTCTCTTTGCATGAAAATGTTAAATATTTTTTTTTCTTGTTTTGGTATTCTCCCCAGTTATATAAATTTCTTTAAAAAAAAAAATACACGTATTTATGTTTGGCTGAGTTGTGTCTTGGTTGTAGCCTACAGAATCTTGGAGCCATGTGGGAGACTTTGTTGCAGCAGGCAAACTTTAGCTGTGGGTGTGGCATCTAGTTCTCTAACAAGGGACTGAACCCAGCCCCCTGACTTGGGAGCTAAGACTACCAGGGAAGACCCTAGAAAAACTATACACTTTCTTTAGTGTTGTCTCTGTGTATTTGTGTTTTACTAGTTAAATTTTAGTTCACATAAACTGAAGCAAATTCAACATCTGTCATTTAATGAATGTTTGACAAAATATTTGCAAAACGGTGGAACAATAATGTTTTTGATTTTATATTATTTATGTGATGCATTCAAGACCCTGTAAAAACTTTTAGAAAGGCATATAATATATATTAAGTAGTTCAAAGGATTATTGATGCTATCGGTAGTATTCTATCAGACCTGTCAATTTTGTAAAACACTTAAAATTCAAAGTTAAGTGTAAATTCTTACCTTAGTGGTCTACCTCTTTGCTATTCAGAACAGTCATTCATGTATCAGAATTTTCAAGATTACTAGTTAAAATAAGCTTGTTAAAAATGCGGCACATTGGCCCCACTGCAGAACTCTTAGATCAGAGCATCATGCTTTTTAAAAATGTTTCCTGTTTCCTTGATGGGGGGCTTCCCTGGTAGCTCAGATGGTGAAGAATATGCCTGCAATGTGGGAGACCCGGGTCCGATCACCTGGTGGGGAAGATTCCCCTGGAGAAGGAAATGGCAACTCACCGAAGTATTCTTGCCTGAAAAATCGAATGGACAGAGAAGCCTGGCATGCTACAGTCCATGGGGTCGGAAAGGATCAGACATGACTGAGTGACTAACATGCTTTCCTTGATAGACAGTTAATCCTGTGCCACACGAGTTCAACTTTCAGAAATAGATAAGTCAGTGTTGATGGATTGTTTTATAATTTCTCTTCCATCAGAATAGTTTCTACAGTGGTCTGTAGATCATATCTCATTCCCTTCCCTGGGGTGAGAAATACAGTGGAAAATACGGCAGTATAAAAATTAGATTCTTGTGTAACACTAGACATTCTCCTACATCAAAACCATTTCTCTGGCTGGTTTCATCTTGGGTCACATTAGATAGTCTTCCCAGGTTCACGTGGTTCATGTCCTTTATATTTCAGGGGCTGCTGACATTCCAGGATGTGACCATAGATTTCACTCAAGAGGAGTGGGAATGCCTGGACCCCGGTCAGCGGGAATTGTACCGGGACGTGATGTTAGAGAACTACGGGAATCTGGCCTGCTTGGGTGAGGATAACTTGCTTCCAGAATCCCTTATATATTCTCAGGGTTTTGGTTCATTCATTCTAGAATGTCTCCTGTAATTTTGTGCTTTGTCCAGTAGAGGTTAAGATCCCTACTTTCCAGGGGAAAGTAACCTTCTTTCTTGATGTAACCTGTCTCCTTGTTGTTCAGTCGCTAAGTGATGTCCAACTCTTTGCGATCCCGTGGAATGCAGCAAGCCAGGCTTCCCTAGCCTTCTTTAACTCCCAGAGTTTGCTCTAATTCATATCCACTGAGTCAATACTGCTCTTCAACCATCTCATCTTCTGCCACTCACTTCCCCTGCCCTCGATCTTTCCCAGCATCAGGGTCTTTTCCAATGAATTGGCTCTCACAGTCAGGTTGCCAAAGTATTGGAGCTTCAGCATCAGTCCTTCCAATGAATATTCAGGGTTGATTTCTTTAATATTGACTGGTGTGATCTCCTTGCTGACCAAGGGACTCTCAAGACTCTTCTCCAGCACCACAGTTCAAAGGCATCAATTCTTTGGTGCTCAGCCTATTTTATGTTCCAAATATCACATCCATACGTGACTATTGAAAAAACCACAGCTTTGACTTTACGGTCCTTTGTTGGCAAAGTGATGTCTCTGCTTTTTAATATGCTGTCTTTGTCATAGCTTTTCTTCCAAAGGGCAAGCATCTTTTAATTTCATGGCTGCAGTCACCATCTGCAGTTATTTTGGAGGCCCCACCCCCTCCTAAAATTCAATCTGTCACTGTTTCCACTTTTCCCCTGTCTATTTGCCATGACATGATGAGACTGGATGCCATGATCTTAGTTTTCTGAATGTGGAGTTTTAAGCCAGCTTTTTCACTCTCCTCTTTCACCCCCATCAAGAGCCTTTTTAGTTCCTCTTCAAGTTCTGCCATTAGAGTGATATCATCTGTCTATCTGACGTTGTTGATATCTCTCCTGGTAATCTTGATTCCAGGTTGTGAATCATCCAGCCCAGCATTTCACATGATGTACTCTGCATAGAAATTAAATAAGCAAGGTGGCCATGTACAGCCTTGATGTACTCCTTTCCCAATCTGCAACCAGTCAACTGTTCCATGTACGATTCTAATTGTTGCTTCTTGACCTGCATTCATTCTAGGTTCGTGGTAATTCTGTAAGTTCTGTGGTATCAAATAGTGCCACTCTCCTCTTAAAACTGGAATTCCACTACCTGGTTTTGCCTTAGTAGTACTTGAGCATAATATCAGAATCTGATTTTGATGCATTTGTCTTTTAAAGATGCTTCCAAAAAACTATTTGGTGAAATTCTTTTTCTTAATGCTATTTTAACTTTCTACCTTGACTTCTCTCTCACCTGAATACATATTGGATTGGAAATTGATGAATATCTCAGAAAACACATATTCCTTTTTCTGATGAACAGGTCTTGTGGTCTCTAAGCCGGACCTGGTCACGTTTCTGGAGGAAATGATGGATCCCTGGGATGTAAGGAGAATGGAGACAGCCATACACCCAGGTATGTGTCTATGGATGAAGCAGATAAGTCAGGTGAGAGGGCCAAGCATTGGGGAGGAAATCAGACTTTGCCATGTGGTTTGAGAAGATCTGCTTCAGTGGAGATGATTTTGGATTAGCCTAGGTTTATTTCTGTCACCGTCATAGAGCGTCATCTCCTGACCCATTCCTGATTCTTTTCATCATTTGTGTATTTTTCTCCAGTGATTAATTTTCACATTCACAGTTAGAACCAAAATAATTGTCTTGGCCTGGAGCAACCTGCATGACCTGATAACTCGTCCATTTTGGGGGGTTTTTAGAAAATCTGCATATTTCTGAATAACTATATTAAGCCCTTTTAAAAGTGAAGATTCTGTCCCAAATCAGAAGTGTGTGGGTGGAGCTGTGAAAAAATTGCCAAACTTGTAGGAATACTGGGGACAGATGTTTTTTGTTTTCTACCATATAATTTCCAGTGCACTGGAAACTACACCTATGACCTTAGAAATATCATACTCAAATTCTTGCTTCACTGTATAAGACACCTCACTAAAATCATAAAATGCAAATCTGAATTTTAAAAGTTTCTCTTTTTTTATATGAACTAACATTAAAGGTGTTAAGTATATTTATCCCAATTCATTACTGCTAAAATGCTTTAATATATTTATTTAACTCGCAGAGTTTTTAAAGAAATTATTGACATGGGAGTTTAAAACATTTCCCACAGTGCTTTTTTCTGATTGTTATTCACTATCAAGCCTATAAATTATATAGAGAAATATTTAAGAAGAAATTTTTCTGTTCCAATAATGCTATTTTACAATGTTATGTTATGTTAGTTTTGCTATACAGAAAGAATAAGTGATGCATATACACATTTCCCTTCTTGAGGAGATTTCCTTCCCATCTAGTTCACCACAGAGCATTGAGTAGAGTTCCCTGTGTTCTCCCCATATTTTTCAAGTCTCACTTCTCATTTGATTTGTTAAGAACTCTTACCTTGTTAAATCTATCTTGTTTCTTATGAAACATCCCAGAACTTTATCATTTATGCCATCTATTTCTGATTAGTTCTAGGTCAGTAGCATTTACTATTTTAGACTCTATTAGAACATGCTCAGATATCAACATGAGTGGTAAGTGGATTCAATAATTAGTAGGCATTATCATTTGTGAAAACGTTTTGTTTGTAAATTTAATTACTTAAAGCAAACATTACTCATGACACTGCTCAACTGCTCCTCGCTTTGTTGTTCCTGTAGGTTTCTATCTTGACTTCTCCTCTGCACCATGCTCCTCTGTCATCTCATCTTGTCCAATGTTCTGTGTTTGTGGTCTCTGTTCTGCAGGCTGCAGATCCTAGTTCCTCTTGCTCTGGTGTCTGCTCCCTGGTGGGTGAGGCGGTTCAGAGACTTGTGCCCTTATCCCCTTGAGAGGGGGTTGATTGTTACTATTGTGACCAGAGCCTGCCCGGATCCTGAGGGCCGCTTCGCCTTTCCTCTGTGGCTGTCACTGTCTGTGGCGGGCTCTGCTTCCTGATTGGTGGAGCAGAGGTCCAGATCTGAAATGAGCTCTGCTCTGATCTGTGGTGCTTCTGATCTAGTGGGACTGGAGCACACCCACTGGGAGGGAAGCCACTGAGTGTTGCTCCTCTGGGGATGTTCTCCTCGGAGAGTGCTCTGCGTGTCATCTTTCATGTGCTGTGCCAGCTCTCCTGTGACCCTGTGTTGGCATTGATCTTGGCCTCACCTGAACCATGGGTATGTTGGCACTTCACCCTGGTGTCTCTCAGATGTTGTTTTCACCAGGTCACCAGCAGAGATCCACTGTAGTCATATCCCAGGTGTACATTCATTGTGGAGCTGGACCCGCTGCGGTGCTATGGGGGCAATGTAGACTGTGACCTGGCCCAAATGCCTCATGTGCATGCCTACAAAGTCTACAGTGGCTAAATCCAGACTGGTCTTGACTGCCAGAGCCTCATTTCCATCTAGATGTTCTGTTGGGGCTGAGTTTACCAAGCCAGTTATGGGATGTAAGACCGTGGTTTGTACAGATGCAAGGAGAGATCTCAGCTCTTCTTGCTTAGTGCAGGGCCTTGGGGCTCAGCTGTGGTTTCAGCACCACCTGTACATTGGGACCACTCACAGGCGTGTGCCCTGAAGGTGCCCCTGGAGCCCGTGAGTCTACCCTGGTAGGGAGGAGGCTGGGGAGGAGGAAGCAGCTGTGGGGGTCATGAGATCACCCACCTAGGTGGGAGACATCCCTAGTGCCTGGAGAGGCAGGGACAGGCACAGGGGCAGAGAGGCTGCAAGGAGCTTCTTCCCTTCGGGCATCACTCAACAGCGCCGCTCTGCTTCTCTGGTGGTTCACGCTTCCTCCACAAGCATCCCATTTGCACAGCTCCTCCCTCCATCCCGTCCCCTCAGGATGTCTCATCACGGCCACCCGCAGTCATCTGCCTGGTTCTGCTCTCCAAACCCCACGTTCCAGCACCCAGCCCTTGTCTGCAGCGGAGGACACCCTCTCAGGCTGGGTGGGCAGGGCAGGGGACATTACCCTGCTTACAGGTCTCACTCTGTCCTGCACGCTGGTTGCCGTGTTCTCTTCCCACAGAGGACGCGCTCCCCGTCTGTCCCAAGTGAACTCCCCCCAGTGAGGGTCTTCCCTGGATGTGGAGACCTCTCCTCTCTTCAGATCCCCCCAGGGTTTTGCGGGTCCCATCCGGCTTCTTTTCCTCTTCCCTTTCCTCCATCTCTCCCTTGTCCTACCTGGCTCAGCAGGAATCTTTCTTGTCCTTTCAGGTGTCCAAGTTCCTCTGCCCGTGTTCCTCAGGGCTCTGAGAATTTTTCCACTTCAAGATGTATTCTTGATGCTTTCGTGGAGAGAGATGAACTCCACGTCTTCCGAATCCTCTGCCATCTTGACTCCTTCTATCTCAGTTTTCAGCTTAATCTAGCCAAGTGTATGCCAGTTTTATGTAAATTGTAATCTATATTCCCCAAGAATAGTAAGTAGAATTAATAATTATTTGGTATCTTTCAGCTGTGTCTTCTCACGACACCCAGGGTTTGAGGACCCAAAAACCAGGCTTAGAAGATTTACTCCTAACTGCAAAGCTAGGAATATATGAAAGATTTCACCTTGGAAATTTACATTTAACCAAAGACTGGGAATCTATGAGGGCATGTAAAGAGCGGAGAGCATGTTATGATGGACACAACCAAGTTGGTACAGTTTCCCATAAAGTAAACATTACCGCCAAAAGAAATCAAGGATGTGAATCAAATAAGGAAAAACCAATTTCAGATGACCAATTTCAGTCATCAACATCTGCAGATGAGTGTATATTTGTCAGCAAAGATCCACGTCACCTCTTGAAACATACATGTCCTCTGAAGGGAAATATGGAAAATCTGGAAAGTCATCTAGTCTCTACTGCAAATACTCATTCCAACCTATACTCTGAGCATAGCTGTCTATTAAATATAGATTCAAACATGTCTGGAGACCAGAAACTTAAAAATGAGGGGGGAAATTCTCAATACAATCAATTTGAGGGATCCTTTAACAAGGGTTTCTTGTTCTTCAACCAACAACTATTGTCTCCTTGTTCCAAAGTGTGGAATGTTGATTATAATGGAAGACACCTTATTCAACCGTCATTATTCAATACATATGGAGGTATAATTAGTGTGGAACAACTTTCCAAGTGTAACAAAATGAGTAATGCCTTAAGCAGGAGCTCTACCCCCAATAATTACAAGAGTATACATGATGGAATGAGAAGCTCTTCATGCAATGAAACTGGCCATAATGTTGACCAAGACTCATATCTCCTGAAACAACAGGGACATCAATTTTCAGACAACAATTCTGAACATAATAAGTGTAGGAATATATTTCATCAAAACTCAAATCTTACTATTAATACTTATAAGAGTATGGATATTGGAGAGAAGACTTATGATTGTTGTGATTATAGTAAAGTTGTTAACCAATCTTCAAAACTTATTCAACAGCAGAATATTCAGACTGAGCAGAAACATTGCAAGTGTAATACCTGTGGAAAAGTCTGTAGTAACTCACCAAATCGAAGCAGACATACGAAAATTCATTCAAGAAGGAAAGATTTGAGATGTACAGCATGTGGCAAAGCCTTTAATCAGAGTTCATATTTAACTGAACATCAGCGAATCCTTACTGGGGAGAAACCATACAAATGTACAGAATGTGGCAAAGCCTTTATCCATTATTCACTACTTACTCAACATCAACGAGTCCATACTGGGGAGAGACCTTATAAATGTACAGCATGTGGCAAGGCTTTTAAGCAGAGTTCAACTTTGACTCAACATCAACGAATCCATACTGGGGAGAGACCGTATAAATGTACAACATGTGGCAAGGCTTTTAAGGAGATTTCAACTTTAACTCAACATCAGCGAATCCATACTGGGGAGAGACCTTATAAATGTAAAGCATGTGGCAAGGGTTTTAAGCAGCGTTCAGGTTTAACTGAACATTACCAAATCCATACTGGGGACAGACCTTATAAATGTACAGAATGTGGCAAAGCCTTTATCAGTTGTTCACTTCTTATGCGACATCAACGAATCCATACTGGGGAGAGACCTTATAAATGTACTGAATGTGGCAAAGCCTTTATGAATTATTCACATCTTACTCGACATGAACGAATCCATACTGGGAAGAGACCTTATAAATGTACAGCATGTGGCAAGGCTTTTAAGGAGATTTCAACTTTAACTCAACATCAGCGAATCCATACTGGGGAGAGACCTTATAAATGTACAGCATGTGGCAAGACTTTTAAGCAGCGTTCAGGTTTAACTGAACATCACCAAATCCATAGTGGGGAGAGACCATATAAATGTACAGCATGTGGCAAAGCCTTTATCAATTGTTCACTTCTTACGCGACATCAACGAATCCATACTGGGGAGAGACCTTATAAATGTACAGAATGTGGCAAAGCCTTTATGTATTATTCACATCTTAATCGACATGAACGAATCCATACTGGGAAGAGACCTTATAAATGTACAGCATGTGGCAACGCTTTTAAGGAGATTTCAACCTTAACTCAACATCAGCGAATCCATACTGGGGAGAGACCTTATAAATGTAAAGCATGTGGCAAGGCTTTTAAGCAGCGTTCAGCTTTAACTGAACATCACCGAATCCATACTGGGGAGTGACCTTATAAATGTACAGCATGTGGCAAAGCCTTTATCAATTGTTCACTTCTTACGCGACATCAGAGAATCCATACTGGGGAGAGACCTTATAAATGTACAGCATGTGGCAAGGCTTTTAAGCAGAGTTCCAATTTAAGTCAACATCAGCGAATCCATATCGGGGAAAGACCTTATAAATGTACAGACTCTGGCAAATCCTTTTCCCAGAGTTCAGGTCTTTCTGGACATCAGAGAGATCATACTGCAGAGAAATGTTAGAAATGTAAGGAATGTGGCAAAGCATTTCATCACAGTCATCACCTCACTCACAATCAAAGAATACATAGTGCAGAGAAACCCTAGAAATGAATCAGTGATAAAAAAAAAAAGTTGGTCCCAAATATACAATTTTGAAAAAACGAGTGTTTTCTTTGGAAAGATACATGAGTGAAATAAAAAAAAATGTAAAAAACTGCTTAATCAAACATCAAAAGTAACTCAATACCAGAAAATTCATCCTAGAAAGCATGTCATTAGTACCACTTTTCTTGAATTAGTCTCAGCAGAAACACTGTAGCAAGTATTCCATAAGTAAAACACATACAAATATGATATGTTAGTATGGATCACAAGATGAAGGGGTGGACATTTGCAGAGGTATAATTATTATTAATGTATCCTTGTCTATGTTAAGTTATTTCAGATTATTAAGGACCCAAAACGAATGTAATTCAACTCTCAAATTACTACATGCTGTGATTTGTTTCTACTCTATATATGAACTTCTGTTTTTGATGGTTGTTGCCCAATGGTAAGAGAAGCCCTTCAATATTAAGTGGGAATCATTGACATTTATTCTCCAATTTATAAGATTAAGAACACAGTCGTGTTATATACACACTAAACCTCTGAATGGAGGTATTTGTCACTGATGTCAAACACCTCAGTGGTCACCATGATGTAAGTGTTCAGGGAATAATTCAAAGTAAGACAGAAGTTTGTTCTAAGTTTTCAATAATTATGTCACTTGCTTTTTAAGCATAAAAGAAGGATAGTTCATGAAAATCTAAGGTATTTTTATAACAGCAACATAGAGAAATCATGCATATTATCTGGCAGGCTTGAAGTAAGGACACCTTCTCTTCTATCTGATGTAAGTATAGAAAACTCTTTCTGGAAAAGTCATATTAATATAATGAATGTCCATCCATGTTTAGTAAATTAGCCTCCATTTTGTAAACCATATAAATCACATTCTCAGATCATTTCATCAGAGAAACAGGACAGTTTTTAGAAGCTTGTAATGTGTATTTTAATCAAGGATCAAACAACAATTGAAAAAGGTTTTATTCCATCTGTGTAAAATTAATGTATCTTAATAAAAGTCAATGGTTTTTCAATGTTACATATGATGTGGAATGAATGAAGGGTTAACGCACCTCCAGCATTAACCTCTCCCACCTATTTAAGGTTGCAGGAAAGGTAACGTAATGATAAACTATTTGAAGCACAGGGGGATGGCATCTGTAGAAATTAGTTCCTTACTGACATTAAACCTCTCATAACTTCATATATTTCCCACCATTTCTATGTTGTATCTCCTCTCCGATTTTTATTGACTTGGACATCATGGTGGTTCTAATAAGAAGGATCATACAGAGTACTGTTGAGAGCTCCCCTGAACTGCTCCATGCTGTTGCTGCCTCAGCGTCTGTCTGGGGAGCAGGCAGCCTGCAGGTCCGTGAACTCACAGCAGCCAGTCCTGTGAGAACCTGCACTAGATGACCCCTTCCTCGGGACCAGCAGTCTTGCTGAACCCCAGGGTCTACTGCACAGCCCCCCCCCCCCCCACCCTCCCCGCCTTCAGTGATCCCCTCTGAGCTCACCAGCATCCTGCTCGTCTTTGTTTGAATGGACCACTCCACACTCAGCCTGTGGCACCCACAGCACTTCACCCAGGGTCAGGTCTGAACCCCAAGTACTGGAATTTTCTCTGCCTGGTTCTAGCCTTGACCTTCCTCAGGGGCCCTCAAGGCTTGCTGTGAATTCTCTGAGGACCTAGAGTCATAAACTCACCTGGTGCAATTGTCCTTTGTTCTTCTGTTCGCTAAAACTTTTCAGGGGCTCATTTAAGCAAATGTAAGTTTAACAAAGTCACAGAAAGAATAGGCAAAAGCTATGATGGGAAAATTCGGAGCCAAGATTTCTAAAATCTTACCCTGTATAATTCTTAGCCACATGTGTGTTGTAAGGCTTAAAGGAACTGTTTTCTCATGGCTTTGGCATACTTTGAATGCAATATATAAATATCTGAAGATATATACATAATATGATTTATATAACACATTGAATACAAGATATTAATATCTGAAGGTAAACATGTTAGTGAGAAGACCAAGAAGGAATATGTGAGTGTATGTGTATTCCTACACATTTAACTTAGAGAATTTAGAAATCTTAGATCAAAACTGGTCATTTCAGAATTGCAGATGAATTACTAAAAACTGTAAAGCTTGTCAATTTGTCGATTAATCTGTTTTGTCTACTTTTCATGGAATTCATTTCCTTAAATATCAGGAGGTTATGTTTTTTAAGGAACTTCCACACGGTCCTCCCACGTGACTGCACCAGCTTACATTCTCTCCAGCCATGTAGGAGGTTCACTGATCTCCAAGCCCCTTCAGCGTTTATGATATTATTAATGGGCGTTTTGCTCATTGTTCTGACTGGCATGCGGTGATACATCCCTGTAGCTTTGTTCTGCATTTCTTATTGTTTAGCGGTGGTGAGCATCTTTCTTTTGCCTCCTGCCCATGGAAAAGAGCAAGCTGCCCCGCCCAGCCTCAGCAGCTGTGGGGTACAGGCTTAGTCTCCCCACAGCATGTGGAGTATTCCTGGACCAGGGATGAGGCCATTTCCCCCCCACAGTGTCAGATGGATTCTCCACCACCGGTGACCAGTCTGTTTAGCTTTTTTCCCCTTTTGAGACATATATATATATATATATATATATATATATGCATTGGAATATAATTGCTTTACAATGTTGTGCTGATTTGTGCTGTGTGAAATCATCATTCAGCCATAACTATACATAAATCTACTCCCTCTTCGACCTCCTTCCCGTGGTCTCCATGTCACCCCTCTGGTCAGCACAGAGCGCCAAGCTGAGCTCCCTGTGGTAAACAGCAGCTTCCGACCATCTACCTATTTTCACCATCAGTTCAGTTCAGTTGCTCAGTCGTGCCTGACTCTTTGTGACCCCATGGACTGCTGCATGCCAGGTCTCCCTGTCCATCAACAAATCCTGGACCTTGCTCAAACTCATGTCCATTGAGTCAGTGATGCCATCCAACCACCTCATCCTCTGTTGTCCCCTTCTCCTCCTCCCTTCAATCCTTCCCAGTGTCAACATCTCTTCAAATGAGTCAGTTCTTCACATCAGGTGGCCAAAATATAGAAGTTTCAGCTTCAACATCATTCCTTCCAATAGATATTCAGGACTGATTTCCTTTAGGATGGACCGGTTGGATCTCCTTGCAGTCCAAGGGACTCTCAAGAGTCTTCTCCAATGTTTTACCCATGGTGGTGTACATATGTCAATGGTACCCTTTCAATTGGTCCCCCTCTTCTTCTCCTGCTGTGTCCACGTCTGATCTCTATATTTGTACAAATATTGTCTTAACAGATATGTATGGAACTTAAAAAATGGTATTGATGAACTTATTTACTGAGCAGGAATACAGGCGCAGAGGTAGTTCTTAAGCTTTTGCATGTTAAGCATTCAAGACATAAAATACATTGACAATCATTCCATGCATTTGATTGTTGTAGCCATGTGTTCTGGGAAACAAACTGACTAAGAAGGACAATGCAGATAGCGGAGTGTAGTTTATTACACCGGCGGGGCCAAGGCAGAGTCTCCTCTTAGCCAGGGACCCCAAACAGTTTTTGTGAAAACTTTATATACCCTAAGTGTACTTGCTCAAACCCACCTCCCCAATTCCTTGAAACTAGTCTGGACAAGGTAAAAGAGAGATACGATCAAAGTTAACCCATGATTCTTGTGCCACAGGACTAAATAAACAGTGGATATTTATCAACAGGCCTGTGGTCATATCCCAATAAACAGAATGGAATTCACCACTTTGTTCTGTTACAGAGATAATTAACATATTCTTTTAGGCAACAGAGTCCAAGTAGAAGTCTTGAGGCTCTTTTATCGGGGGGCCGGGGTGGAATCTGATTTTACATTGGTATGCCATTTCCATATACACCGGGGCGCAAAGTTCAGAGTCCACTGGGAGGGTGACCGTGCGTGTAGCCTAATGCTCACAGCCTGGCCTAAGACGGAGTTCAGCTCTGTCTGTTTCCTCCTTCATTACCAAGTGAAAGAAGCCCATTTGAAAATGCTACAAAAGGTAGGATTTCTACAATATGACTTTTGGTGTAGGTAAATGTTCTTATGTGTGCTCAGTTGTGTCTGAGTATTTGTGATCCCAGGAGCTGTAGCTTGCCAGGCTCACCTCTGTCCATACATTTCCCAGGAAAGGATACTGGAGTGGGTTGCCATCTTTTCTTCCAGGGGATCTTCCTGACCCAAGGACTGAACCCGCATCACCTGGATGTCCTGCATCGGCAGGCAGATTCCTTACCACTCAGTCACCTGGGAATCTAGTAAGAAATATAGAAGAGATTTAAAAGGTCCATGATTACTGTGGGTTTCAAAGGAGGGGCTATGAATATCCTAAGTCTAGAGAACTTTCAGGAACATGAAATAATTTGTGTTAAACTGTCATGCTGGACACATGTTATTAAACATTTATCTAGAGGTATGGAGTGCACATTCCTAAAAGAGGAACACAGGGGTAAACTAGAGAGTTTATCTATTTACTGCCCATGTGGATTCATCAGTGGTAACAAATGCTCACTCTGGTGGGGAAAGCTAAGTAGGGAGATTGTCCACATGTCGACATATATGGGAGGTATATGGGAAATGTCTAAACTTTATTCTCATTTCTGCTGTGAAACTAAATCTTCTACAAAGTTGGTACTGGTGAATGCAGACTGAATATTTTTTAGAATATATAATATGAGAAAGATGAATATGCTTCTATCTTTAATTTTTCCTTGTTCATTGTGTTATAGCCACGTTTTCTGGGAAACAGACTCACTCAGAAGGACAATGCAGATAGTGGAGTGCAGTTTTTTACACCGGCGGGCCCAAGGCAGAGTCTCCTCTTAGCCAAGGACCCCGTCCAGCATTTATGAAAATCTTTTATACCCCATGTGTACGTGTCCAAACCCACTACCCCAATTCCCTTGAGACTTACATAAACAAAGGAAGGGTAAATACAACTACAATAACCCCATCATTCACGTGTTATGTGTTCAAACAGTCAATAATCAATAAGCCCGCAGTTACATTCCAAATTGTTAATAACCGATAAGCCTGTGCTTACATTCTGATAGATAGGGTCTGGAGGCAGGGGTGATTAGCGTCTGTTTTCTCTTCTTCAAGATTCCCCTGCCCAGAGGGGGTCTTATCCTTCCATTATCATTCCCACAGGCGCTAAGCACAGAGTTCAGAGTCCACTGGAGAGGTGGCCACGCACGATCAGCACAGACAGGCCTGAGATGGAGTCCAGGCCCTATGAATTCCTTCTTCATTCCCCCCTCTTGATGCTCTTAGTTTCCATAACGAGCATCATTTATTGAGATATTGTACCTTAGCCGTCCTGTCACCCACATGAGAGAATGCTATCAACCTCTGGGTTACAAAATTCACAAGACATTGTAGGAAGCAGGGCCCACAGAGCAGTATGATTAAGAGTACTATAACAACAGTTACAATGGTTTTCCACCAGTCTCCCTTTGCCCAGGACAGAACTGAAGTCCAAAAGGGAATATTTTCATTAGACATGGCTTTCTCTTGATTTTGCATATCCTTCAAGGCAGTAGATACATTTCCAGACAGGTCAGGGATATACACACAACATTCGATTTTAATTACGGCGCAAGTCCTTCCTTGGGCTGCTGTGAGTATGTCTAATGCCATCCTATTTTGAATTACTGCCTTCCTCATCTGAATTTGTTCTTCGTTCAAAGCTTGAATGGCTTTTGTACTGTCTAAGAGGGCCTGTTTAGTGAAATTAGTTAAGGCCTCTACCTTAACCATGATATCTGTTGTTCCTACAGAGGGTACAAACAAGGCAGCAAGATAGTCATACCATTGGAACACAGATCGTGTCCATCTTGCATGCAAATAAGGCAGGTTTACTGGAGGCTGGTGTAGGCCAGGCTTAATACTGCCATGGGCGAAAGCAAATCCTAATGTGCAATGCCCCACCCAGCCAACTGGTAACCATGGCCATAAGTTAAGCCCACAGAGCCACTGGGTCCCATTGGGGGCTACCCAGCGGATTCCAGGATTATATTTCCAGTCGGAACCGGGCCACTGAACAGACTGATTGGGGTGATAGGTAACTTCCAAGACTTGTTTACATTGTTCAGGGGGCAAATAACCCATATATTTTAATTCTTTTGGGTCTAGGGGGTGGTCTCCAAATCCAACTTTCTGTTCTTTTTGTTCCCAGCAAATAGTAGCAGGGGTAATCAACTGTCCTTTCTCAGGAGTCATCCAGAAATATTCATCCCAGGCCTGGTAGTATTGCTCAAGGTACCGGGAGGCCTGTCCCCCTTTTGTAAGAGAACCCTTCTCCTTTTTATTTTTCATATATGAGGTATAAGCCTTTGTTACTTCCATAAGGCTGGTGTTCATGTTAAATGTAACCCTATGTCCGTGGCCCATTGATGGCTTCTTTTTACACCAGGAGAGCAAAGAAAGGTTATGATTGGTGAGAGAGAGAAAAGTTCCTTTCTGTTGCTCTAAGAAGGAACACAGTGGTATAAACTCCCCATAATGGAGTGGCGATACCCACCAGGGGAGTCTGTCCATTACTGACAGGGGCATGGCCCCACATACCCAACAGTTGGAGGAGTTGTGGAAGTTCGCGTAGGAATGTGCCCACGAGATGAAGACGTTGTCCTGTGCAGGAACACTGGTCAGGTTCAGAATTGCGTTGATGAGGCCGAGCAGCAGGAGTCGTTTACCCAGCTCCATCCTGTAGAGGGCTCGTCCGGGATCTCGTTCTCTTCTTCCTCTTCAGAATGATCTTGGTTCCCCGTGGGTCGGTGGGGTCCTCCTGGGTGGTCCACTCAGCGTCTTCCGGGTCAGTGTTGTATGCCTTCTTCGCTCTGGTGTGATGGATCCAAGGGGCAATGCCTGCAACTTTAACTGCGGTAGGAGTGGTTAAAACAACAGTATAAGGACCTTTCCACCGGGGGGCTAGGGAGTCATGTTTCCAGTCTTTCACCCATACCTGGTCCCCTGGTATAAACTCATGCATTTGCTCCCCCAAGGGGAACGGTATTCTTTCTTGCACAAACTTAGTTACTTGATTAATTACCTTACCTAGTTGTTCCATCTGCTGTGATATCCCGTCTCCTCCTACCTGAAGTATATCAGTTGTTACCTGTCTTATTATGGGAGGAGGCCTCCCATACACAATTTCATAGGGAGAGTAGCCATGGGACTGTGGGGTCATCCTGAGTTTGAGCAAGGCCATGGGAAGTAAATCCACCCAGGAACAGTCAGTCTCTATAATCCACTTAGAAAATGTCTCCTTTAGTGTCCAGTTAGTTCGTTCTACCATTCCGGAGCTCTGAGGCCGGTAGGCAGTGTGTAACTTCCATTTTACATTCATGGCTTTACTTACTTGTATCAGATCCGATATGAAGGCTGGCCTGTTATCTGATCCTATGCTGGTGGGGAATCCAAATCGAGGAACTATCTCCCTAAGCAGGCTCCGAGCCACTTCTGATGCTCTTTCAGTTCGGGTGGGGAAGGCCTCCACCCATCCCGAGAATGTACATACCAAGACCAACAGGTAATGAAAATGACGATATGGCTTCATCTCAGCGAAGGCCACTTTCAGATGTTCAAAAGGAGGGGTACCTTTTAATTGGAAGCCTGGGGGTTTTGGTCTGCACCCTGGAGCAGCGTTAATCTGAGAGCAGGCGTTACAATTTTGGGATTCCATTCTACATAGAGAGGAGAGGCGAGGAACCAGAAAATACCTTCGGATCAAGTCCTCCAGTTTGTCATGTCCTAGGTGAGTCATACGATGAGCTTGGCTCACCAGAGAGGGGGCCATCCTTTCAGGCACTAGTAGCTTACCACCTGGCAGTTCCCACCATCCTTTCTCTGTTTTGGTGGCTCCCTCCGCTTCAGCTAGCTGGTTTTGAGCCTTGGTGTATGTTGGGGAGTCTAGGGCCAGCTCGGGGAGCTCAGCTAGGACAAATGTCCTCATGGGGATTTCCCCGGATTCTTTCCTGTCCTCGGCTGCTCGCCTGGCGGTCTCATCAGCCAGCCTATTTCCTCAAGCCTGTGGGGTGTCTTCCTTCTGGTGCCCATGGCAGTGCATGACTGCTACCTCCGTGGGGCTCCAGACAGTGTCTAACAGAATCAGGATCTCTTCCTTATTCTTAATGTCCTTTCCATTGGCCGTTAGAAGGCCTCTCTCCCGGTATAGCGCCCCATGTACGTGGAGTGTAGCGAAAGCATACCGGGGGTCAGGGTAGACGTTCACTCTCTTGCCCTTTGACAGCTGCAGTGCCCGGACTAAGGCCCATGACTCTGCTGGTTGGGCTGACCAGTGTTGTGGCAAGGGGCCGGCCTCTATAACAGTCCTCTCTGTAACTACAGCATAGCCTGACAGTCGCTGTCCTAGCTTTACCAGGCTGGTGCCATCAGTATACAGAGTCCAGTCAGGATTTGAAATTGGCCTGTCTCGGAGGTCTGGACGGCTAGCATAGACCTCGTCTAAGACTTCCTTGCAATTGTGAGTGGGTCCTCCTTCTCCCACTGGGAGAAGCGTTGCCGGGCTTAAACCCTGGCAAGGTTCAATACGGAGGTTGGGGTTTTCACATAGCAGTCCCTGGTATTGAATAATCCGGGAATTTGACAGCCATTTGTGGGGGTCTCCTCGAAGGGGTGTTGACTTCTGTGGGACCTTTACGATCACGTCCTGGCCAAAAGTCAGCTTTGTGGCCTCACGTACCAGTAAGGCGACTGCGGCCACTGCCCGCAGACAGCCAGGCCAACCGGTGGCAACATGACCAAGTCGCTTTGAAAGATAAGCTATTGGCCTGTCCCACGTTCCCAAGGTTTGAGTCAAAACCCCCATGGCTGTTTTATCTTTCTCAGTCACATACAAGGTGAATGGTTTGGTGAGGTCTGGCAATCCCAAGGCGGGGGCGGAGGTGGTTGCTAGCCTCAGCTCCTCAAAGGCTTCCTGCTGTTTTTCAGTCCAGTTTACAGGATTTTCTTCAGGCCCTGTCAGGAGCTCAAATAAGGGCTGGGCTATTTGAGAGTACCTTGGAATCCAAATCCTGCAGAATCCAGTGGTCCCTAGGAACTCCTTGACTTGCCGCCGAGTCTTAGGCGTGGGGAGCCTCAGAATTACTTCCTTTCTAGATTGGTCCAGCAACCTTGTGCCTTCCCTTAAGACAAACCCCAAATACTTTACCTCCTCCTTGCAGATTTGTGCCTTTTTCCTGGACACTCGGTATCCCGCTTCTGCCAGCAATTGGAGGAGCGCTCGGGTCCCTTCCCAGTATTCTTCCCAGGTCTCAGCGGCCAGCAACAGGTCGTCCACATATTGCAGGAGCCAACATCCATGCCTTTCAGGCTGGAAAGGTTCCAGGTCCGAGGCCAAGGCTTCTCCAAAGATGGCTGGCTCGTTTTTGAATCCTTGCGGGAGGCGAGTCCAGGTGAGCTGCTGCTTATTGCCTCCGATGGGGTCCTCCCATTCAAAGGCAAAGATGGGTTGTGATGCAGGTGCTAGGCGTATACAGAAAAAGGCATCTTTGAGGTCCAAACAAGTATAGATCCTTGTCTTAGGTGGGAGGAGACTAAGTAAGGTATAGGGGTTTGGGACGGTCGGGTGCAGAGTTACAGCGGCCTGATTGACCAATCTAGATCCTGCACAGGCCTATAGTCTTGTCCTCCTTCCTTTTTTACCAGCAAGATTGGTGTGTTCCAGGCTGATTGACATTCCACCAGGATGCCTGCCTGTTTTAGCCTGTTGATGTGAGGCAGAATCTCAATTCGGGCTTCTATGGGTATTGGGTATTGACACTTTCTCACTGGGGTTGCGCCAGGTTTGAGTTCTATTATTACAGGGGCTTGGTGTCTAGCTAGCCCAGGGGGGTTATCTTCGGCCCAGACCTCAGGGAACAGCTGAGTCAGCCTTCTCTCCAACTCTGTTGCCTGGTCTTGTTTATCTCCAGGAGGCTCATGTAGCCTCCATTCGTCTTGAGGGGGCACAGAGAGGGAGAGTAAGTAGGTTGTTGTGCCCACCCGAAAAGTGGACCTCTCTTCAGGAGAGAAAGTCACTTGTGCTCCCAGTTTGGAGAGTAAGTCTCTCCCCAGCAGGGGTACTGGGCACTCATGGATATAGAGGAACTCATGAGTCACTTGGTGACCCCCATCTGACATTTTCTGGGCTGGCAAAACGACTTAACCATTTCTTCTCCCGAAACCCCAGTTACAGCAGCAGTCCTTTTAGACCGTGGCGCCACTGGTTTAGTTACCACAGACAATTCTGCCCCGGTGTCCACCATAAAGTCAATGTCTTGGTCCCCAATTTTTAAAGTTACCATGGGCTCTCAGGGACCTGATGTCTTTGAGCCCCGGCGTCCCTATTCAGTCTCTATGTTAGTGAGTTCTGCAACTGGGAGGGATTTATTTTCCCTTCTTCCTTCTGGGCACTCATTCTTCCAATGACCAAACCCGCGGCATCGGGCTCATTGATTTGGCTGTAATGGAGCCCGTGGCCTCCGTTGGGACCGGTTGGAGGGCTGTCCTGACCTCGAAGCTAGGGGGGTCTTCTTTGCTCTGGTGGTGGAAAAGTCTCCGGAAGACTTTCCAAGCGTAGCAGCCAACATTGCAAACCTCTCATCTGTTCTCCTCTGCTCGTCTTTATACCTCTTCTCGTATTTCTTTTCTATTTCCGTGTCCCTATTCAGGAACACCTTGTCTGCTATCTCAATCAACTGAGAGCTAGACATGGATAGAACTCCCTCGGTCTTTTGAAGCTTTCGTTTTATGTCAGGAAATGCTTGCGAGATGAATGACGAATTTATAACAATCTGGGAGCCCGTAGCTTCTGGATCTATGGGTGTATAGAGTCTGTAGGCCTCACAAAGCCTCTCGTAAAATTTGGAGGGTGACTCGTTTCCCTTCTGAACTATTCCGGCCGGTTTAGACATGTCCATCGGCCTCCGGGCTCCCCTTCTAAGCCCTTGTATAATCGCTGTCCCGTATCTTTCTAATTGGATTTTTCCCTCCTCTGTATTATAGTCCCAGTTAGGTCTGTCAGTGGGGAAGGCTTGTTCTATCCACCTCTCTGGGTTAGCAGTGCCCTCAGGGACCATCTCCTGTAACCATTTCCTTGCCTCAGCGTTGATCCTGTATCTCTCTTCTGTACTGAAGAGGGATGATAGTAATTGCATTATATCGTCCCAGGTTGGTAGATGAGTGCGGAAAATAGTCTCCATTAGTCTAGTCATACGCTTGGGTTCCAACGAGTAAGAGGGGGTGTGTTTTTGCCAGTTCAGTATATCAGTTGATGAAAAGGGCTGATAGTAATAGGTTACAGGAGCTTGGTGATAATTACCATCCTCCCCTATCACTGGGGGTTGCTGAACTTCTCTGAAGGGCATCTGCAAGGGTATTTTTTCCTCTGGCTCTTTTGCAGAGCGGAGCCTTTGTTTAATTCCAGTGGTTCCTCCCCGTCGTCCGGGAGTACTTACCGGGAGTGGAGGGTAGAGTTTAGGGAAAGTAGGAGCAGCATCCGGGGTGGTAGAGTCCGGTGGGCTCATTGCCCCTCCAGTTGAGGTTGGAGCCTGCTGGGAGGGTGGCTCTACAACCTGTGGAGCTGTCGGGACCCCTGAGGAGTCCGGGAGGCTTACCGGTCCCTGGCTGCTTCCTCCGGTGGCCACGGTGTTACTAGCTGGCAGAACCATCATCCAATACGGCGGTCGGGGAAGCTCATCTCCTTCAGGGTCCTGTAAAATTTCCTTCTCATCTTTGGTTATCTTTTGAGCCATCAAGATTTTTCCTTCCCCGCCATGAGCATAAAAACGGGCCCATTTGGGGGGGGTCTTGGGCTATTCCCAGCCAAGAGTCTATGTACGGGAACTGATCAGGGTGTCCGGGCTTTCCCGTAACTCTAGCATAGACTGCCTTTATGAGATTTAAGTCCATAGTTCCCTCTGGTGGCCAGCCAACTCCCACTGAAGGCCATTCGACTTCACAAAGGGTACGCAGCCGGCCGGGTGTCATTTTCTTCCCATAGTCTCCATCGAATCCTTTCTTAAAATTCTTAATCATATTCTCCAATACAGTGGCCTTCCTCCCATTTTCTTACCTCTGGATTCCCACGTCCCAGGGCCTTCCTGAGAAGCCAATTTACCTGTCTCCACTGGCAGGGGAGATGATGGGTCACACAGCAGATGGGTACCTCCTGGGGGAGGGCAGAATACGAGCATGCAGAAATCAATATCCTCTTTGTAAAAAAAAGAAAAACCTGGGACTTCCCTGGTGGTTCAGTGGCTAAGACTCTGTGCTTCCAATGCAGGGGGCCCGGGTTCAAACCCTGGTCAGGGAACAAGATCCCATGTGCTATAACTAAGACCTCATGCAGTCAAATAAATAAATAAATATATATTTAAAAAAAAAGAAAAGAAAAAGAAAAACCTGTGGCGACAGCTCGGCACGTTCCCTAGGGCGGCGTGGACACACCTCCTGACTGGCCTTCTTGAACCCTAAGTCCCTCTCTTCATCCCTGGCACGGCCGTCGGCCTGAGTGCCGAGCAGCTATTGTCACCAACCAAAACCAGTTTCCTATGCGGCTCCCTTCTGGTCCCTCCAGGGGGGTGATCAGGCCCCCTCTTCCACCCTGCTGGGTGGGCTCCTCCTCACCTGAGCGCTCAGTTCCCTGCTGCTGCTGTTCACTACCTGCCAAAGCGAAGAAACCGGGCTTTGAAAGGCTGAATACTTCCAGAGGGGCGAGGCGCCTTCCCCCCTCTAGGAGATTCAAGCTACAAAGCCTCGGGGTGGCATCAAATGAGACTGGTCTCCTCAAAGTGAGGAGCTTCCCGCCCAATGCACCAAATGTTATAGCCACGCTTTCAGGGAAACAAACTCACTCACAAGGACAATGCAGATAGTGGAGTGCAGTTTATTACACCGGCGGGCCCAAGGCAGAGTCTCCTCTTAGCCAAGGACCCCGTCCAGCATTTATGAAAATCTTTTATACCCCATGTGTACGTGTCCAAACCCACTACCCCAATTCCCTTGAGACTTACATAAACAAAGGAAGGGTAAATACAACTACAGTAACCCCATCATTCACGTGTTATGTGTTCAAACAGTCAATAATCAATAAGCCCGCAGTTACATTCCAAATAGTTAATAACCGATAAGCCTGTGCTTACATTGTGATAGATAGTGTCCAGAGGCAGGGGTGATTAGTGTCTGTTTTCTCTTCTTCAAGATTCCCCTGCCCAGAGGGGGGTCTTATCCTTCCATTGTCATTCCCACAGGCGCTAAGCACAGAGTTCAGAGTCCACTGGAGAGGTGGCCACGCACGATCAGCACAGACAGGCCTGAGATGGACTCCAGGCCCTATGAATTCCTTCTTCAATTGTACTTTAAAGATGTGGGAAAATAGAGCTCTCTAAATGGAGCAGAGAATGAACTGTAGCAGTTGATTCATAAAACCTAGGAAAACACACACAGGAAGTAGAGCAACAACATTCTCAGGTGTTAATTCATGTGTGATGTAACTTATGACAACACCGATCATTACTTCCTTGGTTGGTCATCAGATAGCATTTAGGGCATCGTTTTCAGAGGCATTTGGCTCAGCCCATACGCACTGTGAACCTAGCGTGTCCTGCTCAGTTCAGTTCAGTTCAGTCGCTCAGTCGCCCTGGACTGCAACACGCCAGGCCTCCTGCTGCCCCTGGTTTCTTTTCCAAGAAAGCGGGGATGGAAATGCTTCCAGGCTCCTGGTCTCTGAAGTTGGAGCTGCCACGCCTGCAGAGAGGTGGTCACAAAAAGCAAATCATTTTGTGAAAACCTGTGTCCCCAGGCTGCAGAGGCGGGTGAAAAAAAACTAAGGACAGGGGAGATCTTTGGGAAGAATTCTGCAAGTAGAGCCTGGCAGGAACCCAAGACCCCCAGGTGATTCTGACCAAACACTCACCTCTCCCCTCCCAGCCCCCAAGGGTACAGGCAGGCTGTGGACCACCACACCCATCCTAGAAAGAGCCCCTCCCCAGGGAATCAGGTTGACCTTCTTTGTTTCTAGAAGTTCCCTCCCTAAACCCTCCCTTCCTGAGGTCTCAGGTGTGAGGTTTCCCCTCAGGGCTCTGAATGCGGGTCTTCCTCTTACATTTCTTTCACAGCCCTCCTAGGGTGGGTCAGCTAGTCCAGAAGTAGGGTCCACTGTCTCTCGTGAACTGTTCTCTGTAACTCGAAAACGAAGGAGAAGAACTAGCCCGGACGATCTGCAAATAGGGTAGAGCACCAGGATGTGATTAGCATTATCAGGTTAGTCTTGATTCCCCACTACAGATTGGGAACACAGAAAGTCGAAAGGAGCTCAGAAAAGGGTGAGGGAAACAGGAAAACTTCTTCTGTTTCCCTGCAGCAGTTGCAGGTTAAACAGCTGCATGGATGCCTTTGAAGGTATTTTCTCAAATGCAGATGTGAGTTTTCGATGTAACATCCCCAGAGAAGACGCAGAGCAGGAGGAAGAAGAGGAGGAAATGGCAGCTTCTCAGGTACGTGTCCTGTCCTGGGTCTGGGGCTGTGTCTGCTTTTCTTCCTGAAATGCCTGGACTGAGAACCTGCAAACCTTTAGGTCTCTGCTTCTAACTTTTGTGCCTGGGTGTTTGTTATCAACTTCTTTATTTTTTCCTTTTCTTCTTATCATAGTGAAGCCTGGCTCTTTAGACCACTTCTCTCTTGAGTCGCAGAATCTTGTCTCCCTTGTCTGTATCCTGGCTTTCTATGGAGCATGATGAATTCTCAACATGAATTAGCGACTTTCAACGGGTCTATATATTCCCTTTGTGAGAAGCACTGGTATCCGAGATTCGCACTGGGATGTGGTTCGGTGTTGGGATCTTAGGGAACTAGGGGAAATGCCGTGATGAGTTTACATATGGATGCAATTTCAGCTCTTTAGGAGTTATAAAATGCCCTTATATATTGAATAAACTCAGTGATCCAGAATTTTTCAAAAAATGCTCATAAGTAAAAAGAAAACTAGGAGATACTGTCCTCTGTAATGCTAAGACTTAGTAGTGAAACACATTGTTAGGTAGTTAGAATAGGGAAAAAGAGTCCAAAATGGCAGTGGCTAAAAGAACTGGAAGGGAAAGCCCGCGAAAATAGAACAAAGGAAGGTCCGACGACTGGAATGAGAACCTCAGGTAAAACAAACAACGCGCCTGCCTAGGCCCGATTTACATAAGACAGACCCAGGGGCAGAGAAACAGGTAAAAAGAGGAGTCAAAGCCCTCTTCCTTCTTCTCTCTCTCTCTCTCCCCCGCGCGATGGGGCGATCTTCTCTTCGTGTCTTTGGATCGACCTGTCCTCACAACTCGAAGATGGATTTTCCGGGTATTATCTAAATAAATAGAGCTGTCACACTGATTTATTTAAGAGCTATAACACGGTCTGTCCTCTGAGAGCTGTGACCCGCCAAGGGGCTTTAATGTCCGTCACTCCAAATTTTCGTTGTGACGAGACAAAGAACCCAGGAACATACACTCGCGTGACAACATTGTTAGGATACAAAACAGAGGAAGTTTATATGCAATGAATTTTGCATAAAACTGATATTTTTTATGTCACTTCAAGTTATAAATTCCTTATTTTTTCCGAAATGCCCAGGTTCTGATACTGCATCTGCCGTGCATTTAACCATGACAGATGATGTCCACTGGCTCTGGTGATTTCTCTGAGATTATCAGGCTATAGAGTTCGTTTTTCTTTCCCTCTGTCTTTAAACAAGGCTGTGGAAAAATGGAATGAGGAACATGTGAAAACCCTCACACTTAATGGAGAAACTCCACATCTTCTTGGTTTCTCTTTGCTTTGGAAAATGAACACTCACTGTGTTGATGATCGATACTGGGTTTTGGGAGTGGGAGTTTTCATCACTCAAGCCCAAGTGTGATGTTTCCAGTACACTCCACGCTCATATCACAGACAAAGTCTTACTCACATTTTTGCATTTTTTTATAAAAATATTTGCAACAATCTTATTGGTGCTAGTCTGTTTTCACCTGTGTTGAATGTCTAAGATACAGCTCAACAAAATGATCCAGTTTTTCAAGAAATTAAAGTTTCAGAACCAAGAGCTCTAATTTATCTCATACCATTGTATATGTCTGCACCCTTGTGTATTTAAAATATACAAAGAATATCATCCACAAGCAGATGTATATATTTTAACCCATTAAAAAGAATCTCGATTAACTGAACATGAACTGATTTTATTGACATGAATATCGATTTTATTGACATGAATATGAATGAACTCAGCTGAACTGAACTGAACTGAACATGAATCAGTTCATTTCAGTCGCTCATTCGTGTCTGACTCTTTGCGACCCCATGAACCGCAGCACTCCAGGTCTCCCTGTCCATCACCAACTCCTAGACTTTACCCAAACTCATGTCCATTGAGTCAGTGATGCCATGTAACCATCTCATCCTCTGTCGTCCCCTTCTCCTCCTGCCTTCAATCTTTCCCAGCATCAGGGTCTTTTCAAATGAGTCAGTTTTTCACATCAGATGGCCAAAATATTGGAGTTTCAGCTTGAACATCCGTCCTTCCAATGAACATCCAGACTGATTTCCTTGAGGATGGACTGATTGCATCTCCTTGCAGTCCAAGGGACTCTCAAGAGTCCTCCAACACCACAGTTCAAAAGCATCAATTTTCTCTGCTCAGCTTTTTTTATAGTCCAACTCTCACATCCATACACGACTACTGGAAAATTCATAGCCTTGACTAGACGGACCTTTGTGGACAAAGTAATGTTTCTGCTTTTTAATATGCTGTCTAGGTTGGTCATAACTTTCCTTCCAAGGAGTAAGCGTCTTTTAATTTCGTGGCTGCAGTCACCATCTGCAGTGATTTTGGAGCCCCCCAAAATAAAGTCAGCCACTGTTTCCACTCTTTCCCCATCTATTTGCCATGAAGTGATGGGACTGGATGCCATCATCTTAGTTTTCTGAATGTTAACTTCTCCTTAATACTCTTTGTAAGTATATAGTCTCATTTTAATATATATGTCTGTATGCATGAAAATGTTTCTCTTTTACTTGTTTTGGTATTCTCCCCAGTTATATAAAGTTCTTTTTAAAAAATACACATATTTATGTTTGCCTGAGTTTTGTCTTGGTTGTAGCCTACAGAATCTTGGAGCCATGTGGGAGACTTTGTTGCAGCAGGCAAACTTTAGCTGTGGGTGTGGCATCTAGTTCTCTGACAAGGGACTGAACCCAGCCCCCTGACTTGGGAGCTCAGACTACCAGGGAAGACCCTAGAAAAACTCCTATACACTTTTTTTAGTGTTGTCCCTGGGTAATTGTGTTTTACTAGTTAAATTTTAGTTCAGATAAACTGAAGCAAATTCAAGATTTGTCATTTAATGAATGTTTGTTAAAATATTTGCAAAACGGTGGAACAACAATGTAGTTGATTTTATATTATTTATGTGATGCATTCAAGACCCTGTAAAAACTTTTAGAAAGACATATAGTATATACTAAATAGTTGAAAGGATGATTGCTGCTATGGGTACTATTCTATCAGACCTGTCAATTTTGTAAAACACTTAAAATTCAATGTTAAGTATAAATTCTTACCTTACTGGTCAACCTCTTTGCTTTTCAGAACGGTCATTCATGTGTCAGAATTTTCAACATTACTAGTTAAAATAAGCTTGTTAAAAATGTGGCACATTGGCCCCACTCCAGAACTCTTAGATCAGAGCATGCTTTTTAAAAATATTTCCTGTTTCCTTGATAGGGGGCTTCCCTGGTGACTCAGATGGTGAAGAATCAGCCTGCAATGTGGGAGACCCGGGTCCAATCCCCTGGTGGGGAAGATTCCCATGGAGAAGGAAATGGCAACTCACTGCAGTATTCTTGCCTGAAAAATCACATGGACAGAGAAGCCTGGCATGCTACAGTCCATGGGGTCGGAAAGAATCAGACATGACTGAGTGACTAACATGGTTTTCTTGATAGACAGTTTATCCTGGGTCACAGGAGTACAAGTCTCAAAAATAGATAAGTCAGTGTTGATGCGATTGTTTTATAATTTCTCTTCCAGATCAGAATAGTTTCTGTAGTGGTCTGTGGATCATGTCTCATTCTCTTTTCCTGGAGTTAGAAATACAGTGGAAAATACGGCAGTATAAAAATTATATTCCTGTGTAACACCAGACATTCTCCTAAATCAGAACCATTTCTCTTACTGGTTTCATCTTGGGTCACATTAGGAAGTCTTCCCAGGTCCACGTGGCTTATGTCCTTTGTATTTCAGGGGCTGCTGACATTCCAGGATGTGACCGTAGATTTCACTCAAGAGGAGTGGGAATGCCTGGACCTCGGTCAGCGGGAATTGTACAGGGACGTGATGTTAGAGAACTACGGGAATCTGGCCTGCTTGGGTGAGGATCACTCGCTTATACAATCCCTCAAAAACCCCAAAATTCCAAAAATCTCAGGGTTTTGGTTCATTCATTCTAGAATGTCTCCTGGAATTTTCTGCTTTGTCCAGTAGAGGTTAAGATTCCTACTTTCCAGGGGAAAGTAACCTTCTTTCTTGATATAACCTGCCTTCTTGTTCTTCAGTCGCTAAGTCATGTCCAACTCTTTGCGATCCTGTGGAACGCAGGAAGCCAGGCTTCCCTAGCCTTCTTTAACTCCCAGAGTTTGCTCACATTCATATCCATTGAGTCAATAATGCTATTCAACCATCTCATCTTCTGCCACTCCCTTCCCCTGTACTCAATCTTTCCCAGCATCAGGGTCTTTTCCAATGAATTGGCTCTTCGCATCAGGTGGCCGAAGTATTGGAGCTTCAGCATCAGTCCTTCCAATGAATATTCAGGTTTGATTTCTTTAGGATGGACTGGTGTGATCTTCTTGCTGACCAAGGGACTCTCAAGAGTCTTCTCCAGCACCACAGTTCGAAGGCATCAATTCTTTGATGCTCAGCCTTCTTTATGTTCCAAATATCACATCCATACATGACTATTGAAAAAACCATACCTTTGACCTCTGTTGGCAAAGTGATGTCTCTGCTTTTAATATGCTGTCTTTGTCATAGCTTTTCTTCCAAAGGGCAAGCATCTTTTAATTTCATGGCTGCAGTCACCATCTGCAGTAATTTTGGAGCCCCCGCCCCATCCCAAAATTAAATCTGTCACTTTTCCCCTATCTATTTGCCATGAAGTGATGAGACTGGATGCCATGATCTTAGTTTTCTGAATGTTGAGTTTTAAGCCAGCTTCTTCACTCTCCTCTTTCACCCCCATCAAGAGGCTTTTTCGTTCCTCTTCAATTTCTGCCATTAGAGTGATATCATGTGTGTGCCTGAGGTTGTTGATATCTCTCCTGGTAATCTTGATTCCAGGGTGTGATTCATCCAGCCCAGCATTTCGCATGATGTACTCTGCATAGAAATTAAATCAGCAGGGTGTCAATGTACGGTCTTGATGAACTCCTTTCCCAATCTGCAACCAGTCAACTGTTCCATGTACGATTCCATCTGTTGCTTCTTGACCTTTGTATACTTCATTTTAGGTTTACCATTTAGGTGGTAATTCTGTAAGTTCTGTTGTATCAAATAGTGCCACTCTCCTCTTCAAACCGGAATTCCACTAACTGCTTTTGCCTTAGTAGAACTTGAGCATAATATCAGAATCTGATTCTGATGCATTTGTCTTTTAAAGATGCTTCCAAAAAACTATTTGGTGAAATTCTTTTTCTTAATGCTATTTTAACTTTCTACCTTGACTTCTCTCTCACCTGAATACATATTGGATTGGAAATTGATGAATATCTCAGAAAACACATATTCCTTTTTCTGATGAACAGGTCTTGTGGTCTCTAAGCCGGGCCTGGTCAAGTTTCTGGAGCAAATGAAGGATCCCTGGGATGTAAGGAGAATGGAGACAGCCATACACCCAGGTATGTGTCTATGGATGAAACAGATAAGTCAGGTGAGAGGGACAAGCATTGGGGAGGAAGTCATATTTTGTCATGTGGTTTGAGAAGATCTGCTTCAGTGGAGATGATTTTGGATTAGCCTAGGTTTATTTCTGTCACTGTCATAGAGCGTCATCTCCTGACCCATTCCTGATTCTTTTCATCATTTGTGTATTTTTCTCCAGTGATTAATTTTCATATTTACAGTTAGGACCAAAATACTTGTCTTGGCCTGGAACAACCTCTATGACCTGATAACTCGTCCATTTTGGGGCGATTTTAGGAAATCTGCATATTTCTGAGTAACTATATTAAGCCCTTTTAAAAGTGCTGATTCTGTCCCTAGTCAGAAGTGTGTGGGTGGAGCTGTGAAAAAATTGCCAAACTTCTAGGAATACTGGGGACAGATGTTTTTTGAATTCTACCATATAATTTCCAGTCCACTGGAAACTACACATATGACCTTAGAAATATCATAGTCAAATTCTTTCTTCACTGCATAAGACACCTCATTAAAATGAGAGAATGCAAATCTGAATTTTAGGTTACGTCTTCTCTTTTTTTATATGAACTAACATTAAATGTGTTAAGTATATTTGTCCCAATTCATTAATGCTAAAATGCTTTAATATATTTATTTAACTCACAGAGTTTTTAAACAAATTACTGACACTGGAGTTTAGAACATTTCCCACAGTGCTTTTTTCTGATTGTTCTTCACTATTAAGCTTATAGATGATATAGAGAAATCCTTAAGAAGAAATTTTTCTGTTCCAAAAATGCTATTTTCCAATGTTATGTTAGTTTTGCTATACAGAAAGAATAAGTGATACACATACACATTTCCTTTCTTGATTAGATTTCCTTCCCATCTAGGTCACCACAGAGCATTGAGTAGAGTTCCCTGTGTTCTCACCATATTTTTCAAGTCTCACTTCTCATTTGATTTGTTAAGAACTCTTAGCTTATTAAATCTATCTTGTTTTTTATGAAACATCCCAGGACTTTATCATTTATGCCATCTATTTCTGATTAGTTCTAGCTCAATATCATTACTCTATTAGAACATGCTCCGATAACAACATGAGTGGTAAGTGGGTTAAATAATAAGTAGGCATTAGCATTTGTGAAAATGTTTTGTCTGTAAATTTGATTATTCAAGCAAAAATTACTCATGACACTGCTCAACTGCTCCTCGCTTCATTGTTCCTGTAGGTTTCTATCTTGACTTCTCCTCTGCACCATACTCCTCTGTCATCTCATGTTGTCCAATGTTCTGTGTTTGTGGTCTCTGTTCTGCAGGCTGCAGATCCTAGTTCCTCTTGCTCTGGTGTCTGCTCCCTGGTGGGTGAGGTGGTCCAGAGACTTGTGCCCTTATGCCCTTGAGAGGGGGTTGATTGTTACTATTGTGACCAGAGCCTGCCCGGATCCTGAGGGCCGCTTCACCTTTCCTCTGTGGCTGTCACTGTTTGTGGAGGGGTCTGCTTCCTGATTGGTGGAGCAGAGGCCCCAGATCTGAAATGAGCTCTGCTCTGATCTGTGGTGCTGCTGATCTAGTGGAACTGGTGCACACCCCCTGGGAGGGAAGCCGCTGAGTGTTGCTCCTCTGGGGATGTTCTTCTCGGAGAGTGCTCTGCGTGTCATCTTTCATGTGCTGTGCGAGCTCTCGTGTGACCCTATGTAGGCATTGATCTTGGCCGCACCTCAACCATAGGTATGCTGGCACTTGACCCTGGTGTCTCTTAGATGTTATTTTTACCAGGTCACCAGCAGAGATCCACTGTAGTCATATCCCAGGTGTACATTCATTGTGGAGCTGGACCCGCTGCGGTGCTATGGGGGCAATGTAGACTGTGACCTGGGCCAAATGCTTCATGTGTCTGCCTACAAAGTCTACAGTTGCTAAAGCCAGACTGGTCTTGATTGCCAGAGCCTCATTTCCATCCAGATGTTCTGTTGGGGCTGAGTTTACCAAGCCAGTTGTGGGGTGTAACACCATGGTTTGTACAGATGCAAGGAGAGGTCTCAGCTTTTCTTGCTTAGTGGCAGGGACTTGGGGCTCAGCTGTGGTTTCAGTACCACCTGTACATTGGGACCACCCACAGGCGTGTGCTCTGAAGGTGCCACTGGAGCCCATGAGACTACCATGGTGGGGAGGAGGATGGGGAGGAGGAAGCAGCTGTGGGGGTCATGAGATCACCCACATAGCTGCGAGCCATTTCTCGTGTCTGGAGAGGCAGGGACAGGCACAGGGGGAGAGAGGTTGCAAGGAGGTTCTTCCCTTCGGGCATCACTCAGCAGCCCCACTTTGCTTCTCTGGTGGTTCAGGCTTCCTCCACAAGCATCCCATTTGCAGAGCTCCTCCCTCCCTCCTGTCCACTCAGGATGTCTCCTTATGGCCAACCGTAGTCCTCTACCTAGGTCTGCTCTCCGAAACCCACGTTCCAGCACCCAGCCCTTGTCTGCATCAGAGGACACCCTCTCAGGCTGGGTGGGCAGGGCAAGGGTCAGTACCCTGCGTACAGGTCTCACTCTGTCCTGCACGCTGGTTGCCGTGTTCTCTTCCCACAGAGGACGAGGCTCCCCGTCTGTCCCAACTGAGCTCCCCCCAGTGAGGGTCTTCCCTGGATGTGGAGACCTCTCCTCTCTTCAGATCCCCCCAGGTTTTTGTGGGTCCCATCCTGCTTCTTTTCCTCTCCCCTTTCCTCCTTCTCTCTCTTGTCCTACCTGGCTCAGCAGGGATCTTTCTTGTCCTTTCAGGTGTCCAAGTTCCTCTGCCCGTGTTCCGCAGGGCTCTGTGAGAAGTTTTCCACTTCAAGATGTATTCTTGATGCTTTTGTGGAGAGAGATGAACTCCACGTCTTCCGAATCCTCTACCATCTTGACTCCTTCTATCTCGGTTTTAGGCTTAATCTAGCCAAGTGTATGCCAATTTTATGTAAATTGTAAACTATATTCCCCAAGAATAGTAAGTAGAATAACTTATTATTTGGTATCTTTCAGCTGTGTCTTCTCACGACACCCAGGGTTTGAGGACCCAAAAGCCAGGCTTAGAAGATTTACTCCCAACAGCAAAGCTAGGAATATATGAAAGATTTCACCTTGCAAATTTACATTTAACCAACGACTGGGAATCTATGAGGGCATATAAAGAGCGGAGAGCATGTTATGATGGACACAACCAAGTTGGTACAGTTTCCCATAAAGTAAACATTCCCATCAAAAGAAATCAAGGATGTGAATCAAATAAGGAAAAACCAATTTCAGGTGACCACTTTCAGTCATCAACATCTGCAGATAACTGTATATTTGTCAGGAAAAATCCACATCATCTCTTGAAACATACATCTTCTCTGAAGGGAAATGAGGAAAATTTGGAAAGTCATCTAGTCTCTACTGCAAATACTCATTCAAACCTATACTTTGAGCATAGGTGTGTATTAAATATACATTCAAACATGTCTGGAAACCAGAAACTTAAACATGAGGGGGAAAATCCCCAATACAATCAATCTGAGGGATCCTTTAACAAGGATTTATTGTTCTTCAACCAGCAACTATTTTCTCCTTGTTGCAAAATCTGTAATGTTGAAAATAATGGGAGAGACCTTATTCAACCATCATTGGTCAATACATATGGAGGTATAATTAGTGTGGAACAACTTTACAAGTGTAACAAAATGAGGAATGCCTTAATCAGGAGCTCTACCGCCAACAAATACAAGCGTATACCTGATAGAATGAGAAGCTCTTCATGCAATGAAACTGGGCATAATGTTGACCAAGACTCATATCTCATGAAACAACAGGGACATCAATTTTCAGACAACAATTCTAAACATCATAAGTGTAGGAATATATTTTATCAAAGCTCAAATCTTACTATTAATACTTATAAGAATATGGATGTTGGAGAGAAGACTTATAATTGTTATGATTATGGTAAAGTTTTTAACCAGTCTCCAAAACTTATTCAACAGCAGAATATTCAGACTAAGTGGAAACATTGCAAGTGTAATACATGTGGAAAAGTCTTTAGTAACTCACCAAATCGAAGTAGACATAGGAAAATTCATACAGGAAGAAAATATTTCAAATGTTCAGCATGTGGGCAAACCTTTAATCAGAGTTCATATTTAACTGAACATCTGGGAATCCATGCTGGGAAGAAACTATACAAATGTACAGAATGTGAGAAAGTCTTTATCTGCTGTTCATGTGTTACTCAACATCAGCAAATTCACACTAGGGAGAGACCTTATAAATGTACAGACTGTGGCAAAGCCTTTATCCATTTTTCACTTCTTACTCGACATCAACGAATCCATACTGGGAAGAGACCTTATAAATGTACAGCATGTGGCAAGGCTTTTAAGCACAGTTCAAGTTTAACTCAACATCAGCGAATCCATACTGGGGAGAGACCTTATAAATGTACAGCATGTGGCAAAGCCTTTATCCGTTATTCACTTCTTACTCGACATCAACGAATCCATACTGGGGAGAGACCTTATAAATGTATAGCATGTGGCAAGGCTTTTAAGCACAGTTCAAATTTAACTCAACATCAGCGAATCCATACTGGGGAGAGACCTTATAAATGTACAGCATGTGGCAAGGCTTTTAAGCACACTTCAAATTTAACTCAACATCAGCGAATCCATACCGGGGAAAGGCCTTATAAATGTACAGACTGTGGCAAATCCTTTTCCCACAATTCAGGTCTTTCTAGACATCAGAGAGTTCATACTGCAGAGAAATGTTAGAAATGTAAGGAATGTGGCTGAGAATTTCATCACAGCCATCACCTCACTCACAATCAGAGAATACATACTGCAGAGAAACCCTAGAAATGAATC
Source organism: Cervus elaphus (assembly GCF_910594005.1). Lineage (NCBI taxonomy): Eukaryota > Metazoa > Chordata > Mammalia > Artiodactyla > Cervidae > Cervus > Cervus elaphus. The sequence continues at coordinate 58,215,936 of NC_057818.1, read as the reverse complement.
AGTGATAAAAAAAAAAAAAAATTTGGTCCTAAATATACAATTTTGAAAAAAACCAGTGTTTTCTTTGGAAAGGTACATGAATGAAATAGAAAAATGTAGAAAACTGCTTAATCAAACGTAACTCAGTACCAGAGAATTCATACTAGAAAGCATTTCATTAGTACCACTTTTGTTGAATTACTCGAAGCAGAAACACTGTAGCAAGTATTCCATAAGTAAAACACATACAAAATTGATATGTTAGTATGGATCACAAGATGAAGGGGTGGATATTTGCAGAGGTATAATTATTATTAATGTATCCTTGTTTATGTTAATGTTATTTGAGATTATTAAGGAACGAAAAGGAATGTATTTCAACTCTCAAATTACTACATGCTGTGATTTGTTTCTACTGTATATATGAACTTATGTTTTTGACAGTTGTTGCGCAATGGTAAGAGAAGCCCTTCTATATGAAGTGGGAATCATTTACATTTATTCTCCAATTTATAAGATTAAGAACACAGTCATGTTATATACACACTAAACCTCTGAATGGAGGTATTTCTCACTGATGTCAAACACCTCTGTGGTCACCATGATGTAAGTGATCAGGGAATAATTCAAAGTAAGACAGAAGTTTGCTCTAAGTTTTCAATAATTATGTCAGTTGCTTTTTAAGCATAAAACAAGGATAGTTCATGAAAATCGAAGGTATTTTTATAACAGCTACATAGAGAAATCATGCATATTATCTGGCAGGGTTGAAGTAAAGACACCTCTTCTATCTGATGTAAGTGTAGAAAACTCTGGAAAAGTCATATTAATATAATTAATGTCCATCCATGTTTACTAAATTAGCCTCCATTTTGTAAACCATATCAATCACATTCTCAGATCATTTCATCAAAGAAACAGGACAGTTTTTAGAAGCTTGTAATGTGTATTTTAATCAAGGATCAAACAACAATTGTAAAAGGTTTTGTTCCACCTGTGCAAAATTAATGTATCTTAATAAAAGTGAATGGTTTTTCAGTGTGGCAATTGATGTGGAATGAATGAAGGGTTAACGCACCACCAGCATTAACCTCTCCCACCTATTTAAGGTTGCAGGAAAGGTAACGTAATGATAAACTATTTGAAGCACAGGGGGATGAAATCTGTAGAAATTAGTTCCTTACTGCCATTAAACCTCTCATAACTTCATATTGTTTCCCACTATTTCTACGTTGTATCTCCTCTTTCATTTTTATCTACTTGGACATCGTGGTGGTTCTAATAAGAAGGATCATACAGAGTACTGTTGAGAGCTCCCCTGAACTGCTCGATGCAGTTGCTGCCTCAGCGTCTGTCTGGGGAGCAGGCAACCTGCAGGTCCTTGAACTCACACCAGCCAGTCCTGTGAGCACCTGCCCTAGATGACCCCTTCCTTGGGACCAGCAGTCTTGCTGAACCCCAGGGTCTACTGCACAGGCTCCCCTTCAGTGATACCCTCAGAGCTCACCAGAATCTTGCTCGACTTTCTTTGAATGGACCCCTCCACACTCAGCCTGTGGGACCCACAGCACTTCACCCAGGGTTAGGTCTGAACCTCAAGTACTGGAAGTTTCTCTGCCTGGTTCTAGCCTTGACCTTCCTCAGGGGCCCTCAAGGCTTGCTGTGAATTCTCTGAGGACCTAGAGTCATAAACTCACCTGCTGCAATTGTCCTTTGTTCTCCTGTTAGTTAAAACTTTTCAGGGGCTCATTTAAGCAAATGTAAGTTTAACAAAGTCACAAAAAGAATAATCAACAGCCATGATGGGAAAATTCTGAACCAAGATTTATAAAATCTTACCCTGTATCATTCTTAGCACATGTGTCTTGTAAGGCTTAAAGGAACTGTTTTCTCATGGCTTTGCCATACTTTGAATGCAATATATAAATATCTGAAGATATATACATAATATGATTTATATAACACATTAAATACAAGATATAAATATCTGAAGTAAACATGTTAGCAGTGAGAAACCCAAGAAAGAATATGTCAGTGTATGTGTACTCTTACATGTTTAACTTAGAGAATTTAAAAATGCTAGGTCAAAGCTGGTCATTTCAGAATTGCAGATGATTTATTAGAAACTATAAAACTTGTCAATTTGTTGATTAATCTACTTTTCATGGAATTCATTTCCTTAAATGTTAGTCGGTTATGTTTTTTAAGGAACTTCCACACGGTCCACCCAGGTGACTGCACCAGCTTACATTCCCTCCAGCAATGTAGGAGGTTCCCTGATCTTCAAGCCCCTTCAGCGTTTATGATATTCTTAGTGGGCTTTTGGCTCATTGTTCTTCTGGCTGGCATGTCTTGATACATCCCTGTAGCTTTGTTCTGCATTTCTTATTCTTTAGCGGTGGTGAGCATCTTTCTTTTGCCTCCTTCCCATGGAAAACAGCAAGCTGCCCCGCCCAGCCTCAGCAGCTGTGGGGCACAGGCTTAGTCTCCCCACAGCATGTGGAGTATTCCTGGACCAGGCATGAAGCCCTTGTTCCTTGCAGTCTCAGATGGATTCTCCACCACCGGGTGACCAGTCTGTTTAGCTTTTTTTCCTTTTGAGACATATACATATATTTATTTATTTATTGGAATATAATTGCTTTACAATGTTGTGCTAGTTTGTGCTGTATGATATCATCAATCAGCCGGAAGTATACGTAAATCTTCTCCCTCTTGGCCCTCCCTCCTGTGGTCTCCGTTTCACCCCTCTCCTCAGCACAGAGCACCAAGCTGAGCTCCCTGTGGTAAACAGCAGCTTCCCACCAGCTACCTATTTTAATCATCAGTTCAGTTCAGTTGCTCAGTCGTGTCTGACTCTTTCCGACCCCATGGAGTGCTGCACGCCAGGTCTCCCTGTCCATTACCAACTCCTGGAGCTTGCTCAAACTCATGTCCACTGAGTCAGTGATGCCATCCAACCACCTCATCGTCTGTCGGCCCCTTCTCCTCCCCCTTTCAATCTGTCCCAGCGTCAAGCTCTCTTCAAATGAGTCAGTTCTTCACATCAGATTGCCAAAGTATTGAAGTTTCAGCTTCAACATCAGTCCTTCCAATGAATATCAGGACTGATTTCCTTTCGGATGGACTGGTTGGATCTCCCTGCAGTCCAAGGGACTCTCAGGAGTCTTCTCCAACGTTTTCCTCATGGTGGTGTATATATGTCAGTTGTACCCTTTCAATTGGTCCCCCTCTTCTTCTCCTGCTGTGTCCATGTCTGATCTCTATATTTGTGCAAATATTGCCTTAACAGATATGTATGGAATTTAAAATATGGTACTGATGAACTTATTTACTGAGCAGGAATATAGGCGCAGATGTAGTTCTTAAGCTTTTGCATGTTAAGCTTTCAAGGCATAAAATACATTCCATACATTTTATGGCTGTAGCCATGTGTTCTGGAAAACAAACTGACTCAGAAGGACAATGCAGTGCAGTGGAGTGCAGTTTATTATACCGGTGGGGCCAAGGCAGAGTCTCCTCTTAGCCAAGGACCCCGAACAGTTTTTGTGAAAACTTTATATACCCTAAGTGTACTTGCTCAAACCCAGCTCCCCAAATTCCTTGAAACTAGTCTGGAGAAGGTAAAAGAGAGATAGGATCAAAGTTAACCCATGATTCATGTGTCACATGACTAAATAAACAGTGGATATTTATCAACAGTCCTGTGGTCATATCCCAATAAACAGAATGGAATTCACCACTTTCTTCTGTTACAGAGATAATTAACATATTGTTTTAGACAACAGAGTCCTAGTACAAGTACTGAGGCTTTTAGGGCGGGGGGGGGTGGGGCGGGGGGGGCGGGGTAGGATCTGATTTTCCTTTGGTGTGCCATTTCTACAGACACCGGGGCGCAAAGTAAAGAGTCCACTGGGAGGGTGACCGTGCGTGTAGCCTAATGCTCACAGCCTGGCCTAAGACAGAGTCCAGCTCTCTCTGTTTCCTCCTTCATTACTAAGTGAAAGAAGCCCATTTGAAAATGCTACAAAAAGTAGGATTTTTACAATATGGCTTTTTGGTGTAGGTAAATGTTCATATGTGCTCAGTTGTGTCTGAGTATCTGTGATCCCAGGGGCTGTAGCCTGCCAGGCTCACATCTGTCCATAGATTTCCCAGGAAAGGATACTGAAGTGGGTTGCCATCTCTTCCTCCAGGGGATATTCGTGACCCAAGGGTTGAACCTGCATCACCTGGATGACCTGTATCAGCAGGCAGATTCCTTACCACTCAGTCACCTGGGAATCTAGTAAGAAATATAGAAGAGATTGAAAAGGTCCATGATTACTGTGGGTTTCGAAGGAGGGACTATGAATATCCTCAGTCTAGAGAACTTTCCAGACCATGAAATAATTTGTGTTAAACTGTCATGATTGACACATGTTACTAAACATTTATCTAGAGGTATGGAGTGCACATTCCTAAAAGAGGAACACAGGGGTAGACTAGAGAGTTTATCTATTTACTGCCCATGTAGATTCATCAGTGGTAACAAATGCTCACTCTGGTGGGGAAAGCTAAGTAGGGAGATTGTCCACATGTGGGAACAAGAGGTATATGGGAAATGTCTATACTTTATTCTGAATTCTACTGTGAAATAAATCTTCTACAAACTTGGTATTGGTGAATGCAGGCTGAATATTTTTTAGAATATATAATATGAGAAAGATGAATATGCTTCTATCTTTAATTTTTCCTTGGTCATTATGCTTTAAAGATGTGGGAAAATAGAGCTCTCTAAATGGAGGAGACAATGAACTGGAGCAGTTGATTCATAAAACCTAGAAAAACACACACAGGAAGTAGAGCAGCAACATTCTCAGGTGTTAAATCATGTGTAATGCAACTTATCAGAACACCGAACATTACTTCCTTGGTTGGTCATCAGATAGCATTCAGGGCATCATTTTCAGTGGCGTTTGGCTCCGCCCAAACGCACTGTGAACCTAGCGTGTCCTGCTCACTTCAGTTGGGTTCAGTCGCTCAGTCGCCCTGGACTGCATCTCGCCAGGCCTCCTGCTGCCCCTGGTTTCCTCTCCAAGAAATTGGGGATGGAAATGCCTCCAGGCTCCTGGTCTCTGAAGTTGCAGGTGCCACGCCTGCAGAGAGGTGGTCACAAAGCAAATCATTTCGTGAAAACCTGTGTCCCCAGGCTGCAGAGGGGGGTGAAAAAAACTAAGGACAGGGGAGACCTTTGGGAAGAATTCTGCAAGTAAAGCCTGGCAGGAACCCAAGACCCCCAGGTGATTCCCACCAAACACTCACCTCTCCCCTCCCAGCCCCCAAGGGTACAGGCAGGCTGTGGACCACCACACCCATCCTAGAAAGAGCCCCTCCCCAGGGAATCAGGTTGACCTTCTTTGCTTCTAGAAGTTCCCTCCCTAAACCCTCCCTTCCTGAGGTCTCAGGTGTGAGGTTTCCCCTCAGGGCTCTGAATGGGGGTCTTCCTCTTACGTTTCTTTCACAACCTTCCTAGGGTGGGTCAGGTAGTAGAGAAGCAGGGTCCACTGTCTCTCGTGAACTGTTCTCTGTAACTTGAAAAGGAAGGAGAAGAACTAGCCCAGACGATCTGCAAATAGTGTAGAGCACCAGGATGTGATTAGCATTATCAGGTTAGTCTTGATTCCCCACTACAGATTGGGAACACAGAAAGTCGAGAAGGAGCTCAGAAAAGGGTGAGGGAAACAGGAAAACTTTTTCTTCTCTTTCCCTGCAGCAGTTGCAGGTTAAAGAGCTGCATGGATGTCTTTGAAGGTATTTTCTCAAGATGCAGATGTGAGTTTGTGACGTAACATCCCCAGAGAAGACGCAGAGCAGGAGGAAGGAGGAAATGTCAGCTTCTCAGGTACGTGTCCTGTCCCGGGTGTGGGGCTGTGTCTGCTTTTCTTCCTGAAATGCCTGGACTGAGAACTTGCAAACCTTTAGTTCTCTGCTTCTAACTTTTCTGCCTGCGTGTTTGTTATCAAGTTCTTTATTTTTTTCCTTTTCTTCTTATCTTAGTGAAGCCTGGCTCTTTAGACCACTTCTCCCTTGTGTCCCAGAATCTTGTCCCCTTGTCTGTATCCTGGCTTTCTATGGAGCATGATGAATTCTCAACATGAATTAGCGACTTTCAACTGGTGAATATATTCCCTTTGTGAGAGAGAAACACGGAGAGACACTGGTATCCGAGATTCCTATTGGGATGTGGTTCGGTGTTGGGATCTTAGGGAACTAGGGGAAATGCCATGATGAGTTTACATGGGGATGCAATTTCAGCTCTTTAGGAGTTAGAAAATGCCCTTATATATTGAATAAGCTCAGTGATCGAGAATTTTTCAGAAAATGCTCAGAAATAAAAAGAAAACTAAGAGATACTGTCCTCTGTAATGCTAAGACTTACTAGTTAAAACACAATGTTAGGTAGTTAGAGTAGGGAAAAAGAGTCCAAAATGGAGGTGGCTAAAAGACCTGGAAGGGAAAGCCCGCGAAAATAGAACAAAGGAAGGTCTGAGGACTGGAGTGAGAACCTCAGGTAAAACAAACAATTTTTTTTCTTTGTTTACATAAGATTTACATAAGACAGACCCAGGGGCAGAGAAACAGATAAAAAGAGGAGCCAAAGGCCTCTTCCTTCTTCCCTTTGTCTCTCTCTCCCGAGCTATGGGGTTATCATTTTTTGAAACATACACGTTCTCTGAAGGTGAATGTGGAAAATCTGGAAAGTCATCCAGTCTCTACTGCAAATACTCATTCAAACCACTCTGAACACAGGCTTCAATTACACATACATTCAAGCACGTCTGAAAACCAGAAATTTAAAAATGATGGGGAAAACTCACAATATAATCAATTTGAGGGATCTGTGAGCAAGGGGTCATTATTCTTCCACCAACAGACAGTTTCTCTCTGTTCCAAAGTGTGTAATGTTGATAATAATGGGAAAGTGTTAATCCCACCATCATTGTTCAATACACATCATGATATGGTTAATATGGAACAACTTCTCACATGTAACAACACGAATCAGGCCTTAAGTAAGAGCTCTACCCCCAATAATTACAAGAATATTTACGATGGAGTGAGAAGCTATTCATGCAATGAAACTGGATCTAAAATTGAACAAGACTCTAACCCTATGAAACATCAGGGACCTCAATCTTCAGACAAGGATTCTAAAAATAGTACATGTAGGAATATCTTTTATCAAGCATCAGGTCTTCCACTAAAGAAGAGTACACATACAGGAGAGAAGACTTATAATTGTGAATATAGTGATAGTTCTAATCAGTCTTCAAATCTTACTCAACAGCAGAATATTCAGGATCCGCAGAAAAGTTACAAGTGTAAGAAATGTGAGAAAGCCTTTACTAACTCATCCAGTCTAAGTAGACACAGGAAAATTCATTCAAGATGGAAACCTTTTATAGGTACATATAAATGTACAAAGTGTGGCAAAGCCTTTAATCAGAAGTCAAATCTTACTCAGCACCAGAGAATTCATACTGGAGAGAATGAATAAATTCTCTTATAAATGTAATCCTTATAAATGTAAGGATTGTGGCAAAGAATTTAACCAGTGCTCAGGTCTCACTTACCATCAGAAAATTCATACTGGAGACAAGCCTTATAAATGTAAGGATTGTGGCAAAGCATTTAGACAGCACTCATGTCTTACTAAACAGCAAGTAATCCATACTGGAGAGAAATCTTATAAATGTAAAGAATGTAGAAAAGCCTTCAGTCACTACTCAACTCTTACTAAACACCAGCGAATTCATACTGGAGAGAAGCCTTATAAATGTAAGGATTGTGGCAAAGAATTTAACCAGTGCTCAGGTCCTACTTACCATCAGCGAATTCATACTGGAGAGAAACCTTATAAATGTACAGAATGTGGGAAATCCTTTAGTCAGAACTCAACTCTTACTCAACGCCAGTGAATTCATACTGGGGAGAGGCCTTATAAATGTAAGGATTGTGGCAAAGACTTTAGCAAGCACTCAGGTCTTACTTACCATCAGAGAATTCATACTGCAGAGAAACCTTATAAATGTAAAGAATGCGGAAAAGCCTTCGGTCACCACTCAAGTCTTATTCAACACCAGCGAATTCATAACGGAGAGAAACCTTACAAATGTAAAGAATGTGGAAAGCCTTTATCAAGAACTCACATCTTACTCAACATCAGAGAATTCATACTGGAAGAAAAACCTTATAAATGTAAGGAAAGTGGCAAAGGCTTTAACCAGAGCTCTCACCTTACTAAACATCAGAAAGCACGTACTGGAGAGAAACTCTAGTAATAAAATAAGTGATGGAAGAGGTTTGTCCTAAACATACACTTCAGAAAATACAGGACGGTTTATTTAAGAAAGATAAGAAATGACATAAAACAATGTAGAAAAGTATTTAAAGAAAGTTAAATCTAAATAAATACCAGATATTGCACACTAGAAAAAGTGAAAGTTGCTCAGTTGTGTCCAACTCTGCAACCCCAGGGACTGTGTCCATGGAATTCTCCAGGCCAGAATACTGGAGTGGGAGGTGGATTCTTTACCAACTGAGCTTTCAGGGAAGCCTGCACACTAGAAAGCATTTCATCAATCCTGTTTTTTGAAGTTCTCTTCAGGAGAAGTATTGTAGATAGTAATCCATAGTTAAAACATAGAAAATTGATATGTTAGTATGGATCACAAGATGAAGGGTTGGTATTTAGAAATGTACAATTATTAGCAATATATCTTTGCTTATATTGACACAATTTGTGATTATTTGAAAACCAAGATATGTTATTGAACTCTCAAATTACTCCATGCTGCTATGCTTCATTTTTAGTGTGTGTGCAAAGTTACATTTTTGATGATTGCTACTCAAAGATGAGAGAAGGCCATCTATCCTAGAGAGAAGTCATTTATATTTATTCTCCATTAGGAGATTAAGGACACAGTGATGTAGCATGTACACTGAACATTTAAATGGAGGTGTTAGTCATTCTTGTCAAACATCCCTATAGGTCACCATGAAGTAAGTGTCCAGGGAGTAATTCCACATATTAAAGTAAGATGCACATTTTCAATAGTTATGTCACTTGCATTTTAAGGAAAATACACTGACAGTTCACTGAACTCTTGATGTAGCTTTATAATATCAACAGATGTCATGAATATTAGTTGACATGTTTCAAATAAAGATACCTCTGATACCCTAGAAATGTATGGAAACCCTTCTCAGAAAAGTCATGTAATTAGTGTACATCTTGTTTCATTTGTAAATGATTAGCCTCCATTTTGTAACCGTAGAAATCACAGTTCTGAGATCATTGTATCAGAGGAATGAATATCGTTGTTTATGCTTGTAATCTGTATTTAATCAGTTACACAGTGGATTGGAAAAGGTTTTATTCTTTCTATGTGTGATAGTACATGTTAATAAAACTGATGGTTTCTTGTGATAAAGCCGGAATGTAATGAATGAAGTGTCAACCTACCGATTTAAGGTTGCAGGGAAGAATACCTAACAATAAACTGTTAGCACAGAGGGATGATATCTGTAACAATTAGTTTCCTTACTGCCTTTACGCCTCAAATAATTGGATATTTCCCATCATTTCTCCATTGTACTTTCCCCCCTCTGTAACTGCTGGGACATTGTGATGGTTCCAATAAGGATTATACAGAGTACTGTTGAGTGCTCCCCTGAACTGCTCCATGCTGTTGCTGCCTCAGCATCTGTCTGGGGAGCAGCATCTGCAGGTCCTTGAACTCACACCAGCCAGTCCTGTGAGCACCTGCTCTAGACAACCACCCACCTTGTGATCAGCAGTCTTGCTGAACCCCAGGTTCTACTTCACAGGCTCCCCACTTCAATGCCACCCTCACAGTGCTCACCAGATTCCTGCTCCCCTTGGTTTGAATAGACCTATCCACACTCAGCCTGGGGAGCCCACAGCACTTCACCCAGGGTGTCTTATAAAGGCCTGAACACCAAGTACTGGAACTTTCTCTGCTTGGTCCTAACCTTGACCTAAGAAATTCCTGCCCTAAACCCTCCTCTCCTGAGAGGTCTCATCTGTGCTGAGAGTGAGGGCTGAAGCTCAGGGCTCCTGAGTGTGGGTCTTGGGGGAGAAGCATCAGAACAAACGGAATTGGCTAAAGACTCATTTCATGGCCCCACTTCAGACCTGCAGATTCATAACTTCTTAGGGTGGGGACCTGACCTCGAGGGGCTCATATTCACTGAAGTGGTTCAGAAAGAATCTTTTAAGTGGTTTCAACCTGGTTTGCTATCAATATCACATGACCAGTGTTAAGGGATAGCCTCCCCGGTGCCCTCCCCACAGAGTGCTCTCGGTCCTGTGGGAGCATCAGTGTGGTGTGTAGGAAGTGCTCCAGGGGATTCTAAGGGGAGGCCCGGGATAAGGACGCGGCTCCTGGTGCATTTGTGAGAGCTGAGGCCCGGTTTCAGTCCAAGAAGAGGCCGCAGGGTTGGTCTAGCTGGATTTGGACCGGGAAGTCAACTCACATCATCTGTGTGAGCAGAGGGTTAGGAGCTCTCTATGCGGAGAGAACAATCAAGAAATTAGTTCACATACTGGTCTCCAGGTAGGAAGTGATTGTTCCTGAATCTCTCCTGAGACAGAGGACAGGAGAGGTGAGTCTTTTCAGCTTTTCAAGGTCCTTCTGTCTGTAGTGGTGAAGTAGTTGCAGGTTTAAGAGCTGTGCGGATGCCTTTGAAGGTATTTTCTCAAGATGCAGAGATACGTTCGCTGCATAACATCCCCAGAGAAGACACAGAGCAGGAGGAAGAAGAGGAGGAGACGGCAGCTTCTCAGGTACATGTCCTGTGCTGGGTCTGGGTCTGTGTCTGCTTTTCCTGCTGAAATGCCTGGACTGAGGGAACCTGCAAACCTTTAGTTCTCGGCTTCTAATTTTTCTGCCTGGGGCGTTTGTTATCAACTTCTTATTTTTTCCTTTTCTTACCACAGTGAGGACCGGCTCTTTAGACCACTTCTCCCTTGTGTCCCAGAACCTTGTCTCCCTTGTCTGTAGGGAGCATGATGAATTCTGGCTTTCTATAGAGCATGATGAATTCTCAACCTGAATTAGTGACTTTCAACTAGTGAAAATATTCCCTTTGTGAGAAATAAACATGGGGAGGCATAGGTTCTGAGATTCCCATTGGCATGTGGTTCAGTCTTGGGATCTTAGAGAAGTAGGGGAAATTAGTGATGAATTTACTTGTATACGCAACTTCAGACATTTAGAACAGGATTAAGAAATTGTCCTTTATGAACAGAATTACTGCAGTGGTCCAGAGTTCCACAGGAAGTTTGGGGGAAAGAAGGAGAAAAGTATGAGAGAGTGTTCTCCACATTGGCAGGAAGGACTCACTCTTAAGTGTAGCCTTAGGATACAGAACATGGAAGTTATGTAAGAAGAGAATTTTGCATAAAACTGGTATTTTTCAGGATTCAGATCACTGCTAACATTTATCCCATTACACCTCAGGTTTTCTGGTTCAGGTGCTTCTGTGATACTGCAACTGGGATGTTCTTGCTTTCTGTCATTAAAATGGATTTTTGAAAGATTTAGTGAGGGATGTGTATAAGCTGACAAAATTAATGTAGCAAACCACACCTTCTTAGTTCTGTTTGCTTTGGAAAATGAACACTCACCTGTGTTTAGTAAGGTTCTTGCTTTTGGGGAATGGAGGTTTTCATCACTCAAGCCCAGGTCTGATCATTTCCGTTAATAATATACTCTGTGCTCATTTTCCAGACAGAAATCTTATCACATCTTTGTGTTTTCTACAATATTTACAAGAATGTTATTACTTATGTATGTTTAACTGTTAAATCTAAAATATGATTCAACACACATGATAGAGATTTTCAAAGGAATAAAAGATTCAGAACCAAGAGCTCTAATTTATTTTATGTCTTTGTGTTCTTGCACTGTAATGTATTTTAAAAATATAGATTATTGCCACAAATAAATTATAAGATTTAAGCACAGAAATCTACTCCTGATTTTATAAACATGAATAATTTTTCTCCCAAATAGTGTATGGTTGTGTGCATGAAAATGTTAACAGTATATGACATTTTTTCTGTTTTTGATATTTTTGCCAGTTACCTCAACTGGTAAAACATCCATTAGAGTGGTCTCTGTGTTCAGTTCAGTTCAGTCGCTCAGTCAGGTCTCTGTGTTGACTTAATTCTTTTTACATAAAATTGAGCTCAGATCCATTGAAGTAAATCCCAAGCTCTACCATTTTCTGAATATTTGATGAAATATTCCAAACCATTTTGAAGAGCAATATTTTTTATCTAAAATTATTTATATGGCTCATTCAAGGTTAAAAAAATAAAAAACTGTTAGAAAGTTCTATAGTTCAAAAATAGGCAAAAAGATTGTTTTCTCTGCTTACTAATCTATTAAACCTGTAAAATCTGTAAAGCGCATAAAGTTCAATAATAACTATGAGTTCTTACCTGGCTCTTTTCAGTTCAGTTCAGTTGCTCAGTTGTGTCCGACTCTCTGCAACCCCATGGACTGCAGCACACCTTACAATCACCAACTCCCGGAGCTTACTCAACCATACGTCCGTTGAGTCAGTGATGCCATCTAACCATCTCATCCTCTGTCATCCCCTTCTCCTCCCACCTTCAACCTTTCCCAGCATCAGGGTCTTTTCAAATGAGTCCGTTCTTCACATCAGGTGGCCAAGGTATTGGAGTTTCAGCTTCAGCATCAATCCTTCCAATGAATATTCAGGACTGATCTCCTTTAGGATGGACTGGTTGGATGTCCTGGGGACTCCCAAGAGTCTTCTCCAACACCACCGTTCAAAAGCATCAATTCTTTTGCACTCAGCTTTCTTTATAGTCCAACTCTCACATCCATATATGACTGCTAGAAAAAACATAGCTTTGACTAGACAGACCTTTGCTGACAAAGTAATGTCTCTGCTTTTTTATATGCTGTCTAAGTTGGTCATAGTTTTTCTTCCAAGGAGCAAGCGTTTTAATTTCATGGCTGCAGTCACCATCTGCAGTGATTTTGGAGCCCAAAACAATAAAGTCTCTCACTGTTTCCATTGTTCCCCCATCTATTCGCCATGAAGTGATGAGACTGGATTCCATGGCTATCGGCCATGGCTCTTTGACCTCCGTGCTATTCACAATGGCCATTTATCAACCAGACATTTAGTTAAAACTAAGCTTGTTCAAGATGAAAAACTGTGGCCCCACCCTAGAATTCTTGACTCACAATGTGCTTTTAAAAAAAATTCCTGCTTTGACTGATATTTATCCTGTGGAACACAAGGAAAATCCTCAAAAGTAAATATGCCTCTGTTGATCACATTTAATAATTTTTCTCCCAGATGAATGAATGAATCGTAGTCTCTCAGTCATGTCCCACTCTTTGTGACCCCATGGACTATATAGCCTGCCAGGTTCCTCTCTCCATAAGATTCTCCAGGCAAGAATACTGGAGTGGGTTGCCATTTCCTTCTCCAGGGATCTTCCCAACCTAGGGATCGAATCCAGGTCACCCGCATTGTAGACAGATTCTTTACCGTCTGAGCCAGCAGGGAAGTCCAAGTGGCTTTGTGGATCATATGTCATCCTGTTTTCTTCAGGTTAGAAATATGGTAGCACATATTGCTATCTAAAAAAGTATATTATTGCATAACATCAGACACTCTTCTCATTGAAAAACTAGTTCTCTGAACTTGCTGTTTTCATCTTGGGTCACATAAGGAAGTCTTCCCACAGTCACATGGCATTCATACTTTGCATTTCAGGGACGGCTGACATTCCAGGGTCTGGCCATAGACTTCACTCAAGAGTGAGAGAGTCAGTTCCAAAAGAAAAAAAAAAAGAGAGAGAGTCAGTTCCTAGGTAGGTTGATAAGAAGTCTGGGGTTCCCCAAGGAGAGAGGGGTCTGGAATTCTCAAGGAAGAGGAAAGGACAGACTTTTTTGTCTACATTCCTTAGTCTTCATCAATTACATAACTCAGTTTAAACTGTACTAGGGATTATACAACAACACTGTATCCTGCTTGAGGACAGTTTCTCTTTCCTGAAAAGCCTTCTGGCTAATCCTGTTATCTTAAAATGTAAATTATGGGAGTGGGTCTAGTAAGATCTTTACAACCTCCAGACATTCTTTTGATTCTTTGTGATGACTAATTAAAAGGTATTTAACTCCCTTGCCAACACTAGCGAGTGGGCACTCTTTCTGCCCCCTTCTGATGTCTATTTCAGACGCTTTCTCTACCTCTTTTATACTTTAATAAAACTCTATTACACAAAAGCTCTGAGTGATCAAGCCTCATCTCTGGCCCCAGATAGAATTCTTCTTCGGAGGCCAAGAAGCCCGGCATCTCTGTAGTTCAGCAACAACCTTTCAAGAGGAGCGGGAATGCCTGGACCTCGGTCAGTGGAAATTGTCCAGGGATGTGATGTTACAGAACTACTGGAACCTGGCCTGCTTGGGTGAGGATAGCTTCCTTCCAGAATCCCTTATCTACCCTCAGGGTTTGGGTTCCTTCACTTGTAGAATGTCTCCTGGAGTCTCCTGCATCCTACGATCTCTGCTACTGAGGAATAAATGGGAGTTTGTGAGTACAGACAGAAAGCTTCATGATGATTCACATGATTCTAACCTTCTTCTTTCTTGAATGCTCTGCCTCCTTCGCTCTAGACTAGTGGTCACTCTAACTTTACTGGTATAAAGTCATGCTGCCCTCCTCATAAAGACAGAGGTCCACCCTTATTTTTGGCTGAGTGTTATTCTGATAGAGACCGCAGGATCTGGGTTTTAGCTATTGCCTACTACTGTAAAGGTGCTTTCTATAAAGCTTTTTGGGAAGTCACATTCTAGACTCTTTACACATTCTACAATGCCTTCCTCTCTCACGAGACCGCAATGTTGTTCAGTCACTGAGTCGTTTCCGACTCTTTGTGACCCCATGGACTGCAGCACGTCAGGCCTCCCTGTCCATCACCAACTCCCAGAGCTTGCTCAAACTCATGTCCATTGAGTTGATGATGCCAACTAACCATCTCATCCTCTGTCGCCCCCTTCTTCTCCTGCCTTCAATCTTTCCCAGCATCAGGGTCTTTTCCAATGAGTTGGCTCTTAGCATCAGGTGGCCAAAGTACTGGAGTTTCAGCTTCAGCATCAGTCCTTCCAATGAATATTCAGCACTGATTTCCTTTAGGATGGACTGGTTTGATCTCCTGGCTATTCGAGGGACTCTCAAGAGTCTTCTCCAACACCACAGTTCAAAAGCATCAATTCTTCGGCACTCAGCCTTCTTTATGGTCCAAACCTCACATCCATACATGACTACTGGAAAAACCATAGCTTTGACTAGACACCATTTTGTTGGCAAAGTGATGTGTCTGCTTTTTAGCATGCTGTCTAGGTTTGTCACAGCTTTTCTTCCAAGGAGCAAGCATCTTTTAATTTCATGGCTGCAGTCACCCAGTTCAGTGATTTTGGAGTCCAAGGAAATAAAGTCTCTCACTGTTACCATTGTTTCCCCTTTCCTTTGACATGAAGAGATGGGACTGGATGCCATGATCTTAGTTTTTTGAATTTTGAGTATTAAGCCAGCTTTTTCACTCTCCTCTTTCACTTTCATTGAGAGGCTCCTTAGTTCCTCTTTGCTTTCTGCCTTAAGGGTGGTGTCATCTGCATATCTGAGGTTATTGATATTTTTCCTGGCAATCTTGATTCCAGCTTGAGCCTCATCCAACCCAGCATTTTGCATAATGTTATCCACATATAAGTTAAATAAGCAGGTGACAATATACAGCCTTGATGTACTCCTTTCCCAATTTGGAACCAGTTCATTGTTCCATGTTCAGTTCTAACTGTTTCTTCTTGACCTGCATGCCAGTTCCTCAGTAAGCAGATCAGGTGGTCTGGTATTCCCATCTCTTTCAGAATTTTCCACAGTTTGTTGTGATCCACACAAAGCCTTTAGCATAATCAATGAAGCAGAAGTAGATGTTTTCTGGAATTCTCTTGCTTTTTCTATGATCCAACGGATGTTGGCAATTTCATCTCTGACTCATCTGCCTTTTCTAAATCCAGCTTGTACATCTGGACATTCTCAGTTCACATACTGTTGAAGCCTAGCTTGAAGGATTTTGAGCATTACCTTTCTGGCAAGTAAAATGAGTGCAACTGTGCAGAAGTTTGAACATTCTTTGGCACTGATCTTCTTTGGGATTGGAGTGAAAGCTGATCTTTTCCGACCTGTGGCCACTGCTGTGTTTTCCAAATTTGCTGGCATACTGCGTGCAGCAGTTTCACAGCATCATCTTTTAGAATTTGCAATAGCTCGGCTGGAAATCCATCATCTCCAATAGCTCTGTTTATAGTGATGCTTCCTAAGACCCGCTTGACTTCTCACTCCAGGATTTCTGACTCTAGGTGAGTGATCACACCATCAGCTTATCTGATGTGACAAGATCTTTTTAGTTTAGTTCATCTGTGTATTTTCACCACCTCTCCTTAATAGTCAAGTCCAACTCTTTGTGACCCCATGGACTACACAGTCTGTCGAATTCTCGAGGCCAGAATACTGGAGTGGGTAGCCCTTCCTTCTCCAGGGAACCTTCCCAACCCAGGGTTCGAACCTAGGTCTCCCACATTGCAGGAGGATTCTGTACCCGCTGAGCCACTGGGGACGCCCAGTATAGTTCATCTCTGTATCCTTGCCACTTGTCCTCATTATCTTCTGCTTTTGTTAGGGCCATACTGTTTCTGTCCTTTATTGTGCCCATCTTTGCATGAGGTGTTCCCTTGATATCTCTCTTTCTCTTTTTTTATTTTTTGGTTAATTTTTATTTTCTATTGGAGTAGAGTTGACTTCTTTTGTGTTTGTTTTACGTTTACAAGAACATTATTCAGTTATACACAGATGTATATCTCCTCTGTTCTTTTTTGTGGTCTTTTCCCATATAGGTTGTTCCAGTGTATCTGGCCACTTCCCTGTGCTATGTGGTAGGTCCACTGGCATTATCTATATGATAAAAAGTAGTGTGTTTTTGTTAATAGCAATCTCTAAATGTCTCCCTGCCACTACATTTTTTTAAAAAGTTGTAAGTTGGGTTTCTACGTCTGTGAGTCTGTTTCTGTTGATAGTTAATTTGTATAAATTTATAGATTCCCCCTCTAAGTGATACTTCTTCTTTCATCTCTGACTTCACTGAGTATGATAAGTTCTCAGTCCATCCATGCTCCTGAAAATGTCATTCATTCATTCTTTTGGAGTGTATTCCAGTGTTTAGATGGACATGAGACTCTTCATTTCTCTATAGATGGAACTTTGGTTGATGCTCTGTCTTAGATATTGTTAATAGTGCTGCCCTGAAAATAGAGGTGCAACTATCATTTTAAATCATGATTTTCTCTGGGTCTAAGGCAAGGGGTGGGCTTGCCAGATCGTGTGGTATGTCTATATTTAGTGTTTTAAGGAATTTCCACACTCCTATCCTAGTGGCTTCACCCACTCAATTACACTCCCACCCACAATGTAGGAGGATTCTCCGTGACCCTTGCCCTCAGCAACAATTAACCTTTGAAGACCTTTTGGAAGATGGATGTTCTGTGGGGTATGAGGTGATACCTCACTGCAGTTTTGATTAGCACTTCTCTAAATATGATCCTGAGCATCTTTTCATGTGTTTTATGGCCATCTGGATGCCTTCCTTGGAGAAATATCCATTTAGATCTTTGTCGGTTTTTCTATTGGACTGATAGGGTTTTTTTATGCAGCTTTATTATGAGCTGCGTGAGCAGTTTGCATGTTGGAAGATGAATTCATTATTTTAAACATCTGTTGCAAACATTTATTTTCCCATTCTGAGGGTTGTCTTTTTCTTTCTTTTAGGATTGCCCTTGCAGTGCAAAAGCTTTTTAGGTGATGAAGTGCCTTTTTAAAGTTTTGTTTTAGTTTTAATTATTCTTGTTATGCCCGATGTCTGAATCCCCGAGCGGGAAGAGAGAAGGCTTCCAAGACAATGCAACTCGCAAAAAAGGGAAGTTTATTGCTGGCTTGAGTCAGGGCTTACTGCTGCAACCAACGCAGTGGTGCAGGGTCAGAAAGCGCTGAGCCCAAGCTGTTACCCAATTTATAAGGCGTGCATAAGCCGTTGGTAGCTGGCTTAAGTGGATTGGTTACATGTTTGCAAAGTAATCTTATTGGCTCAAACCTTCGCGGGCTTTTTTCAAACTTGGGCGTTCGCAGGCTTTTCAGCTTTCCCCTGATAGGTTCCCTTTTTCTTGCTAGGCACATGTTGATTGGCTGGCTCCAGGTGGCCTGATAATCATGTTACCCTGGAAAACCAGGCCTACTGCTAATCTAGGCTGCCTGTCATGGCGCAGCCTCACAGTTACCGCTGATAAATCTACATGGGCAGTAAATAGATAAACTCTCTAGTTTACCCCTGTGTTCCTCTTCTAGGAATGTGCACTCCATACCTCTAGATAAGTGGTTAATAACATGTGTCCATCGTGACAGTTTAACAGAAATTATTTCATGGTCCAGAAAGTTCTCTAGACTTAGGTATTCATAGTCCCTCCTTTGAAATCCATGGTAATCATGGACCTTTTCAATCTCTTCTATATTTCTTACTAGATTCCCAGGTGACTGAGTGGTAAGGAATCTGCCTGCCGATGCAGGACATCCACGTGATGTGGGTTCGATCCTTGGGTCAGGAAGATCCCCTGGAAGAAGAGATGGCAACCCACTCCAGTATCCTTTCCTGGGAAATCTATGGACAGAGGTGACCCTGGCAGGCTACAGCCCCTGGGATCACAAATACTCAGACACAACTGAGCACACATAAGTACATTTACCTACACCAAAAAGTCATATCGTAAAAATCCTACTTTTTCTAGCATTTTCTTTTTTTTTTTTTTCCAGGTTTTAAAACTTTTTATTTGCATATTAAAAGAATTGTGCATTCCAATAATTAAAATCATTTGAACAACAACAAAAAAAAATGGCACTCTGATTAAACTTTATTTTACAGCCCGCAGAACACCTTGGACCAGCTTTTTACTCTAGAATTCACTGTCGTCCCGCCCAGCTTCCTCCTTCACCAACATGCAAGTTCTTTTCCTTCCCTGCCAGCCACATAGACAGATGGGAGAGGCAGGCGTGGCCTACGTTGTCAGTAGTTCTCCATTCTTTGATGTGAAAAGGGGTAGCACAGTCATTTAAACTCGATCCAACCTCTTTGCATTTTACAAAGTTAAACAGATAAAAGAAGTAAAATAAGAAGGCAATGCTTGTGGAATGTACAGTGCACACTGGCGGCGCACGCTTCATTACCACTCGCCTGCTTGCTTCTCCTGTTCAATCGTTTCTTTCCAAGGCAGTGGGTTTTTCTCTTGCGTTTCCATTTTCTTCAATTTCGACTTATCGAATTTCTCAATCTCCACCATACCGGGCTTGTCAGACATTGTTGCAGAGGGCAGGGAGCGAGCTGCGAGCGAGTGAAGTCTGGTCTGCGCTGTGGCCGCTGCCGAGTCTAGCATTTTCAAATGGGCTTCTTTCACTTAGTAATGAAAGAGGAAACAGACAGAGCTGAACTCCGTCTTAGGCCAGGCTGTGAGCATTAGGCTACACGCATGGTCACCCTCCCAGTGGACTCTGAACTTTGCGACCGGGTGTCTATAGAAATGGCATACCAATGGAAAATCAGATCCCACCCGCCCCCCACCCCCCCATAAAAGAGCCTCAATACTTCTACTTGGACTCTGTTGCCTAAAAGAATATGTTAATCATCTCTGTAACAGAACAAAGTGATAAATTCCATTCTGTTTACTGGGATATGACCACAGGCCTGTTGATAAATATCCACTGTTTATTTAGTCCTGTATGCCTTGAAAGCTTAACATGCAAAAGCTTAAGAACTACCTCTGTGCCTATATTCCTGCTGAGTAAATAAGTTCATCAATACCATTTTTTAAATTCCATACATATCTGTTAAGGCAATATTTGCACAAATATAGAGATCAGACGTGGTCACAGCAGGAGAAGAAGAGGGGGACCAATTGAAAGGGTACCATTGACATATGTACACCACCATGGGTAAAACGTTGGAGAAGACTCTTGAGAGTCCCTTGGACTGCAAGCAGATCCAAAGAGATAAAGGAAATCAGTCCTGATATTCATTGGAAGGACTGATGTTGAAGCTGAAATTTCAATACTTTGACCATCTGATGTGAAGAACTGACTCATTTGAAGAGACCCTGACGCTGGGACAGATTGAAAGGGGGAGGGGATGGGGACGACAGAGGATGAGGTGGTTGGATGGCATCACTGACTCAATGGACATGAGTTTGATCAAGCTCCAGGAGTTGGTGATGGACAGGGAGACCTGGCATGCAGCACTCCATGGGGTCTCAAAGAGTCAGACACGACTGAGCAAGTGAACTGAATTGACGGTGAAAATAGGTAGCTGGTGGGAAGCTGCTGTTTACCACAGGGAGCTCAGCTTGGTGCTCTGTGCTGAGGAGAGGGGTGAAACGGAGACCACGGGAGGGAGGGCCAAGAGGGAGAAGATTTATGTATACTTACGGCTGATTGACAATGTCATACAGCACAAACTAGCACAACATTGTAAAGCAATTATATTCCAATAAGTAAATATATATCTATATGTCTCAAAAGGAAAAAATGCTAAACATACTGGTCACCCGGTGGTGGAGAATCCATCTCACACTGCAGGGGACAAGGGCTTCATCCCTGGTGCAGGAATACTCCACATGCTGTCAGGAGACTAAGCCTGTGCCCCAGAGCTGCTGAGGCTGGGTGGGGCAGCTTGCTCTTTTCGATGGGCAGGAGGCAAAAGAAAGATGCTCACCACCGCTAAACAATAAGAAATACAGAGCAAAGCTACAGGGATGTATCACCGCATGCCAGTCAGAAGAACAATGAGCAAAAAGCCCACTAATAATATAATAAACGCTGAAGGGGCTTGGAGATCAGGGAACCTCCTACATGGCTGGAGGGAATGTAAGCTGGTGCAGTCACGTGGCTGGACTGTGTGGAAGTTCCTTAAAAAACATAACCTCCTGACATTTAAGGAAATGAATTCTATGAAAAGTAGACAAAACAGATTAATCAACAAATTGACAAGTTTTATAGCTTTTAGTAAATCATCTGCAATTCTGAAATGACCAGTTTTGATCTAGCATTTCTAAATTCTCTAAGTTAAATATGTAAGAATACACATACACTCACATATTCCTTCTTGGTTTTCTCATTGCTAACATGTATACCTTCAGATATTTATATCTTGTATTCAATGTGTGTTATATAAATCATATTATGTATATATCTTCAGATATTTATATATTGCATTCAAAGTATGGCAAAGCCATGAGAAAACAGTTCCTTTAGCCTTACAAGACACATGTGCTAAGAATGATACAGGGTAAGATTTTATAAATCTTGGTTCACAATTTTCCCGTTATAGCTTTTGATTATTCTTTTTGTGACTTTGTTAAACTTACATTTGCTTAAATGTGCCCCTGAAAAGTTTTAGCTAACAGAAGAACAAAGGACAATTGCAGCAGATGAGTTTATGACTTTAGGTCCTCAGAGAATTCACAGTAAGCCTTGAGGGCCCCTGAGGAAGGTCAAGGCTAGAACCAGGCAGAGAAAATTCCAGTACTTGGGGTTCAGACCTGACCCTGGGTGAAGTGCTGTGTGCGGCACAGGCTGAGTGTAGAGGGGTCCATTCAAAGAAAGACGAGCAGGATTCTCATGAGGTCTGACTGTATCACTGAAGGGGGGCCCGTGCAGTAGACCCTGGGGTTCAGCATGACTGCTGGTCCCAAGGAAGGTGGTCATCTAGTGCAGCTGCTCACAGGACTGGCTGGTGTGAGTTCAAGGACCTGTAGGCTGTCTGCTCCCCAGACAGACGCTGAGGCAGCAACAGCATGGAGCAGTTCAGGGGAGCTCTCAACAGTACTCTGTATGATCCTTCTTATTAGAACCACCATGAAGTCCAAGTAGATAAAAATCAAAGAGGAGATACAACGTAGAAATGGTGGGAAATATATGAAGTTATGAGAGGTTTAATGGCAGGAAGGAACTAATTTCTACAGATGTCATCCCCCTGTGCTTCAAATAGTTTATCATTACGTTACCTTTCCTGCAACCTTAAATAGGTGGGAGAAGTTAATGCTGGTGGTGCGTTAACCCTTCATTCATTCCACATCAATTGTAACATTGAAAAACCATTCACTTTTATTAATTAAGATGCATTAATTTGACAGAGATGGAATAAAACCTTTTCCAATTGTTGTTTGATCCTTGATTAAAATACACACTACAAGCTTCTAAAAACTGTCCTGTTTCTCTGATGAAATGATCTGAGAATGTGATTTATATGGTTTACAAAATGGAGGCTAATTTACTAAACATGGATGGACATTCATTATATTAATATGACTTTTCCAGAAAGAGTTTTCTATACTTACATCAGATAGAAGAGAAGGTGTCCTTACTTCAAGCCTGCCAGATAATATGCATGATTTCTCTATGTTGCTGTTATCAAAATACCTTAGATTTTCATGAACTATCCTTCTTTTATGCTTAAAAAGCAAGTGACATAATTATTGAAAACTTAGAGCAAACTTCTGTCTTACTTTGAATTATTCCCTGAACACTTACATCATGGTGACCACAGAGGTGTTTGACATCAGTGAGAAATACCTCCATTCAGAGGTTTAGTGTGTATATAACATGACTGTGTTCTTAATCTTATAAATTGGAGAATAAATGTAAATGATTCCCACTTCATATAGAAGGGCTTCTCTTACCATTGGGCAACAACCATCAAAAACATAAGTTCATATATACAGTAGAAACAAATCACTGCTGCTCTGGGGCCATTCCCCTCGGAGAGTGTTCTGTGCGTCACCTCCATGCCTTGTGCAAGCTCCTATAGACCCTGGTTGGCACTGCCCTTGGCCCCACCTCAACCATGGGCATGCTGGCACATGGCCCTGGTGTCTCTCAGATGTTGTTTTCACCAGGTCACCAGCATAGATCCAAGTCAGGGCCAAGGATTGCATTCATGGACCTGGACCTGCTGTGGTGCCATGCGGGCAGCTCAGACTCTGGCTTGGTCCAGCTCCCTCAAGTACAAGCTCACAGAGTCTACAGTTGCTCAAGCTACACCTTTCAGGACTGTGGGAGTCCTTATTGTCTAATCAGGCTTTCTGTAGGTGCTGAGTTGACAAAGCCACTCGTGGGGGTATAAAATCGTGGCCTGTGCAGCTGTGAGATTTAACTTTTTCTTCCTTAGATGCACGACCCTGGGGCTCAGTTGTGCTTTCTGCCCCTCTGTGCGCTTGGGCCCCCCACAGGCGCCTGTTCCTAGGGCTACCCTGGAGCACAGGAGTCCACCCTGGTGGGGAGGGTCATGGGGGAGGAGGTGGCAGCTGGGGTCGTGAGAGCACCCCACCCGGTGGGAGTGCCTGCTAGTGCCTGGCCAGGAGGGGCTGGCATAGGAGGAGAGGGGCTGCAGTGGTGGTTCTTCCCTGCGGGCCTCACTCGACGACGCTGCTCTGCGCTTTGGTGGTTCAGGCTTCCTCCCCAAGCATTCCTGTTTGCAGAGCTCCTTCCTCCCTCCCATCCCTTCAGGTGTCTCCTCACAGCCAACAGCAGTCCTCTGCCTGGGTCTGCTCTCCAAACCCCACATTTGAGGACCCAGCCCTTGTGTGCAATGGTGGACACCCTCTCAGGCTTGGGGGAGCAGGGCTGGGGTCAGTACCAGCTGCGGAGGTCTCACTCCATCCTGCCTGCCTCTGACTGGTGCTGCCTTCTCTTCCCATCAGAGAATGAGGCTCCCTTCCATCCCGGTGAGCTCCCCTCTAGGGCTGCAGGTCCCGCCCCACTTCCTCTCCTCTTCCCTTTCCTTCATTTTCTTTGGTCCCACCTGACTAACAGAATCTTCCTTGTCCTTTTAGGTGTCCATGGTCCTCTGCTGGTGTTCAGTAGGAACTCTGTGAGAATTATTCCATTTGTAGACGTATTCTTGATGCATTCGTGTAGAAAGATGAATTCCATGTCTTCCGAATCCTCTGTCATCTTGACTTCTTCCTTCTCTGTTTCATTCTTAATCTAGCTAAGGGTGTATCAGTTTTTTGTAAATTGAAAACCATATTCACTGAGAATAGTAAGTAGAAGAACTTGTTATTTGCCCTTTCAGCTGCATCTTCTCTTCACACCCAGTGTGTGATGCCAAGAAATCCAGGCTTCAAAGATTTACGTCCAATAGAAAATCAAAAATTATATGAAATATTTCACCTTTTAAATTTACCTTTAATGAAAGACTGGGAACATACGAAGGCATGTGAAGGGCAGAGAGGATGTTATGATGGACATAACCAAACTGGAACAGTTTCTCATAATGTAAACATTACTGCCAAGAGAAATCAAGGATGTGAATCAAATGTAGGAAAGTTCTTAATCAGTAATCAAATCTAAATAAGTATTAGAGAATGTGCACTAGAAAGCATTTCATCAGTTGCTCTTCTCTGCTTTCACTCTAAAGGAGAATCACTGTATATGAACTTATGTTTTTGATGGTTGATGCCTCAAAGATAAGAGAAGCCCTTGTGTATTAGGAGGGCATGATTTATATTTATTCTTCATTAGAAGATTTAGGACACAGTAATGCAAAATGTACAGTGAACATCTAAATGGAGGCGTTCTGTCATTGAAGTCAAACATCCCTGGAGGTCACCATGACGTCAGTGATCAGGGAATGATTCTGTGTGTTAAAGTAACACAGGTTTTTTCCAAGTTTTCACTAGTTATGTCACTTATTTTTTAAAGATGAAACAATGACAGTTCACTGAAATCTTGGTATATCTTTATAGTATCACTGAAATCTTGATGTATCTTTATAATATCAACAGTTCACTGAAATCTTGATATATCTTTGTAATATCTTTATAATATCAACAGAATATTAGTTGACATGGCTGAAATAATGACATCTTCTCTGATACCCTAGAAAAGTACTGGACACCCTTCCTGGAAAAGTCATGTGATTAATGTAGGTTCCTGTTTATGAAACAATTAGCCTCCGTTCTGTATACCATAGAAATACTTTTCTCAGATCATTATATCAAAGGAATGAATATCTTTCTCTATGCTTGTAATTGATTATTTTGATCAAGGATCCCACAGTGAACCGTAAAAGGTTTTATGTCAATTGTATGTGCTATTAATATATGTTAATTAATAAAACTGAGTGGTTTTTAGTGTTACAGTTGATGTGGAATGAAGTGTTAACCCACCACCAACTTTAACCTCTCCCACCTTGTTTAAGGTTGCAGGGAAGAAATGGAGCATAAACTATTTGCTAGCACAGAGGGATGGCATCTATAGAAATTAGTTTCCTTTCTGGCCTTAATCCTCAAATAATGTCACATATTTTCCATAATTTCTACAGTGTACCTTCCCCACGCCCCTCTGTAACTGCTGGGATGTTGTGATGGCTCTAATAAGAAGGATCGTACAGAGTACTGTTGAGAGCTCCCCTGAACTGCTCCATGCTGTTGCTGCCTCAGCGTCTGTCTGGGGAGCAGGCAGCCTGCAGGTCCTTGAACTCACACCAGCCAGTTCTGTGAGCACCTGCACTAGATGACCACCTTCCTTGAGATCAGCAGTCTTGCTGAACCCCAGGGCTTACTTCACAGGCCTCCCTTCAATGAGCTCACCAGAATCCTGCTCCTTTGGTTTGAATGGACCCATCCACACTCAGCCTGAGGAGCCCAGAGCACTTCACCCAGTGTCACTTAGAAAGGCCTGAATCCCCAGTACTGCAGCTTTCTCTGCCTGGTTCTCGCCTTGACCTCCCTCAGGGGGCCCTCAAGGCTTGTAGTTAATTCACTCAAGACCTTGAGTAATAAACTCATCTCTATCAATTTCCATTGTGCTTTTATGTTGAACTGAGACTCTCCATTCTTGCTGGAGGTTCCTTTTAACAAATGTAAATTTAAGAAAGTCACAAAAATATAATTAAAGCCATATTTATCAAAATCTGGAATCATTTATACAATTTTATGCTATATATTTCTTTGCACATGTTCTGTGTCTCAACTTATGGAACACAGTATTTCATGGCTTTGACCTACACTGAATGCAAAATGTAAATATATGAAGGTGTATTTTAAGAGTGTGAAACCTAAGAAGAAAAGCAGTGTGGGTATATGTGTTTATACACATGTCTTTTGCAGCATTCAGAAATGTTAAATCAAAACTGGTCATTTCATAACTTTTGATGAGTTACTAACTAAAAGCCTTAGAATCATAAAGTAAATCTAATTTGTTTACTTTTTGTTGAATTCATTTCTCTCATATTTCATGAATCCTTGTTTTGAGATTCTTTCCATGCAGATCCTGTTTTGCTTGCTGGCCTGTTAATTATGAAAAATTTATTTTGTGGGGTTTTTTTTTTTTTTTTAGTTCAAAATTTATGAACTAAATTATGAACTTTACTTATCTGCTCAAGGATTTTAAGAATAGCTTTTATGAAATTTCATGGGGGTCAGAAATTAGTTTCAAGATGAGATTAATTTCCCTATGAGCATATTAATTTGATTTTGTTTAATACGTTCCATTCCTTCCTTCTTAATTTGAGAGGAGCACTAAGAGAATCTTTTTTTTTTCTGATTGTTTCTTTCATTTCTTATAATTGACTTCATCAGGGTTAAACAGTTTATTGTGACAATTGATCAGGAGAAAATCTGGAAACTTCATAAGTGATCGTGTTGCTTAGGCAATTATAAGAAGTGAACAAACACAGTGAAGCTGATGGGTACATTACAGAGTATCTGTAATTGAAAGAAAAATACTTCAGGGGCTTCCCTGGAGACTCAGGGGTAAAGAATCTGCCTACTAAGACAAAGAGTTGGACATGACTGAGCAACTGAACAACAAAAACAAGGCAGAAGACACAGGTTCGATCCCTGATCTGGGAAGATCCCTCACCAGTTCAGTTCAGTCGCTCACTTGTGTCCGACTGTTTGTGACCCCATGAACCTCAGCACGCCAGGCCTCCCTGTCCATCACCAGCTCCTGGAATCCACCCAAACCCATGTCCATCGAGTTGGTGATGCCATCCAACCATCTCATCCTCTGTCGTCCCCTTCTCCTCCTGCCTTCAATCTTTCCCAGCATCAGGGTCTTTTCAAATCAGCCAGCTCTCCGCATCAGGTGGCCAAAGTATTGGAGTTTCATCTTCAGCATCAGTCCTTCCAATGAATACCCAGGACTATCTCCTTTAGGATGGACTGGTTGGACCTCCTTGCAGTCCAAGGGACTCTCAAGAGTCTTCTCCAACACCACAGTTCAAAAGCATCAATTCTTTGGCGCTCAGCTTTCTTTATAGTCCAAATCTCACATCCATACATGACCACTGGAAAAGCCATAGCCTTGACTAGATGGACCTTTGTTGACAAAGTAATGTCTCTGCTTTTTAAGATGCTATCTAGGTTGGTCATAACTTGCCTTCTAAGGAGTAAGCATCTTTTAATTTCATGGCTGCACTCACCATCTGCAGTGATTTTGGAGCCCAGAAAAATAAAGTCAACCACTGTTTTCACTGTTTCCCCATCTGTTTGCCATGAAGTGATGGGACCAGATGCCATGATCTTAGTTTTCTGAATGTTGAGCTTTAAGCAAACTTTTTCACTCTCCTCTTTCACTTTCATCAAGAGGCTCTTTAGTTTTCTTCATTTTCTGCCATAATGGTGGTGTCATCTGCATGTCTGAGGTTATTGATATTTCTCCCAGCAATCTTGATTCCAGCTTGTGCTTCATCCCGCCCAGCATTTCTCATGATGTACTCTGCATATAAGTTAAATAAGCAGGGTGACAATGTACAGCCTTGACGTACTCCTTTTCCTATTTGGAACCAAGAACCTGTGGCCAGAGCCCACATGCTGCAACTCCTGAGCCCACACACCTGGGACCCCTGCTCCCCAACAAGAGATGCCACCGCAATCAGAAGCCCACAACCGCAGCTAGAGAGTAGCCCCACCTCACTGCAGCTCAAGAAAAGACCACACAGCAATGCAGACCTGGCACAGCCAAAGATAAATAAATACAATGAGTTTTAAAAAAAGAAAAAGAATTCAATAGATCGAGGCTGTAATCTGAAGTAAGAGATAGAAAATACACAGGATGAAGAATTCTTCGTGTGGAGAGAGGGTACCTGCTGTCTTGTTGCACAACTGAGACCCTAAATTTAGGAGAAAAATCTACATGTTTTATTGCTGAGTTATCTCCAGTTTTTGTGTTTTCCTTGTAAGTATTTTTGCTACACCATTCACAGTCTCGAGCCTTCCTTGTCTGTGTTACGACTACAGAGCTCTTGGTGTTCTCACGTACGTGTGTCATCCATGCAGGACTCGATCGGAATTTATGAGTGCTTTTGAATTTTTCTCATGCATTGAGAAATTAATGTTAACTGAAGAAATTGATGCCACTTAGGAGATTTGAATGAAAATTTCTGATCACTTAAGTGAGATAAAAGGGGAAAAACATCAAGTTGTAGAGGTTTCATTGAGGCAGTTATAACTGACCAAGATATGCAAGAACACGCTTTTTCCAAAATTTTTATTTATTTATTTATTTTTGGCTGTGCAGGGTCTTCGTTGCTGCCCAGTCTTTTCTGTGGTTGCTGCACGCAGGGGCTCCTCTCTAGTTGCGAAGAGGGGAGCTACTCTTCCTTGAAATGTGTGGGCTTCTCACTGCAGTGGCTTCTCTTGTTGCGGAGCACAGGCTCTAGGGCACGCAGGCTTCAGTAGTTGCAGCTCCTGGGCTCAGTAGTTGTGGCTCCTGGACCCTAGAGCACAGAATCTATAGTTACGGTGCAGGGGTTTAGTTGCTCCAAGGTATGTGGGATCTTCCTGGATCAGGGATCGAACCTGTGTCTCCTGCATTGGCACAAGGATTTTTTTACCCACTGAGCCACCAAGGAAGCCCCAGATGCTGTGTGTGATGCTGCTTTTCCTTAGTGAGGAACACACAACCCATTGAGAGCTCACATGAGAGCTCTCTGGAAATGCATGGCGGAAACTGCAAGGAAGCTCTCTTTGATCCCTCCAAAGCCTTAGGCTGCTAGTGGAGGAGGGGGGAGTGTTCTGATGAACAGATGACAGAGATGAGAATGTGGCAAATACAGTAGGTTTCTGAGAATCCGGGAAATCAAATTCTGTCCTCCTGAGTTAGGAGAGTTTCTGGGTAGCACAGAGGACTAACACCACTAGACAGAGGTTATTATACTTTCCCAGACTTAGATCTGGGAAAAAGGGAAACAGTGGCAGACTTTATTTTCTTGGGATCCAAGATCACTGCATACGGTTACTGCAGCCATGAAATTAAAAGACACTTGCTCCTTGGGAGAAAAGCTATGACAGTTCCTTTTAGTCGCTCAGTCGTGTCCGACTCTTTGTGACCCCATGGACTGCAGCATACCGCGTTTCCCTGTCCATCACCAACACCTGGAGCTTGCTCAAACTCATGTCCATCGAGTCAGTGATGCCATCCAACCCTCTTATCCTCTGTCGTCCCCTTCTCCTCCCACCTTCAATCTTTCCCAGCATCAGGATCTATTCCAACGAGTCAGTTCTTCGAATCAGGTGGCCAAAGTATTGGAGTTTCAGCTTCAGCATCAGTCCTTCCAATGAATATTCAGGACTGATCTCCTTTAGGACTGACTGGTTTGATCTCCTTGCAGTCCAAGGGACCCTCAAGAGTCTTCTCCAACACCACAGTTCAAAAGCAATAATTCTTTGGCACTCAGCTTTCCTTATGGTCCAACTCTCGCATCCATACATGACTACTGGAAAAACCACAGCTTTGACTAGACGGACCTTTGTTGGCAAAGTAATGTCTCTGCTTTTTAATATGCTGTCTAGATTGGTCATAGTTTTTCTTCCAAGGAGCAAGCCTCTTTTAATTTTATGACTGCAGTCAGCATTTGCAGTGATTTTGAAGTCCAAGAAAATAAAGTCTGTCACTGTTTCGATTGCTTCCCCATCTATTTGCCATGAAGTGATGGCACTGGATGCCATGATCTTAGTTTTTTCATTGTTGAGTTTTAAGCCAGCTTTTTCACTCTCCTCTTTTACTTTCATCAAGAGGCTCTTCAGTTCCTTTTCGCTCTCTGCCATAAGAGTGGTGTCATCTGCATATCTGAGGCTATTGTTATTTCTCCCAGCAATCATGATTCCAGCTTGTGCTTCATCCAGCCCTGCATTTTGCATGATGTATTCCGCATGTAAATTAAGTAGACAGGGAGACAATATACAGCCTTAAGGTCCTCCTTTCCCAATTTGGAACCAGTCCGTTTTTCCATGTCCAGTTCTAACTGTTGCCTCTTGACCTTCATATAGATTTCTCAGGAGGCAGGTAAAGTGGTCTGGTATTCCCATCTCGTTAAGAATTTTCCACAGTTTGTTGGGATCCACACAGTCAAAACAAACATAGCATATTAAAAGCGGAGGCATCACTTTGTCAACAAAGGTCTGTGTAGTCAAAGCTAGGGTTTTTCCAGTAGTCACATACGGATGTGAGTTGGACTATAAAGAAGGCTGAGTGCCGAAGAATTGATGCTTTCAAACTGTGGTGCTAGAGAAGACTCTTGAGAGTCCCTTGGACTGCAAAAAGATCAAATCAGTCCGTCCTAAAGGGAAACAACCCTGAATATTCATTGAAAGGACTGATGATGAAGCTGAAGCTCCAATACTTTGGCTACTTGATGCAAAGATTCGACTCACTGGAAAAGACCCTGATGCTGGAAAAGATTGAAGGCAGGAGGAGAAGGGGATGACAGAGAATGAGATGGTTGGATGGCATCACGGACTCGATGGACAGGAGTTTGAGCAAGCTCCAGGCGTTGATGATAGACAGGGAAGCGTGGTGTGCTGCAGTCCATGGGATCGCAAAGAGTCGGACACGACTGAGCAACTGAACAAGACAGCATCTGTTAAAACTTACTATTGGGGGTACTTTTAGAGGGAGAAATTTATAAATTTCCATCTTTCTGTAGATATTTGTCTATTTAGATTTTCTGTAACTACTTGGGGATGGGTCCATATTGGTAAAATATATTTTAGTGGGAAACATCTTTATCACCACCCAGACTTGCAAATTAATTGGCATTGAGGTGGACAAATATATACAATAATTTTTAACATAAAAATTTCTGTCAAAAAAAAATTCTGTCATCATGGTTTTCCTTTTATTTTCTTTTTTTTTTCTTTCTTTCTTTCTTTTTTTTTTTTTTTACTGGGATTTAACATTTTTTTTGAAATATCTTTTTCTCCCTAAAGTTACCCTCATTTTTATCAAGTACAACCAAATTAAGGCTAGTCTGCTTGCAAAATAGGTCTGTTTTCACTAATTTTGGTCTGATGATTTATATAACCATAACTGATCATAGACATTTTATTTTGCTGAAACACTTATTGGATCTAAGACTGAACTTTTAATATAAAACAGGGCTGGGAAACTCACACCAAAGGCTTATCATAGATTTTGCCTAACAAATCTAGGTGAACTCTTTTCTTTTTAAGGTCTCAAAAATTCCTTGAGATTTTTGTACCTGTTAGTGAGATAACCCTCTTAGCTCATTTGATAAACTTACTGGAAACCTAAGAGTTTCAAATTTCTGGAGGAGTCAGATAGAGAGAAAATATAATTGTTTTGTTTATAACGTGTAATTTTACCAAATTATTTTTATAACTAGTTTGAGAGGAAGGTTTTTCCTATTCCCGGAAAACACACGATTTAAACCTGTAATTTCTCAGATAGAAACCATAAAAATTATAAGCATATTCGCTGGTTCATTCAGTCCTTTGTTAACTTTTGTGAAGTCATCAGGTTTCTCATTAGAACACCAAGATGTATCAAAATGTTAAGAACTCCATATACTTTCTAGGATATCTGTATTAGTAATTTTTCATACATTATAACATGAGCAGATTTATTACTCATTTGCTAATCTTTTTCATGTAATTAAACCAACCAAATAAACAGTTTGATATCCCTCTTTGGGATGTTTCAGGGGCCCTCTGAAACACCCCAAAGTTAGCTAGATGTCAAAGGAACTTCAAAAGAATTCGATTTAGGAAGTTTTATCAAAAAGATCAATTAAAAGCTTTAGAACATTTGGTCAGATTTAGTCAATGTTGATGGGTGTATCATTTAGCTTGTTGATATGTCACAATGGGCGTAAATACCAAGGCTCAAGGTCTAGTGAAAGTCAGCTCAGCCATCTTGGACCTAATTAGCTCTAAGCAGTTTTCTTACAACCATGTCATTCCTAACAAAATCCACTTATCTAACTAATTGTAATCCAATTTTAGAAAATTCTGATCATGCATAACTCTTTTTAGTATTTTTTCATACTTTACTGAAAGCACACTTCCTGCTTTCCTTTAGCAATCAAGAGCTAACTTTTATTTTAGCATTTTATAGATTGGTGAGCATAAATACCAGTGATAATTTCTAAAACTCTTGCTTTCTTAAAACATTTTAGGATGACATCGAACATTATTCATTTATAGTCCCAAATCTCTTTAGTTTTTCTGTAAAAGGAAATCAGTGTTTAGTAGTAAATGTTTCAAAATCTTATTTCATTTGGAAATGACCTAATTATTTAATAGACTTCCAATACTTAGTTTAGCACAACCCTTAGAAATTCAAGTTACACCAATCTGGAGAGACCATTGTAGACATATATTCTTAAAGAATAATTATTCTTAATAGAGTTTATATACAAACTTATACCTCATTTACATTTTTTAGAAGTTTTTTCACTCGAGGTAATTTCCTTGTTGACAAACTTGTAATAGGTATAATATTTAACTTATATTAAACCTAGGTACAACGAAAATATTCTACTTGATGTTAATTACTCTAAGACATGTCTATATTAGATAGGTCAACAAACAAACATTAATATCAGGTATTTAGTAGTGAATATTTCCCAGTTCACCTAAACCTGGAATTTCTTGTTTAATTTAGAATTATTTGATTTGTATGTGCTTACCCCCTTTTTTAAGCCGATTAAATAGAGCTCATTTACAAATTAACCTAAAAAATATTTTCCAGAGACAAAGACATACTAAAACATATTTAGACAGACACAGTGCAAGATCTAGCTTCATTTTGTAAGCTTGGTCATGAATTAGATATTACAATATAAAATTTACTAGTTTATTTAAAAAGTTGAAATAAATAACATTTTTAAAGGCTTTTTTTTTTTTTCTCTCAGTCTCAGGAGTTAGAGATGGTCTAGATAAGTGTTCCTGAGAGCCGTGGTCTCACGGCACAGGAAAAGAAAATCAAGTTCTAACAAAATGGCGGCAGGTCTAAATGGTGGCCAGACAAAGCAAAATGGCTGTCACAAATCACAACACAGAACAGAGTGAAAACACACACATATAAACCTGGCAGTCCTCATCAGACACTCCCTTAAATACAAGAATACAGTCTCTCAGAAAACCTTCTATAGAGACACAAAACTTCAGATGTCTTCAAAGATTTCAAAAGGAGGAAAGGAAGCCAGGTTGAAAGAAGGAGGACAAGGAGGTGGGAAAGGGAGGCAAAAGGGGTGGCCTTACCGACGTCTCCTGCCACCTACAGACACCCAGGCGTTACAGGACTTTTCCCTAGGCTTCCAGAAAAGGGAGACCAGAGACAATGCCGGCACACACACAAACACAGAGAGCCGAAGACAAACACATGGACAGATAAATGTCGGCCGACGACACAGCGCTGGGTTTTCAGGCCCCCTGAATTCTCTTGCCTCCTAGTAGCAGATTCACCTTACCGAATGGCGTCCGCTGTTCACCAGATTCAGGATCAGGAGAGGAACTCCCCCTCCCACAGAGCCGGCAGCCTTCCAGCGCGCTCGCTGGCCTCGGTCTTGCACCAGCTGGAACGTCCAATCCGTTCCCCCTTTATAGAAAGCTTTCTCCTGCTGCAGATACCTTCCTGCTTCTCAGCAGGGCCTCGGATTTTACACTGGACTTTCCTGAACTGCCTGAGGACCGGTGCTATTATTTATCCTTCCCCTCTGTCCTGAAAGTGTTCTCCTTCCCCGGTCAAGGGATCCCGGACGAGCCCCCAAATGTTATGCCCGATGTCCGAATCCCCGAGTGGGAAGAGAGAAGGCTTCCAAAACAATGCAACTCGCAAAAAAGGGAAGTTTATTGCTGACTCGAGTCAGGGCTCACTGCAGCAACCAACGCAGTGGTGCAGGGTCAGAAAGCTGGTCTTCCTTTTAATTATAGGGCTTAGAAATCCTCAGGCACTTTGGTTCTATTTCTCTGATCATACTTAAGTGATGCTGAAGCTCAGGGATCAGGAAAGAACTCACTGTTGGGTAGAAAAATTTCTCAGAGGAACAGAGAAGTCAGCACAATACAAGAGTTTCATTGCCAGGCTCTCAGCTGTCAACTCAGCATTTCCTGTTCATTCCATATGAGAACCTGTCTGCCTCCCCAGATCGCATAAAAGAAAAAGCCTCTCAGGGCACTGCAGTGGTCTCTTTGGGAATAACAAGTTGATTGTAGTTTTTTTAGGGGGAGGGTAATTAACAGTTTTTAGAAAGTTAATTACAAGTTTTACACAAGTATGCTTTTGTTCCATGAGCCTACCTTCTCATTGCAGCTAAAAGTGAAAAGATAATCGCAATTCTGAGGGAAGGGGAGGTCACAGAATCACAAATGCATATCTAGGGGTGTGACAGCCTTCATCTAACACAGGTGCTGATATTCAAACCAGCACACCTCCTCCCAGAGTGTACTGGCAACAGAAAGGAGTCAGATACCGATTTTCTATTTCAATCTGAGAGGAAGAGTCTACAGACAAGGAGTATCAGGGCTAAGTGGTTATTTCAGAAAAAAAGAAATTCTTTAGGATTCAAATCTAGTCCATTGCCAAAGCCACACAGAAGGAAAGAAGGATTCTGACTCTTGAGCTGGACTAGTAAAGAGAGGCCAGGACTAGAGATCCAACAGCCATCCATGACCGCTCTGAACTTATAATTTAATGTAATCCACAATGACTTTGATTCCTGGCATTGACTGCGAGTGACAATGCAGCTTAGACTTTTAATTTTCTTAAGAACCGTAGGGTTTTCCCTTTTATTTGTTTATTTTTGGTTGCACTGAGTCTTCATTGCTGCGTGGGCTTTCTCTAGTTGGGGTGAGCCGGGGCTACTCCTTGCTGTGGTGCCCAGGCTTCTCATTGCAGTGGCTTCTCTTGCTGCAGATCACAGATTCCAGGCGCTCAGCCTTCAGTATCTGCAGCATGTGGGTTCAGTAGTTTGGTGTGCCGCTCTAGAGAGCAGGCTCAAAAGTGCCGGCGCACAGGCTTAGCTGCTCGAGGACGTGTGGAACCTTCCTGGACCAAGGATGGACCCCGTGTCCCCGCACCGGCAGGTGGATTCTTATCCACTGTGGCACCAGGGGAGTCCTTAAGAACTGTAGTTTTGAGCTCAGTCTGAAGTTCCGCCTCGTTTACTGAAACCATAGATTAAATTCAGGGTTATTGCAGGTGTGCGTGCCTATGACACCTTCTGCTTCTAGTAATGAGTAAGATGAATCTACAAGTCACTGAGTCCTGTGCAGAAATGGTGAACCCAGATGACAGTTCCTGGTATAAAATTGTTTGCTTTATCTCTGAGTATACGAAGTGCTTGATGGAGACAGTAATTGTTACGTCCTGAAAATGTCTTTGATCTGTTAAATTGATGAGACTGTTTTCCCTATTGAAGAAAAGGAATCGGCACATAAGAAAAGTGTACATTTATAATAATGAGTTTCAGATAGCCCCAGTCAGGCTCAAATACACCATGATGCTTTCACTCATCTAAAAATATTCTACTATCAATTGTTGTTGTTGTTTAGTTGTAAGTCATGTCCGACTCTTTGTGACCCCATGGACTATAGCCCACCAGCTTCCTCTGTCATTGGGATTTCCCAGGCAAGAATACTGGAGTGGGTTGCTGTTTCTTTCTCCAGGGGATCTTCCTGACCTGGGGATTGAACCCATGTCTCCTGCGTTGGCAGGAAGTTTCTTTACCACTGAGCCACCAGGGAAGCCCAAAATATAATGACACATTACCAAGAGAGCTCAATATCTATTTAAACTATTGAGAGAACAGAGCTACCTGGATTTGTCAGATATCACAGTGATTAAATGTGCTAGATTTGTTACCAGCCAAGTCAGGTTTAAGTCCTTTCTTGCCTGTGGTGGTTTAGTTGCTAAGTCATTCCAGGTTTCCCTGCCCTGTTTCATCTCCCTGAATTTGCTCAAACTCATGTCCATTGAGTCAGTGATGCCATCCAAACATCTCATCCTCTGTCACCTCCTTTTCCTCCTGCCCTCAATCTTTCCCAGCATCAGGCTCTTTTCCAGTTACTTAGCTCTTCACCTCAGGTGGCCAAAGTATTGGAGCTTCAGCCTCAGCATCAGTCCTTCCAATGACTATTCAGGGTTCAGTTCCTTTAAGATTGACTGATTTGATCTCCTTGCTGCCCAAGGGACTCTTATGAGTCTTCTACAGCACACAGTTTGAAAGCATCAATTCTTTGACCCTCAGCCTTCTTCAGGGTCCAACTTTCACATCCATACGTGATTACTGGAAGAACCATAGCTTTGACTATAGGGACCTTTGTCAGCAAACTGATTCTCCACTTTTTAGTATGCTGTCTAGACCTTCATAGCAGTGGTTCACTCATTTATAAGAGCTCTTTTTTTTTCAGATTTTTTTCTGCTTTTATTTTATTCATTTTAAGTTAATTTTTTATTTGAGTATGTCGGGGCAGTCTCAGCGTGGGTTGGAAAAGAATTTCCAGACACAGAGTATTTCAGAAGGGGATGCATTTATTAAGAGCAGGGAGCAGAAGTAATGAAGGTGCTACAAATGCAGCTGGCTGGAGGGAGACTGTGCTTTTCGTGGGTTAGCAGCTGATTTTTACAGCCTCAAGACAAAGAAAATTCCTGCTGGAAGGCTAGCACTAGGTTATTGGATAGGGCACTATAGTGGCTACCAGGATGGGCATTTTTGCCTAATTTGGTGTTAAGTCTGCTGGTGATGATGGAAGGGGGTGGGGGCAGAGCTTTTGGCAATGGTTACAAAGGGGTTTTTCCAGCAGTCACATACGGATGTGAGGGTTAGACTGTAAAGAAGGCTTGAGTGCCGAAGAATTGATGCTTTCGAACTCCGGGGCTAGAGAAGACTCTTGAGAGTCCCTTAACAGCAAGGAGATCAAACCAGTCAAGCCTAAAGGAAGTCA
Source organism: Cervus elaphus (assembly GCF_910594005.1). Lineage (NCBI taxonomy): Eukaryota > Metazoa > Chordata > Mammalia > Artiodactyla > Cervidae > Cervus > Cervus elaphus. The sequence continues at coordinate 58,178,557 of NC_057818.1, read as the reverse complement.
ACCCTGAATATTCATTGGAAGGACTGATTCTGAAGCTGAAGCTCCAATATTTGGCCACCTGATGTGAACAGCCAATTCACTGGCCCTGATGCTGGAAAAGATTGAGGGTAGGAGGAGAAGGGGACAACAGAAAATGAGATGGTTGGATGGCATCACCAACTCACTGGATATGAGTTGAACAAACTCTGGGAGATACCGAAGGACAGGGAAAGCTGGTGTGCTGCAGTCCATGGAGTCACAAAGAGTCAGACACAACTGAGCGACTGAACAACAATGACCAAGGGGCTCAGACAGTTCCAGAGATGACCTTGTTTCTGGGCTCCATGCCTGAGGCCTTGGGGCAAGACTCTACAGAGCATAGTTGATTTATAATGATGCATTCGTTTCTGCAGTACAGCAAAGTGAGTCAGCATACGTATACATTTATCCACTCTCTTTTAGATTCTTTTCCCGTATAGATCATCCCAGAGTACTGAGTAGACTTTCTGTGCTGTGTGGGAGGTCTTGTCAGTTGTCTATTTTACATATAGCTGTGTGTATATGGGGCTTTCCTGGTGGCTCATATGGTAAGGAATGGGTCAGGAATATCCCCTGGAGAAGGGCATGGCAACCCACTCCAGAATTCTTGCTTGGAGAATTCCATGGATAGAGGAGCCTGGCGGCATGCAGTCCATGGGGTCACAAAGAGTCAGACATGACTGACAACTAACACTTTCACTACTTCAGCATATATATGTCTATCCCAATTTTCCAATTTATCCCTCCCCAACTTCTCCCTCAGTAATTATGTTTGTTTTCTACATTTGTGATTCAATTTTTATTTCATATATAGGTTCATTTGTACAATTATTTTTTAGATTCCACATATAAGTGATATCATATGATATATATAAGAGCTCTTTAAAATTTGTATATTAAAATCTTGGAAATCTCTTAGTAAAATGAAAACAAGAAGGTAATATATCTCTGTGGAAATGAATAATAAGTGGACAAGATTAAATTTCATTTGGTGTAACACATGTGGCCCATGCCTCATTTTTCTATGCAGGAAACTCTAGCTCAGAAGGCAAATATCCTTCACAGAGAACTGGAAGGATGGCCACCAGAGATTCTGCAATAGAATTGATCTTCTTATCCAAAAATGTATTTGGAACCCTGGGAAATTTCTCTCTTCTTTACCATTATCTCTTCCTTCACTTTGCTGGGTGCAGGCTAAGACCCACAGATCTGATCGCTGAGTAGACCAAATTTAACTCAAAAGTTTTTGCACAGCAAAGGAAACCACAAATAAAACAAAAAACCCACAGAATGGGAGAAAATATTTGTGAGTGACAAGGAATTAGTCTCCAAAATTTACAAATAGTTCATGTAACTGAATATCCAAAAAACAAACAATACAATCAAAAAATGGGCAGAAGACCTAAACAGACATTTCTCCAAAGAAGACATACAGATGGCCAAGAGGCACATGAAAAGATGCTCAACATCACTAATTATTGCATGCATGCATGCTAAGTCACTTCAGTCGTGTCTGACTCTGTGTGACCCCATGGACTGCAGCCCACCAGGCTCCCCTGTCCACGGGATTCTCCAGGCAAGAATACTGGAGTGGGTTGCCATTTCCTTCTCCATTGTCTGAAAGGTAACCAAAAGTAATTAAACCCAGAAGCAAGCTGAGAAAAAAGAAAAAAACAAACCCTAAAAAAAACAGAACTACTTCAATTACTCCTTTTTGAGCTAGTATTCCCATGCTGGTTCCAAGGGTGGGGAGAATTCCCTGACAGCCAAATGTACATCTTTGTTACAGATAAAGTTAGTTTTAATTCTTGGAGACTCTCACCCCCTTTTCACTAGGTGATCACTAATTATTAGAGAAACGCAAATTGAAACTGCAGTGAGATATCACCTTACAACAGAATGCCCATCATCAAAAAAGTCTAGTGCTAAAGAGGGTCTGGAGAAAAGAGAACCCTCCTTGGTGCGAATATCACTGGTAGAAAGAATGTACACTGGTACAGTCAAAGTGGAGAACAGTATGGAGTTTCCTTTTAAAAAAAAAAAAGTAAACAAAAAGAAATGGAAAGCTTATCAAGTTTGCTTATTAATAAATTCAAAGCTTATAAATAATGGATACATGTCATTATATGTTTCTCCAGTGTCACAAACTGTACAACCCTGAAAGTGAACTATAAGGTAAACTATGGGCCCTAAATACTTATGATGTCACTATAGATTCATCAGTGGTAACATAAGTACCCCTATGGTGGAGGAGGATGATAAAGAAGGAGGTTATATGTATGTGGGAATAAGAAGCATATGGAAATTTCTGTACCTTTCTCTGAATTTTGCTGTGAAACTAAACCTTCTCTAAAAAAAATCTTTAAACTTTAAAAAATACATTGTTATTGGGGCATGCACACTTGATAGGGTCTTTTTAAAAAGATTTAATGCTCTCAAATAATATTTAAAGAATGGACATGTTTCCCTTGTTTTATTTTTACCTCATTAATGCACTTTATAGATGTGATAAAATATCAGGTAAAGAGTAGGGAGAGAACAAAATACAGCCACATAATTCTTTTATTTTTTAAATATTTATTTATTTGATTGAGTCAGGTCCTAGTTGTGGGAGCATGGGCTTAGTTGCCCTGTGGCATGTGGGATCCTAGTTCCCTGACCAGGGATGAAACCCACCTCCTCTGCATTGCAAGGCAGATTCTTAACCGTTGGCCCACCAGAGAAATCCCCCAAACAATTCTTAAAATGTAGAAACACACATACAATAAGGCAGCAACACCAAAAAAACTCTCATCCTCAAATTCACTTACAATGTGCCTTATCACTTAATATTGATCACTACTTCCTTTGTGTATTATCAAATACACATTTAAGGCATCATGTCCAAAGGCTTTGGTCCCTTCACATTTTAATCCATCCTCCATGAATGCCTTTGGTTCATTTTCAGAGAAAGCTGTGATGTAAATACCTTGGCGTCCCCGGGTCTCTGAAGATGGAGGCCCCCTCACCTATGGATAGGTGGTCACAACGCAAATCATTTTGGGAATGCCTGTGGCCCCAGGGGTCTTCCCAGGTGGCTCAGTGGTAAAGAATCCGCCTGCCATGTAGGAGACCCAGGAGACGCGGGATCGATCCCTGGGTCAGGAAGATCCCCTGAAGGGAATGACAACCCACGCCAGTATTCCTGCTGGGAAACCCCAAGGGCAAAGGAGCCTGGAGGGCTCTCGCCCACGGGGTCGCAGAAGAGCGGGACACGGCTGAGCTCCTGAGCACGGAAGCACGTGGCCCCAGGGAGGGGAGGGGGAGACAGGACCCGGGACTCGGGGTGACTTTGGAAGATCTGGGAGAGCAAGCCTCACCCCGCCAAGGGCATCATGTGACTTTGTCCTCCACTCGCCTCCGCCTCCCCTTCCCCAAGCGCAGCTCGCAGCCACGGAGGGCCGCCCCCAGGAGGAGCCCCTCCCGGGCATCAGGCGGACGGAGCCGGCGTTCTCAGAGGTTCCAGCCCCGCGCCCTCACGGGCTCAGGGCTCCCAGGGGTGCTGTGTGCGATGGCTCCGGCTCAGAGCCACGGAAGACGGGTGTTACAGGAGCCGCGTCAGCACCCACAGGGGCTCGTTCAACGTGCCGGCTCACGGCTTCCCCTCAAACCGGCCAGCTCACTACTTAGACTGGGGAGGCTTTGTATCCACGTTAAGGCTGCAGAGAACATCTTCAGGGAAGCGGTTCTCATCTGGGGGCCCAGGAGGCCCCTCCTCGCAAACTCCGGCCCCTGGTCCCGGGGGAGCAGCCGCGCCGCTCGTCTTCCGGCTCCCGGCGAGGCCCGGGCTGAACGCGGGGCTTCGGCGCGTCTGCGAGGGCTCAGCGCCAGCTTCAGGCCCGGAGGGGCGGCGGGGTCTGCTGGGCCGGGGTCGCTGAGGGGATTCTTCCCCAGGACCTTGAGGAGAAAACGACCCAGGGCAGGAGGAAAAGAGGAGGAAATGGCCGCTTCTCGGGTAAAACGTCTGTCCTGGCTCAGAGGATGTGTCTGCTTTTCCTCCTGAAATGCCCTGCATTAACAGTTTATAAACCTTTCATTCTCTACTTCTGATGTTGCCTATTGAGGTGGTTTTCAACTGCTAAATTTTTCCCTTTTTATTCTGATGATGGTCAAGATCAGAGCTTTAGAATGTTTCTCCCTCATGTCCCAGAGCCTTTTCTCAGGTGTGTCTCTGCATCAAGGCTGCCTGGAGAACTTGAAGCATCCTCACCGAGAATTAACGACTTTCCTTGTGGCTAAGAATGCTCCTGCCAACGCAGGGGACACGGGTTCCATGCCCGGCCATTAAGATCCCATGGGCCGCGGAGCAGCTAAGCCCGGGCCCACAAGTACTGAGCCTGCGCTCTGGAGCCCTGGAGCTGCAACTGCTGAAGTGTGCGCCCTGGAGCCCGCGCTGCACAACGAGAGAAGCCCCCGCAGTGAGAAGCCCGTGCGCCACACCTAGAGAAAAGCCCGCAGAGCAACAGAGACCCAGCGTAGCCGGAAATAAATGAATGAGTAAATCAAAACAGAAGGACCTGGGATTTAGGAGGACGGCTGGTTATAAAGGCTGCTAGGGAAGACCTATGAGAAATTTACATTTGCTTATGGATTTGCAGGCTGTTATCTAGCACGTGTGCTTATGTGAATAACGTGTCAAAGGCACGTGCAGGCCACCAGTCTACACAAATGATGCTAAGGCAGTAATATTATGGTCAGTGTAAGTAACTCTCGTCAATACTCCTATGCAATCCATATTGTAACGATCATAATGTCCCAGTAGTTAAAAACGAGGAAATGATGCACTGTACCATTTATGGAAAATATGATCTCAAGTTATTTGAGGTTCATGGCCAGTGGAAAAAGAGGAGTTACTATGAGATGTCATTCTACATGCATCCTAAGTCACTTCAGACGTGTTCAACTCTTTGTGGCCGCATGGACTGTAGCCTGCCAGACTTCTCTGTCCATGGGATTCTCCAGGCAAGAATACTGGAATGGGTTGCCCTGCCCTCCTCCAGGGGATCTTCTAGACCCAGGGATCGAACCAGCATCTCTTATGTCTCTTGCATTGGCAGACAAATTCTTTACCACTAGCACTACCTGGGAAGCCCCATGAGATGTCATCCTACTGTGTTACAGATACTTTCTATTCACCATCAGTTAGTGACGACTTAAAAAAAAAAAAAACGAGGGGGATGCTAATGCTTGTATCAATGTTAACATTGGTGGTGGAATACATGTGTGCATGATCAGTTGTGTCTGACTCTTTGCAACCCCATGGACCTATCCTCCTCTGTCAATGGGATTTCCCATGGCAAAAATATTGGAGTGGGTTGCCGTGTCCTTCTCCAGGGGATCTTCCTGACCCAGGGATCAAACCTACGTCTCCTGTGTCTCCTGCATTGGCAGACAGGTTCTTTACCAGTGAACCACCTGGAAGCTTGTTGCTGATCAATTGCTTCATCAATTATACATCAAGTTTAATATATGAAAAGCCGTTCACTTTTATTAGTTAACATATAGTAAGTTCACACATAATCTAAATAAAACTTTCCAAAGTTTATAATCTTTGATCAAAATACAGATTACAAGCATTTGGAAACATTCTTGTTCTTCTGATACAATGGTCAGAGAAATGTGATATTTATGGTTTACAAAACAGAGAGAGCCATTATTTAGTAAACAAGGATGTACATTCATTACATGACCTTTCAGGAAAAGGTTACATATATTTTTCTTGGGTATCTGTGAAGATTTCCTGATTGCTACGATGTCAACTAAAATTCATGACTTCTAGCTATTGCAGTTATAAACATGCGTCAAGATTTCAGTGAACTGCCATCTTTATATCCATAAAAAACCATTGGCACACCTATTTAAAATTTAGACTCTCTTACTTTAATACAAAGAATTATTCTCTGAACACTTACCTAACGGTGACATAGAGGGATGTTTTAAACAATGACAGTCATCACCTTCATTTAGACTTCCACTATACATTTCACATTACAAGATCCTTAATAGTCCATAGAAAAGTAGATAAAAATTGTTTCCACCTAATATAGAAGGGTCTTGTTTCACTTTGAGGCAGCAAAGATCAAGAATATTAGTTTTTAAAAAAGCATATTAGTTCACATACACACTAGAAACAAAGGTCTAGCCTGTAGTAATTTGAAAGTTGAGTTATATTAAATTTTATTTTCACATAATGTCAATATGAACAAGGATACAATGATAATAATTATATTGTCCAACATCTGTCACCTTGATCCTATGGTCCAAGTAACAAATAACTTTTCTAAGTGTTTTAACTATGGATTATTTTCTATAATATCCTGATTTAAAGTAGTACCAGAAAAGGGTTATTGACTGAATGCTATCTTTGATGAACTCTCTGATATTTATTTAGACCTGAGTTTTTAAATTCATTTTGTACGTTTCTCACAGCATTAAACGTTCTTCCCAGGATGACCCCTCTGGCATTTTCTGATGTGCATGCTTAGGACAAACCTCTTTCATCACTTATTACATTTGTAGGGTCTCTCTCCAGCACACACTCTCTGATGTTGAGTGAGGTGGCGGTTCACTTCAAGGCTCTGCCACATTATTTATATTTGTAAGACTACTTGGCACTATGAATTATTTTATGGCAAGTAAGGTTTGAGTGTCAGTTAAAAGCTTTGCCTCATTCTTTACATTTGTATGGGTTCTCCCCAGTATGAATTCTCTGATGTCGATTAAGGTTTGAGCAATTGCTAAAAGCATTGCCACATTCTTTACACTTGTATGGTTTCTCCCCAGTATGGATTCGCTGATGTTGAGTAAGTGCCGTACTTTGGTTAAAGGCTTTCCCACAATTCTGACATTTATATGGTTTTTCCCCAGTGTGGATTCGCCTATGTTGATTAAGGTTTGAATTCCGAGTAAAGGCTTTGCCACATTCTGTACATTTGTAAGTCTTCTCTGCAGTATGAGTTCTGAGATGTCGAGTAAGGTTTGAGGGCTTGCTAAAGGTTTTGCCACATTCTGTGCATTGGTTAGGTTTCCCTCCAGTATGGGTTTTCCTGTGTCCGTTTAGATTTGATAATTGAGGAAAGACTTTCCCACATTTATTCCACTTGCAGTGTTCCCCCTTAGCGTGAATACTCGGATGTTGAGTAAGTTGTGATGACTGGTTAGAAACTTGACCACATTCACTAAATTTGTAATGATTTTCTTCAGTATGGATATTCCTATCTGTAATAAGATTTGGGCTTTGATAAAAGACATTTCTACATTCATCCCTTTCATCATGGTTCTCTGAACACTGAGTTCTCTGATGATTCATGAGACCTGAGTCTTGGTCAAAGTGATTCCCAGGTTCAAGGCATGGGTAGATTCTGGCTCCATCATATATACTGTTGTAATAACTGAAGATGGAGTTCTCGCTTAAGGCCTCACTCGTTGGATTACACATGGAAGGTTGTTCCGCATTATCTGTACTATGATACCCATTGAATGATGGCAGCCAGATAAAGACTCTCTCATTGTTATCGACGTAACAGATACTGGAATAGGAAGAAAATGTTTGTTGGTGGAAAAGTAATGAGCCCTCACTAAAGGATCTCTCAACTTGATCATAGTGAGATTTTCTTCCTTCATTTTCAAATCTCTGGCTTTCAGACATGCATGACTGACTGTTTAATTCAAACCTGTATTCATGCTGGTTTGAGTGATTATTTGTAGCATAGACTAGATGACTTTCCATGTTTTCAAAATTTCACATCAGAGAATAGGAGTTTTTTTTTTTAATCATATGGGTCCTTGCTTACAAAAACATATTTTTCTGCTGAACTTATTGACTTCAAATGGGATTTTTCCCAATTTGACACATATCCTCAATTTCTTTTGGCAATCATGTTTTCATCATGGATAATTGTCCCAATTTGGTTACATCTAAAACAACATCTTTTTGCCCTTCACAGGCCCCCTTACTCTCCCAGTCTTTCATTAAGTACAGATTTCCAAGCTGAGAGCTCTCAGAACTTCCCAGCACCTCACACATGAATCTCCTATGCACGGCTTCTTTGGGAACAAACCCTGGGTGTCATGAGAAGATATCACTGAAAGATAACAAATAAACAAGATCCCACTTAGTATTTTGAGCGAATATGCTTTACAGTTGTATGCAATACTGACAAACCCTTAGCTAGATTAATAAGAGGTGAGATGCAAGTATGATCAGAAGTAAAAAACAACGGCCCTGTACATGTTACATAGAACAAAAAGTAATTCTATCAGGTTACGATGAATGATACTATACCGAAGAGTTGAATACCTCAAAGAAAGATTCAATTCTTAGAAACACAGAACACCTTAGATGCTAGCATGAGTGAATTAAAAAATTATAACACAACTAAAACTATTAATAAAGAGTAAAAAAGTAATTTAAAAAATCCCTGGAGTAGATGAATTAACTGGAAAATTTCAGCAACCTTTCAAGAAAAATAAATATCAATTCTCCATAATGGATCACCATGTACACACTACTATATTTAAAATGGATAGCCAACAAGTTCCTACTGTACGGCAGAGGGAACTCTGCTCAATGTCATGTGGCAGCCTGGATGGCAGGGGAATCTGGGGGAGAAAGGACACATGTACATGGATGGCTGAGTCACTCTGCTGCCCACAACATTGTTCATCGGTTGTACTCCAGTACAAAATAAAAGAACAGTAAAAAATATTTCTGTGAATTAATAGATATATTAAATGGTTTTAGCATTGATGAGTTGGGGTAAATGCACTTAAAATGTCTAAAATTTGCTCATAGGAAGTAAAAATTGGGAGGTAGAAATTGGGGATTACATTTTATGATCTCAGGGACTGAGTCTGAACTTCGGAGAGCCATGTTTGAAGTTTCCATTGGAAACTGGAAAGCAGGAAGCATATATCTGTTCCCAGTATTTCTGGAATTTTGTCAACCAATCCCAGCATCTCCACAACTCTCCTCACACGTTTCTGACTTGAGGCAGAGTCAGGAATTTGGAAAGGCCTTAAGGCAGACTTTGTCAGAACTGTGAGCAGCTTTTCCTAGGTCCCCCAAAGCAGCGAGAGTATGCAGGTCCCCAGACACCAGGAGGAAGGTTGGCTCTCAGTGAAAGTGAGGGAAAAACCACTGGAGCTGAAGAAGAACACACAGAGGTTTAAGAGCAGAATGGGGAAGGTCATGTCCCTCTTTGACAGAAATAAACCCAGGCTTCTCATTCTAGTGAAGCAGGCCTCCCGAAACCACCTGAATAAGTCTGGCTTCCTCTGTGGTCTTTGGACCCCTCACCTGTGTCATCTGCTTCATTCATTCACACCTAGCGCTGGGATTCTTCCTTTACTCCAAAGGGACCTGCTCATTAGAAAAATGAATATAATTAGGACTTTGGGTTTAACATATACATTCTAGTATGTACAAAAACAACCAACAAGGATCTGCTGTGTAGCCCAGGGAACTATTCTCAACATTTGTAATAACCCATAAGGGAAAAGTGTCTGACTTGACTAATGAAAGCCTCTCCTTACAAAACTCGGTATCTCTCCTGAACACAGCTGAGTGCTCATATTTCAGAGCCAACGAGCAGCAAAGAGACACGAGGAGGAAATGGAGTTTCCACCTTAACTGTGTTGGATTGTGCACCCCCCTCACTACGTCTTTCCAAGATTTTATTAAAGATAAACAGAAAAAAATGGAACTTCATGGTGTGAGAATCTAGCAGAAAACACCCGAATCGGTGACCATCAGGTGTAATGGGATAAACTGGTGTCAGGTGAGAGAAACACTCGAGAAGACACATGGTCTCTGCTCAGGTACTTTCGGCAAAATTAAAGAAATCTCAATGTATCTTGAGAAAATTTCAGATGTATGCATTTTTACTCCAAAAATACCTCCCCTGTTCTCCCCTAATAGCACATTTAAACAATAGACCTTTCTTACCAATGTAGAGAATAGTCAGATTTTTTTCAAAAATCTCTAAGGAATTCTAGACTGTGAGGAAAGCTGAGCGCCCAAAAATTGATGCTTTTGAACTGTGGTGTTGGAGAAGACTCTTGAGAGTCCCTTGGACCGCAAGGAGATCCGACCAGTGCATCCTAAAGGAGGTCAGTCCTGGGTGTTCATTGGAAGGACTGATGCTGAAGCTGAAACTCCAGTACTTTGGCCACCTCATGCGAAGAGTTGACTCATTGGAAAAGACCCTGATGCTGGGAGGATTGGGGGCAGGAGGAGAAGGGGATGACAGAGGATGAGATGGCTGGATGGCGTCACCGACTCGATGGGCATGAGTTTGAGTAAACTCCAAGAGTTGGTGATGGACAGGGAGGCCAGGCGTGCTGCGATTCACGGGGTCGCAAAGAGTCGGACACGACTGAGCGACTGAACTGTTCAGTTCAGTGTAGTCACTCAGTCCTGTCCGACTGTTTGCGACCCCACCCCATTCCGAGAGGAATTCTGCATACCAATGCGTTCCCTTGTTGATCTTTCCAAAAGGGAATATTTTGAAAAACTGAAAGCTGTTAATTCCCGCTGGGAATGCTTCCTGCCCTGTAGGGAGCCTGGAGGCAGAAAAGAAGAAGAGGCCCATGCACAGAGAAGAGCCAGATTGTGACTCATAAAATAAAAGAAAAAATAGGATTTAATAGTTGAAAACCACCTCGCCAGGCAAGAATATCAGAAAAAGAGAATTAAAGATGTGTATATTTTCAATCCAGGGCATTTAAGGAGGAAACAGCAGACACAGCCTCTCACCTGGATCAGGACATTCCCCTGAGAAGCTGCTATTCCTTCTTATTCTTCCTCCTGCCCTGGGTCGTTTTCACATCACGACTGTGGAGGAATCACCTCAGCATCGTGAGATTACACCTCCAGAGGTGCCAGCAGAGCTCCTTCGCCTGCTCCCAACACCCCCACAGGCAGAAGGACCTTGAAAAGCGAGAAAGGCCGACCTCTCCTGTCCTTCGTCTCAGGAGAGATGCAGGACAGTCAGCTCCTCCGTGGAGACCAATCTATCAAATTGTTATTGCTGTCGTCTACTCTTCTTTCTTCATATAAATTCCCCCAAATTCTGCTCACACGGGTGTATGGGCTGCACTGACTTGCCCCTTTAAAGCCCACACAGAGCAGAACTTGCTGCCTCTCCGTGGACTGACGCTGGGCCTCAGGTCTCACAAATGGACCAGGGGCCGCGTCCTTAACCCGGGCCCCCCCTTAGAGTCCCCTGGAGCACTTCCTACACACCACACTGGTGCTCCCACAGGACCGAGAGAACTCTGTGGGGAGGGCGCCGGGGAGGTCATTTCCTAACACTGGTCACGTGACCCTGATGGGAAACAGATGGAAACCACTTGGCCAATGGTTCAGATTCTTTATGAACCATTTCAGTGAATATGAACCCCTCGAGGTCAGGTCCCCACCCTAAGAAGTTATGAATCTGCAGGTCTGAAGTGGGGCCATGAAATGAGTCTTCAGCAAGTTCCCTGTCTGTTCTGATGCTTCTCCCCCAAGACCCACACTCAGGAGCCCTGAGCTTCAGCCCTCACTCTCAGCACAGCTGAGACCTCTCAGGAGGGGAGGGTTTAGGGTGGGAGTTTCTGAGGGAGGTCAAGGCTAGAACCAGGCAGAGAAAGCTGCAGTACTTGGGGTTCAGGCCTTTCTAAGTGACCCTGGGTGAAGTGCTGTGGTTCCCCAGGCTGAGTGTGGATGGGTCCATTCAAACCAGAGGAGCAGGATTCTGGTGAGCTCTGAGGGTGTCACTGAAGGGGGGCCTGTGAAGTAGGCCCTGGGGTTCAGCAAGACTGCTGGTCTCAAGGAAGGGGGTCATCTAGTGCAGGTGCTCACAGGACTGGCTGGTGTGAGTTCAAGGACCTGCAGGCTGCCTGCTCCCCAGACAGACGCTGAGGCAGCAACAGCATGGAGCAGTTCAGGGGAGCTCTCAACAGTACTCTGTATGATCCTTCTTATTAGAACCGTCTCCATGCCCCAGCAGTTACGGGGGCGCAGGGGAAGGTACATGTAGAAATGATGGAAAATATATCATCACATTATTTGAGGGTTAAGGGTAGTAAGGTAACTAATTGTTACAGATGCTATCCTCTGTGCTACCTAATAGTTTATTATTACAATCTCTCCCCCGTAACCCTAAAGAAGGTGGGAGAGGTTAATGTTGGCGGTGGGTTAACACTTCATTCATTACACATCAACTTTATTGGCAGAAACCATTCAATTTTAATTAACATATATGAATATCACACATAGTCATAATAAAACCTTTTACAATCCACTGCATGACCTTAATTAAAATACAGATTTACAAACATAGACAACAATATTCATTTCTCTGATACAATGATCTGAGAATTGTGACTTCTGTGGTTACAAAATAGAGGCTAATCATTTAATAAACAGATGTAACTAGCTACATGACTCTTCTGGGAAGCCTTTCACATACTTTTCTAGGGTTATCAGAGATGACGTTATCGCAAACATGTAAACTAATATTCATGACTTCGGTTGATATGATAAAGATACATCAAGATTCCAGTGAACTATCATTGTCTTATCCTTAATAAGCAAATGACATAACTATTGAAAATTTAGAACAATCCTTTGTCTTACTTTGATACATGGAATTAATTCCAATACATTCTTTGATATTTATTTAGATTTGATTAAATACTTTGCTACTTTTTTTTTTTTAACATCATTCACTTGTCTTTCTTGTATAAACCCTCTCCTGTTTTCTAAACTACATTTGGCATAAACCTCTTTCATCACTTATTACATTACTAGAGTTTCTCTCCAGAGTGTACACTGCATATGCATTAAATAAGCAGGGTGATGATATACAGCCTTGACATTCTCCTTTCCCAATTTGGAACCAGTCTGTTGTTCCATGTCCGGTTCTAACTGTTGCTTCTTGACCTGCATACAGGTTTCTCAGGGGGCAGCTAAGGTGGTCTGGTATTCTCATCTGTTTAAGAATTTTCCACAGTTTGTTGTGATCCACAGAGTCAAATGCTTTAGTGTAGTCAATAAAGCAGAAGTGGATGTTTTTCTGGAATTCCCTTTTTCTATGATCCAACGAATGTTGGCAATTTAATCTGCATTTTCCAAATCCAGCTGTACATCTGGAAGTTCTCAGTTCATGTACAGTTGAAGGCTGGCTTGAAGGATTTTGAGCATTACCTTGGTAGCATGTGAAATGAGTGCTATTGTGCAGTAGTTTGAACATTCTTCGGCATTGCCCTTCTTTGGGACTGGAATGAAAACTGACCTTTTCCAGTCCTGTGGCCACTGCTGAGTTTTCCAAATTTGCTGGCATACCTAGTGAAGCACTTTCAGAGCATCATCTTTTAGGATTTAAAATAGCTCAGCTGGAATTCCATCACCTCCACTAGCCTTGTTGGTAGTAATTCTAAGGCCCAGTTGACTTCACACTCCAGGATGTCTGGCTCTAGGTGAGTGACATCACTGTGGTTATCTGGGTCATTAAGACCTTTTTTGTACAGTTCTGTGTATTCTTGCCACCTCTTCTTAGTCTCTTCTGCTTCCGTTAGGTCCATACAATTTCTGTCCTTTATTGAGCCCATCTTTGCATGAAATGTTCCCTTGGTATCTCTGATTTTCTTGAAGAGATCTCTAGTCTTTCCCATTCTATTGTTTTCTTCTATTTTTTTGCATTGATCACTGAGGAAGGCTTTCTGATCTCTCCTTGCTGTTCTTTGGAACTCTGCATTCAAATGGGAATATCTTTCCTTTTCTCCTTTGCCTTTTGCTTCTCTTCTTTTCTCAGCTATTTGTAAGGCCTCCTCAGACAGCCATTTTGCCTTTTTGCATTCTTTTTTGGGGGATGGTCTTGATCCCTGTCTCCTGTACAGTGTCACGAGCCTCCGTCAATAGTTCCTCAGGCACTCTGTCTGTCAGATCTAACCCCTTGAATCTACTGTCACTTCCACTGTATAATCATGTTGTTGTTCAGTCGCTCAGCCGTGTCTGACTTTGCAGTCCCATGGACTGCACCACACCAGGCTTCCCTGTCCATCACCAACTCTGGAGCTTGCTCAAACATGTCCATTGAGTTGGTGATGCTATCCCTTATCTTGTTCTCTTTCGTCCCCTTTTCCTCCCGCCCTCAATCTTTCCCAGCATCAGGGTCTTTTCCAATGAGTCAGCTCTTTGCATCAGGTGGCCAAAGTATTGGAGTTTCAGCTTCAGCATCAGTACTTCCAGTGAGAATTTAGGACTGATTTCCTTTAGGATGGACTGGTTGGATGTCCTTGCAGTCCAAGGGACTCTCAAGAGCCTTCTCCAACACCACAGTTCGAAAGCACCAATTCTTCGGCGCTCAGCTTTCTTTATAGTCTAACTCTCACATCCATACATGACCACTGGAAAAACCAAAGCTTTGACTAGACAGACCTTTGTTAGCAAAGTAATGTCTCTTTTTTTTTCTTCTGCTTTTTAATATGTTGTCTAGGTTGGTCATAACTTTTCTCTCACAGAGCAAGTGTCTTTTAATTTCATGGCTGCAGTCACCATCTGCAGTGATTTTGGAGCCCCCCAAAATTAGTTTTGTTTTTATTTCATTACTCTAAGAGGTGGATCCAAAAAGAGTTGCAGTTTATATCAAAGCATGTTCTGTCTGTCCTACCTATATTCTCCTCAAGAGGTTGAGATCATCAGCCCTCTTTTGAGCTCTTTCATCAGTTTGAAGTTTCTTTTTCTGTCTGGAGTTAGGGAGTGTGGTAATTTCATTCTTTTCACTTGAGAAACCTCTTCACTGTCCTACAGTCTGGCTGTTAACAATTGACATTGCCAGCATCAGTGTAGGAGCGGTCCCGTCTCTCTACAACCCTTTCCAGCATTTATTGGTTTTACTTTTATTTCATTTTATTTTTTTGTTTGTTCATTGGTTTTATACTTTTTGCCAATGTCCATTCTGACCTGTGTGAGTTTTGATTGGCATTTCTCTTAAGAGTTCGCCATGTTGAAATATTTTCATATGATTTTTTAAAAACCGGTGTGAGTAAAACTGACCTCTGGAGATTGTCCACTTGACCGACTGCCCTGTTTTAAATTCTTTTTTTTAGGATCTACCCGAGGACATTTGTTGGGAATAGGTGTTTTTTTTTCTCACCGTCCCGTAGGCCTGGGGAATATGAAGTGCCCATGAGCAGAGGTTTTTCAGTCGTTACCAAAAGTGGCCACAAGGCGGCAGCATTTCTTCACGCGCCACTGTTCCGGGTTTCGTTTGTTTTTAGTGTTTCTTTTCTGCTGGAGTAGAGTTGATTTCCGATGTGTTTGTTTTAAGTGTACGGGAACTTGGTTTAGTTGCACATGAACGTATCTCTATTCTCTTTCGGGTTCTTTCCCTATATTGGTTCTCTCGGTGTGTTCAGTAGACTTCCCTGTGCTGTTCCGTTATTTTGGATTATCTATCTGATAATAAGCAGTGAGTGTGTTAATCCCAACCTCTTAAAGTCTTCCTTCCCCTACCTTTAAAAAAAGTAACCATAAGTGAGTTTTCTGAGTCTGCTTCTGTTTAAAAATTAGTTCATTTTAATGAACTTATAGATTCCACCTGTAAGTGATGTATTTCTTTCCTTCTCTGACTGACTTCACTCAATGTAACAAAGCTCTCGGTCCATCCATGGTGCTGCCAGCGGCGTTTTTTCGTTCTGTTGAAGGCTGAGTGTGTTCAGTGTACAAATGAACCTTTTACTTTTCATTTCTCTATTGATGGATATTTTGGTTGATGCTGCTTTGGATATTGCCAATAATGCTGCCCTGAAGAGAGGGCTGCGAGTATCATTTTAAATTAATATTCTTTCCGGATCTAACCCAAGGAGGGGGCTTGCTGGATCATGTACTAAGTCTATAGTTAGTGTTTTAAGGAATGTCCATACTGCTTTCCTCCGTGGCTGCACCCGCCGATTTCCCTCCCCTCCCACAGTGTAGGAGGATTCCCTGTTCCCCTCACCCTCTGCAGCACTTAATATTTGTAGATCGTTTGGATGTCAGCTATGCTGAGGCGTGTGAGGTGATACCATGGCGCAGTTTTGATTTGCATTTCTCCAATAGTTAGTGACGTTGAGCATCTTCCCATGTGCTCTGTGGCCGCCAGGATGCCTTCTTTGGACAAAGGCCCATTTAGATCTTTGGCCCATTTTTCTAACGGGATTTTTTTTTTTTTTTAATTGAGCTGCATGAGCTGTTTGCATGTTTTGGAGATAAATTCCTTGTTTCTAAACATTTTTTTTCTTCCCCCATTCCAAGGGTTTCTTTTTTAGTTTGGTTTATGGTTTCCCTTGCAGTGCAAAAGCTTTTGAGGTTGGAGACTCTTTTGTTGAGTTTTGTTTAATTTTTCATTATTCTAAAAGTAGATCGAAAAGGGTTTGCTGTGGTTTGCTGTGGTTTATGTCAAAGCGTGTTTTCTCTATAATTTCCTCAAGAGGTTTAGAGTAATTGTCCCTCCATTAAGCTCTTTAATTGATTTGGAGTTACTTTTTCTGTATGAGGATAGGGAATGTCACAATTTCATTCACTGTTATCTTATTTGTTGTTGTTACCCTCTCCTCTGTACCGACTCTTAACAATTTAACTTGGTAGTATCCGAGCAGGAGAATTCCCTTCTCTCCAAAACCTTCCAGCATTTATTGTTTGTGAACTTTTTGATAAAGGTCATTTTGACCCGTGTGAGGCAACACCGCGGGGTTTTGGTTTGCGTTTTGGTAAGACTGCAGGATGTGGAGGCTTTGCGTGTGATTAAAAAAAAGTTTGAGTAAAACTAACCTGTTGAGATTGGCTTCTTGACCGTCTGCCCTCTTTTGACTTCTTTTTCCAGGACCCATCCGAGGCCACTTATTGAGGACAGGTGTTTTTTCGTTAAATTCCTGCAGGCCTGGTAAATAATGAAGTGCCCTTCCGCACAGGTTTCTCAGTTGCTGTTGCCAGACGTGGCCACAAGGCGGCAGCATTTCCTCATGCTCCACCATTTTTTTTTTTTTTTTTTAAGTTGGTGTTTGTTTTCTGATGGAATACAGATTTCTGGAATCTGGAATATTTCTGTTGGAATTCCTGTTGTGCTTGTTTTAGGTTTACAAGAACTTGATTCAGTTATACGTAGATGTATATCTATTCTCTTTTTAGGTTTTTTTTTTTTTTTTCCCATATAGGTTCTTTCAGGGCTTTCAGTACGCTTCCGTGCTGTTCAGTAGGGTTTTGTTTTTTTGGATTATCTGTCTGATAATAAGTAGTAGATATATGTTAATTCCAGCGTATGAATGTCTCCCTGCCCCTACGTTTTTTGAAATAATCATAGGTGGGTTTTAATAGCCTGAGTCTATTTCTGTTTATAAATCTGTTCACTTGAAAGAATTTACAGATTCCACCTGTAAGTGATATAATATTTCCCTTTCCCTCTCTGACTTCTCTCAGTAGGATAAATCTCTTGGTCCATCCATGCCATTAATGGCATTTTGTTTTTGTGTTTCTTTCTGATGGCTGAGAGTATTCCAGTGTCTAGATAGATCAGTTACTCTTCATTTCTCTCTATTGATGGACATTTTGGCTGAAGTGCTGTCTTGGAATTGGTGAATAGTGCTGCCATGAAAACAGAGGAGAAAGTATCACTTTAAATTATGATTTTATCCAGATCTAAGGGAAGGAGTGGGCTTGCCTCATCAAGTGGTAACTATATCTAGTGCTTTAAGGAATCTCCGTACTGTTTTTCTTAGTGGGCGCACCCTCTCATTTCCATCCCCGCCCACAGTACAGGAGGAGTCCCTGCTCCCCTTGCCCTCGGAAGCACTGAATCTTTGTAGATCTTTTAGAGGATGGTCATTCTGAGGGCTGAGCTGATACCTCGTTGCAGTTTGATTGGCATTTCTCTAACAGTGATGCTGAGCATCTTTTCACAGGCTTTATGGCCATCTCGATGCCTTCTTTGAAGATACATCCATTTCGATCTTTGGCCCATTTTTTCTCTTGGGTTGACTTTTTTTTTATATTGAGCTGTTTGCATGTTTTGGAGATGAATATGTTGCTTTTAAATTCGGTTGCATTTCCCCCCTGATGTTCAGGGTTTTCTTTTTCTTTCATTTTGAGTTTCCATTGCTATGCAAAAGCTTTTGAAGCTAATGAAGTCCCTTTTGTTGAGTTTTAGTTGTCATTATTTTAAGAGTGGATCCAAAAAGAATTTGCTGCGATTTGTGTCAAACCGTGTTCTGCCTATATTTTCCTTAAGAGGGTTAGAGTAATCGTCCCTCAATTTAGAACTTTAATCGATTTGAAATGTCTTTTTCTGTAATTGGTTAGGGACTGTCGGTTTCATCATTTTTCACTTGTTTAAGGAACCCTGTCCTCCACACTGGTTGTTAGCACTTTGCCAGCATCAATGTAGAAAGGTTCCCTTTTCTCCACAACTGCTCCAGCATTTACTGTTTGTAGACTTTTTGACAAAGGCCATTTAACCAATGTGAGGAGATACTTCCTTGTAGTTTTGATTTGGGTTTCTACAAGATTTCATGATGTGAAGGGCGTTCATGTGATTTTTTTTTTTTTTAAACAGTGTGAGTAAAACTGACCTCTCAAGGTTGGCCTCTGGACCATCTGCTCTGTTTTAAATTCTTTCCCCAGGACCTACGAGGGCAAGAGTTGAGGACAGGTGTTTTTTCTTTACGTTCGAGCAGGCCTGATGAATATTAAGTGCCCATCCCCGCAGGTTTTTCAGTTGCTGTTACCAAAAGCGGCCACAAGGTGGCAGCATTTCTTCATGCCCACCAGCGCCTTAGGGCAAGTCCTGTTCTGGGGTGTTAATTAGAATGGATACACCCGAGGCTGTGTCTCCTTACTTCTCCCTGATGAGCCTTTATCCCCGGACAGATCTCAACGACTGCCACACCCCTCTGCAGAAGGAGCTGTCCTCTGTCAGTGGGGTGACCCTAAGGAAGGAGGCTGGAGGTGGGAACCCCACCACCAGGAGACACAGAGGCCCAGGGGACTTTGCAAAGCTCTTCCAGCCCAGAGACCCCACCATCCTTCGGGGGCACCAGGGTTGGTTCTGCTGCAGGAGGGTCCCCTGGATCTGGAGACTGTGGGCTCATGCAGACGGGAACAGGCGGTCCCGGTCCACGGGGTGGGGGGCTGTTTGCCTGGCACACGCTCCCCAGCGCCCTCAGCCCCAGGACAGCCCAGCCCGGGGTCCCAGCCTGCTCAGACTCCAGGGTGTGACACCAGCCCAGGTCCCCAAGACCTGAGGGGAACAGAGTCAGCAGTTCTTTTCTCTTTTTTAAAAAATGGTTTTTTTTGAATTGTAGTTTACAGGTGCGTTACCTTGTGGTGGCTTGTACGGCAACTTGATTCATTTATTCAAGGACGTACATATATTCTTTATTGGTTTCTTTTCCCACAGAGGTTATTACAGAGTGTTGAGAGGGTTTCTTGTGCTCTGTGGTGGGTCCTTGTGAATTATTTTAGAAGTATAAATAGTACTGTGTTTGTTATTATCAACCTGCTAATTTCTTCCTGCCCCCCATATTTCACTTTGAGGAACCATAAGTTTATTTTCTAAGTCTGTGATGCTGTTTCTGTTTTGTAAAGAAGTTCACTTGTATCCATGTTTAGATTCCACCTGGAAGTGGCTTTGCTTCTCGCCTCTGGCCCCTGGTGGTCTGGCGGGGAGCACACTTGGTTCTCATCCGGGCTCCCCTCATTCAATTCAGGCTGCTGGCTACACTTAGGACAGGAGCTCCGATTTTCCCTTGTGACCCTACTGGTGCTGCGGCTCTGCTATTTCTTTCTCTGCCTGATTTACACAGCGGTTGTTTCTTGCATTACCAAACATATGAGCCTCTGATGAAACAATGACATATAATTCCTTAGGCGCTCAATGATGGTAATGGCTTAACTTTACATTTGGGAAGAAGCTCCAAGTGGGAATATTTTCATAGACCACAGAGGCTGGAGAGACAGGTGGTCCAGCAGCTCTTGGCTACTGCGTTATGGCCTCGTCCAGTGATGTTGCACTGAGCGCCCTGTCAGCGGGATCTCTGCCAGGCCTGGGAACAAACATTCCTAGCACCATGGCTCAAACCAGATGTGAAATGCCACCAAAACTGTGGTCAGACTTATGGCCATGAAGGGGCCATGCTGACAGGAAGCTGGCACCTGCTGTCTGCTCCTGCGAAGATTAAATCAGGAGCCACTGCCATTGTTGACCTTCAGCAATCCCTGAAAGGCTTGGAGAGGGGAGATCAGGAACGAGGCATCTGTGCTCTGGGAAAACTGGCAGAACAAGCCTTCAGATAGTTAGATGTTTTCAGGTAAAGATTTTCATGAGCCCAGATTCCTGCCTCTTCTCATGCCTAGAGAAGCACTAAAATTAGTAACTGTGACAACTGCTCTGGGTTTTGTGATTTATTTGTGTTCTAATAATACCACATCAGAGGTTAAACTCTATTTAGATAAATCTAGACAACTGGCTACCAGGCTAAAGGTCTCCTTGAAGTGCTAGGTCTAGACTGGAATTCAAGCTTACTCTCCTGGGGGGGAAAAAAAATGAGAGATCTACTTTGCTTATTAATGTTCAAGTTTTCACTCCTCCAACTACTTCGACTGAGTCTCTCACACCTCCCTTAGTCACTCTGGGCTAATACAAACGACGTCAAAGTATGTGAGACCACAGCAGAAGGCTCCATTCCCTTGGAGAGGGTAGCACAAGTGCTGACTCTGTCTAGATCAAAATTGCTAAAAAGCATAACCTGGCTCTCACTCCTGCTTGGGCCCTTGGTCACAGTAATTCTTTTGCTGATCTTTGGCTCCTGCCTTTCTAAATCTCCTTGTTAAATTTGCCTCTTTCAGATTACTACAGTTTCACATCAAGATAGTGGTGATGCAGAGATTCCAGCCAATTCTCAGAACAGATCCTGTGGAAATAACAACAGAAGTCACCCTGGGGTCCCTTGATGAGACAGGGCGAGAGCTCTGTGACCCCAGCTAGGTGGGGTCTACAGTCCCATGCCAGCCTGAAGAAGCTACAGAAGAGAGACCTCCGCCTTCATCTTCCCAATAAACAATTTTTTGGTTCGTGTCTCTCAGAGGGACTTAAGGTAGAAGACAGAGGGCCCCCAGGCTGGACAGCTGGTCTGTCGAGTGGAGTAAGTTGAAGCTTTGTTCTCACCCAGACACTCCAAGGACAGAGCTAGCGGCAGAAGCTGAGCCCTGCTGGGGTAAAGAGATAAAATGCCCAGTCCTGAGGACAAGGAAAGCTTCCCTCTCGGCACACGTGCAGGAGGGCTACTTGGGGCTGAGAGAAGCATGTGGCCCCATCCCACAGGAAGTGTGGACACGCACCACAGGCCTGTGTGGGGGATCACTGTGAGGAAAAGGCTGTACATGCGTGCTGGGGAGGGTCCAGGGAAGAGTGGGTGTGGAAAAGAAACAAGGTAAGAGGCCAAAGGCAAACAGGAGCCCAGGCGGACGTCCAGGGCGGGGAAGTAGCACCGAGTGCTGGCACGGCAGGCACGGTGCTGACGAGCGCAAAGGCCTCAGTGAGGACTGGCGGCAGGCTTCAGGCCAGGGTCGGGCCTCGGAACCAGTCGGGCCTTGTGAGAACCAGGGTAGAGCCGTATGAGAACCGGAATCTTACCTCAGTGAGGACCGGCGGCAGGCTTCAGGCCAGAGTCGGGCCTCAGAGCCAGTCAGGCCTTGTGAGAACCAGGGTAGAGCCACATGAGAACCGGAATCTTACCTCAGTGAGGACCGGCGGCAGGCTTCAGGCCAGAGTCGGGCCTCAGAACCAGTCAGGCCTTGTGAGAACCAGGGTAGAGCCATATGAGAACCGGAATCTTACCTCAGTGAGGACCGGCGGCAGGCTTCAGGCCACAGTCGGGCCTCAGAGCCAGTGGGCCTTGTGAGAACCAGGGTAGAGCCGTATGAGAACCGGAATCAGTGAGGACCTGATTCCGAAACCAGTGAGGGGAGGGCCGGGGTCCCTGGGGAGGAGAGGGGAGGCAGGGCCTCCGGGGAGAAGCAGGGTGGGGTGGGGTCCTGCCAAGGTGGGGCCTCCGGGGAGGGGGCTGTGAGGTGGGGCCTTAGTGATTTGGGTCTTAGGCTCTTGTCCACTACCTTTCAGAGAACAGTTGTTGAGAGTAAGGTTCTTTTTCTTTAAGTAGGCCCCAGGCTTGGTGAGGGCCTTCCCAGTGGCTCCGCAGTAAAGAATCTGCCTGAGATGCAGAAAACTCAGGAGACGTCACTGGTTGGATGCCTGGGTCAGGAAGATACCTCGAGGGGGGCATGGAAACCCATTCCAGAATTCCTACCTGGAGAATCCAATGGACAGAGACTGGCGGGCCACAATCCACAGCGTCACAAAGAATCAGACACGACTGAAATCAACTGAGCGCACACGCAGGCTTGGTGGATGTTAACTGCCCCCAGATTTTCCAAGTCGTTTTTACCAGGGTCAGGCCTAACTTGTACCAGAGTCAGGATTAAGCCAGAACCACAGTCAGGCCTGCGGGTGGACCAGGGTCAGGCCCGAGCGTGGACCAGAGTCAGGCCTCAGTGTGGACCAGGGTCGGGCTTTAGCATGGTCCACAGTGAGCCCTTAGTGTGGCAGGTCCAAAATCAGGCCTTAGTGTGAATCAGAGTGAGGCCTTAGCATGGTCTAGAGTCAGGCCAAAGTCAGTACCAGAGTCTGGCCTTATGCTGGACCAGAGTCTGCCTGAGTGTGGACCAGAGTCAGGCCTGAGTGTGGAACCCAGTCTACCTGATGCATGACTGTTACCCACTTAGGTCTGGCTCTGGTCCAGACCTAGACCTGACTCTGGTCGACACTCAGTACAGACTCGGGTCCACACTAAGGCCTGACTCTAGTTCGCACCAAGTCTGGTCAATGTTAAGGCCTGTCTGTTCCACACTAAGGCCTGAATCTGCTACTCACTAAGGCCCGTACATCATAAATCAGTTCAACCTCAAATAAGTTATAATTAGAGCTGGCATGAGCTTAGTCAGAAACTGACAGAAAATTTCAAAGCTATTATCCAGCAATAAAAAATAAATTAAAAACTCTTACATGTGTATGAATTTTCATTGATTGGGCTCCCATGCCTGGGGAGAGATCTGGAGAAAAACTAATATTTTAGAAGACAGCCACACCCCAGCGATATCGGCAGCTCTAGTTTCAATAACCAAGACGGTGAAGCAACCGACGTTCAGAAGGAGAGATGACAGAGGGAAAAGATGCAGTACAGACACACAAGGCGATGTTATTCTACCACAACATGCGATGAAATAACGCCTTTTCCAGCCGTGGTGACAGAAAACGTATGATCGTGATCTCGGGGAGACCGCCGTGAGCGGGCCTGGAGAGAGATCTCGGCTCCCTGCCCGGAGTTGAACCAGGGCGCCCTGGATGAAAAGCAGGCCTGCCACCCACGAGACCGCCGGTGGCCAGAGTGTAGAAGCAAAGTGACCTTTGGTCGTTCCCTGGTTTGAACCCAAGAATATTTTAAGGAGGGAAGAGGTGTAAATATGTATAGAAGTCCATTGTTATCGACACAGCATAACATCTGGGAGAGTGTAGAGAAACACAGGGTGTTTAAGACAGGAGCGGCGCAGACATACAGAACCAAGAGAAGTGTGTGTGTCCTGAGGAGGAGCCAGGGGGAGGCGATGTAAGTCCCTCATTCAGGACCGTCCTTCTGGGTCTTCGGTTACCTTTGGCCGATCACCTTGTCTCTTTTTTCACACCTGACTGGTCCCTGCACCCTCCCCACGACGTGGGCACAACATTTGCTAAGACTGATCCCCCCACAGAGGCCTGTGGGTGCATGTCCACATTTATTATGAGATGGGGCCCCCTTCCTTTTCGGCCATCAAGGAGCCTTCCTGCCCTTGTACAGGGCAGTCTTCTTTGACCTCAGGAGTGGGCCCCTTATCTCTTCACTCCAGCAGACTTCAGCTTCTGCCACTAGGTTTGTCCTTGGAGTGTGTGAGTGAGAACAAAGCTGCCATTTCACTCCACTTGACAAACACCAGCTGTCCAGCCCAGAGGCCCCTCTATCACCTACATCAAATCCCCCCGAGAGATATGAACCCAAAAATCTTTATTGGGAGGCTGAAGGGCGAAGGTCTGTCTTCTGTAGCTTCTCCAGGCTGGCGTGGGGCTCGTAGACCTTACCTAGCTGGGGGCATGGAGCTCTCACCCTGTCTCATTCAGGGCCCAGGGTGACTTCTGTTGTTAATCCCACAGGGTCTGTTCGAAGGAGTAGCTGGAAAGATTATCTTGATGGGAAACCATCATAATCTGAAAGAGACAAACACAACAAGTGGATTTAAAAAGCCAGGGGCCAGAGATCTGTGATAAATTATCACAAATTATTGTGAGCAGGGGCTACAGCAGGAGTAAGAACCAGGTTACATTTCTTAGCAATTTTGATCCTGGTTCAGATAGAGTCACACTGGTGCTATCCTCTCCAAAGGAATGGAGCCTTCTGCGGTGGTCTCACATGCTTTTATGTCTTTGTATTAGCCCAGAGTGACTGATGTAGGTGTGACAGACTCAGTTTCAAGTAGTTGGAGGAGTGAAAACCTGAACATTCATATAAAAAATCAATCACAATTTTTCCCCAGTTGAAGAAGCTGGAATCCCAGTTTAGACCTGGCACTTCAAGGAGACCTGTAGCCTGGTAGCCAGTTGTCTAGTTTTATCTAAGTAGGTTCTAACCTTTGATTCACATATTGATTCACATATTAATCAGAGCAGTTGTCACTGTTACTGACTTTAGTGCTCCTCTAGGTATGAGAAGAGACAAAATCTGGGCTCATGAAAATCTTTGCCTGAGAGTATATAACTATCTGAAGGCCTGTTCTACCAGCTTTTCCCAGAGCACAGATGCCTCGTTCCTGATCTCCGCCCTCAATGCCTTTCAGGGCGTGTTGCAGGGCAGATGCTGCAGCAGGTCCGGATCTAATCCTAGCAGAGGCAGATGGCAAGTGCTCGTTTTCAGTTGGCATGGCCCATTTGTGGCCATAAATTTGACCATGGTTTTGGGGGCATATCACGTCCATTTTGTCCCATGGTGCTAGGAATGCTCATTCTTAGGTCTGGCAAAGATTCTGCTGACAGGCCACTAACCCAAGAAACAGGAGCCAATAGACCCTGGATCGCCTGTCTTACCCGCCTCTATGGTCCATGAAAACATCCCCTCTTGTTGCTTCTTCCCACATCTAGAGTTTCACCATCACCCTCACTGATCTCATATCATCATTTTATCAGCTGCTCAGTCACACATTCAGTAATGCAAGAAACAATTGTGGAAAGCAGGCAGAAAGGCAAATAATATAGCTAGCAGTATTAGTAGGATCATAAGTAAGAATTTGAGAACCTGTTTTAAGTATAGTCAATATGCAACTTGGATGAAATGGACAAATTCTTAGAAAAGTATAACTTTCCAAAACTGAACCAGGAAGAAACAGAAGATCTTAACAGAACCATCACAAGCAAGGAAATTGAAACTGTAATCAGAAATCTTCCAGCAAGCAAAAGCCCAGGACCAGATGGCTTCACAGCTGAATTCTACCAAAAATTTAGAGAAGAGCTAACATCTATCTTACTCAAACTCTTCCAGAAAATTGCAGAAGAAGGTAAACTTCCAAACTCATTCTATGAGGCCACCATCACCCTAATTCCAAAACCAGACAAAGATGCCACAAAAAAACAAAACTACAGGCCAATATCACTGATGAACATAGATGCAAAAATCGTTAACAAAATTCTAGCAAACAGAATCCAACAACATATTAAAAAAATCATACACCACGACCAAGTGGGCTTTATCCCAGGGATGCAAGGATTCTTTAATATCCACAAATCAACCAATGTAATACACCACATTAACAAATTGAAAGATAAAAACCATATGATTATCTCAATAGATGCAGAGAAAGCCTTTGACAAAATTCAACACCCATTTATGATTAAAACTCTCCAGAAAGCAGGCATAGAAGGAAGATACCTCAACATAATAAAAGCTTTATATGACAAACCCACAGCAAGCATCACCCTCAATGGTGAAAAATTGAAAACATTCCCCCTGAAATCAGGAACAAGACAAGGGTGTCCACTCTCACCACTATTATTCAACATAGTTTTGGAAGTTTTGGCCACAGCAATCAGAGCAGAAAAAGAAGCAAAAGGAATCCAGATAGGAAAAGAAGAAGTGAAACTCTCACTGTTTGCAGATGACATGATCCTCTACATAGAAAACCCTAAAGACTCTACCAGAAAATTACTAGAACTAATCAATGAATATAGTAAAGTTGCAGGATATAAAATTAACACACAGAAATCCCTTGCATTCCTATATACTAACAATGAAAAAACAGAAAGAGAAATTAAGGAAACAATACCATTCACCATTGCAACAAAAAGAATAAAATACTTAGGAGTATATCTACCTAAAGAAACAAAAGACCTATACATAGAAAACTATAAAACACTGATGAAAGAAATCAAAGAGGACACAAACAGATGGAGAAATATACCGTGTTCATGGATTGGAAGAATCAATATTGTCAAAATGGCTATTCTACCCAAAGCAATCTATAGATTCAATGCAATCCCTATCAAGCTACCAACGGTATTTTTCACAGAACTAGACCAAAGAATTTCACAATTTGTATGGAAATACAAAAAACCTCGAATAGCCAAAGCAATCTTGAGAAAGAAGAATGGAACTGGAGGAATCAACCTGCCTGACTTCAGACTCTACTACAAAGCCACAGTCATCACGACAGTGTGGTACTGGCACAAAGACAGAAATATAGACCAATGGAACAGAATAGAAAGCCCAGAGATAAATCCACGAACCTATGGACATCTTATCTTCGACAAAGGAGGCAAGGATATACAACGGAAAAAAAGACAACCTCTTTAACAAGTGGTGCTGGGAAAACTGGTCAACCACTTGTAAAAGAATGAAACTAGAACACTTTCTAACACCATACACAAAAATAAACTCAGAATGGATTAAAGATCTAAATGTAAGACCAGAAACTATAAAACTCCTAGAGGAGAACATAGGTAAAACACTCTCCGACATAAATCACAGCAAGATCCTCTATGACCCACCTCCCAGAATATTGGAAATAAAAGCAAAAATAAACAAATGGGACCTAATGAAACTTAAAAGCTTTTGCACAACAAAGGAAACTATAAGTAAGGTGAAAAGACAGCCCTCAGATTGGGAGAAAATAATAGCAAATGAAGCAACAGAAAAAGGATTAACCTCAAAAATATACAAGCAACTCCTGCAGCTCAACTCCAGAAAAATAAATGACCCAATAAAAAAAATGGGCCAAAGAGCTAAACAGACATTTCTCCAAAGAAGACGTACAGATGGCTAACAAACACATGAAAAGATGTTCAACATCACTCATTATCAGAGAAATGCAAATCAAAACCACAGTGAGGTACCATTACAGGCCAGTCAGGATGGCTGCTATCCAAAAGTCTACAAGCAATAAATGCTGGAGAGGGTGTGGAGAAAAGGGAACCCTCTTACCCTGTTGGTGGGAATGCAAACTAGTACAGCCACTATGGAAAACAGTGTGGAGATTTCTTAAAAAACTGGAAATAGAACTGCCATATGACCCAGCAATCCCACTTCTGGGCATACACACTGAGGAAACCAGATCTGAAAGAGACACGTGCACCCCAATGTTCATCACAGCACTGTTTATAATAGCCAGGACATGGAAGCAACCTAGATGCCCATCAGCAAACGAATGGATAAGGAAACTGTGGTACATATACACCATGGAATATTACTCAGCCGTTAAAAAGAATTCATTTGAACCAGTTCTAATGAGATGGACGAAACTGGAGCCCATTATACAGAGTGAAGCAAGCCAGAAAGATAAAGAACATTACAGCATACTAACACATATATATGGAATTTAGAAAGATGGTAATGATAACCCTATATGCAAAACAGAAAAAGAGACACAGAAGTACAGAACAGACTTTTGAACTCTGTGGGAGAAGGTGAAGGTGGGATGTTTTGAAAGAACAGCATGTATATTATCTATAGTGAAACAGATCACCAGCCCAGGTGGGATGCATGAGACAAGTACTCGGGCCTGGTGCACTGGGAAGACCCAGAGGAATCGGGTGGAGAGGGAGGTGGGAGAGGGGGATCGGGATGGGGAATACATGTAACTCCATGGCTGATTCATGTCAATGTATGACAAAACCCACTGCAATGTTGTGAAGTAATTAGCCTCCAACTAATAAAAAAAAAAAAAAAGTATAGTCAACATGTCCCAGGTCCTCTGACTTCGTTTGTTAAATAATTGTAGCCTGGTGTTAATCTCCTGGCTATAGATCATGGAGATTTTAACTTGAATCCAAAGATTGATTACTGAGATAAGTTTTAGAAATGAACTTAGAGAGCCCCTTAATAATTCAGGTAACTCTCATTAGCATTATAACATAAAAGCAAGGAACTATGTCATAAGAGTTTCTTAGTAAACATAGACCTTAATTAACAAAACTAGAATTTAATATTTAGTGAAACATATGTTCTTTCTAAAATTGCCTCCATTTTCATTAAACTAGGCCAAGACTAATTTGTTTTAAAAATAAGTTTGGTGTCCTGACCACACAGCTTCTTCTATACTGACTCTGCTGTAATTCCTCAGGAGTCTGAGACTAAATTCCCAAAAGGCCTCTCAAGGCCAAGAATTTATTAATTTGTTCTACTTTTCCCCATTTATAAATGACTGACTAGAGAATAGAATTATCATTACTTTTTTACAACAAAAATATTTACAGTCTTTATATTCTTCTCTCACTGACAGCACATATCCGACTTGCTATACACACTCAAACATTTTCCTTGTCACTTTAGTAGATTTGAGTCCATAAATTTTAACCTTAAAAAATTAACCCCTAGTGAAAACCAAGATGAAAGCAACTGTGAACTATTTGTTGCATTGGCAGTCTCTGATTAGCAAACTCAAGAACATATTCTAGAAACTCTAAAAACATGTATTTTTCCAAAGTACAGTTTTTCTCAATGTAATACAAGGCACATGTCTAATAGATATACATCTATGTATAATTGACTCAAGTTCCTGAAAACCAAAAACAAACAACATCGGAAATCACGTCTACTCCAATAGAATATAAAAATTTAAATAACCAAAGTAATAAAAAGAGTGGGGCATGAAGAAATGTTGCCACCTTGTGGCCCCTTTGGGTAGCAACAACTTAAAACCTGTGAAGATGGGGACGTGTTATTCCCGAGGCCTTCAGGGATGCAAGGAATAAACACCTGTTGTCAACAAATGACCTTAGGTAGATTCTGGAAAAAGAATTCAAAATCTGGCAATTGGTCAAGAAGCCAACCTTGGGAGGTAAGTTTTACTCAAATTCTTCCAAAATAATCACATGAAAAGATTTCAGTATCACTAAAACTTACAGAAATTCAAATCAAAAGTACAATGAGGAATCACCTCACTCCGATCAGAATGGCCATTGGCAAAAAGTCTACAAACAGTAAATGCTGGAGAGGGTGTGGGGAAACGGGAACCCTCCTACACTGATGCTGGCAAGGTAAGCTGTTAACCGTCACTATGGATGACAAGGTGGAGGTTCTTCAAACAAGTGAAAAGATGATGAAATCACTACACTGCTTAACCCCATGCAGAAAAACATACGCCAAATCAATTAAAGATCTAAATGGAGGGATGGATACTATAAAGCTTTTGAGGAAAATATACAGAACATGCTTTGATATAAATTGCAGCCAGTTCTTTTTGGATTCATTCTTAGAATAATAAAATAAACTAAACAAATGGGACCTCATCAACCTTAAAAGCATTTGAGCAGCAATGTAAACCATAAATGAAAGAAAAAGACAATCCTCAGAATGGGTGAAAAAAAAGTGTTTGCAAATGGAGATACAAGGAATTCATCTCCAAAACATGCAAACACTCCATGCAGCTCAATTTAAGAAAAAAGAGAAAAGAAAAATGGGCCAAAGATCTAAATGGGCATTTCTCCAAAGAAGGCATCCAGAGAAGGCATCTAGGTGGCCATAAAGTACGTGAAAAGATGCTCAGCGTCCCTAATCATTAGAAAAATGCAAATCAGAAGTTCAGTGAGGTATCACTTCTCACCAGTCAACATGGCCCCCTCAAAAATTCGACAATAAATGCTGGAGGGGGTGTGGAGAGAAGGGAACCCTCCTTCCCTGTGAGTAGAAATGTAAATCAGTGCATCCACTCTGGAGGGGCTTTCAGACACTCAACAACAAAGTACCACGTGACCCAGCCATCCCACGCCTGGGCATGGATCCTGGGAAAACCAAAATTTCAAAACATACTGCACACCAACCATCATGGCATCACTGGATACAACCACCAAGATACAAAAGAAACCTAAGTGTAGAAGACAGATGAATGGTTAAAGAAGATGGTGTTCAGATACTGTGGCATTACCCAGCCAAAAAAGATGAAAGAATGCCACTTCCAGTCACAGGAAAGAACTAGAGATGTCACACTAGGTGAAATAATTGAGACAAAGTATCACATATTATCACTTCTAGGTGGAATCCAAACATGGAAACAAATGAACTTCTTTACAAAACAATAACAGCTTCATACACTTAGTAAAGAAACTTACGGTTACCAAAAATGAAAGGCGGGGTACAGGGAGAAATACATGTTGAGAATAACATATACACACTGGAAATAATCCATAAGGACCCACTGTAGATCACAAGGAACCCTACTTTGACTCTATAAATAACCTATATGAGAAAAAGAACCCAAAAAGAACACATATACATCTATATATAAATGAATAATGTTGCTTTACACATTAAAAAAAACACAACAATGCAAGTCATCTATATACTCAAGTTCAAAATAAACATTAAAAAGAACAGCAGAGAAAGAAAGACAAAAGAACTGCTGGCTCTGTTCCCCTCAGGCCTTGGGGATCTGGGCTGGGTCACATCCCTCGGGCCTGAGCAGGCTGGGTCCCCAGGCGGGACTGTCCTGGGGCTGAGGGCGCTGGGGAGGATATGCCAGCCAATGAGCCCCCCACCCCGATGGACATGGGCTTCCTGTTCCCCTCTGCCTGAGTCCACAGTCTCCAGATCCAGGGGACCCTCCTGCAGCAGAACTAAATCTAGTCCCCCCAAAGGATGGTGGGGTCTCTCGTCTGGAAGAGCTTTGCAAAGTCCCCTGGGCCCCGTGTCACCTGGTGGCGGGGTTCCCACCTCCAGCCTCCTTCCTTAGGGTCACCCCACTGAGAGGACAGCTCCCTCTGCAGAGGGGTGTTGCAATCATTGGGATCGCCTGGGGGATGAAGCGTAAGGGGGAAGAAGTAAGGAGACACAAGCCTTAGGGCTTCCCGGGTGGCGCTAGCAGTAAAGAATCCACCAGCCAATGCAGGAGACATAAGAGAAGCAGGTTCAACCCCTGGGTTGGGAAGATCCCTGGGATGCATTCTCATTGACAACCCAGAAAGGGGACTTGCCCTAAGGCTCTGGTTGCCCAGGTAACCAGAGCGGGCACGGGGAAATGCTGCCACCTTGTGGTCATTCCCTGTAACAGCCCCTTGAAAACCGGTGCTGATGCTCTTACTAAGTCCTGTGGGGCTCTAAATGACACCCGCCCTAAAGAAATCTTCCGGGGTAAATCACACGAACAGAACTCAAACAGGGCTGACTTTCAAGAAGCCACTTCCCAGAGGTTAACTGTACTTCCCCGTAGAAAGTAAAAAGCCCATGGAAGGATACTCAACATCAGTAATTATTAAAGAAATGCAAATGGAAACTTCCATGAGCCATCACCGCACACGGCTCCGAACGGCCTCAAAAGCTCTTCAAAACTTACGTGCTGCGGAGGGCGAGGGGAACAGGGAACCCTCCTACACCGTGGGCAGGGCTGTAAACGGGTGGGTGCAGCCACAAAGGAAAATATTTGGAGGTCCCTTAAAACATGAAATAGAGAGTTACCACATTTTTCAGCAATAGCACTCCTTGCTTTCATCTGGAAAAAAATCTAATTCAAAAGAATATATACATTTCTATTTTCAGGGCAGCACTATTCACAATAACCAAGTCAGAGCATTAACCAAAATATCCATCGACAAAAAATGAAGACCAACTGGCCCATCTATATGGTGGAATACACTCAGAAAATAAAAATACCAGGGGCAGCAGCATGGATGTACCAAGAGATGATCACACTGAGGTATCAGACCAAGGACAAACATCCTAAAATATTACTTACAGGTGGAAGCCAGAAATTCATGCAAATGAAATAACTTGCAAATAGAAACAGACCCAGAGTTAAAAAACCAGCTCATTGTTGGTTTATTTTTTTTTAAGCTGAGGAGGAATACACCAAGGGATTAAAATGTACAGTTTGGTTCGGTTCAGTCACTCAGTCATGCCCGACTCTTTGTGACCCCATGAACGGCAGCACTCCAGGCCTCCCTGTCCATCACCAACTCCCGGAGTTTACTCAAACCCATGTCCATTGAGTCAGTGATGCCATCCAACCATCTCATCCTCTGTCGTCCCCTTCTCCTCCTGCCCTCAATCTTTCCCAGCATCAGGGTCTTTTCAAATGAGTCAGCTCTTCTCATCAGGTGGCCAAAGTACTGGAGTTTCAGCTTCAGCATCAGTCCTTTCAATGAAGACCCAGGACTGATCTCCTTTAGCATGGACTGGTTGGATCTCCTTGCACTCCAAGGGACCCTCAAGCGTCTTCTCCAACACCACAGTTCAAAAGCACCAATTCTTCGGCGCTCAGCTTTCTTTATAGTCCAGCTCTCACATGCACACATTACTACACAGCAAACAGGTAATCTAAACGAACCACCTGAAAAGCACTGGAAGTTGAAGGAACGCTGTGATAACCTTCATGGGAAAAGATCCCAGAAAAGAACAGCTGTACATCTATTTATAACTGAATCAAGTTTCTGTAAACCCACAGCAAACACGTCAGAAATCACCTCTATTAGGAAAAAAAAAGAAATTACCAAAAAAAAGTGGAGGATGAAAAATGCTGCCGCCTTGTGGCTGCTTGGGTAACAACAACTGAAAAACCTGCGCTGATGGGCACTTCATATTCACCAGTCCTTCAAGGATGTTAAGTAAAAAACACCTATTCTCAACAAATGTCCTGGTGTAGGTCCTGGAAAAAGAATTCAAAATAGGGCAGATGGTCAAGAGGCCAAAGTAACTTGTTAATAGCCAGGCCAGAGGACAGGGAGGAGGGTCCTTAAACAAGAAAAAAAGAATGAAATTACAACACTCCCTAACCATTTAAAGAAAAACTCCAAATTAATTAAAGAACTAATTGAAGGGACAGTTAATTCCTGCCATTCGAGGAAAGCATAGGAAAAACAGGTGTTAGTATAAATCACAGCAAATTCCCTCTGGATCCACCTCTTAGGATAATGAAAAATAGAAATAAGAAAAACTCAGCAAAGAACCTCATTAACCTTAAAAAGCACTTGCACAGCAAGGGAAACCATAGTGAAAGAAAATGACAACCCTCAGAGTGGAAAAAAAGTTTGCAAACAAATATATCAACAAGTAATTCATCTGCAAAACAAGCAAACAGCACATGCAGCTCAATAAAAAAGAAAAAAAGAAAAAAAAAAACACAACAGAAATGGACCAAAGATCTAAATGGATTTTTTTTCAAAGAATGTACCCAGGTGGCCAAAAGGCACATAAAAAGATGCTCAGTATCACTAATGACTGGAGAAATGCAAATCAAAACGATGATGAGGTATCAGCTAAAATCACTGAGACTGGCTATCCTCCAAAAGATCTGCAAAGATTAAACTCTGCTCAGAGCCTGGGGAAAAAGAATCCTTCTACCCTGGAGGCAGGGTGGGTGCGGCCAAGAAGAAAAACATGGAGATTCCTTAAAACACTAAACATGGAGTTACTAACACCCTGGAAGCCAACTCCTTGCCTTAGATCCGGAAAAAATAAAAAATTTAAATGATATGTGCGTGTACCCTTATTTTTAGGACAGCACTATTGACTATATTGAAGACAGAGTATCAAACAAAATGTCCATCAATAGAGAAATGAAAGTAACTCGTCCATCTAGACAGTGGAATCCATTCAACCAGCAATAGAAGGAGAAAGTGGCATCGGCAAAAGCGTGGATGGGCCGAGGGGACATAAGGAAAAAACACCTGTCCTCAACTTGTGCCCTTGGGTGGGTCCGGGGAAAAGAACAAAACCGGGCAGATGGTCAAGAGGCCAATCCTGAGAGGTCGGTTTTAATCACAGTTCTCTTTTTTTAAAAAAATCACATGGAAACCTTTCAACATGAAGTAATTTTAGAGAAATTCAAATCAAAACTACAACTAAATATGAGCTAACCCCAGCCAGAATGGCTTGTGTCAAAAACTCTACAAACAGTAAATGGTGGAGAGGTTTCGGAGGAAAAGAAATTCTCCCACATTGATGCTGGCAATGTCAGCTGTTAACAGCCAGAGCAGAGGACAACGTGGAGGTTCCTTAAGTGAAAAGTGAATGAAACTACGTCTCTCCCTAACATCATGCAGAAAAGAAACTCCAAATCGATTAAAGAACTAAATGGAGCGATGGATACTCTAAACTTCTTGAGGAAAATATAGGCAAAACAGGTTTTGAAGTAAATCACAGCAAGTTCTTGGTTTTGCTCTTAGGATAACAAAAAAACCCAAACAACAAAAAACCTCAACAAAAGTAACCGCATTAACCTCAAAAGCTTTTGCACAGCAAGGACCAACCTAAGTGGAAGAAAAAGATTAACACCTAAATTGGGGGAAATGGTTACAATCGATTTTAAAAACGACTTGCTGCTGCTGCTAAGTCGCTTCTGTCGTGTTTGACTCTGTGCGACCCCACAGACGGCAGCCCACCAGGCTCCTCTGTCCCTGGGATTCTCCAGGCAAGAACACTGGAGTGGGCTGCCATTTCCTTCTCCGTAAAAACAAGGTATTCATCTCCAAAAACATGCAAACAGTCATTCAGCTCAATATAAAAAACCAAGCAATAGAAAAACAGGCCAAATATCTAAATAGACCTTTGTCTTCAGATGGCATCCAGATGGCCATAGAGTATATGAAAGATGCTCAGCATCACTGTTAGAGGAACGCCCATCAAAACTGCAACGTGGGGGTGGGGGCGGTGGGAAAGAAAAAAAACAAAAAACAAAAAACTGCAACGTGGCATCAACGCACACCCCTCAGAATGGCCATCTTCCAAAAGATCTACAAAGATTAAATGATGCGGAAGGCGAGGCAAACAGGAAAACTTCCTACACTGTGGGCGGGGATGTAAATGGTGGGGGCGTCAATGAAAGAAAGCAGTATGAAGATGCCTGAAACACACTAAACGTAGTTATTGCACAATCGGGCAAGCCCACCAATTGCCTTAGGTCCGGAGAAAACCATAATTTAAAATGATATTTGCAACCCTATTTTCAAGGCGGCAATATTGACAATATTTAATAGAGAGCTTCCCCAGTGGCTCAGCTGGTAAAGAATCTGCCTGCAATGCGGGAGACCTGGATTCGATCCCAGGGTTGGGGAGATCCCCTGGAGGAGGGCGTGGCAACCCCCTCCGGTATTCTTGCCTGGAGAATCCCCCAAAACAGCAGAGCCTGGCGGGCTACAGGCCATGGGGTCGCAGAGAGTCAGACACGACTGAGCGACTAAGCCCAGCACAATAAAAAGCGTCAGTCAAAATGTCCATCAATAGAGAAATAAAGTCACTGACCCATCTACACACGGGAATCACTCAGCCGTCAAAAAAAGCGCGAAAAAATATCATTGTCAGCAGCATGGATGGACCGAGATTTATCATACTCAGTGAAGTCAGTCAGGAAGGGAAAGAAATACATCACTTACAGGTGGAATCTATAAATTCATACGAATGAAAGAATTTATAAAGAGAAACAGACTCTCAGACTTAGAAAAGCAACATGATTATTTAAAAAACAAAACAAAACAGGTACAGAGAGGGAGACACTAAGAGGTTGGGATTAACACATACCTACAACGTTATTATCAGATAGATAATCCAAAAGGACCTCCTGAATAACACAGAGATGTCTACCAAACACCCTGAAAGAACCGACCTGGGACAAACCAGAAAAAGAACAGATACAGTTCTCTGTGTAACTGAATCAAGTTCCTGCAAATCCGAAACAAACACAACAACGGAAATCCACTCTACTCCAAGAGAAAATAAATATTAATTTAGCCAACAAAACAAAGCCGCGGGACATGAAGGTGTGCTGCCGCCTTGTGGCCGCTTTTGGTAACAACAGCGGGGAAACTGCAGGCGGCCCTTAACATTCACAGGACCGAGCGGCTGCAGGAAGGGACGCCTCTCCCCGACTGACGTCCTCGCTGGGTTGGGGGGGAAATTCAGAACAGGGCCAATGATCACAGGGCCGATCTCAAAAGACCAGCTTTACTCACACTGTTTTTAAAAATATCGCATGAAAAGCTTTCAGCTTCGTGAAATATTACAGAAATGTAAATTTAAAAAAAAATACAAGGAGATATCAGGTCAAACGGTCAGAACGGCCTTTGCCAAAAAGCCTTAAAAGCGATAACGGCCGGAGAGGTTGTGGAGAAAAGGGCGCCTCCTACGCTGAGGCTGGGGCTGGAAGTTGTTAACAGCCACGATCGAGGACGGGGTGGAGGGTCCTTCAACTTGTGAAAACTGAAGGAATTTACACCTCTCCCTAACCGCTTACAGATGACGGAACTTCAGATCGATTAAAGAGTTTTATATGTAGGGACGATTCCTCTAAATCTCTTGAGGAAAATATATGCAGAACACACATTGACATAAATCACAGCAAGTTCTTTTTGGATCTACACTCAGAATTGTTCAAAATAATACTAAATTTAAAAAAAGGCACCTCATTAACCTAAAAAGCTTTTGCACAGGAAGGGCAGCCGTAAGGAAAGAAAAAGACAACCCTCAGAATGGGAAAATAAGTGTTTGCAACCGAAGTTAGAAACAAGGAATTCATCTCCAAAGATGCAAACTGCTGACACAGCTCAAGATAAAAAAAAAAAAAAACAAACAAACCCAGTCAACCCAGCAGGAAAACAGGCAAAGACCTAAACGGACGTTTTTCCAAAGAAGGCATCCAGATGGCAATAGAGTGCATGGAAAGATGCTCAGGATCACTCTTACAGAAATGTCAACTGAAACCTCAACGAGGTATCAGCTCACCCCCTCAGACAGCTATCCCCCCAAAGACCTACAGGTTAAATGCTGCGGAGGGCGAGGGGAACAGGGACTCCTCCTGCACTGTGGGCGGGGAGGGAAATGGGGGGGCGGGCAGCCTCAAAAGAAAACAGTATGGCGATTCCTTAGAACACTACACGAAGACTTAACACATGATCCGGCAAGCCCACTCCCGGTCTTAGGTTGGGAGAAAATCAAAACTGAAAATGATGGTTGCACCCCTATTTTCAGGGCAGCGTTACTGACAATCTCCAAGACAGAACATAAATGAAATTGTCCACCAATAGAGAAATATCGAGGAACTTGCCCATCAAAACTCAACCATCGAAACGAATGAAAACAAGTCAGCTTAGGAGCATGGATTGACCGAGAGATTTACCAAACTGAGTGAAGCCGGTCAGAGAGGGAAAGCGAAGGATCACATACACGGAGAATCTATAAATTCCTCAAGTGAACTAATTCGTAAACTGAGACAGACTCAGAGACATAGAAAGACGAGTTTACGATTTTTATTTTAAAGTTTGGGGAAGGGAAACATTAAGAGATTGGGGTTTACAGATACACACTACTTATTTTCAGATAGATAATCGAAATGGACCTACTGAATAGCACAGGAAGTCTACTGAATATACTCAAAGAACCTATATGGGAAAAGACCCCGAAAAATAATAGAAAAGATGTACCTCTATGTATAACTGAATCAAGTTCCTGTCAACCTAAAACAAACACAACAGAAATCAACTCTACTTCAATAGAAAATAAAAGTTAACCATAATAAATGAATAGATAATTGTGACGCATGAGGAAATGCTGCCGCCTTGTGGCCGCTTTTGGTACAGCAACGGAAAATCCTGGGCTGACGGCACTTCACATTCACCAGACTCAGGGGCTGGAAGGAAGAAACTCCTGCCTGAAGAAACGTCCTAGGTGCGTCGGGGAAAAAGAGGCAAGCCAGGGCAAAAGATCACGAGGCCGATCCAAAGCTCAGTTTTACTCACACTGTTATTAAAAATGTCACATGAAAAGTTTTCAACTTTGTGAAATGTTACAGAAATGTAAATCAAAACTGCAAATCAAAAGTGTAAAAGGAGAAACGGAAAGATATACCCATTTGGATGCAGAGTTCCAAAGAATAGCAAGGAGAGATAAGAAAGCCTTCCTCAGTTATCAGTGCAAAGAAATAGAAGAAAACAATTGAATGGGAAAGACTAGAAATCGCTTCAAGGAAATTAGAGATACCAAAAGAATATTTCATGCAGAAATGGGCACAATAAAGGACAGAAATGGTATGGATCTAACAGATGCAGAAGATATTAAGAGGAGGTGGCAAGAATATACAGAAGAACTATACAAGAAAGATCTTAATGACCAAGATAAGCACGATGGTGTGATCACTCACCTAGAGCCAGACGTCCTGGAATGCAAAGTTAAGTGGGCCTTAAGAAGCATCACTATGAACAAACTAGTGGAGGTGATGGAATTCCAGCTGACCTATTTCAAATCCTAAAAGATGATGCTGTTAAAGTCCTGCACTCAATATGCAGGGAAATTTGGAAAACTCAGCAGGGGCCACAGGACTGGAAAAGGTCAGTTTTCATTCCAATCTGAAAGAAAGGCAATGGCAAAGAATGCTCAGACTACAGCACAATTGCACTCATCTCACACTGGGCTTCCCTGGTGGCTCAGAGGTTAAAGTGTCTGCCCGCAATGCGGGAGACCTGGGTTCGACCCCTGGGTAGGGAAGATCCTCTGGAGAAGGAAATGGCAACCCACTCCAGTATTGCCTGGAGAATCCCATGGATGGAGGAGCCTGGTAGGCTACAGTCCACGGGGTCCCAAAGAGTTGTACACAACTGAGCGACTTCACTTTCACTTTCTTTCACACACCAATAAAGTCACAGAGAATCCTCCTACATTGTGGGTGGGAATGTAATTGAGTGGGTGCAGCCACAAGGAAAAGAGTGTGGAAATTCCTTAAAACACTAAATATAGACATACCACACGATCTGGCAAGCCCACCCTTTGCCCTAGACCCAGAGAAAATCATGATTTAAAATGATAGCTGCACCTCTATTTTCAGGGCAGCACTACTGACAATATCTAAGACAGAGCATCAACCAAAGTTCCATCTATAGAGAAATGAAGAGTCTTGTGTCCATCTAAACGCTGGAATACACTCCAAAAGAATGAATGAATGACATTTTCAGGAGCATGGATGAACTGAGAACTTATCATACTCAGTGAAGTCAGAGATGAAAGAAGAAGTATCACTTAGAGGGGGCATCTATAAATTTATACAAATTAACTATAAACAGAAACAGACTCACAGACTTAGAAACGCAACTTACCGAAGCACATCCGGTCTTAGTAGAGCCGTGTGGGCTCCTGAGAGGCGGGTTAGAAGAGCGGAGGCTGTGTCCCACAGACAGTAGCATCATGGGTATATTTAATCGGAAGATCAACTTTGATGCACTCTTTAAATTTTCCCACATAACCCCCTCGACACAGCAGCACCTGAAGAAGGTTTATGCCAGTTTTGCCCTCTGTATGTTTGTGGCGGCTGCGGGGGCCTATGTCCATGTGGTCACCCATTTCACTCAGGCTGGCCTGCTGTCTGCCTTGGGCTCTTTGGGGTTGATGATTTGGCTGATGGCAACACCTCACAGCCATGAAACTGAGCAAAAAAGACTGGGACTTCTGGCTGGATCTGCTTTCCTTACAGGAGTTGCCTGGGCCCTGCTCTGGCCTTGTGCATCGCCATCAACCCCAGCATCCTTCCCGCTGCCTCCATGGGCACAGCAATGATATTCACCTGCTTTACCCTGAGTGCACTCTATGCCAGGCGCCGTAGCTACCTCTTTCTAGGAGGTATCTTGATGTCGGCCATGAGCCTGATGCCCTTGTCTTCCCTGGGGAACCTTTTCTTCGGATCTGTTTGGCTTTTCCAGGCAAACCTGTATTTGGGGCTGGTGGTCATGTGTGGCTTTGTCCTTTTTGATACTCAACTCACTATTGAAAAGGCTGAAAATGGAGATAAAGATTATATCTGGCACTGCGTTGACCTCTTCCTAGATTTCGTAACTCTCTTCAGAAAGCTCATGATGATCCTGGCTATGAGTGAGAAGGATAAGAAGAAGAAGAAGTGAAGCAGCCATTCAGCCTTCCCCAGTTTGACTTCCTCTCCCTCAGCCCCTCATTTCCTCTTTGCACACATTACAGGTGGCGTGTTCTGTGATAATGAAAAGCATCAGAAAAGCTTTTGTACTTTGTGGTTTTCTCTATTTTGAATTTTTTGATCCAAAAAACTGATTAGAATATAGTCTGGAGTTTGGCTTCGTTAAAAAAAAAAAAAAAGAAAGAAAGAAATTTAAAAAAAAGAAATAAATAAAAAAAAAAAGAAGAAATGCAACTTACGACTTTTAAAAAAAATGTAGTGGCAGGGAGACATTTAGAGGTTGCGATTAACAAAAACACACTACTTTTTATCATATAGATAATGCCAGTGGACCTACCACATAGCACAGGGAAGTCGCTGGATACACTGGAAGAACCTATATGGGAAAAGACCCCAAAAAAGAACAGAGGAGATATACATCTGTGTATAACCGAACCACGTTCTTGTAAACTTAAAACAAACACAACAGAAATCAACTCTACTCCAATAGAAAATAAAAATTAACCAAAAAATAAAAAAAGAGAAAGAGAGATATCAAGGGAACACCTCATGCAAAGATGGGCACAATAAAGGACAAAAACAGTATGGACCTAACAGAAGCAGAAGATAATGAGGAGAAGTGGTGAGGATACAGAGATGAACTATACTGGGCTTCCCCTGTGGCTCAGCGGGTAAAGAATCCTCCTGCAATGTGGGAGACCTAGGTTCGAACCCTGGGTTGGGAAGGTTCCCTGGAGAAAGAAAGGCTACCCACTCCAGTATTCTGGCCTCGAGAATTCGACAGACTGTATAGTCCATGGGATCACAAAGAGTTGGACATGACTATTAAGGAGAGGTGGTGAAAATACACAGATGAACTAAACTAAAAAGATCTTGTCACATCAGATAAGAGGATGGTGTGATCACTCACCTAGAGTCAGAAATCCTGGAGTGAGAAGTCAAGTGGGTCTCAGGAAGCATCACTATAAACAAAGCTATTGGAGATGATGGATTTCCAGCCGAGCTATTTCAAATCCTAAAAGATGATGCTGTGACACTGCTGCACGCAGTATGCCAGCAAATTTGGAAAACACAGCAGTGGCCACAGGTCGGGAAAGATCAGCTTTCACTCCAATCCCAAAGAAGATCAGTGCCAAAGAATGTTCAAACTTCTGCACAATTGCACTCATTTTACTTGCCAGCAAGGTAATGCTCAAAATCCTTCAAGCTAGGCTGCAACAGTATGTGAACTGAGAATGTCCAGATGTACAAGCTGGATTTAGAAAAGGCAGATGAGTCAGAGATGAAATTGCCAACATCCGTTGGATCACAGAAAAAGCAAGAGAATTCCAGAAAACATCTACTTCTGCTTCATTGAT
Organism: Cervus elaphus; assembly: GCF_910594005.1. Classification (NCBI taxonomy): domain Eukaryota; kingdom Metazoa; phylum Chordata; class Mammalia; order Artiodactyla; family Cervidae; genus Cervus; species Cervus elaphus. Next base: position 58,136,656 of record NC_057818.1, on the reverse strand, counting down.
TATGCTAAAGGCTTTGTGTGGATCACAACAAACTGTGGAAAATTCTGAAAGAGATGGGAATACCAGACCACCTGCTCTGCTTCCTGAGAAACTGGTATGCAGGTCAAGAAGAAACAGTTAGAACTGAACATGGAACAATGAACTGGTTCCAAATTGGGAAAGGAGTACATCAAAGCTGTATATTGTCACCTGCTTATTTAACTTATATGCGGATAACATTATGCAAAATGCTGGGTTGGATGAGGCTCAAGCTGGAATCAAGATTGCCAGGAAAAATATCAATAACCTCAGATATGCAGATGACACCACCCTAAGGCAGAAAGCAAAGAGGAACTAAGGAGCCTCTCAATGAAAGTGAAAGAGGAGAGTGAAAAAGCTGTCTTAATACTCAAAATTCAAAAAACTAAGATCATGGCATCCAGTCCCATCTCTTCATGACAAAGAAAAGGGGAAACAATGGTAACAGTGAGAGACTTTATTTCCTTGGACTCCAAAATCACTGAAGCGGTGACTGTAGCCATGAAATTAAAAGATGCTTGCTCCTTGGAAGAAAAGCTGTGACAAACCTAGGCAGCATGTTAAAAAGCAGAGACATCACTTTGCCAACAAAGGTCTGTCTAGTCAAAGCTATGGTTTTTCGAGTAGTCATGTGTGGATGTGAGATTTGGACCATAAAGAAGGCTGAACGCTGGAGAACTGATGCTTTTAAACTGTGCTGTTGGAGAAGACTCTTGGGAGTCCCTCAAACAGCCAGGAGATCAAACCAGTCCATCCTAAAGGAAATCAGTGCTGAATATTCATTGGAAGGACTGATGCTGAAGCTGAAACTCCAGTACTTTGGCCACCTGATGCTAAGAGCCAACTCATTGGAAAAGACCCTGATGCTGGGAAAGATTGAGGGTAGGAGGAGAAGCGGGCGACAGAGGATGAGATGGTTAGTGGGCATCATCAACTCAATGGACATGAGTTTGAGCAAGCTCTGGGAGTTGGTGATGGACAGGGAGGCCTGACGTGTTGCAGTCCATGGGGTCACAGAGTCGGACACGACTGAGCGACTGAACAACATTGCGGTCTTGTGAGAGAGGAAGGCATTGTAGAATGTGTAAAGAGTCTAGAATGTAACTTCTCTAAAAGCTTTATAGAAAGCACCTTTACTGTAGTAGGCAATAGTTAAAACCCAGATCCTGAGATCTCCATCAGAATAACACTCAGCCAAAAATAAGAGTGGACTTCTGTCTTTATGAGGAGGGCAGCATGACTTTATACCAGTAAAGTTAGACAGTGACCACTAGTCTAGAGTGAAGGAGGCAGAGAACTCAAGAAAGAAGAAGGTTAGAATCATGTGAATCATCATGGAGCTTATTGTCTGTACTCACAAACTCCCATTTATTCCTCAATAGCAGAGATCGTGGGATGCAGGAGCCTCCAGGAGACATTCTACAAGTGAAGGACCCCAAACCCTGAGGGTAGATAAGGGATTCTGGAAGGAAGCTATCCTCACCCAAGCAGGCCAGGTTCCAGTAGTTCTGTAACATCACATCCCTGGACAATTTCCACTGACCGAGGTCCAGGCATTCCCGCTCCTCTTGAAAGGTTGTTGCTGAACCACAGACGATGCCAGGATTCTTGGCCTCCGAAGAAGAATTCTATCTGGGGCCAGAGATGAGGCTTGATCACTCAGAGCTTTTGTGTAATAGAGTTTTATTAAAGTAAAAAAGAGGTAGAGAAAGCGTCTGAAATAGACATCAGAAGGGGGCAGAAAGAGTGCCCACTCGCTGGTGTTGGCAAGGAAGTTATATACCTTTTAATTAGTCATCACAATGAATCAAAAGAATGTCTGGAGGTTGTAAAGATCTTACTAGACCCACTCCCATAATTTACATTTTAAGATAACAGGATTAGCCAGAAGGTTTTTCAGGAAAGAGAAACTGTCCTCAAGCAGGATACAGTGTTGTTGTATAATCCCTAGTACAGTTTAAACTGAGTTATGTAATTGATGAAGACTAAGGAATGTAGACAAAAAAGTTTGCCCTTTCCTCTTCCTTGAGAATTCCAGACCCCTCTCTCCTTGGGGACCCTCGGACTTCTTATCAACCTGCCTGGGAACTGACTCTCTCTTTTTGTTTTCTTTCTTTTTTTTTTTTTTTTTGGAACTGACTCTCTCACTCTTGAGTGAAGTCTATGGCCAGACCCTGGAATGTCAGCCGTCCCAGAAATACAAAGTACATATGCCATGTGACTGTGGGAAGACTTCCTTCTGTGACCCAAGATGGAAACAGCAAGTTCAGAGAACTAGTTTTTCAATGAGAAGAGTGTCTGATGTTATACAATAATATACTTTTTTATATAGCAATATGCACTACCATATTTCTAACCTGAAGAAAACAGGATGACATATGATCCACAAAGCCACTTTGACTTCCCTACTGGCTCAGACGGTAAAGAATCTGTCCACAATGCGGGTGACCTGGATTCGATCCCTGGGTTGGGAAGATCCCTGGAGAAGGAAATGGCAACCCACTCCAGTATTCTTGCCTGGAGAATCTTATGGAGAGAGGAACCTGGCAGGCTATATAGTCCATGGGGTCACGAAGAGTGGGACATGACTGAGAGACTATGATTCATTCATTCATCTGGGAGAAAAACTATTAAATGTGATCAACAGAGGCATGTTTATTTTTGAGGATTTTCCTTGTGTTCCACAGGATAAATATCAATCAAAGCAGGAATTTTTTTAAAAGCACATTGTGAGTCAAGAATTCTAGGGTGGGGCCACAGTTTTTCATCTTGAACAAGCTTAGTTTTAACTAAATGTCTCGTTGATAAATGGCCGTTGTGAATAGCACGGAGGTCAAAGAGCCATGGCCGATAGCCATGGAATCCAGTCTCATCACTTTATGGCGAATAAATGGGGGAACAATGGAAACAGTGAGAGACTTTATTGTTTTGGGCTCCAAAATCACTGCAAATGGTGACTGCAGCCATGAAATTAAAACGCTTACTCCTTGGAAGAAAAACTATGACCAACTTAGACAGCATATAAAAAAGCAGAGACATTACTTTGTCAGCAGAGGTCTGTATAGTCAAAGCTATGCTTTTTCTAGTAGTCATATATGGATGTGAGAGTTGGACTATAAAGAAAGCTGAGTGCCAAAGAATTGATGCTTTTGAACTGTGGTGTTGGAGAAGACTCTTGGGAGTCCCTTGGACTGCAAGGACATCCAACCAGTCCATCCTAAAGGAGATCAGTCCTGAATATTCATTGGAAGGATTGATGCTGAAGCTGAAACTCCAATACCTTGGCCACCTGATGTGAAGAACTGACTCATTTGAAAAGACCCTGATGCTGGGAAAGGTTGAAGGCGAGAGGAGAAGGGGATGACAGAGGATGAGATGGTTAGATGGCATCACTGACTCAACGGACATATGGTTGAGTAAGCTCCGGGAGTTGGTGATTGTAAGGTGTGCTGCAGTCCATGGGGTTGCAGAGAGTCGGACACAACTGAGCAACTGAACTGAACTGAAAAGAGCCAGGTAAGAATTCATAGTTATTATTGAACTTTATGCGCTTTACAGATTTTACAGGTTTAATAGATTAGTAAGCAGAGAAATCAATCTTTTTGCCTATTTTTGAACTATAGAACTTTCTAACGTTTTTTAATTTTTTTAACCTTGAATGAGCCATATAAATAATTTTATATCAAAAATATTGCTCTTCAAAATCGTTTGGAATATTTGATCAAATATTCAGAAAATGGTAGAGCTTGGGATTTACTTCAATGGATTGGAGCTCAATTTTATGTAAAAAGAATTAAGTCAACACAGAGACCTGACTGAGCGACTGAACTGAACTGAACACAGAGACCACTCTAATGGATGTTTTACCAGTTGAGGTAACTGGCAAAAATATCAAAAACAGAAAAAATGTCATATACTGTTAACATTTTCATGCACACAACCATACACTATTTGGGAGAAAAATTATTCATGTTTATAAAATCAGGAGTAGATTTCTGTGCTTAAATCTTATAATTTATTTGTGGCAATAATCTATATTTTACAAATACATTACAGTGCAAAAACACAATGACATAAAATAAATTAGAGCTCTTGGTTCTGAATCTTTTATTCCTTTGAAAATCTCTATCATTTGTGTTGAATCATATTTTAGATTTAACAGTTAAACATACATAAGTAATAACATTCTTGTAAATATTGTAGAAAACACAAAGATGTGATAAGAATTCTGTCTGGAAAATGAGTGCAGAGTATATTATTAACGGAAATGATCAGACCTGGGCTTGAGTGATGAAAACCTCCATTCCCCAAATGCAAGAACCTTACTAAACACAGGTGAGTGTTCCTTTTCCAAAGGAAACAGAACTAAGAAGGCGTGGTTTGCCACACTAATTTTGTCAGCTTATACACATCCCTCACTAAACCTTTCAAAAATCCTTTTTAGAGACAGAAAGCAGGAACAGCACAGTTGCAAAATCACAGAAGCACCTGAACCAGAAAGCGTGAGGGATGATGGGCTAGATGCTAGCAGTGATCTGAATCCTGAAAAATACCAGTTTTATGCAAAATTCTCTTCTTATCTAACTTCCATGTTCTCTATCCTAAGGCTACACTTAAGAGTGAGTCCTTCCTGCCAACATGGAGAAGGGTCTCTCATACTTTTCTCCTTCTTTTCCCCAAACTTCCTGTGGAACTCTGGACCACTGGGGTAATTCTGTTCATAAAGGACAATTTCTTAATCCTGTTCTAAATGTCTGGAGTTGCGTATACATGTAAATTCATCACTAATTTCCCCTACTTCTCTAAGATCCCAAGACTGAACCACATGCCAATGGGAATCTCAGAACCTATGCCTCCCCATGTTTATTTCTCACAAAGGGAATATTTTCACTAGTTGAAAGTCGCTAATTCAGGTTGAGAATTCATCATGCTCTATAGAAAGCCAGAATTCATGATGCTCCCTACAGACAAGGGAGACAAGGTTCTGGGACACAACGGAGAAGTGGTCTAAAGAGCCGGTCCTCACTATGGTAAGAAAAGGAAAAACTAAGAAGTTGATAACAAATGCCCCAGGCAGAAAAATTAGAAGCCGAGAACTAAAGGTTTGCAGGTTCCCTCAGTCTAGGCATTTCAGCAGGAAAAGCAGACACAGCCCCAGACCCGGGACAGGACATGTACCTGAGAAGCTGCCGTCTCCTCCTCTTCTTCCTCCTGCTCTGCGTCTTCTCTGGGGATGTTATGCAGCGAACGTATCTCTGCATCTTGAGAAAATACCTTCAAAGGCATCCGCACAGCTCTTTAACCTGCAACTACTTCACCACTACAGACAGAAGGACCTTGAAAAGCTAAAAAGACTCACCTCTCCTGTCCTCTGTCTCCGGAGAGATTCAGGAACAATCACTTCCTACCTGGAGACCAGTCTGTGAACTAATTTCTTGATTGTTCTCTCCCCATAGAGAGCTCCTAACCCTCTGCTCACACAGATGATGTGAGTTGACTTCCTGGTCCAAATCCAGCTAGACCAACCCTGCGGCCTCTCCGCGGACTGACGCCGGGCCTCAGGTCTCACAAATGCACCAGGAGCCGCGTCCTTAGCCCGGGCCTCCCCTTAGAATCCCCTGGCGCACTTCCTACACACCACACTGATGCTCCCACAGGACCGAGAGCACTCTGTGGGGAGGGCACCGGGGAGGCTATCCCTTAACACTGGTCATGTGATCTTGATAGCAAACCAGGTTGAAACCACTTAAAGGAATCTTTCTGAACCATTTCAGTGAATATGAACCCCTCAAGGTCAGGTCCCCACCCTAAGAAGTTATGAATCTGCAGGTCTGACGTGGGGCCATGAAATGAGTCTTTAGCAAATTCCGTTTGTTCTGATGCTTCTCCCCCAAGACCCACACTCAGGAGCCCTGAGCTTCAGCCCTCACTCTCAGCACAGCTGAGACCTCTCAGGAGGGGAGGGTTTAGGGTGGGAATTTCTGAGGGAGGTCAGGCTAGAACCAGGCAGAGAAAGCTGCAGTACGTGGGGTTCAGGCCTTTATAAGAGACCCTGGGTGCAGTGCTGTGGGTTCCCCAGGCTGAGTGTGGATGGGTCTATTCAAACCAAGGGGAGCAGGAATCTGGTGAGCACTGTGAGGGTGTCATTGAAGGGGAGAGCCGGTGAAGTAGAACCTGGGGTTCAGCAAGACTGCTGATCACAAGGTGGGTGGTTGTCTAGAGCAGGTGCTCACAGGACTGGCTGGCGTGAGTTCAACGACCTGCAGGCTGCCTGCTCCCCAGACAGACGCTGAGGCAGCAACAGCATGGAGCAGTTCAGGGTAGCTCTCAACAATACTCTGTATGATCCTTATTGGAACCATTACAATGTCCCAGCAGTTACAGAGGGGGGAAAGTACAATGGAGAAATGATGGGAAATATTCAAATATTTGAGGCATAAAGGCAGTAAGGAAACTAATTGTTACAGATATCATCCCTCTGTGCTAACAAAGAGTTTATTGTTAGGTATTCTTCCCTGCGACCTTAAATCAGTAGGTTGACACTTCATTCATTACATACCGGCTTTATCACAAGAAACCATCAGTTTTATTAACATGTACTATCACACATAGAAAGAATAAAACCTTTTCCAATCCACTGTGTAACTGATTAAATACAGATTACAAGCATAAACAACGATATTCACTCCTCTGATACAATGATCTCAGAACTGTGATTTCTACAGTTACAAAATGGAGGCTAATCATTTACGAATGAAACAAGATGTACACTAATTACATGACTTTTCTGAGAAGGGTTTCCATACATTTCTAGGGTATCAGAGGTATCTTTATTTGAAACATGTCAACTAATATTCATGACATCTGTTGATATTATAAAGATACATCAAGAGTTCAGTGAACTGTCATTGTATTTTCCTTAAAATGCAAGTGACATAACTATTGAAAATGTGCATCTTACTTTAATATGTGAAATTACTCCCTGAACACTTACTTCATGGTGATCTATAGCGATGTTTGACAAGAATGATTAACACCTCCATTTAAATGTTCAGTGTACATGCTACATCACTGTGTCCTTAATCCCCTAATGGAGAATAAATATAAATGATTTCTCTCTAGAAGGCCTTGTCTCATCTTTGAGTAGCAATCATCAAAAACATAACTTTGCATACACACTAAAAAGGAAGCATAGCAGCATGGAGTCACTTGAGAGTTCAATAACATATCTTGGTTTTCAAATAATCACAAATCGTGTGAATATAAACAAAGATATATTGCTAATAATTGTACATTTCTAAATACCAACCCGTCATCTTGTGATCCATACTAACATATCAATTTTCTATGCTTTAACTATGGATTACTGTCTACAATACTTCTCCGGAAGAGAACTTCAAAAAAAAGGATTGATGAAATGCTTTCTAGTGTGCAGGCTTCCCTGAAAGCTCAGTTGGTAAAGAATCCACCTCCCACCCCAGTATTCTGGCCTGGAGAATTCCATGGACACAGTCCCTGGGGTTGCAGAGTTGGACACAACTGAGCAAATTTCACTTTTTCTAGTGTGCAATATCTGGTATTTATTTAGATTTAACTTTCATTAAATACTTTCCTACATTGTTTTATGTCATTTCTTATCTTTCTTAAATAAACGGTCCTGTATTTTCTGAAGTGTATGTTTAGGACAAACCTCTTCCATCACTTATTTTATTACTAGAGTTTCTCTCCAGTACGTGTTTTCTGATGTTTGGTAAGGTGAGAGCTCTGATTAAAGCCTTTGCCACTTTCCTTACAGTTATAAGGTTTCTCTTTCAGTATGAATTCTCTGATGTCGAGTAAGATGTGAGTTCTTGATAAAGGCTTTTCCACATTCTTTACATTTGTAAGGTTTCTTTCCAGTATGAATTCGCTGGTGTTGAAAAAGACTTGAGTAGTGACCGAAGGCTTTTCCGCATTCTTTACATTTATAAGGTTTCTCTCCAGTGTGAATTATCTGGTGGCAAGTAAGACCTGAGTGCTTCCTAAAGTCTTTGCCACAATCCTTACATTTATAAGGCCTCTCCCCAGTATGAATTCGCTGGTGTTCAGTAAGAGTTGAGTAGTGACTGAAGGCTTTTCCGCATTCTTTACATTTATAAGATTTCTCTCCAGTATGGATTACTTGGTGTTTAGTAAGACATGACTGCTGTCTAAATGCTTTGCCACAATCCTTACATTTATAAGGCTTCTCTCCAGTATGAATTCTCTGATGGTAAGTGAGACCTGAGCACTGGTTAAATTCTTTGCCACAATCCTTACATTTATAAGGCTTCTCTCCAGTATGAATTCGCTGGTGTTTAGTAAGAGTTGAGTAGTAACTGAAGGCTTTTCCGCATTCTTTACATTTATAAGATTTCTCTCCAGTATGGATTACTTGATGTTTATTAAGACATGAGTGCTGTCTAAATGCTTTGCCACAATCCTTACATTTATAAGGCTTCTCTCCAGTATGAATTCTCTGATGGTAAGTGAGACCTGAGCACTGCTTAAATTCTTTGCCGCAATCTTTACATTTATAAGGCTTCTCTCCAGTATGAATTCTATGGTGTTGAGTAAGGTTTGACTTCTTATTAAAGGCTTTGCCACACTTCATACATTTGTGTGATTTCTGCTGCATATGAATTACCTGATATTGAGTAGGACATGAGCTACAAGGAAACACTTTGCCACATTCTTTACATTTGCTTGGTTTCTCCCTGGCATGAACTTGCTGATGCAGACTGAAATGTGAACACCTAAAAATGGCTTTGCCACTTTCCTTAGCCTTGTAAGGTTTCTGCTCTGTATGGATTCGCTGATGATGAGTAAGCTTTGAGTTCTGATTAAAGGCTTTGCCACACTTTGTACATTTATAATGCTTCTCCCCAGTATGAATTCGCTGATGTTGACTAAGATTTGAGCAAGACATAAAGGCTTTTCCACATTCCTTACATTCATAAAGTTTCTTGCCAGTGTGGATTTGCCAATCTTGACTAAGCTTTGAATTCTGATTAGAAGCATTGCCACACTCTGTACCTTTGAAAGGTTTCCATCCTGAATGAATTTTCCTGTGTCTACTTAGACTGGCTGAGTTAGTAAAGGCTTTCTCACATTTCTTACACTTGTAACTTTTCTGCGGATCCTGAATATTCTGCTGTTGAGTAAGATTTGAAGACTGATTAGAAATATCACTATATTCACAATTATAAGTCTTCTCTCCTGTATGTGTACTTTTCTGTAGTGCAAGACCTGATGTTTGATAAAAGATATTACTACATGTACAATTTTTAGAATCCTTGTCTGAAGATTGAGGTCCCCGATGTTTCATAGGGTTAGAGTCTTGTTCAGTTTTAGACCCAGTTTCATTGCATGAATAGATTCTCAATCCATCGTAAATATTCTTGTAATTATTGGGGGTAGAGCTCTTGCTTAAGGCCTGATTCGTGTTATTACATGTGAGAAGTTGTTCCATATTAACCATATCATGATGCGTATTGAACAATGATGGTGGGATTAACTCTTTTCCATTATTATCAACATTACACATTTTGGAACAGAGAGAAACTGTCTGTTGGTGGAAGAATAATGACCCCTTGCTCACAGATCCCTCAAGTTGATTATATTGTGAGTTTTCCCCATCATTTTTAAATTTCTGGTTTTCAGACGTGCTTGAATGTGTGTGTAATTGAAGCCTGTGTTCAGAGTGGTTTGAATGAGTATTTGCAGTAGAGACTGGATGGCTTTCCAGATTTTCCACATTTCCCTTCAGAGAACGTGTATGTTTCAAAAAATGATTTAAGCCTTTGCTTGAAAAGATACACATCTCTGCAGATGTTGTTAACTGAAATGGGTGTTTTCCCCAATTTGACTCACATTGCTCATTTCTTTTGGCAGTAATGTCTGCATTATGTGAAACTGTCTCAGTTCCTTTATGTCCGTATACACATCTTCTAGGCCTTTTACAAAGCCCTGTATAATCCTGGTCTTTCATTAAATGTTCATTTCCAAGATGAGCTCTTTCATGTGTTTCTAGGTTTGCCTTTTGGATTAAATTTTCTAACCTTGGATTCTTTGACATCAAAGCACGGGTGTTGTGAGAAGACACAGCTGAAAGATACCAAATAAAAGTTTATCAAAGTGAAAGATATCAAATCTACTATTCTCAGTGAATATCCTTAAAGATGTAGAGAAAATAGAGACACAAGAATCAAGATGCAAGAGGATTAGGCAGACTTGGAGTTCATCTCTCTCCACAAATGCATCAAGCATACATCAGAAATGGAACAACTCTCACAGAGGCCCCTCTGAACACTAGCAGAGGACCTACAACACCTAAAACGACAAGAAAGATTCCCACTTAGCTAGTTAGGACCAAAGAAAGAAGGAAGAGGAGAGGAAGCGGGATGGGACCTGCAACCCTCGGGGGGATCGGAAGAGAGGAGGTCTCCATGTCTGGAGAAGCCTCTCACTGGGGGAGCTCAGTTGGGACAGAAGGGGAGCCTCATTCTCTGTGGGAAGAGAACATGGCAACGGTCTGTGGCAGCAGGACAGAGTGAGACCTACACACGGGGTACTGACCCCTGCCCTGTCCACCCAGCCTGAGGGTGTCCACTGCTGCAGACAAGGGCTGGGTGCTGGAACGTGGGGTGTGGAGAGCAGACCCAGGCAGAAGACTGCTGTTGGCTGTGAGGAGATATCCTGACGGGACGGGAGGGAGGGAGGAGCTCTGCAAATGGGATGCTTGTGGAGGAAGCCTGCACCACCATAGAGCAGAGCAGCGTTGTTGAGTGATGTCCGAAGGGAAGAACCCCACTGCAGCCTCTCTCCCCATGTGCTGGCCCCTTGTCCCTGGCAGTAGGAAGGGCTGCCACCCGGGTGGGTTCTATTGAGGCCCAGCCATGGCCTCCCCCATGCCCCTCCTCTACAATCAGCAGACTCCTATGCTCTGGGGCAGCCTCTGGAGCAGACACCTGTGGGTGGGCCACATGCTCAGATGGAGCTGAAAGCACAGCTGAGCCCCAGGGTTAAGAATGAAAAGCTGAAGTGTCTCCTTGCAGCTGCACTAACCATGCTTTTACACAGGCAACTGGCTGTGTCAACTCAGTCCCTATAGAGCATCTGAAGGACAACCAGGGATCCCCCAGTCATGGAGGTGTAGCTTTAGCAGCTGTAGACTTTGTGGGGATGTACGTGGGGAGGTGGGGCCAGGCCACAGTCTGAGCTGCCCCATAGCACCACAGTGGATCCAGCTCCATGAAAGCAATTCTGGGCCCTGATTTCACTGGATCTATGCTGGTGACTTGGTGAAAACAACATCTGAGAGACACCAGGGCCGTGTGCCGAGATACCCACCGTTGAGGTGGGGCCAAGTGCAGTGCCGACCAGGGTCACTTGAGACTCACACAACGTGTGAGCACAACCCGAGGGGAACATCCCCAGAGCAGCAATCCTCAGGGGCTTCTCTCCCAGACGGTGTGCTCCAATCCCACCTGCCTCCACCACAGATCAGAATCACAGTGAAGAAACAGATCTGGGGGCTCTGTTCCACCAACCAGGAAGCAGACCCACCACAGACAGGACGGTGACAGCCACAGATCCACGGGGAAGCCCCCCTCAATATCCAGGGCAGGCTCGGGTCACAGTAACAGCAATCAAAGCCCAGATCAAGGGGAGAAGGGCACAAGCCTGTGGACCAACCTCACCCCACAGGGGGAAGACAACAGAGCAAGAGGAGCTAGGATCCTGCAGCCTGCAGAACAGACCACAAACCCAGAAAATGTGACAAAATGAGAGGACAGAGAAGTATGGTGTAGAGGAAGGAACAAGACAAAAAGCTACAAGAACCACTAAATGAAGAGGAGACAGCAGTCTAATGATTACTTTCTGACTTAAGTCATCTTAAATGGAGATGCCACTAGGTGCCTTCTAACTCTTTAACCCACTTCTTATTTTAGCGTGTCCTATTAGATGTCTCGGAGAAGGCAATGGCGCCCCACTCCAGTACTCTTGCCTGGAAAATCCCATGGACGGAGGAGCCTAGTAGGCTGCAGTCCATGGGGTCGCTAAGGGTTGGACGCGACTGAGCAACCTCACTTTCACTTTTCACTTTCATGCATTGGAGAAGGAAATGGCAACCCACTCCACTGTTCTTGCCTGGAGAATCCCAGGGACGGGGGAGCCTGGTGGGCTTCTGTCTATGGGGTCGCACAGAGTCAGACACGACTGAAGCGACTTAGCAGCAGCAGCAGCAGTAGCATTAGATGTTTCAACCTAAACATCATAAATGATACTGACGTAGGTCTAATCAGAAAGTGAGGACACATAGGACAAAGTCTGGGGAAGCTGATAACAAGATTATTTAATAAAGAAGTAGTTCTTGAGAAATTAAATAAGAAATGAGACTTTTACAATATGGTGGGAACACAGGGGAAACTATCAATGCTCTGTGGAGATCTAGCTGGGAAGGAAATCTAAAAGAGTAGGTATATACTAAAACCGATTCTCTTTGCTGTACAACATTGTAAACCAGCTATACTCCAATGAGAATGTTTTTTAAAGATTATATTATCTAAAATTGTAATAGTTTGAAACCATTAAAAAATATAGTGGAAAATGTTTTAAGCTCTTATGCCAATTTATTTGAAAATTCTTTGAGCTAATTGAATATATTTAAGTCTTTTAGCATTGAGGAATTGCACCAAATACACTTAACCTTTCATATGAGTTCATATGAAGAAAACAGAAACTTTGAAGTAACACTGAGATTTGCATTCTTTCTCTTTAGGGAGGTTTTGGTTTATGCAGTGAAGAAATTACTTAAATTTAAAATGTATAAGATCATATTTGTAGCTTCCAGTGTTTTAGAAATTATAAGTCAGAAAAAAAACCCTCTGTCCACAGTATTCCTACAACTTTGGCAGTATGTCTACGATTCCACTCACATACTACCATCTAGTGGTAGAAACAAACTTGAATAGAGGCGTCTTAGAGTTATTCAGAAATGTGCACAGTTTTCCTAGGGCCCCCAGGAAATGCAATAGTAACTGATTCATGCAGGTTGTCACAGGCCAAGAGGAGATTTTCAGTTCTCACTGTGATTGAGAAAAGTAATCACTGGAGGTGAATTCAGGAATGACTTCAGAGACAGAATGGGGCAGGTGATATCCGCCCATGACAGCAGCAGAAAGAAACCCAGGCTTCTCTAAAATCATTTCCACTGAAGCAGATCTTCCCAAACCGCATGACAGAGGATGACTTCCTCACTGATCCTTGGACCTGTCATTGAGTCATCGGCTCCATCCCTTCACACCTACCTGTGTACATGGCTGGCATCTCCAGTCTCCTTACATCCCAGGGATTCTTCATTTGCTCCAGAAAGGTGATCAGGTCTGGCTTAGAGACCACAAGACCTGCTATCAGGAAAAGGGGTGTTTGTTTTGCTAGAGATTCATCAGTTTCCACTCTAATATGTATTCAGGTGAGAAGAGAAGGCACGTGTGCTAAGTCGCTCCAGTCATGTCTGACTCTTTGCCACCCTGTGGACTATAACCCACCAGGCTCCTCTGTCCATGGGATTCTCCAGGCAAGAATACTGGAGTGGGTTGCCATGTCTTCCTCCAAGAGATCTTCTCAACCCAGAGATCGAACCTACTTCTTTTACGTCTCCTGCATTGGCAGGCAGGTTCTTTACCACTGGTGCCACCTGGGAAGCCCACAGGAGGCATGGTAGAATATTAATACAGCCTGGAAATAAAGTATTTGGGGACATCATTTCCTAGGCTGTATTAACATTCTCTGGTGGCTCAGCTGGTAACGAAGCCACCTGCAATGTGGGAGACCTGCGTTTCATGCCTGGGTTGAGAAGATCCTCTGGAGAAGAGAGTGGCTACCACTCCAGTATTCTGGCCTGGAGAATTCCATGAACTATTCCATGGGGTCGTAAAAAGTCGGACACAACTGTAATCTTGCTCATTATATTAACACTCTAGAGAAGGCATGGTTGAATGTTAATATAGCCTAGAAAATTACATCCCCAAACACTTTATCGAAAGCACTTTTATAACACTAACAAATACATAAAGAAAAGACCTTGCGATTCTAGTCAAGTCCTACTAAGGCCAAAGTAAGTAAGTAGTAGAAATCTGATTTGAAAAGGAGAGTGCCACCCTCTTATACCACAGAACCTGGAGAATTACCACTAACCTAGAAGAAGGAGGCAGATCACATCAAGGAAAAGTCAGAATCTTAATGAATCATCATGAAGTCTTCTTTCTCAACTCAGAAATACCCATTTTCCCATAGAAAGCAGGGATCTAAAACTATTGTAAGAAGCAGAAGATTCCAGGAGACATTCTAGAAATACAGGAGCCAAAACCCAGTGGGTAGATAAGTGATTCTGGAAAGAAGTTATCCTCACCCAAGGAGGCCAGGTTCCTGTAGTTCTCTAACATCACGTCCCTATACAATTCCCGCTGACCGAGGTCCAGGCATTCCCACTCCTCTTGAGTGAAGTCTATGGCCACATCCTGGAATGTCAGCCGTCCCTGAAATACAAAGTACAGATGCCATGGGGCCGTGGGAAGACTTCCTAATGTGACCCAAGATGAAACCAGCAAGAGAAATGGTTTTGATTTAGGAGAGTGGCTTGTATTATAAAATAATATAATTTTTACACAGTAATATTTTCTACCACATTTTTAACCCCAAGAAAAGAGGATGAGATATGATCATCAACCACTACAGAAATTCTTCTGATTTGGAAGAGAAATTACAAAATAATCAGATCAACATTGACATATTTATTTTTGAGTGTTGTACTCATTTGACAGAGGATAAACTGTCTATCAGAAGAAACAGGAAATATTTTTAAAAAGCACTTCCTGATCCAAATGTTCTGGAGTGGGCGCAGTATGTCACATTTTTAACAAGCTTATTTGAACTAGTAATGTTGAAAATTCTGCTCCATGAGTGACAATGTTTGAACATCAATGAAGCAGAATAGTAAGGAAAGAATTCATGTTTAACTTTGAACTTTAAGTGCTTTACAGATTTTACAGGTCTGATACGACAGTAACCTCAGTGACAAGAATCATCTTAATGATCTGGTATATACTATATGTCTTTCTGACAGTTTTTCAGAGTCTTGAATGTATAACAGAAATAATTTAAAATCAATAATGTTGCTGTTGCATCTTTTGGCAAATATTTTAACAAACATTCTTTAAATGACAGCTTAACTTTTACTTCAGTTTATGACTCTATACTTTAATAAAACAGAGACAAATGCACAGAGCTAACTCTAATGAAAGTTTATAGAAATTCCTGTATTTGTAAATAATACTAAAAACAAGAAAAGTGTTAGTCACTCAGTTGTGTCCTACTCTTTGCAACCCCAGGGCCTGTAGCCTGCCAGGCTTCTCTGTCCATGGGATTCTCAAGGCACGAATACTGGAGTGGGTAGCTATTCCCTGCTTCAGGGAATCTTCAAAAAAGAAAAAGAGAAAAATCAATCAAATGATGTTAACATGTTCATTCATACAGACATACACTAAAATGGGATACTTATTAATAGTAATAGAGAAAAATTGTCATGTCAATAAAATCAGGATAATTTTTAACTGATTGAAAGTGTACATAAATATTTGAGGATGATATTATTTTAATTTTTTTAAAATAGACTAGGGTGCAGACATATACAATGATAAAAAATTAGAGAGCTCTGGTTCTGAATCTTTTAATGTCCTGCAAAATCTGTATCATTTAAAGGGGACATTAAAGCCCCTTGGCGGGTCACAGCTCTCGGAGGACAGACCGTGTTATAGCTCTTAAATAAACCAGTGTTACAGCTCTATTTATTTAGATAATAGCAGGAAAATCCATCTTTGAGGCATGAGGGCACTTTGATCCAAAGACGCAAAGAGATCACTCCATCGCGCGGGAGAGAGAGGGAGCAAAGAGGGGAGAAGAGGGCTTTGGCTCTTCTTTTTATGTTTCTCCGTCCCTGGGCCTGCCTTATGTAAATTGGGCTTAGGCAGGAGCGTTGTTTGTTTTACCTGACGTTCTCACTCTGGCCCTCGGACATTCCTTTGTTCTATTTTCGCGGGCTTTCCCTTCCAGGTCTTTTAGCCACTGCCATTTTGGACTCTTTTTCCCTATTCTAACTACCTAACAGGCATATCCATCATTTTTTCTTTCCAAGACCCTTGTTCAAGACAGGGGAAAAAAAAAATGAATTTCATAGCGTGGAAATCTCACAGAAGCACCTGAACCAGTGAACACCAGAGGTCATAGGGTACATGGCAAAATGCATTATCACTGACGGGTATTTTGGCAATATTAGGAAAACCATGATCTCAATCTATCAAGAAAAATGTCAGTTTTCTGCAAATTCCACCTCCTATATACCTCCCATGATCTCTAGCGTAATAGTCCATTTTTTATTACATATTTCTTATTGGTATAGAGGTTTGTCTATGCTACTTTAACTTCTGACAAATTCTGGAATGCTGAATTCATTCTACTAACAAGGACATTTTCTTACTCCTGTTCTTCCTGTTCTAAAGAGCTGAATCGCATTCACATGTATATTCATCATGGCATTTCCCCAACTTCCCTAAGATCCCAACACCGAACCACATCCCAATGGGAATCTCAGATACCAGTGCCTCCCCATGTTCATCTCTCACAAAGTGAATGTATTCAACATTGAAAATCACTATTTCATGCTGAGAATTCATCATGCTTTATAGCCGGGATACAGACAATGGAGAAAAGGCTTTGGGACATCAGGGAGACGCAACCTGAAGAGCTGGTTTTCACTATTAAAAAAAAAAAAGGAAAAATAAGGTGATAACAAGCATCCTAAGCAGAAACATTAGCAGCAGAGAACTAAAGGTTTGCAGATTCTCAGTCCAAGCATTTCAGGAAGAAAAGCAGACCCAGCCCCAGACTTATGACAGGACACATACCTGAGAAGCTGCCATTTCCTCCTCTTCTTCCTTCTGCTCTGGGTCTTCTCTGGGGATGTTACATCCCAAACTCACATCTGCATCTTGAGAAAATACCTTCAAAGGCATCCATGCAGCTGTTTAACCTGCAACTGCTGCAGGGAAACAGAAGAAAAAGTTTTCCTCTTTCCCTCACCCTTTTCTGAGCTCCTTTTCGACTTTCTGTGGTCCCAATCTGTAGTGGGGAATCAAGACTAACCTGATAATGCTAATCACATCCTGGTGCTCTACACTATTTGCAGATCGTCCGGGCTAGTTCTTCTCCTTCCTTTTCGAGTTACAGAGAACAGCTCATGAGAGACAATGGACCCTGCTTCTGGGCTAGCTGACCCAGCCTATGAGGGTTGTGAAAAAAATGCCAGAGGAAGACCCGCATTCAGAGCCCTGAGGGGAAACCTCACACCTGAGACCTCAGGAAGAGAGGATTTAGAGAGGGAACTTCTAGAAACAAAGAAGGTCAACCTGATTCCCTGGGGAGGGGCTCTTTCTAGGGTTAGTGTGGTGGTCCACAGCCTGCCTGTGCCCTTGGGGGTTGGGAAGGGAAAGGTGAGTGAGTGGTGGGAATCACCTGGGGGGTCTTGGGTTCCTGCCAGGCTTTACTTGCAGAATTCTTCCCAAAGATCTCCCGCGGCCTTAGTTTTGTTCACCCCCTCTGCAGCCTGGGGACACAGGTTTTCACAAAATGATTTGTTTTGTGACCACCTCTCTGCAGGCGTGGCACCTCCAACTTCAGAGACCAGGAGCCTGGAGGCATTTCCATCCCCGCTTTCTTGGAAAAGAAACTGTTGCAGGAAGGGGGACCCCTTCCAGGGCCCGAAACTGGGCTCTTGTCTAACACTCGGAAATGAATTGCCCGAGGAGACACATGTGCTGACAAAGCAAGAGATTTTATTTGGAAAGGGCACCCGGGGGGAGAGCAGAAGGGTAAGGGAACCCAGGAGATCTGCTCTGCCACGTGGCTCGCAGTCTTGGGTTTTATGGTGATGGGATTAGTTTCCGGGGGGGTCTTTGGCCAATCATTCTAATTCAGAGTCTTTCCTGGTGGCCCACGCATCGCTCAGCCAAGATGGACGCTAGCAAGAGGGATTTTGGGAAGTGGATGGAAGTGAACAGACACGCGGTGTCTCCTTTTGACCTTTCCCCCACTCTTCCGGCTGCTGGTGGTTTATTATTTCCGTATTCCTTATCAGGATCTCCTGTCATAAAACAACTCATGCAAATGGTTACTATGGTGCCTGGCCAGGGTGAGCGGTTTCAACCAGTGTTCTTCCCCTAACAGCTCCCCACTGAGAGACTTCATACTCAAGATGCTTCTTGGGAATTGGGGCGGAGGTCTCTTTCTTCTCTAACTTCTTCCTGCTGTGCCTGGGCATAGGCTTGCCTAGCAGAGCAGAAGTCTCTCTCTACCTGATCTAAGTTGGGGTGTTCCACATCTGAAACCAGCTTTCACCCTTGTAATAACATCAATTTAGTTTGAAACTGTTGGCACCTCTCAGAGAAGAAATAGACAGGGGCCAAACAGGAGACCTAACAGGATGGTCATCGCTGGTCCCCAGAAACAGGAGGCAACATCTGGGGTGAGGGCTGCAGGGTTTGTGACTTTTTTTTTTTTTTTTTTTGATTGGCTGGTGGTGAAGCAACAGAGCTGAGCTCCAGGAATCTTGTGTTTAGTCTGAAGTTACCATCCTCCACCTGGGTGGGGTCTCCAGTTCTGTAGGACTCAAAGACATTGTTATGCATATTTTTTTGAGTAGGAGCCAGGACTCTGTCTCAAGGCTGTACCACCATTCGATTATTTCTCCTCTGTTTCTGTATTCCCTCCCTTCCCTGATTAGCAATCATTTGAATCCACCCTTTGGTACTCAGGGAAGGTCAAGGAGGCTGAATGAAGCCTATATCCTACGGATGAGAAATGGAGAACACACAGCAGATCTGCACTCCAGAGTCGCCACCCCACAGAGTCCTGTTCAGTTTTAATTTAGGGAACAGGGCAACTATGACTGTAATAACTTCCTGTCCAAATGGGGCACAGGACTGCCTCAGCTTGGAGAAGAGACACTGAATTGGAAGTATTCCTGAGTTCCAAGTCCTAGATCTGAGCCTTGTATGATTAAACTCTCAATCCCTTGGTCTGCCATTTTGTTGTAACAGACCCAATTAGTAGTAGCTGGAGGAGGGATAACTGGAATTTTAATAGACAAAATAAATCTCTCTCTCTTTTTTCTTTTAGAAGAATAGGCCTGAAACTCAGTCTGGACCTGACACTTCGGGGAGACTTTTAGCCAGATGGCCAGTTGCCTAATTTTATAAAAAGTAAGGTATAAGTTACTAGCTTCCAGCAGACATTGTTTTGAGAATGGTGGCATCTAAGCCTGACATGACTCAGAAAACTCAAGTGTTTAGCAATACAATGTCTAATCTGAAATTACACCCATAGTAACACCTGGTTATTTCCCAGGATGTCTGAAACATATCTGTTGGGGTCCTTTAATGGACCGGAACCTGGTGGTACGGAGACAACGATAAGAAAGTAAAAGAGAGAAAGAGAGAGAGAGAGAGAAAAAGACCAGGAGACCTAAGCTCTGATGGAGCAAACGTGCTTTAATGACTTTTCTATGAGTATATATAGGCTGCAGTACAAGAAACTTCTTTCAGGAATGATAGAGATCAGAAAACCAAATATACAGCAACTGTTATCAAGGGAACAAGGGGTAATGTTAGTCACGAGGTCAGGAGACAATCCATCTCTCAAGAAAGGGGAAGGAGACTAAGCTGTTTTGTCCTAAGGAGAATGTTTACTAAAGGAGACTCATGCTTGCCTCACACAATGACCTCAGTCCCTGAGAGCAGTGTGCTGTTCCGCTTGAAGAGGGACAAAGGACTCATGAGAGACATCATGTAGGAATCCTCCCGTCAAACATTCCCTGACAATTCCCCCTTATTTATTTATAATATTTGTAAGAAGAGTTCTGACCATCAGAATTTGTTTAGTTTTGACAATCTTTGCATGAAGGCAACGGTAGACAACAAATATAATTGTTAAGACAATCACCAAAATTATGGTTCTAGATCTAATGTTATGAGTAAGACTTTGAAACCATCTACGTGGGTCTAACCCAGATATTTGATCAGCTAATTGTTTAGCTAAAGTTTCCATATCAATGGAAGAGGGCAGATTATTAGAAAAGGCTTCAAATATTTTTTTTTGTAATAATTGTACACTCAGAGAGGCATTATCATGTATGTTTTGTAAATGAAACTTGATTTGTTCTCAGTTGTAGGCACTATTATTAAAATGAACAGGAGTAATAAAAAATTGAGTAGAATTTTAGTCACATTTTAGCATCACCTGTTTTTGTACATCTGTTAATTGATCTCTAACCCATTCGATGGCTGTTTTTAGTTTTTGTATTTCTTCTTGAAGTTTTTCATCTATCTGAGCCTGAGTGGCCCATATAGTATGGGCATCTTTAGTCCAATTTTGAATAAAATTATGTGTCTGAATAGAGGTTTGTAAAGCAACACCAGTGACAGCAGCAGTGGTGCAAATGGCTATTAATCCCAAAATACTAAAAATCAGCCATCCAATGAATCATTTAGATCACCGGAGCAATTTAGTAAGCAACTGGGAAGCAAGTCCAGCCATGGGACTTTCTTTCCAGGGCTGTTGGAGATTTATTGGTAACCACAGACTACGTCGAGATCGAAGAATTAAAAGAGAATTATATCTTAAGGAAATAGAGGAGTTAAGACAAGTATATAATCTGTAATTTATGCAAGTTACAAAAC
Source organism: Cervus elaphus (assembly GCF_910594005.1). Taxonomy (NCBI): domain Eukaryota; kingdom Metazoa; phylum Chordata; class Mammalia; order Artiodactyla; family Cervidae; genus Cervus; species Cervus elaphus. Next base: position 58,115,825 of record NC_057818.1, on the reverse strand, counting down.
ATATAGTCTTATTGAATTGTAAGTTTTTTATAGCTATAACAAAAGGAATTGGAACACAGGCTTGTATAAAATATGATTGATTATAGCAAAAGAAATAATTGTTATAGCTATGATTGGTCCCTGTGGAATGTCTGGTCTAAGTCTCAAGTTCTTCGGTGTTTGTAGCAAGTTTTTAGGTGTCTCATTGTTTAGGTCCAATCTGTTTATCAAAGATGATTTGAGGACGAGGTGGGGGCCATTCTATCATCAAGCTAGCCAAGAAGTCTTCTGTCATGGTAATGTTTTTATTGTAGTATTAGTAACCTTCTATGTTACTTGAGTAATATAATCATATATAGTATTGTTAATATCATCTGAGCAGTTCAATAACCACATACTAAGGGGTCTCCTATTGACAATTGTATGATTAGCTATAAACATTAATTTTTTTGGTTTGGCCTGACATTTGTCTCAATGAACAGGAATATATTTAAAGTTCTTATTAGTAAACCCTTGGCATGTTGTTCTTTGTTCTTTTTCTAATTTTTTTTCTAAAGTTTTAGTAGTATAAACATGGTTCACTGACAAAGAAAGGGCAGTGAATAATCTAAGTAGTGTCCAAAAATCTTGTTTTGGAGGCAGGAGGAAAGCCCAAGTTTGTCGACTAACGTTTATACATAATTTTGCTGGGCCCATACATAAAGGAAGGACTTCATAACCTAGAACGATATTAATTAGTTTTTCTTTTTTTTTCAGGATGAGAGGGCCCCTCCAGTTCTAAAGGAGGGGGCATATGTGTTGACTCATTAGTGGATGTGATTGGTTTTATATCTGTCTATTTTACAACCTGTAATAAAAAAAGGGGGTTAGGTATATAAGCCCAGTAAGTGTGATCAATCAGGTCAGCCTGAGCGGGGGAAGCAAAAGCAAGCAAAGCAAGCACAGCGAAGAAAAATATTTTTAGGATTCTGAGGCATTCCCTGTTGAGAAATCAGGTTTTTAGTTTAATCAGTAAGGGTTTTTATCTGCCCCCAAGTAGGGAGATCATAAGGTCGATGACGTCGAGTGTGGCGTTTTTTGGAAATTTTTAATGTCGCCATGGCTTATATTGGAATTTTTTCTTCTTGGGTTTTTTGCTGTTTCATCTCTAGTCTGAATGTTGGGGGGGCCCCCCTTAGGTTGAATCTTCTGAAGAGGAAGTCATGTGAGCTCGTTGGATCCATCTGGAGAAATAGAGGCTGCCGGAGCCTGCCGGCAAACGAACTGGTCAAGAACGCAATTACCAGAGTACCTAGGAAAAATAAGATTCAGAAAGAGAAAGATGGGGTTGAGAGGGACGGAGTCCGCTTGCGTCTGACTCCGCCAACTTTATTGAAGAATACCACGCCGATATATACGCTAACAGGAGTTACTAAGAATAGATCGAGGGTTTGCATACGTGCAGAGCTACAGATGTTTTAAATTCCCACACTCAAGATCAGCAAAGCGTTAATTACCCTAGCGCCCAACACGATTAAGATCATTAGAACATTAGATAGAAAACAGGCTTCATCAATAGAACATTAGATGGAAAACAGGTTTCGAGCATGATGAGCTTATCAGCACCAGAAAAACAGGCAAAAAGGTCACCGGTGTGTTTTTTCCCTGAAGGAGACATAATGCCAGTCTATACTTTAACAAGAAGGGGTGGCAGGACAAAGAGAGACCTTTTGATCTCTCTTGGGGCCGTAAGGGGCCTGTACATTCAGGCCGGCTCCCTGCAAGAAGCATATCTTTTTCTTGTAAGATTAGTTTTTTAGATTTTTATTAATTAGTTAACCTGTCTTGATATCAAATGGGCAAAGGAAAGGAGGTGTCCTATAATGTTTTAAAACCTTTTTTTTTGTTTGTTTGTTTGTTTTTTGTTTTTGTCAAAACATCTCTTTGTGGTAAGTTTAAAAACTTTAAAACAAATAAGGCTATATTAACAATAGTTATAAAAAGAGAGGAAAGCGATAGTGATGAAAACATTTTTAGGAAATATTTCAGTCTAAAAGAAAAAAATCATTCAGAAATCTGTTTGGGACTGGTATTTGGCTGTGGTTTGTGTTATTTGGGGCAGAGGATTAGGAGTAACCATTTAAATATTTTTTCTTAAGTGAAATTATTGAAAAGGTGATGTAAAACAACTTGACAAATGAAATGTTGCTCACATCTAAATATATTTGACCTTGTCTTTGAAAAAGAAATGTAGCTTAGCAACTGTTGAATCTCACTGTTCAGTGTGTTAAAGAGGATGACTACACTTTGAAGACAGACCTGAAAAGAAGGCAAACATTCTACATTTTTTATATTTTTAGGAACAAATAATCTATTCAGGAAATGGTGTCTTTTTTTTTTTTTTTTTATGTCATTTTCGCCTTGCTTTAAGAATCTTACACATTGGGAACAGAAATAGTCACACCAACAATAGTTATAGGCTTAAAGACTACACTACACCGGAATCTAGCAAAGTTTGCTCTGGACAAGGAAGACAAAAGTGTTCTTGTGTATTTTCTCTTATTTAATTTTTTATTTGCAGTTACAGTGTGTAATGTGTTTGTCTAATCATGTCTTGTGTTTGTGGACTATAAGGAACGTCTGCAATTGTTTAATAGAGAATGAATGTAAAAATTGTTTGAACTGTTTAGAAATATAGGCAGAGTCATTGTCTGTTTTTATAGAATTAGGTGTTTTTATTATCGTGAAGTAAGTTGATAGGTGGGTTATAACATGTTGTGTAGTCTTACCTTAGAGAGGTGTTGCCCCTAGAAAAGAATTTGTATTGATCAAGACATGTAAGAAGGAAGAGGAAGAAAGTTTAGGACAATGAGTTACATCAATTTGCCATAAAATTTTCTTTCATTTGTCACAAGCCTTTTTAAAATTTTAGCACCTAATATCTTTAAAAGTTAAAAGGCCAAAACAAAGTATGATAGCATAATAAACAAATGTAATGTTTATTTCAAATAAACATACCATACTTTGTGGTTTTCATTGTGATCCACCCAAGCATTTTAACTGTATTTTCAAATATATTTGCAGTCTGAATGTATCTGCTGACGAAAGTTAATTTTGTTAAATATTGTTTTCTCAGAATTTTTCTCTTGTATCTAATTTGGTTTAATTTGGAGAAAGAACATTTGCTGTAGCTAGAACGACAATGAAAAACTAGTCTAGTAAAGCTTATGTAAATACCACTTTATTTTGTAATAAATGTTTTAACAATTAAAAAAATATTTTTGTATTCATTATTTTATTTGCCATTTCTTATATCTTTCTATTAAAAGCATATATTTTACTTTTCTATAGCAACCATGAAATGTCTTGTATGTTAGCATTTTATAGGCCATTGAACATATTTTTCAAATCATATTATATATATACATATACATTTTCATATAAATATATATTTATATTTATTAACAGCTCAAAATCTTTTCAGCTCTTTTGCAAGAAAAACCCCTTTTAAGAGTAAACCAATGTTCAGCAATTAATGCTTTAAAATCTTACTTCATCTGGAAATGACCCAGCCATTCAACAAACTTCTACTACTTAGTTCAGCACAACTCTAGAAACCTAAGTCACTCTAATCTCAAGAGATGGCTCTAGATTATAGATAATAGATCATTTTATCAAAAATATAATTATTTCTAAGAGCTTATCTAAAAGCTTTTATCTCATTTATATATTTGTGTGTATATATATATATATATATAAAGAGTTACCTTTTTGTTGACAAACTTAGTTTACCTTAAACCAAGGCATAATAAAAGTATTATATAATGTTGATGACTCAAGACATGTCTCAACTAGATTAACAAATAATTATATTTAAATCACATTGACATTTAAATAAACATTATACCCAACATTGAACACCCTTTAGTTCATGTAAAGCTGAATCCAAATAGAGCTCATGAATTCCACACTATCCAAAAACAAAGACATACATTGAGACATAGATAATTTTAGATACATAGACATAGTTCTCCGTTTGAAATTTAAAATATCTTTTTGTTTTATTTATTTATTTTGAGCTCCACCAATTTGTTAATGGCTGGAGTCCTAGATAGAGTGGGCTGTGTATCCCAAGGACATGATAAGAGTTAACTTAAGGTTTTTTCTTAGGCCTATTTTTGTATCTCAGGCAGAACTGGAGCTCAAAAAAAAAAAAAAAAAAAAAAAAAAATTTTAACAAGTTAACCTTTTCCTAACTGCACGTGCAAGAAGAACCGGTTTTGCAATTTCAAAAATTTTATTTTCATCAGTTTTTTCCAGAGTCTAAAGAATATCATAGCCATTCAGTGTCAAAAATATCATTTCTCTTTTCTGTAGCTGTAGTATATTATTAATGATACATGTATGAGGGAATTGTTGTCACATAGGAAGTAAAGCCTTGGCTACAAAATTTTGACAAATACTAGGACTGTTATGGAGACGGCAATGGCATCTTATTTCAGTACTCTTGTCTGGAGAATCCCAGGGACGGGGGAGCCTGGCAGGCTGACATCTATGGGATCGCATGGAGTAGGACACGACTGAAGTGACTTAGCAGCAGCAGTACCAGGACTTTTAAGCATACCTTGAGGTAACATAGTCTACTGAAATCTTTTATGAGGCCCGATATGATTAGGATAAGGGAGAGAGAAAGTGAATCTCTCCCGGTCTAAAGGGTGTAAAGGTATATTTAAAAAGCAATCTTGTGAATCAGTAATAATAATGTGTCAATTTTGAGGAATAGTAATAGCTGATGGGATCTCTGGTTGCAATGTACCCATAGGTTTCATAAAAGAATTAACTTTTTTAAACTCTGTTAAGAGACACCATTTGTTATGTTTCTTTTTTATAACAGAAATAGAGTTCTAAAAAGAGCAAGATTCTTCAATATGTTTCCATTTTAATTGTGTGTTTATAAGTTCTTTACTAGCTTGTACTTTTTCTTTTGTAAGGGGCCATTGCTTTGTCCAAATAGGCTCATAATTTTTCTTAGTTATTTTAATAATTGTTTTGTTTGTTAAATGAGCAGTGGCCCCTAGGAAAAATGTGGAATGTATATCTGAGTTTGTCATTGTATAAGTAAGTCTCTTCCTATTAGATTAAAGAGTACATTTATCACATAAGGTTTTAATGTTGCAGGTTGGCCTTCTGGTCCCTCACATGAGTCTATTTGAACACTTGGATAAACTTTTTGTACTTTAGTTTGAGACATTTTTGCAATTTGGCAAGAGACCTTTTGTACAGGCCAGGACTTGGGCCATAAATGTTTGGAAATAATAGTAATATCAGATCCAGTGTCGAGGAGACCAGAAAATCTTTTACCATTAATTTTGATATTTATATTTGATCGTGCATACTCAGATACTAATAATGTCCACAAAGATTGTTTTTGATCTGTGCTGTCAAACCCATCTGTCCGTACATTATTAGAGGAATTAATAGAAATGTAAGATAAAAGAAGTAATTGAGCAATTTTGTCCCCCTTTTTGAATTGGCATAGAATCTGAGATGACATCAGAATTTGAATCTCTCTTTTATAATCTGAATCAATTATTCTAGGGTGAACAGTAATTCCTTTAGAAGACAGACTAGATCGGCCAAGCAAAAGACCAAAAGTTTGTGGGGGCAAGGGGTCTAAAAAGTCCAGTAGGCACTCTAGCAGGGACTGTTTGAGGTAAAGGAAAAAATCATTTAGGGCTGGTATATCGACGGCAGCACTGCCGGATGTTGAGGGTTTGAGGGAAAAGATAGAATCTGCTCCTGTTTGGAGTTTCCTGGAATATGTTTTCCATCAATATCAAATTTAAACTTTTGGCCCAGTGCATTCTTCTACGGCAGCGAGGGCAAATTTTTTGGTATTTTATTAGCCTTTTTAGGGCAGTCCCTTTTTAAATGATTTTTATCTCTCCAATTAAAGCATCCTTCATTTCTCTTTTTAAAGGTAGTAGCCATTGCCTCAATCAGCATTTGCATCTTTTGAGTTTTTGATCCTAGATTGTGATAAGCTTTTAAATAATCAATAATAATTTTAGTCTCACAAATTGTAGCTATAGCTCTGACATTTCTGATTTGCATTCTCATAAGCAAGTAATTTCTCTAGCTGTTTTTTGGTTTCTTCTCCGATTACAGTACGGGAAATAGCAGCTTCTAATCTAGTTTAAAAATTAGCATAACTTTTCATTAGGTTCCAACAAAGGAGAGACTTTTGGAGTTGCGACTGTTGGCAGAGGAGAAGCATTTGGAGCAGCCGGGGCAGGGCTAGTAAGAAAATTTTGAGATATTTTGTATTGTTTTAATTGGGCCTTTTGTAAAGTTTAATCATTTAATTTATATTTATGTAATAAGTGTTCTGTCTGTTGTTGAATATTGGAAGGTCTAGAATGTACCTTGAAATGGCAGAATTATAGCTTTAATAAGAGCCCATAGGGGCGAGAGATCAATTGGAATATTTTTTCCTTGTTTGGCTGCTCATTTAAGAGTTGCTTTGACCTGGAGCCAAATTTCTAAATTAAAACTGCATTTATCAGGAAACTAAGGATTATGTTCAACTACTGTTTGAAGGCAAGCCTCTATTCATTGCCGTGAAGCCAGAAGTCCCTGAAATTTAAACAAATGGTGAAGTAAAGTAGAAAAATAATGGGGCTGGCCAGCCATTTAACCCATGCCTTAGTACTTACCGACCTCAATAGGTCCCTGAGTCATTCCGCCCGCTATGCCACGTATACCAGTGTCCCTGTTCGTTGGCACCATTTGTTGCGGTCCTTTAATGGACCGGAACCTGGTGGTACAGAGTCGACGATAAGAAAGTAAAAGAAAGAAAGAGAGAGAAAAAAAAAGACCCGGGGACCTAAGCTCTGATGGAGTAAAGGTGCTTTAATGATTTTTCTATGAGTATATATAGGCTGCAGTACAAGAAACTTCTTTCGGGAATGATAGAGATCAGAAAACCAAATGTACAGCAACCGTTATCAAGGGAACAAGGGGTAATGTTAGTCACGAGGTCAGGAGACAATCCATATCTCAAGAAAGGGGAAGGGGACTAAGCTGTTTTGTCCTAAGGAGAATGTTTACTAAAGGGGACTCATGATTGCCTCACACAATGACCTCAGTCCCTGGGAGCAGCGTGCTGTTCCGCTTGAAGAGGGACAAAGGACTCATGAGAGACATCATGTAGGAATCCTCCCGTCAAACATTCCCTGACACATATCTACTCTATTTTGACTATTAATTGTAAAATTTTCTTTAATAGTCAAAGCAGATGTCACCATTAATGATGTCAGTGTTTCTCTAGGTATGAGAAGGTGCAAGAATTGGGACTCATAAAATCTCCTGAAAAGATCTAACTATCTGAAGGCTGTTCTGTCAGTTTTTTCCAGAGCACAGAGTGCCTCATTCCTGATTTTCACCTTGAACTCCTTTCAGGGCCGTTGAAAGTCAGCAGTTGCAGTGGCCATGATTTAATCTCTGTAGATGTAGATGGCAAGTGTCAATCTTCAGTTGGCAGAGCCCCTTTTTGCTCATAAACTTGACCATGATTTGCAAGGGCGCATTTCATGACCATTTTATCTCATGGTGCTGAGAATGTCCATTCTCAGGTTTGGCAACGATTTTGTTGACAGGCCACTCAATGTGCTGTTACTGGACTAGGCCATTAAACAGTATCCAAATTCTCTGGACCACCTGTCTTACTAGCCTCTTGCTCCAGGAAAACATTCCCTCTTGTTGCTTTTTCTCATATCTAGAGTTACACTGTTATCATCATCTATCCCATAGGGAACTATATATAATTTTATCAAAGGCCTCAGTCACACATTTGGCAGTGTAAGAAACAGCAATTTTGTAAAACAGGTGAAATACAAAGAACATAGCCAGCAGTATTAGTAAGTCACAAGTAAGACTTAAGTTAAGAGCTTCCATTAGATGTAGCCCAGTATATCCCAGGTCATCTGACTTAGTCTATTCTGTATGAATCTTTATCTTTCAGGGAAATTATACATTGGCACCACCATCTATAAGGCACATAGCCCAGTTGTCTAGTGTTATTAGACTGATTATCTTTAGTATGATTTAATTGTTTTCAACACAGAGGAGACTTTAAACCTAAATTACCATAGCCTAGTGTTATCTATATAAGTCTATCTGATAATTGTGGGAGATTTCTTATTCCTTTGCTGAAACTTTTAATATCATGAATGCTGAAGGGGCTTGGAGATCAGGGAACCTCCTACATGGTGGGAGGGAATGTAAGCTGGTGCAGTCACGTGGGTGGACCGAGTGGAAGTTCCTTAAAAAACATAACCTCCTGACATTTAAGGAAATGAATTCCGTGAAAAGTAGACAAAACAGATTAATCAAAGAATTGACAAGTTTTATAGATTTTAGTAAATCATCTGCAATTCTGAAATGACCAGTTTTGATCTAGCATTTCTAAATTATCTAAGTTAAATGTGTAAGAATACACATATGCTCACATATTCCTTCTTGGTTTTCTCACTGCTAACATGGATACCTTCAGATATTTATATCTTGTATTCAATGTGTGTTATATAAATTATATTATGTATATATCTTCAGATATTTATATATTGCATTCAAAGTATGCCAAAGCCATGAGAAAACGGTTCCTTTAAGCCTTACAAGACACATGTGCTAAGAATGATACTGGGTAAGATTTTATAAATCTTGGCTCAGAATTTTCCCATCATGGCTTTTGACTATTCTTTTTGTGACTTTGTTAAACTTCCATTTGCTTAAATGAGCCCCTGAAAAGTTTTAGCTAACAGAAGAACAAAGGACAATTGCAGCAGGTGAGTTTATGACTCTGAGTTTAGGTCCTCAGAAAATTCACAGCAAGCCTTGAGGTCCCCTGAGGAAGGTCAAGGCTAGAACCAGGCAGAGAAACTTCCAGTACGTGTTCAGACCTGACCTTGGGTGAAGTGCTGTGGGTCCCACAGGCTGAGTGTGGAGGGGTCCATTCAAAGAAAGACGAGCAGGGTTCTGATGAGCTCTGAGGGTAACACTGAAGGGGGGCCTGTGCAGTAGACCCTGGGTTTCAGCAAGACTGCTGGTCCCAAGGAAGGGGTCATCTAGTGCAGGTGCTCACAGGACTGGCTGGTGTGAGCTCAAGGACCTGCAGGCTGCCTGCTCCCCAGACAGACACTGAGGCAGCAACAGCATGGAGCAGTTCAGGGGAGCTCTCAACAGTACTCTGTATGATCCTTCTTATTAGTACCACCACGATGGCCAAGTAGATAAAAATGGGAGTGGAGACACAACGTAGCAATGGTGGGAAATATATGAAGTTATGAGAGGTTTAATGGCAGTAAGAAACTAATTTCTACAGATGCCATCCCCCTGTGCTACAAATCATTACGTTACCTTTCCTGCAAGCTTAAATAGGTGGGAGAGGTTAATGCTGGTGGTGCGTTAACCCTTCATCCATTCCACATCAATTGTAACACTGAAAAACCATTCACTTTTATTCATTAAGATACATTAATTTTACACAGATGGAATAAAACCTTTTCCAATTGTTGTTTGATCCTTGATTAAAATACACATTACAAGCTTCTAAAAACTTTCCTGTTTCTCTGATGAAATGATTTGAGAATGTGATTTATATGGTTTACAAAATGGAGGCTAATTTAGTAAACATGGATGGACATTCGTTATATTAATATGACTTTTCCAGAAAGAGTGTTCTATACTTACATCAGCTAGAAGAGAAGGTGTCCTTACTTCAAGCCTGCCAGATAATATGCATGATTTCTCTATGTTGCTGTTATCAAAATACCTTCGATTTTCATGAACTATCCTTCTTTTATGCTTAAAAAGCAAGTGACATAATTATTGAAAACTTAGAGCAAACTTCTGTCTTACTTTGAATTATTCCCTGAACACTTACATCATGGTGACCACAGAGGTGTTTGACATCAGTGACAAATACATCCATTCAGAGGTTTAGTGTGTATATAACATGACTGTGTTCTTAATCTTATAAATTGGAGAATAAATGCAAATGATTCCCACTTAATATAGAAGGGCTTCTCATACCATTGGGCAACAACCATCAAAAACATAAGTTCATATATACAGTAGAAACAAATCACAGCATGTAGTAATTTGAGAGTTGAATTACATTCGTTTTGGTTCCTTAATAATCTCAAATAACGTTAACATAAACAAGGATACATTAATAATAATTATACCTCTGCAAATGTCCACCCCCTCAACTTGTGATCAATACTAACGTTATCAATTTTGTATGTGTTTTACTTAGGTAATACTTGCTACAGTGTTTCTGCTTAGAATAATTCAACAAAAGTGGTATGAATGACATGCTTTCTAGTATGAATTCTCTGGTATTGAGTTACTTTTGATGTCTGATTAAGCAGTTTTCTACATTTTTTTTAATTCATGTATCTTTCCAAAGAAAACACTCGTTTTTTCAAAATTGTATATTTAGGACCAAATTTTTTATCACTGATTCATTTCTAGGGTTTCTCTGTAGTATGAATTCTCTGACTGTGAGTGAGGTGATGACTGTGAGGAAATCCTTTGCCACATTCCTTACATTTCTAACATTTCTCTGCAGCATGAACTCTCTGATGTCGAGAAAGACTTGAACTCTGGGAAAAGGCTTTGCCACATGCTGTACATTTATAAGGTCTCTCCCCAGTATGGATTCGCTGATGTTGAGTTAAAGTTGAACTCCGCTTAAAAGCCTTGCCACATGCTGTACATTTATATAGTCTCTCCCCAGTATGGATTCTCTGATGTTGAGTTAAAGTTGAACTCCGCCTAAAAGCCTTGCCACATTCTGTACATTTATAAGGTGTCTCCCCAGTATGGATTCGCTGATGTTTATTTAAAGCTGAACGCTGATTAAAAGCCTTGCCACACGCTGTACATTTATAAGGTGTCTCCCCAGTATGGATTCGCTGATGTTGAGTAAGAACTGAAAAACTGATAAAGGCTTTGTCACATTCTGTACATTTAAAAGGTCTCTCCCCAGTATGGATTCGGTGATGTTCAGTTAAACCTGAACTTTGCTTAAAAGCCTTGTCACATGCTGTACATTTATAAGGTCTCTCCCCAGTATGGATTCGCTGATGTTGAGTTAAAGTTGAACTCTGCTTAAAAGCCTTGCCACATGCTGTACATTTATAAGGTCTCTCCCCAGTATGGATTCGCTGATGTTGAGTTAAAGTTGAAATCTCCTTAAAAGCCATGCCACACGCTGTACATTTACAAGGTCTCTCCCCAGTATGTATTCGCTGATGTTGAGTAAGAAAAGAATAACGGATAAAGGCTTTGCCACATGCTGTACATTTATAAGGTCTTTCCCCGGTATGGATTCGCTGATGTTGAGTTAAAGTTGAACGCTGCTTAAAAGCCTTGCTACATGCTGTACATTCATAAGGTCTCTCCCCAGTATGGATTCGCTGATGTCGAGTAAGAAATGAATAATTGATAAAGGCTTTGCCACAGTGTGTACATTTATAAGGTCTCTCCCCACTATGGATTCGCTGATGTTGAATTAAAGTTGAACTCTGCTTAAAAGCCTTGCCACACGCTGTACATTTATAAGATCTCTCCCTAGTATGAATTTGCTGATGTTGAGTAACACATGAAGAGCAGATAAAGACTTTGTCACATTCTGTACATTTGTATGGTTTCTCCCCAGCATGGATTTCCAGATTTTCAGTTAAATATGAACTCTGATTAAAGGCTTTGCCACATGCTGTACATTTGAAATGCTTCCATCCTGTATGAACTTTCCTATGTCTACTTCGATTTGGTGAGTTACTAAAGACTTTTCCACATGTATTACACTTGCAGTGTTTCCGCTTACTCTGAATTATCTGCTGTTGAATAAGTTGTGAAGACTGGTTAACAACTTTACCATAATCATAACAATTATAGGTCTTCTCTCCAATATCCATACTCTTGTAAGTTTTAATAGTAAGATTTGAGCTTTGATAAAATATATTCCTACATTTCTGACGTCTAGAATTGTTGTCTGAAAATTGATGTCCCTGTTGTTTCACGAGATATGAGTCTTGGTCAGCATTATGCCCAGTTCCATTGCATGAAGAGCTTCTCATTCCATCATGTATACTCTTGTAATTATTGGGGGTAGAGCTCCTGCTTAAGGCATTCCTCATTTTGTTACACTTGGAAAGTTGTTCCACACTAATTATACCTCCATATGTATTGAACAATGATGGTTGAATAAGGTCTCTCCCATTATTATCATCATTACAGATTGTGGAACAAGGACAAAATAGTTGTTGGTTGAAGAACAAGAAACCCTTGTTAAAAGACCCCTCAAATTGATTGTATTGGGAATTTTCGCCCTCATCTTTAAGTTTCTGGTTTCCAGACATGGTTGAATGTATATTTAATAGACAGCTATGCTCAGAGTATAGGTTTGAATGAGTATTTGCAGTAGAGACTAGATGACTTTCCAGATTATCCACATTTCCCTTGAGAGAACATGTATGTTTCAACAGACGATGTGGATCTTTGCTGACAAATATACACCTAACTGCAGATGTTGATGACTGAAATTGGTCATCTGAAGTTGGCTTTTCCTTATTTGATTTACATCCTTGATTTCTTTTGGCGGTAATAGTTACTTTAAGGGAAACTGAACCAACTTGGTTGTGTCCATCATAACATGCTCTCCGCTCTTTATATGCCCTCATAGATTCGCAGTCTTTGGTTAAATGTAAATTTCTAAGGTGAAAGCTTTCATATATTCCTAGGTTTGCTGTTGGGAGTAAATCTTCTAAGCCTGGCTTTTGGGTCCTCAAACCCTGGGTGTCGAGAGAAGACACAGCTGAAAGATACCAAATAATAAGTTATTCTACTTACTATTGTTGGGGAATAGAGTTTACAATTTACATAAAATTGGCATACACTTGGCTAGATTAAGCCTAAAACCGAGATAGAAGGAGTCAAGATGGCAGAGGATTCAGAAGAGGTGGAGTTCATCTCTCTCCACAAAAGCATCAAGAATACATCTTGAAGTGGAAAACTTCTCACAGAGCCCTGCGGAACACGGGCAGAGGAACTTGGACACCTGAAAGGACAAGAAAGATCCCTGCTGAGCCAGGTAGGACAAGAGAGAGATGGAGGAAAGGGAAGAGGAAAAGAAGCAGGATGGGACCCACAAAAACCTGGGGGGATCTGAAGAGAGGAGAGGTCTCCACATCCAGGGAAGCCCCTCACTGGGGGGAGCTCAGTTGGGACACAAGGGGAGCCTCGTTCTTTGTGGGAAGAGAACACGGCAACCAGCGTGCAGGACAGAGTGAGACCTGTACGCAGGGTACCGACCCCTGCCGTGCCCACCCAGCCTGAGAGGGTGTCCTTCACTGCAGACAAAGGCTGGGTGCTGGAACGTGGGGTTCGGAGAGCAGAACCAGGCAGACAACTGTGGTTGGCCGTGAGGAGACATCCTGAGGGAGCGGGAGGGAGGGAAGAGCTCTGCAAATGGGATGCTTGTGGAGGAAGCCTGAACCGCCAGAGAAGCAGAGCGGTGCTGTTGAGTGATGCCTGAATGGATGAACTTCCTTTCAGCCTCTCTGCCCCTCTGTCTGTTCCTGATTCTCCAGGCACTAGGAATGGCTCCCACCTAGGTGGGTGATCTCACGACCCCCACAGCTGTTTCCTCCTCCCAGCTGCCTCCCCACCAGGGTAGACTCATGGGCTCCACGGGCACATTCAGAACACACGCCTGTGGGTGGTCCCAATGTACAGGTGGTGCTGAAACCACAGCTGAGCCCCAAGGCCCTGCCACTAAGCCAGAAAAGCTGAGATCTCTCCTTGCATCTGTACAAACCATGGTGTTCCACCCCACAACTGGCTTGGTAAACTCAGCCCCAACAGAACATCTGGATGGAAATGAGGCTCTGGTAGTCAAGACCAGTCTGGCTTTAGCAACTGTAGACGTTGTAGGCCCACACATGAGGCATTTGGGCCAGGTCACAGTCTACATTGCCCCCAAAGCACCGCAGCGGGTCCAGCTCCACAATGAATGTACACCTGGGATATGACTCCAGTGGATCTCTGCTGGTGACCTGGTGAAAACAACATCTGAGAGACACCAGGGTCAAGTGCAAGCATATCCATGGTTCAGGTGGGGCCAAGATCAATGCCAACACAGGGTCACACGAGAGCTCGCACAGCGCGTGAGAGATGACACGCAGAGCACTCTCCAAGGAGAACATCCCCAGAGGAGCAACACTCAGAGGCTTCCCTCCCAGTGGGTGTGCTCCAGTCACACTAGATCAGAAGCACCACAGATCAGAGCAGAGCTCATTTCAGATCTGGGGCCTCTGCTCCACCAATCAGGAAGCAGACCCCGCCACAGACACTGATATCCACAGAGGAAAGGCGAAGCAGCTCTCAAGGTCCAGGCAGGTTCTGGTCACAATAGTAACAATCAACCCCCTCGCAAGGGCATAAGGGCACAAGTCTCTGGACTGGCTTACCCACCATGGGGCAGACACCAGAGCAAGAGGAATTAGAATCTGCAGCCTGCAGAACAGAGACCACAAACACAGAACATTGGACAAGATGAGATGACGAAGGAGTATGGTGCAGAGAAGTCAAGATAGAAACCTACAGGAACAATGAAGCGAGGAGCAGTTGAGCAGTGTAATGAGTAACTCCTGGGATGTTTCACAACAAATAAGATAGATTTAATAAGGTAAGAGTTCTTAACAAATCAAATGAGAAGTGAGACTTGAAAAATATGGTGAGAACACAGGGAGCTCTACTCAATGCTCTGTGGTGACCTAGATGGGAAGGAAATCTCCTCAAGAAGGGAAATGTGTATATGTACCTCTTATTCTTTCTGTATAGCAAACCTCACATAACATTGTAAAATAGCATTATTGGAACAGAAAAATTTCCTCTTAAAGATTTCTCTATATAATCTATAAGCTTAATAGTGAAGAACAATCAGAAAAAAGCACTGTGGGAAATGTTCTAAACTCCCACGTCAATAATTTCTTTAAAAACTCTGTAAGTTAAATAAATATATTAAAGCATTTTAGCATTAATGAATTGGGACAAACATACTTAACACATTTAATGTTAGTTCATATAAAAAAAGAGAAGCTGTAACATAAAATTCAGATTTGCATTTTCTCATTTTAGTGAGGTGTCTTATGTGAAGAAGGAATTCATAGGGCCTGGACTCCAACTCAGGCCTGTCTGTGCTGATCGTGCTCGGCCACCTCTCTAGTGGACCCTGAACTCTCTGCTTAGTGCCTGTGGAAAGATAAGACCCCCTCCGGACAGGGGAACCTTGACGATCATATCCAGGATACTCATCACGTAAGAGAAAACAGACACTAATCACACCTGCCTCTGGACACTATCTATCAGAATGTAAGCACAGGCTTATCGGTTATTAACTGGTTGGAATGTAACCGTGGGCTTATTGATTATTAACTGTTTGAACACATAACACGTGAATGATGGGGTTATTGTGATTGTATTTACCCTTCCTTTGAAAGCATCAAGGGATTGGGGTGGTGGGTTTGGACACGTACACATGGGGTATAAAAGATCTTCACAAATGCTGGTCGGCGCCCTTGGCTAAGAGGAGACTCTGCCTTGGGCCCGCCGGTGTAATAAACTGCACTCCACTATCTGCATTGTCCTTCTGAGTGAGTTTGTTTCCCTGAAAGCGTGGCTATCACATTTGGTGCCTTGGCCGGGAGGCTTCTCAATTTGAGGAGACAGGTCTCATTTGAGGCCACCCCGAGGCTTTGTAGCTTGAATCTCCTAGAGGGGGGAAGGCGCCTCGCCCCTCTGGAAGGATCCTGCTTTTCAACACCCGGACCTTTCACGTCAGCAGGTAGTGGACTGCAGCAGGGGAAGTGAGCGCTCAGGTGAGGAGGAACCCACCCAGCAGGGTGGAAAAGGGGGCCTGACAGCCCCCTGGGAGGGACCAGAAGGAGCGGGGACCCACAGGAGCCTGGAATAGGCAGGCGGCGATTGCTTGGAACACAGGCTGACGAGCGTGCTAGGGTTTAGAAAGGAAATTTGTGATGGTCTTTTAGGAGGTGTGTCCACGCCGTCTTGGGGAAAATTATTACCACGTGATCGCCAGGGGATTTTTAGGATAGGAAACTGGTCCTTGTATGCTGGTATTCTGCCCTCCCCCAGGAGGTGTCCTGTCTGCTGTTGAATTCTTGACCCCCTCTGAATTGTTAGGCTAGAAGGAGGGGGAGACAGAAGTGAGTATGATTTGGCTTTTCCGGAGATGCCCTGGGTCATGGGATATTCAACCCATCTGTGTTTTCATTCGCACCTGATCAAGCCCACCAAGGCAGAATGGACTTTAAGGGAGAAACAGTCTTGGACCATGTGATGTTCTGGTTCAGCTATGCTGACTGGCAGGGGAAGACACGCCGATCCCCCTTCTCCCTCTGGGGTCTGGCAGGTAAGGCTCTTCTCACCCCAATTAGGAAGGAGGCAGAATGGCAATTTAAGTGTCACTGCGTGGAAATATGACAAGTACATAGGGTACTGAGAACTTCGTAGACAGAACGAAAAGGAAAAGTCCAAGAAGGTCTGAGAAGGTAAGCAAGATGGGGGGAAGTGAATGTAAGGCAACTGTATTGGAGTGACAATTTTAAAGAAGGGATTGGGAGGAGACTATGGGGTGAAGATGAAGCCTAACTGCCTCCACATACTCTGTGAGGTCAAATGGACCCCTATGGGAGCAGGGTGGCCACCAGAGAACACCGTGAACTTAAAAATAGTGGAAGCAATCTACACAGTAGTCACAGGAGAACCAGGACACCTGGATCAATATCCATCTATTGACTCATGGCTAGTGTTAGCTTGAGACCCTCCTACTTGGACAAGATTCTGTATCCAGAAGGGAAAGGGAATAATATGAAGGGCACAAAAATTGACTGATGATAAAAAAGGAAATTCTACAGGATTTGGACAGGGATGACCTGACCCCTCCCCCATGCTGGATAATGAAACGCCTGCCTCCCAGTGCTTCACCAGGACCGGAGGCCGCCTTAATGCCCGACCCAGGGCCAGGTGAAGTTTCTGCAACAGCCGCTGCTCCTCCGCCAGCTTTCCCGGAGTTCGTAGAGCCGCCGTTTGGGCAGGCTGCGATCCCGGTGACAGAAGCCTCTGGTCAACACTTCCAGGATCCGGCTCCAACCGAACCGCCCAAGCTATACCCGCCTCTCCCGGTGAGTACTGACAAGAGGGGGAGGGAGACGTTGGAATTAAGCAGAGACTGCGCTCTGGCAGAGAGCTGGAGGGAACGAAAGAGAACAGACAAGAGACTTACAGTGCAAGCTGCTGCTCTGGGAAAGTCTATCTCGGGCCCTCCAGAAAACCTCATCTGCCCCAGGGACAGGACAGTCCTTCAGCCAGTCCCAAGGGATGCCCTGGGCCCGTTACAGCCAAACCAGTGTGCCCGGTGCCGAGGTTTTGGCCACTGGAAGAATGAATGCCCTAAGGCAAGGAAGGAAGAGGAAGCTCCCGCAGTTGTGGGGCTTGCTGACTTGGAAATTAACTCGGGCTGCTAGGGCTCAGAGATATCAGGTCCCTGAGAGCCCATGGTGACCTTAAAAGTGGGGGACCAAAACATTGACTTCATGGTGGATACAGGAGCAGAACTGTCGGTAGTAACAAAACCTGTGGCACCTCTGTCCAAAAAGACTACCGCTGTAACTGGGGTATCGGGAGAAGAGATGAGTAAACCGTTTTGCCAGCCCAGAAAATGTCAGATGGGGGGGGGGGGGGGGTGGGTACCAAGTGATTCATGAATTCCTCTACATTCCTGAGTGCCTAGTACCCCTGTTGGGAAGAGACTTGCTCTCCAAACTGGAAGAACAAGTGACTTTCTCCCCTGAGGAGAGGCCCACTTTCTGGACAGACTCTATGACTTATTTGCCCTCTCTCTCAATACCAACCCAAGATGAGTGGAGGTTGCATGAACCTCTGAAGGCAGAACCGGGTGGGCCAGAAGAGCATGAGGGAGCTAACTCAATTATTCCCTGAGGTCTGCGTGGAAGACAACCCCCCCGCCCCCCAGGCTGGCTAAACATCACGCCCCAGTGATAATGGAACTCAAACCAGGCACCATCCCGGTTAGAGAGCGCCAGTACCCACTGTGGATGGAGGCCTGAACCGGCATATTGCCCCACATCAATAGATTGAAACAAGCAGGCATTCTACTAGAGTGCCAGTCGGCTTGGAATACGCCAGTCCTGCCAGTCAACAGGGAAGGAGGACAGGACTATAGGCCTGTACATGATCTCAGGCTAGTCAACCAGGCTACTGTGACTTTACACCCCACTGTTCCAAACCCCTATACCTTACTTAGCCTCCTCCCACCGAGGACTAAAGTTTACACTTGCCTAGATCTCAAGGATGCCTTCTTCTGCATACGCCTCGCCCCAGCGTCACAGCCCATCTTTGCCTTTGAATGGGAAGATCCTGTCGGGAGCACCAAACAACAGCTCATCTGGACTCCCCCACAAGGGGTTAAAAACTTCCCAGCCATCTTTCGGGAAGCCCTGGCTTCTGACCTGGACTCATTCCATCCGGAAGAGTATGGATGTTGGCTCCTACAATACAGGGATGACCTGCTGCTGGCTGCCGAGACCGAGGGAAAATGCTGGAAAGGGACAAAAGCACTGCTCCAGCTGTTGATGGAAGCAGGTTACCCGGTGTCGAAGAAGAAGGCACAGATTTACAAAGAGGAGGTAAGGTATCTGGGGTTTGTTTTAAAGAAGGGCTCAAGGTTCCAGACCCTAATTGGGTCCTATATACTGATGGCACTAGCCTGATAAAACAAGGACAATGGCTGTCAGGTTAGCCAAAGCGGAAGGGGCCATCAAGACTGAAAAGGGATGGTGGGAATTGCCAAGTGGCAAATTATTGGTACTGGAGGAGCTGACACACAGTCTGGTAAGCCAGACACACCAAGCGATCCACCTAGGCCATGCTGCCTGCTCACAGGTGAATGCTGCCTCTCGGGGATTCAGACAAAATCCTCCGGGTATTCAGCTGAAAGGCACACTGCCCCTTGAACACCTGCGAGTGGACTTCACTGAAATGAAACCTCACCGACACTACCATTATCCGCTGGTCATGGTATGTACGTTCCCGAGATGGACAAAAGCTTTTCCTACCTGGACTGAAAGAACATCAGAAGTAGCCCGGTGACTGCTTAGGGAAATGGTTCCCAGATTTGGATTTCCTACCAGCATTGGATCAGGCAATGGCCCGGCCTTTGTAGCTGATTTAGTACAAGTAAGCAAAATTTTAAACATCAAATGGAAACTGCACACTGCATATAGGCCCAGAGTTCTGAGATGGTGGAATGAGCCAACCGGACACTTAGAGAGACTGTCCAAGTGGATCAGAGAGACTGACTGCTCCTGGCTGGACTTGCTTCCGTCGGCTCTGCTCAGACTCAGGATGACCCCACAGTCCCAAGGCTATTCTCCATACGAAATTGTGTATGGGAGGCCTCCTCCCATAATAAAACAGGTGTCAACAAATTTGCCTCAGGTAAGGGGGGATGGGATTTCACAGCAGATGGAACTGGGTAAGGTAATAAATAGGGTAACTAAGTTTGTACAAGAAAGGGTGCCGTTCCCCCTTGGGGAACAGATTCATGAGTTTACACTTGGTGACCAAGTATGGGTCAAAGATTGGAAACATGATTTGCTAGCCCCTTGGTGAAAGGGTCCTTATGTTATTCTAACTACCCCTACTGCAGTTAAAGTTGCACGTATTGTCCCTTGATCCATCACACGAGGGTGAAGAGAGCATACCACGCAGACCCAGAAAACGCTGAGTGGACTGCACAGAGGGACCCCACTGACCCTTGAGAGACTAAGACCATCCTTTAGAAGAAGGAAAAGAAGATCCCGGATGAAGCCGCACAATCAACTCCTGCTGCTTGGCCTCATCAACGTGATTTTGAATTTAACTTCTGTCTCAACTCAGGACAATGTTTACACCTCATGGGCACATTCCTACTCGGACTTCCAGAACACCTACAACTTCTGGGTATGTAGGACTATGACTCTGTCTGTGAAGGATGGACTTCCTTGGTGGGTGTCACCGCGCCACCAGGCAGATTTTAAACCACTCTGCTCTTTTCTGGGATGACAAAGAGACTTTCCTCTCTCTTGTCAATCATAACCTCTCCTTGCTCTCTTGGTGTAAGAGCTACAGTCAGTAGACGCGGGTCATGGGGTTACATTTGATAAAAATGCCAGTGTAGCAAAAGCCTAGCCTACAACAAGCCCCAGTAAATCTACCTTATTTACATGCTAGGTGGACAAGATCTGTTGCAATGGTATGAGTATATTGTTGCCTTTTTCGTACCCTCTGTAGGGAGAACAAATATATTATGATTCAAGTAGAGGCCTTGACTAATTTCACAAGCAGGCCCTCCTAGATAGAACAGAAGCCATCCAAGCCTTAAATGAAGAGCAAATCTAAATGAGAAAGGCAGTAATTCATAATAAAATGGCTTTGGACATACTCACAGCTGCTCAAGGAGGGACCTGTGCTATAATTAAGGTTGAATGTTGTGTACACATTCCTGACTTATCTGACAATGTATCGACTACTTTAGATGTCATGAAAAACTAGGTAAAAGCAATGTCAAATGAGAACATTCCTTTCTGGACTTCGGTCCTATCTTGGGTGACGAGCGATTGGTGGAAAACTATATTTACCACTGTCATAGTTGCTTTGATATGTCATTCTCCCTAATTGGCAGCTGGAGAGCCAGGGTGCAATATGTCCCTATGAATAATGCTCATAATATGAGTTAAGAGCATCAAGAGGGGGGAAATGAAGAAGGAATTCATAGGGCCTGGACTCCATCTCAGGCCTGTCTGTGCTGATCGTGCTCGGCCACCTCTCCAGTGGGCTCTGAACTCTCTGCTTAGTGCCTGTGGGAACGACAATGGAAGGATAAGACCCTCTCCGGACAGGGGAACATTGAAGATCATATCCAGGTTCCTCATCACCTAAGAGAAAACAGACACTAATCACCCCTGCCTCCAGACACTATCTATCAGAATGAAAGCACAGGCTTATCGGTTATTAACTTGTTGGAATGTAACCGTGGGCTTATTGATGATTAACTGTTTGAACACATAACACGTGAATGATGGGGTTATTGTGATTGTATTTACCTTTCCTTTGTAAGCATCAAGGGATTGGGGTGGTGGGTTTCGACACGTACACATGGGGTATAAAAGATTTCCACAAATGCTGGTCGGGGCCCTTGGCTAAGAGGAGACTCTGCCTTGGGCCCGCCGGTGTAATAAACTGCACTCCACTGTCTGCATTGTCCTTCTGAGTGAGTTTGTTTACCGGAAAGCGTGACTATAACAATGCAGTGAAGAAAGAATTTGATTATGAAATTTCCTTTTTTTTTTTTTTTTTTCGGTCTCAGTGTGTTCTTAGAACACGCTCCATCACCTAGTTCCCAGAACTCAGATTGAGCAGTGGTCACGTCAACATCGACCAGGGCTCGAAGAGTGGTAGGGGCCACCCTAACCACACCCAAACCTTAGCCTAACTGCCTCCCCCTAACCTCCCAGCCCCCGAGTCCCTGGCCCCATTTCGCCTGACACGTTTTCATAATCCTCTCAGGCTCCGGGCTGGCGGCGCCGCCAGTCACGGGGCCCAATCATATAAGGAAAATACTGCGGCCTCATCCGGGGCTGCATCGTGGACCTGGGGGCGCCCTGTCCCCTACGCCACTCGCTAAACCCAGACCTGCAAACCTCCCGGCCCTGCTTCGCGCACCCGGACCTCCCGGGCGAGTCCAGACGCCTCGGCCTCCCCTCCCTGGGCTGTTCTGATTATGAAATTTCTAAGGTCATATGTGTAGTTTCCAGTGCACTGGAAATTATATGGTAGAAAACAAAAAACATCTGTCCGCAGTATTCTTACACGTTTGGCAATTTTTTCACAGCTCCACCCACACTCTTCTGACTAGAGACAGAATCAGCACTTTTAAAGGGCTTAATATAGTTACTCAGAAATATGCACAGATTTTCTAAAACCTCCCCAAAATGGACGAGTTATCAGGTCATGCAGGTTGCTCCAGGCCAAGACAAATATTTTGGTTCTAACTGCGAATGTGAAAATTAATCACTGGAGAAAAAATACACAAATGATAAAAAGAATCAGGAATGGGTCAGGAGATGACGCTCTATGATTGTGACAGAAATAAACCTAGGCTAATCCAAAATCGTCTCCACTGAAGCAGATCTTCTCAAACCACACGACAAAGTCTGATTTCCTCCACAATGCTTGTCCCTCTCACCCGAGTTATCTGCTTCATCCATAGACACATACCTGGGTATACGGCTGTCTCCATTCTCCTTACATCCCAGGGATCCTTCATTTGCTCCAGAAACGTGACCACGTCCGGCTTAGAGACCACAAGACCTGTTCATCAGAAAAAGGAATATGTGTTTTCTGAGATATTCATCAATTTCCAATCCAATATGTATTCAGGTGAGAGAGAAGTCAAGGTAGAAAGTTAAAATAGCATTAAAAAAATGATTTCACCAAATACCTTATTGGAAGCATCTTTAAAAGACAAATGCATCAAAATCAGATTCTGATATTATGCTCAAGTACTACTAAGGCAAAAGCAGGTAGTGGAATTCTGGTTTTAAGAGGAGAGTGGCACTATTTTATAACACAGAACTTACAGAATTATCATGAACCTAGAATGAAGAATATGCATGTCAAGAAGCAACAGTTAGAATCGAACATGGAACAGTTGACTAGTGGCAGATTGGGAAAGGAGTACATCAAGGCTGTACATGGTCACCCTGCTTGTTTAATTTCTATGCAGAGTACATCATGCAAAATGCTGTGCTGGATGAATCACAACCTGGAATCAAGATTACCAGGAGAGATATCAACAACCTCAGATATACAGATGATATCACTCTAATGGCAGAAATTGAAGAGGAACTAAAAAGGCTCTTGATGGGGGTGAGAGAGGAGAGTGAAAAAGCTGGCTTAAAACTCCACATTCAGAAAACTAAGATCATGGCATCCAGTCTCATCATTTCATGGAAAATAGACAGGGGAAAAGTGGAAACAGTGACAGCTTTAGTTTTGGGAGGTGGGGTGGGCTTCAAAATTACTGCAGATGGTGACTGCAGCCATGAAATTAAAAGATGCTTGCCCTTTGGAAGAAAAGCTATGACAAAGACAGCATATTAAAAAGCAGAGACATCACTTTGCCAACAAAGGTCAAAGCTATGGATTTTTCAACAGTCGTGTATGGATGTGATATTTGGAAAATGAAGAGCCAATTCATTGGAAAAGACCCTGATGCTGGGAAAGATTGAGGGCAGGAGAATAGAGTGGCAGAAGATGAGATGGTTGAAGAGCAGTATTGACTCAGTGGATATGAATGTGAGCAATCTCTGGGAGTTAAAGAAGGCTAGGGAAGCCTGGCTTGCTGCATTCCATGGGATCGCAAAGAGTTGGACATGACTTAGCGACTGAACAACAAGGAGACAGGTTACATCAAGAAAGAAGGTTACCTTCCCCTGGGAAGTAGGGATCTTAACCTCTACTGGACAAAGCAGAAAATTCCAGGAGACATTCTAAAATGAATGAACCAAAACCCTGAGGATACATAAGGGATTCTGGAAGCAAGTGATCCTCACCCAAGCAGGCCAGATTCCCGTAGTTCTCTAACATCACGTCCCTGTACAATTCCCGCTGACCGAGGTCCAGGCATTCCCACTCCTCTTGCGTGAAATCTATGGTCACATCCTGGAATGTCAGCAGCCCCTGAAATATAAAGGACATGAGCCACGTGGACCTGGGAAGACTTCCTAATGTGACCCAAGATGAAACCAGCAAGAGAAATCGTTTTGATTTAGGAGAATGTCTGGTGTTACACAAGAATATAATTTTTTTTTCAAGAATATAATTTTTATACTGCTATATTTTCCACAGTATTTATAACCCCAGGAAAAGAGAATGAGACATGATCCACAGACCACTATAGAAACTATTCTGATCTGGAAGAGAAATTATAAAACAATCACATCAACACTGACCTATCTATTTTTGAGAGTTGTACTCGTGTGACACAGGATAAACTGTCTATCAACGAAATCATGTTAGTCACTCAGTCATGTCTGATTCTTTCCGACCCCATGGACTGTAGCATGCCAGGCTTCTCTGTCCATGGGATTTTTCAGGCAAGAATACTGGAGTGAGTTGCCATTTCCTTCTCCAGGGGACTCTTCCCCACCAAGGGACTGGACCCGGGTCTCCCACATTGCAGGCAGATTCTTCACCATCTGAGCCACCAGGGAAGCCCTCTATCAAGGAACCGGGAAATATTTTTAAAAAGCATGATGCTCTGATCTAAGAGTTCTGGAGTGGGGCCAATGTGCCGCATTTTTAACAAGCTTATTTTAACTAGTAAAGTTGAAAATTCTGATACATGAATGACCGTTGTGTATAGCAAAGAGGTAGACCACTAAGGTAAGAATTGATACTTAACTTTGAATTTTAAGTGTTTTACAAAATTGACAGGTCAGATAGAATAGTACCCATAGCAGCAATAATCCTTTGAACTATTTAGTATATACTATATGTCTTTCTAAAAGTTTTTACAGGGTCTTGAATGCATCACATAAATAATAGAAAAAACAACATTGTTCTTCCACCGTTTTGCAAATATTTTGACAAACATTCATTAAATGACAGATCTTGAATTTGCTTCAGTTTATGTGAACTAAAATTTAACTGGTAAAACACAAATACACAGAGACAACACTAAAGAAAGTGTATAGGAGTTTTTCTAGGGTCTTCCCTGGTAGTCTGAGCTCCCAAGTCAGGAGGCTGGTTTCAGTCCCTTGTTAGAGAACTAGATCCCACACGCCACAACTAAAGTTTGCCTGCTGCAACAAAGTCTCCCACATGGCTCGAAGATTCTGCAGGCTACGACCAAGACACAATTCAGCCAAACATAAATACGTGTATTTTTTTTTTTTAAAGAACTTTATATAACTGGGGAGAATACCAAAACAAGAAAAAAAAATATTTTAACATTTTCCTGCAATTGACATATATTACAATGAGACTGTATACTTATTAAGAGTATTAAGGAAAAGCTAACATTCACAAAACTAAGATCACGCATCCGGTCCCATCACTTCATGGCAAATAGAAGGGGAAAGAGTGGAAACAGTGGCTGACTTATTTTTCGGGGCTCCAAAATCACTGCAGATGCTGACTGCAGCCACGAAATAAAAAGACGCTTACTCCTTGCAAGGAAAGTTATGACTAACCTACACAGCACATTAAAAAGCAGAAACATTACTCTGTCCACAAAGGTCCGTCTAGTCAAGGTTATGGTTTTTCCAGTAGTCATGTACGGATGTGAGAGTTGGACTATAAAGAAAGCTGAGCACATTAGAATTGATGCTTTTGAACTGTGGTGTTGGAGAAGACTCTTGAGAGTCCCTTGGACTGCAAGGAGATGCAATCAGTCCATCCTCAAGGAAATCAGTCTGGATGTTAACTGGAAGGACTGATGTTCAAGCTGAAACGCAAATATTTTGGCCATCTGATGTGAAAAACTGACTCATTTGAAAAGACCCTGATGCTGGGAAAGATTGAAGGCAGGAGGAGAAGGGGACGACAGAGGATGAGATGGTTAGATGGCATCACTGACTCAATGGACATGAGTTTGGGTAAACTCCAAGAGTTGGTGATGGACAGGGAGACCTGGAGTGCTGCGGTTCATGGGGACCCAAAGAGTCAGACACGAATGAGCGACTGAAATGAACTGATTCATGTTCAGTTCAGTTCAGTTCAGCAGAGTTCATTCATATTCATGTCAGTAAAACTGATATTCATGTCTATAAAATCAGTTCATGTTCAGTTCAGTTCAGTCATTCATATTCATATCAATAAAATCGAGATTATTGTTAATGGGTTAAAATATATACATCTACTTGTGGATGATATTCTTTGTATATTTTAAATACACTAGGGTGCAAACATATACAATGGTATAAGATAAATTAGAGCTCTTGGTTCTGAAACTTTAATTTCTTGACAAACTGTATCATTTTGTTGAGCTGTATGTTAGAAATTCAACACAGGTGAAAACAGATTAGCACCAATAGGATTGTTACAAATATTCTGTAAAAAAATGTAAAAATGTGAGTAAGAAGACTATGTCTGTGATATGAGCGTGGAGTGTACTGGAAATATCACACTTGGGCTTGAGTGATGAAAACTCCCACCCCCAAAACCCAGTATCTATCATCAACACAGTGAGTGTTCATTCTCCAAAGCAAAGAGAAACCAAGAAGATGTGGAGTTTCTCCATTAAGTGTGAGGGTTTTCACCTGATCCTCATTCCATTTTTCCACAGCCTTGTTTAAAGACAGAGGGGGAGAAAAATGAACTTTATAGCCTGATAATCTCAGAGAAATCACCAGAGCCAGTGGACATCATCTGTCATGGTGTAAATGGATCACACGGAAGATGTTCTATCAGAACCTGGGCATTGCGGAAAAATAAGGAAATTATAACTTGAACCCAACATAAAAAATATCACTTTTATGCAAAATTCATTTCATATATACTTCCTCTGTTTTGTATCCTAACAGTGTTGTCACGCGAGTGTGTGTTCCTTGGTTCTTTGTCTCATCACAACAAAAATTTGGAGTGACGGACATGAAAGCCCCTTGGCGGGTCACAGCTCTCAGAGGACAGACCCTGTTATAGCTCTTAAATAAACCAGTGTTACAGCTCTATTTATTTAGATAATAGCCAGAAAATCCATCTTGTAGTTGTGAGGACATGTCGATCCCAAGACAGAAGAGAAGATCGCCCCATCGCGCGGGAGAGAGAGAGAGAAGAAGGAAGAGGGCTTTGGCTTCTCTTTTTATCTGTTTCTCTGCCCCAGTGCCTCTCTTATGTAAATCGGGCCTAGGCAGGCGCATTGTTTGTTTTACATGAGGTTCTCCCTCCAGTCCCAGGACCTTCCTTGTTCTATTTTCGCGGGCTTTCCCTTCCAGGTCTTTTAGCCACCGCCATTTTGGACTCTTTTTCCCTATTCTAACTACCTAACAATGAGTTTAACTAGTAAGTCTTAGCATTACAGAGGACAGTATCTCCTAGTTTTCTTTTTATTTCTGAGCATTTTCTGAAAAATTCTGGATCACTGAGTTTATTCAATATATAAGGGCATTTTCTAACTCCTAAAGAGCTGAAATTGCATCCCCATGTAAACTCATCATGGCATTTCCCCTAGTTCCCTAAGATCCCAACACCGAACCACTTCCCAGTGGGAATCTCGGATACCAGTGCCTCTCTGTGCTTCTCTCTCACAAAGGGAATATATTCACCCGTTGAAAGTCGCTAATTCATAAGTTGAGAATTCATCATGCTCCGTAGAAAGCCAGGATACAGACGAGGGAGACAAGATTCTGGGACTCAAGGGAGAAGTGGTCTAAAGAGCCAGGCTTCACTATGATAAGAAGAAAAGAAAAAATAAAGAAGTTGATAACAAACACCCAGGCACAAAAGTTAGAAGCAGAAAAATAAGGTTTGCAGGTTCTCAGTCCAGGCATTTCAGGATGAAAAGCAGACACAGCCCCAGACCCGGGACAGGACACGTACCTGAGAAGCTGCCATTTCCTCCTCTTCTTCCTCCTGCTCTGCGTCTTCTCTGGGGATGTTACGTCGCAAACTCACATCTGCATCTTGAGAAAATACCTTCAAAGGCATCCATGCAGCTGTTTAACCTGCAACTGCTGCAGGGAAAGAGAAGAAAAACTTTTCCTGTTTCCCTCACCCTTTTCTGAGCTCCTTCTCGACTTTCTGTGTTCCCAATCTGTAGTGGGGAATCAAGACTAACCTGATAATGCTAATCACATCCTGGTGCTCTACACTATTTGCAGATCGTCTGGGCTAGTTCTTCCTTTTCGAGTTACAGAGAACACTTCACGAGAGACAGTGGGCCCTCCTTCTGTACTACCGGACCCACCCTAGGAGGGTTGTGAAAGAAACGTAAGAGGAAGACCCGCATTCAGAACCCTGAGGGGAAACCTCACATCTGAGACCTCAGGAAGGGAGGGTTTAGGGAGGGAACTTCTAGAAACAAAGAAGGTCAACCTGATTCCCTAGGGAGGGGCTCTTTCTAGGATGGGTGTGGTCATCCACAGCCTGCCTGTACCCTTGGGGGCTGGGAGGGGAGAGGTGAGTGTTTGGTGGGAATCACCAGGGGGTCTTGGGTTCCTGCCAGGCTTTACTTGCTGAATTCTTCCCTGTCCTTAGTTTTGTTCACCCCCCTCTGCAGCCTGGGGACACAGGTTTTCACAAAATGATTTGCTTTGTGACCACCTCTCTGCAGGCGTGGCACCTCCAACTTCAGAGACCAAGAGCCTGGAGGCATTTCCATCCTCGCTTTCTTGGAGAAGAAACCAGGGGCAGCAGGAGGCCTGGCGTGCTGCAGTCCAGGGCGACTGAGCACCTGAACTGAACTGAACTGAACCGAGCTGGACACACTAGGTTCACAGTGCGTATGGGCGGAGCCAAATGCCTCTGAAAACGATGCCCTAAATGCTATCTGATGACCAACCAAGGAAGTAATGATCGGTGTTGTCATAAGTCACATCACACATGAATTAACACCTGAGAATGCTGTTGCTTTACTTCCTGTGTGTTTTCCTAGGTTTTATGAATCAACTGCTACAGTTCGTTGTCTGCTCCATTTAGAGAGCTCTATTTTCCCACATCTTTAAAGCATAATGACCAAGGAAAAATTAAAGATAGAAGCATAGTCATCTTTCTCATATTATATATTCTAAAAAATATTCAGTCTACATTCACCAGTACCAACTTTGTAGAAGATTTATTTCACTGCAGATTTGAGAATAAAGTATAGACATTTCCCATGTGGACAATCTTGTTCCCACATGTGGACAATCTCCCTACTTAGCTTTCCCCACCAGAGTGAGCATTTGTTACCACTGCTGAATCTACGTGGGCAATAAATAGATAAACTCTCTAGTTTAACCCTCTGTTCCTGTTTTAGGAATGTGCACTTGGGCTCCATACCTCTAGATAAATGTTTAATAACATGTGTCCATCATGACAGTTTAACACAAATTATTTCATGGTCCTGAAAGTTCTCTAGACTTAGGATATTCATAGTCCCTCCTTTGAAATCCACAGTAATCATGGACCTTTTCAATCTCTTCTATATATCTTACTAGATTCCCAGGTGACTGAGTGGTAAGGAATCTGCCTGCTGATATAGGTCATCCAGGTGATGCGGGTTCGATCCATAGGTCAGGAATATCCCCTGGAGGAAGAGATGGCAACCCACTCCAGTATCCTTTCCTGGGAAATCAATGGAGAGAGGTGAGCATGGCAGGCTACAGCCCCTGGGATCACAGATACTCAGACACAACTGAGCACACAAATGAACATTTACCTACACCAGAAAGTCTTATTGTAAAAATCCTACTTTTTGTAGCATTTTCAAATGGGCTTCTTTCACTTAGTAATGAAGGAGGAAACAGACAGAGCTGGACTCTGTCTTAGACCAGGCTGTGAGCATTAGGCTAAAGGCATGGTCACCCTCCCAGTGGACTCTGAACTTTGTGCCCTGGTGTCTATAGAAATGGCATACCAATGGAAAATCAGATCCCACCCCGGCCCCCCATAAAAGAGCCTCAGGAGTTATACTTGGACTCTGTTGCCCAAAAGAATATGGTAATTATCTCTGTAATACAACAAAATGGTAAATCCCATTCTGTTTATTGGGATATGACCACAGGCCTGTTGATAAATATCCACTGTTTATTCAGTCCTGTGACACAAGAATCATGGGTTAACTTTGATCGTATCTCTCTTTTACCTTGTCCAGACTAGTTTCAAGGAGTTGGGGAGGTGGGTTTGAGCAAGTACACTTAGGGTATATAAAGTTTTCACAAAAACTGTTCAGGGTCCTTGGATAAAAGGAGACTCTGCCTTGGCCCCGCCAGTGTGATAAACTGCACTCCACTATCTGCATTGTCCTTCTGAGTCAGTTTGTTTCCCAGAACACAGGGCTACAACAGTAAAATGCATGGAATGATTGTCAATGTATTTTATGCCTTAAAGCTTAACATGCAAAAGCTTAAGAACTACCTCTGCGCCTATATTCCTGCTCAGTAAATAAGTTCATCAATACCATTTTTGAAATTCTGTACATATCTGTTAAGACAATATTTGCACAAATATAGAGATCAGACGTGGACACAGCAGGAGAAGAAGAGGGGGACCAATTGAAAGGGTACCATTGACATATGTACACCACCATGGGTAAAACGTTGGAGAAGACTCTTGAGAGTCCCTTGGACTGCAGGGAGATCCAACCAGTCCATCCTAGAGGAAATCACTCCTGATATTCAAGGAAGGACTGATGTTGAAGCTGAAACTTCAATACGTTGGCCATCTGATGTGAAGAAGTGACTCATTTGAAGAGCCCCTGACGCTGGGAAAAATTGAAAGGGGGAGGAGAAGGGGCCGACAGAAGATGAGGTGGTTGGATGGCATCACTGACTCAGTGGACATGAGTTTGAGCAAGCTCCAGGAGTTGGTGATGGACAGAGAGACCTGGCGTGCAGCACTCCATGGGGTCTCAAAGAGTCAGACACGACTGAGCAACTGAACTGAACTGATGGTTAAAATAGGTAGCTGGTGGGAAGCTGCTGTTTACCACAGCGAGTTTAGCTTGGTGGTCTGTGCTGAGCAGAGGGATGAAACTGAGACCACGGGAGGGAGGGCCAAGAGGGAGAAGATTTATGCATACTTATGGCTGATTGACGATGTCATATAGCTCAAACTAGCACAACATTGTAAAGCAATTATATTTCAATGAATAAATATATATATATATGTCTCAAAAGGAAAAAAAAGCTAAACAGACTGGTCACCCAGGGGTGGAGAATCCATCTGACAGTGCAGGGGACAAGGGCCTCATCCCTGGTCCAGGAATACTCCACATGCTGTGGGGAGACTAAGCCTGTGCCCCACAGCTGCTGAGGCTGGGCGGGGCAGCTTGCTCTTTTCAATGGGCAGGAGGCAAAAGAAAGATGCTCACCACCGCTAAACAATAAGAAATGCAGAACAAAGGTACAGGGATATATCACCGCATGCCAGTCAGAATAACAATGAGCAAAAAGCCCAGTAATAATATCACAAACGCTGAAGGGGCTTGGAGATCAGGGAACCTCCTACATGGCTGCAGGGAATGTAAACTGGTGCAGTCATGAGGGAGGACGGTGTTGAAGTTCCTTAAAAAACATAACCTCCTGGCATTTAAGGAAATGAATTCCATGAAAAGTAGACAAAACAGATTAATTGACAAATTGACAAGTTTTATTGTTTGTAGTAAATCATCTGCAATTCTGAAATGACCAGTTTTGATCTGGCATTTCTAAATTCTCTAAGTTAAATGTGTAAGAATACACATACGCTCACATATTCCTTCTTGGTTTTCTCACTGCTAACATGTATACCTTCAGATATTTATATCCTGTAATCAATGTGTGTTATATAATTCATATTATGTATATATCTTCAGATATTTATATATTGCATTCAAAGTATGCCAAAGCCATGAGAAAACAGTTCCTTTAAGCCTTACAAGACACATGTGCTAAGAATGATACAGGGTAAGATTTTATAAATCTTGGTTCAGAATTTTCCCATCATGGCTGTTGATTATTCTTTTTGTGACTTTGTTAAACTTCCATTTGCTTAAATGAGCCCCTGAAAAGTTTTAGCTAAAAGAAGAACAAAGGACAATTGCAGCAGGTGAGTTTATGACTCTAGGTCCTCAGAGAACTCACAGCAAGCCTTGAGGTCCCCTGAGGAAGGTCAAGGCTAGAACCAGGCAGAGAAAATTCCAGTACTTGGGGTTCAGACCTGACCCTGGGTGAACTGCTCTGGACCCCACACGCTGAGTGTGGATGGGTCCATTCAAACAAAGACGAGCATGATTTCGCGGAGCTCTGAGGGTGTCACTGAAGGGGGGCCTGTGCAGTAGACCCTGGGTTTCAGCTAGACTGCTGGTCCCAAGGAAGGGGTCATCTAGTGCAGGTGCTCACAGGACTGGCTGGTGTGAGTTCAAGGTACAGGGGTTTAGTTGCTCCGAGGCATGTGGGATCTTCCTAGATCAGGGATCGAACCTGTGTCTCCTGCATTGGCACAAGGATTTTTTACCCACTGAGGCACCAAGGAAGCCCCAGATGCTGTGTGTGATGCTGTTTTTCTTAGTGAGGAACACACAACCCATTGAGAGCTCCCATGAGAGCTCTCTGGAAATGCATGGCGGAAACTGCAAGGAAGCTCTCTTTGATCCCCCCAAAGTCTTAGGCTGCTGGTGGAGGGGGGGTGTGTTCTGATGAACAGATGACAGAGATGAGAATGTGGCAAATACAGTAGGTTTCTGAGAATCCGGGAAATCAAATTCTGTCCTCCTGAGTGAGGAGAGTTTCTGGGTAGCACAAAGGACTAACACTACTAGACAGAGGTTATTATACTTTCCCAGACTTAGATCTGGGAAAAATGGAAACAGTGACAGACTTTATTTTCATGGGCTCCAAAATCACTGCAGACGGTTACTGCAGCCATGAAATTAAAGACACTTGCTCCTTGGGAGAAAAGCTATGACAGTTCATTTTAGTGGCTCAGTAGTGTCTGACTCTTTGTGACCCCATGGACTGCAGCATACCACGTTTCCATGTCCATCACCAACTCTTGGAGCTTGCTCAAACTCATGTCCATTGAGTCAGTGATGCCATCCAACCCTCTCATCCTCTGTCGTCCCCTTCTCCTCCCACCTTCAATCTTTCCCAGCATCAGGGTCTTTTCCAATGAGTCAGTTCTTCACATCAGGTGACCAGAGTATTGGACTGTTGCCTCTTGACCTGCATATAGATTTCTCAGGAGGCAGGTAAAGTGGTCTGGTATTCCCATCTCGTTAAGAATTTTCCACAGTTTGTTGGGATCCACAGAGTCAAAACAAACATAGCATATTAAAAAGTGGAGGCATCACTTTGTCAACAAAGTTCTGTGTAGTCAAAGCTATGGTTTTTCCAGTAGTCATATACGGATATGAGTTGGACTATAAAGAAGGCTGAGTGCCGAAGAATTGATGCTTTCAAACTGTCGTGCTAGAGAAGACCCTTGAGAGTCCCTTGGACTGCAAAGAGATCAAATCAGTCAGTCCTAAAGGAAATCAACCCTGAATATTCATTGAAAGGACTGATGATGAAGCTGAAGCTCCAATACTTTGTCTACTTGATGCAAAGAGTCGACTCACTGGAAACGACCCTGATGTTGGAAAAGATTGAAGGCAGGAGGAGAAGGGGATGACAGAGGATGAGATGGTTGGATGGCATCACTGACTTGATGGACATGAGTTTGAGCAAGCTCCAGGCATTGATGATAGACAGGGAAGCGTGGTGTGCTGCAGTCCATGGGATCGCAAAGACACGACTGAGCAACTGAACAAGACAGCATCTGTTAAAACTTACTATTGGGGGTACTTTTAGAGGGAGAAATTTATAAATTTCCATCTTTCTGTAGATATTTGTCTATTTAGATTTTCTGTAACTATTTGGGAATGGGTCTGTATTGGTAAAATATATTTTAGTGGAAAACATCTTTATCACCACCCAGACTTGCAAATTAATTGACATTGAGGTGGACAAATATATACAATAAATTTTAAGATAAAAATTTCTGTCATCATGGTCTTCCTTTTAATTATAGGGCTTAGAAATCCTCAGGCACTTTGGTTCTATTTCTCTGATCATACTTAAGTGATGCTGAAGCTCAGGGATCAGGAAAGAACTCACTGTTGGGTAGAAAAATTTCTCAGAGGAACAGAGAAGTCAGCACAATACAAGAGTTTCATTGCCAGGCTCTCAGCTGTCAGCTCAGCATTTCCTGCTCATTCCATATGAGAACCTGTCTGCCTCCCCAGATTGCATAAAAGAAAAAGCCCCTCAGGACACTGCAGTGGTCTCTTTGGGAATAACAAGTTGATTGTAGTTTTTTGGGGGGAGGGTAATTAACAGTTTTTAGAAAGCTAATTACAAGTTTTACACAAGTATGCTTTTGTTCCATGAGCCTACCTTCTCATTGCAGCTAAAAGTGAAAAGATAATCGCAATTCTGAGGGAAGGGGAGGTCACGGAATCACAAATGCATATCTAGGGGTGTGACAGCCTTCATCTAACACAGGTGCCGATTTTCAAACCAGCACACCTTCTCCCCCAGTGTAATGCAACAGAAAGGAGTCAGATACCGATTTTCTATTTCAATCTGAGAGGAAGAGTCTATAGACAAGAAGTATCAGGGGTAAGTGGTTATTTCACAAAAAAAGGAAATTCTTGAGGTTCCAAATCTAGTCCATTGCCAAAGCCACACAGAAGGAAAGAAGGATTCTGACTCTTGAGCTGGACTAGTAAAGAGAGGCCAGGACTAGAGATCCAACAGCAATCCATGACCGCTCTGAATTTATAATTTAATGTAATCCACAATGACTTTGATTGCTGGCATCGACTGCGAGTGACAATGCAGCTTAGACTTTTAATTTTCTTAAGAACCGTAGGGTTTTTTCTTTAATTGTTTATTTTTGGTTGCACTGAGTCTTCATTGCTGCGTAGGCTTTCTCTAGTTGGGGTGAGCCGGGGCTACTCCTTGCTGTGGTGCCCAGGCTTCTCATTGCAGTGGCTTCTCTTGCTGCAGATCACAGATTCTAGGCACTCAGCCTTCAGTATCTGCAGCATGTGGGTTCAGTAGTTTGGGGTGTGCCGCTCTAGAGAGCAGGCTCAAAAGTGCTGGCGCACAGGCTTAGCTGCTCGAGGACGTGTGGAATCTTCCCGGACCAAGGATGGACCCCGTGTCCCCGCACCAGCAGGTGGATTCTTATCCACTGTGGCACCAGAGGAGTCCTTAAGAACAGTAGTTTTGAACTCAGTCTGAAGTTCCGCCTCGTTTACGAAACCATAGATTAAATTTTCCGGGTTATTGCAGGTGTGCGTGCCTATGACACGTTCTGCTTCTAGTAATGAGTAAGATGAATCTACAAGTCACTGAGTCCTGTGCAGAAATGGTGAACCCAGATGACAGTTCCTGGTATAAAATTGTTTGCTTTATCTCTGAGTATACGAAGTGCTTGATGGAGACAGTAATTGTTACGTCCTGAAAATGTCTTTGATCTGTTAAATTGATGAGACTGTTTTGCCTATTGAAGAAAAGGAATCGGCACATAAGAAAAGTGTACATTTATAATAATGAGTTTCAGATAGCCCCAGTCAGGCTCAAATATACCATGATGCTTTCACTCATCTAAAAATATTCTACTATCAATTGTTGTTGTTGTTTAGTTGTAAGTCATGTCTGACTCTTTGTGACCCCGTGGACTATAGCCCACCAGCTTCCTCTGTCATTGGCATTTCCCAGGCAAGAATACTGGAGTGGGTTGCCGTTTCTTTCTCCAGGGGATCTTCCTGACCTGGGGATTGAACCCATGTCTCCTGCGTTGGCAGGAAGTTTCTTTACCACTGAGCCACCAGGGAAGCCCAAAATATAATGACACATTACCAAGAGAGCTCAATATCTATTTAAACTATTGAGAGAACAGAGCTACCTGGATTTGTCAGATATCACAGTGATTAAATGTGCTAGATTTGTTACCAGCCAAGTCAGGTTTAAGTCCTTTCTTGCCTGTGGTGGTTTAGTTGCTAAGTCATTCCAGGTTTCCCTGCCCTGTTTCATCTCCCTGAATTTGCTCAAACTCATGTCCATTGAGTCAGTGATGCCATCCAACCATCTCATCCTCTGTCACCTCCTTTTCCTCCTGCCCTCAATCTTTCCCAACATCAGGCTCTTTTCCAGTTACTTAGCTCTTCACCTCAGGTGGCCAAAGTATTGGAGCTTCAGCCTCAGCATCCGTCCTTCCAATGACTATTCAGGGTTCAGTTCCTTTAAGATTGACTGATTTGATCTCCTTGCTGCCCAAGGGACTCTTATGAGTCTTCTACAGCACACAGTTTGAAAGCATCAATTCTTTGACCCTCAGCCTTCTTCAGGGTCCAACTTTCACATCCATACATGATTACTGGAAGAACCATAGCTTTGACTATAGGGACCTTTGTCAGCAAACTGATGTCTCCACTTTTTAGTATGCTGTCTAGACCTTCATAGCAGTGGTTCACTCATTTATAAGAGCTCTTTTTTTTTTTAGATTTTGTTTTCAGCTTTTATTTTATTCATTTTAAGTTAATTTTTTATTTGAGTATGTCGGGGCAGTCTCAGCGTGGGTTGGAAAAGAATTTCCAGACACAGAGTATTTCAGAAGGGGATGCATTTATTAAGAGCAGGGAGCAGAAGTAATGAAGGTGCTACAAATGCAGCTGGCTGGAGGGAGACTGTGCTTTTCGTGGGTTAGCAGCTGATTTTTACAGCCTCAAGACAAAGAAAATTCCTGCTGGAAGGCTAGCACTAGGTTATTGGATAGGGCACTATAGTGGCTACCAGGATGGGCATTTTTGCCTAATTTGGTGTTAAGTCTGCTGGTGATGATGGAAGGGGGTGGGGGCAGAGCTTTTGGCAATGGTTACAAAGGGGTTTTTCCAGCAGTCACATACGGATGTGAGGGTTAGACTGTAAAGAAGGCTTGAGTGCCGAAGAATTGATGCTTTCGAACTCCGGGGCTAGAGAAGACTCTTGAGAGTCCCTTAACAGCAAGGAGATCAAACCAGTCAAGCCTAAAGGAAGTCAACCCTGAATATTCATTGGAAGGACTGATTCTGAAGCTGAAGCTCCAATATTTGGCCACCTGATGTGAACAGCCAATTCACTGGCCCTGATGCTAGAAAAGATTGAGGGTAGGAGGAGAAGGGGACAACAGAAAATGAGATGGTTGGATGGCATCACCAACTCACTGGATATGAGTTGAACAAACTCTGGGAGATACCGAAGGACAGGGAAAGCTGGTGTGCTGCAGTCCATGGAATCACAAAGAGTCAGACACAACTGAGCGACTGAACAACAATGACCAAGGGGCTCAGACAGTTCCAGAGATGACCTTGTTTCTGGGCTCCATGTCTGAGGCCTTGGGGCAAGACTGTACAGAGCATAGTTGATTTATAATGATGCATTCATTTCTGCAGTACAGCAAAGTGAATCAGTATACGTATACATTTATCCACTCTGTTTTAGATTCTTTTCCTGTATAGATCATCCCAGAGTACTGAGTAGACTTTCTGTGCTGTGTGGGAAGTCTTGTCAGTTGTCTATTTTACATATAGCTGTGTGTATATGGGGCTTTCCTGGTGGCTCATATGGTAAGGAATGGGTCAGGAAGATCCCCTGGAGAAGGGCATGGCAACCCACTCCAGAATTCTTGCCTGGAGAATTCCATGGATAGAGGAGCCTGGCGGAGTGCAGTCCATGGGGTCACAAAGAGTCAGACATGACTGACAACTAACACTTTCACTACTTCAGCGTATATATGTCTATCCCAATTTTCCAATTTATCCCTCCCCAACTTCCCCCTCAGTAATTATGTTTGTTTTCTACATCTGTGATTCAATTTTTATTTCATATATAGGTTAATTTGTACATTTTTTTTTTAGATTCCACATATAAGTGATATCTTATGATATATATAAGAGCTCTTTAAAATTTGTATATTAAAATCTCGGAAATCTCTTAGTAAAATAAAAACAAGAAGGTAATATATCTCTGTGGAAATGAATAATAAGTGGACAACATTAAATTTCACTTGGTGTAACACATGTGGCCCATGCCTCATTTTTCTATGCAGGAAACTCTAGCTCAGAAGGCAAATATCCTTCACAGAGAACTGGAAGAATGGCCACCAGAGATTTTGCAATAGAATTGATCTTCTTATCCCAGAATGTATTTGGAATCCTGGGAAATTTCTCTCTTCTTTACCATTATCTCTTCCTTCACTTTGCTGGTGCAGGCTAAGATCCACAGATCTGATCGTTGAGTATCTGCTTATAGCCCACTCCTTGGTCATGCTCTCTACAGGAACCCCAAGGACAATGGAAGTGTTTGGGTGGAAATATTTTCTCAATGATTCTGAATGCAAAATTGTTTACTACATCCACAGAGAGGCCAGGGGAGTGTCCGTTGGTAGCACCTGCCTCTTGAGTGTCTGCCAGGCCATCACCATCAGTCCCAGGAACTCCAGGTGGGGACGGCTTAAAATGAAAGCTCCCAAGTACACTGGATCTGCTATTTTCCTCTGCTGGGTTGTGCACATGCTGATAAATATTCTATTTACTAGGTATGTGAAAGATCATTGGAGTAACAGAAACATCACAAAGAAGAAAGATTTGGGATTGTGTTATGGTGTGATTCATAATAGAATCAAAGTTTTACTGAGTGTAGGATGGTTTTTACTTCCTGCTGTTTCATGTCTGATGCTCACAATCTGGTTCAGAGGCTCCATGGTTTTCATCTTGTACAGGTACAAGCAAAGGGTACAATATATTCATAGGGCCAGCATCTCTTCAAGATCCTCCCCCGAATCTAGAGCTACCTAGAGCATCCTGGTCCTGGTGAGCATCTTTGTGTCTTTGTACAGTGTCTCCTCCATGTTTCACATTTGTTTGGCTCTTTTTAACAATCCCAGCTGGTGGCTGGTGACTTCTGCTGCACCCATTACTGCATACCTCCCAACTGTAAGCCCCTACATTCTCATGAGTCATGGTTGCAGAGTACCCAGGCTCTCCTTTTCTTGGATAAAGATGAAATAATCACCTAATCTTATGTTGTTCAGTCACTAAGTTGTGTCCAACTCTTTGCAACCCCATGGACTGCAGCACACCAGGCTCCCCTGTCCTTTACTATCCCCAGGAGTTTGCCCAAATTCATGTCCATTGAATTGGTGATGATATCTAACCATGTTATCCTCTGCCACCGCCTTCTCCTCCTGCCCTCAATCTTTCCCAGCATCAGGGTCTTTTCCAATGAGTCAGCTCTTTATATCAGGTGGCCAAAGTATTGGAGCTTCAGCTTCAGCATCAGTCCTTCCAGTGAATATTCAGGGTTGATTTCCTCTAGGATTGACTGGTTTGATCTCCTTGCTGTCCAAGGGACTGTTAAGAGTCCTCTCTAAAAACCCACTGCAATGTTGTGACGTAATTAGCCTCCAACTAATAAAAATAAATGAAAAAAAAAAAAAAAGAGTCCTCTCTAGCACCACAGTTTGAAAGCACCAGTTCTTCAGCACTCAGCCTTCTTTATGGTCCAACTCTCACATCCATACATGACTACTGGAAAAACCAGAGCCTTGACTAGATGGACGTTTGTTGGCAAAGTAATGTCTCTGCTTTTTAATATGCTGTCTAGGTTTTCTTCCATGGAGCAAATGTCTTTTAATTTTGTGGCTGCAGTCACCATCCACAGTGGTTTTTGAGCCCAAGAAAGTAAAGTCTGTCTCTTGCTAGGGTTCAAAAGGGGCTCATAGTGTATAGTTTAACAATGGTCCATTTTGGTGACCTGACAAATGGGATGAAGTCACAGTGACCAAATTGCTCTCATGGGCATCCTGTTCTTTTCTTTTTTTTTTTAATTTTATTAATCTCCTTTATTTTTGTAATGAACACAATAACGAACTGTCATAGCTTGCTACATTACAGAGTCTAGTAAATGGAAGACAGGCAGACAGGCAGACCGAGATCTCTTCCTGTGTCAATCACAGAGCCGGTGCGTGCCAGTGAAGCAGGAACTGTGCGTCAAACCACCACTGAACCCCAAATCTGGTCACTCAAAAAAGCAGCACCGACAGATGCAGAACTCCCAGTGGGCCTCTCTGACAAGCCTCTTTCTGGCCAGGTATGCCTTCCAGAACCCAGGGCCCAAATCAGTTAAGGCTTGCTCAGATTTCTGAGTTTTCCAGAAGACATTCTAAATATTTACAGTTTTATGGTTTCAAGTAGTTATTCAGTCAGAAAAAGGTCCAAAGTTTATTTGATCATAAAGTTTCCCTGCAAGAGCCTTCCAGTTTTTTAGGTAAAATGAAGCACAGAGTTTATTTGATCATTAAAGTTCCCTGCAAAAGCTTTCCAGTTTTAGTTAAAATGAAGGACAACCACATCAGGAAAAGCTTTTTGAAAACCCTAAGAGACTGCAGCAAACAGCTAACACCGAGAATACAGTTTCTACATGAAAACTCATGGGGAGGGAGCCCCTGGTTGGGAAGGTGAACCAGAAGGGGAGAGGGGGGCTGATCCAATGGGGTGCCCAGGGGTCCGGAGGGCAGGGGCCAGAGGGCGTGCTCCCTGCCTGGAGGCGCAGCTGAAGAATGCCTAAGACACAACGTGGTGAGTCCTGGAGTCCCGTCACTCAGCATGGTCAGCGACTGTAAGCGAACATGAACTCTCTCCACGCATCCGTTCCAGTTCCCAGCTCTGCAAACGCAGCAGCAACAGAGAAGAGGAGGGGATCTTCTCTGGGTGTTCACTACATCTTCACAGCAGAGACTCAGCAGCCTTCCAAAAGAGGGAGGCTACTTTGACACACCCGGCAACACCTAGCAAATGTTATTATTATTGATCTCCGTAGAGTTAGGAGCATCAAAAAAAAAAGAAATTCTGCTTCAAGTTGCAGGTGTGCAATCTTGAGAAGTACTTTAAAAGAAAAAAAAAAGTGCCTGAAAAAATTCCAATTCTACCTCAAAGGAGGAAGGAAAGCCATCCCAGGCCAGCAGCTCCTGGTGAGGGACCCGATGGGAGGGCTGCCCTGGGCACCTTCATGCCCCCAGCCGAGGGCCACCAGGAAGTCCTCCTGTGGGGGATACAGCACCCTGCTCCTGAAGAATGCCCCTGGCGCACTGCCTCCAGTGAGGTCACCTGGTGGACCAGGCCGTAGCGGGTGCCAGAAGCCTTTGGTATCAGCCTCCACTGGGCCTTTCTCCAGGCCCAACTCCTCTGGCCACCCAGAACCTAGTTGTGAGAGGTTGTGGGTACACCGTGGGTACCCAGAACTGTCTGACCTGGCAGGAGGAGGGACATGAAGACAGAAGATGCCTCTGGCTTGAGGGGGGAAGGGGATGTCACCTTTGACCTTAAACTCATGCAGTCGAGGTTGTGTAAGGGATACAGAAATGTTTCAGTTCATGGAAAGTGAAAGTGAAAAAAGTGTTAGTCGCTCAGTCGTGTCCCACTCTCTGTGACCCCATGGACCATAGCCCGCCAGGCTCCTCTGTCCATGGGATTCTCCAGGCAAGAGTACTGGAGTGGGCTGCCATGCCCTTGGCCAGGGGATGTTCCCAACCCAGGCACCGAACCCAGGTCTCCCGCATTGCAGGCGGATTCTTTCCCATTTGAGCCACCAAGCCCCACTCCATGGAAGCAGACCCCAAATCAGAGGCGTTCAGATTCCTGATCTGGTTAGTGGGCAGCATCATACTTCAACTTGTGATTTCAGTTTGATTAGACTGTTATTAGGCAGCGTACACATTTGCTAAGGGAAAAAAATCCTAGAGCAAATGTTAAAAAAGATGAAGTACCAGAAAAATTTCAAAGACATCAATCAGTTCATTGACACGGTCCCAAAAGAAACTTCATCAAAAAGCTTCAAGTCAAAGATAATTCCACTGACGACAAACTTAAACCAAAAACGCAATCATGATTTTTCTGAATTTTGGATAATCTTCAAATTTCTCATGGTACCACTTGTGATGTTGCTGAGCCCTGATGAACAGGACACAGAAGGTGAACACAGCGAAAGCCCAGCCCTGAATGAACCAGCTGGCGAGGGCGTAGCCACACCACTCCACGACTTCTCTAAAGT
Organism: Cervus elaphus; assembly: GCF_910594005.1. NCBI lineage: Eukaryota > Metazoa > Chordata > Mammalia > Artiodactyla > Cervidae > Cervus > Cervus elaphus. The sequence continues at coordinate 58,073,898 of NC_057818.1, read as the reverse complement.
AGTTGGCCACAGATATGTATTCAAACAAGCCCCCTCTTGGTATTTTATAGCCAGTCTCCCCTGGTTTCCTGAGGTTCTTTAGGACATGATCTGAATGGATGTTAATTAGCATGCCTGTCAACCACAAGGCGGAACCTGTTAGAAACCGGGGGTCTCTGAGCCAGTCGTCCGCGTACACTGCGTACTGACTCAGATACCTGCTCTGCAGGTAGCCGTTGTAGGTGCAGAAGATGAACGCCAACAGGAAGTCATACAGCGGCGTGGGCTTCCCTCCGTTGCGCATAGTGGACCAGGAACATGGCCAGGAGGATGCAGCTGGGCCAGCGGTTGAGGCGCTCGGCCGGCGCGCCCGCGCCCGCGCACGCGAGGAGCGGCAGGGCCAGCGAGGGCAGCTCCTGCACCGCCCAGGCGGCCCGCGCCGGCAGCCCGAAGGCGGAGCCGGGCGACGCGTAGCGCCCGTAGGGCGAGCCCCGCAGCTTCAGCAGCACATAGCGCACGACGCCGAGGGCGCATTCCAGGCAGGCGAGCGCGTCCAGCAGGAACCGCTCGGCCAGCTCCATGGTGGGGGACGGCAGGCGTGCTCCATGGCCCGGCGGCTGCGTCGGGCCACATATAGGGCGGCGGCGGCTGCGGGCGGGGTGCTGTGGGGGGCGGGAGGCGCGGTTGCCTGAGGCCGGCGCCCGCTGTCAGAGCCCTGGGGGGGCCCGTGCGGGCGGCCCCGGAGCCACGCGCCACCCCCATCCTGTTCTTTTCTTAAGGTGATATCCTGTTTTTTCCTGCTGATGTCCTGTTTTACCAGTTTATTAAGACTTGCCAGTTTCTCAAGACTACGTGATCCCCGGACCATGAGACCCCTTTGACTCCCTAGTAACAAGACCCCAGCTGCAGGCTAAAGATACCCTAAGGCCCCCTCCCTTCGGGACGCAATTCCCCATCGACAAGGTATAAGAAGGGATGGCTGTAAAGGGAGAACACTGGCTTCTCTCGAAAGGCAGCCCCTTCTCTCTTCCTGCAATAAAGCTTTCTCTGCCGGATTGCCCAGTTCACTCTCCTCTCGGCGCTAGTCTGTCATCACCGTTTCCGCTTTCTCCCCATCAATTTGCTGTGAAGTGATGGGAGTGTGTGTCATGATCTTAGTTTTTTGAATGTTGAGTTTAAAGTAAGTTAAAAAAAAAAAAAAGAAAAATATCGTATATCAACACATGTATGTGGAGTCTAGAAAAAAGGTGTAGATGATCCTATTTTCAAAGTAGAAGCAGACACAAAGACATAGAGAAGAAATGTATGGACACCCAGGAGGGAAAGGGGGTGAGCGGGATGAATTGGGAGATGGGGATTGACACGTATACACCCTTGATGCTATGTATAAAATGGATAACTGATGAGAACGTGCTCTATAGCACAGAGTACTCAATGCTCAGTGCTGACCTGAGTCAGAAAGAAGCCCAAAACGGAGCGGGTATATGTATGTGTATGACTGATTTATTTTTCTGTGCAGTAGAAACTAACACAACTTTATAAAGCAACTATACTCTAGTAAAACTTAATTTAAAAAATTTCAGTGTTATCCAAGGATTAGCAGAGGTGGGGCTATGAATATTCTGTGTCTAGAGGATTTTCTGGACAGTGAAAACGATTTGTGGAAAACTTTTATTTTTTTAACAGTTAATTTTTTAATTCAAAGAATTTGAATTCTAAAAGAACAGTCAATAAAATGGGTGCCAGGTGTCTCAAGAAATATTCAGTCCCTTGAGCTCCGTGTGCCATTAAACTTGGAAGTATTGACAGGTACACTGAGACGGGTCTTTGGTTTCCATATTATTAAGTCTGGATACTATAAAATTCTTAGAGGAAAACATAGGCAGAACATTATTTGACATAAATCTCAGCAACATCTTTTTCAATCCATCTACTACAGTAATGGAAGTAGAAGCAAAAACAAACAAGTTAGACCAAACTTAACTCAAAAGTTTTTGCACAGCAAAGGAAACCACAAATAAAAAGCCCACAGAATGGGAGAAAATATTTGTGACTGACAAGGAATTAGTCTCCAAAATTTACAAATAGTTCATGTAACTGAATATCCAAAAAACAAACAATACAATCAAAAAATGGGCAGAAGACCTAAACAGACATTTCTCCAAAGAAGACATACAGATGGCCAAGAGGCACATGAAAAGATGCTCAACATCACTAATTATTGCATGCATGCATGCTAAGTCACTTCAGTCATGTCTGACTCTGTGTGACCCCATGGACTGCAGCCCACCAGACTCCCCTGTCCACGGGATTCTCCAGGCAAGAATACTGGAGTGGGTTGCCATTTCCTTCTCCATTGTCTGAAAGGTAACCAAAGGTAATTAAACCCAGAAGCAAGCTGAGAAAAAAGAAAAAAACAAACCCTAAAAAAACCAGAACTACTTCAATTACTCCTTTTTGAGCTAGTACTCCCATGCTGGTTCCAAGGGTGGGGAGAATTATCTGAAAGCCAAATGTACATCTTTGTTGTAGATAAAGTTAGTTTTAACTCTTGGAGACTCTCACCCCCTTTTCACTAGATGATCACTAATTATTAGAGAAATGCAAATCGAAACTGCAGTGAGATATCACCTTACAACAGAATGCCCATCATCAAAAAAGTCTACAAATAATAGTGCTAAAGAGGGTCTGGAGAAAAGAGAACCCTCCTTGGTGGGAACATCACTGTTAGAAAGAATGTACACTGGTACAGTCAAAGTGGAGAACAGTATGGAGTTTCCTTTAAAAAAAAAAAGTAAACAAAAATAAATGGAAAACTTATCAAGTTTGATTATTAATAAATTCAAAGCTTATAAATAATGGATACATGTCACTATATGTTTCTCGAGTGTCACAAACTGTACAACCCTGAAAGTGAACTATAAAGTAAACTATGGACCCTAAATACTTATGATGTCACTATAGATTCATCAGTAGTAACAGAAGTACCCCTATGGTGGAGGAGGATAATAAAGAAGGAGGTAATATGTATATGGGAATAAGAAGCATATGAAAATTTCTGTACCTTTCTCTGAATTTTGCCGTGAAACTAAACCTTCTCTAAAAAAAATCTTTAAACTTTAAAAAATACACTGTTATTGGGGCATGCACACTTGATAGGATCTTTTTAAAAAGATTTAATGCTCTCAAATAATATTTAAAGAATGGATATGTTTCCCTTGTTTTATTTTTACCTCAATTAATGCACTTTATAGATGTGATAAAATATCAGGTAAAGAGTAGGGACAGAACAAACTATAGCCACATAATTCTTTTATTTTTTTAAATATTTATTTATTTGATTGAGTCAGGTCCTAGTTGTGGGAGCATGGGCTTAGTTGCCCTGTGGCATGTGGGATCCTAGTTCCCTGACCAGGGATGAAACCCACGTCCTCTGCTTTGCAAGGCAGATTCTTAACCGTTCGCCCACCAGGGAAATCCCCCAAACAATTCTTAAAATATAGAAACACACATACAATAGGGCAGCAACACCAAAAAAACTCTCATCCTCAAATTCACTTACAATGTGCCTTATCACTTAATACTGATCACTACTTCCTTTGTGTATTATCAAATACACATTTACGGCATCATGTCCAAAGGCTTTGGTCCCTTCCCATTTTAATCCATCCTCCATGACTGCCTTTGGTTCATTTTCAGAGAAAGCTGTGATGTAAATACCTTGGCGTCCACGGGTCTCTGAAGATGGAGGCCCCCTCACCTATGGATAGGTGGTCACAATGCAAATCATTTTGGGAATGCCTGTGGCCCCAGGGGTCTTCCCAGGTGGCTCTGTGGTAAAGAATCCGCCTGCCATGCAGGAGACCCAGGAGACGCGGGATCGATCCCTGGGTCAGGAAGATCCCCTGAAGGGAATGACAACCCACGCCAGTATTCCTGCTGGGAAACCCCAAGGCCAGAGGAGCCTGGAGGGCTCTCGCCCACGGGCTCGCAGAAGAGCGGGACACGGCTGAGCTCCTGAGCACGGAAGCACGTGGCCCCAGGGAGGGGAGGGGGAGACAGGACCCGGGACTCGGGGTAACTTTGGAAGATCTGGGAGAGCAAGCCTCACCGCGCCAAGGGCATCATGTGACTTTGTCCTCCACTCGCCTCCGCCTCCCCTTCCCCAAGCGCAGCTCGCAGCCACGGAGGGCCGCCCACAGAAGGAGCCCCTCCCGGGCATCAGGCGGACGGAGCCGGCGTTCTCAGAGGTTCCAGCCCCGCGCCCTCACCGGCTCAGGGCTCCCAGGGGTGCTGTGTGCGATGGCTCCGGCTCAGAGCCACGGAAGACGGGTGTTACAGGAGCCGCGTCAGCACCCACAGGGGCTCGTTCAACGTGCCGGCTCACGGCTTCCCCTCAAACCGGCCAGCTCACAACTTCTTAGACTGGGGAGGCTTTGTATCCACGTTAAGGCTGCAGAGAACATCTTCAGGGAAGCGATTCTCATCTGGGGGCCCAGGAGGCCCCTCCTCGCAAACTCCGGCCCCTGCTCCCGGGGGAGCAGCCGCAACGCTCGTCTTCCGGGTCCCGGCGAGGCCCGGGCTGAACGCGGAGCTTCGGCGCGTCTGCGAGGGCTCAGCGCCAGCTTCAGGCCCGGAGGGGCGGCGGGGTCTGCTGGGCCGGGGTCGGGAGGCGGACGCCGGTGCCGCTCACCGGTCCCGTGCTGGCGGAATCCGGGGAGCGAACACGTGTGGACACAAAGGAGGGCTTGACGGCGCGTCTCCGGGAGGAGCTGATCGTCCTCAGTCTCTCCTGAGACAAGGCCAGGAGAGGTGGGCCTTCTCGGCTTTTCAAGCTCCTGCCTGTGGGCGTGTGGGGAGCAGGCGAAGGCGCCCTGCTAACGCCTTGGAAGGTGTAATCTCAGGACGCTGAGATGATTCTTCCCCAGGACCTGTGGAGAAAACGACCCAGGGCAGGAGGAAAAGAGGAGGAAATGGCCGCTTCTCGGGTAAACGTCTGTCCTGGCTCAGAGGCTGTGTCTGCTTTTCCTCCTGAAATGCCCTGCATTAACAGTTTATAAACCTTTCATTCTCTACTTCTGATGTTGCCAATGAGGTGGTTTTCAACTGCTAAATTTTTCCCTTTTTATTCTGATGATGGTCAAGATCAGAGCTTTAGAATGTTTCTCCCTCATGTCCCAGAGCCTTTTCTCAGGTGTGTCTCTGCATCAAGGCTGCCTGGAGAACTTGAAGCATCCTCACCGAGAATTAATGACTTTCCTTGTGGCTAAGAATGCTCCTGCCAACGCAGGGGACACGGGTTCCATGCCCCGGCCATTAAGATCCCATGGGCCGCGGAGCAGCTAAGCCCGGGCCCACAAGTACTGAGCCTGCGCTCTGGAGCCCTGGAGCTGGAACTGCTGAAGTGTGTGCCCTGGAGCCCGCGCTGCACAAGAGAGAAGCCCCCGCAGTGAGAAGCCCGTGCACCACACCGAGAGAAAAGCCCGCAGAGCAACAGAGACCCAGCGTAGCCGGAAATAAATGAATGAATAAATCAAAATAGAAGGACCTGGGATTTAGGAGGACGGCTGGTTATAAAGGCTGCTAGGGAAGACCTATGAGGAATTTACATTTGCTTATGAATTTGCAGGCTGTTATCTAGCACGTGTGCTTATGTGCATAACTGGTGTCAAAGCAAGGCACGTGCAGGCCACCAGTCTACACAAATGATGCTAAGGCAGCAATATTATGGTCAGTGTAAGTAACTCTCACCAATACTCCTATGCAATCCATATTGTAACCATCATAATGTCCCAGTAGTTAAAAACGAGGAAATGATGCACTGTACCATTTATGGAAAATATGATCTCAAGTTATTTGAGGGTTATGGCCAGTAGAAAAAGAGGAGTTACTATGAGATGTCATTCTGCGTGCATCCTAAGTCACTTCAGACATGTCCAACTCTTTGTGGCCACATGGACTGTAGCCTGCCAGACTTCTCTGTCCATGGGATTCTCCAGGCAAGAATACTGGAATGGGTTGCCCTGCCCTCCTCCAGGGGATCTTCCAGACCCAGGGATCGAACCAGCATCTCTTATGTCTCTGGCATTGGCAGACAAATTCTTTACCACTAGCACTACCTGGGAAGCCCCATGAGATGTCATCTTACTGTGTTACAGATACTTTGTATTCACCATCAGTTAGTGATGACTTCAAAAAAAACCCAGGGGGATGCTAATGCTTGTATCAATGTTAACATTGGTGGTGGGATACATGTGTGCATGCTCAGTTGTGTCTGACTCTTTGCAACCCCATGGACTGGAGCTCACCATCCTCCTCTGTCAATGGGATTTCCCATGGCAAAAATATTGGAGTGGGTTGCCATTTCCTTCTCCAGGGGATCTTCCTGACCCAGGGATCAAACCTACATCTCCTGTGTCTCCTGCATTGGCAGACAGGTTCTTTACCACTGAACCACCTGGAAGCTTGTTACTGATAAGAACACTTCATCAATTATATATAAAGTTTAATATATGAAAAGCCGTTCACTTTTATTAATTAACTTATAGTAAGTTCACACATAATCTAAATAAAACTTTCCAAAGTTTATAATCTTTGATCAAAATACAGATTACAAGCATTTGGACACATTCTTGTTCTTCTGATACAATGGTCAGAGAAATGTGATATTTATGGTTTACAAAACAGAGAGAGCCGTAATTTAGTAAATAAGGATTAATTACATTAATTACATGACATTTCAGGAAAAGGTTACATAGATTTTTCTTGGGTATCTGTGAAGATTTCCTGATTGCTACCATGTCAACTAAAATTCATGACTTCTAGTTATTGCTGTTATAAACATACATCAAGATTTCAGTGAACTGCCATCTTTTTATATCCATAAAAAACCATTGGCACACCTATTTAAAATTTAGACTCTCTTACTTTAATACAAAGAATTATTCTCTGAACACTTACCTAATGGTGACACAGAGGGATGTTTTAAACCATAACAGTCATCACCTTCATTTAGACTTCCACTATACGTTTCACATTACAAGATCCTTAATAGTCCATAGAAAAGTAGATAAAAATTGTTTCCACCTAATATAGAAGGGTCTTGTTTAACTTTGAGGCAGCAAAGACCAAGAATATTCGTTTTTAAAAAAGCATATTAGTTCACATACATACTAGAAACAAAGGTCTAGCCTGTAGTAATTTGAAAGTTGAGTTATATTAAATTTTATTTTCACATAATGTCAATATGAACAAGGATACAATGATAATAATTATATTGTCCAACATCTCTCACCTTGATCCTATGGTCCAAGTAACAAATAATTTTCCTAAGTGTTTTAACTATGGATTATTTTCTGTAATATCCTGATTTAAAGTAATACCAGAAAAGGGTTATTGACTGAATGCTATCTTTGATGAACTCTCTGATATTTATTTAGACCTGAGTTTTTAAATTCGTTTTGTACATTTCTCACAGCATTAAACGTTCTTCCCAGGATGAACCCTCTGGCATTTTCTGATGTGTATGCTTAGGACAAACCTGTTTCATCACTTATTACGTTTGTAGGGTCTGTCTCCAGCACACACTCTCTGATGCTGAGTGAGCTGACGGTTCACTTCAAGGCTCTGTCACATTATTTATATTTGTAAGACTACTTGGCAGTATGAATTATTTTATGGCAAGTAAGGTTTGAGTGTCAGTTAAAAGCTTTGCCTCATTCTTTACATTTGTATGGGTTCTCCCCAGTATGAATTCGCCTATGTTTATTAAGGTTTGAACTCTGATTAAAGGCTTTGCCACATTCTGTACATTTGTATAATTTCTTCCCAGTATGAATTCTCTGATGAAGGATAAGGTTTGAGCGCTGATTAAAGGCTTTGTTACTTTCTGTACATTTATAAGGCTTCTCCCCAGTATGAATTCTCTGATGTCGATTAAGATTTGAGCAATTGCTAAAAGCTTTGCCACATTGTTTACACTTGTATGGTTTCTCCCCAGTATGGATTCACTGATGTTGAGTAAGTGCCGTACTTTGGTTAAAAGCTTTCCCACAATTCTGACATTTATATGGCTTCTCCCCAGTATGGATTCGCTGATGTCGAGTAAGTGCCCTACTTTGGTTAAAAGCTTTCCCACAATTCTGACATTTATATGGTTTCTCCCCAGTATGGATTCGCTGATGTCGAGTAAGTGCCGTACTTTGGTTGAAAGCTTTCCCACAATTCTGACATTTATATGGTTTTTCCCGAGTGTGGATTCGCCTATGTTGATTAAGGTTTGAACTCCGAGTAAAGGCTTTGCCACATTCTGTACACTTGTAAGTCTTCTCTGCAGTATGAGTTCTGAGATGTCGAGTAAGGTTTGAGGGCTTGCTAAAGGTTTTGCCACATTCCGTGCATTGGTTAGGTTTCCCTCCAGTATGGGTTTTCCTGTGTCCATTTAGATTTGATAATTGAGGAAAGACTTTCCCACATTTATTCCACTTGCAGTGTTCCCCCTTAGCATGAATACTCGGATGTTGAGTAAGTTGTGATGACTGGTTAGAAACTTGACCACATTCACTAAATTTGTAATGATTTTCTTCAGTATGGATATTCCTATCTGTAATAAGATTTGAGCTTTGATAAAAGACATTTCTACATTCATCCCTTTCATCATGGTTCTCTGAACACTGAGTTCTCTGATGATTCATGAGACCTGAGTCTTGGTCAAAGTGATTCCCAGGTTCAAGGCATGGGTAGATTCTGGCTCCATCATATATACTGTTGTAATAACTGAAGATGGAGCTCTCGCTTAAGGCCTCACTCGTTGGATTACACATGGAAGGTTGTTCCGCATTATCTGTACTATGATACCCATTGAATGACGGCGGCCAGATAAAGACTCTCTCATTATTATCGACGTAACAGATATTGGAATAGGAAGAAAATGTTTGTTGGTGGAAAAGTAATGAGCCCTCACTAAAGGATCTCTCAACTTGATCATAGTGAGATTTTCTTCCTTCATTTTCAAATCTCTGGCTTTCAGACATGTATGACTGACTGTTTAATTCAAACCTATATTCATGCTGGTTTGAGTGATTATTTGTAGCATAGACTAGATGACTTTCCATGTTTTCAAAATTTCACATCAGAGAATATGAGTTTTTTTTTAAATCATATGTGTCCTTGCTTACAAAAACATAGTTTTCTGCCGAACTTATTGACTTCAAATGGGATTTTTCCCAATTTGACACATATCCTCAATTTCTTTTGGCAATCATGTTTTCATCATGGATAATTGTCCCGATTTGGTTACATCTAAAACAACATCTTTTTGCCCTTCACAGGCCCCCTTACTTTCCCAGTCTTTCATTAAGTACAGATTTCCAAGCTGAGAGCTCTCAGAACTTCCCAGCACCTCACACATGAATCTCCTATGCACGGCTTCTTTGGGAACAAACCCTGGGTGTCATGAGAAGATATCACTGAAAGATAACAAATAAACGAGATCCCACTTAGTATTTTGAGTGAATATGCTTTACAGTGTATGCAATACTGACAAACCCTTAGCTAGATTAATAAGAGGTGAGATGCGAGTATGATCAGAAGTAAAAACAATGGCCCTGTACATGTTACATAGAACAAAAAGTAATTCTATCAGGTTACGATGAATGATACTATACCGAAGAGTTGAATACCTCAAAGAAAGATTCAATTCTTAGAAACACAGAACACCTTAGATGTTAGCATGAGTGAATTAAAAAATTATAACACAACTAAAACTATTAATAAAGAGTAAAAAAGTAATTTAAAAAATCCCTGGAGTAGATGAATTAACTGGAAAGTTTCAGCAACCTTTCAAGAAAAATAAATATCAATTCTCCATAGTGGATCACCATGTACACACTACTATATTTAAAATGGATAGACAACAAGTTCCTACTGTACGGCAGAGGGAACTCTGCTCAATGTCATGTGGCAGCCTGGATGGGAGGGGAATCTGGGGGAGAAAGGACACATGTACATGGATGGCTGAGTCACTCTGCTGCCCATAACATTGTTCATTGGTTATACTCCAGTACAAAATAAAAGAACAGTAAAAAATATTTCTGTGAGTTAATAGATATATTAAATGGTTTTAGCATTGATGAGTTGGGGTAAATGCACTTAAAATGTCTAAAATTTGCTTATAGGAAGTAAAAATTGGGAGGTAGAAATTGGGGATTACATTTTATGATCTCAGGGACTGAGTCTGAACTTCGGAGAGCCATGTTTGAAGTTTCCATTGGAAACTGGAAAGCAGGAAGCATGTATCTGTTCCCAGTATTTCTGGAATTTTGTCAACCAATCCCAGCATCTCTACAACTCGCCTCACACGTTTTTGACTTGAGGCAGAGTCAGGAATTTGGAAAGGCCTTAAGGCAGACTTTGTCAGAACTGTGAGCAGCTTTTCCTAGGTCCCCCAAAGCAGCGAGAGTATGCAGGTCCCCAGACACCAGGAGGAAGGTTTTGGCTCTCAGTGAAAGTGAGGGAAAAACCACTGGAGCTGAAGAAGAACACACAGAGGTTAAAGAGCAGGAGAACGGGGAAGGTCATGTCCCTCTTTGACAGAAATAAACCCAGGCTTCTCATTCTAGTGAAGCAGGCCTCCCCAAACCACCTGAATAAGTCTGGCTTCCTCTGTGGTCTTTGGACCCCTCACCTGTGTCATCTGCTTCATTCATTCACACCTAGCACTGGGATTCTTCCTTTACTCCAAAGGGACCTGCTCGTTATAAAAATGAACACAATTAGGACTTTGGGTTTAACATATGCACTCTAGTATGTACAAAAACAACCAACAAGGATCTGCTGCGTAGCCCAGGGAACTATTCTCAACATTTGTAATAACCCATAAGGGAACAGTGTCTGACTTGACTAATGAAAGCCTCTCCTTACAAAACTCAGTATCTCTCCTGAACACAGCTGAGTGCTCATATTTCAGAGCCAACGAGCAGCAAAGAGACACGAGGAGGAAATGGAGTTTCCACCTTAACTGTGTTGGATTGTGCACCCCACTCACTACGTCTTTCCAAGATTTTATTAAAGATAAACAGAAAAAAATGGAACTTCATGGTGTGAGAATCTAGCAGAAAACACCCGAATCGGTGACCATCAGGTGTAATGGGATAAACTGGTGTCAGGTGAGAGAAACACTCGAGAAGACACATGGTCTCTGCTCAGGTACTTTCGGCAAAATTAAGGAAATCTCAATGTATCTTGAGAAAATTTCAGTTTTATACATTTTTACTCCAAAAATACCTCCCCTGTTCTGTATCCCTAAAAGCACATTTAAACAATAGACCTTTCTTACCAATGTAGAGAATAGTCAGATTTTTTTCAAAAGTCTCTAAGGCATTCTAGACTGTGAGGAAAGCTGAGCACCAAAAAATTGATGCTTTTGAACTGTGGTGTTGGAGAAGACTCTTGAGAGATTGTGACTCATAAAATAAAAGAAAAAATAGGATTTAATAGTTGAAAACCACCTCGCCAGGCAAGAATATCAGAAAAAGAGAATTAAAGATGTGCAAGTTTTCAATCCAGGGCATTTAAGGAGGAAAAAGCAGACACAGCCTCTCACCTGGATCAGGACATTCCCCTGAGAAGCTGCTATTCCTTCTTATTCTTCCTCCTGCCCTGGGTCGTTTTCACATCACGACTGTGGAGGAATCACCTCAGCATCGTGAGATTACACCTCCAGAGGTGCCAGCAGAGCTCCTTCGCCTGCTCCCAACACCCCCACAGGCAGAAGGACCTTGAAAAGCGAGAAAGGCCGACCTCTCCTGTCCTTCGTCTCAGGAGAGATGCAGGACAATCAGCTCCTCCATGGAGACCAATCTATCAAATTGTTGTTGCTGTCGTCTACTCTTCTTTCTTCATATAAATTCCCCCAAATTGTGCTCACACGGGTGTGTGGGCTGCACTGACTTGTCCCTTTAAAGCCCACGCAGAGCAGAACTTGCTGCCTCTTCGCGGATGAAGCCGGGCCTCAGGTCTCACAAATGGACCAGGAGCCGCATCCTTAACCCGGGCCCCCCTTAGAATCCCCTGGAGCACTTCCTACACACCACACTGGTGCTCCCACGGGACCAGAGAACTCTGTGGGGAGGGCGCCGGGGAGGTCATTTCCTAACACTGGTCATGTGACCCTGATGGGAAACAGATGGAAACCACTTAGCCAATGCTTCAGATTCTTTCTGAACCATTTCAGTGAATATGAACCCCTCGAGGTCAGGTCCCCACTCTAAGAAGTTACGAATCTGCAGGTCTGAAGTGGGGCCATGAAATGAGTCTTCAGCAAGTTCCTTGTTTGTTCTGATGCTTCTCCCCCAAGACCCACACTCAGGAGCCCTGAGCTTCAGCCCTCACCCTCAGCACAGCTGAGACCTCTCAGGAGGGGAGGGTTTAGGGTGGGAGTTTCTGAGTGAGGTCAGGCTAGAACCAGGCAGAGAAAGCTGCAGTACTTGGGGTTCAGGCCTTTCTAAGTGACCCTGGGTGAAGTGCTGTGGCTCCCCAGGCTGAGTGTGGATGGGTCCATTCAAACCAGAGGAGCAGGATTCTGGTGAGCTCTGAGGGTGTCACCGAAGGGGGGCCTGTGAAGTAGGCCCTGGGGTTCAGCAAGACTGCTGGTCTCAAGGAAGGGGTCACCTAGAGCAGGTGCTCACAGGACTGGCTGGTGTGAGTTCAAGGACCTGCAGGCTGCCTGCTCCCCAGACAGACGCTGAGGCAGCAACAGCATGGAGCAGTTCAGGGGAGCTCTCAAAAGTACTCTGTATGATCCTTCTTATTAGAGCCATCACCATGGCCCAGCAGTTACGGGGGCGCAGGGGAAGGTACATGTAGAAATGATGGAAAATATATTATCACATTATTTGAGGGTTAAGGGTAGTGAGGTAACTAATTGTTACAGATGGTATCCTCTGTGCTACCTAGTAGTTTATTGTTACAATCTCTCCCCCGTAACCCTAAAGAAGGTGGGAGAGGTTAATGTTGGCGGTGGGTTAACACTTCATTCATTACACATCAACTTTATCGCCAGAAACCATTCAATTTTAATTAACATATATGAATATCACACATAGTCATAATAAAACCTTTTACAATCCACTGCGTGACCTTAATTAAAATACAGATTTACAAACATAGACAACAATATTCATTTCTCTGAGACAATGATCTGACAATTGTGACTTCTGTGGTTACAAAATAGAGGCTAATCATTTAATAAACAAGGTGTAAGTAGCTACATGACTCTTCTGGGAAGCCTTTCACATACTTTTCTAGGGTTATCAGAGATCTTGTTATCGCAAACATGTCAACTAATATTCATGACTTTGGTTGACATGGTAAAGATACATCAAGATTCCAGTGAACTGTCACTGTCTTATGCTTAATAAGCAAATGACATAACTATTGAAAATTTACAACAATCCTTTGTCTTACTTTGATACATGGAATTAATTCCAATACATTCCTTGATATTTATTTAGATTTGATTAAATATTTTGCTACTTTTTTTTTTTAACATCATTCACCTGTCTTTCTTGTATAAACCCTCTCCTGTTTTCTAAACTACATTTGGGACAAACCTCTTTCATCACTTATTACATTATTAGAGTTTCTCTCCTGAGTGTACACTGCATATGCATTAAATAAGCAGGGTGATGATATACAGCCTTGACATTCTCCTTTCCCAATTTGGAACCAGTCTGTTGTTCCATGTCTGGTTCTAACTGTTGCTTCTTGACCTGCATACAGGTTTCTCAGGGGGCAGCTAAGGTGGTCTGGTATTCTCATCTGTTTAAGAACTTTCCACAGTTTGTTGTGATCCACACAGTCAAACGCTTTAGTGTAGTCAATAAAGCAGAAGTGGATGTTTTTCTGGAACTCCCTTTTTCTATGATCCAATGAATGTTGGCAATTTAATCTGCATTTTCCAAATCCAGCTGTACATCTGGAAGTTCTCAGTTCACGTACAGTTGAAGGCTGGCTTGAAGGATTTTGAGCATTACCTTGGTAGCATGTGAAATGAGTGCTATTGTGCAGTAGTTTGAACACTCTTTGGCATTGCCCTTCTTTGGGACTGGAATGAAAACTGATCTTTTCCAGTCCTGTGGCACTGCTGAGTTTTCCAAATTTGCTGGCATACCTAGTGAAGCACTTTCACAGCATCATCTTTTAGGATTTAAAATAGCTCAGCTGGAATTCCATCACCTCCACTAGCCTTGTTGGTAGTAATTCTTTCTAAGGAAGGCCCAGTTGACTTCACACTCCAGGATGTCTGGGTCTAGGTGAGTCACACCATTGTGGTTATCTAGGTCATTAAGACCTTTTTTTGTACAGTTCTTGTGTGTATTCTTGCCACCTCTTCTTAGCCTCTTCTGCTTCTGTTAGGTCCCTACCATTTCTGTCCTTTATTGAGCCCATCTTTGCATGAAATGTTCCCTTGGTATCTCTGATTTTCTTGAAGAGATCTCTAGTCTTTCCCATTCTATTGTTTTCTTCTATTTTTTTTGCATTGATCACTGAGGAAGGCTTTCTTATCTCTCCTTGCTGTTCTTTGGAACTCTGCATTCAAATAGGAATATCTTTCCTTTCCTCCTTTGCCTTTTGCTTCTCTTCTCTTCTCAGCTATTTGTAAGGCCTCCTCAGACAGCCATTTTGCCTTTTTGCATTCTTTTTTGGGGGATGGTCTTGATCCCTGTCTCCTGTACAGTGTCACGAACCTCCGTCCATAGTTCCTCAGGCACTCTGTCTGTCAGATCTAACCCCTTGAATCTACTGTCACTTCCACTGTGTAATTGTCACGCGAGTGTATGTTCCTCGGCTCTTTGTCTCGTCACAACAAAAATTTGGAGTGACAGACATTAAAGCCCCTTGGCGGGTCACAGCTCTCGGAGGACAGACCGTGTTATAGCTCTCAGGTCTCGAACGGACCGTGTTATAGCTCTTAAATAAACCAGTGTTACAGCTCAGTGTTACAGCTCTATTTATTTAGATAATAGCAGGAAAATCCATCTTTGAGGCATGAGGGCACGTTGATCCAAAGACGCGAAGAGACAGTTGCCCCATCACGCGGGGGAGAGGGAGGGAGCAAAAAAAGGGCAGAAGAGGGCTTTGGCTCCTTTTTTAAATGTTTCTCTGTCCCTGGGCCTGCCTTATGTAAATTGGGCTTAGGCAGGTGCGTTGTTTGTTTTACCTGAGGTTCTCACTATGGTCCTCGGACCTTCCTTTGTTCTATTTTCGTGGGCTTTCCCTTCCAGATATTTTAGCCACCGCTATTTTGGACTCTTTTTCCCTCTTCTAACTACCTAACATAATCATGTTGTTGTTCAGTCGCTCAGCCGTGTCTGACTTTGCAGTCCCATGGACTGCACCACACCAGGCTTCCCTGTCCATCACCAACTCTGGAGCTTGCTCAAACATGTCCATTGAGTTGGTGATGCTACCCCTTATCTTGTTCTCTTTCATCCCCTTCTCGTCCCGTCCTCAATCTTTCCCAGCATCAGGGTCTTTTCCAATGAGTCAGCTCTTTGCATCAGGTGGCCAAAGTATTGGAGTTTCAGTTTGAGCATCAGTACTTCCAGTGAGAATTTAGGACTGATTTCCTTTAGGATGGACTGGTTGGATGTCCTTGCAGTCCAAGGGACTCTCAAGAGTCTTCTCCAACACCACAGTTCAAAAGCATCAATTCTTCAGCGCTCAGCTTTCTTTATAGTCTAACTCTCACATCCATACATGACCACTGGAAAAACCAAAGCTTTGACTAGACAGACCTTTGTTAGCAAAGTAATGTCTCTGCTTTTTTTTTTTTTTCCTGCTTTTTAATATGTTGTCTAGGTTGGTCATAACTTTTCTCTCACAGAGCAAGTGTCTTTTAATTTCATGGCTGCAGTCACCATCTGCAGTGATTTTGGAGCCCCCCAAAATTAGTTTTGTTTTTATTTCATTACTCTAAGAGGTGGATGCAAAAAGAGTTGCAGTTTATATCAAAGCATGTTCTGTCTGTCCTACTTATATTCTCCTCTAGAGGTTGAGATTATCAGCCCTCTTTTGAGCTCTTTCATCAGGTGAAGTTTCTTTTTCTGTCTGGAGTTAGGGAGTCATTCTTTTCATTTGAGAAACCTCTTCACTGTCCTACAGTCTGGCTGTTAACAATTGACATTGCCCCCATCAGTGTAGGAGCGGTCCCGTCTCTCTACAACCCTTTCCAGCGTTTATTGGTTTTATTTTTATTTCATTTTATTTTTTTGTTTGTTTATTGTTTTTAGACTTTTTGCCAGTGTCCATTCTGACCTGTGTGAGTTTTGATTGGCATTTCTCTTAAGAGTTCGCCATGTTTAAATATTTTCATATGATTTTTTAAAAACCGGTGTGAGTAAAACTGACCTCTGGAGATTGTCCACTTGACCGACTGCCCTGTTTTAAATTCTTTTTTTCAGGATCTACCCGAGGACATTTGTTGGGAATGGGTGTTTTTTTCCTCACAGCCCCGTAGGCCTGGGGAATATGAAGTGCCCATGAGCACAGGTTTTTCAGTCGTTACCAAAAGTGGCCACAAGGCGGCAGCATTTCTTCACGCGCCACTGTTCCGGGTTTCGTTTGTTTTTAGTGTTTCTTTTCTGCTGGAGTAGAGTTGATTTCCGATGTGTTTGTTTTAAGTGTACGGGAGCTTGGTTTAGTTGCACATGAACGTATCTCTGTTCTCTTTCGGGTTCTTTCCCTATATTGGTTCTCTCGGTGTGTTCAGTAGACTTCCCTGTGCTGTTCCGTTATTTTGGATTATCTATCTGATGATAAGCAGTGAGTGTGTTAATCCCAACTTCCTAATGTCGTCCTTTCCCCTACCTTTAAAAAAAGTAATCATAAGTGAGTTTTCTAAGTCTGTGAGTCTGTTTCTGTTTATAAATTAGTTCATTTTAATGAACTTATAGATTCCACCTGTAAGGGATGTATTTCTTTCCTTCTCTGACTGACTTCACTCAATGTAACAAAGCTCTCGGTCCATCCATGGTGCTGCCAGCGGCGTTTTTTCGTTCTGTTGAAGGCTGAGTGTGTTCAGTGTACAAATGAACCTTTTACTTTTCATTTCTCTATTGATGGATATTTTGGTTGATGCTGTTTTGGATATTGTCAATAGTGCTTCCCTGCAGAGGGCTGCGAGTGTCATTTTAAATTAATATTCTTTCCGGATCTAACCCAAGGAGGGGGCTTGCTGGATCATGTACTAAGTCTATAGTTACTGTTTTAAGGAATGTCCATACTGCTTTCCTCCGTGGCTGTACCCGCCGATTTCCCTCCCCTTCCACAGTGTAGGAGGATTCCCTGATCCCCTCACCCTCGGCAGCACTTAATATTTGTAGATCGTTTGGATGTCAGCTATGCTGAAGGGTGTGAGGTGATACCATGGCGCAGTTTTGATTTGCATTTCTCCAATAGTTAGTGACGTTGAGCATCTTTCCATGTGCTCTGTGGCCACCAGGATGCCTTCTTTGGACAAAGGCCCATTTAGATCTTTGGCCCATTTTTCTAACGGGATTTCTTTTTCTTTTTTAATTGAGCTGCATGAGCTGTTTGCATGTTTTGGAGATAAATTCCTTGTTTCTAACTTCAGTTCCAAACATTTTTTTTTTCCCCCATTCCAAGGGTTTCTTTTTTAGTTTAGTTTATGGTTTCCCTTGCAGTGCAAAAGCTTTTGAGGTTGGAGACTCTTTTGTTGAGTTTTGTTTAATTTTTCATTATTCTAAAAGTAGATCGAAAAGGGTTTGCTGTGGTTTATGTCAAAGCGTGTTTTCTCTATAATTTCCTCAAGAGGTTTAGAGTAATTGTCCCTCCATTAAGCTCTTTAATTGATTTGGAGTTACTTTTTCTGTATGAGGATAGGGAATGTCACAATTTCATTCACTGTTATCTTATTTGTTGTTGTTACCCTCTCCTCTGTACCGACTCTTAACAATTTAACTTGGTAGTATCCGAGCAGGAGAATCCCCTTTTCTCCAAAACCTTCCAGCATTTATTGTTTGTGAACTTTTTGACAAAGGTCATTTTGACCCGTGTGAGGCAACACCGCGGGGTTTTGGTTTGCGTTTTGGTAAGACTGCAGGGTGTGGAGGCTTTGCGTGTGATTAAAAAAAAAAGTGTGAGTAAAACTAACCTGTTGAGATTGGCTTCTTGACCGTCTGCCCTCTTTTGACTTCTTTTTCCAGGACCCATCCGAGGCCACTTATTGAGGACAGGTGTTTTTTTCGTTAAATTCCTGCAGGCCTGGTAAAGAATGAAGTGCCCTTCCGCACAGGTTTCTCAGTTGCTGTTGCCAGACGTGGCCACAAGGCGGCAGCATTTCCTCATGCTCCACCATTTTTTTTTTTTTTTTTTAAGTTGGTGTTTGTTTTCTGATGGAATACAGATTTCTGGAATCTGGAATATTTCTGTTGGAATTCCTGTTGTGCTTGTTTTAGGTTTACAAGAACTTGATTCAGTTATACGTAGATGTATATCTATTCTCTTTTTAGGTTTTTTTTTTTCCCATATAGGTTCTTTCAGGGCTTTCAGTACGCTTCCGTGCTGTTCAGTAGGGTTTTGTTTTTTTGGATTATCTGTCTGATAATAAGTAGTAGATATATGTTAATTCCAGCCTCTTAATGTCTCCCTGCCCCTACGTTTTTTGAAATAATCATAGGTGGGTTTTAATAGCCTGAGTCTATTTCTGTTTATAAATCTGTTCACTTGAAAGAATTTACAGATTCCACCTGTAAGTGATATAATATTTCCCTTTCCCTCTCTGACTTCTCTCAGTAGGATAAATCTCTTGGTCCATCCATGCCATTAATGGCATTTTGTTTTTGTGTTTCTTTCTGATGGCTGAGAGTATTCCAGTGTCTAGATAGATCAGTTACTCTTCATTTCTCTCTATTGATGGACATTTTGGCTGAAGTGCTGTCTTGGAATTGGTGAATAGTGCTGCCATGAAAACAGAGGAGAAAGTATCACTTTAAATTATGATTTTATCCAGATCTAAGGGAAGGAGTGGGCTTGCCTCATCAAGTGGTAACTATATCTAGTGCTTTAAGGAATCTCCATACTGTTTTTCTTAGTGGGCGCACCCTCTCATTTCCATCCCCGCCCACAGTACAGGAGGAGTCCCTGCTCCCCTTGCCCTCGGAAGCACTGAATCTTTGTAGATCTTTTAGAGGATGGTCATTCTGAGGGCTGAGCTGATACCTCGTTGCAGTTTGATTGGCATTTCTCTAACAGTGATGCTGAGCATCTTTTCACAGGCTTTATGGCCATCTCGATGCCTTCTTTGAAGATACATCCATTTTGATCTTTGGCCCATTTTTTCTCTTGGGTTGACTTTTTTTTTATATTGAGCTGTTTGCATGTTTTGGAGATGAATATGTTGCTTTTAAATTCGGTTGCATTTCCCCCCTGATGTTCAGGGTTTTCTTTTTCTTTCATTTTGAGTTTCCATTGCTATGCAAAAGCTTTTGAAGCTAATGAAGTCCCTTTTGTTGAGTTTTAGTTGTCATTATTTTAAGGGTGGATCCAAAAAGAATTTGCTGCGATTTGTGTCAAACCGTGTTCTGCCTATATTTTCCTTAAGAGGGTTAGAGTAATCGTCCCTCAATTTAGAACTTTAATCGATTTGAAATGTCTTTTTCTGTAATTGGTTAGGGACTGTCGGTTTCATCATTTTTCACTTGTTTAAGGAACCCTGTCCTCCACACTGGTTGTTAGCACTTTGCCAGCATCAATGTAGAAAGGTTCCCTTTTCTCCACAACTGCTCCAGCATTTACTGTTTGTAGACTTTTTGACAAAGGCCATTTAACCAATGTGAGGAGATACTTCCTTGTAGTTTTGATTTGGGTTTCTACAAGATTTCATGATGTGAAGGGCGTTCATGTGATTTTTTTTTTTTTTTTTAAACAGTGTGACTAAAACTGACCTCTCAAGGTTGGCCTCTGGACCATCTGTTCTGTTTTAAATTCTTTCCCCAGGACCTACGAGGGCAAGAGTTGAGGACAGGTGTTTTTTCTTTACGTTCGAGCAGGCCTGATGAATATTAAGTGCCCATCCCCGCAGGTTTTTCAGTTGCTGTTACCAAAAGCGGCCACAAGGTGGCAGCATTTCTTCATGCCCACCAGCGCCTTAGGGCAAGTCCTGTTCTGGGTTGTTAATTAGAATGGATACACCCGAGGCTGTGTCTCCTTACTTCTCCCTGATGAGCCTTTATCCCCGGACAGATCTCAACGACTGCCACACCCCTCTGCAGAAGGAGCTGTCCTCTGTCAGTGGGGTGACCCTAAGGAAGGAGGCTGGAGGTGGGAACCCCACCACCAGGAGACACAGAGGCCCAGGGGACTTTGCAAAGCTCTTCCAGCCCAGAGACCCCACCATCCTTTGGGGGCACCAGGGTTGGTTCTGCTGCAGGAGGGTCCCTTGGATCTGGAGACAGTGGGCTCATGCAGGCGGGAACAGGCGGTCCAGGTCCATGGCGTGGGGTGCTGTTTTCCTGGCACACGCTCCCCAGCGCCCTCAGCCCCAGGACAGCCCAGCCCGGGGTCCCAGCCTGCTCAGACTCCAGGGTGTGACACCAGCCCAGGTCCCCAAGGCCTGAGGGGAACAGAGTCAGCAGTTCTTTTCTCTTAAAAAAAAATTTTTTTTTGAATTGTAGTTTACAGGTGCGTTACCTTGTGGTGGCTTGTACGGCAACTTGATTCATTTATTCAAGGACGTACATATATTCTTTATTGGTTTCTTTTCCCACAGAGGTTATTACAGAGTGTTGAGAGGGTTTCTTGTGCTCTGTGGTGGGTCCTTGTGGATTATTTTAGAAGTATAAATAGTAGTGTGTTTGTTATTATCAACCTGCTAATTTCTTCCTGCCCCGCACATTTCATTTTGAGGAACCATAAGTTTATTTTCTAAGTCTGTGATGCTGTTTCTGTTTTGTAAAGAAGTTCACTTGTATCCATGTTTAGATTCCACCTGGAAGTGGCTTTGCTTCTCGCCTCTGGCCCCTGGTGGTCTGGCCGGGAGCACGCTTGGTTCTCAGCCGGGCTCCCCACATTCAATTCAGGCTGCTGGCTACACTTAGGACAGGAGCTCCGATTTTCCCTTGTGACCCTACTGGTGCTGCGGCTCTGCTATTTCTTTCTCTGCCTGATTTTCACAGCGGTTGTTTCTTGCATTACCCAACATATGAGCCTCTGATGAAACAATGACATATAATTCCTCACAAGCTCAATGATGGTAATGGCTTAACTTTAAATTTGGGAAGAAGCTCCAAGTGGGAATATTTTCATAGACCACAGAGGCTGGAGAGACAGGTGGTCCAGCGGCTCTTGGCTACTGCATTATGGCCTCGTCCAGTGACTTTGCACTGAGTGCCCTGTCAGCGGGATCTCTGCCAGACCTGGGAACAAACATTCCTAGCACCATGGCTCAAACCGGATGTGAAATGCCATCAAAACCGTGGTCAGACTTACGGCCATGAAGGGGCCATGCTGACAGGAAGCTGGCACCTGCTGTCTGCTCCTGCGAAGATTAAATCAGGAGCCACTGCCATTGTTGACCTTCAACACTCCCTGAAAGGCGTTGAGGGGCGAGATCAGGAATGAGGCATCTGTGCTCTGGGAAAACTGGCAGAACAAGCCTTCAGATAGTTAGATGTTTTCAGGTAAAGATTTTCATGAGCCCAGATTCCTGCCTCTTCTCATGCCTAGAGAAGCACTAAAATCAGTAACTCTGACAACTGCTCTGGGTTTTGTGATTATTTTGTGTTCTAATAATACCACATCAGAGGTTAAACTCTATTTAGATAAATCTAGACAACTGGCTACCAGGCTAAAGGTCTCCTTGAAGTGCTAGATCTAGACTGGAATTCAAGCTTACTCTCCTGGGGAAAAAAAAAAATGAGAGATCTACTTTGCTCATTAATGTTCAAGTTTTCACTCCTCCAACTACTTCGACTGAGTCTGTCACACCTCCCTTAGTCACTCTGGGCTGATACAAACGACGTCAGAGTATGTGAGACCACAGCAGAAGGCTCCATTCCCTTGGAGAGGGTAGCACAAGTGCTGACTCTGTCTAGATCAAAATTGCTAAAAAGCATAACCTGGCTCTCACTCCTGCTTGGGCCCTTGGTCACAGTAATTCTTTTGCTGATCTTTGGCCCCTGCCTTTCTAAATCTCCTTGTTAAATTTGCCTCTTTCAGATTACTACAGTTTCACGTCAAGATGGTGGTGATGCAGAGATTCCAGCCAATTCTCAGAACAGATCCTGCGGGAATAACAGAAGTCACCCTGGGGTCCCTTAAGGAGACAGGGCGAGAGCTCTGTGACCCCAGCTAGGTGGGGTCTACAGTCCCATGCCAGCCTGAAGAAGCTACAGAAGACAGACCGCCGCCTTCATCTTCCCAATAAACAATTTTTTGGTTCGTGTCTCTCAGAGGGATTTAAGGTAGAAGACAGAGGGCCCCCAGGCTGGAAAGCTGGTCTGTCGAGTGGAGTAAAGTTGAAGCTTTGTTCTCACCCAGACACTCCAAGGACAGAGCTAGCGGCAGAAGCTGAGCCCTGCTGGGGTAAAGAGATAAAATGCCCAGTCCTGAGGACAAGGAAAGCTTCCCTCTCGGCCACGTGCAGGAGGGCTACTTGGGGCTGAGAGAAGCATGTGGCCCCATCCCACAGGAAGTGTGGACACGCACCACAGGCCCGTGTGGGGGATCACCGTGAGGAAAAGGCTGCACATGCATGCTGGGGAGGGTCCAGGGAAGAGTGGGTGTGGAAAAGAAACAAGGTAAGAGGCCAAAGGCAAACAGGAGCCCAGGCGGACGTCCAGGGCGGGGAAGTAGCACCGAGTGCTGGCACGGCAGGCACGGTGCTGACGAGCGCAAAGGCCTCAGTGAGGACCGGCGGCAGGCTTCAGGCCAGAGTCGGGCCTCAGAGCCAGTCAGGCCTTGTGAGAACCAGGGTAGAGCCACATGAGAACCGGAATCTTACCTCAGTGAGGACCGGCGGCAGGCTTCAGGCCAGGGTCGGGCCTCAGAGCCAGTGGGCCTTGTGAGAACCAGGGTAGAGCCGTATGAGAACCGGAATCAGTGAGGACCTGATTCCGAAACCAGTGAGGGGAGGGCCGGGGTCCCTGGGGAGGAGAGGGGAGGCAGGGCCTCCGGGGAGAAGCAGGGTGGGGCGGGGTCCTGCCAAGGTGGGGCCTCCGGGGAGGGGGCTGTGAGGTGGGGCCTTAGTGATTTGGGTCTTAGGCTCTTGTCCACTACCTTTCAGAGAACAGTTGTTGAGAGTAAGGTTCTTTTTCTTTAAGTAGGCCCCAGGCTTGGTGAGGGCCTTCCCAGTGGCTCCGCAGTAAAGAATCTGCCTGAGATGTAGGAAACTCAGGAGACGTCACTGGTTGGATGCCTGGGTCAGGAAGATACCTCGAGGGGGGCATGGAAACCCATTCCAGAATTCCTACCTGGAGAATCCAACGGACAGAGACTGGCGGGCCACAGTCCACAGCGTCACAAAGAATCAGACACGACTGAAATCAACTGAGCGCACACGCAGGCTTGGTGGATGTTTTCCCCCCAGATTTTCCAAGTTGTTTTTACCAGGGTCAGGCCTAACTTGTACCAGAGTCAGGATTAAGCCAGAACCACAGTCAGGCCTGCGGGTGGACCACGGTCAGGCCCAAGTGTGGACCAGAGTCAGGCCTCAGTGTGGACCAGGGTCGGGCTTTAGCATGGTCCACAGTGAGCCCTTAGTGTGGCAGGTCCAAAATCAGGCCTTAGTGTGAATCAGAGTGAGGCCTTAGCATGGTCTAGAGTCAGGCCAAAGTCAGTACCAGAGTCTGGCCTCATGCTGGACCAGAGTCTGCCTGAGTGTGGACCAGAGTCAGGCCTGAGTGTGGAACCCAGTCTACCTGATGCATGACTGTTACCCACTTAGGTCTGGCTCTGGTCCAGACCTAGACCTGACTCTGGTCCACGCTAAGGGCAGACTCTGGTCGACACTCAGTACAGACTCGGGTCCACACTAAGGCCTGACTCTAGTTCGCACCAAGTCTGGTCAATGCTAAGGCCTGTCTGTTCCACACTAAGGCCTGAATCTGCTACTCACTAAGGCCCGTACATCATAAATCAGTTCAACCTCAAATAAGTTATAATTAGAGCTGGCATGAGCTTAGTCAGAAACTGACAGAAAATTTCAAAGCTATTATCCAGCAATAAAAAATAAATTAAAAACTCTTATATGTGTATGAATTTTCATTGATTGGGCTCCCATGCCTGGGGAGAGATCTGGAGAAAAACTAATATTTTAGAAGACAGCCACACCCCAGCGATATCGGCAGCTCTAGGTTCAATAACCAAGACGGTGAAGCAACCGACGTTCAGAAGGAGAGATGACAGAGAGAAAAGACGCAGTTCAGACACACAAGGCGATATTATTCTACCACAACATGCGATGAAATAACGCCTTTTCCAGCCGTGGTGACAGAAAACGTATGATCGTGATCTCGGGGAGACCGCCGTGAGCGGGCCTGGAGAGAGATGTCGGCTCCCTGCCCGGAGTTGAACCAGGGCGCCCTGGATGAAAAGCAGGCCTGCCACCCACGAGACCGCCGGTGGCCAAAGTGTAGAAGCAAAGTGACCTTTGGTCGTTCCCTGGTTTGAACCCAAGAATATTTTAAGGAGGGAAGAGGTGTAAATACGTATAGAAGTCCGTTGTTATCGACACAGCATAACATCTGGGAGAGCGTAGAGAAACACAGGGTGTTTAAGACAGGAGCGGCGCAGACATACAGAACCAAGAGAAGTGTGTGTGTGTCCTGAGGAGGAGCCAGGGGGAGGCGATGTAAGTCCCTCATTCAGGACCGTCCTTCTGGGTCTTCGGTTACCTTTGGCCGATCACCTTGTCTCTTTTTTCACACCTGACTGGTCCCTGCACCCTCCCCACGACGTGGGCACAACATTTGCTAAGACTGATCCCCCCACAGAGGCCTGTGGGTGCATGTCCACACTTATTATGAGATGGGGCCCCCTTCCTTTTCGGCCATAAAGGAGCCTTCCTGCCCTTGTACAGGGCAGTCTTCTTTGACCTCAGGAGTGGGCCCCTTATCTCTTCACTCCAGCAGACTTCAGCTTCTGCCACTAGATTTGTCCTTGGAGTGTGTGAGTGAGAACAAAGCTGCCATTTCACTCCACTTGACAAACACCAGCTGTCCAGCCCACAGGCCCCTCTATCTCCTACGTCAAATCCCACTGAGAGACATGAACCCCAAAAATCTTTATTGGGAGGCTGAAGGGCGAAGGTCTGTCTTCTGTAGCTTCTCCAGGCTGGCGTGGGGCTCGTAGACCTTACCTAGCTGGGGGCATGGAGCTCTCACCCTGTCTCATTCAGGGGCCCAGGGTGACTTCTGTTGTTAATCCCACAGGGTCTGTTCCGAGGAGTAGCTGGAACCATTATCTTGATGGGAAACTATCGTAATCTGAAAGAGACAAACACAACAAGTGGATTTAAAAAGCCAGGGGCCAGAGATATGTGATAAATTATCACAAATTATTGTGAGCAGGAGCTATAGCAGGAGTAAGAACCAGGTTACATTTCTTAGCAATTTTGATCCTGGTTCAGATAGAGTCACACTGGTGATACCCTCTCCAAAGGCATGGAGCCTTCTGCGGTGGTCTCACATGCTTTTATGTCTTTGTATTAGCCCAGAGTGACTGATGTAGGTGTGACAGACTCAGTTTCAAGTAGTTGGAGGAGTGAAAACCTGAACATTAATATAAAAAATCAATCACAATTTTTCCCCAGTTGAAGAAGCTGGAATCCCAGTTTAGACCTGGCACTTCAAGAAGACCTGTAGCCTGGTAGCCAGTTGTCTAGTTTTATCTAAGTAGGTTCTAACCTTTGATTCACATATTGATTCACATATTAATCAGAGCAGTTGTCACTGTTACTGACTTTAGTGCTCCTCTAGGTATGAGAAGAGACAAAATCTGGGCTCATGAAAATCTTTGCCTGAGAGTATCTAACTATCTGAAGGCCTGTTCTGCCAGCTTTTCCCAGAGCACAGATGCCTCGTTCCTGATCTCCCCCCTCAATACCTTTCAGGGCGTGTTGCAGGGCAGATGCTGCAGCAGGTCCGGATCTAATCCTAGCAGAGGCAGATGGCAAGTGCTCGTTTTCAGTTGGCATGGCCCATTTGTGGCCATAAATTTGACCATGGTTTTGGGGGCATATCACGTCCATTTTGTCCCATGGTGCTAGGAATGCTCATTCTTAGGTCTGGCAAAGATTCTGCTGACAGGCCACTAACCCAAGAAACAGGAGCCAATAGACCCTGGATCGCCTGTCTCACCTGCCTCTATGGTCCATGAAAACGTCCCCTCTTGTTGCTTCTTCCCACACCTAGAGTTTCACCATCACCCTCACTGATCTCATATCATCATTTTATCAGCCGCTCAGTCACGCATTCAGTAATGCAAGAAACAATTGTGGAAAGCAGGCAGAAAGGCAAATAATATAGCTAGCAGTATTAGTAGGATCATAAGTAAGAATTTGAGAACCTGTTTTAAGTATAGTCAATATGCAACTTGGATGAAATGGACAAATTCTTAGAAAAGTATAACTTTCCAAAACTGAACCAGGAAGAAATAGAAGATCTTAACAGAACCATCACAAGCAAGGAAATTGAAACTGTAATCAGAAATCTTCCAGCAAACAAAAGCCCAGGACCAGATGGCTTCACAGCTGAATTCTACCAAAAATTTAGAGAAGAGCTAACATCTGTCTTACTCAAACTCTTCCAGAAAATTGCAGAAGAAGGTAAACTTCCAAACTCATTCTATGAGGCCACCATCACCATAATTCCAAAACCAGACAAAGATGCCACAAAAAAAGAAAACTACAGGCCAATATCACTGATGAACATAGATGCAAAAATCGTTAACAAAATTCTAGCAAACAGAATCCAACAACATATTAAAAAAATCATACACCACGACCAAGTGGGCTTTATCCCAGGAATGCAAGGATTCTTTAATATCCGCAAATCAACCAATGTAATACACCACATTAACAAATTGAAAGATAAAAACCATATGATTATCTCAATAGATGCAGAGAAAGCCTTTGACAAAATTCAACACCCATTTATGATTAAAACTCTCCAGAAAGCAGGCATAGAAGGAAGATACCTCAACATAATAAAAGCTTTATATGACAAACCCACAGCAAGCATCACCCTCAATGGTGAAAAATTGAAAACATTCCCCCTGAAATCAGGAACAAGACAAGGGTGTCCACTCTCACCACTATTATTCAACATAGTTTTGGAAGTTTTGGCCACAGCAATCAGAGCAGAAAAAGAAGTAAAAGGAATCCAGATAGGAAAAGAAGAAGTGAAACTCTCACTGTTTGCAGATGACATGATCCTCTACATAGAAAACCCTAAAGACTCTTCTAGAAAATTACTAGAGCTAATCAATGAATATAGTAAAGTGGCAGGATATAAAATTAACACACAGAAATCCCTTGCATTCCTATATACTAACAGTGAAAAAACAGAAAGAGAAATTAAGGAAACAATACCATTCACCATTGCAACAAAAAGAATAAAATACTTAGGAGTATATCTACCTAAAGAAACAAAAGACCTATACATAGAAAACTATAAAACACTGATGAAAGAAATCAAAGAGGACACAAACAGATGGAGAAACATACCATGTTCATGGATTGGAAGAATCAATATTGTCAAAATGGCTATTCTACCCAAAGCAATCTATAGATTCAGTGCAATCCCTATCAAGCTACCAACGGTATTTTTCACAGAACTAGAACAAATAATTTCACAATTTGTATGGAAATACAAAAAACCTCAAATAGCCAAAGTAATCTTGAGAAAGAAGAAGGGAACTGGAGGAATCAACCTGCCTGACCTCAGACTCTACTAGAAAGCCACAGTCATCAAGACAGTATGGTACTGGCACAAAGACAGAAATATAGATCAATGGAACAGAATAGAAATCCCAGAGATAAATCCACGAACCTATGGACACCTTATCTTCGACAAAGGAGGCAAGGATATACAATGGAAAAAAGACAACCTCTTTAACAAGTGGTGCTGGGAAAACTGGTCAACCACTTGTAAAAGAATGAAACTAGAACACTTTCTAACACCATACACAAAAATAAACTCAAAATGGATTAAAGATCTAAATGTAAGACCAGAAACTATAAAACTCCTAGAGGAGAACATAGGCAAAACACTCTCCGACATAAATCACAGCAAGATCCTCTATGACCCACCTCCCAGAATATTGGAAATAAAAGCAAAAATAAATAAATGGGACCTAATGAAACTTAAAAGCTTTTGCACAACAGAGGAAACTATAAGCAAGGTGAAAAGACAGCCCTCAGATTGGGAGAAAATAATAGCAAATGAAGCAACAGAAAAAGGATTAATCTCAAAAATATACAAGCAACTCCTGCAGCTCAATTCCAGAAAAATAAATGACCCAATAAAAAAATGGGCCAAAGAACTAAACAGACATTTCTCCAAAGAAGACATACAGATGGCTAACAAACACATGAAAAGATGCTCAACATCACTCATTATAAGAGAAATGCAAATCAAAACCACAATGAGGTACCATTACATGCCAGTCAGGATGGCTGCTATCCAAAAGTCTACAAGCAATAAATGCTGGAGAGGGTGTGGAGAAAAGGGAACCCTCTTACCCTGTTGGTGGGAATGCAAACTAGTACAGCCGCTATGGAAAACAGTGTGGAGATTTCTTAAAAAACTGGAAATAGAACTGCCATATGACCCAGCAATCCCACTTCTGGGCATACACACTGAGGAAACCAGATCTGAAAGAGACACGTGCAGCCCAATGTTCATCACAGCACTGTTTATAATAGCCAGGACATGGAAGCAACCTAGATGCCCATCAGCAGATGAATGGATAAGGAAGCTGTGGTACATATACACCATGGAATATTACTCAGCCATTAAAAAGAATTCATTTGAACCAGTCCTAATGAGATGGATGAAGCTGGAGCCCATTATACAGAGTGAAGTAAGCCAGAAAGATAAAGAACATTACAGCATACTAACACATATATATGGAATTTAGAAAGATGGTAATGATAACCCTATATGCAAAACAGAAAAAGAGACACAGAAGTACAGAACAGACTTTTGAACTCTGTGGGAGAAGGTGAGGGTGGGATGTTTCGAAAGAACAGCATGTATATTATCTATAGTGAAACAGATCACCAGCCCAGGTGGGATGCATGAGACAAGTACTCGGGCCTGGTGCACTGGGAAGACCCAGAGGAATCGGGTGGAGAGGGAGGTGGGAGGGGGGATCGGGATGGGGAATACATGTAACTCCATGGCTGATTCATGTCAATGTATGACAAAACCCACTGCAATGTTGTGAAGTAATTAGCCTCCAACTAATTAAAAAAAAAAAAGTATAGTCAATATGTCCCAGGTCCTCTGACTTCATTTGTTAAGTAATTGTAGCCTGGTGTTAATCTCCTGGCTATAGATCATGGAGATTTTAACTTGTATCCAAAGATTGATTACTGAGATAAGTTTTAGAAATGAACTTAGAGAGCCCCTTAATAATTCAGGTAACTCTCATTAGCATTATAACATAAAAGCAAGGAACTATGTCATAAGAGTTTCTTAGTAAACATAGACCTTAATTAACAAAACTAGAATTTAATATTTAGTGAATCATATTTTCTTTCTAAAATTGCCTCCATTTTCATTAAACTAGGCCAAGACTAATTTGTTTTAAAAATAAGTTTGGTGTGCTGACCACACAGCTTCTTCTATACTGACTCTGATGTAATTCCTCAGGAGTCTGAGACTAAATTCCCAAAAGGCCTCTCAAGGCCAAGAATTTATTAATTTGTTCTACTTTTCCCCATTTATAAATGACTGACTAGAGAATAGAATTATCATTACTTTTTTACAACAAAAATATTTCCAGTCTTTATATTCTTCTCTCACTGACAGCACATATCCGACTTGCTATATACACTCAAACATTTTCCTTGTCACTTTAGTAGATTTGAGTCCATAAATTTTAACCTTAAAAAATTAACCCCTAGTGAAAACCAAGATGAAAGCAACTGTGAACTATTTGTTGCATTGGCAGTCTCTGATTAGCAAACTCAAGAACATATTCTAGAAACTCTAAAAACATGTATTTTTCCAAAGTACAGTTTTTCTCAATGTAATACAAGGCACATGTCTAATAGATATACATCTATGTATAACTGACTCAAGTTCCTGAAAACCAAAAACAAACAACATCGGAAATCACGTCTACTCCAATAGAATATAAAAATTTAAATAACCAAAGTAATAAAAAGAGTGGGGCATGAAGAAATGTTGCCACCTTGTGGCCCCTTTGGGTAGCAACAACTTAAAACCTGTGAAGATGGGGACGTATTATTCTTGAGGCCTTCAGGGATGCAAGGAATAAACACCTGTTGTCAACAAATGACCTTAGGTAGATCCTGGAAAAAGAATTCAAAACCTGGCAATTGGTCAAGAAGCCAACCTTGGGAGGTAAGTTTTACTCAAATTCTTCCAAAATAATCACATGAAAAGATTTCAGTATCACTAAAACTTACAGAAATTCAAATCAAAAGTACAATGAGGAATCACCTCACTCCGATCAGAATGGCCATTGGCAAAAAGTCTACAAACAGTAAATGCTGGAGAGGGTGTGGGGAAATGGGAACCCTCCTACACTGATGCTGGCAAGGTAAGCTGTTAACCGTCACTATGGATGACAAGGTGGAGGTTCTTCAAACAAGTGAAAAGATGATGAAATCACTACACTGCTTAACCCATGCAGAAAAACATACGCCAAATCAATTAAAGATCTAAATGGAGGGATGGATACTATAAAGCTTTTGAGGAAAATATACAGAACATGCTTTGATATAAATTGCAGCCAGTTCTTTTTGGATTCATTCTTAGAATAATAAAATAAACTAAACAAATGGGACCTCATCAACCTTAAAAGCATTTGAGCAGCAATGTAAACCATAAATGAAAGAAAAAGACAATCCTCAGAATGGGTGAAAAAAAAGTGTTTGCAAATGGAGATACAAGGAATTCATCTCCAAAACATGCAAACACTCCATGCAGCTCAATTTAAGAAGAAAGAGAAAAGAAAAATGGGCCAAAGATCTAAATGGGCATTTCTCCAAAGAAGGCATCCAGAGAAGGCATCTAGGTGGCCATAAAGTACGTGAAAAGATGCTCAGCGTCCCTAATCATTAGAAAAATGCAAATCAGAAGTTCAGTGAGGTATCACTTCTCACCAGTCAACATGGCCCCCTCAAAAATTCGACAATAAATGCTGGAGGGGGTGTGGAGAGAAGGGAACCCTCCTTCCCTGTGGGTAGAAATGTAAATCAGTGCATCCACTCTGGAGGGGCTTTCAGACACTCCACAACAAAGTACCACGTGACCCAGCCATCCCACGCCTGGGCATGGATCCTGGGAAAACCAAAATTTCAAAACATACTGCACACCAACCATCATGGCATCACTGGATACAATCACCAAGATACAAAAGAAACCTAAGTGTAGAAGACAGATGAATGGTTAAAGAAGATGGGGTTCAGATACTGTGGCATTACCCAGCCAAAAAAGATGAAAGAATGCCACTTCCAGTCACAGGAAAGAACTAGAGATGTCACACTAGGTGAAGTAATTGAGACAAAGTATCACATGTTATCACTTCTAGGTGGAATCCAAACATGGAAACAAATGAACTTCTTTACAAAACAATAACAGCTTCATACACTTAGTAAAGAAACTTATGGTTACCGAAAATGAAAGGCGGGGTGCAAGGAGAAATATATGTTGAGAATAACATATACACACTGGAAATAATCCATAAGGACCCACTGTAGATCACAAGGAACACTACTTTGACTCTATAAATAACCTATATGAGAAAAAGAACCCAAAAAGAACACATATACATCTATATATAAATGAATAATGTTGCTTTACACATTAAAAAAAACACAACAATGCAAGTCATCTATATACTCAAGTTCAAAATAAACATTAAAAAGAACAGCAGAGAAAGAAAGACAAAAGAACTGCTGGCTCTGTTCCCCTCAGGCCTTGGGGATCTGGGCTGGGTCACATCCCTCGGGCCTGAGCAGGCTGGGTCCCCAGGCGGGACTGTCCTGGGGCTGAGGGCGCTGGGGAGGATATGCCAGCCAGTGAGCCCCCCACCCCGATGGACATGGGCTTCCTGTTCCCCTCTGCATGAGTCCACAGTCTCCAGATCCAGGGGACCCTCCTGCAGCAGAACTAAATCTAGTCCCCCCAAAGGATGGTGGGTTCTCTGGGCTGGAAGAGCTTTGCAAAGTCCCCTGGGCCCCGTGTCACTTGGTGGCGGGGTTCCCACCTCCAGCCTCCTTCCTTAGGGTCACCCCACTGAGAGGACAGCTCTCTCTGCAGAGCGGTGTTGCAATCATTGGGATCGCCTGGGGGATGAAGCGTAAGGGGGAAGAAGTAAGGAGACACAAGCCTTAGGGCTTCCCGGGTGGCGCTAGTGGTAGAGAATCCACCAGCCAATGCAGGAGACATAAGAGAAGCGAGTTCAACCCCTGGGTTGGGAAGATCCCAACAAGTAATTCATCTGCAAAACAAGCAAACAGCACATGCAGCTCAATAAAAAGAAAAAAAAGAAAACACAACAGAAATGGACCAAAGATCTAAATGGATGTTTTTTTCAAAGAAAGTATCCAGGTGGCCAAAAGGCACATGAAAAGGTGCTCAGCATCACTAATGATTGGAGAAATGCAAATCAAAACGATGATGAGGTATGAGCTAAAATCACTGAGACTGGCTATCCTCCAAAAGATCTACAAAGATTAAACTCTGCTCAGAGCCTGGGGAAAAGGAATCCTTCTACCCTGGAGGCAGGGTGGGTGCGGCCAAGAAGAAAAACATGGAGATTCCTTAAAATGCTAAACAGGGAGTTACTAACACCCTGGAAGCCAACTCCTTGCCTTAGATCCGGAAAAAATAAAAAATTTAAATGATATGTGCGTGTACCCTTATTTTTAGGACAGCACTATTGACTATATTGAAGACAGTATCAAACAAAATGTCCATCAATAGAGAAATGAAAGTAACTCGTCCATCTAGACAGTGGAATACATTCAACCAGCAATAGAAAGAGAAAGTGGCATTGGCAAAAGCGTGCATGGGCTGAGGGGACATAAGGAAAAAACACCTGTCCTCAACTTGTGCCCTTGGGTGGGTCCGCGGAAAAGAAGAAAACCGGGCAGGTTGTCAATAGGCCAGTCTTGAGAGGTCGGTTTTAATCACAGTTTTCTTTTTTTAAAAAAAATCACATGGAAACCTTTCAACATGAAGTAATTTTAGAGAAATTCAAATCAAAATTACAACTAAATATGAGCTAACCCCAGCCAGAATGGCTTGTGTCAAAAACTCTACAAACAGTAAATGGTGGAGAGGTTTCGGAGGAAAAGAAATTCTCCCACAATGATGCTGGCAATGTCAGCTGTTAACAGCCAGAGCAGAGGACAACGCGGAGGTTCCTTAAGTGAAAAGTGAATGAAACTACGTCTCTCCCTAACCTCATGCAGAAAAGAAACTCCAAATCTATTAAAGAACTAAATGGAGCGATGGATACTCTAAACTTCTTGTGGAAAATATAGGCAAAACAGGTTTTGAAGTAAATCACAGCAAGTTCTTGGTTTTGCTCTTAGAATAACAAAAAAACCCCGAAAGACAAAAAACCTCAACAAAAGTAACCTCATTAACCTCAAAAGCTTTCGCACAGCAAGGATCAACCTAAGTGAAAGAAAAAGATAACATTTAAATTGGGGGAAATGGTTACAATCGATTTTAAAAACGACTTGCTGCTGCTGCTAAGTCGCTTCTGTCGTGTTCGACTCTGTGCGACCCCACAGACGGCAGCCCACCAGGCTCCTCTGTCCCTGGGATTCTCCAGGCAAGAACACTGGAGTGGATTGCCATTTCCTTCTCCGTAAAAACAAGGTATTCATCTCCAAAAACATGCAAACAGTTCATTCAGCTCAATATCAAAAGACAATCAATAGAAATACAGGCCAAAGATCTAAATAGACCTGTGTCTTCAGATGGCATCCAGATGGCCATAGAGTATATGAAAGATGCTCAGCATCACTGTTAGAGAAACGCCCATCAAAACTGCAACGTGGCATCAACGCACACCGCTCGGAATGGCCATCTTCCAAAAGATCTACAAAGATCAAATGATGCGGAAGGCGAGGGAAACAGGAAATCTTCCTACACTGTGGGCGGGGATGTAAATGGGTGGGGGCATCAATGAAAGAAAGCAGTATGAAGATGCCTGAAACACACTAATCCTAGTTATTGCACAATCGGGCAAGCCCACCCATTGGCTTAGGTCCGGAGAAAACCATAATTTAAAATGATATTTGCAACCCTATTTTCAAGGCGGCAATATTGACAATATTTAATAGAGAGCTTCCCCAGTGGCTCAGCTGGTAAAGAATCTGCCTGCAATGCGGGAGACCTGGATTCGATCCCTGGGTTGGGGAGATCCCCTGGAGGAGGGCGTGGCAACCCCCTCCGGTATTCTTGCCTGGAGAATCCCCCAAAACAGCAGAGCCTGGCGGGCTACAGGCCATGGGGTCGCAGAGAGTCAGACACGACTGAGCGACTAAGCCCAGCACAATAAAGAGCGTCAGTCGAAATGTCCATCAATAGAGAAATAAAGTCACTGACCCATCTACACACGGGAATCACTCAGCTGTCAAAAAAAAAGCGAAAAAATATCATTGTCAGCAGCCTGGATGGACCGAGATTTATCATACTCAGTGAAGTCGGTCAGGAAGGGAAAGAAATACATCACTTACAGGTGGAATCTATAAATTCATACGAATGAAAGAATTCATTAAGAGAAACAGACTCTCAGACTTAGAAAACCAACATGATTATTTAAAAAAACAAAACAAAACAGGGAGGGAGACACTAAGAGGTTGGGATTAACACGTACCTACAACGTATTATCAGATAATCCAAAAGGACCTCCTGAATAACACAGAGATGTCTACCAAACACCCTGAAAGAACCGACCTGGGACAAACCAGAAAAAGAATAGATACAGTTCTCTGTGTAACTGAATCAAGTTCCTGCAAACCCGAAACAAACACAACAACGGAAATCCACTCTACTCCAAGAGAAAATAAATATTAATTTAGCCAACAAAACAAAGCCGCGGGACATGAAGGTGTGCTGCCGCCTTGTGGCCGCTTTTGGTAACAACAGCGGGGAAACTGCAGGCGGCCCTTAACATTCACAGGACCGAGCGGCTGCAGGAAGGGACGCCTCTCCCCGACTGACGTCCTCGCTGGGTTGGGGGGGAAATTCAGAACAGGGCCATGATCACAGGGCCGATCTCAAAAGACCAGCTTTACTCACACTGTTTTTAAAAATATCGCATGAAAAGCTTTCAGCTTCGTGAAATATTACAGAAATGTAAATTAAAAAAAAAATACAAGGAGATATCAGGTCAAACGGTCAGAACGGCCTTTGTCAAAAAGCCTTAAAAGCGATAACGGCTGGAGAGGTTGGGGAGAAAAGGGCGCCTCCTACGCTGAGGCTGGGACTGGAAGTTGTTAACAGCCACGATCGAGGACGGGGTGGAGGGTCCTTCAACTTGTGAAAACTGAAGGAATTTACACCTCTCCCTAACCGCTTACAGATGAAGGAACTTCAAATCGACTAAAGAGTTTTATATGTAGGGACGATTCCTCTAAATCTCTTGAGGAAAATATATGCAGAACACACATTGACATAAATCACAGCAAGTTCTTTTTGGATCTACACTCAGAATTGTTTTAAAACAAAAAAAATTTTTTTTTTTCCAGTGGGTTTTGTCATACATTGATATGAATGAGCCATGGATTTACATGTATTCCCAATCCCGATCCCCCCTCCCACCTCCCTCTCCACCCGATTCCTCTGGGTCTTCCCAGTGCACCAGCCCGAGCACTTGTCTCATGCATCCCACCTGGGCTGGTGATCTGTTTCACCATAGATAGTATACATGCTGTTCTTTTGAAATATCCCACCCTCACATTCTCCCACAAAGTTCAAAAGTCTGTTCTGTATTTCTGTGTCTCTTTTTCTGTTTTGCGTATAGGGTTATCGTTATCACCTTTCTAAATTCCATATATATGTGTTAGTATGCTGTAATGTTCTTTATCTTTCTGGCTTACTTCACTCTGTATAATGGGCTCCAGCTTCATCCATCTCATTAGGACTGGTTCAAATGAATTCTTTTTAATGGCTGAGTAATATTCCATGGTGTATATGTACCACAGCTTCCTTATCCATTCATCTGCTGATGGGCATCTAGGTTGCTTCCATGTCCTGGCTATTATAAACAGTGCTGTGATGAACATTGGGGTGCACATGTCTCTTTCAGATCTGGTTTCCTCAGTGTGTATGCCCAGAAGTGGGATTGCTGGGTCATATGGCAGTTCTATTTCCAGTTTTTTAAGAAATCTCCACACTGTTTTCCATAGCGGCTGTACTAGTTTGCATTCCCACCAACAGGGTAAGAGGGTTCCCTTTTCTCCACACCCTCTCCAGCATTTATTGCTTGTAGACTTTTGGATAGCAGCCATCCTGACTGGCGTGTAATGGTACCTCATTGTGGTTTTGATTTGCATTTCTCTAATAATGAGTGATGTTGAGCATCTTTTCATGTGTTTGTTAGCCATCTGTATGTCTTCTTTGGAGAAATGTCTGTTTAGTTCTTTGGCCCATTTTTTTATTGGGTCATTTATTTTTCTGGAATTGAGCTGCAGGAGTTGCTTGTATATTTTTGAGATTAATCCTTTTTCTGTTGCTTCATTTGCTATTATTTTCTCCCAATCTGAGGGCTGTCTTTTCACCTTGCTTATAGTTTCCTTTGTAGTGCAAAAGCTTTTAAGTTTCATTAGGTCCCATTTATTTAGTTTTGCTTTTATTTCCAATATTCTGGGAGGTGGGTCATAGAGGATCTTGCTGTGATTTATGTCGGAGAGTGTTTTGCTTATGTTCTCCTCTAGGAGTTTTATAGTTTCTGGTCTTACATTTAGATCTTTAATCCATTTTGAGTTTATTTTTGTGTATGGTGTTAGAAAGTGTTCTAGTTTCATTCTTTTACAAGTGGTTGACCAGTTTTCCCAGCACCACTTGTTAAAGAGGTTGTCTTTTTTCCATTGTATATCTTTGCCTCCTTTGTCAAAGATAAGGTGTCCATAGGTTCGTGGATTTATCTCTGGGATTTCTATTCTGTTCCATTGATCTATATTTCTGTCTTTGTGCCAGTACCATACTGTCTTGATGACTGTGGCTTTGTAGTAGATTTTTGGTAGAATTCAGCTGTGAAGCCATCTGGTCCTGGGCTTTTGTTTGCTGGAAGATTTTTGATGACAGTTTCGATTTCCTTGCTTGTGATGGGTCTGTTAAGATCTTCTATTTCTTCCTGGTTCAGTTTTGGAAAGTTATACTTTCCTAAGAATTTGTCCATTTCATCCAAGTTGTCCATTTTATTGGCATAGAGCTGCTGGTAGTAGTCTCTTATGATCCTTTGTATTTCAGTGTTGTCTGTTGTGATCTCTCCATTTTCATTTCTAATTTTGTTAATTTGGTTTTTCTCTCTTTGTTTCTTAATGAGTCTTGCTAATGGTTTGTCAATTTTGTTTATTTTTTCAAAAAACCAGCTTTTAGCTTTGTTGATTTTTGCTATGGTCTCTTTAGTTTCTTTTGCATTTATTTCTGCCCTGATTTTTAAGATTTCTTTCCTTCTGCTAACTCTGGGGTTCTTCATTTCTTCCTTCTCTAATTGCTTTAGGTGTAGAGTTAGGTTATTTATTTGGTTTTTTTCTTGTTTCTTGATGTAAGCCTGTAATGCTATGAACCTTCCCCTTAGCACTGCTTTTACAGTGTCCCATAGGTTTTGGGTTGTTGTGTTTTCATTTTCATTCATTTCTATACATATTTTGATTTCTTTTTTGATTTCTTCTATGATTTGTTGGTTATTCAGAAGCGTGTTATTTAGCCTCCATATGTTTGAAGTTTTAACAATTTTTTTCCTGTAATTGAGATCTAATCTTACTGCACTGTGGTCAGAAAAGATGACTGGAATGATTTCAATTTTTTTGAATTTTCCAAGACCAGATTTATGGCCCAGGATGTGATCTATTCTGGAGAAGGTTCCGTGTGCACTTGAGAAAAAGGTGAAGTTGATTGTTTTGGGGTGAAATGTCCTATAGATATCAATTAGGTCTAGCTGGTCCATTGTGTCATTTAAGGTTTGTGTTTCCTTGTTAATTTTCTGTTTAGTTGATCTATCCATAGTTGTGAGTGGGGTATTAAAGTCTCCCACTATTATTGTGTTACTATTAATTTCCTCTTTCATACTCGTTAGCGTTTGCCGTACATATTGCGGTGCTCCTATGTTGGGTGCATATATATTTATAATTGTTATATCTTCTTCTTGGATTGATCCTTTGATCATTATGTAGTGTCCTTCTTTGTCTCTTTTCACATCCTTTATTTGAAAGTCTATTTTATCTGATATGAGTATTGCGACTCCTGCTTTCTTTTGGTCTCCGTTTGCATGAAATATTTTTTTCCAGCCCTTCACTTTTAGTCTGTATGTGTCTCTTGTTTTGAGGTGGGTCTCTTGTAGACAGCATATATAGGGGTCTTGTTTTTGTATCCATTCAGCCAGTCTTTGTCTTTTGGTTGGGGCATTCAACCCATTTACATTTAGGGTAATTATTGATAGGTGTGGTCCTGTTGCCATTTACTTTGTTGTTTTGGGTTCACATTTATAAAACCTTTCTATATTTCCTGTCTAGAGAAGATCCTTTAGCATTTGTTGAAGAGCTGGTTTGGTGGTGCTGAATTCTCTCAGCTTTTGCTTATCTGTAAAGCTTT
Organism: Cervus elaphus; assembly: GCF_910594005.1. Taxonomy (NCBI): domain Eukaryota; kingdom Metazoa; phylum Chordata; class Mammalia; order Artiodactyla; family Cervidae; genus Cervus; species Cervus elaphus. Next base: position 58,034,866 of record NC_057818.1, on the reverse strand, counting down.
TGAATTCTCCTTCATATCTGAATGAGATCCTTGCTGGATACAGTAATCTAGGTTGTAGGTTATTCTCTTTCATTACTTTCAGTACGTCCTGCCATTCCCTTCTGGCCTGGAGGGTGTCTATTGATAGATCAGCTGTTATCCTTATGGGAATCCCTTTGTGTGTTATTTGTTGTTTTTCCCTTGCTGCTTTTAATATTTGTTCTTTGTGTTTGATCTTTGTTAATTTGATTAATATGTGTCTTGGGGTGTTTCGCCTTGGGTTTATCCTGTTTGGGACTCTCTGGGTTTCTTGGATTTGGGTGGCTATTTCCTTCCCCATTTTAGGGAAGTTTTCAGCTATTATCTCCTCGAGTATTTTCTCATGGCCTTTCTTTTTGTCTTCTTCTTCTGGAACTCCTATGATTCGAATGTTGGGGCGTTTCACAGTGTCCCAGAGGTCCCTGAGGTTGTCCTCATTTCTTTTGATCCTTTTTTCTTTTTTCCTCTCTGCTTCATTTATTTCCACCATTTTATCTTCTACCTCACTTATCCTATTTTCTGCCTCCGTTATTCTACTCTTGGTTCCCTCCAAAGTGTTTTTGATCTCATTCATTGCATTATTCATTTTTAATTGACTCTTTTTTATTTCTTCTAGGTCTTTATTAAACAGTTCTTGAATCTTTTCAATCTTTGTTTCCAGGCTATTTATCTGTAACTCCATTTTGTTTTCAAGATTTTGGATCATTTTTATTATCATTATTCTAAATTCTTTTTCAGGTAGATTCCCTATCTCCTCCTCTTTTGTTTGACTTGGTGGGCATTTTTCATGTTCCTTTACCTGTTGGGTATTTCTTTGCCTTTTCATCTTGTTTAGATTGCTGTATCTGGAGTGGGCTTTCTGTATTCTGGAGGTCTGTGGTTCCTTTTTATTGTGGAGGATTAACCCAGTGGGTGGGGTTAGACGATTGGCTTGTCAAGATTTCCTGGTTAGGGGAGCTTGCGTCAGTGTTCTGGTGCGTGGAACTTGATTTCGTCTCTTTGGAGAGCAATGGAGTGCCCAGTAATGAGTTTTGAGATGGGTCTATGTGTTAGGTGTGTCCTTGGGCAGCCTGTATGTTGATATTCAGGGCTATGTTCCTGCGTTGCTGGAGAATTTGCGTGGTATGTCTTGCTCTAAAACTTATTGGCTCTTGGGTGGTGGTTGGTTTCAGTGTAGGTATGGAGGCTTTTGGACGGTCACTTATTACTTAAAGTTCCATGTAGTCAGGAGTTTTCTGGTGTTCTCAGGTTTTGGGCTTAAGTCTCCTGCCTCTGGATTTCAGTTTTATTCTTCCTGTAGTCTCAGGACTTCTCCAACTATACAGCCCTGATAAGAAAACTTCTAGGTTAATGGCTAAAAGATTCTCCCCCGTTAGGGACACCCAGAGAGGTTCACAGAGTTACATGAAGAAGAGGAGAGGGAGGAGGGAGATAGAGATGAACAGGAGGAGAAAAAGGGGGACTCAAGAGGAGAGAGACAGATCTACGCAGGTGTCTGTTCCCAGAGTGTTCTCCGTAGCCCAGTCACCTACAAGGATTCACAGAATTGGATTGGGAAGAGAAGGGGGAAGGAGGAAATAGAGGTGTTCTGAGGTAGAAGACAGAGAGTCAAGATTGGGAGAGAATAATCTTCGGTTTAAAAATAGGGCTTCTCTTCTTCTTTTTTTTTTTTTTTGTAAGGTTATAGTGTATTGAAAATGAAAATTAAGGAGTAGTAGAGGAGTACTAGAGGACTTTAAAAGAAATAAGAGAAAAAGAAAAATAGAAAATAGAAGAGAAAAAGGAAAGAAAAAAAAGAAAGAAAGAAAAAAAAAATTTTTTTTCCCCCCTAATTAAAAAATCGTAAAAGTCTGTGGAAATGAAAGTTAAGGAGTAATGGGGGAGTAATAGGGGATTTTAAAGGAAAATAAAAGAGAAGAAAGAAAAAAGAAAAAAAAGAAAAAAAGAAAAAAAATTAAAAAAAAGAGAAAAAAGTAAAATTATATCTAGGAGTTTCTCTGGAGCTGTTGCGGTCAGTGTGGGTTCGGCTCAGTTTCAGATAGTTCCTCGTTCCAGCTTACGCTTCTCGATACCTACAGGCCACTCCGGTGTAGTCGGTGTTTCCTAGAGGGATTTTAATCTGTTGCACCAGTCCCTTCTGAAGCGGTTCCCTTTGTTTATTTGGCTTCTGTTTGCCGGTCTCTTCAGAGCCTCATTTCCGCCCTGACACAGGCGGGCGGAGGTGGACTCTTATTCAGGTAGCTAGTTCCTGCTCTGCGGGGCAGGGAGGGGCTGGCGCTGCAGGGAGGGGCTGGCTAACCCTAACCCTAATTGGATCTACACTCAGAATTGTTTTAAAAAAATTGTTTAAAATTGTTTTAAAAAAATTGTTCAAAATAAAACTAAATTTTAAAAAAGTCACCTCATTAACCTAAAAAGGTTTTGCACAGGAAGGGCAGCCATAAGGAAAGAAAAAGACAACCCTCAGAATGGGAAAATAAGTGTTTGCAACCGAAGTTAGAAACAAGGAATTCATCTCCAAAGATGCAAACTGCTGACACAGCTCAAGATAAAAACAAACAAACAAACAAAAAAAAACCCCAGTCAACCCAGCAGGAAAACAGGCAAAGACCTAAACGGACGTTTTTCCAAAGAAGGCATCCAGATGGCAATAGAGTGCATGGAAAGATGCTCAGGATCACTCTTACAGAAATGTCAACTGAAACCTCAATGAGGTATCAGCTCACCCCCTCAGACAGCTATCCCCCCAAAGACCTACAGGTTAAATGCTGCGGAGGGCGAGGGGAACAGGGACTCCTCCTGCACTGTGGGCGGGGAGGGAAATGCGGGGGGGGGGGGGGGCGGCCTCAAAAGAAAACAGTATGGCGATTCCTTAGAACACTACACGAAGACTTAACACATGATCCGGCAAGCCCACTCCCGGTCTTAGATTGGGAGAAAATCAAAACTGAAAATGATGGTTGCACCCCTATTTTCAGGGCAGCGTTACTGACAATCTCCAAGACAGAACATAAATGAAATTGTCCACCAATAGAGAAATAACGAGGAACTTGCCCATCAAAACTCAACCATCGAAACGAATGAAAACAAGTCAGCTTAGGAGCATGGATTGACCGAGAGATTTACCAAACTGAGTGAAGCCGGTCAGAGAGGGAAAGCGAAGGATCACATACACGGAGAATCTATAAATTCCTCAAGTGAACTAATTCATAAACTGAGACAGACTCAGAGACATAGAAACGCGAGTTTACGATTTTTTTTTTAAAGTTTGGGGAAGGGAAACATTAAGAGATTGGGGTTTACAGATACACACTACTTATTTTCAGATAGATAATCGAAATGGACCTACTGAATAGCACAGGAAGTCTACTGAATATACTCAAAGAACCTATATGGGAAAAGACCCCGAAAAATAATAGAAAAGATGTACTTCTATGTATAACTGAATCAAGTTCCTGTCAACCTAAAACAAACACAACAGAAATCAACTCTACTTCAATAGAAAGTAAAAGTTAACCATAATAAATGAATAGATAATTGTGACGCATGAGGAAATGCTGCCGCCTTGTGGCCGCTTTTGGTACAGCAACGGAAAATCCTGGGCTGACGGCACTTCACATTCACCAGACTCAGGGGCTGGAAGGAAGAAACTCCTGCCTGAAGAAACGTCCTAGGTGCGTCGGGGAAAAAGAGGCAAGCCAGGGCAAAAGATCACGAGGCCGATCCAAAGCTCAGTTTTACTCACACTGTTATTAAAAATGTCACATGAAAAGTTTTCAACTTTGTGAAATGTTACAGAAATGTAAATCAAAGCTGCAAATCAAAAGTGTAAAAGGAGAAACGGAAAGATATACCCATTTGGATGCAGAGTTCCAAAGAATAGCAAGGAGAGATAAGAAAGCCTTCCTCAGTTATCAGTGCAAAGAAATAGAGGAAAACAATTGAATGGGAAAGACTAGAAATCGCTTCAAGGAAATTAGAGATACCAAAAGAATATTTCATGCAGAAATGGGCACAATAAAGGACAGAAATGGTATGGATCTAACAGATGCAGAAGATATTAAGAGGAGGTGGCAAGAATATACAGAAGAACTATACAAGAAAGATCTTAATGACCAAGATAAGCACGATGGTGTGATCACTCACCTAGAGCCAGACGTCCTGGAATGCAAAGTTAAGTGGGCCTTAAGAAGCATCACTATGAACAAACTAGTGGAGGTGATGGAATTCCAGCTGACCTATTTCAAATCCTAAAAGATGATGCTGTTAAAGTCCTGCACTCAATATGCAGGGAAATTTGGAAAACTCAGCAGTGGCCACAGGACTGGAAAAGGTCAGTTTTCATTCCAATCTGAAAGAAAGGCAATGTCAAAGAATGCTCAGACTACAGCACAATTGCACTCATCTCACACTGGGCTTCCCTGGTGTCTCAGAGGTTAAAGTGTCTGCCTGCAATGCGGGAGACCTGGGTTCGACCCCTGGGTAGGGAAGATCCTCTGGAGAAGGAAATGGCAACCCACTCCAGTATTCTTGCCTGGAGAATCCCATGGACGGAGGAGCCTGGTAGGCTACAGTCCACGGGGTCACAAAGAGTTGTACACAACTGAGCGACTTCACTTTCACTTTCTTTCACACACCAATAAAGTCACAGAGAATCCTCCTACATTGTGGGTGGGAATGTAATTGAGTGGGTGCAGCCACAAGGAAAAGAGTGTGGAAATTCCTTAAAACACTAAATATAGACATACCACACGATCTGGCAAGCCCACCCTTTGCCCTAGACCCAGAGAAAATCATGATTTAAAATGATAGCTGCACCTCTATTTTCAGGGCAGCACTACTGACAATATCTAAGACAGAGCATCAACCAAAGTTCCATCTATAGAGAAATGAAGAGTCTTGTGTCCATCTAAACACTGGAATACACTCCAAAAGAATGAATGAATGACATTTTCAGGAGCATGGATGAACTGAGAACTTATCATACTCAGTGAAGTCAGAGATGAAAGAAGAAGTATCACTTAGGGGGGCATCTATAAATTTATACAAATTAACTATAAACAGAAACAGACTCACAGACTTAGAAACGCAACTTACCGAAGCACATCCGGTCTTAGTAGAGCCGTGTGGGCTCCTGAGAGGCGGGTTAGAAGAGCGGAGGCTGTGTCCCACAGACAGTAGCATCATGGATATATTTAATCGGAAGATCAACTTTGATGCACTCTTTAAATTTTCCCACATAACCCCCTCGACACAGCAGCACCTGAAGAAGGTTTATGCCAGTTTTGCCCTCTGTATGTTTGTGGCAGCTGCGGGGGCCTATGTCCATGTGGTCACCCATTTCACTCAGGCTGGCCTGCTGTCTGCCTTGGGCTCTTTGGGGTTGATGATTTGGCTGATGGCAACACCTCACAGCCATGAAACTGAGCAAAAAAGACTGGGACTTCTGGCTGGATCTGCTTTCCTTACAGGAGTTGCCTGGGCCCTGCTCTGGCCTTGTGCATCGCCATCAACCCCAGCATCCTTCCCGCTGCCTCCATGGGCACAGCAATGATATTCACCTGCTTTACCCTGAGTGCACTCTATGCCAGGCGCCGTAGCTACCTCTTTCTAGGAGGTATCTTGATGTCGGCCATGAGCCTGATGCTCTTGTCTTCCCTGGGGAACCTTTTCTTCGGATCTGTTTGGCTTTTCCAGGCAAACCTGTATTTGGGGCTGGTGGTCATGTGTGGCTTTGTCCTTTTTGATACTCAACTCACTATTGAAAAGGCTGAAAATGGAGATAAAGATTATATCTGGCACTGCGTTGACCTCTTCCTAGATTTCGTAACTCTCTTCAGAAAGCTCATGATGATCCTGGCTATGAGTGAGAAGGATAAGAAGAAGAAGAAGTGAAGCAGCCATTCAGCCTTCCCCAGTTTGACTTCCTGTCCCTCAGCCCCTCATTTCCTCTTTGCACACATTACAGGTGGCGTGTTCTGTGATAATGAAAAGCATCAGAAAAGCTTTTGTACTTTGTGGTTTTCTCTATTTTGAATTTTTTGATCCAAAAAACTGATTAGAATATAGTCTGGAGTTTGGCTTCGTTAAAAAAAAAAAAAGAAAGAAAGAAATTTAAAAAAAAGAAATAAATAAAAAAAAAAAGAAGAAATGCAACTTACGACTTTTTAAAAAAATGTAGTGGCAGGGAGACATTTAGAGGTTGCGATTAACAAAAACACACTACTTTTTATCATATAGATAATGCCAGTGGACCTACCACATAGCACAGGGAAGTCGCTGGATACACTGGAAGAACCTATATGGGAAAAGACCCCAAAAAAGAACAGAGGAGATATACATCTGTGTATAACCGAATCACGTTCTTGTAAACTTAAAACAAACACAACAGAAATCAACTCTACTCCAATAGAAAATAAAAATTAACCAGAAAATAAAAAAAGAGAAAGAGAGATATCAAGGGAACATGCAAAGATGGGCACAATAAAGGACAGAAACAGTATGGACCTAACAGAAGCAGAAGATAATGAGGAGAAGTGGCGAGGATACAGAGATGAACTATACTGGGCTTCCCCTGTGGCTCAGCGGGTAAAGAATCCTCCTGCAATGTGGGAGACCTAGGTTCGAACCCTGGGTTGGGAAGGTTCCCTGGAGAAGGAAAGGCTACCCACTCCAGTATTCTGGCCTCGAGAATTCAACAGACTGTATAGTCCACGGGGTCACAAAGAGTTGGACATGACTATTAAGGAGAGGTGGTGAAAATACACAGATGAACTAAACTGAAAAGATCTTGTCACATCAGATAAGAGGATGGTGTGATCACTCACCTAGAGTCAGAAATCCTGGAGTGAGAAGTCAAGTGGGTCTCAGGAAGCATCACTATAAACAGAGCTATTGGAGATGACGGAATTCCAGCCGAGCTATTTCAAATCCTAAAAGATGATGCTGAGACAGTGCTGCACGCAGTATGCCAGCAGATTTGGAAAACACAGCAGTGGCCACAGGTCGGAAAAGATCAGCTTTCACTCCAATCCCAAAGAAGATCAGTGCCAAAGAATGTTCAAACTTCTGCACAATGGCACTCATTTTACTTGCCAGCAAGGTAATGCTCAAAATCCTTCAAGCTAGGCTGCAACAGTATGTGAACTGAGAATGTCCAGATGTACAAGCTGGATTTAGAAAAGGCAGATGAGTCAGAGATGAAATTGCCAACATCCGTTGGATCACAGAAAAAGAAAGAGAATTCCAGAAAACATCTACTTCTGCTTCATTGATTATGCTAAAGGTTTTGTGTGGATCACAACAAACTGTGGAAAATTCTGAAAGAGATGGGAATACCAGACCACCTGCTCTGCTTCCTGAGAAACTGGTATGCAGGTCAAGAAGAAACAGTTAGAACTGAACATGGAACAATGAACTGGTTCCAAATTGGGAAAGGAGTACATCAAAGCTGTATATTGTCACCTGCTTATTTAACTTATATGCGGATAACATTATGCAAAATGCTGGGTTGGATGAGGCTCAAGCTGGAATCAAGATTGCCAGGAAAAATATCAATAACCTCAGATACGCAGATGACACCACCCTAAGGCAGAAAGCAAAGAGGAACTAAGGAGCCTCTCAATGAAAGTGAAAGAGGAGAGTGAAAAAGCTGGCTTAATACTCAAAATTCAAAAAACTAAGATCATGGCATCCAGTCCCATCTCTTCATGACAAAGAAAAGGGGAAACAATGGTAACAGTGAGAGACTTTATTTCCTTGGACTCCAAAATCACTGAAGGGGTGACTGTAGCCATGAAATTAAAAGATGCTTGCTCCTTGGAAGAAAAGCTGTGACAAACCTAGACAGCATGTTAAAAAGCAGAGACATCACTTTGCCAACAAAGGTCTGTCTAGTCAGAGCTATGGTTTTTCGAGTAGTCATGTGTGGATGTGAGATTTGGACCATAAAGAAGGCTGAACGCTGGAGAACTGATGCTTTTAAACTGTGCTGTTGGAGAAGACTCTTGGGAGTCCCTCAAACAGCCAGGAGATCAAACCAGTCCATCCTAAAGGAAATCAGTGCTGAATATTCATTGGAAGGACTGATGCTGAAGCTGAAACTCCAGTACTTTGGCCACCTGATGCTAAGAGCCAACTCATTGGAAAAGACCCTGATGCTGGGAAAGATTGAGGGCAGGAGGAGAAGCAGGCGACAGAGGATGAGATGGTTAGTGGGCATCATCAACTCAATGGACATGAGTTTGAGCAAGCTCTGGGAGTTGGTGATGGACAGGGAGGCCTGACGTGCTGCAGTCCATGGGGTCACAAAGAGTCGGAAACGACTCAGTGACTGAACAACATTGCGGTCTCGTGAGAGAGGAAGGCATTGTAGAATGTGTAAAAAGTCTAGAATGTAACTTCTCTAAAAGCTTTATAGAAAGCACCTTTACTGTAGTAGGCAATAGTTAAAACCCAGATCCTGAGATCTCCATCAGAATAACACTCAGCCAAAAATAAGAGTGGACCTCTGTCTTTATGAGGAGGGCAGCATGACTTTATACCAGTAAAGTTAGACAGTGACCACTAGTCTAGAGCGAAGGAGGCAGAGAACTCAAGAAAGAAGAAGGTTAGAATCATGTGAATCATCATGGAGCTTTTTGTCTGTACTCACAAACTCCCATTTATTCCTCAATAGCAGAGATCGTGGGATGCAGGAGCCTCCAGGAGACATTCTACAAGTGAAGGACCCCAAACCCTGAGGGTAGATAAGGGATTCTGGGAGGAAGCTATCCTCACCCAAGCAGGCCAGGTTCCAGTAGTTCTGTAACATCACATCCCTGGACAATTTCCACTGACCGAGGTCCAGGCATTCCCGCTCCTCTTGAAAGGTTGTTGCTGAACCACAGAAGATGCCAGGATTCTTGGCCTCCGAAGAAGAATTCTATCTGGGGCCAGAGATGAGGCTTGATCACTCAGAGCTTTTGTGTAATAGAGTTTTATTAAAGTATAAAAGAGGTAGAGAAAGCGTCTGAAATAGACATCAGAAGGGGGCAGAAAGAGTGCCCACTCGCTGGTGTTGGCAAGGAAGTTATATACCTTTTAATTAGTCATCACAATGAATCAAAAGAATGTCTGGAGGTTGTAAAGGTCTTACTAGACCCACTCCCATAATTTACATTTTAAGATAACAGGATTAGCCAGAAGGTTTTTCAGGAAAGAGAAACTGTCCTCAAGCAGGATACAGTGTTGTTGTATAATCCCTAGTACAGTTTAAACTGAGTTATGTAATTGATGAAGACTAAGGAATGTAGACAAAAAAGTTTGTCCTTTCCTCTTCCTTGAGAATTCCAGACCCCTCTCTCCTTGGGGACCCTCGGACTTCTTATCAACCTGCCTGGGAACTGACTCTCTCTTTTTCTTTTCTTTCTTTTTTTTTTTTTTTTTTTTTTTTGGAACTGACTCTCTCACTCTTGAGTGAAGTCTATGGCCAGACCCTGGAATGTCAGCCGTCCCAGAAATACAAAGTACATATGCCATGTGACTGTGGGAAGACTTCCTTATGTGACCCAAGATGAAAACAGCAAGTTCAGAGAACTAGTTTTTCAATGAGAAGAGTGTCTGATGTTATACAATAATATACTTTTTTATATAGCAATATGCGCTACCATATTTCTAACCTGAAGAAAACAGGATGACATATGATCCACAAAGCCACTTTGACTTCCCTACTGGCTCAGACGGTAAAGAATCTGTCCACAATGCGGGTGACCTGGATTCGATCCCTCGGTTGGGAAGATCCCTGGAGAAGGAAATGGCAACCCACTCCAGTATTCTTGCCTGGAGAATCTTATGGAGAGAGGAACCTGGCAGGCTATATAGTCCATGGGGTCACAAAGAGTGGGACATGACTGAGAGACTATGATTCATTCATTCATCTGGGAGAAAAACTATTAAATGTGATCAACAGAGGCATATTTATTTTTGAGGATTTTCCTTGTGTTCCACAGGATAAATATCAATCAAAGCAGGAATTTTTTTAAAAGCACATTGTGAGTCAAGAATTCTAGGGTGGGGCCACAGTTTTTCATCTTGAACAAGCTTAGTTTTAACTAAATGTCTGGTTGATAAATGGCCATTGTGAATAGCTCGGAGGTCAAAGAGCCATGGCCGATAGCCATGGAATCCAGTCTCATCACTTCATGGCGAATAGATGGGGGAACAATGGAAACAGTGAGAGACTTTATTGTTTTGGGCTCCAAAATCACTGCAAATGGTGACTGCAGCCATGAAATTAAAACGCTTACTCCTTGGAAGAAAAAACTATGACCAACTTAGACAGCATATAAAAAAGCAGAGACATTACTTTGTCAGCAGAGGTCTGTCTAGTCAAAGCTATGTTTTTTCTAGCAGTCATATATGGATGTGAGAGTTGGACTATAAAGAAAGCTGAGTGCCAAAGAATTGATGCTTTTGAACGGTGGTGTTGGAGAAGACTCTTGGGAGTCCCCAGGACATCCAACCAGTCCATCCTAAAGGAGATCAGTCCTGAATATTCATTGGAAGGATTGATGCTGAAGCTGAAACTCCAATACCTTGGCCACCTGATGTGAAGAACGGACTCATTTGAAAAGACCCTGATGCTGGGAAAGGTTGAAGGCGGGAGGAGAAGGGGATGACAGAGGATGAGATGGTTAGATGGCATCACTGACTCAACGGACGTATGGTTGAGTAAGCTCCGGGAGTTGGTGATTGTAAGGTGTGCTGCAGTCCATGAGGTGGCAGAGAGTCGGACACAACTGAGCAACTGAACTGAACTGAAAAGAGCCAGGTAAGAATTCATAGTTATTATTGAACTTTATGCACTTTACAGATTTTACAGGTTTAATAGATTAGTAAGCAGAGAAAACAATCTTTTTGCCTATTTTTGAACTATAGAACTTTCTAACAGTTTTTTATTTTTTTAACCTTGAATGAGCCATATAAATAATTTTAGATAAAAAATATTGCTCTTCAAAATGGTTTGGAATATTTGATCAAATATTCAGAAAATGGTAGAGCTTGGGATTTACTTCAATGGATCTGAGCTCAATTTTATGTAAAAAGAATTAAGTCAACACAGAGACCTGACTGAGCGACTGAACTGAACTGAACACAGAGACCACTCTAATGGATGTTTTACCAGTTGAGGTAACTGGCAAAAATATCAAAAACAGAAAAAATGTCATATACTGTTAACATTTTCATGCACACAACCATACACTATTTGGGAGAAAAATTATTCATGTTTATAAAATCAGGAGTAGATTTCTGTGCTTAAATCTTATAATTTATTTGTGGCAATAATCTATATTTTTAAAATACATTACAGTGCAAGAACACAAAGACATAAAATAAATTAGAGCTCTTGGTTCTGAATCTTTTATTCCTTTGAAAATCTCTATCATGTGTGTTGAATCATATTTTAGATTTAACAGTTAAACATACATAAGTAATAACATTCTTGTAAATATTGTAGAAAACACAAAGATGTGATAAGATTTCTGTCTGGAAAATGAGCACAGAGTATATTATTAACGGAAATGATCAGACCTGGGCTTGAGTGATGAAAACCTCCATTCCCCAAAAGCAAGAACCTTACTAAACACAGGTGAGTGTTCATTTTCCAAAGCAAACAGAACTAAGAAGGTGTGGTTTGCTACATTAATTTTGTCAGCTTATACACATCCCTCACTAAATCTTTCAAAAATCCATTTTAATGACAGAAAGCAAGAACATCCCAGTTGCAGTATCACAGAAGCACCTGAACCAGAAAACGTGAGGTGTAATGGGATAAATGTTAGCAGTGATCTGAATCCTGAAAATACCAGTTTTATGCAAAATTCTCTTCTTACATAACTTCCATGTTCTGTATCCTAAGGCTACACTTAAGAGTGAGTCCTTCCTGCCAATGTGGAGAACACTCTCTCATACTTTTCTCCTTCTTTCCCCCAAACTTCCTGTGGAACTCTGGACCACTGCAGTAATTCTGTTCATAAAGGACAATTTCTTAATCCTGTTCTAAATGTCTGAAGTTGCATATACATGTAAATTCATCACTAATTTCCCCTACTTCTCTAAGATCCCAAGACTGAACCACATGCCAATGGGAATCTCAGAACCTATGCCTCCCCATGTTTATTTCTCACAAAGGGAATATTCTCACTAGTTGAAAGTCACTAATTCAGGTTGAGAATTCATCATGCTCTATAGAAAGCCAGAATTCATCATGCTCCCTACAGACAAGGGAGACAAGGTTCTGGGACACAAGGGAGAAGTGGTCTAAAGAGCCGGTCCTCACTATGGTAAGAAAAGGAAAAAATAAGAAGTTGATAACAAACGCCCCAGGCAGAAAACTTAGAAGCCGAGAACTAAAGGTTTGCAGGTTCCCTCAGTCCAGGCATTTCAGGAGGAAAAGCAGACACAGACCCAGACCCAGGACAGGACATGTACCTGAGAAGCTGCCATCTCCTCCTCTTCTTCCTCCTGCTCTGCGTCTTCTCTGGGGATGTTATGCAGCGAACGTATCTCTGCATCTTGAGAAAATACCTTCAAAGGCATCCGCACAGCTCTTAAACCTGCAACTACTTCACCACTACAGACAGAAGGACCTTGAAAAGCTGAAAAGACTCACCTCTCCTGTCCTCTGTCTCAGGAGAGATTCAGGAACAATCACTTCCTACCTGGAGACCAGTCTGTGAACTAATTTCTTGATTGTTCTCTCCCCATAGAGAACTCCTAACCCTCTGCTCACACAGATGATGTGAGTTGACTTCCCGGTCCAAATCCAGCTAGACCAACCCTGCGGCCTCTTCTTGGACTGAAAGCGGGCCTCAGCTCTCACAAATGCACCAGGAGCCGCGTCCTTATCCCGGGCCTCCCCTTAGAATCCCCTGGAGCACTTCCTACACACCACACTGATGCTCCCACAGGACCGAGAGCACTCTGTGGGGAGGGCACCGGGGAGGCTATCCCTTAACACTGGTCATGTGATATTGATAGCAAACCAGGTTGAAACCACTTAAAAGATTCTTTCTGAACCACTTCAGTGAATATGAGCCCCTCGAGGTCAGGTCCCCACCCTAAGAAGTTATGAATCTGCAGGTCTGAAGTGGGGCCATGAAATGAGTCTTTAGCAAATTCTGTTTGTTCTGATGCTTCTCCCCCAAGACCCACACTCAGGAGCCCTGAGCTTCAGCCCTCACACTCAGCACAGCTGAGACCTCTCAGAAGGGGAGGGTTTAGGGCAGGAATTTCTTAGGTCAAGGTTAGGACCAAGCAGAGAAAGTTCCAGTACTTGGTGTTCAGGCCTTTATAAGACACCCTGGGTGAAGTGCTGTGGGCTCCCCAGGCTGAGTGTGGATGGGTCTATTCAAACCAAGGGGAGCAGGAATCTGGTGAGCACTGTGAGGGTGGCATTGAAGTGGGGAGCCTGTGAAGTAGAACCTGGGGTTCAGCAAGACTGCTGATCACAAGGTGGGTGGTTGTCTAGAGCAGGTGCTCACAGGACTGGCTGGTGTGAGTTCAAGGACCTGCAGATGCTGCTCCCCAGACAGATGCTGAGGCAGCAACAGCATGGAGCAGTTCAGGGGAGCACTCAACAGTACTCTGTATAATCCTTATTGGAACCATCACAATGTCCCAGCAGTTACAGAGAGGAGGGGAAAGTACAAAGGAGAAATGATGGGAAATATCCAATTATTTGAGGCGTAAAGGCAGTAAGGAAACTAATTGTTACAGATATCATCCCTCTGTGCTAACAAAGAGTTTATTGTTAGGTATTCTTCCCTGCAACCTTAAATCGGTAGGTTGACACTTCATTCATTACATTCCGGCTTTATCACAAGAAACCATCAGTTTTATTAACATGTACTATCACACATAGAAAGAATAAAACCTTTTCCAATCCACTGTGTAACTGATTAAATACAGATTACAAGCATAAACAACGATATTCATTCCTCTGATACAATGATCTCAGAACTGTGATTTCTACGGTTACAAAATGGAGGCTAATCATTTACAAATGAAACAAGATGTACACTAATTACATGACTTTTCTGAGAAGGGTTTCCATACATTTCTAGGGTATCAGAGGTATCTTTATTTGAAACATGTCAACTAATATTCATGACATCTGTTGATATTATAAAGCTACATCAAGAGTTCAGTGAACTGTCAGTGTATTTTCCTTAAAATGCAAGTGACATAACTATTGAAAATGTGCATCTTACTTTAATATGTGGAATTACTCCCTGGACACTTACTTCATGGTGACCTATAGGGATGTTTGACAAGAATGACTAACACCTCCATTTAAATGTTCAGTGTACATGCTACATCACTGTGTCCTTAATCTCCTAATGGAGAATAAATATAAATGACTTCTCTCTAGGATAGATGGCCTTCTCTCATCTTTGAGTAGCAATCATCAAAAATGTAACTTTGCATACACACTAAAAATGAAGCATAGCAGCATGGAGTAATTTGAGAGTTCAATAGCATATCTTGGTTTTCAAATAATCACAAATCGTGTCAATATAAGCAAAGATATATTGCTAATATTTGTACATTTCTAAATACCAACCCTTCATCTTGTGATCCATACTAACATATCAATTTTCTATGTTTTAACTATGGATTACTATCTACAATACTTCTCCTGAAGAGAACTTCAAAAAACAGGATTGATGAAATGCTTTCTAGTGTGCAGGCTTCCCTGAAAGCTCAGTTGGTAAAGAATCCACCTCCCACTCCAGTATTCTGGCCTGGAGAATTCCATGGACACAGTCCCTGGGGTTGCAGAGTTGGACACAACTGAGCAACTTTCACTTTTTCTAGTGTGCAATATCTGGTATTTATTTAGATTTAACTTTCTTTAAATACTTTTCTACATTGTTTTATGTCATTTCTTATCTTTCTTAAATAAACCGTCCTGTATTTTCTGAAGTGTATGTTTAGGACAAACCTCTTCCATCACTTATTTTATTACTAGAGTTTCTCTCCAGTACGTGCTTTCTGATGTTTAGTAAGGTGAGAGCTCTGGTTAAAGCCTTTGCCACTTTCCTTACATTTATAAGGTTTTTCTTCCAGTATGAATTCTCTGATGTTGAGTAAGATGTGAGTTCTTGATAAAGGCTTTCCACATTTTTTACATTTGTAAGGTTTCTCTCCGTTATGAATTCGCTGGTGTTGAATAAGACTTGAGTGGTGACCGAAGGCTTTTCCGCATTCTTTACATTTATAAGGTTTCTCTGCAGTATGAATTCTCTGATGGTAAGTAAGACCTGAGTGCTTGCTAAAGTCTTTGCCACAATCCTTACATTTATAAGGCCTCTCCCCAGTATGAATTCACTGGCGTTGAGTAAGAGTTGAGTTCTGACTAAAGGATTTCCCACATTCTGTACATTTATAAGGTTTCTCTCCAGTATGAATTCTCTGATGGTAAGTAGGACCTGAGCACTGGTTAAATTCTTTGCCACAATCCTTACATTTATAAGGCTTCTCTCCAGTATGAATTCGCTGGTGTTTAGTAAGAGTTGAGTAGTGACTGAAGGCTTTTCTGCATTCTTTACATTTATAAGATTTCTCTCCAGTATGGATTACTTGCTGTTTAGTAAGACATGAGTGCTGTCTAAATGCTTTGCCACAATCCTTACATTTATAAGGCTTGTCTCCAGTATGAATTTTCTGATGGTAAGTGAGACCTGAGCACTGGTTAAATTCTTTGCCACAATCCTTACATTTATAAGGATTACATTTATAAGAGAATTTATTCATTCTCTCCAGTATGAATTCTCTGGTGCTGAGTAAGATTTGACTTCTGATTAAAGGCTTTGCCACACTTTGTACATTTATATGTACCTATAAAAGGTTTCCATCTTGAATGAATTTTCCTGTGTCTACTTAGACTGGATGAGTTAGTAAAGGCTTTCTCACATTTCTTACACTTGTAACTTTTCTGCGGATCCTGAATATTCTGCTGTTGAGTAAGATTTGAAGACTGATTAGAACTATCACTATATTCACAATTATAAGTCTTCTCTCCTGTATGTGTACTCTTCTTTAGTGGAAGACCTGATGCTTGATAAAAGATATTCCTACATGTACTATTTTTAGAATCCTTGTCTGAAGATTGAGGTCCCTGATGTTTCATAGGGTTAGAGTCTTGTTCAATTTTAGATCCAGTTTCATTGCATGAATAGCTTCTCACTCCATCGTAAATATTCTTGTAATTATTGGGGGTAGAGCTCTTGCTTAAGGCCTGATTCGTGTTATTACATGTGAGAAGTTGTTCCATATTAACCATATCATGATGAGTATTGAACAATGATGGTGGGATTAACTCTTTTCCATTATTATCAACATTACACATTTTGGAACAGAGAGAAATTGTCAGTTGGTGGAAGAATAATGACCCCTTGCTCACAGATCCCTCAAATTGATTATATTGTGAGTTTTCCCCATCATTTTTAAATTTCTGGTTTTCAGACGTGCTTGAATGTATGTGTAATTGAAGCCTGTGTTCAGAGTGGTTTGAATGAGTATTTGCAGTAGAGACTGGATGACTTTCCAGATTTTCCACATTCACCTTCAGAGAACGTGTATGTTTCAAAAAATGATAACCCCATAGCTCGGGAGAGAGAGACGAAGGGAAGAAGGAAGAGGCCTTTGGCTCCTCTTTTTATCTGTTTCTCTGCCCCTGGGTCTGTCTTATGTAAATCTTATGTAAACAAAGAAAAAAAATTGTTTGTTTTACCTGAGGTTCTCACTCCAGTCCTCAGACCTTCCTTTGTTCTATTTTCGCGGGCTTTCCCTTCCAGGTCTTTTAGCCACCTCCATTTTGGACTCTTTTTCCCTGCTCTAACTACCTAACATTGTGTTTTAACTAGTAAGTCTTAGCATTACAGAGGACAGTATCTCTTAGTTTTCTTTTTATTTCTGAGCATTTTCTGAAAAATTCTCGATCACTGAGCTTATTCAATATATAAGGGCATTTTCTAACTCCTAAAGAGCTGAAATTGCATCCCCATGTAAACTCATCATGGCATTTCCCTTAGTTCCCTAAGATCCCAACACCGAACCACATCCCAATAGGAATCTCGGATACCAGTGTCTCTCCGTGTTTCTCTCTCACAAAGGGAATATATTCACCAGTTGAAAGTCGCTAATTCATGTTGAGAATTCATCATGCTCCATAGAAAGCCAGGATACAGACAAGGGAGACAAGATTCTGGGACACAAGGGAGAAGTGGTCTAAAGAGCCAGGCTTCACTAAGATAAGAAGAAAAGGAAAAAAATAAAGAACTTGATAACAAACACGCAGGCAGAAAAGTTAGAAGCAGAGAACTAAAGGTCTGCAAGTTCTCAGTCCAGGCATTTCAGGAAGAAAAGCAGACACAGCCCCACACCCGGGACAGGACACGTACCTGAGAAGCTGACATTTCCTCCTTCCTCCTGCTCTGCGTCTTCTCTGGGGATGTTACGTCACAAACTCACATCTGCATCTTGAGAAAATACCTTCAAAGACATCCATGCAGCTCTTTAACCTGCAACTGCTGCAGGGAAAGAGAAGAAAAAGTTTTCCTGTTTCCCTCACCCTTTTCTGAGCTCCTTCTCGACTTTCTGTGTTCCCAATCTGTAGTGGGGAATCAAGACTAACCTGATAATGCTAATCACATCCTGGTGCTCTACACTATTTGCAGATTGTCTGGGCTAGTTCTTCTCCTTCCTTTTCAAGTTACAGAGAACAGTTCACGAGAGACAGTGGACCCTGCTTCTCTACTACCTGACCCACCCTAGGAAGGTTGTGAAAGAAACGTAAGAGGAAGACCCCCATTCAGAGCCCTGAGGGGAAACCTCACACCTGAGACCTCAGGAAGGGAGGGTTTAGGGAGGGAACTTCCAGAAGCAAAGAAGGTCAACCTGATTCCCTGGGGAGGGGCTCTTTCTAGGATGGGTGTGGTGGTCCAGAGCCTGCCTGTACCCTTGGGGGCTGGGAGGGGAGAGGTGAGTGAGTGGTGGGAATCACCTGGGGGTCTTGGGTTCCTGCCAGGCTTTACTTGCAGAATTCTTCCCAAAGGTCTCCCCTGTCCTTAGCTTTTTTCACCCCCCTCTGCAGCCTGGGGACACAGGTTTTCACGAAATGATTTGCTTTGTGACCACCTCTCTGCAGGCGTGGCACCTGCAACTTCAGAGACCAGGAGCCTGGAGGCATTTCCATCCCCAATTTCTTGGAGAGAAAACCAGGGGCAGCAGGAGGCCTGGCGAGATGCAGTCCAGGGCGACTGAGCGACTGACCTGAACTGAAGTGAGCAGGACACGCTAGGTTCACAGTGCGTTTGGGCGGAGCCAAACGCCACTGAAAATGATGCCCTGAATGCTATCTGATGACCAACCAAGGAAGTAATGTTCGGTGTTCTGATAAGTTGCATTAAACATGATTTAACACCTGAGAATGTTGCTGCTCTACTTCCTGTGTGTGTTTTTCTAGGTTTTATGAATCAACTGCTCCAGTTCATTGTCTCCTCCATTTAGAGAGCTCTATTTTCCCACATCTTTAAAGCATAATGACCAAGGAAAAATTAAAGATAGAAGCATATTCATCTTTCTCATATTATATATTCTAAAAAATATTCAGTCTGCATTCACCAATACCAAGTTTGTAGAAGATTTATTTCACAGTAGAATTCAGAATAAAGTATAGACATTTCCCATATACCTCTTGTTCCCACATGTGGACAATCTCCCTACTTAGCTTTCCCCACCAGAGTGAGCATTTGTTACCACTGATGAATCTACATGGGCAGTAAATAGATCAACTCTCTAGTCTACCCCTGTGTTCCTCTTTTAGGAATGTGCACTCCATACCTCTAGATAAATGTTTAGTAACATGTGTCAATCATGACAGTTTAACACAAATTATTTCATGGTCTGGAAAGTTCTCTAGACTGAGGATATTCATAGTCCCTCCTTCAAAACCCACAGTAATCATGGACCTTTTCAATCTCTTCTATATTTCTTACTAGATTCCCAGGTGACTGAGTGGTAAGGAATCTCCCTGCCGATGCAGGACATCCAGGTGATGCAGGTTCAACCCTTGGGTCACGAATATCCCCTGGAGGAAGAGATGGCAACCCACTCCAGTATCCTTTCCTGGGAAATCTATGGACAGATGTGAGCCTGGCAGGCTACAGCCCCTGGGATCACAGATACTCAGACACAACTGAGCACATATGAACATTTACCTACACCAAAAAGCCATATTGTAAAAATCCTACTTTTTGTAGCATTTTCAAATGGGCTTCTTTCACTTAGTAATGAAGGAGGAAACAGAGAGAGCTGGACTCTGTCTTAGGCCAGGCTGTGAGCATTAGGCTACACGCACGGTCACCCTCCCAGTGGACTCTTTACTTTGCGCCCCGGTGTCTGTAGGAATGGCACACCAAAGGAAAATCAGATCCCACCCCGCCCCACCCCCCACCCCCGCCCCAAAAGCCTCAGTACTTGTACTAGGACTCTGTTGCCTAAAACAATATGTTAATTATCTCTGTAACAGAAGAAAGTGGTAAATTCCATTCTGTTTATTGGGATATGACCACAGGACTGTTGATAAATATCCACTGTTTATTTAGTCATGTGACACATGAATCATGGGTTAACTTTGATCCTATCTCTCTTTTACCTTCTCCAGACTAGTTTCAAGGAATTTGGGGAGCTGGGTTTGAGCAAGTACACTTAGGGTATATAAAGTTTTCACAAAAACTGTTCGGGGTCCTTGGCTAAGAGGAGACTCTGCCTTGGCCCCACCGGTATAATAAACTGCACTCCACTGCACTGCATTGTCCTTCTGAGTCAGTTTGTTTTCCAGAACACATGGCTACAGCCATAAAATGTATGGAATGTATTTTATGCCTTGAAAGCTTAACATGCAAAAGCTTAAGAACTACCTCTGCGCCT
This sequence comes from Cervus elaphus, assembly GCF_910594005.1. Lineage (NCBI taxonomy): Eukaryota > Metazoa > Chordata > Mammalia > Artiodactyla > Cervidae > Cervus > Cervus elaphus. Next base: position 58,014,871 of record NC_057818.1, on the reverse strand, counting down.
ATATTCCTGCTCAGTAAATAAGTTCATCAATACCATATTTTAAATTCCATACATATCTGTTAAGGCAATATTTGCACAAATATAGAGATCAGACATGGACACAGCAGGAGAAGAAGAGGGGGACCAATTGAAAGGGTACAACTGACATATATACACCACCATGAGGAAAACGTTGGAGAAGACTCCTGAGAGTCCCTTGGACTGCAGGGAGATCCAACCAGTCCATCCGAAAGGAAATCAGTCTTGATATTCATTGGAAGGAGTGATGTTGAAGCTGAAACTTCAATACTTTGGCAATCTGATGTGAAGAACTGACTCATTTGAAGAGAGCTTGACGCTGGGACAGATTGAAAGGGGGAGGAGAAGGGGCCGACAGACGATGAGGTGGTTGGATGGCATCACTGACTCAATGGACATCAGTTTGAGCAAGCTCCAGGAGTTGGTAATGGACAGGGAGACCTGGCGTGCAGCACTCCATGGGGTCGGAAAGAGTCAGACACGACTGAGCAACTGAACTGAACTGATGATTAAAATAGGTAGCTGGTGGGAAGCTGCTGTTTACCACAGGGAGCGCAGCTTGGTGCTCTGTGCTGAGGAGAGGGGTGAAACGGAGACCACGGGAGGGAGGGCCAAGAGGGAGAAGATTTACGTATACTTCCGGCTGATTGATGATATCATACAGCACAAACTAGCACAACATTGTAAAGCAATTATATTCCAATAAATAAATAAATATATATATATGTCTCAAAAGGAAAAAAAGCTAAACAGACTGGTCACCCGGTGGTGGAGAATCCATCTGAGACTGCAAGGGACAAGGGCTTCATGCCTGGTCCAGGAATACTCCACATGCTGTGGGGAGACTAAGCCTGTGCCCCACAGCTGCTGAGGCTGGGCGGGGCAGCTTGCTCTTTTCCATGGGAAGGAGGCAAAAGAAAGATGCTCACCACCGCTAAAGAATAAGAAATGCAGAACAAAGCTACAGGGATGTATCAAGGCATGCCAGCCAGAAGAACAATGAGCAAAAAGCCCACGAATAATATCATAAACGCTGAAGGGGCTTGGAGATCAGGGAACCTCCTACATTGCTGGAGGGAATGTAAGCTGGTGCAGTCACCTGGGTGGACAGTGTGGAAGTTCCTTAAAAAACATAACCGACTGACATTTAAGGAAATGAATTCCATGAAAAGTAGATTAATCAACAAATTGACAAGTTTTATAGTTTCTAATAAATCATCTGCAATTCTGAAATGACCAGCTTTGACCTAGCATTTTTAAATTCTCTAAGTTAAACATGTAAGAATACACATACACTGACATATTCTTTCTTGGGTTTCTCATTGCTAACATGTTTACTTCAGATATTTATATCTTGTATTTAATGTGTTATATAAATCATATTATGTATATATCTTCAGATATTTATATATTGCTTTCAAAGTATGTGAAAGCCATGAGAAAACAGCTCCTTTAAGCCTTACAAGACACATGTGCTAAGAATGATACAGGGTAAGATTTTATAAATCTTGGTTCAGAATTTTCCCATCATGGCTGTTGATTATTCTTTTTGTGACTTTGTTAAACTTACATTTGCTTAAATGAGCCCCTGAAAAGTTTTAACTAACAGGAGAACAAAGGACAATTGCAGCAGGTGAGTTTATGACTATAGGTCCTCAGAGAATTCACAGCAAGCCTTGAGGGCCCCTGAGGAAGGTCAAGGCTAGAACCAGGCAGAGAAACTTCCAGTACTTGAGGTTCAGACCTGACCCTGGGTGATGTGCTGTGGGTCCCACAGGCTGAGTGTGGAGGGGTCCATTCAAAGAAAGTCGAGCAAGATTCTGGTGAGCTCTGAGGGTATCACTGAAGGGGAGCCTGTGCAGTAGACCCTGGGGTTCAGCAAGACTGCTGGTCCCAAGGAAGGGGTCATCTAGGGCAGGTGCTCACAGGACTGGCTGGTGTGAGTTCAAGGACCTGCAGGCTGCCTGCTCCCCAGACAGATGCTGAGGCAGTAACAGCATGGAGCAGTTCAGGGGAGCTCTCAACAGTACTCTGTATGATCCTTCTTATTAGAACCACCACGATGTCCAAGTAGATAAAAATGAAAGAGGAGATACAACGTAGAAATGGTGGGAAACATATGAAGTTATGAGAGGTTTAATGGCAGTAAGGAACTAATTTCTACAGATGTCATCCCCCTGTGCTTCAAATAGTTTATCATTAGGTTACTTTTCCTGCAACCTTAAATAGGTGGGAGAGGTTAATGCTGGTGGTGCGTTAACCCTTCATTCATTCCACATCAATTGCCGCACTGAAAAACCATTCACTTTTATTAAGATACATTAATTTTGCACAGGTGGAACAAAACCTTTTACAATTGTTGTTTGATCCTTGATTAAAATACACATTACAAGCTTCTAAAAACTGTCCTGTTTCTTTGATGAAATGATCTGAGAATGTGATTGATATGGTTTACAAAATGGAGGCTAATTTACTAAACATGGATGGACATTAATTATATTAATATGACTTTTCCAGAATTTTCTACACTTACATCAGATAGAAGAGGTGTCTTTACTTCAACCCTGCCAGATAATATGCATGATTTCTCTATGTTGCTGTTATAAAAATACCTTAGATTTTCATGAACTATCCTTGTTTTATGCTTAAAAAGCAACTGACATAATTATTGAAAACTTAGAGCAAACTTCTGTCTTACTTTATTCCCTGATCACTTACATCATGGTGACCACTGAGGTGTTTGACATCAGTGAGAAATACCTCCATTCAGAGGTTTAGTGTGTATATAACATGACTGTGTTCTTAATCTTATAAATTGGAGAATAAATGTAAATGATTCCCACTTCATATAGAAGGGCTTCTCTTACCATTGCGCAACAACCATCAAAAACAGAAGTTCATATATACAGTAGAAACAAATCACAGCATGTAGTAATTTGAGAGTTGAAATACATTCCTTTTCGTTCCTTAATAATCTCAAATAACATTAACATAAACAAGGATACATTAATAATAATTATACCTCTGCAAATATCCACCCCTTCATCTTGTGATCCATACTAACATATCAATTTTGTATGTGTTTTACTTATGGAATACTTGCTACAGTGTTTCTGCTTTGAGTAATTCAACAAAAGTGGTACTAATGAAATGCTTTCTAGTATGAATTGTCTGGTACTGAGTTACGTTTGATTAAGCAGTTTTCTACATTTTTCTATTTCATTCATGTACCTTTCCAAAGAAAACTCTGGTTTTTTTCAAAATTGTATATTTAGGACCAAATTTTTTTTTTTATCACTGATTCATTTCTAGGGTTTCTCTGCAGTATGTATTCTCTGATTGTGAGTGAGGTGATGGCTGTGATGAAATTCTCGGCCACATTCCTTACATTTCTAACATTTCTCTGCAGTATGAACTCTCTGATGTCGAGAAAGACCTGAATTGTGGGAAAAGGATTTGCCACAGTCTGTACATTTATAAGGCCTTTCCCCGGTATGGATTCGCTGATGTTGAGTTAAATTTGAAGTGTGCTTAAAAGCCTTGCCACATGCTGTACATTTATAAGGTCTCTCCCCAGTATGGATTCGGTGATGTTGAGTTAAATTTGAACTGTGCTTAAAAGCCTTGCCACAGTCTGTACATTTATAAGGTCTCTCCCCAGTATGGATTCGTTGATGTCGAGTAAGAAGTGAATAACGGATAAAGGCTTTGCAACATGCTGTACATTTATAAGGTCTCTCCCCAGAATGGATTCGTTGATGTCGAGTAAGAAGTGAAAAATGGATAAAGGCTTTGCCACAGTCTGTACATTTATAAGGTCTCTCCCTAGTGTGAATTTGCTGATGTTGAGTAACACATGAACAGCAGATAAAGACTTTCTCACATTCTGTACATTTGTATAGTTTCTTCCCAGCATGGATTCCCAGATGTTCAGTTAAATAGGAACTCTGATTAAAGGTTTGGCCACATGCTATACATTTGAAATATTTTCTTCCTGTATGAATTTTCCCATGTCTACTTCGATTTGGTGAGTTACTAAAGACTTTTCCACATGTATTACACTTGCAATGTTTCCACTTAGTCTGAATATTCTGCTGTTGAATAAGTTTTGGAGACTGGTTAAAAACTTTACCATAATCATAACAATTATAAGTCTTCTCTCCAACATCCATATTCTTATAAGTATTAATAGTAAGATTTGAGCTTTGATAAAATATATTCCTACACTTATGATGTTTAGAATTGTTGTCTGAAAATTGATGTCCCTGTTGTTTCATGAGATATGAGTCTTGGTCAACATTATGCCCTGTTTCATTGCATGAAGAGCTTCTCATTCTATCAGGTATACGCTTGTATTTGTTGGGGGTAGAGCTCCTGCTTACAGCATTCCTCATTTTGTTACACTTGGAAAGTTGTTCCGCACTAATTATACCTCCATATGTATTGACCAATGATGGTTGAATAAGGTCTCTCCCATTATTTTCAACATTACAGATTTTGCAACAAGGAGAAAATAGTTGCTGGTTGAAGAACAAGAAACCCTTGTTAAAGGATCCCTCAAATTGATTGTATTTGGGATTTTCCCCTTCATTTTTAACTTTCTCGTTTCCAGACATGTTTGAATGTATATTTAATAGACACCTATGCTCAGAGTATAGGTTTGAATGAGTATTTGCAGTAGAGACTAGATGACTTTCCAAATTTTCCTCATTTCCCTTCAGAGAACATGTATGTTTCAAGAGATGATGTGGATTTTTCCTGACAAATATCCACTTATCTGCACATGTTGATGACTGAAAGTGGTCACCTGAAATTGGTTTTTCCTTATTTGATTCACATCCTTGATTTCTTTTGATGGGAATGTTTACTTTATGGGAAACAGAACCAACTTGGTTGTGTCCATCATAACATGCTCTCCGCTCTTTATATGCCCTCATAGATTCCCAGTCGTTGGTTAAATGTAAATTTGCAAGGTGAAATCTTTCATATATTCCTAGCTTTGCTGTTGGGAGTAAATCTTCTAAGCCTGGCTTTTGGGTCCTCAAACCCTGGGTGTCGTGAGAAGACACAGCTGAAAGATACCAAATGATAAGTTATTTTACTTACTATTCTTGGGGAATATAGTTTACAATTTACATAAAATTGGCATACACTTGGCTAGATTAAGCCTAAAACCGAGATAGAAGGAGTCAAGATGGCAGAGGATTCGGAAGACGTGGAGTTCATCTCTCTCCACCAAAGCATCAAGAATACATCTTGAAGTGGAAAAATTCTCACAGAGCCCTGAGGAACACGGGCAGAGGAACTTGGACACCTGAAAGGACAAGAAAGATCCCTGCTGAGCCAGGTAGGACAAGAGAGAGATGGAGGAAAGGGGAGAGGAAAAGAAGCCGGATGGGACCCGCACAACCCTGGGGGGATCTGAAGAGAGGAGAGGTCTCCACATCCAGGGAAGACCCTCACTGGGGGAAGCTCAGTTGGGACAGACAGGGGAGCCTCGTCCTCTGTGGGAAGAGAACACGGCAACCAGCGTGCAGGACAGAGTGAGACCTGTACGCAGGGTACTGACCCTTGCCCTGCCCACCCAGCCTGAGAGGGTGTCCTCCGATGCAGACAAGGGCTGGGTGCTGGAACGTGGGTTTCGGAGAGCAGACCCAGGTAGAGGACTACAGTTGGCCATAAGGAGACATCCTGAGTGGACGGGAGGGAGGGAGGAGCTCTGCAAATGGGATGCTTGCGGAGGAAGCCTGAACCACCAGAGAAGCAAAGCGGGGCTGCTGAGTGATGCCCGAAGGGAAGAACCTCCTTGCAACCTCTCTGCCCCTGTGCCTGTCCCTGCCTCTCCAGACATGAGGAATGGCTCGCAGCTAGGTGGGTGATCTCATGACCTCCACAGCTGCTTCCTCCTCCCCATCCTCCTCCCCACCATGGTAGTCTCATGGGCTCCAGGGGAATGTTCAGGGCACAGGCCTGTGGGTGGTCCCAATGTACAGGTGGTACTGAAACCACAGCTGAGCCCCAAGGCCCTGCCACTAAGCAAGAAAAGCTGAGACCTCTCCTTGCATCTATACAAACCATGGTGTTACACCCCACAACTGGCTTGGTAAACTCAGTCCAACAGAACATCTGGATGGAAATGAGGCTCTGGCAATCAAGACCAGTCTGGCTTTAGCAACTGTAGACTTTGTAGGCACACACATGAGGCATTTGGGCCAGGTCACAGTCTACATTGCCCCCATAGCACCACAGTGGGTCCAGCTCCACAATGAATGTACACCTGGGATATGACTACAGTGGATCTCTGCTGGTGACCTGGTGAAAATAATATCTAAGAGACACCAGGGTCAAGTGCCAGCATACCTATGGTTGAGGTGCGGCCAAGATCAATGCCTACATAGGGTCACACGAGAGCTCGCACAGCACATGAAAGATGACATGCAGAGCACTCTCTGAGGAGAACATCCCCAGAGGAGCAACACTCAGTGGCTTCCCTCCCAGGGGGTGTGCACCAGTTCCACTAGATCAGCAGCACCACAGATCAGAGCAGAGCTCATTTCAGATCTGGACCTCTGCTCCACCAATCAGGAAGCAGAGCCCGCCACAGACAGTGACAGCCACAGAGGAAAGGCGAAGGGGCCCTCAGGATCCGGGCAGGCTCTGATCACAATAGTAACAATCAACCCCCTCTCAAGGGCATAAGGGCACAAGTCTCAGGACCACCTCACCCGCCAGGGAGCAAACACCATAGCAAGAGGAACTAGGATCTGCAGCCTGCAGAACAGAGACCACAAACACAGAACATTGGACAAGATGAGATGATAGAGGAGTATGGTGCAGAGGAGAAGTCAAGATAGAAACCTGCAGGAACAAGGAAGCGAGGAGAAGTTGAGCAGTGTAATGGTTAATTTTTGCTTTAAGTAATCAAATTTACAAACAAAATGTTTTCACAAATGCTAATGCCTACTAATTATTTAACCCACTTACCACTCATGTTATCTGAGCATGTTCTAATAGAGTCTAAAATAGTAAATGCTACTGACCTAGAACTAATCAGAAATAGATAGCAGAAACGATAAAGTCCTGGGATGTTTCACAACAAACAAGATAGATTTAATAAGGTAAAAGTTCTTAACAAATCACATGAGAAGTGAGACTTGAAAAATATGGTGAGAACACAGGGAACTCTACTCAATGCTCTGTGGTGACCTAGATGGGAAGGAAATCTCCTCAAGAAGGGAAATGTGTATATGTATCACTTATTCTTTCTGTATAGCAAACCTCACATAACATTGTAAAATAGCATTTTTGGAACAGAAAAATTTCTTCTTAAAGATTTCTCTATATAATCTATAAGCTTAATAGTGGAGAACAATCAGAAAAAACCACTGTGGGAAATGTTCTAAACTCCCATGTCAATAATCTCTTTAAAAACTCTGTGAGTTAAATAAATATATTAAAGCATTTTAGCATTAATGAATTGGGACAAATATACTTAACACATTTAATGTTAGTTCACATAAAAAAAGAGAAACTTTAACATAAAATTCAGATTTGCATTTTCTCATTTTAGTGAGGTGTCTTATGCAGTGAAGAAAGAAATTGAGTATGTTATTTCTAAGGTCATATGTGTAGTTTCCAGTGCACTGGAAATTATATGGTAGAAAACAAAAAACCTCTGTCCCCAGTATTCCTAGAAGTTTGGCAGTTTTTTCATAGCTCCACCCACACACTTCTGACTAGGGACAGAATCAGCACTTTTAAAAGGGCTTAATATAGTTACTCAGAAACATGCAGATTTCCTACAACCTCCCCAAAATGGACGAATTATCAGGTCATGCAGGTTGTTCCAGGCCAAGACAAGAATTTTGGTTCTAAGTGCAAGTATGAAAATTAATCACTAGAGAAAAATACACAAATGATAAAAAGAATCAGGAATGGGTCAGGAGATGACGCTCTATGACAGTGACAGAAATAAACCTAGGCTAATCCAAAATCGTCTCCACTGAAGCAGATTTTCTCAAACCACACGACAAAGTATGACTTCCTCCACAATGCTTGTCCCTCTCACCTGACTTATCTGCTTCATCCAAAGACACATACCTGGGTGTATGGCTGTCTCCATTCTCCTTACATCCCAGGGATCCTTCATTTGCTCCAGAAACTTGACCAGGTCCGGCTTAGAGACCACAAGACCTGTTCATCAGAAAAAGGAATGTGTGTTTTCTGAGATATTCATCAATTTCCAATCCAATATGTATTCAGGTGAGAGAGAAGACAAGGTAGAAAGTTAAAATAGCATAAAAAAAATGATTTCACCAAATAGTTTATTGGAAGCATCTTTAAAAGACAAATGCATCAAAATCAGATTCTGATATTATGCTCAAGTACTACTAAGGCAAAAGCAGGTAGTGGAGTTCTGGTTTTAAGAGGAGAGTGGCACTATTTGATACCACAGAACTTACAGAATTACCACCAACCTAGAATGAAGAATATGCAGGTCAAGAAGCAACAGTTAGAATTGTACATGGAACAGTTGACTAGTTGCAGATTGGGAAAGGAGTACATCAAGGCTGTACATGGCCACCCTGCTTATTTAATTTCTATGCAGAGTACATCATGCGAAATGCTGGGCTGGATGAATCACAACCTGGAATCAAGATTACCAGGAGAGATATCAACAACCTAAGATATACAGATGATATCACTCTAATGGCACAAATTGAAGAGGAACTAAAAAGGCTCTTGATGGGGGTGAAAGAGGAGAGTGAAAAAGCTGGCTTAAAACTCAACATTCAGAAAACTAAGATCATGGCATCCAGTCTCATCACTTCATGGCAAATAGATAGGGGAAAAGTGAAAACAGTGACAAATTTAATTTTGGGAGAGGGGTGGGCTCCAAAATTACTGCAGATGGTGACTGCAGCCATAAAATTAAAACATGCTTGCCCTTTGGAAGAAAAGCTATGACAAAGACAGCATATTAAAAAGCAGAGACATCACTTTGCCAACAAAGGTCAAAGGTATGGTTTTTTCAATAGTCATGTATGGATGTGATATTTGGAACATAAAGAAGGCTGAGCATCAAAGAATTGATGCCTTCGAACTGTGGTGCTGGAGAAGACTCTTGAGAGTCCCTTGGACAGCAAGGTGATCACACCAGTCCATCCTAAAGAAATCAACCCTGAATATTCATTGGAAGGACTGATGCTGAAGCTCCAATACTTCGGCCACCTGATGCGAAGAGCCAATTCATTGGAAAAGACCCTGATGCTGGGAAAGATTGAGGGCAGGAGAGGGAATGGCAGAAGATGAGATGGTTGAATAGCATTATTGACTCAGTGGATATGAATGTGAGCAAACTTTGGGAGTTAAAGAAGGCTAGGGAAGCCTGGCTTGCTGCATTCCACGGGACCGCAAAGAGTTGGACATCACTTAGCGACTGAACAACAAGGAGACAGGTTACATCAAGAAAGAAGGTTACTTTCCCCTGGAAAGTAGGGATCTTAACCTCTACTGGACAAAGCAGAAAATTCCAGGAAACATTGTAGAATGAAGGAACCAAAACCCTGAGGATACATAAGGGATTATGGAAGCAAGTGATCCTCACCCAAGCAGGCCAGATTCCCGTAGTTCTCTAACATCACGTCCCTGTACAATTCCCGCTGACCGGGGTCCAGGCATTCCCACTCCTCTTGAGTGAAATCTATGGTCACATCCTGGAATGTCAGCAGCCCCTGAAATATAAAGGACATGAGCCACGTGGACCTGGGAAGACTTCCTAATGTGACCCAAGATGAAACCAGCAAGAGAAATCATTTTGATTTAGGAGAATGTCTGGTGTTACACAGGAATATAATTTTTATACTGCTGTATGTTCCACAGTATTTATAACCCCAGGAAAAGAGAATGAGACATGATCCACAGACCACTATAAAAACTATTCTGATCTGGAAGAAAAATTATAAAAGAATCACATCAACACTCACTTATCTATTTTTGAGAGTTGTACTCCTGTGACCCAGGATAAACTGTCTATCAAGGAAAGCATGTTAGTCACTCAGTCATGTCTGATTCTTTCAGACCCCATGGAGTGTAGCATGCCAGGCTTCTCTGTCCATGGGATTTTTCAGGCAAGAATACTGCAGTGAGTTGCCATTTCCTTCTCCAGGGGAATCTTCCCCACCAAGGGATTGGACCCGGGGCTCCCACACTGCAGGCAGATTCTTCACCATCTGAGCCACCAGGGAAGCCCCTTATCAAGGAAACAGGAAATATTTTTTAAAAGCATGATGCTCTGATCTAAGAATTCTGGAGTGGGGCCAATGTGCCACATTTTTAACAAGCTTATTTTAACTAGTAATATTGAAAATTCTGATACATGAATGACCGTTTTGAATAGCAAAGACATAGACCGCTAAGGTAAGAATTGATACTTAACATTGAATTTTAAGTGTTTCACAAAACTGACAGGTCTGATACAATAGTACCCATAGCAGCAATAATCCTTTCAACTATTTAGTATATACTATATGTCTTTCTAAAAGTTTTTACAGGGTCTTGAATGCATCACATAAATAATATAAAATCAACAACATTGTTGTTCCACCGTTTTGCAAATATTTTGTCAAACATTCATTAAATGACAGATCTTGAATTTTGCTTCAGTTTATGTGAACTAAAATTTAACTGGTAAAACACAAATACACAGAGACAACATTAAAGAAAGTGTATAGGAGTTTTTCTAGGGTCTTCCCTGGTAGTCTTAGCTCCCAAGTCAGGGGGCTGGGTTCAGTCCCTTGTTAGAGAACTAGATGCCACACCCACAGCTAAAGTTTGCCTGCTGCAACAAAGTCTCCCACATGGCTTCAAGATTCTGCAGGCTACAACCAAGACACAACTCAGTCAAACATAAATACGTGTATTTTTTTAAGAAGAACTTTATATAACTGGGGAGAATACCAAAACAAGGGAAAAAAATAATTTTAACATTTTCCTGCATACAGACATATATTAAAATGAGACTACATACTGTCTAAGAGTATTAAGGAAAAGCTAACATTAGAAAACTAAGATGACGGCATCTGGTCCCATCACTTCATAGCAAATAGATGGGGAAAGAGTGGAAACACTGGCTGACTTTATTTTTGGTGGCTTCAAAATCACTGTAGATGGTGACTGCAGCCACGAAATTAAAAGATGCTTACTCCTTGGAAGGAAAGTTATGACCAACCTAGACAGCATATTAAAAAGAAGAAACATTATTCTGTCCACAAAAGTCCGTCTAGTCAAGGCTATGGTTTTTCCAATAGTCATGTATGGATGTGAGAGTTGGGCTATAAAGAAGGCTGAGCACAGAAGAATTGATGCTTTTGAACTGTGGTGTTGGAGAAGACTCTTGAGAGTCCCTTGGACTGCAAGGAGATGCAATCAGTCCATCCTAAAGGAAATCAGTCTGGAAGTTCATTGGAAGGACTGATGTTCAAGCTGAAACTCCAATATTTTGGCCATCCGATGCGAAAAACTGACTCATTTGAAAAGACCCTGATGTTGGGAAAGATTGAAGGCAGGAGAAGGGGACGACAAAGGATGAGATGGTTAGATGGCATCACTGACTCAATGGACATGAGTTTGGGTAAACTCCAGGAGTTGGTGATGTACAGGGAGACCTGGAGTGCTGCGGTTCATGGGGTCGCAAAGAGTCAGACACGAATGAGCGACTGGACTGAACTGAACTGATTCATGTTCAGTTCAGTTCAGTTCAGCAGAGTTCATTCATATTCATGTCAATAAAATCGATATTCATGTCAATAAAATAAGTTCAGTTCAGTTCAGCTCAGTCATTCATATTCATGTCAATAAAATTGAGATTCTTTTTAATGGGTTAAAATATATACATCTACTTGTGGATGATATTCTTTGTATATTTTAAATACACTAGGGTGCAAACATATACAATGGTATATGATAAATTAGAGCTCTTGGTTCTGAAACTTTAATTTCTTGAAAAACTGTATCATTTTATAGAGCTGTATCTTAGACATTCAACACAGGTGAAAACACATTAGCACCAATAAGATTGTTGCAAATATTTTGATAAAAAAATTCAAAGATGTGAGTAAGACTTTGTCTCTGATATGAGCGTGGAGTGTACTGGAAACATCACACTTGGGCTTGAGTGATGAAAACTCCCACTCCCAAAACCCAGTATCTATCCTTAACACAGTGAGTGAGTGTTCATTTTCCGAAGCAAAGAGAAACCAAGAAGATGTGGAGTGTCTCCATTAACTGAGGGTTTTCACATGTTCCTCATTCCCTTGTCTAAAGACAGAGGGGGAAAAAAAATGAACTCTATAGCCTGATAATCTCAGAGAAATCACCAGAGCCAGTGGACATCATCTGTCATGGTGTAAATGGATCACAGGGAAGATGCACTATCAGAACCTGGGCATTTCGGAAAAAAATAAGGAATTTATAGCTTGAACCTGACATAAAAAATATCAGTGTTATGCAAAATTCATTTCATATATACTTACTCTGTTTTGTATCCTTACAATGTTGTCACGCAAGTGTATGTTCCTCGGTTCTTTGTCTCGTCACAACAAAAATTTGGAGTTACGGACATTAAAGCCCCTTGGTGGGTCACGGCTCTCGGAGGACAGACCCTGTTATAGCTCTTAAATAAATCAGTGTTACAGCTCTATTTATTTAGATAATACCCGGAAAATCCATCTTTGAGTTGTGAGGACATGTCGATCCCAAGACACAAAAAGAAGATCGCCCCATCGAGTGGGAGAGAGAGAGAGAAGGAAGAGGGCTTTGGCTCCTGTTTTTATCTGTTTCTCTGCCCCTGGGCCTGTCTTATGTAAATCGGGCCTAGGCAGGCGCGTTTTTTCTTTTACCTGAGGTTCTCACTCCAGTCCCTAGGACCATCCTTTGTTCTATTTTCGCGGGCTTCCCCTTCCAGGTCTTTTAGCCACTGCCATTTTGGACTCTTTTTCCCTATTCTAACTACCTAACAATGTGTTTAACTACTAAGTCTTAGCATTACAGAGGACAGTATCTCCTAGTTTTCTTTTTATTTCTGAGCATTTTGTGAAAAATTCTGGATCACTGAGTTTATTCAATATATAAGGGCATTCTCTAACTCCTAAAAAGCTGAAATTGCATCCCCATGTAAACTCATCATGGCATTTCCCCTAGTTCCCTAAGATCCCAACACCGAACCACATCCCAGTGCAAATCTTGGATACCAGTGCCTCTCACAAAGGGAATATATTCAGCAGTTGAAAGTCGCTAATTCATGCTGAGAATTCATCATGCTCCGTAGAAAGCCAGGATACACACAAGAGAGACAAGATTCTGGGACTCAAGGAAGAAGTGGTCTAAAGAGCCAGGCTTCACTATGATAAGAAGAAAAGGAAAAAATAAAGAAGTTGATAACAGACACGCAGGCAGAAAAGTTAGAAGCAGAGAACTAAAGGTGTGCAGGTTCTCAGTCCAGGCATTTCAGGAAGAAAAGCAGACACAGCCCCACACCCGGGACAGGACACGTACCTGAGAAGCTGCCATTTCCTCCTCTTCTTCCTCCTGCTCTGCGTCTTCTCTGGGGATGTTACGTCGCAAACTCACATCTGCATCTTGAGAAAATACCTTCAAAGGCATCCATGCAGCTGTTTAACCTGCAACTGCTGCAGGGAAAGAGAAGAAAAAGTTTTCCTGTTTCCCTCACCCTTTTCTGATCTCCTCGACTTTCTGTGTTCCCAATCTGTAGTGGGGAATCAAGACTAACCTGATAATGCTAATCACATCCTGGTGCTCTACACTATTTGCAGATCGTCTGGGCTAGTTCTTCTCCTTCCTTTTCGAGTTACAGAGAACAGTTCTCGAGAGACAGTGGGCCCTCCTTCTGTACTACCGGACCCACCCTAGGAGGGTTGTGAAAGAAATGTAAGAGGAAGACCCGCATTCAGAGCCCTGAGGGGAAAGCTCACACCTGAGACCTCAGGAAGGGAGGGTTTAGGGAGGGAACTTCTAGAAACAAAGAAGGTCAACCTGATTCCCTGGGGAGGGGCTCTTTCTAGGATGGGTGTGGTGGTCCAGAGCCTGCCTGTACCCTTGGGGGCTGGGAGGGGAGAGGTGAGTGTTTGGTGGGAATCACCTGGGAGTCTTGGGTTCCTGCCAGGCTTTACTTGCAGAATTCTTCCCAAAGGTCTCCCCTGTCCTTAGTTTTGTTCACCCCCCTCTGCAGCCTGGGGACACAGCTTTTCACAAAATGATTAGCTTTCTGACCACCTCTCTGCAGGTGTCTCACCTCCAACTTCAGAGACCAAGAGCCTGGAGGCACTTCCATCCCCGCTTTCTTGGAGAAGAAACCAGGGGCAGCAGGAGGCCTGGCGAGCTGCAGTCCAGGGCGACTGAGCACCTGGACTGAACTGAACTGAACTGAGCTGGACACACTAGGTTCACAGTGCATATGGGCGGAGTCTAATGCCTCTGAAAACAATGCCCTAAATGCTATCTGATGACCAACCAAGGAAGTAATGATCGGTGTTGTCATACGTTACATTAAACATGAATAAACACCTGAAAATGTTGTTGGTTTACTTCCTGTGTGTTTTCCTAGGTTTTATGAATCAACTGCTACAGGTCGTTGTCTGCTTCATTTAGAGAGCTCTATTTTCCCACATCTTTAAAGCATAATGACCAAGGAAAAATTAAAGATAGATGCATATTCATCTTTCTCATATTATATATTCTAAAAAATATTCAGTCTGCATTCACCAGTACCAACTTTGTAAAAGATTTATTTCACTGCAGATTTGAGAATATAGTATAGACATTTCCCATATACCTGTTGTTCCCACATGTGGACAATCTCCCTACTTAGCTTTCCCCACCAGAGTGAGCATTTGTTACCACTGCTGAATCTACGTGGGCAGTAAATAGATAAACTCTCTAGTTTAACCCTCTGTTCCTGTTTTAGGAATGTGCACTCCATACCTCTAGATAAATGTTTAATAACGTGTGTCCATCATGACAGTTGAACACAAATTATTTCATGGTCCTGAAAGTTCTCTAGACTTAGGATATTCATAGTCCCTCCTTTGAATCCCACAGTAATCATGGACCTTTTCAATCTCTTCTATATTTCTTACTAGATTCCCAGGTGACTGAGTGGTAAGGAATCTGCCTGCTGATACAGGTCATCGAGGTGATGTGGGTTCGATCTCTGGGTCTGGAAGATCCCCTGGAGGAAGAGATGGCAACCCACTCCAGTATCCTTTCCTGGGAAATGTATGGACAGAGGTGAGCATGGCAGGCTACAGCCCCTAGGATCACAGATACTCAGACACAACTGAGCACACAAATGAACATTTACCTACACCAGAAAGTCTTATTGTAAAAATCCTACTTTTTGTATCATTTTCAAATGGGCTTCTTTCACTTAGTAATGAAGGAGGAAACAGACAGAGCTGGACTCCATCTTAGACCAGGTTGTGAGCATTAGGCTAAAGGCATGGTCATCCTCCCAGTGGACTATGAACCTTGTGCCCTGGTGTCTGTAGAAATGGCATACCAATGGAAAATCAGATCCCCCCTCCTGCTCCCCCATGAAAGAGCCTCAGGACTTGTACTTGGACTCTGTTGCCTAAAAGAATATGTTAATCATCTCTGTAACAGAACAAAGTGGTAAATTCCATTCTGTTTATTGGGATATGACCACAGGCCTGTTGATAAATATCCACTGTTTATTCAGTCCTGTGACACATGAATCATGGGTTAACTTTGATCCTATCTCTCTTTCACCTTGTCCAGACTAGTTTCAAGGAGTTGGGGAGGTGGGTTTGAGCAAGTACACTTAGAGTATATAAAGTTTTCTCAAAAATTGTTCGGGGTCCTTGCTAAGAGGAGACTCTGCCTTGGCCCCGGCGGTGTAATAAACTGCACTCCAATATCTGCATTGTCCTTCTGAGTCAGTTTGTTTCCCAGAACGCATGGCTAGAACAGTAAAATGCGTGGAATGATTGTCAATGAATTTTATGCCTTGAAAGCTTAACATGCAAAAGCTTAAGAACTACATCTGCGCCTATATTCCTGCTCAGTAAATAAGTTCATCAATACCATTTTTGAAATTCTGTACATATCTGTTAAGACAATATTTGCACAAATATAGAGATCAGACGTGGACACAGCAGGAGAAGAAGAGGGGGACCAATTGAAAGGGTACCACTGACATATATACACCACCATGAATAAAATGTTGGAGAAGACTCTTGAGAGTCCCTTGGACTGCAGGGAGATCCAACCAGTCCATCCTAGAGGAAATCAGTCCTGATATTCATTGGAAGGACTGATGTTGAAGCTGAAACCTCAATACTTTTGCCATCTGATGTGAAGAAGTGACTCATTTGAAGAGCCCCTGACGCTGGGAAAGATTGAAAGTGGGAAGAGAAGGGGCCGACAGAGGATGAGGTGGTTGGATGGCATCACTGACTCAATGGACATCAGTTTGAGCAAGCTCCAGGAGTTGGTGATGGAGAGGGACACCTGGCGTGCTGCACTCCATGGGGTCGCAGAGTCAGACACGACTGAGCAACTAAACTGAACCGATGGTTAAAATAGGTAGCTGGTGGGAAGCTGCTGTTTGCCACAGGGAGCTCAGCTTGGTGGTCTGTGCTGAGTAGAGGGGTGAAACGAAGACCACGGGAGGGAGGGGCAAGAGGGAGATTTATGTATACTTACGGCTGATTGACGATGTCATACAACACAAACTAACACAATATTGTAAAGCAATTATATTCCAATAAATATATATATATATGTCTCAAAAGGGAAAAAAAAGCTGAACAGACTCGTCACCCGGTGGTAGAGAATCCATCTGACAGTGCAGGAGACAAGGGCCTCATCCCCGGTCCAGGAATACTCCACATGCTGTGGGGAGACTAACCCTGTGCCCCACAGCTGCTGAGGCTGGGTGGGGCAGCTTGCTCTTTTCCATGGGCAGGAGGCAAAAGAAAGATGCTCACAACCGCTAAAGAATAAGAAATGCAGAACAAAGCTACAGTGATGTATGACCTCATGCCAGTCAGAAGAACAATGAGCAAAAAGCCCACTAATAATATCATAAACGATGAAGGGGTTTGGAGATAAAGGAACCTCCGACATGGCTGGAGGGAATATAAGCTGTGGCAGTCACGTGGGTAGACCATGTGGAAGTTCCTTAAAAACATAACCGACTGACATTTAAGGAAATGAATTCCATGAAAAGTAGACAAAACAGATTAATCAACAAATTGACAAGTTTTATAGTTTTTAGTAAATCAACTGCAATTCAGATATGACCAGTTTTGATCTAGCATTTCTAAATTCTCTAAGTTAAATGTGTAAGAATACACATACACTCACATATTCCTTCTTGGTTTTCTCATTGCTAACATGTGTATTTTCAGATATTTATATCTTGTATTCAATGTGTGTTATATAAATTATATTATGTATATATCTTCAGATATTTATATACTGCATTCAAAGTATGCCAAAGCCATGAGAAAACAGTTCCTTTAAGCCTTACAAGACACATGTGCTAAGATTTATACAGGGTCAGATTTTATACATCTTGGTTTAGAATTTTCGCATCATGGCTTTTGATTATTCTTTTTGTGACTTTGTTAAACTTCCATTTGCTTAAATGTGCCCCTGAAAAGTTTTAGCTAACAGAAGAACAAAGGACAATTGCACCAGGTGAGTTTATGACTCTAGGTCCTCAGAGAATTCACAGCAAGCCTTGAGGGCCCCTGAGGAAGGTCAAGGCTAGAACCAGGCAGAGAAAATTCCAGTACTTGGGGTTCAGACGTGACCCTGGGTGAAGTGTTGTGGGCCCCACAGGCTGAGTGTGGAGGGGTCCATTCAAAGAAAGACAAGCAGCATTCTGGTGAGGTCTGAGTGTATCACTGAAGGGGGGGCCTGTGCAGTAGACGCTGGGGTTCAGCAAGACTGTTGGTCCGAAGGAAGGGGTCATCTAGTACAGGTGCTCACAGGACTGGTTGGTGTGAGTTCAAGGACCTGCAGGCTGTCTGCTCCCCAGACAGACGCTGAGGCAGCAACTGCATCGAGCAGTTCAGGGGAGCATTCAACAGCACTCTGTATGATCCTTCTTATTAGAACCACCACGATGTCCAAGTAGATAAAAATGGGAGTGGAGATACAACATAGAAATGGTGGGAAATATATGAAGTTATGAGAGATTTAACGGCAGTAAGGAACTAATTTCTACAGATGTCATCCCCCTGTCCTTCAAATACTTTATCATTAGGTTACCTTTCCTGCAACCTGAAATAGGTGGGAGAGGTTAATGCTGGTGGTGCATTAATTCTTCATTCATTCCACATCAATTGTAACACTGAAAAACCATTCACTTTTATTAATTAACATACATTAATTTTACACAGATGGAATAAAACCTTTTACAATTGTTTTTTGATCCTTGATTAAAATACATATTACAAGCTTCTAAAAACTTTCCTGTTTCTCTGATGAAAGGATCTGAGAATGTAATGTATATGATTTACAAAATGGAGGCTAATTTAGTAAACATGGATGGACATTAATTATATTAATATGACTTTTCCAGAAAGAGTTTTCTGTACTTACATCAGATAGAAGAGAAGGTGTCCCTACTTCAAGCCTGCCAGATAATATGCATGATTTCTCTATATTGCTGTTATCAAAATACCTTAGATTTTCATGAACTATCTTTGTTTTATGATTAAAAAGCAACTGACATAATTATTGAAAACTTAGAGCAAACTTCTGTCTTACTTTGAATTCTTTCCTGAACAGTTACATCATGGTGACCACTGAGGTGTTTGACATCAGTGAGAAATACCTCCATTCAGAGCTTTAGTGTGTATATAACATGACTATGTTCTTAATCTTATAAATTGGAGAATAAATGTAAATGATTCCCACTTAATATAGAAGGGCTTCTCTTACCATTTGGCAACAACCATCAACAACGTAAGTTCATATATACAATAGAAACAAATCACAAAATGTAGTAATTTCAGAATTGAATTACATTCGTTTTGGTTCCTTAATAATCTCAAATAACGTTAACATAAACAGGGATACATTAATAATAATTATACCTCTGCAAATATCCACCCCTTCATCTTGTGATCCATACTAACATATCAATTTTGTATGTGTTTTACTTATGGAATACTTGCTACAGTGTTTCTGCTGAGAGTAATTCAACAAAAGTGGTACTAATGACATGCTTTCTAGGATGAATTCTCTGGTATTGAGTTACATTTGATGTTTGATTAAGCAGTTTTCTACATTTTTCTATTTCATTCATGTATCTTTCCAAAGAAAACACTCATTTTTTCAAAACTGTATATTGAGGACAAACTTTTTTTTTTTTTTAATCACCGATTCATTTCTAGGCTTTCTCGGCAGTATGAATTCTCTGATTGTGAGTGAGGTGATGGCTGTGAGGAAATCCTTTGCCACATTCCTTACATTTCTAACATTTCTCTGCAGCATGAACTCTCTGATGTCGAGAAAGACCTGAACTCTGGGAAAAGGCTTTGCCACAGTCCGTACATTTATAAGGTCTCTCCCCAGTATGGATTCGTTGATGTTGAGTAAGAAATGAATAATGGTTAAAGGCTTTGCCACATTCTGTACATTTATAAGGTCTTTCCCCGGTATGGATTCGCTGATGTTGAGTTAAATTTGAACTCTGCTTAAAAGCCTTGCCACATGCTGTACATTTATAAGGTCTCTCCCCACTATGGATTCGTTGATGTCGAGTGAGAAAAGAATAACGGATAAAGGCTTTGCCACATGCTGTACATTTATGAGGTCTCTCCCCAGTATGGATTCGTTGATGTTGAGTTAAAGTTGAACTCTGGTTAAAAGCCTTGCCACATGCTGCACATTTATAAGGTGTCTCCCCAGTATGAATTTGTTGATGTCGAGTAAGAAGTGAATAATTGATAAAGGCTTTGCCACATTCTGCACATTTATAAGGTGTCTCCCCAGTATGGATTCGTTGATGTTGAGTAAGAAGTGAATAATTGATAAAGGCTTTGCCACATGCTGTACATTTATATGGTCTCTCCCCAGTATGGATTCGCAGATGTGGAGTTAAAGCTGAACTTTGCTTAAAAGCCTTGCCACATGCTGTACATTTATAAGGTCTCTCCCCAGTATGGGTTCGCTGATGTTGAGTTAAACTTGAAATCTGGTTAAACGCCTTGCCACATGCTGTACATTTATAAGGTCTCTCCCCAGTATGGATTCGCTGATGTTGAGTTAAAGTTGAACTCTTCTTAAAAGCCTTCCCACATGCTGTACATTTATAAGTTCTCTCCCTGGTATGAATTTGCTGATGTTGAGTAACACATGAACAGCAGTTAAAGCCTTTGCCACATTCTGTACATTCGTATGGTTTCTGCCCAGTATGGATTCGCAGATGTTCAGTTAAATATGAACTCTGATTAAAGGTTTGGCCACATGTTGAACATTTGAAATCTTTCCTTCCTGTATGAATTTTCCTATGTCTACTTAGATTTGGTGAGTTACTAAAGACTTTTCCACATGTATTACACTTGCAGTGTTTCTGCTTACTCTGAATATTCTGCTGTTGAATAAGTTTTGAAGACTGGTTAAAAACTTTACCATAATCATAACAATTATAAGTCTTCTCTCCAACATCAATACTCTTATAAGTATTAATAGTAAGATTTGAGCTTTGATAAAATATATCCCTACACTTATTATGTTCAGAATTCTCATCTGAAAATTGATGTCCCTGTTCTTTCACTATATATGAAACTTGGTCAACATTATGCCCAGTTTCATTGCATGAAGAGCTTCTCATTCCATCATGCATACTCTTGTAATTATTGGGGGTAGAGCTCCTGCTTAAGGCATTACTCATTTTGTTACACTTGTAAAGTTGTTCAACACTAATTATACCTCTATATGTATTGAACAATGATGGCTGAGTAAGGTCTCTCCCATTATTATCACCATTACAGATTTTGGAACAAGGAGACAGTAGTTTCTGGTTGAAGAACAAGAAATCCTTGTTAAAGGATCCCTCAAATTGATTGTATTGGGAATTTCCCCCCTCATGTTTAAGTTTCTGGTTTCCAGACATGTTTGAATGTATATTTAATAGACAGCTATGCTCAGAGTATAGGTTTGAATGAGCATTTGCAGTAGAGACTAGATGACCTTCCAGATTTTCCACATTTCCCTTCAGAGAACATGTATGTTTCAAGAGATGATGAGGATCTTTGCTGACAAATATACGCTTAACTTCAAATGTTGATGACTGAAATTCATCATCTGAAATTGGTTTTTCCTTATTTGATTCACATCCTTGATTTCTTTTGGCGGAAATGTTTACTTTATGGGAAACTGTACCAACTTGGTTGTGTCCATCATAACATGCTCTCCGCTCTTTATATGCCCTCATAGATTCCCAGTCCTTGGTTAAATGTAAATTTCTAAGGTGAAATCTTTCATATATTCCTAGCTTTGCCGTTGGGAGTAAATCTTCTAAGCCTGGCTTTTGGGTCCTCAAACCCTGGGTGTCGTGAGAAGACACAGCTGAAAGATACCAAATAATAAGTAATTCTACTTACTATTCTTGGGGAATAGAGTTTACAATTTACTTAAAATTGGCATACACTTGGCTAGATTAAGCCTAAGACCGAGATAGAAGGAGTTAAGATGGCAGAGGATTCGGAAGACGTGGAGAATACCCATGGTTCAGGTGGGGCCAAGATCAATGCCAACACAGGGTCACACGAGAGCTCGCACAGCACATGAAAGATGACATGCAGAGCACTCTCCGAGCAGAACATCCTCAGAGGAGCAACACTCAGTGGCTTCCCTCCCAGTGGGTGTGCTCCAGTCCCACTAGATCAGAAGCACCACAGATCAGAGCAGAGCTCATTTCAGATCTGGGGTCTCTGCTCCACTAATCAGGAAGCAGACCCCCCACAGACAGTGACAGCCACAGAGGAAAGGCGAAGGGGCCCTCAGGATCCGGGCAGGCTCTGGTCAGAATAGTAACAATCAACCCCCTCTCAAGGGCATAAGGGCACAAGTCTCTGGACCACCTCACCCACCAGGGAGCAGACACCAGAGCAAGAGGAACTAGGATCTGCAGCCTGCAGAACAGAGACCACAAACACAGAACATTGGACAACATGAGATGACAGAGGAGTATGGTGCAGAGGAGAAGTCAAGATAGAAACCTACAGGAACAATGAAGCGAGGAGCAGTTGAGCAGTGTCATGAGTAATTTTTGCTTGAAGTAATCAAATTTACAGACAAAACATTTTCACAAATGCTAATGCCTACTTATTATTTAACCCACTTACCACTCATGTTGTTATCGGAGCATGTTCTAATAGAGTCTAAAATAGTAAATGATATTGACCTAGAACTAATCAGAAATAGATGGCATAAATGATAAAGTCCTGGGATGTTTCATAAAAAACAAGATAGATTTAATAAGCTAAGAGTTCTTAACAAATCAAATGAGAAGTGAGACTTGAAAAATATGGTGAGAACACAGGGAACTCTACTCAATGCTCTGTGGTGACCTAGATGGGAAGGAAATCTAATCAAGAAAGGAAATGTGTATGTGTATCACTTATTCTTTCTGTATAGCAAAACTAACATAACATTGGAAAATAGCATTTTTGGAACAGAAAAATTTCTTCTTAAAGATTTCTCTATATAATCTATAAGCTTAATAGTGAAGAACAATCAGAAAAAAGCACTGTGGGAAATGTTCTAAACTCCAATGTCAGTAATTTGTTTAAGAACTCTGTGAGTTAAATAAATATATTAAAGCATTTTAGCATTAATGAATTGGGACAAATATACTTAACACATTTAATGTTAGTTCATATAAAAAAAGAGAATCTTTAACATAAAATTCAGATTTGCATTCTCTCATTTCAATGAGGTGTCTTATGCAGTGAAGAAAGAATTTGACTATGAAATTTCTAAGGTCATATGTGTAGTTTCCAGTAGACTGGAAATTATATGGTAGAATTCAAAAAACATCTGTCCCCAGTATTCCTACAAGTTTGGCAATTTTTTCACAGCTCCACCCACACACTTCTGAGTAGGGACAGAATCAGCACTTTTAAAAGGGCTTAATATAGTTACTCAGAAATATGCAGATTTTCTAAAACCGCCCCAAAATGGATGAGTTATCAGGTCATAGAGGTTGTTCCAGGCCAAGACAAGTATTTTGGTTCTAACTGTAAATATGAAAATTAATCACTGGAGAAAAATACACAAATGATGAAAAGAATCAGGAATGGGTCAGGAGATGACGCTCTATGACAGTGACAGAAATAAACCTAGGCTAATCCAAAATCATCTCCACTGAAGCAGATCTTCTCAAACCACACGACAAAATATGACTTCCTCCCCAATGCTTGTTCGTCTCACCTGACTTATCTGCTTCATCCATAGACACATACCTGGGTGTATGGCTGTCTCCATTCTCCTTACATCCCAGGGATCCTTCATTTGCTCCAGAAACGTGACCAGGCCCGGCTTAGAGACCACTAGACCTGTTCATCAGAAAAAGGAATATGTGTTTTCTGAGATATTCATCAATTTCCAATCCAATATGTATTCAGGTGAGAGAGAAGTCAAGGTAGAAAGTTAAAATAGCATTAAGAAAAAGAATTTCACCAAATAGTTTTTTGGAAGCATCTTTAAAAGACAAATGCATCAGAATCAGATTCTGATATTATGCTCAAGTACTACTAAGGCAAAAGCAGTTAGTGGAATTCCGGTTTTAAGAGGAGAGTGGCACTATTTGATACCACAGAACTTACAGAATTACCACCTAAATGGTAAACCTAAAATGAAGTATACAAAGGTCAAGAAGCAACAGATGGAATCGTACATGGAACAGTTGACTGGTTGCAGATTGGGAAAGGAGTACATCAAGACCGTACATTGACACCCTGCTTATTTAATTTCTATGCAGAGTACATCTTGTGAAATGCTGGGCTGGATGAATCACACCCTGGAATCAAGATTACCAGGAGAGATATCAACAACCTCAGATAGACACATGATATCACTCTAATGGCAGAACTTGAAGAGGAACTAAAAAGCCTCTTGATGGGGGTGAAAGAGGAGAGTGAAAAAGCTGGCTTAAAACTCAACATTCAGAAAACTAAGATCATGGCATCCAGTCTCATCACTTCATGGCAAATAGATAGGGGAAAAGTGACAGATTTAATTTTGGGATGGGGCGGGGGCTCCAAAATTACTGCAGATGGTGACTGCAGCCATGAAATTAAAAGATGCTTGCCTTTTGGAAGAAAAGCTATGAGAAAGACAGCATATTAAAAGCAGAGACATCACTTTGCCAACAAAGGTCAAAGGTATGGTTTTTTCAATAGTCATGTATGGATGTGGTATTTGGAACATAAAGAAGGCTGAGCATCAAAGAATTGATGCCTTTGAACTGTGGTGCTGGAGAAGACTCTTGAGAGTCCCTTGGTCAGCAAGGAGATCACACCAGTCAATTCTAAAGAAATCAACCCTGAATATTCATTGGAAGGACTGATGCTGAAGCTCCAATACTTCGGCCACCTGATGCGAAGAGCCAATTCATTGGAAAAGACCCTGATGCTGGGAAAGATTGAGTACAGGGGAAGGGAGTGGCAGAAGATGAGATGATTGAATAGCATTATTGACTCAGTGGATATGAATGTGAGCAAACTCTGGGAGTTAAAGAAGGCTAGGGAAGCCTGGCTTGCTGCATTCCACAGGATCGCAAAGAGTTGGACATGACTTAGCGACTGAAGAACAAGAAGGCAGGTTATATCAAGAAAGAAGGTTACTTTCCCCTAGAAAGTAGGAATCTTAACCTCTACTGGACAAAGCAGAAAATTCCAGGAGACATTCTAGAATGAATGAACCAAAACCCTGAGATTTTTGGAATTTTGGGGTTTTTGAGGGATTGTATAAGCGAGTGATCCTCACCCAAGCAGGCCAGATTCCCGTAGTTCTCTAACATCACGTCCCTGTACAATTCCCGCTGACCGAGGTCCAGGCATTCCCACTCCTCTTGAGTGAAATCTATGGTCACATCCTGGAATGTCAGCAGCCCCTGAAATATAAAGGACATGAGCCACGTGGACCTGGGAAGACTTCCTAATGTGACCCAAGATGAAACCAGCAAGAGAAATGGTTTTGATTTAGGAGAATGTCTGGTGTTACACAGGAATATAATTTTTATACTGCTGTATTTTCCACAGTATTTCTAACCCCAGGAAAAGAGAATGAGATATGATCCACAGACCACTATAGAAACTATTCTGATCTGGAAGAGAAATTATAAAACAATCCCATCAACACTGACTTATCTATTTTTGAGAGTTGTACTCCTGTGACCCAGGATAAACTGTCCATCAAGAAAAGCATGTTAGTCACTCAGTCATGTCTGATTCTTTCCGACCCCATGGACTGTAGCATGCCAGGCTTCTCTGTCCATGTGATTTTTCAGGCAAGAATACTGCAGTGAGTTGCCATTTCCTTCTCCATGGGAATCTTCCCCACCAGGGGATCGGACCCGGGTCTCCCACATTGCAGGCTGATTCTTCACCATCTGAGCTACCAGGGAAGCCCCCTATCAAGGAAACAGGAAATATTTTTAAAAAGCATGCTCTGATCTAAGAGTTCTGGAGTGGGGCCAATGTGCCACATTTTTAACAAGCTTATTTTAACTAGTAATGTTCAAAATTCTGACACATGAATGACCGTTCTGAAAAGCAAAGAGGTTGACCAGTAAGGTAAGAACTTATACTTAACATTGAATTTTAAGTGTTTTACGAAATTGACAGGTCTGACAGAATAGTACCCATAGCAGCAATCATCCTTTCAACTATTTAGTATATACTATATGTCTTTCTAAAAGTTTTTACAGGGTCTTGAATGCATCACATAAATAATATAAAATCAACTACATTGTTGTTCCACCGTTTTGCAAATATTTTAACAAACATTCATTAAATGACAGATCTTGAATTTGCTTCAGTTTATCTGAACTAAAATTTAACTAGTAAAACACAATTACCCATGGACAACACTAAAGAAAGTGTATATGAGTTTTTCTAGGGTCTTCCCTGGTGGTCTTAGCTCCCAAGTCAGGAGGCTGGGTTCAGTCCCTTGTCAGAGAACTAGATGCCACACCCACAGCTAAAGTTTGCCTGCTGCAACAAAGTCTCCCACATGGCTCCAAGATTCTGTAGGCTACAACCAAGACAAAACTCAGGCAAACATAAATACGTGTATTTTTTAAGAAGAACTTTATATAACTGGGGAGAATACCAAAACAAGAAAAAGAGAAACATTTTCATGCATACAGACATATATATTAAAATGAGACTATATACTTACAAAGAGTATTAAGGAGAAGCTAACATTCAGAAAACTAAGATGATGGCATCCGGTCCCATCACTTCATGGCAAATAGATGGGGAAAGAGTGGAAACACTGGCTGACTTTTTTTGGGGGGCTCCAAAATCACTGCAGATGGTGACTGCAGCCACGAAATTAAAAGATGCTTACTCCTTGCAAGGAAAGTTATGACCAACCTAGGCAGCATATTAAAAAGCAGAAACATTACTTTGTCCACAAAGGTCCGTCTAGTCAAGGCTATGAATTTTCCAGTAGTCATGTATGGATGTGAGAGTTGGACTATAAAAAAAGCTGAGCAGAGAAGAATTGCTGCTTTTGAAATGTGGTGTTGGAGGACTCTTGAGAGTCCCTTGGACTGCAAGGAGATGCAATCAGTCCATCCTAAAGGAAATCAGTCTGGATGTTCATTGGAAGGAAGGATGTTCAAGCTGAAACTCCAATATTTTGGCCATCTGATGTGAAAAACTGACTCATCTGAAAAGACCCTGATGCTGGGAAAGATTGAAGGGAGGAGGAGAAGGGGACGACAGAGGATGAGATGGTTAGATGGCATCACTGACTCAATGGACATGAGTTTGGGTAAAGTCCAGGAGTTGGTGATGGACAGGGAGACCTGGAGTGCTGCGGTTCATGGGGTCGCAAAGAGTCAGACACTAATGAGCGACTGAAATGAACTGATTCATGTTCAGTTCAGTTCAGTTCAGCAGAGTTCATTCATATTCATGTCAATAAAATCGATATTCATGTCAATAAAATCAGTTCATGTTCAGTTAATCGAGATTCTTTTTAATGGGTTAAAATATATACATCTGCTTGTGGATGATATTCTTTGTATATTTTAAATACACAAGGGTGCAGACATATACAATAGTATGAGATAAATTAGAGCTCTTGGTTCTGAAACTTTAATTTCTTGAAAAACTGGATCATTTTATTGAGCTGTATCTTAGACATTCAACACAGGTGAAAACAGACTAGCACCAATAGGATTCTTGCAAATATTTTTATAAAAAAATGCAAAAATGTGAGTAAGACTTTGTCTGTGATATGAGCGTGGAGTGTACTGGAAACATCACACTTGGGCTTGAGTGATGAAAACTCCCACTCCCAAAACCCAGTATCTATCATCAACACAGTGAGTGTTCATTTTCCAAAGCAAAGAGAAACCAAGAAGATGTGGAGTTTCTCCATTAACTGTGAGGGTTTTCACATGTTCCTCATTCCATTTTTCCACAGCC
The DNA here is from genome assembly GCF_910594005.1 of Cervus elaphus. Taxonomy (NCBI): domain Eukaryota; kingdom Metazoa; phylum Chordata; class Mammalia; order Artiodactyla; family Cervidae; genus Cervus; species Cervus elaphus. The sequence goes on along the minus strand of NC_057818.1, from coordinate 57,987,128 downwards.
TTGTTTAAAGACAGAGGGAAAGAAAAACGAACTCTATAGCCTGATAATCTCAGAGAAATCACCAGAGCCAGTGGACATCATCTGTCATGGTGTAAATGCACGGCAGATGCACTATCAGAACCTGGGCATTTCGGAAAAAATAAGGAATTTATAACTTGAAGTGACATAAAAAATATCAGTGTTATGCAAAATTCATTTCATATATACTTCCTCTGTTTTGTATCCTAACAATGTTGTCACGCGAGTGTATGTTCCTGGGTTCTTTGTCTCATCACAACGAAAATTTGGAGTTACGGACATTAAAGCCCCTTGGCGGGTCACAGCTCTCGGAGGACAGACCATGTTATAGCTCTTAAATAAATCAGTGTTACAGCTCTATTCATTTAGATAATAGCCGGAAAATCCATCTTCGAGTTGTGAGGACAGGTCGATCCAAAGACACGAAGAGAAGATCGCCCCATCGCGCGGGAGAGAGAGAGAGAGAGAAAAGGAAGAGGGCTTTGGCTCCTGTTTTTATCTGTTTCTCTGCCCCTGGGCCTGTCTTATGTAAATCGGGCCTAGGCAGGCGGGTTGTTTGTTTTACCTGAGGTTTTCATTCCAGTCCTCGGACCTTCCTTTGTTCTATTTTCGCGGGCTTCCCCTTCCAGGTCTTTTAGCCACTGCCATTTTGGACTCTTTTTCCCTATTCTAACTACCTAACAATGTGTTTCACTACTAAGTCTTAGCATTACAGAGGACAGTATCTCCTAGTTTTCTTTTTATTTCTGAGCATTTTCTGAAAAATTCTGGATCACTGAGTTTATTCAATATATAAGGGCATTTTCTAACTCCTAAAGAGCTGAAATTGCATCCATATGTAAACTCATTATGGCATTTCCCCTAGTTCCCTAAGATCCCAACACCGAACCACATCCCAGTGCGAATCTCGGATACTAGTGCCTCTCACAAAGGGAATATATTCACCAGTTGAAAGTCGCTAATTCATGTTGAGAATTCATCATGCTCCATAGAAAGCCAGGATACAGACAAGACAGACAAGATTCTGGGACTCAAGGAAGAAGTGGTCTAAAGAGCCAGGCTTCACTATGATAAGAAGAAAAGGAAAAAATAGAAGTTGATAACAAACACCCAGGCAGAAAAGTTAGAAGCAGAGAACTAAAGGTGTGCAGGTTCTCAGTCCAGGCATTTCAGGAAGAAAAGCAGACACAGCCCCACACCCGGGACAGGACACGTACCTGAGAAGCTGCCATTTCCTCCTCTTCTTCCTCCTGCTCTGCGTCTTCTCTGGGGATGTTACATCGAAAACTCACATCTGCATTTGAGAAAATACCTTCAAAGGCATCCATGCAGCTGTTTAACCTGCAACTGCTGCAGGGAAACAGAAGAAGTTTTCCTGTTTCCCTCACCCTTTTCTGAGCTCCTTTCGACTTTCAGTGTTCCCAATCTGTAGTGGGGAATCAAGACTAACCTGATAATGCTAATCACATCCTGGTGCTCTACACTATTTGCAGATCGTCCGGGCTAGTTCTTCTCCTTCGTTTTCGAGTTACAGAGAACAGTTCACGAGAGACAGTGGACCCTACTTCTGGACTAACTGACCCACCCTAGGAGGGCTGTGAAAGAAATGTAAGAGGAAGACCCGCATTCAGAGCCCTGAGGGGAAAGCTCACACCTGAGACCTCAGGAAGGGAGGGTTTAGGGAGGGAACTTCTAGAAACAAAGAAGGTCAACCTGATTCCCTGGGGAGGGGCTCTTTCTAGGATGGGTGTGGTGGTCCGTAGCCTGCCTGTACCCTTGGGGGCTGAGAGGGGAGAGGTGAGTGTTTGGTCAGAATCACCTGGGGGTCTTGGGTTCCTGCCAGGCTCTACTTGCAGAATTCTTCCCAAAGATCTCCCCTGTCCTTAGTTTTTTTTCACCCGCCTCTGCAGCCTGGGGACACAGGTTTTCACAAAATGATTTGCTTTTTGTGACCACCTCTCTGCAGGCGTGGCAGCTCCAACTTCAGAGACCAGGAGCCTGGAAGCATTTCCATCCCCGCTTTCTTGGAAAAGAAACCAGGGGCAGTAGGAGGCCTGGCATGTTGCAGTCCAGGGCGACTGAGCGACTGAACTGAACTGAACTGAGCAGGACACGCTAGGTTCACAGTGAGTATGGGCTGAGCCAAATGCCTCTGAAAACGATGCCCTAAATGCTATCTGATGACCAACCAAGGAAGTAATGATCGATGTTGTCATAAGTTACATCACACATGAATTAACACCTGAGAATGTTGTTGCTCTACTTCCTGTGTGTGTTTTTCTAGGTTTTATGAATCAACTGCTACAGTTCATTCTCTGCTCCATTTAGAGAGCTCTATTTTCCCACATCTTTAAAGTACAATTGAAGAAGGAATTCATAGGGCCTGGACTCCATCTCAGGCCTGTCTGTGCTGATCGTGCGTGGCCACCTCTCCAGTGGACTCTGAACTCTGTGCTTAGCGCCTGTGGGAATGATAATGGAAGGATAAGACCCCCCTCTGGACAGGGGAATCTTGAAGAAGAGAAAACAGACGCTAATCACCCCTGCCTCCGGACACTATCTATCACAATGTAAGCACAGGCTTATCGGTTATTAACTATTTGGAATGTAACTGCGGGCTTATTGATTATTGACTGTTTGAACACATAACACGTGAATGATGGGGTTACTGTAGTTGTATTTACCCTTCCTTTGTTTATGTAAGTCTCAAGGGAATTGGGGTAGTGGGTTTGGACACGTACACATGGGGTATAAAAGATTTTCACAAATGCTGGACGGGGTCCTTGGCTAAGAGGAGACTCTGCCTTGGGCCCGCCGCCGTAATAAACTGCACTCCACTATCTGCATTGTCCTTCTGAGTGAGTCTGTTTCCCTGAAAGCGTGGCTATAACATTTGGTGCATTGGCCGGGAAACTCCTCACTTTGAGGAGACAGGTCTCATTTGAGGCCACCCCGAGGCTTTGTAGCTTGAATCTCCTAGAGGGGGGAAGGCGCCTCGCCCCTCTGGAAGTATTCAGCCTTTCAAAGCCCGGTTTCTTCGCTTTGGCAGGTAGTGAACGGCAGCAGGGAACTGAGCGCTCAGGTGAGGATGAGCCCACCCAGCAGGGTGGAAGAGGGGGCCTGATCACCCCCCTGGAGGGACCAGAAGGGAGCCGCATAGGAAACTGGTTTGGGTTGGTGACAATAGCTGCTCGGCACTCAGGCCGACGGCCGTGCCAGGGATGAAGAGAGGGACTTAGGGTTTAAGAAGGCCAGTCAGGAGGTGTGTCCACGCCGTCCTAGGGAACGTGCCGAGCTGTCGCCACAGGTTTTTCTTTTTCTTTTCTTTTTTTTTTAATATATATTTATTTATTTATTTGACTGCATGAGGTCTTAGTTACAGCACATGGGATCTTGTTCCCTGACCAGGGTTTGAACCCGGGCCCCCTGCATTGGAAGCACAGAGTCTTAGCCACTGAACCACCAGGGAAGTCCCAGGTTTTTCTTTTTTTTACAAAGAGGATATTGATTTCTGCATGCTCGTATTCTGCCCTCCCCCAGGAGGTACCCATCTGCTGTGTGACCCATCATCTCCCCTGCCAGTGGAGACAGGTAAATTGGCTTCTCGGGAAGGCCCTGGGACGTGGGAATCCAGAGGTAAGAAAATGGGAGGAAGGCCACTGTATTGGAGAATATGATTAAGAATTTTAAGAAAGGATTCGATGGAGACTATGGGAAGAAAATGACACCCGGCCGGCTGCGTACCCTTTGTGAAGTCGAATGGCCTTCAGTGGGAGTTGGCTGGCCACCAGAGGGAACTATGGACTTAAATCTCATAAAGGCAGTCTATGCTATAGTTACGGGAAAGCCCGGACACCCTGATCAGTTCCCGTACATAGACTCTTGGCTGGGAATAGCCCAAGACCCCCCCAAATGGGCCCGTTTTTATGCTCATGGCGGGGAAGGAAAAATCTTGATGGCTCAAAAGATAACCAAGGATGAGAAGGAAATTTTACAGGACCCTGAAGGAGATGAGCTTCCCCGACCGCCGTATTGGATGATGGTTCTGCCAGCTAGTAACACCGTGGCCACCGGAGGAAGCAGCCAGGGACCGGTAAGCCTCCCGGACTCCTCAGGGGTCCCGACAGCTCCACAGGTTGTAGAGCCACCCTCCCAGCAGGCTCCAACCTCAACTGGAGGGGCAATGAGCCCACCGGACTCTACCACCCCGGATGCTGTTCCTACTTTCCCTAAACTCTACCCTCCACTCCCGGTAAGTACTCCCGGACGACGGGGAGGAACCACTGGAATTAAACAAAGGCTCCGCTCTGCAAAAGAGCCAGAGGAAAAAATACCCTTGCAGATGCCCTTCAGAGAAGTTCAGCAACCCCCAGTGATAGGGGAGGATGGTAATTATCACCAAGCTCCTGTAACCTATTACTATCAGCCCTTTTCATCAACTGATATACTGAACTGGCAAAAACACACCCCCTCTTACTCGTTGGAACCCAAGCGTATGACTAGACTAATGGAGACTATTTTCCGCACTCATCTACCAACCTGGGACGATATAATGCAATTACTATCATCCCTCTTCAGTACAGAAGAGAGATACAGGATCAACGCTGAGGCAAGGAAATGGTTACAGGAGATGGTCCCTGAGGGCACTGCTAACCCAGAGAGGTGGATAGAACAAGCCTTCCCCATTGACAGACCTAACTGGGACTATAATACAGAGGAGGGAAAAATCCAATTAGAAAGATACGGGACAGCGATTATACAAGGGCTTAGAAGGGGAGCCCGGAGGCCGATGGACATGTCTAAACCGGCCGGAATAGTTCAGAAGGGAAACGAGTCACCCTCCGAATTTTACGAGAGGCTTTGTGAGGCCTACAGACTCTATACACCCATAGATCCAGAAGCTACGGGCTCCCAGATTGTTATAAATTCGTCATTCATCTCGCAAGCATTTCCTGACATAAAACGAAAGCTTCAAAAGACCAAGGGAGTTCTATCCATGTCTAGCTCTCAGTTGATTGAGATAGCAGACAAGGTGTTCCGGAATAGGGACACGGAAATAGAAAAGAAATACGAGAAGAGGGATAAAGACGAGCAGAGGAGAACAGATGAGAGGTTTGCAATGTTGGCTGCTGCGCTTGGAAAGTCTTCCGGAGACTTTTCCACCACCAGAGCAAAGAAGACCCCCCTAGCTTCGAGGTCAGGACAGCCCTCCAACCGGTCCCAACGGAGGCCACGGGCTCCATTACAGCCAAATCAATGTGCCCGATGCCGCGGGTTTGGTCATTGGAAGAATGAGTGCCCAGAAGGAAGAAGGGAAAATAAATCCCTCCCAGTTGCAGAACTCACTAACATAGAGACTGAATAGGGACGCCGGGGCTCAAAGACATCAGGTCCCTGAGAGCCCATGGTAACTTTAAAAATTGGGGACCAAGACATTGACTTTATGGTGGACACCGGGGCAGAATTGTCTGTGGTAACTAAACCAGTGGCGCCACGGTCTAAAAGGACTGCTGCTGTAACTGGGGTTTCGGGAGAAGAAATGGTTAAGTCATTTTGCCAGCCCAGAAAATGTCAGATGGGGGGTCACCAAGTGACTCATGAGTTCCTCTATATCCACGAGTGCCCAGTACCCCTGCTGGGGAGAGACTTACTCTCCAAACTGGGAGCACAAGTGACTTTCTCTCCTGAAGAGAGGTCCACTTTTCGGGTGGGCACAACAACCTACTTACTCTCCCTCTCTGTGCCCCCTCAAGACGAATGGAGGCTACATGAGCCTCCTGGAGATAATCAAGACCAGGCAACAGAGTTGGAGAGAAGGCTGACTCAGCTGTTCCCTGAGGTCTGGGCCGAAGATAACCCCCCTGGGCTAGCTAGACACCAAGCCCCTGTAATAATAGAACTCAAACCTGGTGCAACCCCAGTGAGAAAGTGTCAATACCCAATACCCATAGAAGCCCGAACTGAGATTCTGCCTCACATCAACAGGCTAAAACAGGCAGGCATCCTGGTGGAATGTCAATCAGCCTGGAACACACCAATCTTGCTGGTAAAAAAGGAAGGAGGACAAGACTATAGGCCTGTGCAGGATCTAGATTGGTCAATCAGGCCGCTGTAACTCTGCACCCGACCGTCCCAAACCCCTATACCTTACTTAGTCTCCTCCCACCTAAGACAAGGATCTATACTTGTTTGGACCTCAAAGATGCCTTTTTCTGTATACGCCTAGCACCTGCATCACAACCCATCTTTGCCTTTGAATGGGAGGACCCCATCGGAGGCAATAAGCAGCAGCTCACCTGGACTCGCCTCCCGCAAGGATTCAAAAACGAGCCAGCCATCTTTGGAGAAGCCTTGGCCTCGGACCTGGAACCTTTCCAGCCTGAAAGGTATGGATGTTGGCTCCTGCAATATGTGGACGACCTGTTGCTGGCCGCTGAGACCTGGGAAGAATGCTGGGAAGGGACCTGAGCGCTCCTCCAATTGCTGGCAGAAGCGGGATACCGAGTGTCCAGGAAAAAGGCACAAATCTGCAAGGAGGAGGTAAAGTATTTGGGGTTTGTCTTAAGGGAAGGCACAAGGTTGCTGGACCAATCTAGAAAGGAAGTAATTCTGAGGCTCCCCACGCCTAAGACTCGGCGGCAAGTCAGGGAGTTCCTAGGGACCACTGGATTCTGCAGGATTTGGATTCCAAGGTACTCTCAAATAGCCCAGCCCTTATTTGAGCTCCTGACAGGGCCTGAAGAAAATCCTGTAAACTGGACTGAAAAACAGCAGGAAGCCGTTGAGGAGCTGAGGCTAGCAACCACCTCCACCCCCGCCTTGGGATTGCCAGACCTCACCAAACCATTCACCTTGTATGTGACTGAGAAAGATAAAACAGCCATGGGGGTTTTGACTCAAACCTTGGGAACGTGGGACAGGCCAATAGCTTATCTTTCAAAGCGACTTGATCATGTTGCCACCGGTTGGCCTGGCTGTCTGCGGGCAGTGGCCGCAGTCGCCTTACTGGTACGTGAGGCCACAAAGCTGACTTTTGGCCAGGACGTGATCGTAAAGGTCCCACATGAAGTCAACACCCCTTCGAGGAGACCCCCACAAATGGCTGTCAAATTCCCGGATTATTCAATACCAGGGACTGCAATGTGAAAACCCCAACCTCCGTATTGAACCTTGCCAGGGTTTAAGCCCGGCAACGCTTCTCCCAGTGGGAGAAGGAGGACCCACTCACGATTGCAAGGAAGTCTTAGAGGAGGTCTATGCTAGCTGTCCAGACCTCCGAGACAGGCCAATTTCAAATCCTGACTGGACTCTGTATACTGATGGCACCAGCCTGGTAAAGCTAGGACAGCGACTCTCAGGCTATGCTGTAGTTACAGAGAGGACTGTTATAGAGGCCGGCCCCTTGCCACAACACTGGTCAGCCCAACGAGCAGAGTCATGGGCCTTAGTCCGGGCACTGCAGCTGTCAAAGGGCAAGAGAGTGAACGTCTACCCTGACCCCCGGTATGCTTTCGCTACACTCCACGTACATGGGGCGCTATACCGGGAGAGAGGCCTTCTAACGGCCAATGGAAAGGACATTAAGAATAAGGAAGAGATCCTGATTCTGTTAGACACTGTCTGGAGCCCCACGGAGGTAGCAGTCATGCACTGCCATGGGCACCAGAAGGAAGACACCCCACAGGCTTGAGGAAATAGGCTGGCTGATGAGACCGCCCGGCGAGCAGCCGAGGACAGGAAAGAATCCGGGGAAATCCCCATGAGGACATTTGTCCTAGCTGAGCTACCCGAGCTGGCCCTAGACTCCCCGACATACACCAAGGCTCAAAACCAGCTAGCTGAAGCGGAGGGAGCCACCAAAACAGAGAAAGGATGGTGGGAACTGCCAGGTGGTAAGCTACTAGTGCCTGAAAGGATGGCCCCCTCTCTGGTGAGCCAAGCTCATCGTATGACTCACCTAGGACATGACAAACTGGAGGACTTGATCCGAAGGTATTTTCTGGTTCCTCGCCTCTCCTCTCTATGTAGAATGGAATCCCAAAATTGTAACGCCTGCTCTCAGATTAACGCTGCTCCAGGGTGTAGACCAAAACCCCCAGGCTTCCAATTAAAAGGTACCCCTCCTTTTGAACATCTGGAAGTGGCCTTCGCTGAGATGAAGCCATATCGTCATTTTCATTACCTGTTGGTCTTGGTATGTACATTCTCGGGATGGGTGGAGGCCTTCCCCACCCGAACTGAAAGAGCATCAGAAGTGGCTCGGAGCCTGCTTAGGGAGATAGTTCCTCGATTTGGATTCCCCACCAGCATAGGATCAGATAACGGGCCAGCCTTCATATCGGATCTGATACGAGTAAGTAAAGCCATGAATGTAAAATGGAAGTTATACACTGCCTACCGGCCTCAGAGCTCCGGAATGGTAGAACGAACTAACTGGACACTAAAGGAGACATTTTCTAAGTGGATTATAGAGACTGACTGTTCCTGGGTGGATTTACTTCCCATGGCCTTGCTCAAACTCAGGATGACCCCACAGTCCCATGGCTACTCTCCCTATGAAATTGTGTATGGGAAGCCTCCTCCCATAATAAGACAGGTAACAACTGATATACTTCAGGTAGGAGGAGACGGGATATCACAGCAGATGGAACAACTAGGTAAGGTAATTAATCAAGTAACTAAGTTTGTGCAAGAAAGAATACCGTTCCCCTTGGGGGAGCAAATGCATGAGTTTATACCAGGGGACCAGGTATGGGTGAAAGACTGGAAACATGACTCCCTAGCCCCCCGGTGGAAAGGTCCTTATACTGTTGTTTTAACCACTCCTACCGCAGTTAAAGTTGCAGGCATTGCCCCTTGGATCCATCATACCAAAGCGAAGAAGGCATACAACACTGACCCTGAAGACGCTGAGTGGACCACCCAGGAGGACCCCACCGACCCACGGGGAACCAAGATCATTCTGAAGAGGAAGAAGAGAACGAGATCCCGGACGAGCCCTCTACAGGATGGAGCTGGGTAAACGACTCCTGCTGCTCGGCCTCATCAACGCAATTCTGAACCTGACCAGTGTTCCTGCACAGGACAACGTCTTCATCTCGTGGGCACATTCTTATGCGAACTTCCACAACTCCTCCAACTGTTGGGTATGTGGGGCCATGCCCCTGTCAGTAATGGACAGACTCCCCTGGTGGGTATCGCCACTCCATTATGGGGAGTTTATACCACTGTGTTCCTTCTTAGAGCAACAGAAAGGAACTTTTCTCTCTCTCACCAATCATAACCTTTCTTTGCTCTCCTGGTGTAAAAAGAAGCCATCAATGGGCCACGGACATAGGGTTACATTTAACATGAACACCAGCCTTATGGAAGTAACAAAGGCTTATACCTCATATATGAAAAATAAAAAGGAGAAGGGTTCTCTTACAAAAGGGGGACAGGCCTCCCGGTACCTTGAGCAATACTACCAGGCCTGGGATGAATATTTCTGGATGACTCCTGAGAAAGGACAGTTGATTACCCCTGCTACTATTTGCTGGGAACAAAAAGAACAGAAAGTTGGATTTGGAGACCACCCCCTAGACCCAAAAGAATTAAAATATATGGGTTATTTGCCCCCTGAACAATGTAAACAAGTCTTGGAAGTTACCTATCACCCCAATCAGTCTGTTCAGTGGCCCGGTTCCGACTGGAAATATAATCCTGGAATCCGCTGGGTAGCCCCCAATGGGACCCAGTGTCTCTGTGGGCTTAACTTATGGCCATGGTTACCAGTTGGCTGGGTGGGGCATTGCACATTAGGATTTGCTTTCGCCCATGGCAGTATTAAGCCTGGCCTACACCAGCCTCCAGTAAACCTGCCTTATTTGCATGCAAGATGGACACGATCTGTGTTCCAATGGTATGACTATCTTGCTGCCTTGTTTGTACCCTCTGTAGGAACAACAGATATCATGGTTAAGGTAGAGGCCTTAACTAATTTCACTAAACAGGCCCTCTTAGACAGTACAAAAGCCATTCAAGCTTTGAACGAAGAACAAATTCAGATGAGGAAGGCAGTAATTCAAAATAGGATGGCATTAGACATACTCACAGCAGCCCAAGGAAGGACTTGCGCCGTAATTAAAATCGAATGTTGTGTGTATATCCCTGACCTGTCTGGAAATGTATCTACTGCCTTGAAGGATATGCAAAATCAAGAGAAAGCCATGTCTAATGAAAATATTCCCTTTTGGACTTCAGTTCTGTCCTGGGCAAAGGGAGACTGGTGGAAAACCATTGTAACTGTTGTTATAGTAATCTTAATCATACTGCTCTGTGGGCCCTGCTTCCTACAATGTCTTGTGAATTTTGTAACCCAGAGGTTGATAGCATTCTCTCATGTGGGTGACAGGAGGGCGAAGGTACAATATCTCAATAAATGATGCTCGTTATGGAAACTAAGAGCATCAAGAGGGGGGAATGAAGAAGGAATTCATAGGGCCTGGACTCCATCTCAGGCCTGTCTGTGCTGATCGTGCGTGGCCACCTCTCCAGTGGACTCTGAACTCTGTGCTTAGCGCCTGTGGGAATGATAATGGAAGGATAAGACCCCCTCTGGGCAGGGGAATCTTGAAGAAGAGAAAACAGACGCTAATCACCCCTGCCTCCGGACCCTATCTATCAGAATGTAAGCACAGGCTTATCGGTTATTAACAATTTGGAATGTAACTGCGGGCTTATTGATTATTGACTGTTTGAACACATAACACGTGAATGATGGGGTTATTGTAGTTGTATTTACCCTTCCTTTGTTTATGTAAGTCTCAAGGGAATTGGGGTAGTGGGTTTGGACACGTACACATGGGGTATAAAAGATTTTCATAAATGCTGGACGGGGTCCTTGGCTAAGAGGAGACTCTGCCTTGGGCCCGCCGGTGTAAAAAACTGCACTCCACTATCTGCATTGTCCTTCTGAGTGAGTCTGTTTCCCAGAAAACGTGGCTATAACACAATGAACAAGGAAAAATTAAAGATAGAAGCATATTCATCTTTCTCATATTATATATTCTAAAAAATATTCAGTCTGCATTCACCAGTACCAACTTTGTAGAATATTTAGTTTCACAGCAGAAATGAGAATAAAGTTTAGACATTTCCCATATACCTCCCATATATGTCGACATGTGGACAATCTCCCTACTTAGCTTTCCCCACCAGAGTGAGCATTTGTTACCACTGATGAATCCACATGGGCAGTAAATAGATAAACTCTCTAGTTTACCCCTGTGTTCCTCTTTTAGGAATGTGCACTCCATACCTCTAGATAAATGTTTAATAACATGTGTCCAGCATGACAGTTTAACACAAATTATTTCATGTTCCTGAAAGTTCTCTAGACTTAGGATATTCATAGCCCCTCCTTTGAAACCCACAGTAATCATGGACCTTTTAAATCTCTTCTATATTTCTTACTAGATTCCCAGGTGACTGAGTGGTAAGGAATCTGCCTGCCGATGCAGGACATCCAGGTGATGCGGGTTCAGTCCTTGGGTCAGGAAGATCCCCTGGAAGAAAAGATGGCAACCCACTCCAGTATCCTTTCCTGGGAAATGTATGGACAGAGGTGAGCCTGGCAAGCTACAGCTCCTGGGATCACAAATACTCAGACACAACTGAGCACACATAAGAACATTTACCTACACCAAAAGTCATATTGTAGAAATCCTACCTTTTGTAGCATTTTCAAATGGGCTTCTTTCACTTGGTAATGAAGGAGGAAACAGACAGAGCTGAACTCCGTCTTAGGCCAGGCTGTGAGCATTAGGCTACACGCACGGTCACCCTCCCAGTGGACTCTGAACTTTGCGCCCCGGTGTATATGGAAATGGCATACCAATGTAAAATCAGATTCCACCCCGGCCCCCCGATAAAAGAGCCTCAAGACTTCTACTTGGACTCTGTTGCCTAAAAGAATATGTTAATTATCTCTGTAACAGAACAAAGTGGTGAATTCCATTCTGTTTATTGGGATATGACCACAGGCCTGTTGATAAATATCCACTGTTTATTTAGTCCTGTGGCACAAGAATCATGGGTTAACTTTGATCGTATCTCTCTTTTACCTTGTCCAGACTAGTTTCAAGGAATTGGGGAGGTGGGTTTGAGCAAGTACACTTAGGGTATATAAAGTTTTCACAAAAACTGTTTGGGGTCCCTGGCTAAGAGGAGACTCTGCCTTGGCCCCGCCGGTGTAATAAACTACACTCCGCTATCTGCATTGTCCTTCTTAGTCAGTTTGTTTCCCAGAACACATGGCTACAACAATCAAATGCATGGAATGATTGTCAATGTATTTTATGTCTTGAATGCTTAACATGCAAAAGCTTAAGAACTACCTCTGCGCCTGTATTCCTGCTCAGTAAATAAGTTCATCAATACCATTTTTTAAGTTCCATACATATCTGTTAAGACAATATTTGTACAAATATAGAGATCAGACGTGGACACAGCAGGAGAAGAAGAGGGGGACCAATTGAAAGGGTACCATTGACATATGTACACCACCATGGGTAAAACATTGGAGAAGACTCTTGAGAGTCCCTTGGACTGCAAGGAGATCCAACCGGTCCATCCTAAAGGAAATCAGTCCTGAATATCTATTGGAAGGAATGATGTTGAAGCTGAAACTTCTATATTTTGGCCACCTGATGTGAAGAACTGACTCATTTGAAGAGATGTTGACACTGGGAAGGATTGAAGGGAGGAGGAGAAGGGGACGACAGAGGATGAGGTGGTTGGATGGCATCACTGACTCAATGGACATGAGTTTGAGCAAGGTCCAGGATTTGTTGATGGACAGGGAGACCTGGCATGCAGCAGTCCATGGGGTCACAAAGAGTCAGGCACGACTGAGCAACTGAACTGAACTGATGGTGAAAATAGGTAGATGGTCGGAAGCTGCTGTTTACCACAGGGAGCTCAGCTTGGCGCTCTGTGCTGACCAGAGGGGTGACATGGAGACCACGGGAAGGAGGTCGAAGAGGGAGTAGATTTATGTATAGTTATGGCTGAATGATGATTTCATACAGCACAAATCAGCACAACATTGTAAAGCAATTATATTCCAATGCATATATATATATATATATATATATATATATATATATATATATATATATGTCTCAAAAGGGGAAAAAAGCTAAACAGACTGGTCACCGGTGGTGGAGAATCCATCTGACACTGTGGGGGGGAAATGGCCTCATCCCTGGTCCAGGAATACTCCACATGCTGTGGGGAGACTAAGCCTGTGCCCCACAGCTGCTGAGGCTGGGCGGGGCAGCTTGCTCTTTTCCATGGGCAGGAGGCAAAAGAAAGATGCTCACCACCGCTAAACAATAAGAAATGCAGAACAAAGCTACAGGGATGTATCACCGCATGCCAGTCAGAACAATGAGCAAAACGCCCATTAATAATATCATAAACGCTGAAGGGGCTTGGAGATCAGTGAACCTCCTACATGGCTGGAGAGAATGTAAGCTGGTGCAGTCACGTGGGAGGACCGTGTGGAAGTTCCTTAAAAAACATAACCTCCTGATATTTAAGGAAATGAATTCCATGAAAAGTAGACAAAACAGATTAATCGACAAATTGACAAGCTTTACAGTTTTTAGTAAATCATCTGCAATTCTGAAATGACCAGTTTTGATCTAAGATTTCTAAATTCTCTAAGTTAAATGTGTAGGAATACACATACACTCACATATTCCTTCTTGGTCTTCTCACTAACATGTTTACCTTCAGATATTAATATCTTGTATTCAATGTGTTATATAAATCATATTATGTATATATCTTCAGATATTTATATATTGCATTCAAAGTATGCCAAAGCCATGAGAAAACAGTTCCTTTAAGCCTTACAACACACATGTGGCTAAGAATTATACAGGGTAAGATTTTAGAAATCTTGGCTCCGAATTTTCCCATCATAGCTTTTGCCTATTCTTTCTGTGACTTTGTTAAACTTACATTTGCTTAAATGAGCCCCTGAAAAGTTTTAGCGAACAGAAGAACAAAGGACAATTGCACCAGGTGAGTTTATGACTCTAAGTCCTCAGAGAATTCACAGCAAGCCTTGAGGGCCCCTGAGGAAGGTCAAGGCTAGAACCAGGCAGAGAAAATTCCAGTACTTGGGGTTCAGACCTGACCCTGGGTGAAGTGCTGTGGGTGCCACAGGCTGAGTGTGGAGTGGTCCATTCAAACAAAGACGAGCAGGATGCTGGTGAGCTCAGAGGGGATCACTGAAGGCGGGGAGGGTGGGGGGGGGGGGGCTGTGCAGTAGACCCTGGGGTTCAGCAAGACTGCTGGTCCCAAGGAAGGGGTCATCTAGTGCAGGTTCTCACAGGACTGGCTGCTGTGAGTTCACGGACCTGCAGGCTGCCTGCTCCCCAGACAGACGCTGAGGCAGCAACAGCATGGAGCAGTTCAGGGGAGCTCTCAACAGTACTCTGTATGATCCTTCTTATTAGAACCACCACGATGTCCAAGTCAATAAAAATCGGAGAGGAGATACAACATAGAAATGGTGGGAAATATATGAAGTTATGAGAGGTTTAATGTCAGTAAGGAACTAATTTCTACAGATGCCATCCCCCTGTGCTTCAAATAGTTTATCATTACGTTACCTTTCCTGCAACCTTAAATAGGTGGGAGAGGTTAATGCTGGAGGTGCGTTAACCCTTCATTCATTCCACATCATATGTAACATTGAAAAACCATTGACTTTTATTAATTAAGATACATTAATTTTACACAGATGGAATAAAACCTTTTTCAATTGTTGTTTGATCCTTGATTAAAATACACATTACAAGCTTCTAAAAACTGTCCTGTTTCTCTGATGAAATGATCTGAGAATGTGATTTATATGGTTTACAAAATGGAGGCTAATTTACTAAACATGGATGGACATTCATTATATTAATATGACTTTTCCAGAAAGAGTTTTCTATACTTACATCAGATAGAAGAGAAGGTGTCCTTACTTCAAGCCTGCCAGATAATATGCATGATTTCTCTATGTTGATGTTATAAAAATACCTTAGATTTTCATGAACTATCCTTCTTTTATGCTTAAAAAGCAAGTGACATAATTATTGAAAACTTAGAACAAACTTCTGTCTTACTTTGAATTATTCCCTGAACACTTACATAATGGTGACCACTGAGGTGTTTGACATCAGTGAGAAATACCTCCATTCAGAGGTTTAGTGTGTATATAACACGACTGTGTTCTTAATCTTATAAATTGGAGAATAAATGTAAATGATTCCCACTTAATATTGAAGGGCTTCTCTTACCATTGGGCAACAACCATCAAAAACAGAAGTTCATATATAGAGTAGAAACAAATCACAGCATGTAGTAATTTGAGAGTTGAATTACATTCGTTTTGGGTCCTTAATAATCTGAAATAACTTAACATAGACAAGGATACATTAATAATAATTATACCTCTGCAAATGTCCACCCCTTCATCTTGTGATCCATACTAACATATCATATTTGTATGTGTTTTACTTATGGAATACTTGCTACAGTGTTTCTGCTGAGACTAATTCAAGAAAAGTGGTACTAATGACATGCTTTCTAGGATGAATTTTCTGGTATTGAGTTACTTTTGATGTTTGATTAAGCAGTTTTTTACATTTTTTTTTATTTCACTCATGTATCTTTCCAAAGAAAACACTCGTTTTTTCAAAATTGTATATTTGGGACCAACTTTTTTTTTTTATCACTGATTCATTTCTAGGGTTTCTCTGCACTATGTATTCTTTGATTGTGAGTGAGGTGATGACTGTGATGAAATGCTTTGCCACATTCCTTACATTTCTAACATTTCTCTGCAGTATGATCTCTCTGATGTCCAGAAAGACCTGAACTCTGGGAAAAGGATTTGCCAGAGTCTGTACATTTATAAGGTCTTTCCCCGATATGGATTCGCTGATGTTGACTTAAATTGGAACTCTGCTTAAAAGCCTTGCCACATGCTGTACATTTATAAGGTCTCTCCCCAGTATGGATTCTCTGATGTCGCGTAAGAAGTGAACAATTGATAAAGGCTTTGCCACATGCTGTACATTTATAAGGTCACTCCCCAGTATGGATTCGGTGATGTTCAGTTAAAGCTGAACGCTGCTTAAAAGCCTTGCCACATGCTTTACATTTATAAGGTCTCTCCCCAGTATGGATTCGCTGATGTTGAGTTAAGGTTGAAATCTCCTTAAAAGCGTTGCCACATGCTGTACATTTATAAGGTCTCTTCCCAGTATGGATTCGTTCATGTCGATTAAGATGTGAATAATACATAAAGGCTTTGCCACATTCTGTACATTTATAAGGTCTCTCCCCAGTATGGATTCGTTGATGTCGCGTAAGAAGTGAACAATTGATAAAGGCTTTGCCACATGCTGTACATTTATATGGTCTCTCCCCACTATGGATTTGGTGATGTTCAGTTAAACCTGAACGCTGCTTAAAAGTCTTGCCACATGCTGTACATTTATAAGGTCTCTCCCCAGTATGGATTCGCTGATGTTGAGTTAAAGTTGAAATCTCCTTAAAAGCCTTGCCACATGCTGTACATTTATAAGGTCTCTTCCCAGTATGGATTCGTTCATGTCGAGTAAGATGTGAATAATTCATAAAGGCTTTGCCACATTCAGTACATTTATAAGGTCTCTCCCCAGTATGGATTCGTTGATGTCGCATAAGAAGTGAACAACTGATAAAGGCTTTGCCACATTCTGTACATTTATAAGGTCTGTCCCCAGTATGGATTTGGTAATGTTCAGTTAAACCTGAACGCTGCTTAAAACCCTTGCCACATGCTTTACATTTATAAGGTCTCTCCCCAGTATGGATTCGCTGATGTTGAGTTAAAGTTGAAATCTCCTTAAAAGCCTTGCCACATGTTGTACATTTATACGGTCTCTCCCCAGTATGGATTCGTTGATGTTGAGTCAAAGTTGAACTCTGCTTAAAAGCCTTGCCACATGCTGTACATTTATAAGGTCTCTCCCCAGTATGGACTCGTTGATGTTGAGTAAGTAGTGAATAATGGATAAAGGCTTTGCCACATTCTGTACATTTGTATGGTTTCTCCCCAGTAAGGATTCGCTGATGTTCAGTTAAATATGAACTCTGATTAAAGGCTTTGCCACATGCTGTACATCTCAAATCTTTCCTTCTTGAATGAATTTTCGTATGTCTGCTTCGATTTGGTGAGTTACTACAGACTTTTCCACAGGTATTACACTTGCAATGTTTCTGCTCAGTCTGAATATTCTGCTGTTGAATAAGTTTTGAAGACTGGTTAAAAACTTTACTATAATCATAACAATCATAAGTCTTCTCTCCAATATCCATACTCTTATAAGTATTAATAGTAAGATTTGAGTTTTGATGAAATATATTCCTACACTTATTATGTTCAGAATTGTTGTCTGAAAATTGATGTCCCTGTTGTTTCAGGAGATATGAGTCTTGGTCAACATTATGGCCAGTTTCATTGCATGAAGAGCTTCTCATTCCATCATGTATACTCTTGTAATTATTGGGGGTAGAGCTCCTGCTTAAGGCATTCCTCATTTTGTTACACTTGTAAAGTTGTTCCACACTAATTATACCTCCATATGTATTGAATAATGACGGTTGAATAAGGTGTCTTCCATTATAATCAACATTCCACACTTTGGAACAAGGAGACAATAGTTGTTGGTTGAAAAACAAGAAACCCTTGTTAAAGGATCCCTCAAATTGATTGTATTGAGAATTTCCCCCCTCATTTTTAAGTTTCTGGTCTCCAGACATGTTTGAATCTATATTTAATAGACAGCTATGCTCAGAGTATAGGTTGGAATGAGTATTTGCAGTAGAGACTAGATGACTTTCCAGATTTTCCATATTTCCCTTCAGAGGACATGTATGTTTCAAGAGGTGACGTGGATCTTTGCTGACAAATATACACTCATCTGCAGATGTTGATGACTGAAGTTGGTCATCTGAAATTGGTTTTTCCTTATTTGATTCACATCCTTGATTTCTTTTGGCGGTAATGTTTACTTTATGGGAAACTGTACCAACTTGGTTGTGTCCATCATAACATGCTCTCCGCTCTTTACATGCCCTCATAGATTCCCAGTCTTTGGTTAAATGTAAATTTCCAAGGTGAAATCTTTCATATATTCCTAGCTTTGCAGTTAGGAGTAAATCTTCTAAGCCTGGTTTTTGGGTCCTCAAACCCTGGGTGTCGTGAGAAGACACAGCTGAAAGATACCAAATAATTATTAATTCTACTTACTATTCTTGGGGAATATAGATTACAATTTACATAAAACTGGCATACACTTGGCTAGATTAAGCTGAAAACTGAGATAGAAGGAGTCAAGATGGCAGAGGATTCGGAAGACGTGGAGTTCATCTCTCTCCACGAAAGCATCAAGAATACATCTTGAAGTGGAAAAATTCTCAGAGCCCTGAGGAACACGGGCAGAGGAACTTGGACACCTGAAAGGACAAGAAAGATTCCTGCTGAGCCAGGTAGGACAAGGGAGAGATGGAGGAAAGGGAAGAGGAAAAGAAGCCGGATGGGACCCGCAAAACCCTGGGGGGATCTGAAGAGAGGAGAGGTCTCCACATCCAGGGAAGCCCCTCACTGGGGGGAGTTCACTTGGGACAGACGGGGAGCGCGTCCTCTGTGGGAAGAGAACACGGCAACCAGCGTGCAGGACAGAGTGAGACCTGTAAGCAGGGTAATGTCCCCTGCCCTGCCCACCCAGCCTGAGAGGGTGTCCTCCGCTGCAGACAAGGGCTGGGTGCTGGAACGTGGGGTTTGGAGAGCAGAACCAGGCAGATGACTGCGGGTGGCCGTGATGAGACATCCTGAGGGGACGGGATGGAGGGAGGAGCTGTGCAAATGGGATGCTTGTGGAGGAAGCGTGAACCACCAGAGAAGCAGAGCGGCGCTGTTGAGTGATGCCCGAAGGGAAGAAGCTCCTTGCAGCCTCTCTGCCCCTGTGCCTGTCCCTGCCTCTCCAGGCACTAGGGATGTCTCCCACCTAGGTGGGTGATCTCATGACCCCCACAGCTGCTTCCTCCTCCCCAGCCTCCTCCCTACCAGGGTAGACTCACGGGCTCCAGGGGCACCTTCAGGGCACACGCCTGTGAGTGGTCCCAATGTACAGGTGGTGCTGAAACCACAGCTGAGCCCCAAGGCCCTGCACTAAGCAAGAAGAGCTGAGATCTCTCCTTGCATCTGTACAAACCACGGTCTTACATCCCATAACTGGCTTGGTAAACTCAGCCCCAACAGAACATCTAGATGGAAATGAGGCTCTGGCAGTCAAGACCAGTCTGGATTTAGCCACTGTAGACTTTGTAGGCATGCACATGAGGCATTTGGGCCAGGTCACAGTCTACATTGCCCCCATAGCACCGCAGCGGGTCGAGCTCCACAATGAATGTACACCTGGGATATGACTACAGTGGATCTCTGCTGGTGACCTGGTGAAAACAACATCTGAGAGACACCAGGGTGAAGTGCCAACATACCCATGGTTCAGGTGAGGCCAAGATCAATGCCAACACAGGGTCACAGGAGAGCTGGCACAGCACATGAAAGATGACACGCAGAGCACTCTCCGAGGAGAACATCCCCAGAGGAGCAACACTCAGTGGCTTCCCTCCCACTGGGTGTGCTCCAGTCCCACTAGATCAGAAGCACCACAGATCAGAGCAGAGCTCATTTCAGATCTGGACCTCTGCTCCACCAATCAGGAAGCAGAGCCCGCCACAGACAGTGACAGCCACAGAGGAAAGGCGAAGCGGCCCTCAGGATCCGGGCAGGCTCTGGTCACAATAGTAACAATCAACCCCCTCTCAAGGGGATAAGGGCACAAGTCTCTGAACCGCCTCACCCACCAGGGAGCAGACACCAGAGCAAGAGGAACTAGGATCTGCAGCCTGCAGAACAGAGACCACAAACACAGAACATTGGACAAGATGAGATGACAGAGGAGCATGGTGCAGAGGAGAAGTCAAGATAGAAACCTACAGGAACAACAAAGCGAGGAGCAGTTGAGCAGTGTCATGAGTAATGTTTGCTTTAAGTAATTAAATTTACAAACAAAACGTTTTCACAAATGATAATGCCTACTAATTATTGAATCCACTTACCACTCATGTTGATATCTGAGCATGTTCTAATAGAGTCTAAAATAGTAAATGCTACTGACCTAGAACTAATCAGAAATAGATGGCATAAATGATAAAGTTCTGGGATGTTTCATAAGAAACAAGATAGATTTAACAAGGTAAGAGTTCTTAACAAATCAAATGAGAAGTGAGACTTGAAAAATATGGGGAGAACACAGGGAACTCTACTCAATGCTCTGTGGTGAACTAGATGGGAAGGAAATCTAATCAAGAAGGGAAATGTGTATATGCATCACTTATTCTTTCTGTATAGCAAAACTAACATAACATAACATTGTAAAATAGCATTATTGGAACAGAAAAATTTCTTCTTAAATATTTCTCTATATAATTTATAGGCTTGATAGTGAATAACAATCAGAAAAAAGCACTGTGGGAAATGTTTTAAACTCCCATGTCAATAATTTCTTTAAAAACTCTGCGAGTTAAATAAATATATTACAGCATTTTAGCAGTAATGAATTGGGATAAATATACTTAACACCTTTAATGTTAGTTCATATAAAAAAAGAAAAACTTTTAAAATTCAGATTTGCATTTTATGATTTTAGTGAGGTGTCTTATACAGTGAAGCAAGAATTTGAGTATGATATTTCTAAGGTCATAGGTGTAGTTTCCAGTGCACTGGAAATTATATGGTAGAAAACAAAAAACATCTGTCCCCAGTATTCCTACAAGTTTGGCAATTTTTTCACAGCTCCACCCACACACTTCTGATTTGGGACAGAATCTTCACTTTTAAAAGGGCTTAATATAGTTATTCAGAAATATGCAGATTTTCTAAAAACCCCCCAAAATGGACGAGTTATCAGGTCATGCAGGTTGCTCCAGGCCAAGACAATTATTTTGGTTCTAACTGTGAATGTGAAAATTAATCACTGGAGAAAAATACACAAATGATGAAAAGAATCAGGAATGGGTCAGGAGATGACGCTCTATGACGGTGACAGAAATAAACCTAGGCTAATCCAAAATCATCTCCACTGAAGCAGATCTTCTCAAACCACATGGCAAAGTCTGATTTCCTCCCCAATGCTTGGCCCTCTCACCTGACTTATCTGCTTCATCCATAGACACATACCTGGGTGTATGGCTGTCTCCATTCTCCTTACATCCCAGGGATCCTTCATTTCCTCCAGAAACGTGACCAGGTCCGGCTTAGAGACCACAAGACCTGTTCATCAGAAAAAGGAATATGTGTTTTCTGAGATATTCATCAATTTCCAATCCAATATGTATTCAGGTGAGAGAGAAGTCAAGGTAGAAAGTTAAAATAGCATTAAGAAAAAGAATTTCACCAAATAGTTTTTTGGAAGCATCTTTAAAAGACAAATGCATCAAAATCAGATTCTGATATTATGCTCAAGTACTACTAAGGCAAAACCAGGTAGTGGAATTCCAGTTTTAAGAGGAGAGTGGCACTATTTGATACCACAGAACTTACAGAATTACCACGAACCTAGAATGAATGCAGGTCAAGAAGCAACAATTAGAATCGTACATGGAACAGTTGACTGGTTGCAGATTGGGAAAGGAGCACATCAAGGCTGTACATGGCCACCTTGCTTATTTAATTTCTATGCAGAGTACATCATGTGAAATGCTGGGCTGGATGATTCACAACCTGGAATCAAGATTACCAGGAGAGATATCAACAACGTCAGATAGACAGATGATATCACTCTAATGGCAGAACTTGAAGAGGAACTAAAAAGGCTCTTGATGGGGGTGAAAGAGGAGAGTGAAAAAGCTGGCTTAAAACTCCACATTCAGAAAACTAAGATCATGGCATCCAGTCTCATCATGTCATGGCAAATAGACAGGGGAAAAGTGGAAACAGTGACAGATTGAATTTTAGGAGGGGGTGGGGCCTCCAAAATAACTGCAGATGGTGACTGCAGCCATGAAATTAAAAGATGCTTGCCCTTTGGAAGAAAAGCTATGACAAAGACAGCATATTAAAAAGCAGAGACATCACTTTGCCAACAAAGGACCGTAAAGTCAAAGCTGTGGTTTTTTCAATAGTCACGTATGGATGTGATATTTGGAACATAAAGTAGGCTGAGCACCAAAGAATTGATGCCTTTGAACTGTGGTGCTGGAGAAGAGTCTTGAGAGTCCCTTGGTCAGCAAGGAGATCACACCAGTCAATCTTAAAGAAATCAACCCTGAATATTCATTGGAAGGACTGATGCTGAAGCTCCAATACTTTGGCAACCTGACTGTGAGAGCCAATTCATTGGAAAAGACCCTGATGCTGGGAAAGATCGAGGGCAGGGGAAGGGAGTGGCAGAAG
Organism: Cervus elaphus; assembly: GCF_910594005.1. Classification (NCBI taxonomy): domain Eukaryota; kingdom Metazoa; phylum Chordata; class Mammalia; order Artiodactyla; family Cervidae; genus Cervus; species Cervus elaphus. Next base: position 57,964,558 of record NC_057818.1, on the reverse strand, counting down.
ATGAGATGGTTGAATAGCATTATAGACTCAGTGGATATGAATGTGAGCAAACTCTGGGAGTTAAAGAAGGCTAGGGAAGCCTGGCTTGCTGCATTCCACGGGATCGCAAAGAGTTGGACATCACTTAGCGACTGAACAACAAGGAGACAGGTTACATCAAGAAAGAAGGTTACTTTCCCCTGGAAAGTAGGGATCTTAACCTCTACTGGACAAAGCACAAAATTACAGGAGACATTCTAGAATGAATGAACCAAAACCCTGAGAATATATAAGGGATTCTGGAAGCAAGTTATCCTCACCCAAGCAGGCCAGATTCCCGTAGTTCTCTAACATCACGTCCCGGTACAATTCCCGCTGACCGGGGTCCAGGCATTCCCACTCCTCTTGAGTGAAATCTATGGTCACATCCTGGAATGTCAGCAGCCCCTGAAATATAAAGGACATGAACCACGTGAACCTGGGAAGACTATCTAATGTGACCCAAGATGAAACCAGCCAGAGAAATGGTTTTGATGTAGGAGAATGTCTGGTGTTACACAAGAATCTAATTTTTATACTGCCGTATTTTCCACTGTATTTCTCACCCCAGGGAAGGGAATGAGATATGATCTACAGACCACTGTAGAAACTATTCTGATGGAAGAGAAATTATAAAACAATCCATCAACACTGACTTATCTATTTCTGAAAGTTGAACTCGTGTGGCACAGGATTAACTGTCTATCAAGGAAAGCATGTTAGTCACTCAGTCATGTCTGATTCTTTCCAACCCCATGGACTGTAGCATGCCAGGCTTCTCTGTCCATGCGATTTTTCAGGCAAGAATACTGCAGTGAGTTGCCATTTCCTTCTCCAGGGGAATCTTCCCCACCAAGGAATCGGACCCGGGTCTCCCACATTGCAGGCAGATTCTTCACCATCTGAGCTACCAGGGAAGCCCCCCATCAAGGAAACAGGAAACATTTTTAAAAAGCATGATGCTCTGATCTAAGAGTTCTGCAGTGGGGCCAATGTGCCGCATTTTTAACAATCTTATTTTAACTGGTAATCTTGAAAATTCTGATACATGAATGACCGTTCTGAATAGCAAAGAGGTAGACCACTAAGGTAAGAATTTACACTTAACTTTGAATTTTAAGTGTTTTACAAAATTGACAGGTCTGATAGAATACTACCGATAGCATCAATAATCCTTTGAACTACTTAATATATACTATATGCCTTTCTAAAAGTTTTTACAGGGTCTTGAATGCATCACATAGATAATATAAAATCAAAAACATTATTGTTCCACCGTTTTGCAAATATTTTGTCAAACATTCATTAAATGACAGATGTTGAATTTGCTTCAGTTTATGTGAACTAAAATTTAACTAGTAAAACACAAATACACAGAGACAACACTAAAGAAAGTGTATAGTTTTTCTAGGGTCTTCCCTGGTAGTCTTAGCTCCCAAGTCAGGGGGCTGGGTTCAGTCCCTTGTTAGAGAACTAGATGCCACACCCACAGCTAAAGTTTGCCTGCTGCAACAAAGTCTCCCACATGGCTCCAAGATTCTGTAGGCTACAGCCAAGACACAACTCAGCCAAACATAAATACGTGTATTTTTTTTAAAAGAACTTTATATAACTGGGAAGAATACCAAAACAAGAAAAAAAAAAATATGTAACATTTTCATGCAAAGAGACATATATTTAATTGACTATATACTTACTAACACTATTAAAGAAAAGCTAACATTCAGAAAACTAAGATGACAGCATCCGGCCCCATCACTTCATGGCAAATAGATGGGGAAAGAGTGGAAACAGTGGCTGACTTTCTTTTTGGGGGCTCCAAAATCCCTGCAGATGGTGACTGCAGCCACGAAATTAAGATGCTTACTCCTTGGAAGGAAAGTTATGACCAACCTAGACAGCACACTAAGAACCAGAAACATTACTCTGTCCACAAAGGTCCATCTAGGCAAGGCTATGGTTTTTCCACTAGTCATGTATGGATGTGAGAGTTAGACTATAAAGAAAGCTAAGCACAGAAGAATTGATGGTTTTGAACTGTAGTGTTGGAGAAGACTCTTGAGAGTCCCTTGGACTGCAAGGAGATGCAATCAGTCCATCCTCAAGGAAATCAGTCTGGATGTTCATTGGAAGGACGGATGTTCAAGCTGAAACTCCAATATTTTGGCCATCTGATGCGAATGACTCATTTGAAAAGACCCTGATGCTGGGAAAGATTGAAGGGAGGAGGAGAAGGGGACGACAGAGGATGAGATGGTTAGATGGCATCACTGACTCAATGGACATGAGTTTGGGTAAACTCCAGGAGTTGGTGATGTACAGGGAGACCTGGAATGCTGCGGTTCATGGGGTCGCAAAGAGTCAGACACGAATGAGCGACGGAACTGAACTGATTCATGTTCAGTTCAGTTCAGCTGAGTTCATTCATATTTATGTCAGTAAAATCAATATTCATGTCAATAAAATCAGTTCATGTTCAGTTCACTTCAGGCTTTCCTATTCATGTCAATGAAATCAAGATTCTTTTTAATGGGTTAAAATATATACATCTACTTGTGGATGATATTCTTTGTATATTTTAAATACACTAGGGTGCAAACATATACAATGGTATAAGATAAATTAGAGCTCTTGGTTATGAAACTTTTATTTCTTGAAAAACTGTATCGTTTTGTTGAGCTGTATCTTAGAAATTCAACACAGGTGAAAACAGATTAGCACCAATAGAATTGTTGCAAATATTTTGATAAAGAAGTGCAAAAATGTATCTATGGTGAAACAGATGACCAGCCCAGGTGGGATGCATGAGACAAGTGCTCGGGCCTGGTGCACTGGGAAGACCCAGAGGAATCGGGTGGAGAGGGAGGTGGGAGGGGGGATCGGGATGGGGAATACGTGTAAATCTATGGCTGATTCATATCAATGTATGACAAAACCCACTGAAATGTTGTGAAGTAATTAGCCTCCAACTAATAATAAAATAAATAAATAAATAGATGGCAAAAAACAAAAAAAGTGCAAAAATGTGAATAGGAAGACTATGTCTATGATATGAGCGAGGAGTGTACTGGAAACATCACACTTGGGCTTGAGTGATGAAAACTCCCACTCCCAAAACCCAGTTTCTATCATCAACACAGTGAGTGTTCATTTTCCAAAGCAAAGAGAAACCAAGATGTGGAGTTTCTCCATTAACTGTGAGGGTTTTCACATGTTCCTCATTCCATTTTTCCACAGCCTTGTCTAAAGACAGAGGGGAAAAAAATGAACTCTATAGCCTGATAATCTCAGAGAAATCACCAGAGCCAGTGGAGATCATATGTCATGGTGTAAATGGATCACACGGAAGATGCACTATCAGAACCTGGGCATGTCAGAAAAAACAAGGAAATTCTAACTTGAACCTAACATAAAAAATATCAGTTTTATGCAAAATTCATTTCATATATACTTACTCTGTTTTGTATCCTAACAATGTTGTCACGCGACTGTCGGTTCTTCGGTTCTTTGTCTCGTCACAACAAAAATTTGGAGTGACGGACATTAAAGCCCCTTGGCGGGCCACGGCTCTCGGAGGACAGACCGTGTTATAGCTCTTAAATAAATCAGTGTTACAGCTCTATTTATTTAGATAATAGCCGGAAAATCCATCTTCGAGTTGTGAGGACATGTCGATTCCCAAGACACAAAGAGAAGATCGCCCCATCATGCGGGGGGGAGAGAGAGAGAAGAAGGAAGAGGGCTTTGACTCCTCTTTTTATATGTTTCTCTGCCCCTGGGCCTCTGTTATGTAAATCGGGCCTAGGCAGGAGCGTTGTTTGTTTTACATGAGGTTCTCACTCTGGTCGTCGGACCTTCCTTTGTTCTATTTTCACGGACTTTCCCTTCCAGGTGGACGGTGGACGGACAGGCAGTGTGTTTTTCTTATTAACTCTCTCTTGAGAGACTTCATACTCAAGATGCTTTTTGGGAATTGGGGCGGAGGTCTCTTTCTTCTGTAATTTATTCCTGCTGTGCCTGGGCGTAGGCCTGCCTAGCAGAGCAGAAGTCTCTCTCTACCTGATCTAAGTTGGGGTGTTTTATATCTGAAACCAGCTTGTAGTCTTATAATAACAGGAACTTAGTTTGAAACTGTTGGCGCCTCTCAGAGATAAAATAGACAGGGGCCAAACAGGAGACCTAACAGGATGGTCATCACTGGTCCCCAGAAACAGGGGGCACCGCTGGGATGATTGGCTGGTGGTCAAGCAACAGAGCTGTGTTCTAGGAATCTTGTGTTTAGTCTGAAGTTACCATCTTTCACCTGGATGGGCTCCAGTTCTGTAGAAGAACTCAAAGACATTGTTATACATATTTCTTTGAGTAGGAACCAGGACCCGTCTCAAGGCTGTACCACCATTTGATTGTTTCCCCTCTGTTTTTGTATTTTTTTCCTTTCTTGATTAGCAATTGTTTGAATCTACCCTTTGGAACTCAGGGAAGGTGAAGGAGGCTGAATAAAGCCTATATTTTACAGTACAGCAGATCTGTACTCCAGAGTTGCCACCCCACAGAGTCCTGCTCAGTTTTAATTTAGGGAACAGGGCAACTATGACTGTGATATTTGTCAAAACGGGGCTCAAGTCTTAGACCTGAGCCTTGTATGATTAAAATCTCAATCCCTTGGTCTGCCATTTTGTTGTAACATACCCAGTTAGTAGTAGCTGGAGAAGGGATAACTGGAGTTTTAATAGACAAAATATTTTTTTTTTTTTTTTTTTTTTAGAAGAATAGGCCTGAAACCCAGTCTGGACCTGGCACTTTGGGGAGACTTTTAGCCAGGTGGCCAGTTGCTTAGTTTTATAAAAAGTAAGGTAGAAGTTACTAGCTTCTAGCAGACATTGTTTTGAGAATGGTGGCATTAAAGCCTGACACGACTCAGAAAACTCAAGTGTTTAGCAATACAATGTCTAATCTGAAATTGCACTCATAGTAACACCTGGTTATTTCCCAGGATGTCTGAACCATCGCTGAGTACTCTATTTTGACTTTTAATTGTAAAATTTTTTAATAGCCAAAGCAGATGGCACCATTAATGATGTCAGTGTTTCTCTAGGTATGAGAAGATGCAAGAATTGGGACTCATAAATTCTCTTGAAAAGATCTAACTATCTGAAGGCCTGTTCTGACAGTTTTTTCCAGAGCATCGAGTGTCTCATTCTTGATCTTCACCCTGAACTCCTTTCAGGGCCGTTGAAAGTCAGCAGTTGCAGTGGCCATGATATAATCGCTGTAGCTGTAGATGGCAAGTGTCAATCTTCAGTTGGCAGAGCCCCTTTTTGTTCATAAACTTGACCACGACTTTGAGGGGGGCATTTCATGACCATTTTATCCCATGGTGCTGAGAATGTCTATTCTCAGGTTTGGCAAAGATTTTGTTGACTGGCCACTCAATGTGCTGTTACTGGACTAGGCCATAAAACAGTATCTAAAATTCTCTGGACCACCTGTCTTACTAGCCTCTTGGTCCAGGAAAACATTCCCTCTTGTTGTTTTTTTCTCATATCTAGAGTTACACTGCCATCATTATTGATCTCATAGGGAACTATATATTATGTTATCAGAGGCCTCAGTCACACATTTGGCACTGTAAGAAATGGCAATTTTGTAAAACAGGTGAAATACAGAGAACATCGCCAGCAGTACTAGCAAAGTCACGAGTAAGATGTACGAGCTTCTATTAGATGTAGCCCAGTATATCTCAGGTCATCTGACTTAGTCTACTCTGCACGAACATTTATCTTTCAGAGAAATTATACATTAGCACCACCATCTATAAGGCACACAGCCCAGTTTTCTAGTGTTACTAGACTGATTATTTTTAGTATGATTTAATTGTTTTTAACACAGAGGAGACTTTAAACCTAAATTACCATAGCCTGGTGTTATCTATATAAATTTATCTTATAATTGTGGGAGATTTTTTTCTTTTGCTAAAAACCTTTTTTTTTTTTTTTTTTGCTCTGATTGAGCTTCAGGAATAGAAAAAGGCTCAAATTTATGGCCAGAGTCAGAGTAGGCATTATTAATTGGCCTGGTGAGGGGATCTCATCTAGTAATATCACAGTGACCTGAATATGACTATAATTTTTTCAAGTTAATTTTTTCAGGGTCAACCAGTTAGAGTCTTGTAGTAGAGAAATTTACCAAAGTAACCCAGAACTAGATACAGGTGATTGGCCACAAACCCAACAATTGGATTGATTTTTAAAACTGGCATAGAATCAGGCCTATGATAGAAAAGCATTTGATTTATACACAAAGGTCTAAGAAGTCAAGAGAACACTATAAACGATCATATGAATCAGGTCCAGCATCTTGGACAAACTGTCTACCTCTGATGTCGTTGTCTTTTCATTCTGGTGTACTGTAGTATTTCCTGTTTGAGCATCATTTTAAGGTGAGATCAGGTCAGCTGTCTTTTCTATAGACCAGTCCAGTGTAGGGGCCTCTGGAAATGGGAATTAATCTAAGAGTTAATTTCTCTTTAGTTTTATTGTGCATGAGCTAATTAAGAGTACCTGATAAAAAGTCCTCTTATCCAGGTTGGAGACAGTCTCTTAAATTGTCTTTTTTCAGTCCTGCTTGCAGGTCATCAGGCATCTGATCGTCATCCAAAGATAGATTACTGAGATAAGCTTCAGAAACAAACTTTTACATTAATATCACATAACAGAATTGATCATAGACTTTTTATTTTGCTGAAACACTTGTAGGATCTCAGACTGAACTTTTAATATAAAACAGGGCTGGGAAACTCACACCAAAGGCTTATCACAGATTTTGCCTAACAAATCTAGGTGAACTCTTTTTTTTTTTTTTTTAATTTAACCAACCAAATAAACAGTTTAATATCTCTCTTTGGGATGTTTCAGGGGCCCTCTGAAACACCCCAAAGCTAGCTAGATGTCAAGGGAAATTTAAAAGAATTCGATTCAGGAAGTTTTATCGAAAAGATTAATTAAAAGCTTTACCTAATTGGCTCTAACCAGTTTTTTATGACTGTGTCATTTATAACAAAATCTATTTATTTAACTAATTGTAATCTAATTTTAGAAAATCTTGATCATGCATAACTCTTTTTAGTATTTTTTAACACTTTTTTTTTTTACTGAAAGCATACTTCTTGCTTTCTTTTAGCAACCAAGAGCTAACTTTTATATTAGCATTTTATAGATTGGTGAGCATAAATGCCAGTGATAATTTTTAAAACCCTTGTTTTCTTAAAACATTTTAGGATGGCATCAAACATTATTCATTTATAGTCCCAAATCTCTTTAGTTTTTCTGTAAAAGGAAATCAGTGTTTAGTAGTAAATGTTTCAAAATCTTATTTCATTTGGCAATGACCTAATTATTTAATAGACTTTCAATACTTAGTTTAGCACAACCCTTAGAAATTCAAGTTACCCTAATCTGGAGAGACTATTTTAAATAGATATTCTTAAGGAATAATTATTTTTAATAGAGTTTATATACAAACTCATACCTCATTTACATTTTTTACAAGTTTTTTTTTTTTTACTCAAGGTAATTTCTTTGTCGACAAACTTGTAACAGGTATAATATTTAACTTATATTAAACCTAGGTACAATGAAAATATTTCACTTAATGTTAATTACTCTAAGACATGTCTGTATTAGATAGGGCAACAAACAAACAAACATTAATATCAGGTATTTAATACTGAATATCTCTCAGTTCACCTGAACCTGGAATTTATTGTTTAATTTAGAATTATTAGATTTGTAAGCGCTTACCCCCCCCTTTTTTAAGCCAATTAAATTGGCTTAAAATTTAAGCCATTTACAAATTAACCTAAAAATATTTTTCAGAGACAAAGACATACCAAAACATATTTAGACAGACACAGGGCAAGATCTATCTTCATTTTCTAAGTTTGGTCATAAATTAGATATTACAATATAAAATTTAAACAAATAACATTTTAAAAGGCTTTTTTTTCTTTTTTTTTTCTCTCAGTCTCAGATGGTCTAAATAAGTGTTCTTGAGAGCCCTGGTCTCAAGGCACAGGGAAAGAAAATCAAGTTTTAACAAAATGGCGGCAGGTCTAAATGTTGGTCAGACAAAGCAAAATAGCTGTCACAAATCACAACACAGAACAGAGTTAAAACACACATATAAACCTGGAAGTCTTCATCAGACACTCCCTTAAATACAAGAATACAGTCTCTCAGAAAACCTTCTACAGAGACACAAAACTTCAGATGTCTTCAAAGATTTTAAAAGGAGGAAAAAAAGCCAGGTTGAAAGAAGAAGGAGGAGGAGGCGGGAAAGAGGGGCAAAAGGGGTGGACTTAAGACGTCTCCTGCCACCTCCAGACACCCAGGCATTACGGGACTTTTCCCTGGGCTTCCAGAAAAGGGAGGACTGGAACTCGGCCCTGCCAGAAACCAGATCAGAAAATTCGAGTTCTCTGCCCAGAGGAGGTGATCAGTCTCCAACCCTCAACTCAAGCTGAGGCCCTTCGACCAGATTCCTGCATCCAGGACCGGGGGACTAGAAAAACGGGAAGGATAGGAATGGCTAAGGAGAGGAAAGAGAGAGGGAAGGGGAGAGAGGTCAATAAAGTCTCATGTTCCTTACCGGTCGGGGCACTCTGGCCAGTTGTCTGCGTCAGGAGGAGACCAGGGACAAAAGGGTCCCATTTGCGGCCGCTGGGTCTGGTCCATTGGCAGACAAGCTGGCCCCTGAGTACTCTGGACCCTGAATCCGGTTATTAAGGTAAGCGGAGAGCATCTAGATTGGGCCTGTCCCCTCGTCAGTCAGTCACACAATGAACAAACAAGACAACACACCAGACAAATAACAGAGCGCGCAATCCCGAGAAAGAAAGTACAGAGTAGTCCCCGCACAGGTATATATATATACGGGACTACAGAGTGGGAGCTGGAAGACGTCTCCTCCGGCCCACTGCTGGAGACCACTATCGGCGCGTCCGCCTAGGTTTAATTTCCAGCTATAGACAGATACAGATTGGGCCCCCTTTGATACAGATGCACCTGCTGTTATTGCTTACCGGCCGTTCGTCCTCCGAAGCGCGGGTCCTGAAGGGCTCGGGGGATCCCGGACGAGACCCCATATATTGTACCCGGATTGCGGAATTCCTCCAAACACGACAGGAGCCGCGCATGGATGCAAAAGCAGTGAGGAACTGTATTACAAGCTGGAGCAGGGACCCTCTTCACACAATGGTGAAGGAGCCCCGAGAGAAAGTGGCGAGTCTCTTTTATCCTGTCTAGCAGGGACGGCGGGAAGGGAAGCTTAAGGGGATTGGCTAATTCCTACGGTGCGCGGGAAGGAAAACTTAGGGGGATCGGCTAGTGTATACTGTGCAGCCGGGGAAGCAGGAAGTCTTGGTGGGATGGGGGTGGGGTGAGGGACTTCTCCCGCCCTTCTCGATTGCCTAGGGGTGGAGGGTAACTCGTCTCCTTCAGATTGGTTGGTTTGACGAAGTTTTTTTCTCTTCTTCTCGGGAGGGGTTCTCGCTCAGAATTGTAATGGTATCTAAAATGGAGTTGTTTTAAATTTTTCTTTCACTTGTCTGCTCCATTTAGAGAGCTCTATTTTCCCACATCTTTAAAGTATAATGACCAAGGAAAAATTAAAGATAGAAACATATTGATCTTTCTCATATTATGTATTCTAAAAAATATTCAGTCTGCATTCACCAGTACAAACTTTGTACAAGATTTAGTTTCAGAGCAGAAATGAGAATAAAGTATGACATTTCCCATATACCTCTTGTTCCCACATGTGGACAATCTCCCTACTTAGCCTTCCCCACCAGAGTGAGCATTTGTTACCACTGATGAATCTACATGGGCAGTAAAGAGATCAACTCTCTAGTTTACCCCTTTGTTCCTCTTGTAGGAATGTGCACTCCATACCTCTAGATAAATGTTTAATAACATGTGTCCATCATGACAGTTTAACACAAATTATTTCATGGTCCTAAAATTCTCTAGACTTAGGATATTCATAGTCCCTCTTTTGAAACCCACAGGAATCATGGACCTTTTAAATCTCTTCTATATTTCTTACTAGATTCCCAGGTGACTGAGTGATGAGGAATCTGCCTGCAGATGCAGGACATCCATGTGATGCGGGTTCAACCCCTGGGTCAGGAAGATCCCCTGGAAGAAGAGATGGCAACCCACTCCAGTATCCTTTCCTGGGAAATCTATGGACAGAGGTGAGCCTGGCAGGCTACAGCCCCTGGAATCACAGATACTCAGACACAACTGAGCACACATAAGAACATTTACCTACACCAAAAGTCATATTGTAGAAATCCTACTTTTTGTAGCATTTTCAAATGGGCTTCTTTCACTTAGTAATGAAGGAGGAAACAGACAGAGCTGGACTCCGTCTTAGGCCAGGCTGTGAGCATTAGGCTACACGCAGGGTCACCCTCCCACTTGATTCTGAACTTTGCGCCCCGGTGTCTGTAGAAATGGCATACCAATGGAAAATCAGATCCCACCCCGCCCACTCATAAAAGAGCCTCAGGACTTGTACTTGGACTCTGTTGCATAAAAGAATATGTTAATTATCTCTGTAACAGAACAAAGTAGTGAATTCCATTCTGTTTATCGGGCTATGACCACAGGCCTGTTGATAAATATCCACTGTTCATTTAGTCTTGTGACACATGAATCATGGGTTAACTTTGATCGTATCTCTCTTTTACCTTGTCCAGACTAGTTTCAAGGAATTTGGGGAGGTGGGTTTGAGCAAGTTCACGAGGGTATATACAGTTTTCACAAAAACTGTTCAGGGTCCTTGGCTAAGAGGAGACTGTGCCTTGGCCCCGCCGGTGTAATAAACTGCACTCCACTATCTGCATTGTCCTTCTGAGTCAGTTTGTTTCCCAGAACACATGGCTACAACCATCAAATGCATGGAATGATTGTCAATGTATTTTATGCCTTGAAAGCTTAACATGCAAAAGCTTAAGAACTACCTCTGCGCCTATATTCCTGCTCAGTAAATAAGCTCATCAATACCATATTTTAAATTCCATACATATCTGTTAAGACAATATTTGCACAAATATAGAGATCAGACATGGACACAGCAGGAGAAGAGGGGGACCAATTGAAAGGACCATTGACATATATACACCACCGTGGATAAAACTTTGGAGAAGACTCTTGGGAGTCCCATGGACTAAAAGGAGATCCAACCAGTGCATCCTAAAGAAATCAGTCCTGATATTCATTGGAAGGAGTGATGTTGAAGCTGAAAGTTCGATACTTTGGCCATCTGATGTGAAGAACTGACTCATTTGAAGAGACCCTGATGCTGGGAAAGATTGAAAGGGGGAGGAAAAGGGGACGACAGAGGATGAGGTGGTTGGATGGCATCACTGACTCAATGGACATGAGTTTGAGCAAGCTCCAGGAGTTGGTGATGGGCAGGGAGACCTGGCGTGCAGCACTCCATGGGGTCTCAAAGAGTCAGACACGACTGAGCAAGTGAACTGAACTGGTGGTTAAAATAGGTAGCTGGTGGGAAGCTGCTGTTTACCACAGCGAGTTTAGCTTGATGCTCTGTGCTGAGGAGAGGGGTGAAACGGCGACCACGGGAGGGAGGGCCAAGAGGGAGAACACTTATGTATACTTACAGCTGACTGATGACTTCATACAGCAAAAATAGCACAATATTGTAAAGCAATTATATTCCAATAAATAAATAAATTATATATATATATATATTTGTCCCAAAGGGGAAAAAGCTAAACAGACTGGTCACCCAGGGGTGGAGAATCCATCTGACACTGCAGGGGACAAGGGCCTCATCCCTGGGCCAGGAATACTCCACATGCTGTGGGGAGACTAAGCCTGTGCCCCACAGCTGCTGAGGCTGGGCGGGGCAGCTTATTCTTTTCGATGGGCAGGAGGCAAAAGAAAGATGCTCACCACCGCTAAACAATAAGAAATGCAGAACAAAGGTACAGGGATGTATCACCACATGCCAGTCAGAATAACAATGAGCAAAAAGCCCACTAATAATATCACAAACGCTGAAGGGGCTTGGAGATCAGGGAACCTCCTACATGGCTGGAGGGAATGTAAACTGGTGCAGTCATGAGGGAGGATGGTGTTGAAGTTCCTTAAAAAACATAACCTCCTGGCATTTAAGGAAATGAATTCCATGAAAAGTAGACAAAACAGATTAATCGACAAATTGACAAGTTTTATAGTTTTTAGTAAATCATCTGCAATTCTGAAATGACCAGTTTTGATCTGGCATTTCTAAATTCTCTAAGTTAAATGTGTAAGAATACACATACACTCACATATTCCTTCTTGGTTTTCTCACTGCTAACATGTATACCTTCAGATATTTATATCCTGTAATCAATGTTGTTATATAAATCATATTATGTATATATCTTCAGATATTTATATATTGCATTCAAAGTATGAGAAAGCCATGAGAAAACAGTTCCTTTAAGCCTTACAAGACACATGTGCTAAGAATGATACAGGGTAAGATTTTATAAATCTTGGTTCAGAATTTTCCCATCATGGCTGTTGATTATTCTTTTTGTGACTTTGTTAAACTTACATTTGCTTAAATGAGCCCCTGAAAAGTTTTAGCTAAAAGAAGAACAAAGGACAATTGCAGCAGGTGAGTTTATGACTCTAGGTCCTCAGAGAACTCACAGCAAGCCTTGAGGTCCCCTGAGGAAGGTCAAGGCTAGAACCAGGCAGAGAAAATTCCAGTACTTGGGGTTCAGACCTGACCCTGGGTGAACTGCTCTGGACCCCACACGCTGAGTGTGGATGGGTCCATTCAAACAAAGACGAGCATGATTTTGCGGAGCTCTGAGGGTGTCACTGAAGGGGGGGCCTGTGCAGTAGACCCTGGGGTTCAGCAAGACTGCTGGTCCCAAGGAAGGGGTCATCTAGTGCAGGTGCTCACAGGACTGGCTGGTGTGAGTTCAAGGACCTGCAGGCTGCCTGCTCCCCAGACAGATGCTGAGGCAGCAACAGCATGGAGCAGTTCAGGGGAGCTCTCAACAGTACTCTGTATGATCCTTCTTATTAGAACCACCACGATGTCCATGTAGATAAAAATTGGAGAGGAGATACAATGTAGAAATGGTGGGAAATATATGAAGTTATGAGAGGTTTAATGGCAGTAAGGAACTAATTTCTACAGATGCCATCCCCCTGTGCTTCAAATAGTTTATCATTAAGTTACCTTTCCTGCAACCTTAAATAGGTGGGAGAGGTTAATGCTGGTGGTGCGTTAACCTTTCATTCATTCCACATCAATTGTAACACTGAAAAACCATTCACTTTTATTAATTAAGGTACATTAATTTTACAGATAGAATAAAACCTTTTACAATTGTTGTTTGATCCTTGATTAAAATACACATTACAAGCTTCTAAAAACTGTCCTGTTTCTCTGATGAAATGATCTGAGAATGTGATTTATATGGTTTATAAAATGGAGGCTAATTTACCAAACATGGATGGATATTAATTATATTAATATGACTTTTCCAGAAAGAGTTTTCTATACTTACATCAGATAGAAGAGAAGGTGTCCTTCCTTCAAGCCTGCCAGATAATATGCATGATTTCTCTATGTTGATGTTATAAAAATACCTTCAATTTTCATGAACTATCCTTTTATGCTTAGAGAGCAAGTGACATAATTATTGAAAACTTAGAGCAAACTTCTGTCTTACTTTGAATTATTCCCTGAACACTTACATCATGGTGACCACAGAGGTGTTTGACATCAGTGACAAATACCTCCATTCAGAGCTTCAGTGTGTATATAACACGACTCTGTTCTAAATCTTATAAATTGGAGAATAAATGTAAATGATTCCCACTTAATACAGAAGGGCTTCTCTTACCATTGGGCAACAACCATAAAAAACATAAGTTTATATATAAAGTAGAAACAAATCACAGCATGTAGTAATTTGAGAGTTGAATTACATTCGTTTTGGTTCCTTAATAATCTCAAATAACGTCAACATAAGCAAGGATACATTAATAATAATTATACCTCTGCAAATATCCACCCCTTCATCTTGCGATCCATACTAACATATCAATTTTGTATGTGTTTTACTTATGGAATACTTGCTACAGTGTTTCTGCTTAGAGTAATTCAACAAAAGTGGTACTGATGACATGCTTTCTAGTATGAATTCTCTGGTATTGAGTTACATTTGATGTTTGATTAAGCAGTTCTCTACTTTTTTTTATTTCATTCATGTATCTTTCCAAAGAAAACACTCGTTTTTTCAACATTGTATATTTAGGACCAATGTTTTTGTCACTGATTCATTTCTAGGGTTTCTCTGCAGTATGAATTCTCTGATTGTGAGTGAGGTGATGGCTGTGAGGAAATCCTTTGCCACATTCCTTACATTTCTAAAATTTCTCTGCAGCATGAACTCTCTGATGTCGAGAAAGACCTGAACTCTGGGAAAAGGCTTTGCCACATGCTGTACATTTATAAGGTCTCTCCCCAGTATGGATTCGCTGATGTTGAGTAAGAAGTGAATAATTGATAAAGGCTTTGCCACAGTCTGTACATTTAGAAGGTCTCTCCCTAGTATGGATTCGCTGATGTTTAGTTAAAGTTGAACTTTGCTTAAAAGCCTTGCCACATGCTGTACATTTATAAGGCCTCTCCCCAGTATGGATTCGCTGATGTTCAGTTAAAGTTGAAATCTCCTTAAAAGCCTTGCCACATGCTGTACATTTATAAGGTCTCTCCCCAGTATGGATTCGTTGATGTCGAGTGAGAAAAGAATAACGGATAAAGGCTTTGCCACATTCTGTACATTTATAAGGTCTTTCTCCCGTATGGATTCGCTGATGTTGAGTTAAATCTGAACTCTGCTTAAAAGCCTTGCCGCATGCTGTACATTCATAAGGTCTCTCCCCAGTATGTATTCGCTGATGTCGAGTAAGAAAATAATAACGGTTAAAAGCTTTGCCACATGCTGTACATTTATAAGGTCTCTCCCCAGTATGGATTCGTTGATGTCGAGTAAGAAGTGAATAAAGGAGAAAGGCTTTGCCACATGCTGTACATTTATAAGGTCTCTCCCCAGTATGGATTCGTTGATGTCGAGTAAGAAGTGAATAAAGGAGAAAGGCTTTGCCACATTCTGTACATTTATAAGGTCTCTCCCCAGTATGGATTCGGTGATGTTCAGTTAAAGCTGAACTCCGCTTAAAAGCCTTGCCACATGCTGTACATTTATAAGGTCTCTCCCCAGTATGGATTCGCTGATGTTGAGTTAAAGTTGAACTCCGCTTAAAAGCCTTGCCACATGCTGTACATTTATATAGTCTCTCCCCAGTATGGATTCTCTGATGTTGAGTTAAAGTTGAACTCCGCTTAAAAGCCTTGCCACATGCTGTACATTTATAAGGTCTCTCCCCAGTATGGATTCGCTGATGTTTAGTTAAAGCTGAACTTTGCTTAAAAGCCTTACCACATGATGCACATTTATAAGGTCTCTCCCCAGTATGGATTCGCTGATGTTCAGTTAAAGCTGAACTTTGCTTAAAAGCCTTGCCACATGCTGTACATTTATAAGGTCTCTCCCCAGTATGGATTCGCTGATGTTGAGTTAAAGTTGAAATCTCCTTAAAAGCCTTGCCACATGCTGTACATTTATAAGGTCTCTCCCCAGTATGAATTTGCTGATGTTGTGTAACACATGAACAGCAGATAAAGACTTTGCCACATTCTGTACATTTGTATGGTTTCTCCCCAGCATGGATTCCCAGATGCTCAGTTAAATATGAACTCTGATTAAAGGTTTGGCCACATGCTGTACATTTGAATTGTTTCCTTCCTGTATGAACTTTCCTATCTCTACTTCGATTTGGTGAGTTACTAAAGACTTTTCCACATGTATTACACTTGTGATGTTTCCGCTTACTCTGAATTATCTGCTGTTGAATAAGTTTTGAAGATTGCTTAAAAACTTTACCATAATCATAACAATTATAAGTCTTCTCTCCAATATCCATACTCTTATAAGTATTAATAGTAAGATTTGAGCTTTGACAAAACATATTCCTACACTTATGATGTTTAGAATTGTTGTCTGAAAATTGATGTCCCTGTTGTTTCAGGAGATATGAGTCTTGGTCAACATTATGGCCAGTTTCATTGCATGAAGAGCTTCTCATTCCATCATGTATACTCTTGTAATTATTGGGGGTAGAGCTCCTGCTTAAGGCATTACTCATTTTGTTACACTTGGAAAGTTCTTCCACACTAATTATACGTCCATATGTATTGAACAATGATGGTTGAATAAGGTCTCTCCCATTATTATCAACATTCCAGATTTTGGAACAAGGAGAAAAGAGTTGTTGGTTGAAGAACAAGAAACCCTTGTTAAAGGATCCCTCAAATTGATTGTATTGGGAATTTTCCCCCTCATGTTTAACTTTCTGGTTTCCAGACATGCTTGAATGTATATTTAATAGACACCTATGCTCAGAGTATAGGTTTGAATGAGTATTTGCAGTAGAGACTAGATGACTTTCCAGATTTTCTACATTTCCCTTCAGAGAACATGTATGTTTCAAGAGATGATGTGGATCTTTGCTGACAAATATACACTCATCTGCAGATGTTGGTGGCTGAAACTGGTCATCTGAAATTGGTTTTTCCTTATTTGATTCACATCCTTGATTTCTTTTGGCGGTAATGTTTACTTTATGGGAAACAGAACCAACTTGGTTGTGTCCATCATAACATGCTCTGGGCTCTTTACATGCCCTCATATATTCCCAGTCTTTGGTTAAATGTAAATTTGCAAGGTGAAATCTTTCATATATTCCTAGCTTTGCTGTTGGGAGTAAATCTTCTAAGCCTGGCTTTTGGGACCTCAAACCCTGGGTGTCGTGGGAAGACACAGCTGAAAGATATCAAATAATAAGTTATTCTACTTACTATTGTTGTGGAATATAGTTTACAATTTACATAATTGCATAAAATTAGCATACACTTGGCTAGATTAAGCCTAAAACCGAGATAGAAGGAGTCAAGATGGCAGAGGATTCGGAAAACGTGGAGTTCATCTCTCTCCACCAAAGCATCAAGAATACATCTTGAAGTGGAAAAATTCTCACAGAGCCCTGAGGAACACGGGCAGAGGAACTTGGACACCTGAAAGGACAAGAAAGATTCCTGCTGAGCCAGGTAGGACAAGAGAGAGATGGAGGAAAGGGAAGAGGAAAAGAAGCAGGATGGGACACGCACAACCCTGGGGGGATCTGAAGAGAGGAGAGGTCTCCACATCCAAGGAAGCCCCTCATTGGTGGGAGCTCAGTTGGGACACAAGGGGAGCCTCGTTCTCTGTGGGAAGAGAACACGGCAACCAGCGTGCAGGACAGAGTGAGACCTGTACGCAGGGTACTGTCCCCTGCCCTGCCCACCCAGCCTGAGAGGGTGTCCTCCACTGCAGACAAGGGCTGGGTGCTGGAACGTGGCGCTCTGAGAGCAGACCCAGGTAGAGGACTGTGTTTGCTGTGAGTAGACATCCTGAGGGGATGGGAGGGAGGGAGGAGCTCTGCAAATGGGATGCTTGTGGAGGAAGCCTGAACCACCAGAGAAGCAGAGCGGCGCTGTTGAGTGATGCCCGAAGGAAAGAACCTCTTTGCAGCCTCTCTGCCCCTCTGCCTGTTCCGGACTCTCCAGGCGCTAGGCATGGGTCCCAGCTAGGCGGGTGATCTCACGACCCCCACAGCTGCTTCCTCCTCCCCAGCCACCTCCCCACCAGGGTAGACTCATGGGCTCCAGGGGCACATTCAGAACACACGCCTGTGGGTGGTCCCAATGTATAGGTGATGCTGAAACCACAGCTGAGCACCAAGGCCCTGCCATTAGGCAAGAAAAGCTGAGATCTCTTCTTGCATCTGTACAAACCATGGTAATACACCCCACAATTGGCTTGGTAAACTCAACCCCAACAGAACATCTGGATGGAAATGAGGCTCTGGCAGTCAAAACCAGTCTGGCTTTAGCAACTGTAGACGCTGTAGGCATGCACATGAGGCATTTGGGCCAGGTCACAGTCTACATTGCCCCCATAGCACCATAGCAGGTTCAGCTCCACAATGAATGTACACCTGGGATATGATTACAGTGGATCTCTGCTGGTGACCTGGTGAAAACAACATCTGAGAGACACCAGGGTCAAGTGCCAACATACCCATGGTTCAGGTGGGGCCAAGATCAATGCCAACACAGGGTCACAGGAGAGCTGGCACAGCACATGAAAGATGACACGCAGAGCACTCTCCAAGGAGAACATCCCCAGAGGAGCAACACTCAGTGGCTTCCCTCTCAGCGGGTGTGCTCCAGTCCCACCAGATCAGAAGCACCACAGATCAGAGCAGAGCTCATTTCAGATCTGGGGCCTCTGCTCCACCAATCAGGAAACAGACCCCGCCACAGACAGTGACAGCCACAGAGGAAAGGCGAAGCAGACTTCAAGATCCAGGCAGGCTCTGGTCACAACAGTAACAATCAACTCCCTCTCAAGGGGATAAGGGCACAAGTCTCAGGACCACTTCACCCACCAGGGAGCAGACACCAGAGCAAGAGGAACTAGGATCTGCAGCCTGCAGAACAGAGACCACAAACACAGAACATTGGACAAGATGAGGTGACAGAGGAGCATGGTGCAGAGGAGAAGTCAAGATAGAAACCTACAGGAACAACGAAGCGAGGAGAAGTTGAGGAGTGTAATGATTAATTTTTGATGAAGTAATCAAATTAACAAACAAAACATTTTCACAAATGCTAATGCCTACTTATTATTTAACCCACTTACCACTCATGTTGTTATCTGAGCATGTTCTAATGGAGTCTAAAATAGTAAATGATATTGAGCTAGAACTAATCAGAAAAAGATGGCATGAACGATAAAGTCCTGGGATGTTTCATAACAAAAAGATAGATTTAATAAGGTAAGAGTTCTTAACAAATCAAATGAGAAGTGAGACTTGAAAAATATGGTGAGAACACAGGGAACTCTACTCAATGCTCTGTGGCGACCTAGATGGGAAGGAAATCTAATCAAGAAGGGAAATGTGTATATGTATCACTTATTCTTTCTGTATAGCAAAACTAACATAACATTGTAAAATAGCATTATTGGAACAGAAAAATTTCTTCTTAAAGATTTCTCTATATAATCTATAAGTTTAATAGTGATGAACAATCAGAAAAAAGCACTGTGGGACATGTTATAAACTCCCACGTCAATAATTTCTTTAAAAAGTCTGTGAGTTAAATAAATATATTAAAGCATTCTAGCATTAATGAATTGGGACATATATACTTAACATATTTAATGTTAGTTCATATAAAAAAAAGAGAAACTTTCACATAAAATTCATATTTGCATTTTCTCATTTTAGTGAGGTGTCTTATGTGAAGAAGGAATTCATAGGGCCTGGACTCCAACTCAGGCCTGTCTGTGCTGATCGTGCTCGGCCACCTCTCCAGTGGACTCTGAACTCTCTGCTTAGTGCCTGTGGGAACGACAATGGAAGGATAAGACCCCCTCCGGACAGGGGAACCTTGACAATCATATCCAGGTTACTCATCACCTAAGAGAAAACAGACAATAATCACCCCTGCCTCTGGACACTAGCTATCAGAATGTAAGCACAGGCTTATCGGTTATTAACTGGTTGGAATGTAACCGTGGGCTTATTGATGATTAACTGTTTGAACACATAACACGTGAATGATGGGATTATTGTGATTGTATTTACCCTTCCTTTGTAAGCATCAAGGGATTGGGGTGGTGGGTTTGGACACGTACACATGCGGTATAAAAGATTTTCACAAATGCTGGTCGGGGTCCTTGGCTAAGAGGAGACTCTGCCTTGGGCCCGCCGGTGTAATAAACTGCACTCCACTATCTGCATTGTCCTTGTGAGTGAGTTTGTTTCCCTGAAAGCGTGGCTATAACATTTGGTGCATTGGGCGGGAAGCTCCTCACTTTGAGGAGACAGGTCTCATTTGATGCCACCCCGAGGCTTTGTAGCTTGAATCTCCTAGAGGGGGGAAGGCGCCTCGCCCCTCTGGAAGGATTCTGCTTTTCAACACCCGGACCTTTCACGTCATCAGGTAGTGGACAGCAGCAGGGCAACTGGGCGCTCAGGTGAGGAGGAGCCCACCCAGCAGGGTGGAAGAGGGGGCCTGACAACCCCTGGGAGGGACTAGAAAGAGCGGGGACCCACAGCAGCCTGGAATAGGCAGGCGGCGATTGCTTGGTACACAGGTTGACGAGCGTGCTAGGGTTAGGAAGGAAATTTGTAATGGTCATTTAGGAGGTGTGTCCACGCCGTCTCGGGGAAAATTATTACCAAGTGATCGCCAGGGGATTTTTAGGATAGGAAACTGGTCCTTGTATGCTCGTATTCTGCCCTCCCCCAGGAGGTGTCCTGTCTGCTGTTGAATTCTTGACCCCCTCGGAATTGTTAGGCTAGAAGGAGGGGGATACAGAAGTGAGTATGAATTGGCTTTTCTGGAGATGCCCTGGATCATGGGATATTCAACCCATCTGTGTTTTCATTCGCACCTGATCAAGCCCACCAAGGCAGAATGGACTTTAAGGGAGAAACAGTCTTGGACCATGTGATGTTCTGGTTCAGCTATGCTGACCGGCAGGGGAAGACACGCCGATCCCCCTTCTCCCTCTGGGGTCTGGCAGGTAAGGCTCTTCTCACTCCAATTAGAAAGGAGGCAAAATGGCAATTTAAGTGTCACTGAGTGGAAATGTGAGAGGTACATAGGGTACTGAGAACTTCGGAGACAGAATGAAAAGGAAAAGTCCAAGAAGGTCTGAGAAGGTAAGCAAGATGGGGGGAAGTGAATCTAAGGCAACTGCATTGGAGTGACAATTTTAAAGAAGGGATTGGGAGGAGACTATGGGGTGAAGATGAAGCCTAACTGCCTCCACATACTCTGTGAGGTCGAATGGCCCCCTATGGGAGCAGGATGGCCACCAGAGAATACCGTGAACTTAAAAATAGTGAAAGCAATCTACACAGTAGTCACAGGAGAACCAGGACACCTGGATCAATATCCATCTATTGACTCATGGCTAGGGTTAGCTTGAGACCCTCCTACTCAGACAAGGTTCTGTATCCAGAAGGGAAAGGGAAAAATATGAAGGGCACAAAATTTGACTGATGATAAAAAAGGAAATTCTACACGATTTAGACAGGGATGACCTGACCCCTCCCCCATGCTGGATAATGAAACGCCTGCCTCCCAGTGCTCCACCAGAACCTGAGGCCGCCTTAATGCCCGATCCAGGGCCAGGTGAAGTTTCTGCAACAGCCGCTGCTCCTCCGCCAGCTTTCCCGGAGTTCGTAGAGCCGCTGTTTGGGCAGGCTCTGATCCCGGTGACAGAAGCCTCTGGCCAACACTTCCAGGTTCCGGCTCTACCTGAACCGCCCAAGCTATACCCGCCTCTCCCGGGGAGTACTGACAAGAGAGGGAGGGAGACGTTGGAATTAAGCAGAGACCACGCTCTGCCAGAGAGCTGGAGGGAACGAAAGAGAACAGACAAGAGACTTACAGTGCAAGCTGCTGCTCTGGCAAAGTCTGTCTCGGGCCCTCCAGAAAACCTCATCTGCCCCAGGGACAGGACAGTCCTTCAGCCAGTCCCAAGGGATGCCCTGGGCCCATTACAGCCAAACCAGTGTGCCCAGTGCCGAGCTTTTGGCCACTGGAAGAATGAATGCCCTAAGGCAAGGAAGGAGAGGAAGGTCCCACAGTTGTGGGGCTTGCTGACTTGGAAATTAACTAGGGCTGCCAGGGCTCAGAGATATCAGGTCCCTGAGAGCCCATGGTGACCTTAAGAGTGGGGGACCAAAATATTGACTTCAGGGTGGATACAGGAGCAGAACTGTCGGTAGTAACAAAACCTGTGGCACCTCTGTCCAAAAAGACTACGGCTGTAACTGGGGTATCGGGAGAAGAGATGAGTAAACCGTTTTGCCAGCCCAGAAAATGTCAGATTGTGGGGGGGGGGGGGGGGGGGAGTGGGCACCAAGTGATTCCTGAATTCCTCTACATTCCTGAGTGCCTAGTACCCCTGTTGGGAAGAGACTTGCTCTCCAAACTAGGAGCACAAGTGACTTTCTCCCCTGAGGAGAGGCCCACCTTCTGGACGGACTCTATGACTTATTTGCCCTCTCTCTCAATACCAACCCAAGATGAGTGGAGGTTCCATGAGCGTCTGAAGGCAGAACCGGGTGGGCCAGAAGAGGATGAGGGAGCTAACTCAATTATTCCCTGAGGTCTTCGTGGAAGACAACCCCCTCCCCCCCGCCCCCTAGGCTGGCTAAACATCACGCCCCAGTGATAATGGAACTCAAACCAGGCACCATCCCGGTTAGACAGTGCCAGTACCCAGTATGGATGGAGGCCTGAACCGGCATATTGCCCCACATCAATAGATTGAAACAAGCAGGCATTCTACTAGAGTGCCAGTCAGCTTGGAATACGCCAATCCTGCCAGTCAACAGGGAAGGAGGACAGGACTATAGGCCTGTACAAGATCTCAGGCTAGTCAACCAGGCTACTGTGACTTTACACCCCACTGTTCCAAACCCGTATACCTTACTTAGCCTCCTCCCACCGAGGACTAAAGTTTACACTTGCCTAGATCTCAAGGATGCCTTCTTCTGCATACGCCTCGCCCCCGCGTCACAGCCCATCTTTGCCTTTGAATGGGAAGATCCAGTCGGGAGCACCAAACAACAGCTCATCTGGACTCCCCCACAAGGGGTTAAAAACTTCCCAGCCATCTTTCGGGAAGCCTTGGCTTCTGACCTGGACTCATTCCATCCGGAAGAGTATGGATGTCGGCTCTTACAATATGGGGATGACCTGCTGCTGGCTGCTGAGACCAAGGAAAAATGTTGGGAAGGGACAAATGCACTGCTCCAGCTGTTGATGGAAGCAGGTTACCCGGTGTCAAAGAAGAAGGCACAGATCTACAAAGAGTAGGTGAGGTATCTGGGGTTTGTTTTAAAGAAGTGCTCAAGGTTCCAGACCCTAATTTGGTCCTATATACTGATGGCACTAGCCTGATAAAACAAGGACAATGGCTCTCAGGTTAGCCAAAGTGGAAAGGGCCATCAAGACTGAAAAGTGATGGTGGGAATTGCCAAGTGGCAAATTATTGGTACTGGAGGAGCTGGCACACAGTCTGGTAAGCCAGACACACCAGGCGATCCACCTAGGCCATGCTGCCTGCTCACAGGTGAATGCTGCCTCTCCGGGATTCAGACAAAATCCTCCGGGTATTCAGCAGAAAGGCACACTGACCCTTGAACACCTGGGAGTGGACTTCACTGAAATGAAACCTCACCGACACTACCATTATCTCCTGGTCATGGTATGTACATTCCCGAGATGGGTAAAAGCTTTTCCTACCTAGACTGAAAGAACATCGGAAGTAGCCTGGTGCCTGCTTAGGGAAATAGTTCCCAGATTTGGATTTCCTACCAGCATTGGATCAGGCAATGGCCTGGCTTTTGTAGCTGATTTAGTACAACAAGTAAGCAAAACTTTAAACATCAAATGGAAACTGCACACTGCATATAGGCCCAGAGTTCTGAGATGGTGGAATGAGCCAACCGGACACTTAAAGACTCTCCAAGTGGATCAGAGAGACTGACTGCTCCTGAGTGTACTTGCTTCCGACGGCTCTGCTCAGACTCAGGATGACCCCACAGTCCCAAGGCTATTCTCCACACGAAATTGTGTATGGGAGGCCTCCTCCCATAATAAAACAGGTGTCAACAAATTTGCCTCAGGTAAGGCGGGATAGGATTTCACAGCAGATGGAACTCGGTAAGGTAATAAATTGAGTAACTAAGTTTGTACAAGAAAGGGTGCCGTTCCCCCTTGGGGAACAGATTCATGAGTTTACACTTGGTGACCAAGTATGGGTCAAAGATTGGAAACATGATTTGCTAGCCCCTTGGTGAAAGGGCCCTTATGTTATTCTAACTACCCCTACTGCAGTTAAAGTTGCAGGTATTGTCCCTTGATCCATCATACGAGGGTGAAGAGAGCATACCACGCATACCCAGAAAACGCTGAGTGGACAGCATAGAGGGACCCCACTGACCCTCGAGAGACTAAGACCATCCTTAAGAAGAAGGAAAAGAAGATTCTGGACGAGCCCCTTCAGGATGAAGCAGCACAATCAACTCCTGCTGCTTGGCCTCATCAACGTGATTTTGAATTTAACTTCTCTCTCAACTCAGGACAACGTTTGCACCTCATGGGCACATTCCTACACGGACTTCCAGAACACCTACAACTTCTGGGTATGTAGGACTATGCCTCTCTCTGTGAAGGATGGACTTCCTTGGTGGGTGTCACCGTGCCGCCAGGCAGATTTTAAACCACTCTGCTCTTTTCTGGGATGACAAAAAGACTTTCCTCTCTCTTGTCAATCATTACCTCTCCTTGCTCTCTTGCTGTGAGACCTACAGTCAATAGACTCGGGTCATGGGGTTACATTTGATAAAAATGCCAGTGTAGCAAAAGCCTAGCCTACAACAAGCCCCAGTAAATCTACCTTATTTACATGCTAGGTGGACACGATCTGTGTTTCAGTGGTATGAGTATATTGCTGCCTTTTTCGTACCCTCTGTAGGGACAACAAATATATTATGATTAAAGTAGAGGCCTTGACTAATTTCACAAACAGGCCCTCCTAGATAGAACAGAAGCCATCCAAGCCTTAAATGAAGAGCAAGTCTAAATGAGAAAAGCAGTAATTCATAATAAAATGGCTTTGGACATACTCACAGCTGCTCAAGGAGAGACCTGTGCTATAATTAAGGTTGAATGTTGTGTATACATTCCTGACTTATCTGACAATGTATCAACTACTTTAGATGACATGAAAAACCAGGTAAAAGCAATGTCAAATGAGAGCATTCCTTTCTGGACTTCGGTCCTATCTTGGGTGAAGAGCGATTGGTGGAAAACTATATTTACCACTGTTAAAGTTGCCTTGATACTTCTGCTTTGTGGACCCTGAATTTTGCAATGTATTATGAACTTTATAACCCAAAGGTTGATGTCATTCTCCCTAATTGGCAGTTGGAGAGCCAGGCTGCAATATGTCCCTATGAATGATGCTCATAATATGAGTTAAGAGCATCAAGAGGGGGGAATGAAGAAGGAATTCATAGGGCCTGGCCTCCATCTCAGGCCTCTCTGTGCTGATCGTGCTCAGCCACCTCTCCAGTGGACCCTGAAGTCTCTGCTTAGTGCCTGTGGAAATGACAATGGAAGGATAAAACCCCCTCTGGACAGGGGAACCTTGAAGATCATATCCAGGCTACTCATCACCTAAGAGAAAACAGACAATAATCACCCCTGCCTCTGGACACTATCTATCAGAATGTAAGCCCAGGCTTATCGGTTATTAACTGGTTGGAATGCAACCGTGGGCATATTGATGATTAACTGTTTGAACACATAACACGTGAATGATGGGGTTATTGTGATTGTATTTACCCTTTCTTTGTAAGCATCAAGGGATTGGGGTGGTGGGTTTGGACATGAACACATGGGGTATAAAAGATTTTCACAAATGCTGGTCGGGGCCCTTGGCTAAGAGGAGACTCTGCCTTGGGCCCGCTGGTGTAATAAACTGCACTCCACTATCTGCATTGTCCTTCTGAGTGAGTTTGTTTCCCGGAAAGCGTGGCTGTCACAATGCAGTGAAGAAAGAATTTGATTATGAAATTTCTAAGGTCATATGTGTAGTTTCCAGTGCACTGGAAATTATATGGTAGAAAACAAAAAACATCTGTCCCCAGTATTCCTACAAGTTTGGCAATTTTTTCACAGCTCCACCCACACACTTCTGACTAGGGACAGAATCAGCACTTTTAAAAGGGGTTAATATAGTTACTCAGAAATATGCACAGATTTTCTAAAACCTCCCCAAAATGGACGAATTATCAGGTCATGCAGGTTGTTCCAGGCCAAGACAAATATTTTGGTTCTAACTGTGAATGTGAAAATTAATCACTGGAGAAAAATATACAAATGATGAAAAGAATCAGGAATGGGTCAGGAGATGACGCTCTATGACGGTGACAGAAATAAACCTAGCCTAATCCAAAATCATCTCAACTGAAGCAGATCTTCTCAAACCACACGACAAAGTATGACTTCTTCCCCAGTGCTTGGCCCTCTCACCTGACTTATCTGCTTCATCCATAGACACATACCTGGGTATACGGCTGTCTCCATTCTCCTTACATCCCAGGGATCCTTCATTTGCTCCAGAAATGTGACCAGGTCTGGCTTAGAGACCACAAGACCTGTTCATCAGAAAAAGGAATATGTGTTTTCTGAGATATTCATCAATTTCCAATCCAATATGTATTCAGGTGAGAGAGAAGTCAAGGTAGAAAGTTAAAATAGCATTAAAAAAATGATTTCACCAAATAATGTATTGGAAGCATCTTTGAAAGACAAATGCATCAGAATCAGATTCTGATATTATGCTCAAGTACTACTAAGGCAAAAGCAGGTAGTGGAATTCCAGTTTTAAGAGGAGAGTGGCACTATTTGATACCACAGAACTTACAGAATTATCATGAACCTAGAATGAAGTATATGCAGGTCAAGAAGCAACAGTTAGAACTGTACATGGAACAGTTGACTGGTTGCAGATTGGGAAAGGAGCACATCAAGGCTGTACATGGCCACCCTGCTTATTTAATTTCTATGCAGAGTACATCATGTGAAATGCTGGGCTGGATGAATCACAACCTAGAATCAAGATTACCAGGAGAGATATCAACAACCTCAGATATACAGATGATATCACTCTAATGGCAGAACTTGAAGAGGAACTAAAAAGGCTCTTGATGGGGGTGAAAGAGGAGAGTGAAAAAGCTGGCTTAAAACTCAACATTCAGAAAACTAAGATCATGGCATCCAGTCTCATCACTTCACGGCAAATAGATAGGTGAAAAGTGGAAACAGTGACAGATTTAGTTTTGGGAGGGGGGGTGGGCTCCAAAATTACTGCAGATGGTGACTGCAGCCATGACGTTAAAAGATGCTTGCCAAAAAATAAAAAGATAAAAGATGCTTGCCCTTTGGAAGAAAAGCTATGACAAAGACAGCATAGTAAAAAGCACAGACATCACTTTGCCAACAAAGGTCTGTATAGTCAAAGCTATGGATTTTTCAATAGTCATGTATGGATGTGATATTTGGAACATAAAGAAGGCTGAGCACCAGAGCTGCGTGCACGCTGGTCTGTGGGCAGCATGGCGGCGGCAGCGAGTGGCAAGACGGAGGAGCGGCCGGGCGGCGGCTTAGGAGCTGCCGGCGGTAACAGCACGCGAGAGCGGCTGCTGTCAGCGCTGGAAGATCTGGAGGTCTGGTCGAGAGAACTTGTAGAAATGCTGGCAATTTCAAGAAACCAAAAGTTGCTACAGTCTGGAGAGGAGAACCAGGTCCTGGAGTTGTTAATTCACAGAGATGGGGAATTTCAGGAACTAATGAAATTGGCACTTAATCAGGGAAAAGCCCATCATGAAATGCAAGTTTTAGAAAAAGAAGTAGAAAAGAGAGACAGTGATATTCAGCAACTACAAAAACAGCTAAAGGAAGCAGAACAGATACTGGCAACAGCTGTTTACCAAGCAATAGAAAAACTCAAGTCAATAGAAAAAGCAAGAAAAGGTGCTATTTCCTCTGAAGAAATGATTAAGTATGCACATAGGATTAGTGCAAGTAATGCTGTGTGTGCCCCACTGACCTGGGTCCCAGGGGACCCACGGAGACCATACCCAACTGATTTGGAGATGAGAAGTGGATTACTGGGTCAGATGAACAATCCTTCCACTAATGGAGTAAATGGTCATCTCCCAGGGGATGCACTTGCAGCGGGCAGACTGCCAGATGTCCTTGCTCCACAGTATCCCAGGCAGTCAAACGACATGGCGATAAATAGGTTGCCACCAAACCACAGTCATGACTTTCTGTTGGAACCTCCAGGGCACAACAAAGAAAACGAGGCCGATGTAGAGGTTATGTCAACGGACTCCTCAAGCAGCACCAGTGACTCTGATTAGAAACCATAAGATGAAAAGCAAACAGAATTGAATACTATAGAAATCTGTTTCTTATTAGGTCAATGTGGAAAGCTAGCCAGGTGATGTTGGCTGTAGAATTGTTCTGCCCATTAAAAATCATAGTGGACTTTTTTTTTAAAGCCGAAAATTAGGTTTCAGTTCTAAACCACTAGGTTAATACTTAAAGAAAAATCACACTTTACTGTTGGGGTAAAGCTTTTTCAGTTCAATGCTGTCTTACCTTGTTCTGTTCCAATTGTGTTGGACTTGTGCATAGTACTGGAAATAAGATTTGAGGGAAATGACCCACGTACCTATCATTAGTAGGCTTCCTGCAGTTATTTAGAAAAGCATAAACAAGAGCAGCCGATCACAGAGTGTGCATTATATAACAGAAACCCTCATCTGAAAGTAAAGGCTATTACTTTTTGTCACAAGAAGAGGAGAAATCATCTCAATTTATACTCTTTGTAATTATTGTATTTTTTGTAAATAAACTTATTTTTGTTTGTAAAAAAAAAAAAAGAAGAAGAAGAAGAAGAAGACTGAGCACCAAAGAATTGATGCCTTCGAAGTATGGTGCTGGAGAAGACTCCTGAGAGTCCCTTGGTCAGCAAGGAGATCACACCAGTCAATCCTAAAGAAATCAACCCTGAATATTCATTGGAAGCACTGGTGCTGAAGCTCCAATACTTTGGCAACCTGATGCGAAGAGCCAATTCATTGGAAAAGTCCCTGATGCTGGGAAAGATTGAGGGCAGGAGAAGGGAGTGGCAGAAGATGAGATGGTTGAAGAGCAGTATTGACTCAGTGGATATGAATTTGAGCAAACTTTGGGAGTTAAAGAAGGCTAGGGAAGCCTGGCTTGCTGCATTCCACGGGATCGCAAAGAGTTGGACATCACTTAGCAACTGAACAACAAGGAGACAGGTTACATCAAGAAAGAAGGTTACTTTCCCCTGGAAAGTAGGGATCTTAACCTCTACTGGACAAAGCAGAAAATTCCAGGAGACATTCTAGAATGAATGAACCAAAACCCTGAGGATACATAAGGGATTATGGAAGCAAGTGATCCTCACCCAAGCAGGCCAGATTCCCGTAGTTCTCTAACATCACGTCCCTGTACAATTCCCGCTGACCGAGGTCCAGGCATTCCCACTCCTCTTGAGTGAAATCTATGGTCACATCCTGGAATGTCAGCAGCCCCTGAAATATAAAGGACATGAGCCACGTGGACCTGGGAAGACTTCCTAATGTGACCCAAGATGAAACCAGCAAGAGAAATGGTTTTGATGTAGGAGAATGTCTGGTGTTACACAAGAATATAATTTTTATACTACCGTATTTTCCACTGTATTTCTAACCCCAGGAAAAGAGAATGAGATATGATCCACAGACCACTATAGAAACTATTCTGATCTGGAAGAAAAATTATAAAAGAATCACATCAACACTGACATCTATTTTTGAGAGTTGTACTCCTGTGACCCAGGATAAACTGTCTATCAAGGAAAGCATGTTAGTCACTCAGTCATGTCTGATTCTTTCCGACCCCATGGACTGTAGCATGCCAGGCTTCTCTGTCCATGGGATTTTTCAGGCAAGAATACTGGAGTGAGTTGCCATTTCCTTCTCCAGGGGAATCTTCCCCACCAAGGGATCGGGCCCGGGTCTCCCACATTGCAGGCAGATTCTTCACCATCTGAGCCACCAGGGAAGCCCCCTATCAAGGAAACAGGAAATATTTTAAAAAAGCATGCTCTGATCTAAGAGTACTGGAGTGGAGCCAATGTGCCGCATTTTTAACAAGCTTATTTTAACTAGTAATATTGAAAATTCTGATACATGAATGACCGTTCTGAATAGCAAAGAAGTAGACCCCTAAGGTAAGAATTAATACTTAACTTTGAATTTTAAGTATTTTACAAAATTGACAGGTCTGATAGAATACTACCGATAGCAGCAATAATCCTTTGAAGTATTTAGTATATACTATATGTCTTTCTAAAAGTTTTTACAGGGTCTTGAATGCATCACATAAATAATATAAAATCAACAATTCTTGTTCCACCGTTTTGCAAATATTTTGTCAAACATTCATTAAATGACAGATCTTGAATTTGCTTCAGTTCATGTGAACTAAAATTTAACTAGTAAAACACAAATACACAGAGTCAACACTAAAGAAAGTGTATATGAGTTTTTCTAGGGTCTTCCCTGGTAGTCTGAGCTCCCAAGTCAGGAGGCTGGGTTCAGTCCCTTGTTAGAGAACTAGATGCCACACACCACAGCTAAAGTTTGGCTGCTGCAACAAAGTCCCCCACATGGCTCCAAGATTCTGCAGGCTACGACCAAGACACAACTCAGCCAAACATAAATACGTGTATTTTTTTTTTAAAGAACTTTATATAACTGGGGAGAATACCAAAACAAGAAAAAAAAATACTTTTAACATTTTCATGCATACAGACATATTACAATGAGACTGTATACTTACTAAGAGTATTAAGAAAAAGCTAACATTCAGAAAACTAAGATCACAGCATCCGGTCCCCTCACTTCATGGCAAATAGATGGGGAAAGAGTGGAAACAGTGGCTGACTTTCTTTTTGGGGGCTCCAAAATCCCTGCAGATGGTGACTGCAGCCACGAAATTAAAAGATGCTTACTCCTTGCAAGGAAAGTTATGACCAACCTAGGCAGCATATTAAAAAGCAGAAACATTACTCTGTCCACAAAGGTCCGTCTAGTCAAGGATATGGTTTTTCCAGTAGTCATGTATGGATGTGAGAGTTGGACTATAAAGAAAGCTGAGCATAAAAGAATTGATGCTTTTGAACTGTGGTGTTGCAGAAGACTCTTGAGAGTCCCTTGGACTGCAAGG
The DNA here is from genome assembly GCF_910594005.1 of Cervus elaphus. Classification (NCBI taxonomy): domain Eukaryota; kingdom Metazoa; phylum Chordata; class Mammalia; order Artiodactyla; family Cervidae; genus Cervus; species Cervus elaphus. The sequence continues at coordinate 57,933,424 of NC_057818.1, read as the reverse complement.
AGATCCAACCAGTCCATCCTAAAGGAAATCAGTCTGGATGTTCATTGGAAAGACGGATGTTCAAGCTGAAACTCCAATATTTTGGCCATCTGATGCGCAAAACTGACTCATTTGAAAAGACCCTGATGTTGGGAAAGATTGAAGGCAGGAGGAGAAGGGGACGACAGAGGATGAGATGGTTAGATGGCATCATTGATTCAATGGACATGAGTTTGGATACACTCCAGGAGTTGGTGATGGACAGGGAGACCTGGAGTGCTGCGGTTCATGGGGTCACAAGGAGTGAGACACGAATGAGCAACGGAACTGAAGTGATTCATGTACAGTTCAGTTCAGTTCAGCTGAGTTCATTCATATTCATGTCAATAAAATTGATATTCATGTCAATAAAATGAGTTCATGTTCAGTTCAGTTCAGTCATTCCTATTCATGTCAATAAAATCGACATTATTTTTAATGGGTTAAAATATATACATCTACTTGTGGAAGGTATTCTTTGTATATTTTAAATACACTAGGGGGCAAACATATACAATGGTATGAGATAAATTAAAGCGCTTGGCTCTGAAACTTTAATTTCTTGAAAAACTGGATCATTTTGTTGAGCTGTATCTTAGAAATTCAACACAGGTGAAAACAGATTAGCACCAATAGGATCTTTGCAAATATTTTGACAAAAAAATGCAAAAATGTGAGTAAGAAGACTATGTCTGTGATATGAGCGAGGAGTGTACTGGAAACATCACACTTGGGCTTGAGTGATGAAAACTCTCACTCCCCAAACCCAGTATCGATCATCAACACAGTGAGTGTTCATTTTCCAAAGCAAAGAGAAACCAAGAAGATGTGGAGTTTCTCCATTAAGTGTGAGGGTTTTCACATGTCCCTCATTCCATTTTTCCACAGCCTTGTTTAAAGACAGAGGGAAACAAAATGAACGTTATAGCCTGATAATCTCAGAGAAATCACCAGAGCCAGTGGAGATCATATGTCATGGTGTAAATGGATCACACGGAAGATGCACTATCAGAACCTGGGCATGTCAGAAAAAACAAGGAAATTCTAACTTGAACCTAACATAAAAAATATCAGTTTTATGCAAAATTCATTTCATATATACTTCCTCTGTTTTGTATCCTAACAATGTTGTCACGCGAGTGTCTGTTCCTGGGTTCTTTGTCTCGTCACAACGAAAATTTGGAGTGATGGACATTAACGCCCCTTGGCGGGTCACGGCTCTCAGAGGACAGGCCGTGTTATAGCTCTTAAATAAATCAGTGTTAGAGCTCTATTTATTTAGATAATACCCGGAAAACCCATCTTTGAGTTGTGAGGACATGTCGATCCCAAGACGCGAGGAGATCACCCCATCGCGCGGGAGAGAGAGAGATGGAGACAAGAAGGAAGAGGATTTGGCTCCTCTTTTTATCTGTTTCTCTGCCCCTGGGTCTGTCTAATGTAAATTAGGCCTAGGCAGGCGCGTTGTTTTACCTGAGATTCTCACTCCGGTCCTCTGACCTACCTTTGTTCTGTTTTTTCGGGCTTTCCCTTCCAGGTCTTTTAGCCACCGCCATTTTGGACTCTTTTTCCCTATTCTAACTACCTAACAATGTGTTTAACTAGTAAGTCTTAGCATTACAGAGGACAGTATCTCCTAGTTTTCTTTTTATTTCTGAGCATTTTCTGAAAAATTCTGGGTCACTGAGTTTATTCAATATATAAGGGCATTTTCTAACTCCTAAAGAGCTGAAATTGCATCCCCATGTAAACTCATCATGGCATTTCCCCTAGTTCCCTAAGATCCCAACACCGAACCACATCCCAATGGGAATCTCGGATACCAGTGCCTCTCCGTGCTTCTCTCTCACAAAGGGAATATATTCACCAGTTGAAAGTCACTAATTCATGCTGAGAATTCATCATGCTCCATAGAAAGGCAGGATACACACAAGAGAGACAAGATTCTGGGACACAAGGGAGAAGTGGTCTAAAGAGCCAGGCTTCACTATGATAAGAAGAAAAGGAAAAAATAAAGAAGTTGATAACAAACACCCAGGCAGAAAAGTTAGAAGCAGAGAACTAAAGGTGTGCAGGTTCTCAGTCCAGGCATTTCAGGAAGAAAAGCAGACACAACCCCAGACCCGGGACAGGACACGTACCTGAGAAGCTGCCATTTCCTCCTCTTCTTCCTCCTGCTCTGCGTCTTCTCTGGGGATGTTACGTCGAAAACTCACATCTGCATCTTGAGAAAATACCTTCAAAGGCATCCATGCAGCTGTTTAACCTGCAACTGCTGCAGGGAAAGAGAAGAAAAAGTTTTCCTGTTTCCCTCATCCTTTTCTGAGCTCCTTTCGACTTTCTGTGTTCCCAGTCTGTAGTGGGGAATCAAGACTAACCTGATAATGCTAATCACATCCTGGTGCTCTACACTATTTGCAGATCAGCCCGGCTAGTTCTTCTCCTTCCTTTTCAAGTTACAGAGAACAGTTCACGAGAGACAGTGGGCCCTCCTTCTGGGCAACCTGACCCAGCCTTGAGGGTTTTGAAAGAAACATAAGAGGAAGACCCGCATTCAGAGCCCTGAGGGGAAACCTCACACCTGAGACCTCAGGAAGGGAGGGTTTAGGGAGGGAACTTCTAGAAACAAAAAAGGTCAATCTGATTCCCTGGGGAGGGGCTTTTTCTAGGATGGGTGTGGTGGTCCACAGCCTTCCTGTACCCTTGGGGGCTGGGAGGGGAGAGGTGAGCGTTTGGTGGGAATCACCTGGGGGTCTTGGGTTCCTGCCAGGCTTTACTTGCAGAATTCCTCCCAAAGATTTCCCCTGTCCTTAGTTTTTTTCACCCCCCTCTGCAGCCTGGGGACACAGGTTTTCACAAAATGCTTTGCTTTGTGACCACCTCTCTGCAGGCGTGGCACCTCCAACTTCAGAGACCAGGAGCCTGGAGGCATCTCCATCCCCGCTTTCTTGGAAAAGAAACCAGGGGCAGCAGGAGGCCTGGCGTGCTGCAGTCCAGGGCGACTGAGCACCTGAACTGAACTGAACTGAACCGAGCTGGACACGCTAGGTTCACAGTGCGTATGGGTGGAGCCAGATGCCTCTGAAAATGATGCCCTAAATGCTTCTGATGACCAACCAAGGAAGAAATGATCGGTGTTGTCATAAGTTACATCACACAGGAGTTAACACCTGAGAATGTTGTTGCTCTACTTCCTGTGTGTGTTTTTCTAGGTTTTGTGAATCAACTGCTACAGTTCGTTGTCTGCCCCATTCAGAGCTCTATTTTCCCACATCTTTAAAGTATAATGACCAAGGAAAAAATAAAGATAGAAGCATAGTCATCTTTCTCATATTATGTATTCTAAAAAATATTCAATCTGCATTCACCAGTACCAACTTTGTAAATGATTTAGTTTCACAGCAGAATTGAGAATAAAGTATAGACATTTCCCATATACCTCTTGTTCCCACATGTGGACAATCTCCCTACTTAGCTTTCCCCACCAGAGTGAGCATTTGTTACCACTGATGAATCTACATGGGCAGTAAAGAGATAAACTCTCTAGTTTAACCCTGTGTTCCTTTTAGGAATGTGCACTACATACCTCTAGATAAATGTTTAATAACATGTGTCCATCATGACAGTTTAACACAAATTATTTCATGGTCCTGAAAGTTCTCTAGACTTATGATGTTCATAGTCCCTCCTTTGAAACCCACAGTAATCATGAACCTTTTTAATCTCTTTTATATTTCTTACTAGATTCCCAGGTGACTGAGTGATAAGGAATCTGCCTGCAGATGCAGGACATCCAGGTGATGCGGGTTCAGTCCTTGGGTGAAGAAGATCCCCTGGAGGAAGAGATGGCAACCCACTCCAGTATCCTTTCCTGGGAAATGTATGGACAGAGGTGAGCCTGGCAGGCTACAGCCCCTGGGATCACAGATACTCAGACACAACTGAGCACACATAAGACCATTTACCTACACCAAAAGTCATATTGTAGAAATCCTACTTTTTGTAGCATTTTCAAATGGGCTTCTTTCACTTAGTAATGAAGGAGGAAACAGACAGAGCTGGACTCCGTCTTAGGCCAGGCTGTGAGCATCAGTCTACATGCACGGTCACTCTCCCAGTGGACTCTGAACTTTGCGCCCCGGTGTATATGGAAATGGCATACCAATGGAAAATCAGATCCCACCCCGCCCACTCATAAAAGAGCCTCAGGACTTGTATTAGGACTCTGTTGCCTAAAAGAATATGTTAATTATCTCTGTAACAGAACAAAGTGGTGAATTCCATTCTGTTTATCGGGATATGACCACAGGCCTGTTGATAAATATCCACTGTTTATTTAGTCCTGTGACACAAGAATCACGGGTTAACTTTGATCGTATCTCTCTTTTACCTTGTCCAGACTAGTTTCAAGGAATTTGGGGAGGTGGGTTTGAGCAAGTACACTTAGGGTATATAAAGTTTTCACAAAAACTGTTCAGGGTCCTTGCTAAGAGGAGACTTTGCCTTGGACCCGCCAGTGTAATAAACTGCACTCCACTATCTACATTGTCCTTCTGAGTCAGTTTGCTTCCCAGAACACATGGCTACAACCGTCAAATGCATGGAATGATTGTCAATGTATTTTATGCCTTGAAAGCTTAACATGGAAAAGCTTAAGAACTACCTCTGCGCCTATATTCGTGCTCAGTAAATAAGGTCATCAATACCATTTTTTAAATTCCAAACATATCTGTTAAGACAATATTTGCACAAATATAGAGATCAGATGTGGACACAGCAGGAGAAGAAGAGGGGGACCAATTGAAAGGGTACCATTGACGTATATACACCACCAAGGGTAAAACGTTGGAGAAGACTCTTGAGAGTCCCTTGGACTGCAAGGAGATCCAACCGGTCCATCCTAAAGGAAATCAGTCCTGATATTCATTGGAAGAAGTGATGTTGAAGCTGAAAGTTCAATACTTTGGCCATCTGATGTGAAGAACTGACTCATTTGAAGAGACCCTGACGCTGGGACAGATTGAAAAGGGGAGGAGAACAGGACGACAGAGGATGAGGTGGTTGGATGGCATCACTGACTCAATGGACATGAGCTTGAGCAAGCTCCAGGAGCTGGTGATGGACAGGGAGACCTGGCCTGCAGCACTCCATGGGGTCGCAGAGTCAGAAACGACTGAGCAACTGAACTGAACTGATGGTTAAAATAGGTAGCTGGTGGGAAGCTGCTGTTTACCACAGGGAACTCAGCGTGGTGCTCTGTGCTGAGGAGAGGGGTGAAACGGAGACCACGGGAGGGAGGGCCAAGAGGGAGAAGATTTATGTATACTTACGGCTGATTGACGATGTCATACAGCACAAACTAGCACAACATTGTAAATCAATTATATTCCAATAAATATATATATATATATATATATATATATGTCTCAAAAGGAAAAAAATCTAAACAGACTGGTCACCCGGTGGTGGAGAATCCATCTGACAGTGCAGGGGACAAGGGCCTCATCCCTGGGCCAGGAATATTCCACATGCTGTGGGGAGACTAAGCCTGTGCCCCACAGCTGCTGAGGCTGGGCGGGGCAGCTTATTCTTTTCCATGGGCAGGAGGCAAAAGAAAGATGCTCACCACCGCTAAACAATAAGAAATGCAGAACAAAGGTACAGGGATGTATCACCGCATGCCAGTGAGAAGAACAACCCGCAAAAAGCCCACTAATAATATCACAAACGCTGAAGGGGCTTGGAGATCAGGGAACCTCCTACATGGCTGGAGGGAATGTAAGCTGGTGCAGTCACGTGGGAGGACCGTGTTGAAGTTCCTTAAAAAACATAACCTCTTGACATTTAAGGAAATGAATTCCATGAAAAGTAGACAAAACAGATTAATCAACAAATTGACAAGTTTTATAGTGTTTAGTCAATCATCTGCAATTCTGAAATGACCAGTTTTGATCTGGCATTTCTAAATTCTCTAAGTTAAATGTGTAAGAATACACATACGCTCACATATTCCTTCTTGGTCTTCTCACTACTAACATGCTTACCTTCAGATATTTATATCTTGTATTCAATGTGTGTTATATAAATCATATTATGTATATATCATCAGATATTTATATATTGCTTTCAAAGTACGCCAAAGCCATGAGAAAACAGCTCCTTTAAGCCTTACAAGACACATGTGCTAAGAATGATACAGGGTAAGATTTTATAAATCTTGGTTCAGAATTTTCCCATCATGGCTGTTGATTATTCTTTTTGTGACTTTGTTAAACTTACATTTGCTTAAATGAGCCCCTGAAAAGTTTTAACTAACAGGAGAACAAAGACAATTGCAGTAGGTGAGTTTATGACTCTAGGTCCTCAGAGAATTCACAGAAAGCCTTGAGGGCCCCTGAGGAAGGTCAAGGCTAGAACCAGGCAGAGAAAATTCCAGTACTTGGGGTTCAGACCTGACCCTGGGTGAAGTGCTGTGGGTCCCACAGGCTGAGTGTGGATGGGTCCATTCAAAGAAAGACGAGCAGGATTCTGGTGAGCTCTGAGGGTGTCACTGAAGGGGGGCCTGTGCAGTAGACCCTGGGGTTCAGCAAGACTGCTGGTCCCAAGGCAGGGCTCATCTAGTGCAGGTGCTCACAGGACTGGTTGGTGTGAGTTCAAGGTGCAGGGGTTTAGTTGCTCCGAGGCATGTGGGATCTTCATGGATCAGGGATCGAACCTGTGTCTCCTGCACTGGCACAAGGATTTTTTACCCACTGAGGCACCAAGGAAGCCCCAGATGCTGTGTGTGATGCTGCTTTTCCTTAGTGAGGAACACACAACCCATTGAGAGCTCACATGAGAGCTCTCTGGAAATGCATGGCGGAAACTGCAAGGAAGCTCTCTTTGATCCCTCCAAAGTCTTAGGCTGCTAGTGGAGGTGGGGTGTGTTCTGATGAACAGATGACAGAGATGAGAATGTGGCAAATACAGTAGGTTTCTGAGAATCCGGGAAATCAAATTCTGTCCTCCTGAGTTAGGAGAGTTTCTGGGTAGTGCAAAGGACTAACACTACTAGACAGAGGTTATTATACTTTCCCAGACTTAGATCTGGGAAAAATGGAAACAGTGACAGACTTTATTTTCTTGGGCTCCAATATCACTGCAGACGGTTACTGCAGCCATGAAATTAAAAGACGCTTGCTCCTTGGGAGAAAAGCTATGACAGTTCATTTTAGTGGCTCAGTCGTGTCTGACTCTTTGTGACCCCATGGACTGCAGCATACCACGTTTCCATGTCCATCACCAATACTTGGAGCTTGCTCAAACTCATGTCCATTGAGTCAGTGATGCCATCCAACCCTCTCATCCTCTGTCGTCCCCTTCTCCCACCTTCAATCTTTCCCAGCATCAGGGTCTTTTCCAATGAGTCAGTTCTTCACATCAGGTGACCAGAGTATTGGACCGTTGCCTCTTGACCTGCATATAGATTTCTCAGGAAGCAGGTAAAGTGGTCTGGTGTCCCCATCTCTTTAAGAATTTTCCACAGTTTGTTGGGATCCACACAGTCAAAACAAACATAGCATATTAAAAAGTGGAGGCATCACTTTGTCAACAAAGTTCTGTGTAGTCAAAGCTATGGTTTTTCCAGTAGTCATATACGGATATGAGTTGGACTATAAAGAAGGCTGAGTGCCGAAGAATTGATGCTTTCAAACTGTGGTGCTAGAGAAGACTCTTGAGAGTCCCTTGGACTGCAAAGAGATCAAATCAGTCAGTCCTAAAGGAAATCAACCCTGAATATTCATTGAAAGGACTGATGATGAAGCTGAAGCTCCAATACTTTGGCTACTTGATGCAAAGAGTCAACTCACTGGAAAAGGCCCTGATGCTGGGAAAGATTGAAGGCAGGAGGAGAAGGGGATGACAGAGGATGAGATGGTTGGATGGCATCACTGACTCGATGGACATGAGTTTGAGCAAGCTCCAGGCGTTGATGATAGACAGGGAAGCGTGGTGTGCTGCAGTCCATGGGATCGCAAAGAGTCAGAGACGACTGAGCAACTGAACAAGACAGCATCTGTTAAAAGTTACTATTGGGGGTACTTTTAGAGGGAGAAATTTATAAATTTCCATCTTTCTGTAGATATTTGTCTATTTAGATTTTCTGTAACTACTTGGGAATGGGTCTGTATTGGTAAGATATATTTTAGTGGAAAACATCTTTATCACCACCCAGACTTGCAAATTAATTGGCATTGAGGTGGACAAATATATACAATAAATTTTAACATAAAAATTTCTGTCATCATGGTCTTCCTTTTAATTATAGGGCTTAGTAATCCTCAAGCACTTTGGTTCTAGTTCTCTGATCATACTTAAGTGATGCTGAAGCTCAGGGATCAGGAAAGAACCCACTGTTGGGTAGAAAAATTTCTCAGAGGAACAGAGAAGTCAGCACAATACAAGAGTTTCATTGCCAGGCTCTCAGCTGTCAGCTCAGCATCCTGCTCATTCCATATGAGAACCTGTCTGCCTCCCCAGATCGCATAAAAGAAAAAGCCCCTCAGGGCACTGCAGTGGTCTCTTTGGGAATAACAAGTTGATTGTAGTTTTTTTGGGGGGAGGATAATTAAGTTTTTAGAAAGTTAATTACAAGTTTTATTCAAGTATGCTTTTGTTCCATGAGCCTACCTTCTCCTTGCAGCTAAACAGGCAAAGATAATCGCAATTCTGAGGGAAGGGGAGGTCACGGAATCACAAATGCATATCTAGGGGTGTGACAGCCTTCATCTAACACAGGTGCTGATTTTCAAACCAGCACACCTCCTCCTACAGTGTAATGGCAACAGAAAGGAGTCAGATACTGATTTTCTATTTCAATCTGAGAGGAAGAGTCTATAGACAAGAAGTATCAGGGGTAAGTGGTTATTCCACAAAAAAGGAAATTCTTGAGGGTCTAAATCTAGTCCATTGCCAAAGCCACACAGAAGGAAAGAAGGATTCTGACTGTTGAGCTGGACTAGTAAAGAGAGGCCAGGACTAGAGATCCAACAGCAATCCATGACTGCTCTGAATTTATAATTTAGTGTAATCCACAGTGACTTTGATTCCTGGCATTGACTGCGAGTGACAATGCAGCTTAGACTTTTAATTTTCTTAAGAACTGTAGGGTTTTTCTTTTATTTGTTTATTTTTGGTTGCACTGAGTCTTCATTGCTGCGTGGGCTTTCTCTAGTTGGGGTGAGTGGGGGCTACTCCTTGCTGTGGTGCCCAGGCTTCTCATTGCAGTGGCTTCTCTTGCTGCCGATCACAGATTCTAGGCGCTCAGCCTTCAGTATCTGCAGCATGTGGGTTCAGTAGTTTGGTGTGCCGCTCTAGAGAGCAGGCTCAAAAGTGCCGGTGCACAGGCTTAGCTGCTCGAGGACGTGTGGAATCTTCCTGGACCAAGGATGGACCCCGTGTCCCCGCACCAGCAGGTGGATTCTTATCCACTGTGGCACCAGAAGAGTCCTTAAGAACTGTAGTTTTGAGCTCAGTCTGAAGTTCCACCTCGTTTACTGAAAGCATAGATTAAATTCAGGGTTATTGCAGGTGTGCGTGCCTATGACACCTTCTGCTTCTAGTAATGAGTAAGATGAATCTACAAGTCACTGAGTCCTGTGCAGAAATGGTGAACCCAGATGACAGTTCCTGGTACAAAATTGTTTGCTTTATCTCTGAGTATACGAAGTGCTTGATGGGGACAGTAATTGTTACGTCCTGAAAATGTCTTTGATCTGTTAAATTGATGAGACTGTTTTCCCTATTGAAGAAAAGGAATCGGCACATAAGAAAAGTGTACATTTATAATAATGAGTTTCAGATAGCCCCAGTCAGGCTCAAATATACCATGATGCTTTCACTCATCTAAAAATATTCTACTATCAATTGTTGTTGTTGTTTAGTTGTAAGTCATGTCCGACTCTTTGTGACCCCATGGACTATAGCCCACCAGCTTCCTCTGTCATTGGGATTTCCCAGGCAAGAATACTGGAGTGGGTTGCCGTTTCTTTCTCCAGGGGATCTTCCTGACCTGGGGATTGAACCCATGTCTCCTGCGTTGGCAGGAAGTTTCTTTACCACTGAGCCACCAGGGAAGCCCAAAATATAATGACACATTACCAAGAGAGCTCAATATCTATTTAAACTATTGAGAGAACAGAGCTACCTGGATTTGTCAGATATCACAGTGATTAAATGTGCTAGATTTGTTACCAGCCAAGTCAGGTTTAAGTCCTTTCTTGCCTGTGGTGGTTTAGTTGCTAAGTCATTCCAGGTTTCCCTGCCCTGTTTCATCTCCCTGAATTTGCTCAAACTCATGTCCATTGAGTCAGTGATGAATCCAACCATCTCATCCTCTGTCACCTCCTTTTCCTCCTGCCCTCAATCTTTCCCAACATCAGGGTCTTTTCCAGTTACTTAGCTCTTCACCTCAGGTGGCCAAAGTATTGGAGCTTCAGCCTCAGCATCAGTCCTTCCAATGACTATTCAGGGCTGAGTTCCTTTAGGATTGACTGATTTGATCTCCTTGCTGCCCAAGGGACTCTTATGAGTCTTCTACAGCACACAGTTTGAAAGCATCAATTCTTTGACCCTCAGCCTTCTTCAGGGTCCAACCTTCACATCCATACATGGTTACTGGAAAAACCATAGCTTTGACTATAGGGACCTTTGTCAGCAAACTGATGTCTCCACTTTTTAGTATGCTGTCTAGACCTATGAAGGTTCACTCATTTATAAGAGCTCTCTTTTTTTCAGATTTTTTTTTCTGCTTTTATTTTATTCATTTTAAGTTAATTTTTTATTTGAGTATGTCAGGGCAGTCTCAGCGTGGGTTGGAAAAGAATTTCCAGACACAGAGTATTTCAGAAGGGGATGCATTTATTAAGAGCAGGGAGCAGAGGTAATGAAGGTGCTACAAATGCAGCTGGCTGGAGGGAGACTGTGCTTTTCATGGGTTAGCAGCTGATTTTTACAGCCTCAAGACAAAGAAAATTCCTGCTGGAAGGCTAGCACTAGGTTATTGGATAGGGCACTATGGTGGCTACCAGGATGGGCATTTTTGCCTAATTTGGGGTTAAGTCTGCTGGTGATGATGGAAGGGGGTGGGGGCAGAACTTTTGGCAATGGTTACAAAGGGGTTTTTCCAGCAGTCACATACGGATGTGAGGGTTAGACTGTAAAGAAGGCTTGAGTGCCGAAGAATTGATGCTTTCGAACTCCGGGGCTAGAGAAGACTCTTGAGAGTCCCTTAACAGCAAGGAGATCAAACCAGTCAAGCCTAAAGGAAGTCAACCCTGAATATTCATTGGAAGGACTGATTCTGAAGCTGAAGCTCCAATATTTGGCCACCTGATGTGAACAGCCAATTCACTGGCCCTGATGCTGGAAAAGATTGAGGGTAGGAGGAGAAGGGGACAACAGAGAATGAGATGGTTGGATGGCATCACCAACTCACTGGATATGAGTTGAACAAACTCTGGGAGATACCGAAGGACAGGGAAAGCTGGTGTGCTGCAGTCCATGGAGTCGCAAAGAGTCAGACACAACTGAGCGACTGAACAACAATGACCAAGGGGCTCAGACAGTTCCAGAGATGACCTTGTTTCTGGGCTCCATGTCTGAGGCCTTGGGGCAAGACTCTACAGAGCATAGTTGATTTATAATGATACATTTGTTTCTGCAGTACAGCAAAGTGAATCAGTATACGTATACATTTATCCACTCTCTTTTAGATTCTTTTCCTGTATAGATCATCACAGAGTACTGAGTAGACTTTCCTGTGCTGTGTGGGAAGTCTTGTCAGTTGTCTATTTTACATATAGCTGTGTGTATATGAGGCTTTCCTGGTGGCTCATATGGTAAGGAATGGGTCAGGAAGATCCCCTGGAGAAGGGCATGGCAACCCACTCCAGAATTCTTGCCTGGAGAATTCCATGGATAGAGGAGCCTGGCAGAGTGCAGTCCATGGGGTCACAAAGAGTCAGACATGACTGACAACTAACACTTTCACTACTTCAGCATGTATATGTCTATCCCAATTTTCCAATTTATCCCTCCCCAACTTCTCCCTCAGTAATTATGTTTGTTTTCTACATCTGTGATTCAATTTTTATTTCATATATAGGTTCAATTGTACAATTTTTTTTTAGATTCCACATATAAGTGATATCTTATGATATATATAACAGCTCTTTAAAATTTGTATATTAAAATCTCGGAAATCTCTTAGTAAAATAAAAACAAGAAGGTAATATATCTCTGTGGAAATGAATAATAAGTGGGCAACATTAAATTTCACCTGGTGTAACACATGTGGCCCATGCCTCATTTTTCTATGCAGGAAACTTTAGCTCAGAAGGCAAATATCCTTCACAGAGAACTGGAAGAATGGCCACCAGAGATTTTGCAATAGAATTGATCTTCTTATCCCAGAATGTATTTGGAATCCTGGGAAATTTCTGTCTTCTTTACCATTATCTCTTCCTTCACTTTGCTGGTGCAGGCTAAGATCCATAGATCTGATCGTTGAGTATCTGCTTATAGCCCACTCCTTGGTCATGCTCTCTACAGGAACCCTAAGGACAATGAAAGTGTTTGGGTGGAAATATTTTCTCAATGATACTGAATGCAAAATTGCTTACTACATCCACAGAGAGGCCAGGGGAGTGTCCGTTGGTAGCACCTGCCTCTTGAATGTCTGCCAGGCCATCACCATCAGTCCCAGGAACTCCAGGTGGGGACGGCTTAAAATGAAAGCTCCCAAGTACACTGGATCTGCTATTTTCCTCTGCTGGGTTGTGCACATGCTGATAAATATTCTATTTACTAGGTATGTGAAAGATCATTGGAGTAACAGAAACATCACAAAGAAGAAAGATTTGGGATTGTGTTATCATGTGATTCATAATAGAATCAAAGTTTTACTGAGTGTAGGATGGTTTTTACTTCCTGCTGTTTCATGTCTGATGCTCACAATCTGGTTCAGAGGCTCCATGGTTTTCATCTTGTACAGGTACAAGCAAAGGGTGCAATATATTCATAGGGCTAGCATCTCTTCAAGATCCTCCCCCGAATCTAGAGCTACCTAGAGCATCCTGGTCCTGGTGAGCATGTTTGTGTCTTTGTACAGTGTCTCCTCCATGTTTCACATTTGTTTGGCTCTTTTTAACAATCCCAGCTGGTGGCTGGTGACTTCTGCTGCACCCATTACTGCATACTTCCCAACTGTAAGCCCCTACATTCTCATGAGTCATGGTTGCAGAGTATCCAGGCTCTCCTTTTCTTGGATAAAGATGAAATAATCACCTAATCTTATGTTGTTCAGTCACTAAGTTGTGTCCAACTCTTTGCAACCCCATGGACTGCAGCACACCAGGCTCCCCTGTCCTTTACTATCCCCAGGAGTTTGCCCAAATTCATGTCCATTGAATCGGTGATGATATCTAACCATGTCATCCTCTGCCACCGCCTTCTCCTCCTGCCCTCAATCTTTCCCAGCATCAGGGTCTTTTCCAATGAGTCAGCTCTTTATATCAGGTGGCCAAAGTATTGGAGCTTCAGCTTCAGCATCAGTCCTTCCAGTGAATATTCAGGGTTGATTTCCTCTAGGATTGACTGGTTTGATCTCCTTGCTGTCCAAGGGACTGTTAAGAGTCCTCTCTAAAAACCCACTGCAATGTTGTGGAGTAATTAGCCTCCAACTAATAAATGAAAAAAAAAAAAAGGAAAAAAAAAAAGAGTCCTCTCTAGCACCACAGTTTGAAAGCACCAGTTCTTCAACACTCAGCCTTCTTTATGGTCCAACTCTCATATCCATACATGACTACTGGGAAAACCAGAGCCTTGACTAGATGGACGTTTGTTGGCAAAGTAATGTCTCTGCTTTTTAATATGCTGTCTAGGTTGGTCATAGCTTTTCTTCCATGGAGCAAATGTCTTTTAATTTTGTGGCTGCAGTCACCATCCACAGTGGTTTTTGAGCCCAAGAAAGTAAAGTCTGTCTCTTGCTAGGGTTCAAAAGGGGCTCATAGTGTATAGTTTAACAATGGTCCATTTTGGTGACCTGACAAATGGGATGAAGTCACAGTGACCAAATTGCTCTCATGGGCATCCTGTTCTTTTCTTTTTTTTTTTAATTTTATTAATCTCCTTTATTTTTGTAATGAACACAATAACGAACTGTCATAGCTTGCTACATTACAGAGTCTAGTAAATGGAAGACAGGCAGACAGGCAGACCGAGATCTCTTCCTGTGTCAATCACAGAGCCGGTGCGTGCCAGTGAAGCAGGAACTGTGCGTCAAACCACCACTGAACCCCAAATCTGGTCACTCAAAAAAGCAGCACCGACAGATGCAGAACTCCCAGTGGGCCTCTCTGACAAGCCTCTTTCTGGCCAGGTATGCCTTCCAGAACCCAGGGCCCAAATCAGTTAAGGCTTGCTCAGATTTCTGAGTTTTCCAGAAGACATTCTAAATATTTACAGTTTTATGGTTTCAAGTAGTTATTCAGTCAGAAAAAGGTCCAAAGTTTATTTGATCATAAAGTTTCCCTGCAAGAGCCTTCCAGTTTTTTAGGTAAAATGAAGCACAGAGTTTATTTGATCATTAAAGTTCCCTGCAAAAGCTTTCCAGTTTTAGTTAAAATGAAGGACAACCACATCAGGAAAAGCTTTTTGAAAACCCTAAGAGACTGCAGCAAACAGCTAACACCGAGAATACAGTTTCTACATGAAAACTCATGGGGAGGGAGCCCCTGGTTGGGAAGGTGAACCAGAAGGGGAGAGGGGGGCTGATCCAATGGGGTACCCAGGGGTCCGGAGGGCAGGGGCCAGAGGGCGTGCTCCCTGCCTGGAGGCGCAGCTGAAGAATGCCTAAGACACAACGTGGTGAGTCCTGGAGTCCCGTCACTCAGCATGGTCAGCGACTGTAAGCGAACATGAACTCTCTCCACGCATCCGTTCCAGTTCCCAGCTCTGTAAATGCAGCAGCAACAGAGAAGAGGAGGGGATCTTCTCTGGGTGTTCACTACATCTTCACAGCAGAGACTCAGCAGCCTTCCAAAAGAGGGAGGCTACTTTGACACACCCGGCAACACCTAGCAAATGTTATTATTATTGATCTCCGTAGAGTTAGGAGCATCAAAAAAAAAAGAAATTCTGCTTCAAGTTGCAGGTGTGCAATCTTGAGAAGTACTTTAAAAGAAAAAAAAAAAGTGCCTGAAAAAATTCCAATTCTACCTCAAAGGAGGAAGGAAAGCCATCCCAGGCCAGCAGCTCCTGGTGAGGGACCCGATGGGAGGGCTGCCCTGGGCACCTTCATGCCCCCAGCCGAGGGCCACCAGGAAGTCCTCCTGTGGGGGATACAGCACCCTGCTCCTGAAGAATGCCCCTGGCGCACTGCCTCCAGTGAGGTCACCTGGTGGACCAGGCCGGAGCGGGTGCCAGAAGCCTTTGGTATCAGCCTCCACTGGGCCTTTCTCCAGGCCCAACTCCTCTGGCCACCCAGAACCTAGTTGTGAGAGGTTGTGGGTACACCGTGGGTACCCAGAACTGTCTGACCTGGCGGGAGGAGGGACATGAAGACAGAAGATGCCTCTGGCTTGAGGGGGGAGGGGGATGTCACCTTTGACCTTAAACTCATGCAGTGGAGGTTGTGTAAGGGATACAGAAATGTTTCAGTTCATGGAAAGTGAAAGTGAAAAAAGTGTTAGTCGCTCAGTCGTGTCCCACTCTCTGTGACCCCATGGACCATAGCCCGCCAGGCTCCTCTGTCCATGGGATTCTCCAGGCAAGAGTACTGGAGTGGGCTGCCATGCCCTTGGCCAGGGGATGTTCCCAACCCAGGCACCGAACCCAGGTCTCCCACATTGCAGGCGGATTCTTTCCCATTTGAGCCACCAAGCCCCACTCCATGGAAGCAGACCCCAAATCAGAGGCCTTCAGATTCCTGATCTGGTTAGTGGGCAGCATCATACTTCAACTTGTGATTTCAGTTTGATTAGACTGTTATTAGGCAGCGTACACATTTGCTAAGGGAAAAAAATCCTAGAGCAAATGTTAAAAAAGATGAAGTACCAGAAAAATTTCAAAGACATCAATCAGTTCATTGACACGGTCCCAAAAGAAACTTCATCAAAAAGCTTCAAGTCAAAGATAATTCCACTGACGACAAACTTAAACCAAAAACGCAATCATGATTTTTCTGAATTTTGGATAATCTTCAAATTTCTCATGGTACCACTTGTGATGTTGCTGAGCCCTGATGAACAGGACACAGAAGGTGAACACAGCGAAAGCCCAGCCCTGAATGGACCAGCTGGCGAGGGCGTAGCCACACCACTCCACGACTTCTCTAAAGTAGTTGGCCGCAGATATGTATTCAAACAAGCCCCCTCTCGGTCTTTTATAGCCAGTCTCCCCTGGTTTCCTGAGGTTCTTTAGGGCATGATCTGAATGGATGTTAATTAGCATGCCTGTCAACCACAAGGCGGAACCTGTTAGAAACCGGGGGTCTCTGAGCCAGTCGTCCGCGTACACTGCGTACTGACTCAGATACCTGCTCTGCAGGTAGCCGTTGTAGGTGCAGAAGATGAACGCCAACAGGAAGGCATACAGCGGCGTGGGCTTCCCTCCGTTGCGCATAGTGGACCAGGAACATGGCCAGGAGGATGCAGCTGGGCCAGCGGTTGAGGCGCTCGGCCGGCGCGCCCGCGCCCGCGCACGCGAGGAGCGGCAGGGCCAGCGAGGGCAGCTCCTGCACCGCCCAGGCGGCCCGCGCCGGCAGCCCGAAGGCGGAGCCGGGCGACGCGTAGCGCCCGTAGGGCGAGCCCCGCAGCTTCAGCAGCACATAGCGCACGACGCCCAGGGCGCATTCCAGGCAGGCGAGCGCGTCCAGCAGGAACCGCTCGGCCAGCTCCATGGTGGGGGACGGCAGGCGTGCTCCATGGCCCGGCGGCTGCGTCGGGCCACATATAGGGCGGCGGCGGCTGCGGGCGGGGTGCTGTGGGGGGCGGGAGGCGCGGTTGCCTGAGGCCGGCGCCCGCTGTCAGAGCCCTGGGGGGGCCCGTGCGGGCGGCCCCGGAGCCACGCGCCACCCCCATCCTGTTCTTTTCTTAAGGTGAGATCTTGTTTTTTCCTGCTGATGTCCTGTTTTACCAGTTTATTAAGACTTGCCAGTTTCTCAAGACTACGTGATCCCCGGACCATGAGACCCCTTTGACTCCCTAGTAACAAGACCCCACCAGCTGCTGGCTAAAGATACCCTAAGGCCCCCTCCCTTCGGGACGCAATTTCCCATCGACAAGGTATAAGAAGGGATGGCTGTAAAGGGAGAACACTGGCTTCTCTCGAAAGGCAGCCCCTTCTCTCTTCCTGCAATAAAGCTTTCTCTGCCGGATTGCCCAGTTCACTCTCCTTCTCACCGCGCTAGTCTGTCATCACCGTTTCCGCTTTCTCCCCATCAATTTGCTGTGAAGTGATGGGAGTATGTGTCATGATCTTAGTTTTTTGAATGTTGAGTTTAAAGTAAGTAAAAAAAAAAAAAAGGAAAAATATCGTATATCAACACATGTATGTGGAGTCTAGAAAAAAGGTGTAGATGATCCTATTTTCAAAGTAGAAGCAGACACAAAGACATAGAGAAGAAATGTATGGACACCCAGGAGGGAAAGGGGGTGAGCGGGATGAATTGGGAGATGGGGATTGACACGTATACACCCTTGATGCTATGTATAAAATGGATAACTGATGAGAACGTGCTCTATAGCACGGAGTACTCAATGCTCTGTGCTGACCTGAGTCAGAACGAAGCCCAAAACGGAGCGGGTATATGTATGTGTATGACTGATTTATTTTTCTGTGCAGTAGAAACTAACACAACTTTATAAAGCAACTATGCTCTAGTAAAACTTAATTTAAAAAATTTCAGTGTTATCCAAGGATTAGCAGAGGTGGGGCTATGAATATTCTGTGTCTAGAGGATTTTCTGGACAGTGAAAACGATTTGTGGAAAACTTTTATTTTTTTAACAGTTAATTTTTTAATTCAAAGAATTTGAATTCTAAAAGAACAGTCAATAAAATGGGTGCCAGGTGTCTCAAGAAATATTCAGTCCCTTGAGCTCCGTGTGCCATTAAACTTGGAAGTATTGACAGGTACACTGAGACGGGTCTTTGGTTTCCATATTATTAAGTCTGGATACTATAAAATTCTTAGAGGAAAACATAGGCAGAACATTATTTGACATAAATCTCAGCAACATCTTTTTCAATCCATCTACTACAGTAATGGAAGTAGAAGCAAAAACAAACAAGTTAGACCAAACTTAACTCAAAAGTTTTTGCACAGCAAAGGAAACCACAAATAAAAAGCCCACAGAATGGGAGAAAATATTTGTGACTGACAAGGAATTAGTCTCCAAAATTTACAAATAGTTCATGTAACTGAATATCCAAAAAACAAACAATACAATCAAAAAATGGGCAGAAGACCTAAACAGACATTTCTCCAAAGAAGACATACAGATGGCCAAGAGGCACATGAAAAGATGCTCAACATCACTAATTATTGCATGCATGCATGCTAAGTCACTTCAGTCATGTCTGACTCTGTGTGACCCCATGGACTGCAGCCCACCAGACTCCCCTGTCCACGGGATTCTCCAGGCAAGAATACTGGAGTGGGTTGCCATTTCCTTCTCCATTGTCTGAAAGGTAACCAAAGGTAATTAAACCCAGAAGCAAGCTGAGAAAAAAGAAAAAAACAAACCCTAAAAAAACCAGAACTACTTCAATTACTCCTTTTTGAGCTAGTACTCCCATGCTGGTTCCAAGGGTGGGGAGAATTATCTGAAAGCCAAATGTACATCTTTGTTGTAGATAAAGTTAGTTTTAACTCTTGGAGACTCTCACCCCCTTTTCACTAGATGATCACTAATTATTAGAGAAATGCAAATCGAAACTGCAGTGAGATATCACCTTACAACAGAATGCCCATCATCAAAAAAGTCTACAAATAATAGTGCTAAAGAGGGTCTGGAGAAAAGAGAACCCTCCTTGGTGGGAACATCACTGTTAGAAAGAATGTACACTGGTACAGTCAAAGTGGAGAACAGTATGGAGTTTCCTTTAAAAAAAAAAAGTAAACAAAAATAAATGGAAAACTTATCAAGTTTGATTATTAATAAATTCAAAGCTTATAAATAATGGATACATGTCACTATATGTTTCTCGAGTGTCACAAACTGTACAACCCTGAAAGTGAACTATAAAGTAAACTATGGACCCTAAATACTTATGATGTCACTATAGATTCATCAGTAGTAACAGAAGTACCCCTATGGTGGAGGAGGATAATAAAGAAGGAGGTAATATGTATATGGGAATAAGAAGCATATGAAAATTTCTGTACCTTTCTCTGAATTTTGCCGTGAAACTAAACCTTCTCTAAAAAAAATCTTTAAACTTTAAAAAATACACTGTTATTGGGGCATGCACACTTGATAGGATCTTTTTAAAAAGATTTAATGCTCTCAAATAATATTTAAAGAATGGATATGTTTCCCCTGTTTTATTTTTACCTCAATTAATGCACTTTATAGATGTGATAAAATATCAGGTAAAGAGTAGGGACAGAACAAACTATAGCCACATAATTCTTTTATTTTTTTAAATATTTATTTATTTGATTGAGTCAGGTCCTAGTTGTGGGAGCATGGGCTTAGTTGCCCTGTGGCATGTGGGATCCTAGTTCCCTGACCAGGGATGAAACCCACGTCCTCTGCTTTGCAAGGCAGATTCTTAACCGTTCGCCCACCAGGGAAATCCCCCAAACAATTCTTAAAATATAGAAACACACATACAATAGGGCAGCAACACCAAAAAAACTCTCATCCTCAAATTCACTTACAATGTGCCTTATCACTTAACACTGATCACTACTTCCTTTGTGTATTATCAAATACACATTTACGGCATCATGTCCAAAGGCTTTGGTCCCTTCCCATTTTAATCCATCCTCCATGACTGCCTTTGGTTCATTTTCAGAGAAAGCTGTGATGTAAATACCTTGGCGTCCCCGGGTCTCTGAAGATGGAGGCCCCCTCACCTATGGATAGGTGGTCACAATGCAAATCATTTTGGGAATGCCTGTGGCCCCAGGGGTCTTCCCAGGTGGCTCTGTGGTAAAGAATCCGCCTGCCATGCAGGAGACCCAGGAGACGCGGGATCGATCCCTGGGTCAGGAAGATCCCCTGAAGGGAATGACAACCCACGCCAGTATTCCTGCTGGGAAACCCCAAGGGCAGAGGAGCCTGGAGGGCTCTCGCCCACGGGCTCGCAGAAGAGCGGGACACGGCTGAGCTCCTGAACACGGAAGCACGTGGCCCCAGGGAGGGGAGGGGGAGACAGGACCCGGGACTCGGGGTAACTTTGGAAGATCTGGGAGAGCAAGCCTCACCCCGCCAAGGGCGTCATGTGACTTTGTCCTCCACTCGCCTCCGCCTCCCCTTCCCCAAGCGCAGCTCGAGGCCACGGAGGGCCGCCCCCAGGAGGAGCCCCTCCCGGGCATCAGGCGGGCCGAGCCGGCGTTCTCAGAGGTTCCAGCCCCGCGCCCTCACCGGCTCAGGGCTCCCAGGGGTGCTGTGTGCGATGGCTCCGGCTCAGAGCCACGGAAGACGGGTGTTACAGGAGCCGCGTCAGCACCCACAGGGGCTCGTTCAACGTGCCGGCTCACGGCTTCCCCTCAAACCGGCCAACTCACAACTTCTTAGACTGGGGAGGCTTTGTATCCACTTTAAGGCTGCAGAGAACATCTTCAGGGAAGCGGTTCTCATCTGGGGGCCCAGGAGGCCCCTCCTCGCAAACTCCGGCCCCTGCTCCCAGGGGAGCAGCCGCGCCGCTCGTCTTCCGGGTCCCGGCGAGGCCCGGGCTGAATGCGGGGCTTCGGCGCATCTGCGAGGGCTCAGCGCCAGCTTCAGGCCCGGAGGGGCGGCGGGGTCTGCTGGGCCGGGGTCGGGAGGCGGACGCCGGTGCCGCTCACCGGTCCCGTGCTGGCGGAATCCAGGGAGCGAACACGTGTGGACACAAAGGAGGGCTTGACGGCGCGTCTCCGGGAGGAGCTGATCGTCCTCAATCTCTCCTGAGACAAGGCCAGGAGAGGTGGGCCTTCTCGGCTTTTCAAGCTCCTCCTGCCTGTGGGCGTGTGGGGAGCAGGCGAAGGCGCCCTGCTGACGCCTTGGAAGGTGTAATCTCAGGACGCTGAGTGATTCTTCCCCAGGACCTGAGGAGAAAACGACCCAGGGCTGGAGGAAAAGAGGAGGAAATGGCCGCTTCTCGGGTAAACGTCTGTCCTGGCTCAGAGGCTACGTCTGCTTTTCCGCCTGAAATGCCCTGCATTAACAGTTTATAAACCTTTCATTCTCTATTTCCGATGTTGCCTATTGAGGTGGTTTTCAACAGCTAAATTTTTCCCTTTTTATTCTGATGATGGTCAAGATCAGAGCTTTAGAATGTTTCTCCCTCATGTCCCAGAGCCTTTTCTCAGGTGCCTCGCTGCATCAAGGCTGCCTGGAGAACTTGAAGCATCTTCACCGAGAATTAATGACTTTCCTTGTGGCTAAGAATCCTCCTGCCAACGCAGGGGACACGGGTTCCATGCCCCGGCCATTAAGATCCCATGGGCCGCGGAGCAGCTAAGCCCGGGCCCACAAGTACTGAGCCTGCGCTCTGGAGCCCTGGAGCTGCAACTGCTGAAGTGTGCGCCCTGGAGCCCGCGCTGCACAAGGAGAGAAGCCCCCGCAGTGAGAAGCCCGTGCACCACACCTAGAGAAAAGCCCGCAGAGCAGCAGAGACCCAGCGTAGCAGGAAATAAATGAATGAATAAATCAAAATAGAAGGACCTGGGATTTAGGAGGACGGCTGGTTATAAAGGCTGCTAGGGAAGACCTATGAGGAATTTACATTTGCTTATGGATTTGCAGGCTGTTATCTAGCACGTGTGCTTATGTGAATAACTGGTGTCAAAGCAAGGCACGTGCAGGCCACCCGTCTACACAAATGATGCTAAGGCAGCAATATTATGGTCAGTGTAAGTAACTCTCGTCAATACTCCTATGCAATCCATATTGTAACCATCATAATGTCCCAGTAGTTAAAAACGAGGAAATGATGCACTGTACCATTTATGGAAAATATGATCTCAAGTTATTTGAGGGTCATGGCCAGTAGAAAAAGAGGAGTTACTATGAGATGTCATTCTACGTACATCCTAAGTCACTTCAGACGTGTCCAACTCCTTGTGACCCCATGGACTGTAGCCTGCCAGACTTCTCTGTCCGTGGGATTCTCCAGCAAGAATACTGGAATGGGTTGCCCTGCCCTTCTCCAGGGGATCTTCCAGACCCAGGGATCGAACCAGTGTCTCTTATGTCTCTGGCATTTGCAGACAAATTCTTTACCACTAGCATTACCTGGGAAGCCCCATGAGATGTCATCCTACTGTGTTACAGATACTTTCTACTCACCATCAGTTAGTGACGACTTAAAAAAAACCCAGGGGGATGCTAATGCTTGTATCAATGTTAACATTGGTAGTGGAATACATGTGTGCATGCTCAGTTGTGTCTGACTCTTTGCAACCCCATGGACTGGAGCTCACCATCCTCCTCTGTCAATGGGATTTCCCATGGCAAAAATATTGGAGTGGGTTGTCATATCCTTCTCCAGGGGATCTTCCTGACCCAGGGATCAAACCTACATCTCCTGTGTCTCTTGCATTGGCAGACAGGTTCTTTGCCACTGAACCACCTGGAAGCTTGTTGCTGATAAGAACACTTCATCAATTATACATCAAGTTTAATATATGAAAAGCCGTTCACTTTTATTAATTAACTTATAGTAAGTTCACACATAATCTAAATAAAAGTTTCCAAAGTTTATAATCTTTGATCAAAATACAGATTACAAGCATTTGGAAACATTCTTGTTCTTCTGATACAATGGTCAGAGAAATGTGATATTTATGGTTTACAAAACAGAGAGCAATTATTTAGTAAACAAGGATGTACATTCATTACATGACCTTTCAGGAAAAGGTTACATAGATTTTTCTTGGGTATCTGTGAAGATTTCCTGATTGCTACCATGTCAACTAAAATTCATGACTTCTAGTTATTGCAGTTATAAACATGCGTCAAGATTTCAGTGAACTGCCATCTTTATATCCATAAAAAACCATTGGCACACCTATTTAAAATTTAGACTCTCTTACTTTAATACAAAGAATTATTCTCTGAACACTTACCTAATGGTGACATAGAGGGATGTTTTAAACAATGACAGTCATCACCTTCATTTAGACTTCCACTATACATTTCACATTACAAGATCCTTAACAGTCCATAGAAAAGTAGATAAAAATTGTTTCCACCTAATATAGAAGGGTCTTGTTTAACTTTGAGGCAGCAAAGACCAAGAATATTAGTTTTTAAAAAAGCATATTAGTTCACATACATACTAGAAACAAAGGTCTAGCCTGTAGTAATTTGAAAGTTGAGTTATATTAAATTTTATTTTCACATAATGTCAATATGAACAAGGATACAATGATAATAATTATATTGTCCAACATCTCTCACCTTGATCCTATGGTTCAAGTAACAAATAATTTTTCTAAGTGTTTTAACTATGGATTATTTTGTATAATATCCTGATTTAAAGAAATTCCAGAAAAGGGTTATTGACTGAATGCTCTCTTTGATGAATTCTCTGATATTTATTTAGACCTGAGTTTTTAAATTCGTTTTGTACATTTCTCACAGCATTAAACGTTCTTCCCAGGATGAACCCTCTGGCATTTTCTGATGTGTATGCTTAGGACAAACCTCTTTCATCACTTATTACATTTGTAGGGTCTCTCTCCAGCACACGCTCTCTGATGCTGAGTGAGCTGACGGTTCACTTCAAGGCTCTGTCACATTATTTATATTTGTAAGATTACTTGGCACTATGAATTATTTTACAGCAAGTAAGGTTTGAGTGTCAGTTAAAAGCTTTGCCTCATTCTTTACATTTGTATGGTTTCTCCCCAGTATGAATTCGCCTGTGTTTATTAAGGTTTGAACTCTGATTAAAGGCTTTGCCACATTCTGTACATTTATAAGGCTTCTGTCCTGTATGAATTTGCTGATGTTGAATAACATGTGAATGCCTGATAAAGGCTGTGCCACATTCTGTACATTTGTATAATTTTCCCAGTATGAATTCTCTGATGATGGATAAGGTTTGAGTGCTGATTAAAGGCTTTGTTACATTGTGTACATTTATAAGGCTTCTCCCTAGTATGAATTCTCTGATGTTGATTAAGATTTGAGGAAGTGATAAAAGCTTTGCCACATTCTTTACACTTGTATGGTTTCTCCCCAGTATGGATTTGCTGATGTCGAGTAAGTGCCATACTTTGGTTAAAAGCTTTCCCACAATTCTGACATTTATATGGCTTCTCCCCAGTATGGATTCACTGATGTCGAGTAAGTGCCATACTTTGGTTAAAAGCTTTCCCACAATTCTGACATTTATATGGCTTCTCCCCAGTATGGATTCGCTGATGTCGAGTAAGTGCCATACTTTGGTTAAAGGCTTTCCCACAATTCTGACATTTATATGGTTTTTCCCCAGTATGGATTCGCCTATGTTGATTAAGGTTTGAATTCCAAGTAAAGGCTTTGCCACATTCTGTACATTTGTAAGTCTTCTCTGCAGTATGAGTTCTGAAATGTCGAGTAAGGTTTGAGGGCTTGCTAAAGGTTTTGCCACATTCTGTGCATTGGTTAGGTTTCCCTCCAGTATGGGTTTTCCTGTGTCCGTTTAGATTTGATAATTGAGGAAAGACTTTCCCACATTTATTCCACTTGCAGTGTTCCCCCTTAGCATGAATACTCGGATGTTGAGTAAGTTGTGATGACTGGTTAGAAACTTGACCACATTCACTAAATTTGTAATTGTTTTCTTCAGTGTGGATATTCCTATCTGTAATAAGATTTGGGCTTTGATAAAAGACATTTCTACATTCATCCCTTTCATCGTGGTTCTCTGAACAGTGAGTTTTCTGATGATTCATGAGACCTGAGTCTTGGTCAAAGTGATTCCCAGGTTCTAGGCATGGGTAGATTCTGGCTCCATCATATATACTGTTGTAATAACTGAAGATGGAGTTCTCGCTTAAGGCCTCACTCGTTGGATTACACATGGAAGGTTGTTCCGCATTATCTGTACTATGATACCTATTGAATGACGGAGGCCAGATAAAGATTCTCTCATTATTATCGACATTACAGATATCGGAATAGGGAGAAAATGTTTGTTGGTGGAAAAATAATGAGCCCTCACTAAAGGATCTCTCAACTTGATCATAGTGAGATTTTCTTCCTTCATTTTCAAATCTCTGGCTTTCAGACATGTATGACTGACTGTTTAACTCAAACCTATGTTCCTACTGGCTTGAGTGATTATTTCTAGCATACACTAGATGACTTTCCATGTTTTCAAAATTTCACACCAGAGAATATGTTTTTTTTTTTTTTAAATCATATGGGTCCTTGCTTACAAAAACATATTTTTCTGCTGAACTTATTGACTTCAAATGGGATTTTTCCCAATTTGACACATATCCTCAATTTCTTTTGGCAATCATGTTTTCATCATGGATAATTGTCCATCAGTGACCATCAGGTATAATGGGATAAACTGGTGTCAGGTGAGAGAAACACTCAAGAAGACACATGGTCTCTGCTCAGGTAGTTTCGGCAAAATTAGGGAAATCTCAATAATCTTGAGAAAATTTCAGTTTTATGCATTTTTACTCCAAAAATACCTCCCCTGTTCTGTATCCCTAATAACACATTTAAACAATAGACCTTTCTTACCAGTGTAGAGAATAGTCAGGTTTTTTTCAAAAGTCTCTAAGGAATTCTAGACTGTGAGGAAAGCTGAGCGCCGAAAACTTGATGCTTTTGAACTGTGGTGTTGGAGAAGACTCTTGAGAGTCCCTTGGACTGCAAGGAGATCCAACCAGTCCATCCTGAAGGAGATCAGTCCTGGGTGTTCATTGGAAGGACTGATGCTGAAGCTGAAACTCCAGTACTTTGGCCACCTCATGCGAAGAGTTGACTCATTGGAAAAGACCCTGATGCTGGGAGGGATTGGGGGCAGGAGGAGAAGGGGACGACAGAGGATGAGATGGCTGGATGGCGTCACCGACTCAATGGGCATGAGTTTGAGTAAACTCCGGGAATTCGTGATGGACAGGGAGGCCAGGCATGCTGCGATTCACGGGGTCGCAAAGAGTCGGACACGACTGAGCAACGGAACTGTTCAGTTCAGTGTAGTCACTCAGTCCTGTTCGACTCTTTGCGACCTCCCCCCATCCCAAGGGGAATTCTGCATACCAATGCGTTCCCTTGTTGATCTTTCCAAAAGGGAATATTTTGAAAAACTGAAAGCTGTTAATTCCCGCTGGGAATGCTTCATGCCCTGTAGGGAGCCTGGAGGCAGAAAAGGAGAAGAGGCCCAGGCAGAGAGAAGAGCCAGATTGTGACTCATAAAATAAAAGAAAAAATAGGATTTAATAGTTGAAAACCACCTCGCCAGGCAAGAATATCAGAAAAAGAGAATTAAAGATGTGTAAGTTTTCAATCCAGGGCATTTAAGGAGGAAAAAGCAGACACAGCCTCTCACCTGGATCAGGACATTCCCCTGAGAAGCTGCTATTCCTTCTTATTCTTCCTTCTGCCCTGGGTCGTTTTCACATCACGACTGTGGAGGAATCACCTCAGCATCGTGAGATTCCACCTCCAGAGGTGCCAGCAGAGCTCCTTCGCCTGCTCCCAACACCCCCACAGGCAGAAGGACCTTGAAAAGCGAGAAAGGCCGACCTCTCCTGTCCTTCGTCTCAGGAGAGATGCAGGAAAATCAGCTCCTCCGTGGAGACCAATCTATCAAATTGTTGTTGTTGTCGTCTACTCTTCTTTCTTCATATAAATTCCCCCAAATTCTGCTCACACGGGTGTGTGGGCTGCACTGACTTGCCCCTTTAAAGCCGACGCAGAGCAGAACTTGCTGCCTCTTCTCGGACTGACGCAGGGCCTCAGGTCTCACAAATGCACCAGGGGCCGCGTCCTTAACCCGGGCCCCCCTTAGAGTCCCTTGGAGCACTTCCTACACACCACACTGATGCTCCCACGAGACCAGAGAACTCTGTGGGGAGGGCGCCGGGGAGGTCATGTCCTAACACTGGTCACGTGACCCTGATGGGAAACAGATGGAAATCACTTGGCAAATGGTTCAGATTCTTTATGAACCATGTCAGTGAATATGAACCCCTCGAGGTCAGGTCCCCACTCTAAGAAGTTACGAATCTGCAGGTCTGAAGTGGGGCCATGAAATGAGTCTTCAGCAAGTTCCCTGTTTGTTCTGATGCTTCTCCCCCAAGACCCACACTCAGGAGCCCTGAGCTTCAGCCCTCACCCTCAGCACAGCTGAGACCTCTCAGGAGGGGAGGGTTTAGGGTGGGAGTTTCTGAGGGAGGTCAGGCTAGAACCGGGCAGAGAAAGCTGCAATACTTGGGGCTCAGGCCTTTCTAAGTGACCCTGGGTGAAGTGCTGTGGTTCCCCAGGCTGAGTGTGGATGGGTCCATTCAAACCAGAGGAGCAGGATTCTGGTGAGCTCTGAGGGTGTCACTGAAGGGGGGCCTGTGAAGTAGGCCCTGGGGTTCAGCAAGACTGCTGATCTCCAGGAAGGGGGTCATCTAGTGCAGGTGCTCACAGGACTGGCTGGTGTGAGTTCAAGGACCTGCAGGCTGCCTGCTCCCCAGACAGACGCTGAGGCAGCAACAGCATGGAGCAGTTCAGGGGGCTCTCAACAGTACTCTGTATGATCCTTCTTATTAGAGCCGTCACCATGGCCCAGCAGTTACGGGGGCGCAGGGGAAGGTACATGTAGAAATGATGGAAAATATATTATCACATTATTTGAGGGTTAAGGGTAGTGAGGTAACTAATTGTTACAGATGCTATCCTCTGTGCTACCTAATAGTTTATTATTACAATCTCTCCCCCGTAACCTTAAGGAAGGTGGGAGAGGTTAATGTTGGTGGTGGATTAACACTTCATTCATTACACATCAACTTTATCACCAAAAACCATTCAATTTTATTAATGAACATATATGAATATCACACATAGTCATAATAAAACCTTTTACAATTCACTGCGTGACCTTAATTAAAATACAGATTTACAAACATAGACAACAATATTCATTTCTCTGATACAATGATCTGAGAATTGTGACTTCTGTGGTTACAAAATAGAGGCTAATCATTTAATAAACAAGATGTAACTAGCTACATGACTCTTCTGGGAAGCCTTTCACATACTTTTCTAGGGTTATCAGAGATGCTGTTATCGCAAACATGTAAACTAATATTCATGACTTCGGTTGATATGATAAAGATACGTCCAATTCCAGTGAACTGTCATTGTCTTATCCTTAATAAGCAAATGACATAACTATTGAAAATTTAGAACAATCCTTTGTCTTACTTTGATACATGGAATTAATTCCAATACATTCTTTGATATTTATTTAGATTTGGTTAAATACTTTGGTACTTTTTTTTTTTAACATCATTCACTTGTTTTTCTTATATAAACCCTTTCCTGTTTTCTAAACTACATTTGGGACGAACCTCTTTCTTTTTTTTTTTTTTTTTTTTTTAATTTTTAATTTTTTATTAGTTGGAGGCTAATTACTTCACAACATTTCAGTGGGTTTTGTCATACATTGATATGAATCAGCCATAGATTTACACGTATTCCCCATCCCGATTCCCCCTCCCACCTCCCTCTCCACCCGATTCCTCTGGGTCTTCCCAGTGCACCAGGCCCGAGCACTTGTCTCATGCATCCCACCTGGGCTAAACCTCTTTCATCACTTATTACATTACTAGAGTTTCTCTCCAGAGTATACACTGCATATGCATTAAATAAGCAGGGTGATGATATACAGCCTTGACATTCTCCTTTCCCAATTTGGAACCAGTCTGTTGTTCCATGTCCAGTTCTAACTGTTGCTTCTTGACCTGCATACAGGTTTCTCAGGGGGCAGCTAAGGTGGTCTGGTATTCTCATCTGTTTAAGAATTTTCCACAGTTTGTTGTGATCCACACAGTCAAACGCTTTAGTGTGGTCAATAAAGCAGAAGTGGATGTTTCTCTGGAATTCCCTTTTTCTATGACCCAGTGAATGTTGGCAATTTAATCTGCATTTTCCAAATCTGGCTTGTACATCTGGAAGTTCTCAGTTCACATACAGTTGAAGGCTGGCTTGAAGGATTTTGAGCGTTACCTTGGTAGCACGTGAAATGAGTGCTATTGTGCAGTAGTTTGAACACTCTTTAGCTTTGCCCTTCTTTGGGACTGGAATGAAAACTGACCTTTTCCAGTCCTGTGGCCACTGCTGAGTTTTCCAAATTTGCTGGCATACCTAGTGAAGCACTTTCATAGCATCATCTTTTAGGATTTAAAATAGCTCAGCTGGAATTCCATCACCTCCACTAACCTTGTTGGTAGTAATTCTTTCTAAGGCCCAGTTGACTTCACACTCCAGGATGTCTGGCTCTAGGTGAGTGACATCATTGTGGTTATCTGGGTCATTAAGACCTTTTTTGTACAGTTCTTCTGTGTGTTCTTGCCACCTCTTCTTAGTCTCTTCTGCTTCTGTTAGGTCCATACCATTTTTGTCCTTTATTGAGCCCATCTTTACATGAAATGTTCCCTTGGTATCTCTGATTTTCTTGAAGAGATCTCTAGTCTTTCCCATTCTATTGTTTTCTTCTATTTTTTTTTACATTGATCACTGAGGAAGGCTTTCTTATGTCTCCTTGCTGTTCTTTGGAACTCTGCATTCAAATGGGAATATCTTTCCTTTTCTCCTTTGCCTTTTGCTTCTCTTCTTTTCTCAGCTATTTGTAAGGCCTCCTCAGACAGCCATTTGGCCTTTTTGCATTCTTTTTTGGGGGGATGGTCTTGATCCCTGTCTCCTGTACAGTGTCACGAGCCTCCGTCCATAGTTCCTCAGGCACTCTGTCTGTCAGATCTAACCCCTTGAATCTACTGTCACTTCCACTGTATAATCATGTTGTTGTTCAGTCGCTCAGCCGTGTCTGACTTTGCAGTCCCATGGACTGCACCACACCAGGCTTCCCTGTCCATCACCAACTCTGGAGCTTGCTCAAACATGTCCATTGAGTTGGTGATGCTATCCCTTATCTTGTTCTCTTTTGTCCCCTTCTCGTCCCGCCCTCAATCTTTCCCAGCATCAGGGTCTTTTCCAATGAGTCAGCTCTTTGCATCAGGTGGAGTTTCAGTTTCAGCATCAGTACTTCCAGTGAGAATTTAGGACTGATTTCCTTTAGGATGGACTGATTGGATGTCCTTGCAGTCCAAGGGACTCTCAAGAGTCTTCTCCAATACCACAGTTCAAAAGCATCAGTTCTTCAGTGCTCAGCCTTGTTTATGGTCCAAATCTCACATCCATACATGACTACTGGAAAAACCATAGCTTTGACTAGACAGACCTTTGTTGGCAAAGTGATGTCTCTGCTTTTTAACATGCTCTCTAGGTTTGTCACAGCTTTACTTCCAAGGAGCAAGCATCTTTTAATTTAATTTATATTCTCCTCAAGACGTTGAGATCATCAGCCCTCTTTTGAGCTCTTTCATCAGTTTGGAGTTTCTTTTTCTGTCTGGAGTTAGGGAGTGTGGTAATTTCATTCTTTTCACTTGAGAAACCTCTTCACTGTCCTACAGTCTGGCTGTTAACAATTAACATTGCCCCCATCAGTGTAGGAGTGGTCCCTTCTCTCTACAACACTTTCCAGCATTTATTGGTTTTATTTTTATTTTATTTTATTTTATTGTTTGTTCATTGGTTTTAAGCTTTTTGCCAATGTCCATTCTGACCTGTGTGTGTTTTGATTGGCATTTCTCTTAAGATTTCGCCATGTTGAAATATTTTCATATGATTTTTAAAAAACCGGTGTGAGTAAAACTGACCTCTGGAGATTGTCCACTTGACTGACTGCCCTGTTTTAAATTCTTTTTTTTAGGATCTACCCGAGGACATTTGTTGGGAATGGGTGTTTTTCTCCTCACAGCCCCGTAGGCCTGGGGAATATGAAGTGCCCATGAGCACAGGTTTTTTCCTCGTTACCAAAAGTGGCCACAAGGCGGCAGCATTTCTTCACGCGCCACTGTTCCGGGTTTCGTTTGTTTTTAGTGTTTCTTTTCTGCTGGAGTAGAGTTGATTTCCGATGTGTTTGTTTTAAGTGTACGGGAGCTTGGTTTAGTTGTACATGAACGTATCTCTGTTCTCTTTCGGGTTCTTTCCCTATATTGGTTCTCTCGGTGTGTTCAGTAGACTTCCCCGTGCTGTTCCGTTATTTTGGATTATCTATCTGATAATAAGCAGTGAGTGTGTTAATCCCAACCTCTTAATGTCTTCCTTCCCCTACCTTTAAAAAAAGTAATCATAAGTGAGTTTTCTGAGTCTGCTTCTGTTTATAAATTAGTTCATTTTAATGAACTTATAGATTCCACCTGTAAGGGATGTATTTCTTTCCTTCTCTGACTGACTTCACTCAATATAACAAAGCTCTCGGTCCATCCATGGTGCTGCCAGCGGCGTTTTTTCGTTCTGTTGAAGGCTGAGTGTGTTCAGTGTACAAATGAACCTTTTACTTTTCATTTCTCTATTGATGGATATTTTGGTTGATGCTGCTTTGGATATTGCCAATAGTGCTGCCCTGAAGAGAGGGCTGCGAGTGTCATTTAATATTAATATTCTTTCCGGATTTAACCCAAGGAGGGGGCTTGCCGGATCATGTACTAAGTCTATAGTTAGTGTTTTAAGGGATGTTCATACTGCTTTCCTCCGTGGCTGCACCCGCCGATTTCCCTCCCCTCCCACAGTGTAGGAGGATTCCCTGTTCCCCTCACCCTCGGCAGCACCTAATATTTGTAGATCGTTTGGATGTCAGCTATGCTGATGGGTGTGAGGTGATACCATGGCGCAGTTTTGATTTGCATTTCTCCAATAGTGACGTTGAGCATCTTTCCATGTGCTCTGTGGCCTCCAGGATGCCTTCTTTGGACAAAGGCCCATTTAGATCTTTGGCCCATTATTCTAATGGGTTTTTTTTTTTTTTGGATTGAGCTGCATGAGCTGTTTGCATGTTTTGGAGATAAATTCCTTGTTTCTAAATTCAGTTCCAAACATTTTTTTTTCCCATTCCAAGGGTTTCTTTTTTAGTTTGGTTTACGGTTTCCCTTGCAGTGCAAAAGCTTTTGAGGTTGGAGACTCTTTTGTTGAGTTTTGTTTAATTTTTCATTATTCTAAAAGTAGATCCAAAAGAGTTTGCTGTGGTTTATGTCAAAGCGTGTTTTCTCTATAATTTCCTCAAGAGGTTTAGAGCAATTGTCCCTCCATTAAGCTCTTTAATTGATTTGGAGTTACTTTTTCTGTATGAGGATAGGGAATGTCACAGTTTCATTCACTGTTATCTTATTTGTTGTTATCTTGTTACCCTCTCCTCTGTGCCGACTCTTAACAATTTAACTTGGTAGCATCCGTGCAGGAGAATTCCCTTCTCTCCAAAACCTTCCAGCATTTATTGTTTGTGAACTTTTTGACAAAGGTCATTTTGACCCATGTGAGGCAACACCTCGGAGTTTTGGTTTGCGTTTTGGTAAGACTGCAGGATGTGGAGGCTTTGCGTGTGATTAAAAAAAAAAGTGTGAGTAAAACTAACCTGTTGAGATTGGCTTCTTGACCGTCTGCCCTCTTTTGACTTCTTTTTCCAGGACGCATCCGAGGACATTTATTGAGGACAGGTGTTTTTTCGTTAAATTCCTGCAGGCCTGGTAAATAATGAAGTGCCCTTCCGCACAGGTTTCTCAGTTGCTGTTGCCAGACGTGGCCACAAGGGGGCAGCATTTCCTCATGCTCCACTTTTTTTTTTTTTTTAAAGTTGGTGTTTGTTTTCTGTTGGAATACAGATTTCTGGAATCTGGAATATTTCTGTTGGAATTCCTGTTGTGCTTGTTTTAGGTTTACAAGAACTTGATTCAGTTATACGTAGATGTATATCTATTCTCTTCTTTTTAGGGTTTTTTTTTTTTTTCCCATATAGGTTCTTTCAGTGCTTTCCGTAAGATTCCGTGCTCTTCAGTAGGGTTTTTTTTTTTTTTTAATCTGTCTGATAATAAGTAGTAGATATATGTTAATTCCAGCGTATGAATGTCTCCCTGCCCCTACGTTTTTTGAAATAATCATAGGTGGGTTTTAATAGTCTGAGTCTATTTCTGTTTATAAATCTGTTCGCTTGAAAGAATTTATAGATTCCACCTGTAAGTGATATAATATCTCCCTTTCCCTCTCTGACTTCTCTTAGTAGGATAAATCTCTTGGTCCATCCATGCCATTAATGGCATTTTGTTGTTGTGTTTCTTTCTGATGGCTGAGTGTATTCCAGTGTCTAGATGGATCAGTTACTCTTCATTTCTCTCTATTGATGGACATTTTGGCTGAAGTGCTGTCTTGGAACTGGTGAATAGTGCTGCCATGAAAACAGAGGAGAAAGTATCACTTTAAATTATGATTTTATCCAGATCTAGGGGAAGGAGTGGGCTTGCCTCATCAAGTGGTAACTATATTTAGTGCTTTAAGGAATCTCCATACTGTTTTTCTTAGTGGCCGCACCCTCTCATTTCCATCCCCGCCCACAGTACAGGAGGAGTCCCTGCTCCCCTTGCCCTCAGAAGCACTGAATCTTTGTAGATCTTTTAGAGGATGGTCATTCTGAGGGGGTGAGCTGATACCTCGTTGCAGTTTGATTGGCATTTCTCTAACAGTGATGCTGAGCATCTTTTCACGGGCTTTATGGCCATCTCGATGCCTTCTTTGAAGATACATCCATTCAGATCTTTGGCCCATTTTTTCTCTTGGGTTGACTGTTTTTTGATATTGAGCTGCAGGACCTGTTTGCATGTTTTGGAGATGAATATGTTGCTTTTAAATTCGGTTGCATTTTCTCCCTGATGTTTAGGGTTTTCTTTTTCTTTCATTTTGAGTTTCCCTTGCTATGCAAAAGCTTTTGAAGTTAATGAAGTCCCTTTTGTTGAGCTTTAGTTTTCATTATTTTAAGAGTGGATCCAAAAAGAATTTGCTGCGATTTGTGTCAAACCGTGTTCTGCCTATATTTTGCTTAAGAGGGTTAGAGTAATCGTCCCTCAATTTAGAACTTTAATTGATTTGAAATGTCTTTTTCTGTAATTGGTTAGGGACTGTCGGTTTCATCATTTTTCACTTGTTTAAGGAACCTTCACCCTGTCCTCCACACTGGTTGTTAGCACTTTGCCAGCATCAGTGTAGAAAGATTCCCTTTTCTCCACAACTGCTCCAGCATTTACTGTTTGTAGACTCTTTGACAAAGGCCATTTAACCAATGTGAGGAGATACTTCCTTGTAGTTTTGATTTGGGTTTCTACAAGATTTCATGATGTGAAGGGCGTTCATGTGATATTTTTTTTTAAACAGTGTGAGTAAAACTGACCTCTCAAGGTTGGCCTCTGGACCATCTGCTCTGTTTTAAATTCTTTTCCCAGGACCTACGAGGGCATGGGTTGAGGACAGGTGTTTTTTCCCTTACATTCGAGCAGGCCTGATGAATATTAAGTGCCCATCAGCGTAGGTTTTTCAGTTGCTGTTACCAAAAGCGGCCACAAGGTGGCGGCATTTCTTCATGCCCACCAGCGCCTTAGGGCAAGTCCTGTTCTGGGTTGTTAATTAGAATGGATACACCCATGGCTGTGTCTCCTTACTTCTCCCTGATGAGCCTTTATCCCTGGACAGATCTCAACGATTGCCACACCCCTCTGCAGAAGGAGCTGTCCTCTGTCAGTGGGGTGACCCTAAGGAAGGAGGCTGGAGGTGGGAACCCCGCCACCAGGAGACACGGAGCCCAGGGCACTTTGCAAAGCTCTTCCAGCCCAGAGACCCCACCATCCTTTGGGGGCACCAGGGTTGGTCCTGCTGCAGGAGGGTCCCCTGGATCTGGAGACTGTGGGCTCATGCAGACGGGAACAGGCGGTCCCGGTCCATGGGGTGGGGGGCTGTTTGCCTGGCACACGCTCCCCAGCGCCCTCAGCCCCAGGACAGCCCAGCCCGGGGTCCCAGCCTGCTCAGACTCCAGGCCTGTGACACCAGCCCAGGTCCCCAAGGCCTGAGGGGAACAGAGTCAGCAGTTCTTTTCTCTTTTTTAAAAAATGTGTTTTTTTGAATTGTAGTTTACAGGGGTTATCTTGTGGTGGCTTGAACGGCAACTTGATTCATTTATTCATGGACGTACATATATTCTTTATTGGTTTCTTTTCCCACAGAGGTTATTACAGAGTGTTGAGAGGGTTTCTTGTGCTTTGTGGTGGGTCCTTGTGAATTATTTTAGAAGTATAAATAGTACTGTGTTTGTTATTATCAACCTGCTAATTTCTTCCTGCCCCGCACATTTCACTTTGAGGAACCATAAGTTTATTTTCTAAGTCTGTGATGCTGTTTCTGTTTTGTAAAGAAGTTCACTTGTATCCATGTTTAGATTCCACCTGGAAGTGGCTTTGCTTCTCGCCTCTGGCCCCTGGCGGTCTGGCGGGGAGCACGCTTGGTTCTCATCCGGGCTCCCCACATTCAATTCAGGCTGCTGGCTACACTTAGGACAGGAGCTCCGATTTCCCCTTGTGACCCTACTGGTGCTGTGGCTCTGCTATTTCTTTCTCTGCCTGATTTACACAGCGGTTGTTTCTTGCATTAGCAAACATATGAGCCTCTGATGAAACAATGACATATAATTCCTCACAAGCTCAATGATGGTAATGGCTTAACTTTAAATTTGGGAAGAAGCTCCAAGTGGGAATATTTTCATGGACCACAGAGGCTGGAGAAACAGGTAGTCCAGCGGCTCTTGGCTACTGCGTTATGGCCTCGTCCAGTAACGTTGCACTGAGCGCCCTGTCAGTGGAATCTCTGCCAGGCCTGGGAACAAACATTCCTAGCACCATGGCTCAAACCGGATGTGAAATGCCACCAAAACCGTGGTCAGACTTACGGCCATGAAGGGGCCATGCTGACAGGAAGCTGGCACCTGCTGTCTGCTCCTGCGAAGATTAAATCAGGAGCCACTGCCATTGTTGACCTTCAACAATCCCTGAAAGGCGTTGAGGGGCGAGATCAGGAATGAGGCATCTGTGCTCTGGGAAAACTGGCAGAACAAGCCTTCAGATAGTTAGATGTTTTCAGGTAAAGATTTTCATGAGCCCAGATTCCTGCCTCTTCTCATGCCTAGAGAAGCACTAAAATCAGTTAACTGTGACAACTGCTCTGGGTTTTGTGATTTTTGTGTTCTAATAATACCACATCAGAGGTTAAACTCTATTTAGGTAAATCTAGACAACTGGCTACCAGGCTAAAGGTCTCCTTGAAGTGCTAGATCTAGACTGGAATTCAAGCTTACTCTCCTGGGGGGGGGGGGAATGAGAGATCTACTTTGCTTATTAATGATCAAGTTTTCACTCCTCCAACTACTTCGACTGAGTCTGTCACACCTCCCTTAGTCACTCTGGGCTAATACAAACGACGTCAGAGTATGTGAGACCACAGCAGAAGGCTCCATTCCCTTGGAGAGGGTAGCACAAGTGCTGACTCTGTCTAGATCAAAATTGCTAAAAAGCATAACCTGGCTCTTACTCCTGCTTGGGCCCTTGGTCACAGTAATTCTTTTGCTGATCTTTGGCCCCTGCCTTTCTAAATCTCCTTGTTAAATTTGCCTCTTTCAGATTACTACAGTTTCACATCAAGATAGTGGTGATGCAGAGATTTCAGCCAATTCTCAGAACAGATCCTGCGGGAATAACAGAAGTCACCCTGGGGTCCCTTAATGAGACAGGGCGAGACCTCTGTGACCCCAGCTAGGTGGGGTCTACAGTCCCATGCCAGCCTGAAGAAGCTACAGAAGAGAGACCTCCGCCTTCATCTTCCCAATAAACAATTTTTTGGTTCGTGTCTCTCAGAGGGATTTAAGGTAGAAGACAGAGGGCCCCCAGGCTGGAAAGCTGGTCTGTCGAGTGGAGTAAAGTTGAAGCTTTGTTCTCACCCAGACACTCCAAGGACAGACCTAGCGGCAGAAGCTGAGCCCTGCTGGGGTAAAGAGATAAAATGCCCAGTCCTGAGGACAGGGAAAGCTTCCCTCTCGGCACACGTGCAGGAGGGCTACTTGGGGCTGAGAGAAGCATGTGGCCCCATCCCACAGGAAGTGTGGACACGCACCACAGGCCTGTGTGGGGGATCACCGTGAGGAAAAGGCTGCACATGCATGCTGGGGAGGGTCCAGGGAAGAGTGGGTGTGGAAAAGAAACAAGGTAAGAGGCCACAGGCAAACAGGAGCCCAGGCGGACGCCCAGGGCGGGGAAGTAGCACCGAGTGCTGGCACGGCAGGCACGGTGCTGACGAGCGCAAAGGCCTCAGTGAGGACCGGCGGCAGGCTTCAGGCCAGAGTCGGGCCTCAGAGCCAGTCGGGCCTTGTGAGAACCAGGGTAGAGCCGTGTGAGAACCGGGATCTTACCTCAGTGAGGACCGGCGGCAGGCTTCAGGCCAGAGTCGGGCCTCAGAGCCAGTGGGCCTTGTGAGAACCAGGGTAGAGCCGTGTGAGAACCGGAATCTTACCTCAGTGAGGACCGGCGGCAGGCTTCAGGCCAGAGTCGGGCCTCAGAGCCAGTCGGGCCTTGTGAGAACCAGGGTAGAGCCGTGTGAGAACCGGAATCTTACCTCAGTGAGGACCGGCGGCAGGCTTCAGACCAGAGTCGGGCCTCAGAGCCAGTCGGGCCTTGTGAGAACCAGGGTAGAGCCGTATGAGAACCGGAATCTTACCTCAGTGAGGACCGGCGGCAGGCTTCAGGCCAGAGTCGGGCCTCAGAGCCAGTCGGGCCTTGTGAGAACCAGGGTAGAGCCGTGTGAGAACCGGAATCTTACCTCAGTGAGGACCGGCGGCAGGCTTCAGGCCAGAGTCGGGCCTCAGAGCCAGTCGGGCCTTGTGAGAACCAGGGTAGAGCCACATGAGAACCGGAATCTGTGAGGACCTGATTCCGAAACCAGTGAGGGGAGGGCCGGGGTCCCTGGGGAGGAGAGGGGAGGCAGGGCCTCCGGGGAGAAGCAGGGTGGGGTGGGGTCCTGCCAAGGTGGGGCCTCCGGGGAGGGGGCTGTGAGGTGGGGCCTTAGTGATTTGGGTCTTAGGCTCTTGTCCACTACCTTTCAGAGAACAGTTGTTGACAGTAAGGTTCTTTTTCTTTAAGTAGGCCCCAGGCTTGGTGAGGGCCTTCCCAGTGGCTCCGCAGTAAAGAATCTGCCTGAGATGTAGAAAACTCAGGAGACGTCACTGGTTGGATGCCTGGGTCAGGAAGATACCTCGAGGGGGGCATGGAAACCCATTCCAGAATTCCTACCTGGAGAATCCAACGGACAGAAACTGGCGGGCCACAGTCCACAGCGTCACAAAGAATCAGACACGACTGAAATCAACTGAGCGCACACGCAGGCTTGGTGGATGTTAACTGCCCCCAGATTTTCACAGTTGTTTTTACCAGGGTCAGGCCTAACTTGTACCAGAGTCAGGATTAAGCCAGAACCACAGTCAGGCCCGAGCGTGGACCAGGGTCAGGCCTCAGTGTGGACCAGAGTCAGGCCTCAGTGTGGACCAGGGCCGGGCCCACGTGTGGACCAGGGTCGGGCTTTAGCATGGTCCACAGTGAGCCCTTAGTGTGGCAGGTCCAAAATCAGGCCTTAGTGTGAATCAGAGTGAGGCCTTAGCATGGTCTAGAGTCAGGCCAAAGTCAGTACCAGAGGCTGGCCTTATGCTGGACCAGAGTCTGCCTGAGTGTGGACCAGAGTCAGGCCTGAGTGTGGAACCCAGTCTACCTGATGCATGACTGTTACCCACTTAGGTCTGGCTCTGGTCCAGACCTAGACCTGACTCTGGTCGACACTCAGTACAGACTCAGGTCCACACTAAGGCCTGACTCTAGTTCGCACCAAGTCTGGTCAATGCTAAGGCCTGTCTGTTCCACACTAAGGCCTGAATCTGCTACTCACTAAGGCCCGTACATCATAAATCAGTTCAACCTCAAATAAGTTATAATTAGAGCTGGCATGAGCCTAGTCAGAAACGGACA
Source organism: Cervus elaphus (assembly GCF_910594005.1). NCBI lineage: Eukaryota > Metazoa > Chordata > Mammalia > Artiodactyla > Cervidae > Cervus > Cervus elaphus. The sequence goes on along the minus strand of NC_057818.1, from coordinate 57,894,061 downwards.
GAAAATTTCAAAGCTATTATCCAGCAATAAAAAATAAATTAAAAACTCATATCTGTGTATGAATTTTCATTGATTGGGCTCCCATGCCTGGGGAGAGATCTGGAGAAAAACTAATATTTTAGAAGACAGCCACACCCCAGTGATATCGGCAGCTCTAGGTTCAATAACCAAGATGGTGAAGCAAGCGACGTTTAGAAGGAGAGATGACAGAGAGAAAAGACGCAGTACAGACACACAAGGCGATGTTATTCTACCACAACATGCGATGAAATAACGCCTTTTCCAGCCGTGGTGACAGAAAACGTACGATCATGATCTCGGGGAGACCGCCGTGAGCGGGCCTGGAGAGAGATCTCGGCTCCCTGCCCGGAGTTGAACCAGGGCGCCCTGGATGAAAAGCAGGCCTGCCACCCACGAGACCGCTGGTGGCCAGAGTGTAGAAGCAAAGTGACCTTTGGTCGTTCCCTGGTTTGAACCCAAGAATATTTTAAGGAGGGAAGAGGTGTAAATATGTATAGAAGTCCATTGTTATCGACACAGCATAACATCTGGGAGAGCGTAGAGAAACACAGGGTGTTTAAGACAGAAGCGGTGCAGACATACAGAACCAAGAGAAGTGTGTGTGTCCTGAGGAGGAGCCAGGGGGAGGCGATGTAAGTCCCTCATTCAGGACCATCCTTCTGGGTCTTCGGTTACCTTTGGCCAATCACCTTGTCTCTTTTTGCACACCTGACTGGTCCCTGCACCCTCCCCATGACGTGGGCACAACATTTGCTAAGATTTATCCCCCCCCAGAGGCCTTTAGGTACATGTCCACATTTATTATGAGATGCGGCCCCCTCCCTTTTCGGCCATAAAGGCGCCTTCCTGCCCTTGTACAGGGCAGTCTTCTTTGACCTCAGGAGTGGGCCCCTTATCTCTTCACTCCAGCAGACTTCAGCTTCTGCCACTAGATTTGTCCTTGGAGTGTGTGAGTGAGAACAAAGCTGCCATTTCACTCCACTTGACAAACACCAGCTGTCCAGCCCACAGGCCCCTCTATCTCCTACCTCAAATCCCACTGAGAGACATGAACCCCAAAAATCTTTATTGGGAGGCTGAAGGGCGAAGGTCTGTCTTCTGTAGCTTCTCCAGGCTGGCGTGGGGCTCGTAGACCTTACCTAGCTGGGGGCATGGAGCTCTCACCCTGTCTCATTCAGGGGCCCAGGGTGACTTCTGTTGTTAATCCCACAGGGTCTGTTCGAAGGAGTAGCTGGAAAGATTATCTTGATGGGAAACCATCATAATCTGAAAGAGACAAACACAACAAGTGGATTTAAAAAGCCAGGGGCCAGAGATCTGTGATAAATTATCACAAATTATTGTGAGCAGGGGCTACAGCAGGAGTAAGAACCAGGTTACATTTCTTAGCAATTTTGATCCTGGTTCAGATAGAGTCACACTGGTGCTATCCTCTCCAAAGGAATGGAGCCTTCTGCGGTGGTCTCACATGCTTTTATGTCTTTGTATTAGCCCAGAGTGACTGATGTAGGTGTGACAGACTCAGTTTCAAGTAGTTGGAGGAGTGAAAACCTGAACATTCATACAAAAAATCAATCACAATTTTTCCCCAGTTGAAGAAGCTGGAATCCCAGTTTAGACCTGGCACTTCAAGGAGACCTGTAGCCTGGTAGCCAGTTGTCTAGTTTTATCTAAGTAGGTTCTAACCTTTGATTCACATATTGATTCACATATTAATCAGAGCAGTTGTCACTGTTACTGACTTTAGTGCTCCTCTAGGTATGAGAAGAGACAAAATCTGGGCTCATGAAAATCTTTGCCTGAGAGTATCTAACTATCTGAAGGCCTGTTCTGCCAGCTTTTCCCAGAGCACAGATGCCTCGTTCCTGATCTCCGCCCTCAATGCCTTTCAGGGCGTGTTGCAGGGCAGATGCTGCAGCAGGTCCGGATCTAATCCTAGCAGAGGCAGATGGCAAGTGCTCGTTTTCAGTTGGCATGGCCCATTTGTGGCCATAAATTTGACCATGGTTTTGGGGGCATATCACGTCCATTTTGTCCCATGGTGCTAGGAATGCTCATTCTTAGGTCTGGCAAAGATTCTGCTGACAGGCCACTAACCCAAGAAACAGGAGCCAATAGACCCTGGATCGCCTGTCTTACCCGCCTCTATGGTCCATGAAAACGTTCCCTCTTGTTGCTTCTTCCCACATCTAGAGTTTCACCATCACCCTCACTGATCTCATATCATCATTTTATCAGCCGCTCAGTCACACATTCAGTAATGCAAGAAACAATTGTGGAAAGCAGGCAGAAAGGCAAATAATATAGCTAGCAGTATTAGTAGGATCATAAGTAAGAATTTGAGAACCTGTTTTAAGTATAGTCAATATGCAACTTGGATGAAATGGACAAATTCTTAGAAAAGTATAACTTTCCAAAACTGAACCAGGAAGAAACAGAAGATCTTAACAGAACCATCACAAGCAAGGAAATTGAAACTGTAATCAGAAATCTTCCAGCAAGCAAAAGCCCAGGACCAGATGGCTTCACAGCTGAATTCTACCAAAAATTTAGAGAAGAGCTAACATCTATCTTACTCAAACTCTTCCAGAAAATTGCAGAAGAAGGTAAACTTCCAAACTCATTCTATGAGGCCACCATCACCCTAATTCCAAAACCAGACAAAGATGCCACAAAAAAACAAAACTACAGGCCAATATCACTGATGAACATAGATGCAAAAATCCTTAACAAAATTCTAGCAAACAGAATCCAACAACATATTAAAAAAATCATACACCACGACCAAGTGGGCTTTATCCCAGGGATGCAAGGATTCTTTAATATCCACAAATCAACCAATGTAATACACCACATTAACAAATTGAAAGATAAAAACCATATGATTATCTCAATAGATGCAGAGAAAGCCTTTGACAAAATTCAACACCCATTTATGATTAAAACTCTCCAGAAAGCAGGCATAGAAGGAAGATACCTCAACATAATAAAAGCTTTATATGACAAACCCACAGCAAGAATCACCCTCAATGGTGAAAAATTGAAAACATTCCCCCTGAAATCAGGAACAAGACAAGGGTGTCCACTCTCACCACTATTATTCAACATAGTTTTGGAAGTTTTGGCCACAGCAATCAGAGCAGAAAAAGAAGCAAAAGGAATCCAGATAGGAAAAGAAGAAGTGAAACTCTCACTGTTTGCAGATGACATGATCCTCTACATAGAAAACCCTAAAGACTCTACCAGAAAATTACTAGAACTAATCAATGAATATAGTAAAGTTGCAGGATATAAAATTAACACACAGAAATCCCTTGCATTCCTATATACTAACAATGAAAAAACAGAAAGAGAAATTAAGGAAACAATACCATTCACCATTGCAACAAAAAGAATAAAATACTTAGGAGTATATCTACCTAAAGAAACAAAAGACCTATACATAGAAAACTATAAAACACTGATGAAAGAAATCAAAGAGGACACAAACAGATGGAGAAATATACCATGTTCATGGATTGGAAGAATCAATATTGTCAAAATGGCTATTCTACCCAAAGCAATCTATAGATTCAATGCAATCCCTATCAAGCTACCAACGGTATTTTTCACAGAACTAGACCAAAGAATTTCACAATTTGTATGGAAATACAAAAAACCTCGAATAGCCAAAGCAATCTTGAGAAAGAAGAATGGAACTGGAGGAATCAACCTGCCTGACTTCAGACTCTACTACAAAGCCACAGTCATCAAGACAGTGTGGTACTGGCACAAAGACAGAAATATAGACCAATGGAACAGAATAGAAAGCCCAGAGATAAATCCACGAACCTATGGACATCTTATCTTCGACAAAGGAGGCAAGGATATACAACGGAAAAAAAGACAACCTCTTTAACAAGTGGTGCTGGGAAAACTGGTCAACCACTTGTAAGAGAATGAAACTAGAACACTTTCTAACACCATACACAAAAATAAACTCAGAATGGATTAAAGATCTAAATGTAAGACCAGAAACTATAAAACTCCTAGAGGAGAACATAGGTAAAACACTCTCCGACATAAATCACAGCAAGATCCTCTATGACCCACCTCCCAGAATATTGGAAATAAAAGCAAAAATAAACAAATGGGACCTAATGAAACTTAAAAGCTTTTGCACAACAAAGGAAACTATAAGTAAGGTGAAAAGACAGCCCTCAGATTGGGAGAAAATAATAGCAAATGAAGCAACAGAAAAAGGATTAACCTCAAAAATATACAAGCAACTCCTGCAGCTCAATTCCAGAAAAATAAATGACCCAATAAAAAAAATGGGCCAAAGAGCTAAACAGACATTTCTCCAAAGAAGACGTACAGATGGCTAACAAACACATGAAAAGATGCTCAACATCACTCATTATCAGAGAAATGCAAATCAAAACCACAGTGAGGTACCATTACAGGCCAGTCAGGATGGCTGCTATCCAAAAGTCTACAAGCAATAAATGCTGGAGAGGGTGTGGAGAAAAGGGAACCCTCTTACCCTGTTGGTGGGAATGCAAACTAGTACAGCCACTATGGAAAACAGTGTGGAGATTTCTTAAAAAACTGGAAATAGAACTGCCATATGACCCAGCAATCCCACTTTTGGGCATACACACTGAGGAAACCAGATCTGAAAGAGACACGTGCACCCCAATGTTCATCACAGCACTGTTTATAATAGCCAGGACATGGAAGCAACCTAGATGCCCATCAGCAAACGAATGGATAAGGAAACTGTGGTACATATACACCATGGAATATTACTCAGCCGTTAAAAAGAATTCATTTGAACCAGTTCTAATGAGATGGACGAAACTGGAGCCCATTATACAGAGTGAAGTAAGCCAGAAAGATAAAGAACATTACAGCATACTAACACATATATATGGAATTTAGAAAGATGGTAATGATAACCCTATATGCAAAACAGAAAAAGAGACACAGAAGTACAGAACAGACTTTTGAACTCTGTGGGAGAAGGTGAAGGTGGGATGTTTTGAAAGAACAGCATGTATATTATCTATAGTGAAACAGATCACCAGCCCAGGTGGGATGCATGAGACAAGTACTCGGGCCTGGTGCACTGGGAAGACCCAGAGGAATCGGGTGGAGAGGGAGGTGGGAGAGGGGGATCGGGATGGGGAATACATGTAACTCCATGGCTGATTCATGTCAATGTATGACAAAACCCACTGCAATGTTGTGAAGTACTTAGCCTCCAACTAATAAAACAAAAAAATAAGTATAGTCAACATGTCCCAGGTCCTCTGACTTCGTTTGTTAAATAATTGTAGCCTGGTGTTAATCTCCTGGCTATAGATCATGGAGATTTTAACTTGAATCCAAAGATTGATTACTGAGATAAGTTTTAGAAATGAACTTAGAGAGCCCCTTAATAATTCAGGTAACTCTCATTAGCATTATAACATAAAAGCAAGGAACTATGTCATAAGAGTTTCTTAGTAAACATAGACCTTAATTAACAAAACTAGAATTTAATATTTAGTGAAACATATGTTCTTTCTAAAATTGCCTCCATTTTCATTAAACTAGGCCAAGACTAATTTGTTTTAAAAATAAGTTTGGTGTCCTGACCACACAGCTTCTTCTATACTGACTCTGCTGTAATTCCTCAGGAGTCTGAGACTAAATTCCCAAAAGGCCTCTCAAGGCCAAGAATTTATTAATTTGTTCTACTTTTCCCCATTTATAAATGACTGACTAGAGAATAGAATTATCATTACTTTTTTACAACAAAAATATTTCCAGTCTTTATATTCTTCTCTCACTGACAGCACATATCCGACTTGCTATACACACTCAAACATTTTCCTTGTCACTTTAGTAGATTTGAGTCCATAAATTTTAACCTTAAAAAATTAACCCCTAGTGAAAACCAAGATGAAAGCAACTGTGAACTATTTGTTGCATTGGCAGTCTCTGATTAGCAAACTCAAGAACATATTCTAGAAACTCTAAAAACATGTATTTTTCCAAAGTACAGTTTTTCTCAATGTAATACAAGGCACATGTCTAATAGATATACATCTATGTATAACTGACTCAAGTTCCTGAAAACCAAAAACAAACAACATCGGAAATCACGTCTACTCCAATAGAATATAAAAATTTAAATAACCAAAGTAATAAAAAGAGTGGGGCATGAAGAAATGTTGCCACCTTGTGGCCCCTTTGGGTAGCAACAACTTAAAACCTGTGAAGATGGGGACGTATTATTCTTGAGGCCTTCAGGGATGCAAGGAATAAACACCTGTTGTCAACAAATGACCTTAGGTAGATCCTGGAAAAAGAATTCAAAACCTGGCAATTGGTCAAGAAGCCAACCTTGGGAGGTAAGTTTTACTCAAATTCTTCCAAAATAATCACATGAAAAGATTTCAGTATCACTAAAACTTACAGAAATTCAAATCAAAAGTACAATGAGGAATCACCTCACTCCGATCAGAATGGCCATTGGCAAAAAGTCTACAAACAGTAAATGCTGGAGAGGGTGTGGGGAAATGGGAACCCTCCTACACTGATGCTGGCAAGGTAAGCTGTTAACCGTCAGTATGGATGACAAGGTGGAGGTTCTTCAAACAAGTGAAAAGATGATGAAATCACTACACTGCTTAACCCATGCAGAAAAACATACGCCAAATCAATTAAAGATCTAAATGGAGGGATGGATACTATAAAGCTTTTGAGGAAAATATACAGAACATGCTTTGATATAAATTGCAGCCAGTTCTTTTTGGATTCATTCTTAGAATAATAAAATAAACTAAACAAATGGGACCTCACCAACCTTAAAAGCATTTGAGCAGCAATGTAAACCATAAATGAAAGAAAAAGACAATCCTCAGAATGGGTGAAAAAAAAATGTTTGCAAATGGAGATACAAGGAATTCATCTCCAAAACATGCAAACACTCCATGCAGCTCAATTTAAGAAGAAAGAGAAAAGAAAAATGGGCCAAAGATCTAAATGGGCATTTCTCCAAAGAAGGCATCCAGAGAAGGCATCTAGGTGGCCATAAAGTACGTGAAAAGATGCTCAGCGTCCCTAATCATTAGAAAAATGCAAATCAGAAGTTCAGTGAGGTATCACTTCTCACCAGTCAACATGGCCCCCTCAAAAATTTGACAATAAATGCTGGAGGGGGTGTGGAGAGAAGGGAACCCTCCTTCCCTGTGGGTAGAAATGTAAATCAGTGCATCCACTCTGGAGGGGCTTTCAGACACTCCACAACAAAGTACCACGTGACCCAGCCATCCCACGCCTGGGCATGGATCCTGGGAAAACCAAAATTTCAAAACATACTGCACACCAACCATCATGGCATCACTGGATACAATCACCAAGATACAAAAGAAACCTAAGTGTAGAAGACAGATGAATGGTTAAAGAAGATGGGGTTCAGATACTGTGGCATTACCCAGCCAAAAAAGATGAAAGAATGCCACTTCCAGTCACAGGAAAGAACTAGAGATGTCACACTAGGTGAAGTAATTGAGACAAAGTATCACATGTTATCACTTCTAGGTGGAATCCAAACATGGAAACAAATGAACTTCTTTACAAAACAATAACAGCTTCATACACTTAGTAAAGAAACTTATGGTTACCAAAAATGAAAGGCGGGGTGCAAGGAGAAATATATGTTGAGAATAACATATACACACTGGAAATAATCCATAAGGACCCACTGTAGATCACAAGGAACACTACTTTGACTCTATAAATAACCTATATGAGAAAAAGAACCCAAAAAGAACACATATACATCTATATATAAATGAATAATGTTGCTTTACACATTAAAAAAAACACAACAATTCAAGTCATCTATATACTCAAGTTCAAAATAAACATTAAAAAGAACAGCAGAGAAAGAAAGACAAAAGAACTGCTGGCTCTGTTCCCCTCAGGCCTTGGGGATCTGGGCTGGGTCACATCCCTCGGGCCTGAGCAGGCTGGGTCCCCAGGCGGGACTGTCCTGGGGCTGAGGGCGCTGGGGAGGATATGCCAGCCAGTGAGCCCCCCACCCCGATGGACATGGGCTTCCTGTTCCCCTCTGCCTGAGTCCACAGTCTCCAGATCCAGGGGACCCTCCTGCAGCAGAACTAAATCTAGTGCCCCCAAAGGATGGTGGGGTCTCTGGGCTGGAAGAGCTTTGCAAAGTCCCCTGGGCCCCGTGTCTCCTGGTGGCGGGGTTCCCACCTCCAGCCTCCTTCCTTAGGGTCACCCCACTGAGAGGACAGCTCTCTCTGCAGAGCGGTGTTGCAATCATTGGGATCCCCTGGGGGATGAAGCGTAAGGGGGAAGAAGTAAGGAGACACAAGCCTTAGGGCTTCCTGGGTGGCGCTAGCGGTAAAGAATCCACCAGCCAATGCAGGAGACAAAAGAGAAGCGGGTTCAACCCCTGGGTTGGGAAGATCCCAACAAGTAATTCATCTGCAAAACAAGCAAACAGCACATGCAGCTCAATAAAAAAGAAAAAAAAGAAAACACAACAGAAATGGACCAAAGATCTAAATGGATGTTTTTTTCAAAGAAGGTATCCAGGTGGCCAAAAGGCACATGAAAAGGTGCTCAGCATCACTAATGATTGGAGAAATGCAAATCAAAACGATGATGAGGTATGAGCTAAAATCACTGAGATTGGCTATCCTCCAAAAGATCTACAAAGATTAAACTCTGCTCAGAGCCTGGGGAAAAGGAATCCTTCTACCCTGGAGGCAGGGTGGGTGCGGCCAAGAAGAAAAACATGGAGATTCCTTAAAATGCTAAACAGGGAGTTACTAACACCCTGGAAGCCAACTCCTTGCCTTAGATCCGGAAAAAATAAAAAATTTAAATGATATGTGCGTGTACCCTTATTTTTAGGACAGCACTATTGACTATATTGAAGACAGTATCAAACAAAATGTCCATCAATAGAGAAATGAAAGTAACTCGTCCATCTAGACAGTGGAATACATTCAACCAGCAATAGAAAGAGAAAGTGGCATTGGCAAAAGCGTGCATGGGCTGCGGGGACATAAGGAAAAAACACCTGTCCTCAACTTGTGCCCTTGGGTGGGTCCGCGGAAAAGAAGAAAACCGGGCAGGTTGTCAATAGGCCAGTCTTGAGAGGTCAGTTTTAATCACAGTTTTCTTTTTTAAAAAAAAATCACATGGAAACCTTTCAACATGAAGTAATTTTAGAGAAATTCAAATCAAAATTACAACTAAATATGAGCTAACCCCAGCCAGAATGGCTTGTGTCAAAAACTCTACAAACAGTAAATGGTGGAGAGGTTTCGGAGGAAAAGAAATTCTCCCACAATGATGCTGGCAATGTCAGCTGTTAACAGCCAGAGCAGAGGACAACGCGGAGGTTCCTTAAGTGAAAAGTGAATGAAACTACGTCTCTCCCTAACCTCATGCAGAAAAGAAACTCCAAATCTATTAAAGAACTAAATGGAGCGATGGATACTCTAAACTTCTTGTGGAAAATATAGGCAAAACAGGTTTTGAAGTAAATCACAGCAAGTTCTTGGTTTTGCTCTTAGAATAACAAAAAAACCCCGAAAGACAAAAAACCTCAACAAAAGTAACCTCATTAACCTCAAAAGCTTTCGCACAGCAAGGATCAACCTAAGTGAAAGAAAAAGATAACATTTAAATTGGGGGAAATGGTTACAATCGATTTTAAAAACGACTTGCTGCTGCTGCTAAGTCGCTTCTGTCGTGTTCGACTCTGTGCGACCCCACAGACGGCAGCCCACCAGGCTCCTCTGTCCCTGGGATTCTCCAGGCAAGAACACTGGAGTGGGCTGCCATTTCCTTCTCCGTAAAAACAAGGTATTCATCTCCAAAAACATGCAAACAGTTCATTCAGCTCAATATCAAAAGACAATCAATAGAAATACAGGCCAAAGATCTAAATAGACCTGTGTCTTCAGATGGCATCCAGATGGCCATAGAGTATATGAAAGATGCTCAGCATCACTGTTAGAGAAACGCCCATCAAAACTGCAACGTGGCATCAACGCACACCCCTCAGAATGGCCATCTTCCAAAAGATCTACAAAGATCAAATGATGCGGAAGGCGAGGCAAACAGGAAATCTTCCTACACTGTGGGCGGGGATGTAAATGGGTGGGGGCATCAATGAAAGAAAGCAGTATGAAGATGCCTGAAACACACTAATCCTAGTTATTGCACAATCGGGCAAGCCCACCCATTGCCTTAGGTCTGGAGAAAACCATAATTTAAAATGATACTTGCAACCCTATTTTCAAGGCGGCAATATTGACAATATTTAATAGAGAGCTTCCCCAGTGGCTCAGCTGGTAAAGAATCTGCCTGCAATGCGGGAGACCTGGATTCGATCCCTGGGTTGGGGAGATCCCCTGGAGGAGGGCGTGGCAACCCCCTCCGGTATTCTTGCCTGGAGAATCCCCCCAAAACAGCAGAGCCCGGCGGGCTACAGGCCATGGGGTCGCAGAGAGTCAGACACGACTGAGCGACTAAGCCCAGCACAATAAAGAGCGTCAGTCGAAATGTCCATCAATAGAGAAATAAAGTCACTGACCCATCTACACACGGGAATCACTCAGCTGTCAAAAAAAAAAGCGAAAAAATATCATTGTCAGCAGCATGGATGGACCGAGATTTATCATACTCAGTGAAGTCGGTCAGGAAGGGAAAGAAATACATCACTTACAGGTGGAATCTATAAATTCATACGAATGAAAGAATTCATTAAGAGAAACAGACTCTCAGACTTAGAAAACCAACATGATTATTTAAAAAAACAAAACAAAACAGGGAGGGAGACACTAAGAGGTTGGGATTAACACGTACCTGCAACGTATTATCAGATAATCCAAAAGGACCTCCTGAATAACACAGAGATGTCTACCAAACACCCTGAAAGAACCGACCTGGGACAAACCAGAAAAAGAACAGATACAGTTCTCTGTGTAACTGAATCAAGTTCCTGCAAACCCGAAACAAACACAACAACGGAAATCCACTCTACTCCAAGAGAAAATAAATACTAATTTAGCCGACAAAACAAAGCCGCGGGACATGAAGGTGTGCTGCCGCCTTGTGGCCGCTTTTGGTAACAACAGCGGGGAAACTGCAGGCGGCGCTTAACATTCACAGGACCGAGCGGCTGCAGGAAGGGACGCCTCTCCCCGACTGACGTCCTCGCTGGGTTGGGGGGGAAATTCAGAACAGGGCCATGATCACAAGGACGATCTCAAAAGACCAGCTTTACTCACACTGTTTTTAAAAATATCGCATGAAAAGCTTTCAGCTTCGTGAAATATTACAGAAATGTAAATTAAAAAAAAAATACAAGGAGATATCAGGTCAAACGGTCAGAACGGCCTTTGCCAAAAAGCCTTAAAAGCGATAACGGCTGGAGAGGTTGTGGAGAAAAGGGCGCCTCCTACGCTGAGGCTGGGGCTGGAAGTTGTTAACAGCCACGATCGAGGACGGGGTGGAGGGTCCTTCAACTTGTGAAAACTGAAGGAATTTACACCTCTCCCTAACCGCTTACGGATGAAGGAACTTCAAATCGATTAAAGAGTTTTATATGTAGGGACGATTCCTCTAAATCTCTTGAGGAAAATATATGCAGAACACACATTGACATAAATCACAGCAAGTTCTTTTTGGATCTACACTCAGAATTGTTCAAAATAAAACTAAATTTAAAAAAAGGCACCTCATTAACCTAAAAAGCTTTTGCACAGGAAGGGCAGCCGTAAGGAAAGAAAAAGACAACCCTCAGAATGGGAAAATAAGTGTTTGCAACCGAAGTTAGAAACAAGGAATTCATCTCCAAAGATGCAAACTGCTGACACAGCTCAAGATAAAACAAACAAACAAACAAACAAAAAAACCCCAGTCAACCCAGCAGGAAAACAGGCAAAGACCTAAACGGACGTTTTTCCAAAGAAGGCATCCAGATGGCAATAGAGTGCATGGAAAGATGCTCAGGATCACTCTTACAGAAATGTCAACTGAAACCTCAACGAGGTATCAGCTCACCCCCTCAGACAGCTATCCCCCCAAAGACCTACAGGTTAAATGCTGCGGAGGGCGAGGGGAACAGGGACTCCTCCTGCACTGTGGGCGGGGAGGGAAATGGGGGGGCGGGCAGCCTCAAAAGAAAACAGTATGGCGATTCCTTAGAACACTACACGAAGACTTAACACATGATCCGGCAAGCCCACTCCCGGTCTTAGATTGGGAGAAAATCAAAACTGAAAATGATGGTTGCACCCCTATTTTCAGGGCAGCGTTACTGACAATCTCCAAGACAGAACATAAATGAAATTGTCCACCAATAGAGAAATAACGAGGAACTTGCCCATCAAAACTCAACCATCGAAACGAATGAAAACAAGTCAGCTTAGGAGCATGGATTGACCGAGAGATTTACCAAACTGAGTGAAGCCGGTCAGAGAGGGAAAGCGAAGGATCACATACACAGAGAATCTATAAATTCCTCAAGTGAACTAATTCATAAACTGAGACAGACTCAGAGACATAGAAACACGAGTTTACGATTTTTTTTTTAAAGTTTGGGGAAGGGAAACATTAAGAGATGGGGGTTTACAGATACACACTACTTATTTTCAGATAGATAATTGAAATGGACCTACTGAATAATAGCACAGGAAGTCTACTGAACACACTCAAAGAACCTAAATGGGAAAAGACCCCGAAAAATAATAGAAAAGATGTACTTCTATGTATAACTGAATCAAGTTCCTGTCAACCTAAAACAAACACAACAGAAATCAACTCTACTTCAATAGAAAATAAAAGTTAACCATAATAAATGAATAGATAATTGTGACGCATGGGGAAATGCTCCTGCCTTGTGGCCCCTTTTGGTACAGCAACGGAAAATCCTGGGCTGACGGCACTTCACATTCACCAGACTCAGGGGCTGGAAGGAAGAAACTCCTGCCTGAAGAAACGTCCTAGGTGCGTCGGGGAAAAAGAGGCAAGCCAGGGCAAAAGATCACGAGGCCGATCCAAAGCTCAGTTTTACTCACACTGTTATTAAAAATGTCACATGAAAAGTTTTCAATTTTGTGAAATGTTACAGAAATGTAAATCAAAGCTGCAAATCAAAAGTGTAAAAGGAGAAACGGAAAGATATACCCATTTGGATGCAGAGTTCCAAAGAATAGCAAGGAGAGATAAGAAAGCCTTCCTCAGTTATCAGTGCAAAGAAATAGAGGAAAACAATTGAATGGGAAAGACTAGAAATCGCTTCAAGGAAATTAGAGATACCAAAAGAATATTTCATGCAGAAATGGGCACAATAAAGGACAGAAATGGTATGGATCTAACAGATGCAGAAGATATTAAGAGGAGGTGGCAAGAATATACAGAAGAACTATACAAGAAAGATCTTAATGACCAAGATAAGCACGATGGTGTGATCACTCACCTAGAGCCAGACGTCCTGGAATGCAAAGTTAAGTGGGCCTTAAGAAGCATCACTATGAACAAACTAGTGGAGGTGATGGAATTCCAGCTGACCTATTTCAAATCCTAAAAGATGATGCTGTTAAAGTCCTGCACTCAATATGCAGGGAAATTTGGAAAATTCAGCAGTGGCCACAGGACTGGAAAAGGTCAGTTTTCATTCCAATCTGAAAGAAAGGCAATGTCAAAGAATGCTCAGACCACCACACAATTGCACTCATCTCACACTGGGCTTCCCTGGTGGCTCAGAGGTTAAAGTGTCTGCCCGCAATGCGGGAGACCTGGGTTCGACCCCTGGGTAGGGAAGATCCTCTGGAGAAGGAAATGGCAACCCACTCCAGTATTCTTGCCTGGAGAATCCCATGGACGGAGGAGCCTGGTAGGCTACAGTCCACGGGGTCACAAAGAGTTGTACACAACTGAGCGACTTCACTTTCACTTTCTTTCACACACCAATAAAGTCACAGAGAATCCTCCTACATTGTGGGTGGGAATGTAATTGAGTGGGTGCAGCCACAAGGAAAAGAGTGTGGAAATTCCTTAAAACACTAAATATAGACATACCACACGATCTGGCAAGCCCACCCTTTGCCCTAGACCCAGAGAAAATCATGATTTAAAATGATAGCTGCACCTCTATTTTCAGGGCAGCACTACTGACAATATCTAAGACAGAGCATCAACCAAAGTTCCATCTATAGAGAAATGAAGAGTCTTGTGTCCATCTAAACACTGGAATACACTCCAAAAGAATGAATGAATGACATTTTCAGGAGCATGGATGAACTGAGAACTTATCATACTCAGTGAAGTCAGAGATGAAAGAAGAAGTATCACTTAGAGGGGGCATCTATAAATTTATACAAATTAACTATAAACAGAAACAGACTCACAGACTTAGAAACGCAACTTACCGAAGCACATCCGGTCTTAGTAGAGCCGTGTGGGCTCCTGAGAGGCGGGTTAGAAGAGCGGAGGCTGTGTCCCACAGACAGTAGCATCATGGGTATATTTAATCGGAAGATCAACTTTGATGCACTCTTTAAATTTTCCCACATAACCCCCTCGACACAGCAGCACCTGAAGAAGGTTTATGCCAGTTTTGCCCTCTGTATGTTTGTGGCGGCTGCGGGGGCCTATGTCCATGTGGTCACCCATTTCACTCAGGCTGGCCTGCTGTCTGCCTTGGGCTCTTTGGGGTTGATGATTTGGCTGATGGCAACACCTCACAGCCATGAAACTGAGCAAAAAAGACTGGGACTTCTGGCTGGATCTGCTTTCCTTACAGGAGTTGCCTGGGCCCTGCTCTGGCCTTGTGCATCGCCATCAACCCCAGCATCCTTCCCGCTGCCTCCATGGGCACAGCAATGATATTCACCTGCTTTACCCTGAGTGCACTCTATGCCAGGCGCCGTAGCTACCTCTTTCTAGGAGGTATCTTGATGTCGGCCATGAGCCTGATGCTTTTGTCTTCCCTGGGGAACCTTTTCTTCGGATCTGTTTGGCTTTTCCAGGCAAACCTGTATTTGGGGCTGGTGGTCATGTGTGGCTTTGTCCTTTTTGATACTCAACTCACTATTGAAAAGGCTGAAAATGGAGATAAAGATTATATCTGGCACTGCGTTGACCTCTTCCTAGATTTCGTAACTCTCTTCAGAAAGCTCATGATGATCCTGGCTATGAGTGAGAAGGATAAGAAGAAGAAGAAGTGAAGCAGCCATTCAGCCTTCCCCAGTTTGACTTTCTCTCCCTCAGCCCCTCATTTCCTCTTTGCACACATTACAGGTGGCGTGTTCTGTGATAATGAAAAGCATTAGAAAAGCTTTTGTACTTTGTGGTTTTCTCTATTTTGAATTTTTTGATCCAAAAAACTGATTAGAATATAGTCTGGAGTTTGGCTTTGTTAAAAAAAAAAAAAGAAAGAAAGAAATTTTAAAAAAAGAAATAAATAAAAAAAAAAAGGAAGAAATGCAACTTACGACTTTTTAAAAAAATGTAGTGGCAGGGAGACATTTAGAGGTTGCGATTAACAAAAACACACTACTTTTTATCATATAGATAATGCCAGTGGACCTACCACATAGCACAGGGAAGTCGCTGGATACACTGGAAGAACCTATATGGGAAAAGACCCCAAAAAAGAACAGAGGAGATATACATCTGTGTATAACCGAACCACGTTCTTGTAAACTTAAAACAAACACAACAGAAATCAACTCTACTCCAATAGAAAATAAAAATTAACCAAAAAATAAAAAAAGAGAAAGAGAGATATCAAGGGAACACCTCATGCAAAGATGGGCACAATAAAGGACAAAAACAGTATGGACCTAACAGAAGCAGAAGATAATGAGGAGAAGTGGTGAGGATACAGAGATGAACTATACTGGGCTTCCCCTGTGGCTCAGCGGGTAAAGAATCCTCCTGCAATGTGGGAGACCTAGGTTCGAACCCTGGGTTGGGAAGGTTCCCTGGAGAAAGAAAGGCTACCCACTCCAGTATTCTGGCCTCGAGAATTCGACAGACTGTATAGTCCATGGGATCACAAAGAGTTGGACATGACTATTAAGGAGAGGTGGTGAAAATACACAGATGAACTAAACTAAAAAGATCTTGTCACATCAGATAAGAGGATGGTGTGATCACTCACCTAGAGTCAGAAATCCTGGAGTGAGAAGTCAAGTGGGTCTCAGGAAGCATCACTATAAACAAAGCTATTGGAGATGATGGATTTCCAGCCGAGCTATTTCAAATCCTAAAAGATGATGCTGTGACACTGCTGCACGCAGTATGCCAGCAGATTTGGAAAACACAGCAGTGGCCACAGGTCGGGAAAGATCAGCTTTCACTCCAATCCCAAAGAAGATCAGTGCCAAAGAATGTTCAAACTTCTGCACAATGGCACTCATTTTACTTGCCAGCAAGGTAATGCTCAAAATCCTTCAAGCTAGGCTGCAACAGTATGTGAACTGAGAATGTCCAGATGTACAAGCTGGATTTAGAAAAGGCAGGTGAGTCAGAGATGAAATTGCCAACATCCGTTGGATCACAGAAAAAGCAAGAGAATTCCAGAAAACATCTACTTCTGCTTCATTGATTATGCTAAAGGCTTTGTGTGGATCACAACAAACTGTGGAAAATTCTGAAAGAGATGGGAATACCAGACCACCTGCTCTGCTTCCTGAGAAACTGGTATGCAGGTCAAGAAGAAACAGTTAGAACTGAACATGGAACAATGAACTGGTTCCAAATTGGGAAAGGAGTACATCAAAGCTGTATATTGTCACCTGCTTATTTAACTTATATGCGGATAACATTATGCAATATGCTGGGTTGGATGAGGCTCAAGCTGGAATCAAGATTGCCAGGAAAAATATCAATAACCTCAGATATGCAGATGACACCACCCTAAGGCAGAAAGCAAAGAGGAACTAAGGAGCCTCTCAATGAAAGTGAAAGAGGAGAGTGAAAAAGCTGTCTTAATACTCAAAATTCAAAAAACTAAGATCATGGCATCCAGTCCCATCTCTTCATGACAAAGAAAAGGGGAAACAATGGTAACACTGAGAGACTTTATTTCCTTGGACTCCAAAATCACTGAAGCGGTGACTGTAGCCATGAAATTAAAAGATGCTTGCTCCTTGGAAGAAAAGCTGTGACAAACCTAGGCAGCATGTTAAAAAGCAGAGACATCACTTTGCCAACAAAGGTCTGTCTAGTCAAAGCTACGGTTTTTCGAGTAGTCATGTGTGGATGTGAGATTTGGACCATAAAGAAGGCTGAACGCTGGAGAACTGATGCTTTTAAACTGTGCTGTTGGAGAAGACTCTTGGGAGTCCCTCAAACAGGCAGGAGATCAAACCAGTCCATCCTAAAGGTAATCAGTGCTGAATATTCATTGGAAGGACTGATGCTGAAGCTGAAACTCCAGTACTGTGGCCACCTGATGATAAGAGCCAACTCATTGGAAAAGACCCTGATGCTGGGAAAGATTGAGGGCAGGAGGAGAAGCGGGCGACAGAGGATGAGATGGTTAGTGGGCATCATCAACTCAATGGACATGAGTTTGAGCAAGCTCTGGGAGTTGGTGATGGACAGGGAGGCCTGACGTGCTGCAGTCCATGGGGTCACAAAGAGTCGGACACGACTGAGCGACTGAACAACATTGCGGTCTCGTGAGAGAGGAAGGCATTGTAGAATGTGTAAAAAGTCTAGAATGTAACTTCTCTAAAAGCTTTATAGAAAGCACCTTTACTGTAGTAGGCAATAGTTAAAACCCAGATCCTGAGATCTCCATCAGAATAACACTCAGCCAAAAATAAGAGTGGACCTCTGTCTTTATGAGGAGGGCAGCATGACTTTATACCAGTAAAGTTAGAGAGTGACCACTAGTCTAGAGCGAAGGAGGCAGAGAACTCAAGAAAGAAGAACGTTAGAATCAAGTGAATCATCATGGAGCTTTCTGTCTGTACTCACAAACTCCCATTTATTCCTCAATAGCAGAGATCGTGGGATGCAGGAGCCTCCAGGAGACATTCTACAAGTGAAGGACCCCAAACCCTGAGGGTAGATAAGGGATTCTGGGAG
Source organism: Cervus elaphus (assembly GCF_910594005.1). Taxonomy (NCBI): domain Eukaryota; kingdom Metazoa; phylum Chordata; class Mammalia; order Artiodactyla; family Cervidae; genus Cervus; species Cervus elaphus. The sequence goes on along the minus strand of NC_057818.1, from coordinate 57,875,917 downwards.
GAAGCTATCCTCACCCAAGCAGGCCAGGTTCCAGTAGTTCTGTAACGTCACATCCCTGGACAATTTCTACTGACCGAGGTCCAGGCATTCCCGCTCCTCTTGAAAGGTTGTTGCTGAACCACAGAAGATGCCAGGATTCTTGGCCTCCGAAGAAGAATTCTATCTGGGGCCAGAGATGAGGCTTGATCACTCAGAGCTTTTGTGTAATAGAGTTTTATTAAAGTATGAAAGAGGTAGAGAAAGCGTCTGAAATAGACATCAGAAGGGGGCAGAAAGAGTGCCCACTCGCTGGTGTTGGCAAGGAAGTTATATACCTTTTAATTAGTCATCACAATGAATCAAAAGAATGTCTGGAGGTTGTAAAGGTCTTACTAGACCCACTCCCATAATTTACATTTTAAGATAACAGGATTAGCCAGAAGGTTTTTCAGGAAAGAGAAACTGTCCTCAAGCAGGATACAGTGTTGTTGTATAATCCCTAGTACAGTTTAAACTGAGTTATGTAATTGATGAAGACTAAGGAATGTAGACAAAAAAGTTTGTCCTTTCCTCTTCCTTGAGAATTCCAGACCCCTCTCTCCTTGGGGACCCTCGGACTTCTTATCAACCTGCCTGGGAACTGACTCTCTCTTTTTGTTTTCTTTCTTTTTTTTTGGAACTGACTCTCTCACTCTTGAGTGAAGTCTATGGCCAGACCCTGGAATGTCAGCCGTCCCAGAAATACAAAGTACATATGCCATGTGACTGTGGGAAGACTTCCTTCTGTGACCCAAGATGGAAACAGCAAGTTCAGAGAACTAGTTTTTCAATGAAAAGAGTGTCTGATGTTATACAATAATATACTTTTTTATATAGCAATATGCGCTACCATATTTCTAACCTGAAGAAAACAGGATGACATATGATCCACAAAGCCACTTTGACTTCCCTACTGGCTCAGACGGTAAAGAATCTGTCCACAATGCGGGTGACGTGGATTCGATCCCGGGGTTGGGAAGATCCCTGGAGAAGGAAATGGCAACCCACTCCAGTATTCTTGCCTGGAGAATCTTATGGAGAGAGGAACCTGGCAGGCTATATAGTCCATGGGGTCACGAAGAGTGGGACATGACTGAGAGACTATGATTCATTCATTCATCTGGGAGAAAAACTATTAAATGTGATCAACAGAGGCATATATATTTTTGAGGATTTTCCTTGTGTTCCACAGGATAAATATCAATCAAAGCAGGAATTTTTTTAAAAGCACATTGTGAGTCAAGAATTCTAGGGTGGGGCCACAGTTTTTCATCTTGAACAAGCTTAGTTTTAACTAAATGTCTGGTTGATAAATGGCCATTGTGAATAGCACGGAGGTCAAAGAGCCATGGCCGATAGCCATGGAATCCAGTCTCATCACTTCATGGCGAATAGATGGGGGAACAATGGAAACAGTGAGAGACTTTATTGTTTTGGGCTCCAAAATCACTGCAAATGGTGACTGCAGCCATGAAATTAAAACGCTTACTCCTTGGAAGAAAAACTATAACCAACTTAGACAGCATATAAAAAAGCAGAGACATTACTTTGTCAGCAGAGGTCTGTCTAGTCAAAGCTGTGCTTTTTCTAGTAGTCATATATGGATGTGAGAGTTGGACTATAAAGAAAGCTGAGTGCCAAAGAATTGATGCTTTTGAACTGTGGTGTTGGAGAAGACTCTTGGGAGTCCCTTGGACTGCAAGGACATCCAACCAGTCCATCCTAAAGGAGATCAGTCCTGAATATTCATTGGAAGGATTGATGCTGAAGCTGAAACTCCAATACCTTGGCCACCTGATGTGAAGAACGGACTCATTTGAAAAGACCCTGATGCTGGGAAAGGTTGAAGGCGGGAGGAGAAGGGGATGACAGAGGATGAGATGGTTAGATGGCATCACTGACTCAATGGACGTATGGTTGAGTAAGCTCCGGGAGTTGGTGATTGTAAGGTGTGCTGCAGTCCATGGGGTTGCAGAGAGTCGGACACAACTGAGCAACTGAACTGAACTGAAATGAGCCAGGTAAGAATTCATAGTTATTATTGAACTTTATGTGCTTTACAGATTTTACAGGTTTAATAGATTAGTAAGCAGAGAAATCAATCTTTTTGCCTATTTTTGAACTATAGAACTTTCTAACGTTTTTTTAATTTTTTTAACCTTGAATGAGCCATATAAATAATTTTAGATAAAAAATATTGCTCTTCAAAATGGTTTGGAATATTTGATCAAATATTCAGAAAATGGTAGAGCTTGGGATTTACTTCAATGGATCTGAGCTCAATTTTATGTAAAAAGAATTAAGTCAACACAGAGACCTGACTGAGCGACTGAACTGAACTGAACACAGAGACCACTCTAATGGATGTTTTACCAGTTGAGGTAACTGGCAAAAATATCAAAAACAGAAAAAATATCATATACTGTTAACATTTTCATGCACACAACCATACACTATTTGGGAGAAAAATTATTCATGTTTGTGAAATCAGGAGTAGATTTCTGTGCTTAAATCTTATAATTTATTTGTGGCAATAATCTATATTTTACAAATACATTACAGTGCAAAAACACAATGACATAAAATAAATTAGAGCTCTTGGTTCTGAATCTTTTATTCCTTTGAAAATCTCTATCATTTGTGTTGAATCATATTTTAGATTTAAGGGTTAAACATACATAAGTAATAACATTCTTGTAAATATTGTAGAAAACACAAAGATGTGATAAGAATTCTGTCTGGAAAATGAGTGCAGAGCATATTATTAACGGAAATGATCAGACCTGGGCTTGAGTGATGAAAACCTCCATTCCCCAAATGCAAGAACCTTACTAAACACAGGTGAGTGTTCATTTTCCAAAGCAAACAGAACTAAGAAGGCGTGGTTTGCCACACTAATTTTGTCTTCTTATACACATCCCTCACTAAACCTTTCAAAAATCCTTTTTAAAGACAGAAAGCAGGAACAGCACAGTTGCAAAATCACAGAAGCACCTGAACCAGAAAGTGTGAGGGGTGATGGGCTAGATGCTAGCAGTGATCTGAATCCTGAAAAATACCAGTTTTATGCAAAATTCTCTTCTTATCTAACTTCCATGTTCTGTATCCTAAGGCTACACTTAAGAGTGAGTCCTTCCTGCCAACATGGAGAAGGGTCTCTCATACTTTTCTCCTTCTTTTCCCCAAACTTCCTGTGGAACTCTGGACCACTGGGGTAATTCTGTTCATAAGGACAATTTCTTAATCCTGTTCTAAATGTCTGGAGTTGCGTATACATGTAAATTCATCACTAATTTCCCCTACTTCTCTAAGATCCCAAGACTGAACCACATGCCAATGGGAATCTCAGAACCTATGCCTCCCCATGTTTATTTCTCACAACCGGAATATTTTCACTAGTTGAAAGTCACTAATTCAGGTTGAGAATTCATCATGCTCTATAGAAAGCCAGAATTCATCATGCTCCCTACAGACAAGGGAGACAAGGTTCTGGGACACAAGGGAGAAGTGGTCTAAAGAGCCGGTCCTCACTATGGTAAGAAAAGGAAAAACTAAGAAGTTGATAACAAACGCCCCAGGCAGAAAAATTAGAAGCCGAGAACTAAAGGTTTGCAGGTTCCCTCAGTCTAGGCATTTCAGCAGGAAAAGCAGACACAGCCCCAGACCCAGGACAGGACATGTACCTGAGAAGCTGCCGTTTCCTCCTCTTCTGCCTCCTGCTCTGCATCTTCTCTGGGGATGTTATGCAGCGAACGTATCTCTGCATCTTGAGAAAATACCTTCAAAGGCATCCGCACAGCTCTTTAACCTGCAACTACTTCACCACTACAGACAGAAGGACCTTGAAAAGCTAAAAAGACTCACCTCTCCTGTCCTCTGTCTCCGGAGAGATTCAGGAACAATCACTTCCTACCTGGAGACCAGTCTGTGAACTAATTTCTTGATTGTTCTCTCCCCATAGAGAGCTCCTAACCCTCTGCTCACACAGATGATGTGAGTTGACTTCCTGGTCCAAATCCAGCTAGACCAACCCTGCGGCCTCTCCGCGGACTGTCGCCGGGCCTCAGGTCTCACAAATGCACCAGGAGCTGCGTCCTTATCCCGGGGCTCCCCTTAGGATCCCCTGGAGCACATCCTACACACCACACTGATGCTCCCACAGGACCGAGAGCACTCTGTGGGGAGGGCACCGGGGAGGCTATCCCTTAACACTGGTCATGTGATCTTGATAGGAAACCAGGTTGAAACCACTTAAAGGAATCTTTCTGAACCATTTCAGTGAATATGAACCCCTCGAGGTCAGGTCCCCACCCTAAGAAGTTATGAATCTGCAGGTCTGACGTGGGGCCATGAAATGAGTCTTTAGCCAATTCCGTTTGTTCTGATGCTTCTCCCCCAAGACCCACACTCAGGAGCCCTGAGCTTCAGCCCTCACTCTCAGCACAGCTGAGACCTCTCAGGAGGGGAGGGTTTAGGGTGGGAATTTCTGAGGGAGGTCAGGCTAGAACCAGGCAGAGAAAGCTCCAGTACTTGGGGTTCAGGCCTTTATAAGAGACCCTGGGTGAAGTGCTGTGGGCTCCCCAGGCTGAGTGTGGATGGGTCTATTCAAACCAAGGGGAGCAGGAATCTGGTGAGCACTGTGAGGGTGTCATTGAAGGGGAGGGCACCTGTGAAGTAGAACCCGGGGTTCAGCAAGACTGCTGATCACAAGGTGGGTGGTTGTCTAGAGCAGGTACTCACAGGACTGGCTGGTGTGAGTTCAAGGACCTGCAGGCTGCCTGCTCCCCAGACAGACGCTGAGGCAGCAACAGCATGGAGCAGTTCAGGGGAGCTCTCAACAATACTCTGTATGATCCTTATTGGAACCATTACAATGTCCCAGCAGTTACAGAGGGGGGAAAGTACAATGCAGAAATGATGGGAAATATCCAATTATTTGAGGCATAAAGGCAGTAAGGAAACTAATTGTTACAGATATCATCCCTCTGTGCTAACAAAGAGTTTATTGTTAGGTATTCTTCCCTGCGACCTTAAATCAGTAGGTTGACACTTCATTCATTACATTCCGGCTTTATCACAAGAAACCATCAGTTTTATTAACATGTACTATCACACATAGAAAGAATAAAACCTTTTCCAATCCACTGTGTAACTGATTAAATACAGATTACAAGCATAAACAATGATATTCACTCCTCTGATACAATGACTTCAGAACTGTGATTTCTACAGTTACAAAATGGAGGCTAATCATTTACGAATGAAACAAGATGTACAGTAATTACATGACTTTTCTGAGAAGGGTTTCCATACATTTCTAGCGTATCAGAGCTATCTTTATTTGAAACATGTCAACTAATATTCATGACATCTGTTGATATTATAAAGATACATCAAGAGTTCAGTGAACTGTCATTGTATTTTCCTTAAAATGCAAGTGACATAACTATTGAAAATGTGCATCTTACTTTAATATGTGGAATTACTCCCTGAACACTTACTTCATGGTGACCTATAGCGATGTTTGACAAGAATGATTAACACCTCCATTTATTTATTTATTTATTTATTAAAATTAATTAATTTATTTTTTCAGTGGGTTTTGTCATACATTGACATGAATCAGCAATAGATTTACACGTATTCCCCATCCCGATCCACCCTCCCCCCTCCCTCTCCACCCGATTCCTCTGGGTCTTCCCAGTGTACCAGGTTCGAGCACTTGTCTCATGCATCCCACCTGGGCTGGTGACCTGTTTCACCATAGATAATATACATGCTGTTCTTTCGCAATATCCCACCCTCACCTTCTCCCACAGAGTTCAAAAGTCTGTTCTGTACTTCTGTGTCTCTTTTTCTGTTTTGCATATAGGGTTGTCGTTACCATCTTTCTAAATTCCATATATATGTGTTAGTATGCTGTAATGTTCTTTATCTTTCTGGCTTACTTCACTCTGTATAATGGGCTCCAGCTTCATCGATCTCATTAGAACTGGTTCAAATGAATTCTTTTTAACGGCTGAGTAATATTCCATGGTGCATATGTACCACGGCTTCTTTATCCATTCATCTGCTGATGGGCATCTAGGATGCTTCCATGTCCTGGCTATTATAAACAGTGCTGCGATGAACATTGGGGTGCACATGTCTCTTTCAGATCTGGTTTCCTCAGTGTGTATGCCCAGGAGTGGTATTGCTGGGTCATATGGCAGTTCTATTTCCAGTTTTTTAAGAAATCTCCACACTGTTCTCCGTAGCGGCTGTACTAGTTTGCATTCCCACCAACAGTAACACCTCCATTTAAATGTTCAGTGTACATGCTACATCACTGTGTCCTTAATCTCCTAATGGAGAATAAATATAAATGATTTCTCTCTAGGATAGAAGGCCTTGTCTCATCTTTGAGTAGCAATCATCAAAAACATAACTTTGCATACACACTAAAAAGGAAGCATAGCAGCATGGAGTAACTTGAGAGTTCAATAACATATCTTGGTTTTCAAATAATCACAAATCGTGTGAATATAAACAAAGATATATTGCTAATAATTGTACATTTCTAAATACCAACCCGTCATCTTGTGATTCATACTAACATATCAATTTTCTATGCTTTAACTATGGATTACTGTCTACAATACTTCTCCGGAAGAGAACTTCAAAAAAAAGGATTGATGAAATGCTTTCTAGTGTGCAGGCTTCCCTGAAAGCTCAGTTGGTAAAGAATCCACCTCCCACTCCAGTATTCTGGCCTGGAGAATTCCATGGACACAGTCCCTGGGGTTGCAGAGTTGGACACAACTGAGCAAATTTCACTTTTTCTAGTGTGCAATATCTGGTATTTATTTAGATTTAACTTTCATTAAATACTTTCCTACATTGTTTTATGTCATTTCTTATCTTTCTTAAATAAACGGTCCTGTATTTTCTGAAGTCTATGTTTAGGACAAACCTCTTCCATCACTTATTTTATTACTAGAGTTTCTCTCCAGTATGTGTTTTCTGATGTTTGGTAAGGTGAGAGCTCTGATTAAAGCCTTTGCCACTTTCCTTACAGTTATAAGGTTTCTCTTTCAGTATGAATTCTCTGATGTCGAGTAAGATGTGAGTTCTTGATAAAGGCTTTTCCACATTCTTTACATTTGTAAGGTTTCTTTCCAGTATGAATTCGCTGGTGTTGAAAAAGACTTGAGTAGTGACCGAAGGCTTTTCCGCATTCTTTACATTTATAAGGTTTCTCTCCAGTGTGAATTATCTGGTGGCAAGTAAGACCTGAGTGCTTCCTAAAGTCTTTGCCACAATCCTTACATTTATAAGGCCTCTCCCCAGTATGAATTCGCTGGTGTTCAGTAAGAGTTGAGTAGTGACTGAAAGCTTTTCCGCAATCTTTACATTTATAAGATTTCTCTCCAGTATGGATTACTTGGTGTTTAGTAAGACATGACTGCTGTCTAAATGCTTTGCCACAATCCTTACATTTATAAGGCTTCTCTCCAGTATGAATTCTCTGATGGTAAGTGAGACCTGAGCACTGGTTAAATTCTTTGCCACAATCCTTACATTTATAAGGCTTCTCTCCAGTATGAATTCGCTGGTGTTTAGTAAGAGTTGAGTAGTAACTGAAGGCTTTTCCGCATTCTTTACATTTATAAGATTTCTCTCCAGTATGGATTACTTGATGTTTAGTAAGACATGAGTGCTGTCTAAATGCTTTGCCACAATCCTTACATTTATAAGGCTTCTCTCCAGTATGAATTCTCTGATGGTAAGTGAGACCTGAGCACTGGTTAAATTCTTTGCCACAATCCTTACATTTATAAGGCTTCTCTCCAGTATGAATTCGCTGGTGTTTAGTAAGAGTTGAGTAGTAACTGAAGGCTTTTCCACATTCTTTACATTTATAAGATTTCTCTCCAGTATGGATTACTTGATGTTTAGTAAGACTTGAGTGCTGTCTAAATGCTTTGCCACAATCCTTACATTTATAAGGCTTCTCTCCAGTATGAATTTTCCGATGGTAAGTGAGACCTGAGCACTGCTTAAATTCTTTGGCACAATCCTTACATTTATAAGGCTTCTCTCCAGTATGAATTCTATGGTGTTGAGTAAGGTTTGACTTCTTATTAAAGGCTTTGCCACACTTCATACATTTGTGTGATTTCTGCTGCATATGAATTACCTGATATTGAGTAGGACATGAGCTACAAGGAAACACTTTGCCACATTCTTTACATTTGCTTGGTTTCTCCCTGGCATGAACTTGCTGATGCAGACTGAAATGTGAACACCTAAAAATGGCTTTGCCACTTTCCTTAGCCTTGTAAGGTTTCTGCTCTGTATGGATTCGCTGATGATGAGTAAGCTTTGAGTTCTGATTAAAGGCTTTGCCACACTTTGTACATTTATAATGCTTCTCCCCAGTATGAATTCGCTGATGTTGACTAAGATTTGAGCAAGACATAAAGGCTTTTCCACATTCCTTACATTCATAAGGTTTCTTGCCAGTGTGGATTTGCCGATCTTGACTAAGCTTTGAATTCTGATTAGAAGCATTGCCACACTCTGTACCTTTGAAAGGTTTCCATCCTGAATGAATTTTCCTGTGTCTACTTAGACTGGCTGAGTTAGTAAAGGCTTTCTCACATTTCTTACACTTGTAACTTTTCTGCGGATCCTGAATATTCTGCTGTTGAGTAAGATTTGAAGACTGATTAGAAATATCACTATATTCACAATTATAAGTCTTCTCTCCTGTATGTGTACTTTTCTGTAGTGGAAGACCTGATGTTTGATAAAAGATATTACTACATGTACAATTTTTAGAATCCTTGTCTGAAGATTGAGGTCCCTGATGTTTCATAGGGTTAGAGCCTTGTTCAGTTTTAGACCCAGTTTCATTGCATGAATAGCTTCTCAATCCATCGTAAATATTCTTGTAATTATTGGGGGTAGAGCTCTTGCTTAAGGCCTGATTCGTGTTATTACATGTGAGAAGTTGTTCCATATTAACCATATCATGATGCGTATTGAACAATGATGGTGGGATTAACTCTTTTCCATTATTATCAACATTACACATTTTGGAACAGAGAGAAACTGTCTGTTGGTGGAAGAATAATGACCCCTTGCTCACAGATCCCTCAAATTGATTATATTGTGAGTTTTCCCCATCATTTTTAAATTTCTGGTTTTCAGACGTGCTTGAATGTGTGTGTAATTGAAGCCTGTGTTCAGAGTGGTTTGAATGAGTATTTGCAGTAGAGACTGGATGACTTTCCAGATTTTCCACATTTCCCTTCAGAGAACGTGTATGTTTCAAAAAATGATTTAAGCCTTTGCTTGAAAAGATACACATCTCTGCAGATGTTGTTAACTGAAATGGGTGTTTTCCCCAATTTGACTCACATTGCTCATTTCTTTTGGCAGTAATGTCTGCATTATGTGAAACTGTCTCAGTTCCTTTATGTCCGTATACACATCTTCTAGGCCTTTTACAAAGCCCTGTATAATCCTGGTCTTTCATTAAATGTTCATTTCCAAGATGAGCTCTTTCATGTGTTTCTAGGTTTGCCTTTTGGATTAAATTTTCTAACCTTGGATTCTTTGACATCAAAGCACGGGTGTTGTGAGAAGACACAGCTGAAAGATACCAAATAAAAGTTTATCAAAGTGAAAGATATCAAATCTACTATTCTCAGTGAATATCCTTAAAGATGTAGAGAAAATAGAGACACAAGAATCAAGATGCAAGAGGATTAGGCAGACTTGGAGTTCATCTCTCTCCACAAATGCATCAAGCATACATCAGAAATGGAACAACTCTCACAGAGGCCCCTCTGAACACTAGCAGAGGACCTACAACACCTAAAACGACAAGAAAGATTCCCACTTAGCTAGTTAGGACCAAAGAAAGAAGGAAGAGGAGAGGAAGCGGGATGGGACCTGCAACCCTTGGGGGGATCGGAAGAGAGGAGGTCTCCATGTCTGGAGAAGCCTCTCACTGGGGGAGCTCAGTTGGGACAGAAGGGGAGCCTCATTCTCTGTGGGAAGAGAACATGGCAACGGTCTGTGGCAGCAGGACAGAGTGAGACCTACACACGGGGTACTGACCCCTGCCCTGTCCACCCAGCCTGAGGGTGTCCACTGCTGCAGACAAGGGCTGGGTGCTGGAACGTGGGGTGTGGAGAGCAGACCCAGGCAGAAGACTGCTGTTGGCTGTGAGGAGATATCCTGACGGGACGGGAGGGAGGGAGGAGCTCTGCAAATGGGATGCTTGTGGAGGAAGCCTGCACCACCATAGAGCAGAGCAGCGTTGTTGAGTGATGTCCGAAGGGAAGAACCCCACTGCAGCCTCTCTCCCCATGTGCTGGCCCCTTGTCCCTGGCAGTAGGAAGGGCTGCCACCCGGGTGGGCTCTATTGAGGCCCAGCCATGGCCTCCCCCATGCCCCTCCTCTACAATCAGCAGACTCCTATGCTCTGGGGCAGCCTCTGGAGCAGACACCTGTGGGTGGGCCACATGCTCAGATGGAGCTGAAAGCACAGCTGAGCCCCAGGGTTAAGAATGAAAAGCTGAAGTGTCTCCTTGCAGCTGCACTAACCATGCTTTTACACAGGCAACTGGCTGTGTCAACTCAGTCCCTATAGAGCATCTGAAGGACAACCAGGGATCCCCCAGTCATGGAGGTGTAGCTTTAGCAGCTGTAGACTTTGTGGGGATGTACGTGGGGAGGTGGGGCCAGGCCAGTCTGAGCTGCCCCATAGCACCACAGTGGATCCAGCTCCATGAAAGCAATTCTGGGCCCTGATTTCACTGGATCTATGCTGGTGACTTGGTGAAAACAACATCTGAGAGACACCAGGGCCGTGTGCCGAGATACCCACGGTTGAGGTGGGGCCAAGTGCAGTGCCGACCAGGGTCACTTGAGACTCACACAACGCGTGAGCACACCCCAAGGGGAACATCCCCAGAGCAGCAATCCTCAGGGGCTTCTCTCCCAGACGGTGTGCTCCAATCCCACCTGCCTCCACCACAGATCAGAATCACAGTGAAGAAACAGATCTGGGGGCTCTGTTCCACCAACCAGGAAGCAGACCCACCACAGACAGGACGGTGACAGCCACAGATCCACGGGGAAGCCCCCCTCAATATCCAGGGCAGGCTCGGGTCACAGTAACAGCAATCAAAGCCCAGATCAAGGGGAGAAGGGCACAAGCCTGTGGACCAACCTCACCCCACAGGGGGAAGACAACAGAGCAAGAGGAGCTAGGATCCTGCAGCCTGCAGAACAGACCACAAACCCAGAAAATGTGACAAAATGAGAGGACAGAGAAGTATGGTGTAGAGGAAGGAGCAAGACAAAAAGCTACAAGAACCACTAAATGAAGAGGAGACAGCAGTCTAATGATTACTTTCTGACTTAAGTCATCTTAAATGGAGATGCCACTAGGTGCCTTCTAACTCTTTAACCCACTTCTTATTTTAGCGTGTCCTATTAGATGTCTCGGAGAAGGCAATGGCGCCCCACTCCAGTACTCTTGCCTGGAAAATCCCATGGACGGAGGAGCCTAGTAGGCTGCAGTCCATGGGGCCGCTAAGGGTTGGACGCGACTGAGCAACCTCACTTTCACTTTTCACTTTCATGCATTGGAGAAGGAAATGGCAACCCACTCCACTGTTCTTGCCTGGAGAATCCCAGGGATGGGGGAGCCTGGTGGGCTTCTGTCTATGGGGTCGCACAGAGTCGGACCCGACTGAAGCGACTTAGCAGCAGCAGCAGCAGTAGCATTAGATGTTCCAACCTAAACATCATAAATGATACTGACGTAGGTCTAATCAGAAAGTGAGGACACATAGGACAAAGTCTGGGGAAGCTCATAACAAGATTAATTAATAAAGAAGTAGTTCTTGAGAAATTAAATAAGAAATGAGACTTTAAAAATATGGTGGGAACACAGGAGACACTACCAATGCTCTGTGGAGATCTAATTGGGAAGGAAATCTAAAAGAGTAGGTATATACAAAAACCGATTCTCTTTGCTGTACAACATTGTAAACCAGTTATACTCCAATGAGAATGTTTTTTAAAGATTATATTATCTAAAATTGTAATAGTTTGAAACCATTAACAAATATAGTGGAAAATGTTTTAAGCTCTTATGCCAATTTATTTGAAAATTCTTTGAGCTAATTGAATATATTTAAGCCTTTTAGCATTGAGGAATTGCAGCAAATACACTTAACCTTTCATATATGAGTTCATATGAAGAAAACAGAAACTTTGAAGTAACACTGAGATTTGCATTCTTTCTCTTTAGGGAGGTTTTGGTTTATGCAGTGAAGAAATTACTTAAATTTAAAATGTATAAGATCATATTTGTAGCTTCCAGTGTTTTAGAAATTATAAGTCAGAAAAAAACCCTCTGTCCACAGTATTCCTACAACTTTGGCAGTATGTCTACGATTCCACTCACATACTACCATCTAGTGGTAGAAACAAACTTGAATAGCGGCGTCTTAGAGTTATTCAGAAATGTGCACAGTTTTCCTAGGGCCCCCAGGAAATGCAATAGTAACTGATTCATGCAGGTTGTCACAGGCCAAGAGGAGATTTTCAGTTCTCACTGTGATTGAGAAAAGTAATCACTGGAGGTGAATTCAGGAATGACTTCAGAGACAGAATGGGGCAGGTGATATCCGCCCATGACAGCAGCAGAAAGAAACCCAGGCTTCTCTAAAATCATTTCCACTGAAGCAGATCTTCCCAAACCACATGACAGAGGATGACTTCCTCACTGATCCTTGGACCTGTCATTGAGTCATCGGCTCCATCCCTTCACACCTACCTGTGTACATGGCTGGCATCTCCAGTCTCCTTACATCCCAGGGATTCTTCATTTGCTCCAGAAAGGTGATCAGGTCTGACTTAGAGACCACAAGACCTGCTATCAGGAAAAGGGGTGTTTGTTTTGCTAGAGATTCATCAGTTTCCACTCTAATATGTATTCAGGTGAGAAGAGAAGGCACGTGTGCTAAGTCGCTCCAGTCATGTCTGACTCTTTGCCACCCTGTGGACTATAACCCACCAGGCTCCTCTGTCCATGGGATTCTCCAGGCAAGAATACTGGAGTGGGTTGCCATGTCCTCCTCCAGGAGATCTTCTCAACCCAGAGATCGAACCTACTTCTTTTACGTCTCCTGCATTGGCAGGCAGGTTCTTTACCACTGGTGCCACCTGGGAAGCCCAGAGGAGGCATGGTAGAATATTAATACAGCCTGGAAATAAAGTATTTGGGGACATCATTTCCTAGGCTGTATTAACATTCTCTGGTGGCTCAGCTGGTAACGAAGCCACCTGCAATGTGGGAGACCTGCGTTTCATGCCTGGGTTGAGAAGATCCTCTGGAGAAGGGAGTGGCTACCACTCCAGTATTCTGGCCTGGAGAATTCCATGAACTATTCCATGGGGTCGTAAAGAGTCGGACACAACTGTAATCTTGCTCATTATATTAACACTCTAGAGAAGGCATGGTTGAATGTTAATATAGCCTAGAAAATTACATCCCCAAACACTTTATCGAAAGCACTTTTATAACACTAACAAATACATAAAGAAAAGACCTTGCGATTCTAGTCAAGTACTACTAAGGCCAAAGTAAGTAAGTAGTAGAAATCTGATTTGAAAAGGAGAGTGCCACCCTCTTATACCACAGAACCTGGAGAATTACCACTAACCTAGAAGAAGGAGGCAGATCACATCAAGGAAAAGTCAGAATCTTAATGAATCATCATGAAGTCTTCTTTCTCAACTCAGAAATACCCATTTTCCCATAGAAAGCAGGGATCTAAAACTATTGTAAGAAGCAGAAGATTCCAGGAGACATTCTAGAAATACAGGAACCAAAACCCAGTGGGTAGATAAGGGATTCTGGAAAGAAGTTATCCTCACCCAAGGAGGCCAGGTTCCTGTAGTTCTCTAACATCACGTCCCTATACAATTCCCGCTGACCGAGGTCCAGGCATTCCCACTCCTCTTGAGTGAAGTCTATGGCCACATCCTGGAACGTCAGCCGTCCCTGAAATACAAAGTACAGATGCCATGGGGCCGTGGGAAGACTTCCTAATGTGACCCAAGATGAAACCAGCAAGAGAAATGGTTTTGATTTAGGAGAGTGGCTTGTATTATAAAATAATATAATTTTTACACAGTAATATTTTCTACCACATTTTTAACCCCAAGAAAAGAGGATGAGATATGATCATCAACCACTACAGAAATTCTTCTGATTTGGAAGAGAAATTACAAAATAATCAGATCAACATTGACATATTTATTTTTGAGTGTTGTACTCATTTGACAGAGGATAAACTGTCTATCAGAAGAAACAGGAAATATTTTTAAAATGTTCTGGAGTGGGCGCAGTATGTCACATTTTTAACAAGCTTATTTGAACTAGTAATGTTGAAAATTCTGCTCCATGAGTGACAATGTTTGAACATCAATGAAGCAGAATAGTAAGGAAAGAATTCATGTTTAACTTTGAACTTTAAGTGCTTTACAGATTTTACAGGTCTGATACGACAGTAACCTCAGTGACAAGAATCATCTCAATGATCTGGTATATACTATATGTCTTTCTGACAGTTTTTCAGAGTCTTGAATGTATAACAGAAATAATTTAAAATCAATAATGTTGCTGTTGCATCTTTTGGCAAATATTTTAACAAACATTCTTTAAATGACAGCTTAACTTTTACTTCAGTTTCTGACTCTATACTTTAATAAAACAGAGACAAATGCACAGAGCTAACTCTAATGAAAGTTTATAGAATTTCCTGTATTTGTAAATAATACTAAAAACAAGAAAAGTGTTAGTCACTCAGTTGTGTCCTACTCTTTGCAACCCCAGGGCCTGTAGCCTGCCAGGCTTCTCTGTCCATGGGATTCTCAAGGCACGAATACTGGAGTGGGTAGCTATTCCCTGCTTCAGGGAATCTTCAAAAAAGAAAAAGAGAAAAATCAATCAAATGATGTTAACATGTTCATTCATACAGACATACACTAAAATGGGATACTTATTAATAGTAATAGAGAAAAATTGTCATGTCAATAAAATCAGGATAATTTTTAACTGATTGAAAGTGTACATAAATATTTGAGGATGATATTATTTTAATTTTTTTAAAATAGACTAGGGTGCAGACATATACAATGATAAAAAATTAGAGAGCTCTGGTTCTGAATCTTTTAATGTCCTGCAAAGTCTGTATCATTTAAAGGGGACATTAAAGCCCCTTGGTGGGTCACAGCTCTCGGAGGACAGACCGTGTTATAGCTCTTAAATAAACCAGTGTTACAGCTCTATTTATTTAGATAATAGCAGGAAAATCCATCTTTGAGGCATGAGGGCACTTTGATCCAAAGACGCAAAGAGATCACTCCATCGCGCGGGAGAGAGAGGGAGCAAAGAGGGGAGAAGAGGGCTTTGGCTCTTCTTTTTATATGTTTCTGTGTCCCTGGGCCTGCCTTATGTAAATTGGGCTTAGGCAGGAGCGTTGTTTGTTTTACCTGACGTTCTCACTCTGGCCCTCGGACCTTCCTTTGTTCTATTTTCGCGGGCTTTCCCTTCCAGGTCTTTTAGCCACTGCCATTTTGGACTCTTTTTCCCTATTCTAACTACCTAACAGGCATATCCATCATTTTTTCTTTCCAAGACCCTTGTTCAAGACAGGGAAAAAAAAAAATGAATTTCATAGCGTGGAAATCTCACAGAAGCACCTGAACCAGTGAACATCAGAGGTCATAGGGTACATGGAAAAATGCATTATCACTGATGGGTATTTTGGCAATATTAGGAAAACCATGATCTCAATCTATCAAGAAAAATGTCCGTTTTCTGCAAATTCCACCTCCTATATACCTCCCATGATCTGTAGCTTAATAGTCCATTTTTTATTACATATTTCTTATCAGTATAGAGGTTTGTCTATGCTACTTTAACTTCTGACAAATTCTGGAATGCTGAATTCATTCTACTAACAAGGACATTTTCTTACTCCTGTTCTTCCTGTTCTAAAGAGCTGAATTGAAAAAAAAAAAAAAAAAAGAGCTGAATTGCATTCACATGTAAATTCATCATGGCATTTCCCCAACTTCCCTAAGATCCCAACACCGAACCACATCCCAATGGGAATCTCAGATACCAGTGCCTCCCCATGTTTATCTCTCACAAAGTGAATGTATTCAACATTGAAAATCACTATTTCATGCTGAGAATTCATCATGCTTTATAGCCGGGATACAGACAATGGAGAAAAGGCTTTGGGACATCAGGGAGACGCAACCTGAAGAGCTGGTTTTCACTATTAAAAAAAAAAAAAAAAAAAAAGGAAAAATAAGGTGATAACAAGCATCCTAAGCAGAAAAATTAGCAGCAGAGAACTAAAGGTTTGCAGATTCTCAGTCCAAGCATTTCAGGAAGAAAAGCAGACCCAGCCCCAGACTTATGACAGGACACATACCTGAGAAGCTGCCATTTCCTCCTTTTCTTCCTTCTGCTCTGGGTCTTCTCTGGGGATGTTACATCCCAAACTCACATCTGCATCTTGAGAAAATACCTTCAAAGGCATCCATGCAGCTGTTTAACCTGCAACTGCTGCAGGGAAACAGAAGAAAAAGTTTTCCTGTTTCCCTCACCCTTTTCTGAGCTCCTTTTCTACTTTCTGTGGTCCCAATCTGTAGTGGGGAATCAAGACTAACCTGATAATGCTAATCACATCCTGGTGCTCTACACTATTTGCAGATCGTCCGGGCTAGTTCTTCTCCTTCCTTTTCGAGTTACAGAGAACAGCTCACGAGAGACAATGGACCCTGCTTCTGGGCTAGCTGACCCAGCCTATGAGGGTTGTGAAAAAAATGCCAGAGGAAGACCCGCATTCAGAGCCCTGAGGGGAAACCTCACACCTGAGACCTCAGGAAGAGAGGATTTAGAGAGGGAACTTCTAGAAACAAAGAAGGTCAACCTGATTCCCTGGGGAGGGGCTCTTTCTAGGGTTAGTGTGGTGGTCCACAGCCTGCCTGTGCCCTTGGGGGTTGGGAGGGGAAAGGTGAGTGAGTGGTGGGAATCACCTGGGGGGTCTTGGGTTCCTGCCAGGCTTTACTTGCAGAATTCTTCCCAAAGATCTCCCCTGTCCTTAGTTTTGTTCACCCCCCTCTGCAGCCTGGGGACACAGGTTTTCACAAAATGATTTGTTTTGTGACCACCTCTCTGCAGGCGTGGCAACTCCAACTTCAGAGACCAGGAGCCTGGAGGCATGTCCATCCCCGCTTTCTTGGAAAAGAAACTGTTGCAGGAAGGGGGACCCCTTCCAGGGCCCGAAACTGGGCTCTTGTCTAACACTCGGAAATGAATTGCCCGAGGAGACACATGTGCTGACAAAGCAAGAGATTTTATTTGGAAAGGGCACCCGGGGGGAGAGCAGAAGGGTAAGGGAACCCAGGAGATCTGCTCTGCCACGTGGCTCGCAGTCTTGGGTTTTATGGTGATGGGATTAGTTTCCAGGGGGGGTCTTTGGCCAATCATTCTAATTCAGAGTCTTTCCTGGTGGCCCACGCATCGCTCAGCCAAGATGGACGCTAGCAAGAGGGATTTTGGGAAGTGGATGGAAGTGAACGGACACGCGGTATCTCCTTTTGACCTTTCCCCCACTCTTCCAGCTGCTGGTGGTTTATTATTTCTGTATTCCTTATCAGGATCTCCTGTCATAAAACAACTCATGCAAATGGTTACTATGGTGCCTGGCCAGGGTGAGCGGTTTCAACCAGTGTGCTTGCCCTAACAGCTCCCCCCTGAGAGACTTCATACTCAAGATGCTTCTTGGGAATTGGGGCGGAGGTCTCTTTCTTCCGTAACTTCTTCCTGCTGTGCCTGGGCGTAGGCTTGCCTAGCAGAGCAGAAGTCTCTCTCTACCTGATCTAAGTTGGGGTGTTCCACATCTGAAACCAGCTTTCACCCTTGTAATAACAGCAATTTAGTTTGAAATTGTTGGCACCTCTCAGAGAAGAAATAGACAGGGGCCAAACAGGAGACCTAACAGGATGGTCATCGCTGGTCCCCAGAAACAGGAGGCAACATCTGGGGTGAGGGCTGCAGGGTTTGTGACTTTTTTTTTTTTTTTGATTGGCTGGTGGTGAAGCAACAGAGCTGAGCTCCAGGAATCTTGTGTTTAGTCTGAAGTTACCATCCTCCACCTGGGTGGGGGCTCCAGTTCTGTAGGACTCAAAGACATTGTTATGCATATTTTTTTGAGTAGGAGCCAGGACTCTGTCTCAAGGCTGTACCACCATTCGATTATTTCTCCTCTGTTTCTGTATTCCCTCCCTTCCCTGATTAGCAATCATTTGAATCCACCCTTTGGTACTCAGGGAAGGTCAAGGAGGCTGAATGAAGCCTATATCCTACGGATGAGAAATGGAGAACACACAGCAGATCTGCACTCCAGAGTCGCCACCCCACAGAGTCCTGCTCAGTTTTAATTTAGGGAACAGGGCAACTATGACTGTGATAACTTCCTGTCCAAATGGGGCACAGGACTGCCTCAGCTTGGAGAAGAGACACTGAATTGGAAGTATTCCTGAGTTCCAAGTCCTAGATCTGAGCCTTGTATGATTAAAATCTCAATCCCTTGGTCTGCCATTTTGTTGTAACAGACCCAATTAGTAGTAGCTGGAGGAGGGATAACTGGAATTTTAATAGACAAAATAAATCTCTCTCTCTTTTTTCTTTTAGAAGAATAGGCCTGAAACTCAGTCTGGACCTGACACTTCGGGGAGACTTTTAGCCAGATGGCCAGTTGCCTAATTTTATAAAAAGTAAGGTATAAGTTACTAGCTTCCAGCAGACATTGTTTTGAGAATGGTGGCATCTAAGCCTGACATGACTCAGAAAACTCAAGTGTTTAGCAATACAATGTCTAATCTGAAATTACACCCATAGTAACACCTGGTTATTTCCCAGGATGTCTGAAACATATCTGTTGGGGTCCTTTAATGGACCGGAACCTGGTGGTACGGAGACAACGATAAGAAAGTAAAAGAGAGAAAGAGAGAGAGAGAGAGAGAAAAAGACCAGGAGACCTAAGCTCTGATGGAGCAAAGGTGCTTTAATGACTTTTCTATGAGTATATATAGGCTGCAGTACAAGAAACTTCTTTCGGGAATGATAGAGATCAGAAAACCAAATATACAGCAACCGTTATCAAGGGAACAAGGGGTAATGTTAGTCACGAGGTCAGGAGACAATCCATCTCTCAAGAAAGGGGAAGGAGACTAAGCTGTTTTGTCCTAAGGAGAATGTTTACTAAAGGAGACTCATGCTTGCCTCACACAATGACCTCAGTCCCTGAGAGCAGTGTGCTGTTCCGCTTGAAGAGGGACAAAGGACTCATGAGAGACATCATGTAGGAATCCTCCCGTCAAACATTCCCTGACAATTCCCCCTTATTTATTTATAATATTTGTAAGAAGAGTTCTGACCATCAGAATTTGTTTAGTTTTGACAATCTTTGCATGAAGGCAACGGTAGACAACAAATATAATTGTTAAGACAATCACCAAAATTATGGTTCTAGATCTAATGTTATGAGTAAGACTTTGAAACCATCTACGTGGGTCTAACCCAGATATTTGATCAGCTAATTGTTTAGCTAAAGTTCCCATATCAATGGAAGAGGGCAGATTATTAGAAAAGGCTTCAAATATTTTTTTTTGTAATAATTGTACACTCAGAGAGGCATTATCATGTATGTTTTGTAAATGAAACTTGATTTGTTCTCAGTTGTAGGCACTATTATTAAAATGAACAGGAGGAATAAAAAATTGAGTAGAATTTTAGTCACATTTTAGCATCACCTGTTTTTGTACATCTGTTAATTGATCTCTAACCCATTCGATGGCTGTTTTTAGTTTTTGTATTTCTTCTTGAAGTTTTTCATCTATCTGAGCCTGAGTGGCCCATATAGTATGGGCATCTTTAGTCCAATTTTGAATAAAATTATGTGTCTGAATAGAGGTTTGTAAAGCAACACCAGTGACAGCAGCAGTGGTGCAAATGGCTATTAATCCCAAAATACTAAAAATCAGCCATCCAGTGAATCATTTAGATCGCCGGAGCAATTTAGTAAGCAACTGGGAAGCAAGTCCAGCCATGGGACTTTCTTTCCAGGGCTGTTGGAGATTTATTGGTAACCACAGACTACGTCGAGATCGAAGAATTAAAAGAGAATTATATCTTAAGGAAATAGAGGAGTTAAGACAAGTATATAATCTGTAATTTATGCAAGTTACAGAACATATAGTCTTATTGAATTGTAAGTTTTTTATAGCTATAACAAAAGGAATTGGAACACAGGCTTGTATAAAATATGATTGATTATAGCAAAAGAAATAATTGTTATAGCTATGATTGGTCCCTGTGGAATGTCTGGTCTAAGTCTCAAGTTCTTCGGTGTTTGTACCAAGTTTTTAGGTGTCTCATTGTTTAGGTCCAATCTGTTTATCAAAGATGATTTGAGGACGAGGTGGGGGCCATTCTATCATCAAGCTAGCCAAGAAGTCTTCTGTCATGGTAATGTTTTTATTGTAGTATTAGTAACCTTCTATGTTACTTGAGTAATATAATCATATATAGTATTGTTAATATCATCTGAGCAGTTCAATAACCACATACTAAGGGGTCTCCTATTGACAATTGTATGATTAGCTATAAACATTAATTTTTTTGGTTTGGCCTGACATTTGTCTCAATGAACAGGAATATATTTAAAGTTCTTATTAGTAAACCCTTGGCATGTTGTTCTTTGTTCTTTTTCTAATTTTTTTTCTAAAGTTTTAGTAGTATAAAATGGTTCACTGACAAAGAAAGGGCAGTGAATAATCTAAGTAGTGTCCAAAAATCTTTTTTTGGAGGCAGGAGGAAAGCCCAAGTTTGTCGACTAACGTTTATACATAATTTTGCTGGGCCCATACATAAAGGAAGGACTTCACAACCTAGAACGATATTAATTAGTTTTTCTTTTTTTTTCAGGATGAGAGGGCCCCTCCAGTTCTAAAGGAGGGGGCATATGTGTTGACTCATTAGTGGATGTGATTGGTTTTATATCTGTCTATTTTACAACCTGTAATAAAAAAAGGGGGTTAGGTATATAAGCCCAGTAAGTGTGATCAATCAGGTCAGCCTGAGCGGGGGAAGCAAAAGCAAGCAAAGCAAGCAAAGCAAAGAAAAATATTTTTAGGATTCTGAGGCATTCCCTGTTGAGAAATCAGGTTTTTAGTTTAATCAGTAAGGGTTTTTATCTGCCCCCAAGTAGGGAGATCATAAGGTCGATGACGTCGAGTGTGGCGTTTTTTGGAAATTTTTAATGTCGCCATGGCTTATATTGGAATTTTTTCTTCTTGGGTTTTTTGCTGTTTCATCTCTAGTCTGAATGTTGGGGGCCCCCCTTAGGTTGAATCTTCTGAAGAGGAAGTCATGTGAGCTCGTTGGATCCATCTGGAGAAATAGAAGCTGCCGGAGCCTGCCGGCAAACGAACTGGTCAAGAACGCAATTACCAGAGTACCTAGGAAAAAGAAGACTCAGAAAGAAGACTCAGAAAGAGAAAGATGGGGTTGAGAGGGACGGAGTCCGCTTGCGTCTGACTCCGCCAACTTTATTGAAGAATACCACGCCGATATATACGCTAACAGGAGTTACTAAGAATAGATCGAGGGTTTGCATACGTGCAGAGCTACAGATGTTTTAAATTCCCACACTCAAGATCAGCAAAGCGTTAATTACCCTAGCGCCCAACACGATTAAGATCATTAGAACATTAGATAGAAAACAGGCTTCATCAATAGAACATTAGATGGAAAACAGGTTTCGAGCATGATGAGCTTATCAGCACCAGAAAAACAGGCAAAAAGGTCACCGGTGTGTTTTTTCCCTGAAGGAGACAAGTGCCAGTCTATACTTTAACAAGAAGGGGTGGCAGGACAGAGAGAGACCTTTTGATCTCTCTTAGGGCCGTAAGGGGCCCGTACATTCAGGCCGGCTCCCTGCAAGAAGCATATCTTTTTCTTGTAAGATTAGTTTTTTAGATTTTTATTAATTAGTTAACCTGTCTTGATATCAAATGGGCAAAGGAAAGGAGGTGTCCTATAATGTTTTAAAACCTTTTTTTTTGTTTGTTTGTTTTTTGTTTTTGTCAAAACATCTCTTTGTGGTAAGTTTTAAAACTTTAAAACAAATAAGGCTATATTAACAATAGTTATAAAAAGAGAGGAAAGTGATAGTGATGAAAACATTTTTAGGAAATATTTCAGTCTAAAAGAAAAAAATCATTCAGAAATCTGTTTGGGACTGGTATTTGGCTGTGGTTTGTGTTATTTGGGGCAGAGGATTAGGAGTAACCATTTAAATATTTTTTCTTAAGTGAAATTATTGAAAAGGTGATGTAAAACAACTTGACAAATGAAATGTTGCTCACTTCTAAATATATTTGACCTTGTCTTTGAAAAAGAAATGTAGCTTAGCAACTGTTGAATCTCACTGTTCAGTGTGTTAAAGAGGATGACTACACTTTGAAGACAGACCTGAAAAGAAGGCAAACATTCTACATTTTTTATATTTTTAGGAACAAATAATCTATTCAGGAAATGGTGTCTTTTTTTTTTTTATGTCATTTTCGCCTTGCTTTAAGAATCTTACACATTGGGAACAGAAATAGTCACACCAACAATAGTTACAGGCTTAAAGGCTACACTACACCGGAATCTAGCAAAGTTTGCTCTGGACAAGGAAGACAAAAGTGTTCTTGTGTATTTTCTCTTATTTAATTTTTTATTTGCAGTTACAGTGTGTAATGTGTTTGTCTAATCATGTCTTGTGTTTGTGGACTATAAGGAACGTCTGCAATTGTTTAATAGAGAATGAATGTAAAAATTGTTTGAACTGTTTAGAAATATAGGCAGAGTCATTGTCTGTTTGTATAGAATTAGGTGTTTTTATTATCGTGAAGTAAGTTGATAGGTGGGTTATAACATGTTGTGTAGTCTTACCTTAGAGAGGTGTTGTCCCTAGAAAAGAAGAATTTGTATTGATCAAGACATGTAAGAAGGAAGAGGAAGAAAGTTTAGGACAATGAGTTACATCAATTTGCCATAAAATTTTCTTTCATTTGTCATAAGCCTTTTTAAAATTTTAGCACCTAATATCTTTAAAAGTTAAAAGGCCAAAACAAAGTATGATAGCATAATAAACAAATGTAATGTTTATTTCAAATAAACATACCATACTTTGTGGTTTTCATTGTGATCCACCCAAGCATTTTAACTGTATTTTTAAATATATTTGCAGTCTGAATGTATCTGCTGACCAAAGTTAATTTTGTTAAATATTGTTTTCTCAGAATTTTTCTCTTGTATCTAATTTGGTTTAATTTGGAGAAAGAACATTTGCTGTAGCTAGAACGACAATGAAAAACTAGTCTAGTAAAGCTTATGTAAATACCACTTTATTTTATAATAAATGTTTTAACAATTAAAAAAATATTTTTGTATTCATTATTTTATTTGCCATTTCTTATATCTTTCTATTAAAAGCATATATTTTACTTTTCTATAGCAACCATGAAATGTCTTGTATGTTAGCATTTTATAGGCCATTGAACATATTTTTCAAATCATATTATATATATACATATACATTTTTATATAAATATATATTTATATTTATTAACAGCTCAAAATCTTTTCAGCTCTTTTGCAAGAAAAACCCCTTTTAAGAGTAAACCAATGTTCAGCAATTAATGCTTTAAAATCTTACTTCATTTGGAAATGACCCAGCCATTCAACAAACTTCTACTACTTAGTTCAGCACAACTCTAGAAACCTAAGTCACTCTAATCTCAAGAGATGGCTCTAGATTATAGATAATAGATCATTTTATCAAAAATATAATTATTTCTAAGAGCTTATCTAAAAGCTTTTATCTCATTTATATATTTATATATATATATATATATATATATATATAAAGAGTTACCTTTTTGTTGACAAACTTAGTTTACCTTAAACCAAGGCATAATAAAAGTATTATATAATGTTGATGACTCAAGACATGTCTCAACTAGATTAACAAATAATTATATTTAAATCACATTGACATTTAAATAAACATTATACCCAACATTGAACACCCTTTAGTTCATGTAAAGCTGAATCCAAATAGAGCTCATTAATTCCACACTATCCAAAAACAAAGACATACATTGAGACATAGATAATTTTAGATACATAGACATAGTTCTCCGTTTGAAATTTAAAATATCTTTTTGTTTTATTTATTTATTTTGAGCTCCACCAATTTGTTAATGGCTGGAGTCCTAGATAGAGTGGGCTGTGTATCCCAAGGACATGATAAGAGTTAACTTAAGGTTTTTTCTTAGGCCTATTTTTGTTTCTCAGGCAGAATGGAGCTCAAAAAAAAAAAAAATATTTTAACAAGTTAACCTTTTCCTAACTGCACGTGCAAGAAGAACCGGTTTTGCAATTTCAAAAAATATTTTATTTTCATCAGTTTTTTCCAGAGTCTAAAGAATATCATAGCCATTCAGTGTCAAAAATATCATTTTTCTTTTTTGTAGCTATAGTATATTATTAATGATATATGCATGAGGGAATTGTCACATAGGAAGTAAAGCCTTGGGTACAAAATTTTGACAAATACTAGGACTGTTATGGAGACGGCAATGGCACCTTATTTCAGTACTCTTGTCTGGAGAATCCTAGGGACGGGGGAGCCTGGCAGGCTGACATCTATGGGGTCGCATGGAGTAGGACACGACCGAAGTGACTTAGCAGCAGCAGTACCAGGACTTTTAAGCATACCTTGAGGTAACATAGTCTATTGAAATCTTTTACGAGGCCCGATATGATTAGGATAAGGGAGAGAGAAAGTGAATCTCTCCCGGTCTAAAGGGTGTAAAGGTATATTTAAAAAGCAATCTTGTGAATCAGTAATAATAATGTGTCAATTTTGAGGAATAGTAATAGCTGATGGGATCTCTGGTTGCAATGTACCCATAGGTTTCATAAAAGAATTAACTTTTTTAAACTCTGTTAAGAGACACCATTTGTTATGTTTCTTTTTTATAACAGAAATAGAGTTCTAAAAAGAGCAAGATTTTTCAATATGTTTCAATTTTAATTGTGTGTTTATAAGTTCTTTACTAGCTTGTAATTTTTCTTTTGTAAGGGGCCATTGCTTTGTCCAAATAGGCTCATGATTTTTCTTAGTTATTTTAATAATTGTTTTGTTTGTTAAATGAGCAGTGGCCCCTAGGAAAAATGTGGAATGTATATCTGAGTTTGTCATTGTATAAGTAAGTCTCTTCCTATTAAAGAGTACATTTATCACATAAGGTTTTAATGTTGCAGGTTGGCCTTCTGGTCCCTCACATGAGTATATTTGAACACTTTGATAAACTTTTTGTACTTTAGTTTGAGAAATTTTTGCAATTTGGCAAGAGACCAAAAGTACAGGCCAGGACTTGGGCCATAAATGTTTGGAAATAATAGTAATATCAGATCCAGTGTCGAGGAGACCAGAAAATCTTTTACCATTAATTTTGATATTTATATTTGATCGTGCATACTCAGATACTAATAATGTCCACAAAGATTGTTTTTGATCTGTACTGTCAAACCCATCTGTCCGTACATTATTAGAGGAATTAATAGAAATGTAAGATAAAAGAAGTAATTGAGCAATTTTGTCCCCCTTTTTGAATTGGCATAGAATCTGAGATGACATCAGAATTTGAATCTCTCTTTTATAATCTGAATCAATTATTCTAGGGTGAACAGTAATTCCTTTAGAAGACAGACTAGATCGGCCAAGCAAAAGACCAAAAGTTTGTGGGGGCAAGGGGTCTAAAAAGTCCGGTAGGCACTCTAGCAGGGACTGTTTGAGGTAAAGGAAAAAATCATTTAGGGCTGGTATATCGACGGCAGCACTGCCGGATGTTGAGGGTTTGAGGGAAAAGATAGAATCTGCTCCTGTTTGGAGTTTCCTGGAATATGTTTTCCATCAATATCAAATTTAAACTTTTGGCCCAGTGCATTCTTCTACGGCAGCGAGGGCAAATTTTTTGGTATTTTATTAGCCTTTTTAGGGCAGTCCCTTTTTAAATGATTTTTATCTCTCCAATTAAAGCATCCTTCATTTCTCTTTTTAAAGGTAGTAGCCATTGCCTCAATCAGCATTTGCATCTTTTGAGTTTTTGATCCTAGATTGTGATAAGCTTTTAAATAATCAATAATAATTTTAGTCTCACAAATTGTAGCTATAGCTCTGACATTTCTGATTTGCATTCTCATAAGCAAGTAATTTCTCTAGCTGTTTTTTGGTTTCTTCTCCGATTACAGTACGGGAAATAGCAGCTTCTAATCTAGTTTAAAAATTAGCATAACTTTTCATTAGGTTCCAACAAAGGAGAGACTTTTGGAGTTGCGACTGTTGGCAGAGGAGAAGCATTTGGAGCAGCCGGGGCAGGGCTAGTAAGAAAATTTTGAGATATTTTGTATTGTTTTAATTGGGCCTTTTGTAAAGTTTAATCATTTAATTTATATTTATGTAATAAGTGTTCTGTCTGTTGTTGAATATTGGAAGGTCTAGAATGTACCTTGAAATGGCAGAATTATAGCTTTAATAAGAGCCCATAGGGGCTAGAGATCAATTGGAATATTTTTTCCTTGTTTGGCTGCTCATTTAAGAGTTGCTTTGACCTGGAGCCAAATTTCTAAATTAAAACTGCATTTATCAGGAAACTAAGGATTATGTTCAACTACTGTTTGAAGGCAAGCCTCTATTCATTGCCGTGAAGCCAGAAGTCCCTGAAATTTAAACAAATGGTGAAGTAAAGTAGAAAAATAATGGGGCTGGCCAGCCATTTAACCCATGCCTTAGTACTTACCGACCTCAATAGGTCCCTGAGTCATTCCGCCCGCTATGCCACGTATACCAGTGTCCCTGTTCGTTGGCACCATTTGTTGGGGTCCTTTAATGGACCGGAACCTGGTGGTACAGAGTCGACGATAAGAAAGTAAAAGAAAGAAAGAGAGAGAAAAAAAAAGACCCGGGGACCTAAGCTCTGATGGAGCAAAGGTGCTTTAATGATTTTTCTATGAGTATATATAGGCTGCAGTACAAGAAACTTCTTTCGGGAATGATAGAGATCAGAAAACCAAATGTACAGCAACCGTTATCAAGGGAACAAGGGGTAATGTTAGTCACGAGGTCAGGAGACAATCCATCTCTCAAGAAAGGGGAAGGAGACTAAGCTGTTTTGTCCTAAGGAGAATGTTTACTAAAGGGGACTCATGATTGCCTCACACAATGACCTCAGTCCCTGGGAGCAGCGTGCTGTTCCGCTTGAAGAGGGACAAAGGACTCATGAGAGACATCATGTAGGAATCCTCCCGTCAAACATTCCCTGACACATATCTACTCTATTTTGACTATTAATTGTAAAATTTTCTTTAATAGTCAAAGCAGATGTCACCATTAATGATGTCAGTGTTTCTCTAGGTATGAGAAGGTGCAAGAATTGGGACTCATAAAATCTCCTGAAAAGATCTAACTATCTGAAGGCTGTTCTGTCAGTTTTTTCCAGAGCACAGAGTGCCTCATTCCTGATTTTCACCTTGAACTCCTTTCAGGGCCGTTGAAAGTCAGCAGTTGCAGTGGCCATGATTTAATCTCTGTAGATGTAGATGGCAAGTGTCAATCTTCAGTTGGCAGAGCCCCTTTTTGCTCATAAACTTGACCATGATTTGCAAGGGCGCATTTCATGACCATTTTATCTCATGGTGCTGAGAATGTCCATTCTCAGGTTTGGCAACGATTTTGTTGACAGGCCACTCAATGTGCTGTTACTGGACTAGGCCATTAAACAGTATCCAAATTCTCTGGACCACCTGTCTTACTAGCCTCTTGCTCCAGGAAAACATTCCCTCTTGTTGCTTTTTCTCATATCTAGAGTTACACTGTTATCATCATCTATCCCATAGGGAACTATATATAATTTTATCAAAGGCCTCAGTCACACATTTGGCAGTGTAAGAAACAGCAATTTTGTAAAACAGGTGAAATACAAAGAACATAGCCAGCAGTATTAGTAAGTCACAAGTAAGACTTAAGTTAAGAGCTTCCATTAGATGTAGCCCAGTATATCCCAGGTCATCTGACTTAGTCTATTCTGTATGAATCTTTATCTTTCAGGGAAATTATACATTGGCACCACCATCTATAAGGCACATAGCCCAGTTGTCTAGTGTTATTAGACTGATTATCTTTAGTATGATTTAATTGTTTTCAACACAGAGGAGACTTTAAACCTAAATTACCGTAGCCTAGTGTTATCTATATAAGTCTATCTGATAATTGTGGGAGATTTCTTATTCCTTTGCTGAAACTTTTAATATCATGAATGCTGAAGGGGCTTGGAGATCAGGGAACCTCCTACATGGTGGGAGGGAATGTAAGCTGGTGCAGTCACGTGGGTGGACCGAGTGGAAGTTCCTTAAAAAACATAACCTCCTGACATTTAAGGAAATGAATTCCGTGAAAAGTAGACAAAACAGATTAATCAAAGAATTGACAAGTTTTATAGATTTTAGTAAATCATCTGCAATTCTGAAATGACCAGTTTTGATCTAGCATTTCTAAATTATCTAAGTTAAATGTGTAAGAATACACATATGCTCACATATTCCTTCTTGGTTTTCTCACTGCTAACATGGATACCTTCAGATATTTATATCTTGTATTCAATGTGTGTTATATAAATTATATTATGTATATATCTTCAGATATTTATATATTGCATTCAAAGTATGCCAAAGCCATGAGAAAACGGTTCCTTTAAGCCTTACAAGACACATGTGCTAAGAATGATACTGGGTAAGATTTTATAAATCTTGGCTCAGAATTTTCCCATCATGGCTTTTGACTATTCTTTTTGTGACTTTGTTAAACTTCCATTTGCTTAAATGAGCCCCTGAAAAGTTTTAGCTAACAGAAGAACAAAGGACAATTGCAGCAGGTGAGTTTATGACTCTGAGTTTAGGTCCTCAGAAAATTCACAGCAAGCCTTGAGGTCCCCTGAGGAAGGTCAAGGCTAGAACCAGGCAGAGAAACTTCCAGTACGTGTTCAGACCTGACCCTGGGTGAAGTGCTGTGGGTCCCACAGGCTGAGTGTGGAGGGGTCCATTCAAAGAAAGACGAGCAGGGTTCTGATGAGCTCTGAGGGTAACACTGAAGGGGGGCCTGTGCAGTAGACCCTGGGTTTCAGCAAGACTGCTGGTCCCAAGGAAGGGGTCATCTAGTGCAGGTGCTCACAGGACTGGCTGGTGTGAGTTCAAGGACCTGCAGGCTGCCTGCTCCCCAGACAGACACTGAGGCAGCAACAGCATGGAGCAGTTCAGGGGAGCTCTCAACAGTACTCTGTATGATCCTTCTTATTAGTACCACCACGATGGCCAAGTAGATAAAAATGGGAGTGGAGACACAACGTAGCAATGGTGGGAAATATATGAAGTTATGAGAGGTTTAATGGCAGTAAGAAACTAATTTCTACAGATGCCATCCCCCTGTGCTACAAATCATTACGTTACCTTTCCTGCAAGCTTAAATAGGTGGGAGAGGTTAATGCTGGAGGTGCGTTAACCCTTCATCCATTCCACATCAATTGTAACACTGAAAAACCATTCACTTTTATTCATTAAGATACATTAATTTTACACAGATGGAATAAAACCTTTTCCAATTGTTGTTTGATCCTCGATTAAAATACACATTACAAGCTTCTAAAAACTTTCCTGTTTCTCTGATGAAATGATTTGAGAATGTGATTTATATGGTTTACAAAATGGAGGCTAATTTAGTAAACATGGATGGACATTCGTTATATTAATATGACTTTTCCAGAAAGAGTGTTCTATACTTACATCAGCTAGAAGAGAAGGTGTCCTTCCTTCAAGCCTGCCAGATAATATGCATGATTTCTCTATGTTGCTGTTATCAAAATACCTTCGATTTTCATGAACTATCCTTCTTTTATGCTTAAAAAGCAAGTGACATAATTATTGAAAACTTAGAGCAAACTTCTGTCTTACTTTGAATTATTCCCTGAACACTTACATCATGGTGACCACAGAGGTGTTTGACATCAGGGACAAATACATCCATTCAGAGGTTTAGTGTGTATATAACATGACTGTGTTCTTAATCTTATAAATTGGAGAATAAATGCAAATGATTCCCACTTAATATAGAAGGGCTTCTCATACCATTGGGCAACAACCATCAAAAACATAAGTTCATATATACAGTAGAAACAAATCACAGCATGTAGTAATTTGAGAGTTGAATTACATTCGTTTTGGTTCCTTAATAATCTCAAATAACGTTAACGGATACATTAATAATAATTATACCTCTGCAAATGTCCACCCCCTCAACTTGTGATCAATACTAACGTTATCAATTTTGTATGTGTTTTACTTAGGTAATACTTGCTACAGTGTTTCTGCTTAGAATAATTCAACAAAAGTGGTATGAATGACATGCTTTCTAGTATGAATTCTCTGGTATTGAGTTACTTTTGATGTCTGATTAAGCAGTTTTCTACATTTTTTTTAATTCATGTATCTTTCCAAAGAAAACACTCGTTTTTTCAAAATTGTATATTTAGGACCAAATTTTTTATCACTGATTCATTTCTAGGGTTTCTCTGTAGTATGAATTCTCTGACTGTGAGTGAGGTGATGACTGTGAGGAAATCCTTTGCCACATTCCTTACATTTCTAACATTTCTCTGCAGCATGAACTCTCTGATGTCGAGAAAGACTTGAACTCTGGGAAAAGGCTTTGCCACATGCTGTACATTTATAAGGTCTCTCCCCAGTATGGATTCGCTGATGTTGAGTTAAAGTTGAACTCCGCTTAAAAGCCTTGCCACATGCTGTACATTTATATAGTCTCTCCCCAGTATGGATTCTCTGATGTTGAGTTAAAGTTGAACTCCGCCTAAAAGCCTTGCCACATTCTGTACATTTATAAGGTGTCTCCCCAGTATGGATTCGCTGATGTTTATTTAAAGCTGAACGCTGATTAAAAGCCTTGCCACACGCTGTACATTTATAAGGTGTCTCCCCAGTATGGATTCGCTGATGTTGAGTAAGAACTGAAAAACTGATAAAGGCTTTGTCACATTCTATACATTTAAAAGGTCTCTCCCCAGTATGGATTCGGTGATGTTCAGTTAAACCTGAACTTTGCTTAAAAGCCTTGTCACATGCTGTACATTTATAAGGTCTCTCCCCAGTATGGATTCGCTGATGTTGAGTTAAAGTTGAACTCTGCTTAAAAGCCTTGCCACATGCTGTACATTTATAAGGTCTCTCCCCAGTATGGATTCGCTGATGTTGAGTTAAAGTTGAAATCTCCTTAAAAGCCATGCCACACGCTGTACATTTACAAGGTCTCTCCCCAGTATGTATTCGCTGATGTTGAGTAAGAAAAGAATAACGGATAAAGGCTTTGCCACATGCTGTACATTTATAAGGTCTTTCCCCGGTATGGATTCGCTGATGTCGAGTAAGAAATGAATAATTGATAAAGGCTTTGCCACAGTGTGTACATTTATAAGGTCTCTCCCCACTATGGATTCGCTGATGTTGAATTAAAGTTGAACTCTGCTTAAAAGCCTTGCCACACGCTGTACATTTATAAGATCTCTCCCTAGTATGAATTTGCTGATGTTGAGTAACACATGAAGAGCAGATAAAGACTTTGTCACATTCTGTACATTTGTATGGTTTCTCCCCAGCATGGATTCCCAGATTTTCAGTTAAATATGAACTCTGATTAAAGGCTTTGCCACATGCTGTACATTTGAAATGCTTCCCTCCTGTATGAACTTTCCTATGTCTACTTCGATTTGGTGAGTTACTAAAGACTTTTCCACATGTATTACACTTGCAGTGTTTCCGCTTACTCTGAATTATCTGCTGTTGAATAAGTTGTGAAGACTGGTTAACAACTTTACCATAATCATAACAATTATAGGTCTTCTCTCCAATATCCATACTCTTGTAAGTTTTAATAGTAAGATTTGAGCTTTGATAAAATATATTCCTACATTTCTGATGTCTAGAATTGTTGTCTGAAAATTGATGTCCCTGTTGTTTCACGAGATATGAGTCTTGGTCAGCATTATGCCCAGTTCCATTGCATGAAGAGCTTCTCATTCCATCATGTATACTCTTGTAATTATTGGGGGTAGAGCTCCTGCTTAAGGCATTCCTCCACACTTGGAAAGTTGTTCCACACTAATTATACCTCCATATGTATTGAACAATGATGATTGAATAAGGTCTCTCCCATTATTATCATCATTACAGATTGTGGAACAAGGAGAAAAGAGTTGTTGGTTGAAGAACAAGAAACCCTTGTTAAAAGACCCCTCAAATTGATTGTATTGGGAATTTTCGCCCTCATCTTTAAGTTTCTGGTTTCCAGACATGGTTGAATGTATATTTAATAGACAGCTATGCTCAGAGTATAGGTTTGAATGAGTATTTGCAGTAGAGACTAGATGACTTTCCAGATTTTCCACATTTCCCTTGAGAGAACATGTATGTTTCAACAGACGATGTGGATCTTTGCTGACAAATATACACCTAACTGCAGATGTTGATGACTGAAATTGGTCATCTGAAGTTGGCTTTTCCTTATTTGATTTACATCCTTGATTTCTTTTGGCGGTAATAGTTACTTTAAGGGAAACTGAACCAACTTGGTTGTGTCCATCATAACATGCTCTCCGCTCTTTATATGCCCTCATAGATTCGCAGTCTTTGGTTAAATGTAAATTTCTAAGGTGAAAGCTTTCATATATTCCTAGGTTTGCTGTTGGGAGTAAATCTTCTAAGCCTGGCTTTTGGGTCCTCAAACCCTGGGTGTCGAGAGAAGACACAGCTGAAAGATACCAAATAATAACTTATTCTACTTACTATTGTTGGGGAATAGAGTTTACAATTTACATAAAATTGGCATACACTTGGCTAGATTAAGCCTAAAACCGAGATAGAAGGAGTCAAGATGGCAGAGGATTCAGAAGAGGTGGAGTTCATCTCTCTCCACAAAAGCATCAAGAATACATCTTGAAGTGGAAAACTTCTCACAGAGCCCTGCGGAACACGGGCAGAGGAACTTGGACACCTGAAAGGACAAGAAAGATCCCTGCTGAGCCAGGTAGGACAAGAGAGAGATGGAGGAAAGGGAAGAGGAAAAGAAGCAGGATGGGACCCACAAAAACCTGGGGGGATCTGAAGAGAGGACAGGTCTCCACATCCAGGGAAGCCCCTCACTGGGGGGAGCTCAGTTGGGACACAAGGGGAGCCTCGTTCTTTGTGGGAAGAGAACACGGCAACCAGCGTGCAGGACAGAGTGAGACCTGTACGCAGGGTACCGACCCCTGCCGTGCCCACCCAGCCTGAGAGGGTGTCCTTCACTGCAGACAAAGGCTGGGTGCTGGAACGTGGGGTTCGGAGAGCAGAACCAGGCAGACAACTGTGGTTGGCCGTGAGGAGACATCCTGAGGGAGCGGGAGGGAGGGAAGAGCTCTGCAAATGGGATGCTTGTGGAGGAAGCCTGAACCGCCAGAGAAGCAGAGCGGTGCTGTTGAGTGATGCCTGAATGGATGAACTTCCTTTCAGCCTCTCTGCCCCTCTGTCTGTTCCTGATTCTCCAGGCACTAGGAATGGCTCCCACCTAGGTGGGTGATCTCACGACCCCCACAGCTGTTTCCTCCTCCCAGCTGCCTCCCCACCAGGGTAGACTCATGGGCTCCACGGGCACATTCAGAACACACGCCTGTGGGTGGTCCCAATGTACAGGTGGTGCTGAAACCACAGCTGAGCCCCAAGGCCCTGCCACTAAGCCAGAAGAGCTGAGATCTCTCCTTGCATCTGTACAAACCATGGTGTTCCACCCCACAACTGGCTTGGTAAACTCAGCCCCAACAGAACATCTGGATGGAAATGAGGCTCTGGTAGTCAAGACCAGTCTGGCTTTAGCAACTGTAGACGTTGTAGGCCCACACATGAGGCATTTGGGCCAGGTCACAGTCTACATTGCCCCCAAAGCACCGCAGCGGGTCCAGCTCCACAATGAATGTACACCTGGGATATGACTCCAGTGGATCTCTGCTGGTGACCTGGTGAAAACAACATCTGAGAGACACCAGGGTCAAGTGCAAGCATATCCATGGTTCAGGTGGGGCCAAGATCAATGCCAACACAGGGTCACACGAGAGCTCGCACAGCGCGTGAGAGATGACACGCAGAGCACTCTCCAAGGAGAACATCCCCAGAGGAGCAACACTCAGAGGCTTCCCTCCCAGTGGGTGTGCTCCAGTCACACTAGATCAGAAGCACCACAGATCAGAGCAGAGCTCATTTCAGATCTGGGGCCTCTGCTCCACCAATCAGGAAGCAGACCCCGCCACAGACACTGATATCCACAGAGGAAAGGCGAAGCAGCTCTCAAGGTCCAGGCAGGTTCTGGTCACAATAGTAACAATCAACCCCCTCGCAAGGGCATAAGGGCACAAGTCTCTGGACTGGCTTACCCACCATGGGGCAGACACCAGAGCAAGAGGAATTAGAATCTGCAGCCTGCAGAACAGAGACCACAAACACAGAACATTGGACATGAGATGACGAAGGAGTATGGTGCAGAGAAGTCAAGATAGAAACCTACAGGAACAATGAAGCGAGGAGCAGTTGAGCAGTGTAATGAGTAACTCCTGGGATGTTTCACAACAAATAAGATAGATTTAATAAGGTAAGAGTTCTTAACAAATCAAATGAGAAGTGAGACTTGAAAAATATGGTGAGAACACAGGGAGCTCTACTCAATGCTCTGTGGTGACCTAGATGGGAAGGAAATCTCCTCAAGAAGGGAAATGTGTATATGTACCTCTTATTCTTTCTGTATAGCAAACCTCACATAACATTGTAAAATAGCATTATTGGAACAGAAAAATTTCTTCTTAAAGATTTCTCTATATAATCTATAAGCTTAATAGTGAAGAACAATCAGAAAAAAGCACTGTGGGAAATGTTCTAAACTCCCACGTCAATAATTTCTTTAAAAACTCTGTAAGTTAAATAAATATATTAAAGCATTTTAGCATTAATGAATTGGGACAAACATACTTAACACATTTAATGTTAGTTCATATAAAAAAAGAGAAGCTGTAACATAAAATTCAGATTTGCATTTTCTCATTTTAGTGAGGTGTCTTATGTGAAGAAGGAATTCATAGGGCCTGTACTCCAACTCAGGCCTGTCTGTGCTGGTCGTGCTCGGCCACCTCTCCAGTGGACTCTGAACTCTCTGCTTAGTGCCTGTGGAAAGATAAGACCCCCTCCGGACAGGGGAACCTTGAAGATCATATCCAGGTTACTCATCACGTAAGAGAAAACAGACACTAATCACCCCTGCCTCTGGACAGTATCTATCAGAATGTAAGCAGAGGCTTTTCGGTTATTAACTGGTTGGAATGTAACCGTGGGCTTATTGATGATTAACTGTTTGAACATATAACACGTGAATGATGGGGTCATTGTGATTGTATTTACCCTTCCTTTGTAAGCATCAAGGGATTGGGGTGGTGGGTTTGGACACGTACACATGGGGTATAAAAGATTTTCACAAATGATGGTCGGGGCCCATGGCTAAGAGGAGACTCTGCCTTGGGCCCGCCGGTGTAATAAACTGCACTCCACTATCTGCATTGTCCTTCTGAGTGAGTTTGTTTCCCTGAAAGCGTGGCTGTAACATTTGGTGCATTGGCCGGGAAACTGCTCACTTTGAGGAGACAGGTCTCATTTGAGGCCACCCCGAGGCTTTGTAGCTTGAATCTCCTAGAGGGGGGAAGGCGCCTCGCCCCTCTGGAAGGATCCTGCTTTTCAACACCTGGACCTTTCACGTCAGCAGGTAGTGGACAGCAGCAGGGCAACTGAGCGCTCAGGTGAGGAGGAACCCACCCAGCAGGGTGGAAGAGGGGGCCTGATCAGCCCCCTGGGAGGGACCAGAAGGAGCGGGGACCCACAGGAGCCTGGAATAGGCAGGCGGCGATTGCTTGGTACAAAGGTTTAGGAGCGTGCTAGGGTTTAGGAAGGAAATTTGTAATGGTCATTTTGGAGGTGTGTCCACGCCGTCTCGGGGAAAATTATTACCCAGCGATCGCCAGGGGATTTTTAGGATAGGAAACTGGTCCTTGTATGCTCGTATTCTGCTCTCCCCCAGGAGGTGTCCTGTCTGCTGTGGAATTCTTGACCCCCTCGGAATTGTTAGGCTAGAAGGAGGGGGATACAGAAGTGAGTATGAATTGGCTTTTCCGGAGATGGCCTGGGTCATGGGATATTTAACCCATCTGTGTTTTCATTTGCACCTGATCAAGCCCACCAAGGCAGAATGGACTTTAAGGGAGAAACAGTCTTGGACCATGTGATGTTCTGGTTCAGCTATGCTGACCGGCAGGTGAAGACATGCCGATCCCCCTTGTCCCTCTGGGGTCTGGCAGGTAAGGCTCTTCTCACCCCAATTAGGAAGGAGGCAGAATGGCAATTTAAGTGTCACTGAGTGGAAATATGAGAAGTACATAGGGTACTGAGAACTTCGTAGACAGAACGAAAAGGAAAAGTCCAAGAAGGTCTGAGAAGGTAAGCAAGATGGGGGGAAGTGAATCTAAGGCAACTGTATTGGAGTGACAATTTTAAAGAAGGGATTAGGAGGAGACTATGGGGTGAAGATGAAGCCTAACTGCCTCCACATACTCTGTGAGGTCAAATGGACCCCTATGGGAGCAGGACGGCCACCAGAGAACACCGTGAACTTAAAAATAGTGAAAGCAATCTACACAGTAGTCACAGGAGAGCCAGGACACCTGGATCAATATCCATCTATTGACTCATGGCTAGGGTTAGCTTGAGACCCTCCTACTTGGACAAGATTCTGTATCCAGAAGGGAAAGGGAATAATATGAAGGGCACAAAAATTGACTGATGATAAAAAAGGAAATTCTACAGGATTTGGACGGGGATGACCTGACCCCTCCCCCATGCTGGATAATGACACGCCTGCCTCCCAGTACTTCACCAGGAACGGAGGCCGCCTTAATGCCCGACCCAGGGCCAGGTGAAGTTTCTGCAACAGCCGCTGCTCCTCCGCCAGCTTTCCCGGAGTTCGTAGAGCCGCCGTTTGGGCAGGCTGCTATCCCGGTGACAGAAGCCTCTGGCCAACACTTCCAGGATCCGGCTCCAACCGAACCGCCCAAGTTTTACCCGCCTCTCCCGGTGACTACTGACAAGAGGGGGAGGGAGACGTTGGAATTAAGCAGAGACTGCGCTCTGGCAGAGAGCTGGAGGGAAGGAAAGAGAACAGACAAGAGACTTATAGTGCAAGCTGCTGCTCTGGGAAAGTCTATCTCGGGCCCTCCAGAAAACCTCATCTGCCCCAGGGACAGGCCAGTCCTTCAGCCAGTCCCAAGGGACGCCCTGGGCCCGTTACAGCCAAACCAGTGTGCCCAGTGCCAAGCTTTTGGCCACTGGAAGAATGAATACCCTAAGGCAAGGAAGGAAGAGGAAGCTCCCGCAGTTGTGGGGCTTGGTGACTTGGAAATTAACTAGGGCTGCTAGGGCTCAGAGATATCAGGTCCCTGAGAGCCCAGGGTGACCTTAAAAGTGGGGGACCAAAACATTGACTTCATGGTGGATACAGGAGCACAACTGTCGGTAGTAACAAAACCTGTGGCACCTCTGTCCAAAAAGACTACCGCTGTAACTGGGGTATCGGGAGAAGAGATGAGTAAACCGTTTTGCCAGCCCAGAAAATGTCAGATGGGGGGGGGGGGGTGGTGGGTACCAAGTGATTCATTAATTCCTCTACATTCCTGACTGCCTAGTACCCCTGTTGGGAAGAGACTTGCTCTCCAAACTGGAAGCACAAGTGACTTTCTCCCCTGAGGAGAGGCCCACTTTCTGGACAGACTCTATGACTTATTTGCCCTCTCTCTCAATACCAACCCAAGATGAGTGGAGGTTGCATGAACCTCTGAAGGCAGAACCGGGTGGGCCAGAAGAGCATGAGGGAGCTAACTCAATTATTCCCTGAGGTCTGCGTGGAAGACAACCCCCCCGCCCCCCAGGCTGGCTAAACATCACGCCCCAGTGGTAATGGAACTCAAACCAGGCACCATCCCGGTTAGAGAGCGCCAGTACCCACTATGGATGGAGGCCTGAACCGGCATATTGCCCCACATCAATAGATTGAAACAAGCAGGCATTCTACTAGAGTGCCAGTCGGCTTGGAATACGCCAATCCTGCCAGTCAACAGGGAAGGAGGACAGGACTATAGGCCTGTACAAGATCTCAGGCTAGTCAACCAGGCTACTGTGACTTTACACCCCACTGTTCCAAACCCCTATACCTTTCTTAGCCTCCTCCCACCAAGGACTAAAGTTTACACTTGCCTAGATCTCAAGGATGCCTTCTTCTGCATATGCCTCGCCCCAGCGTCACAGCCCATATTTGCCTTTGAATGGGAAGATCCAGTCGGGAGCACCAAACAACAGCTCATCTGGACTCCCCCACAAGGGGTTAAAAACTTCCCAGCCATCTTTCGGGAAGCCTTGGCTTCTGACCTGGACTCATTCCATCCGGAAGAGTATGGATGTTGGCTCCTACAATACAGGGATGACCTGCTGCTGGCTGCGGAGACTGAGGAAAAATGCTGGAAAGGGACAAAAGCACTGCTCCAGCTGTTGACGGAAGCAGGTTACCCGATGTCAAAGAAGAAGGCACAGATTTACAAAGAGGAGGTAAGGTATCTGGGGTTTGTTTTAAAGAAGGGCTCAAGGTTCCAGACCGTAATTGGCTCCTATATACTGATGGCACTAGCCTGATAAAACAAGGACAATGGCTGTCAGGTTAGCCAAAGCGGAAGGGGCCATCAAGGCTGAAAAGGGATGGTGGGAATTGCCAAGTGGCAAATTATTGGTACTGGAGGAGCTGACACACAGTCTGGTAAGCCAGACACACCAAGCGATCCACCTAGGCCATGCTGCCTGCTCCCAGGTGAATGCTGCCTCTCGGGGATTCAGACAAAATCCTCCGGGTATTCAGCTGAAAGGCACACTGCCCGTTGAACACCTGCGAGTGGACTTCACTGAAATGAAACCTCACCGACACTACCATTATCTGCTGGTCATGGTATGTACGTTCCCGAGATGGACAAAAGCTTTTCCTACCTGGACTGAAAGAACATCAGAAGTAGCCCGGTGCCTGCTTAGGGAAATGGTTCCCAGATTTGGATTTCCTACCAGCATTGGATCAGGCAATGGTCCGGCTTTTGTAGCTGATTTAGTACAACAAGTAAGCAAAATTTTAAACATCAAATGGAAATTGCACACTGCTTATAGGCCCAGAGTTCTGAGATGGTGGAATGAGCCAACCAGACACTTAGAGAGACTGTCCAAGTGGATCAGAGAGACTGACTGCTCCTGAGTGTACTTGCTTCCGACGGCTCTGCTCAGACTCAGGATGACCCCACAGTCCCAAGGCTATTCTCCATACGAAATTGTGTATGGGAGGCCTCCTCCCATAATAAAACAGGTGTCAACAAATTTGCCTCAGGTAAGGGGGGATAGGATTTCACAGCAGATGGAACTGGGTAAGGTAATAACTAAGTTTGTACAAGAAAGGGTGCCGTTCCCCCTTGGGGAACAGATTCATGAGTTTACACTTGGTGACCAAGTATGGGTCAAAGATTGGAAACATGATTTGCTAGCCCCTTGGTGAAAGGGCCCTTGTTATTCTAACTACCCCTACTGCTGTTAAAGTTGCACGTATTGTTCCTTGATCCATCACACGAGGGTGAAGAAAGCATACCACGCAGACCCAGAAAACGCTGAGTGGACTGCACAGAGGGACCCCACTGACCCTCGAGAGACTAAGACCATCCTTGAGAAGAAGGAGAAGAAGATCCCGGATGAGCCCCTTCAGGATGAAGCCGCACAATCAACTCCTGCTGCTTGGCCTCATCAACGTGACTTTGATGATTAACTGTTTGATCACATAACACGTGAATGATGGGGTTATTGTGATTGTATTTACCCTTCCTTTGAAAGCATCAAGGGACTGGGGTGGTGGGTTTGGACACGTACACATGGGGTATAAAAGATCTTCACAAATGCTGGTCGGCGCCCTTGGCTAAGGGGAGACTCTGCCTTGGGCCCGCCGGTGTAATAAACTGCACTCCACTATCTGCATTGTCCTTCTGAGTGAGTTTGTTTACCGGAAAGCGTGGCTATAACAATGCAGTGAAGAAAGAATTTGATTATGAAATTTCCTTTTTTTTTTTTCTTTTCAGTCTCAGTGCGTTCTTAGAACACGGTCCATCACCTAGTTCCCAGAACTCAAGATTGAGCAGTGGTCACGTCATCATCGATCAGGGCTCGCAGAGCGGTAGGGGCCACCCTAACCACACCCAAACCTTAGCCTAACTGCCTCCCCCTAACCTCCCAGCCCCCGAGTCCCTGGCCCCATTTCGCCTGACACGTTTTCATAATCCTCTCAGGCTCCGGGCTGGCAGCGCCGCCAGTCACGGGGCCCAATCATATAAGGAAAATGCTGCGGCCTCATCCGGGGCTGCATCGTGGTCCTGGGGGCGCCCTGTCCCCTACGCCACTCGCTAAACCCAGACCTGCAAACCTCCCGGCCCTGCTTCGCGCACCCGGACCTCCCGGGCGAGTCCAGATGCCTCGGCCTCCCCCCCCGGGCTGTTCTGATTATGAAATTTCTAAGGTCATATGTGTAGTTTCCAGTGCACTGGAAATTATATGGTAGAAAACAAAAAACATCTGTCCCCAGTATTCTTACACGTTTGGCAATTTTTTCACAGCTCCACCCACACACTTCTGACTAGAGACAGAATCAGCACTTTTAAAGGGCTTAATATAGTTAATCAGAAATATGCACAGATTTTCTAAAACCTCCCCAAAATGGACGAGTTATCAGGTCATGCAGGTTGCTCCAGGCCAAGACAAATATTTTGGTTCTAACTGCGAATGTGAAAATTAATCACTGGAGAAAAAATACACAAATGATAAAAAGAATCAGGAATGGGTCAGGAGATGACGCTCTATGACTGTGACAGAAATAAACCTAGGCTAATCCAAAATCGTCCCCACTGAAGCAGATCTTCTCAAACCACACGACAAAGTCTGATTTCCTCCACAATGCTTGTCCCTCTCACCCGAGTTATCTGCTTCATCCATAGACACATACCTGGGTATACGGCTGTCTCCATTCTCCTTACATCCCAGGGATCCTTCATTTGCTCCAGAAACGTGACCAGGTCCGGCTTAGAGACCACAAGACCTGTTCATCAGAAAAAGGAATATGTGTTTTCTCAGATATTCATCAATTTCCAATCCAATATGTGTTCAGGTGAGAGAGAAGTCAAGGTAGAAAGTTAAAATAGCATTAAAAAAATGATTTCACCAAATAGTTTATTGGAAGCATCTTTAAAAGACAAATGCATCAGAATCAGATTCTGATATTATGCTCAAGTACTACTAAGGCAAAAGCAGGTAGTGGAATTCTGGTTTTAAGAGGAGAGTGGCACTATTTTATAACACAGAACTTACAGAATTATCATGAACCTAGAATGAAGAATATGCATGTCAAGAAGCAACAGTTAGAATCAAACATGGAACAGTTGACTGGTGGCAGATTGGGAAAGGAGTACATCAAGGCTGTACATGGCCACCCTGCTTGTTTAATTTCTATGCAGAGTACATCATGCAAAATGCTGTGCTGGATGAATCACAACCTGGAATCAAGATTACCAGGAGAGATATCAACAACGTCAGATAGACAGACGATATCACTCTAATGGCAGAAATTGAAGAGGTAATAAAAGGCTCTTGATGGGGGTGAAAGAGGAGAGTGAAAAAGCTGGCTTAAAACTCAACATTCAGAAAACTAGGATCATGGCATCCAGTCTCATCACTTCATGGAAAATAGACAGGGGGAAAGTGGAAACAGTGACAGATTTAGTTTTGGGAGGTGGGATGGGCTTCAAAATTACTGCAGATGGTGACTGCAGCCACGAAATTAAAAGATGCTTGCCCTTTGGAAGAAAAGCTATGACAAAGACAGCATATTAAAAAGCAGAGACATCACTTTGCCAACAAAGGTCAAAGCTATGCATTTTTCAACAGTCACGTATGGATGTGATATTTGGAACATGAAGAGCCAATTCATTGGAAAAGACCCTGATGCTGGGAAAGATTGAGGGCAGGAGAAGGGAGTGGTAGAAGATGAGATGGTTGAAGAGCAGTACTGACTCAGTGGATATGAATGTGAGAAATCTCTGGGAGTTAAAGAAGGCTAGGGAAGCCTGGCTTGCTGCATTCCACGGGATCGCAAAGAGTTGGACATGACTTAGTGACTGAACAACACGGAGACAGGTTACATCAAGAAAGAAGGTTACCTTCCCCTGGAAACTAGGGATCTTAACCTCTACTGGACAAAGCAGAAAATTCCAGGAGACATTCTAAAATGAATGAACAAAAACCCTGGCGATACATAAGGGATTCTGGAAGCAAGTGATCCTCACCCAAGCAGGCCAGATTCCCGTAGTTCTCTAACATCACGTCCCTGTACAATTCCCGCTGACCGAGGTCCAGGCATTCCCACTCCTCTTGCGTGAAATCTATGGTCACATCCTGGAATGTCAGCAGCCCCTGAAATATAAAGGACATGAGCCACGTGGACCTGGGAAGACTTCCTTATGTGACCCAAGATGAAACCAGCAAGAGAAATGGTTTTGATTTAGGAGAATGTCTGGTGTTACACAAGAATATAATTTTTATACTGCTATATTTTCCACAGTATTTATAACCCCAGGAAAAGAGAATGAGACATGATCCACAGACCACTATAGAAACTATTCTGATCTGGAAGAGAAATTATAAAACAATCACATCAACACTGACCTATCTATTTTTGAGAGTTGTACTCGTGTGACACAAGATAAACTGTCTATCAATGAAATCATGTTAGTCACTCAGTCATGTCTGATTCTTTCCGACCCCATGGACTGTAGCATACCAGGCTTCTCTGTCCATGGGATTTTTCAGGCAAGAATACTGGAGTGAGTTGCCATTTCCTTCTCCAGGGGAATCTTCCCCACCAAGGGACTGGACCCGGGTCTCCCACATTGCAGGCAGATTCTTCACCATCTGAGCCACCAGGGAAGCCCTCTATCAAGGAACCAAGAAATATTTTTAAAAAGCATGATGCTCTGATCTAAGAGTTCTGGAGTGGGGCCAATGTGCTGCATTTTTAACAAGCTTATTTTAACTAGTAATATTGAAAATTCTGATACATGAATGAACGTTCTGTATAGCAAAGAGGTAGACCACTAAGGTAAGAATTGATACTTAACTTAGAATTTTAAGTGTTTTACAAAATTGACAGGTCTGATACAATAGTACCCATAGCAGCAATAATCCTTTGAACTATTTAGTATATACTATATGTCTTTCTAAAAGTTTTTACAGGGTCTTGAATGCATCACATAAATAATAGAAAATCAACAACATTGATGTTCCACCGTTTTGCAAATATT
The DNA here is from genome assembly GCF_910594005.1 of Cervus elaphus. Lineage (NCBI taxonomy): Eukaryota > Metazoa > Chordata > Mammalia > Artiodactyla > Cervidae > Cervus > Cervus elaphus. The sequence goes on along the minus strand of NC_057818.1, from coordinate 57,832,090 downwards.
TTGTCAAACATTCATTAAATGACAGATCTTGAATTTGCTTCAGTTTATGTGAACTAAAATTTAACTAGTAAAACACAAATACACAGAGACAACACTAAAGAAAGTGTATAGGAGTTTTTCTAGGGTCTTCCCTGGTAGTCTGAGCTCCCAAGTCAGGAGGCTGGTTTCAGTCCCTTGTTAGAGAACTAGATCCCACACGCCACAGCTAAAGTTTGCCTGCTGCAACAAAGTCTCCCACATGGCTCCAAGATTCTGCAGGCTACAACCAAGACACAACTCAGCCAAACATAAATACGTGTATTTTTTTTTTAAAGAACTTTATATAACTGGGGAGAATACCAAAACAAGAAAAAAAAATATTTTAACATTTTCCTGCAATTGACATATATTACAATGAGACTGTATACTTACTAAGAGTATTAAGGAAAAGCTAACATTCACAAAACTAAGATCACGGCATCCGGTCCCATCACTTCATGGCAAATAGAAGGGGAAAGAGTGGAAACAGTGGCTGACTTATTTTTGGGGGCTCCAAAATCACTGCAGATGGTGACTGCAGCCACGAAATAAAAAGACACTTACTCCTTGGAAGGAAAGTTATGACTAACCTACACAGCACATTAAAAAGCAGAAACATTACTCTGTCCACAAAGGTCCGTCTAGTCAAGGTTATGGTTTTTCCAGTAGTCATGTACGGATGTGAGAGTTGGACTATAAAGAAAGCTGAGCACATTAGAATTGATGCTTTTGAACTGTGGTTTTGGAGAAGACTCTTGAGAGTCCCTTGGACTGCAAGGAGATGCAATCAGTCCATCCTCAAGGAAATCAGTCTGGATGTTAACTGGAAGGACTGATGTTCAAGCTGAAACGCCAATATTTTGGCCATCTGATGTGAAAAACTGACTCATTTGAAAAGACCCTGATGTTGGGAAAGACTGAAGGCAGGAGGAGAAGGGGACGACAGAGGATGAGATGGATAGATGGCATCACTGACTCAATGGACATGAGTTTGGGTAAACTCCAGGAGTTGGTGATGGACAGGGAGACCTGGAGTGCTCCGGTTCATGGGGACCGAAAGAGTCAGACACGAATGAGCGACTGAACTGAACTCATTCATGTTCAGTTCAGTTCAGCTGAGTTCATTCATATTCATGTCAATGAAATTGATATTCATGTCTATAAAATCAGTTCATGTTCAGTTCAGTTCAGTCATTCATATTCATATCAATAAAATCGAGATTATTTTTAATGGGTTAAAATATATACATCTACTTGTGGATGATATTCTTTGTATATTTTAAATACACTAGGGTGCAAACATTTACAATGGTATAAGATAAATTAGAGCTCTTGGTTCTGAAACTTTAATTTCTTGAAAAACTGTATCATTTTGTTGAGCTGTATGTTAGAAATTCAACACAGGTGAAAACAGATTAGCACCAATAGGATTGTTACAAATATTCTGTAAAAAAATGTAAAAATGTGAGTAAGAAGACTATGTCTGTGGTATGAGCGTGGAGTGTACTGGAAACATCACACTTGGGCTTGAGTGATGAAAACTCCCACTCCCAAAACCCAGTATCGATCATCAACACAGTGAGTGTTCATTCTCCAAAGCAAAGAGAAACCAAGAAGATGTGGAGTTTCTCCATTAAGTGTGAGGATTTTCACCTGATCCTCATTCCATTTTTCCACAGCCTTGTTTAAAGACAGAGGGGGGGAAAAAATGAACTTTATAGTCTGGTAATCTCAGAAAAATCACCAGAGCCAGTGGACATCATCTGTCATGGTGTAAATGGATCACACGGAAGACGTTCTATCAGAACCTGGGCACTTCGGAAAAATAAGGAAATTATAACTTGAACCCAACATAAAAAATATCACTTTTATGCAAAATTCATTTCATATATACTTCCTCTGTTCTGTATCCTAACAGTGTTGTCACGCGAGTGTATGTTCCTTGGTTCTTTGTCTCATCACAACAAAAATTTGGAGTGAGGGACATGAAAGCCCCTTGTCGGATCACAGCTCTCAGAGGACAGACCCTGTTATAGCTCTCAAATAAATCAGTGTTACAGCTCTATTTATTTAGATAATAGCCAGAAAATCCATCTTGTAGTTGTGAGGACATGTCGATCCCAAGACACAAGAGAAGATCGCCCCATCGCGCGGGAGAGAGAGAGAGAGAGAAGGAGGAAGAGGGCTTTGGCTCCTCTTTTTATCTGTTTCTCTGCCCCAGTGCCTCTCTTATGTAAATCGGGCCTAGGCAGGCGCGTTGTTTGTTTTACATGAGGTTCTCACTCCAGTCCCAGGACCTTTCCTTGTTCTATTTTCGCGGGCTTTCCCTTCCAGGGCTTTTAGCCACCGCCATTTTGGACTCTTTTTCCCTCTTCTAACTACCTAACAATGTGTTTCACTACTAAGTCTTAGCATTACAGAGGACAGTATCTCCTAGTTTTCTTTTTATTTCTGAGCATTTTCTGAAAAATTCTGGATCACTGAGTTTATTCAATATACAAGGGCATTTTCTAACTCCTAAAGAGCTGAAACTGCATCCCCATGTAAACTCATCATGGCATTTCCCCTAGTTCCCTAAGATCCCAACACCGAACCACTTCCCAATGGGAATCTCAGATACCAGTGCCTCTCCGTGTTTCTCTCTCACAAAGGGAATATATTCACCCATTGAAAGTCGCTAATTCATAAGTTGAGAATTCATCATGCTCCGTAGAAAGCCAGGATACAGACAAGGGAGACAAGATTCTGGGACTCAAGGAAGAAGTGGTCTAAAGAGCGAGGCTTCACTATGATAAGAAGAAAAGAAAAAATAAAGCAGTTGATAACAAACACCCAGGCAGAAAAGTTAGAAGCAGAGAACTAAAGGTGTGCAGGTTCTCAGTCCAGGCATTTCAGGAAGAAAAGCAGACACAGCCCCAGACCCGGGACAGGACTCGTACCTGAGAAGCTGCCATTTCCTCCTCTTCTTCCTCCTGCTCTGCGTCTTCTCTGGGGATGTTACATCCCAAACTCACATCTGCATCTTGAGAAAATACCTTCAAAGGCATCCATGCAGCTGTTTAACCTGCAACTGCTGCAGGGAAAGAGAAGAAAAAGTTTTCCTGTTTCCCTCACCCTTTTCTGAGCTCCTTCTCGACTTTCTGTGTTCCCAATCTGTAGTGGGGAATCAAGACTAACCTGATAATGCTAGTCACATCCTGGTGCTCTACACTATTTGCAGATCAGCCCGGCTAGTTCTTCTCCTTCCTTTTCAAGTTACAGAGAACAGTTCACGAGAGACAGTGGGCCCTCCTTCTGGGCAACCTGACCCAGCCTTGAGGGTTTTGAAAAAAATGCAAGAGGAAGACCCGCATTCAGAGCCCTGAGGGGAAACCTCACACCTGAGACCTCAGGAAGGGAGGGTTTAGGGAGGGAACTTCTAGAAACAAAAAAGGTCAATCTGATTCCCTGGGGAGGGGCTTTTTCTAGGATGGGTGTGGTGGTCCACAGCCTGCCTGTACCCTTGGGGGCTGGGAGGGGAGAGGTGAGCGTTTGGTGGGAATCACCTGGGGGTCTTGGGTTCCTGCCAGGCTCTACTTGCAGAATTCCTCCCAAAGATTTCCCCTGTCCTTAGTTTTTTTCACCCCCCTCTGCAGCCTGGGGACACAGGTTTTCACAAAATGCTTTGCTTTGTGACCACCTCTCTGCAGGCGTGGCACCTCCAACTTCAGAGACCAGGAGCCTGGAGGCATCTCCATCCCCGCTTTCTAGGAAAAGAAACCAGGGGCAGCAGGAGGCCTGGCATGCTGCAGTCCAGGGCGACTGAGCAACTGAACTGAACTGAACTGAGCAGGACACGCTAGGTTCACAGTGCGTATGGGCGGAGCCAGATGCCTCTGAAAATGATGCCCTAAATGCTTCTGATGACCAACCAAGGAAGAAATGATCGGTGTTGTCATAAGTTACATCACACAGGAGTTAACACCTGAGAATGTTGTTGCTCTACTTCCTGTGTGTGTTTTTCTAGGTTTTGTGAATCAACTGCTACAGTTCGTTGTCTGACCCATTCAGAGCTCTATTTTCCCACATCTTTAAAGTATAATGACCAAGGAAAAAATAAAGATAGAAGCATAGTCATCTTTCTCATATTATGTATTCTAAAAAATATTCAATCTGCATTCACCAGTACCAACTTTGTAAATGATTTAGTTTCACAGCAGAATTGAGAATAAAGTATAGACATTTCCCATATACCTCTTGTTCCCACATGTGGACAATCTCCCTACTTAGCTTTCCCCACCAGAGTGAGCATTTGTTACCACTGATGAATCTACATGGGCAGTAAATAGATAAACTCTCTAGTTTACCCCTGTGTTCCTTTTAGGAATGTGCACTCCATACCTCTAGATAAATGTTTAATAACATGTGTCCAGCATGACAGTTTAACACAAATTATTTCATGGTCCTGAAAGTTCTCTAGATTTATGATGTTCATAGTCCCTACTTTGAAATCCACAGTAATCATGAACCTTTTTAATCTCTTTTATATTTCTTACTAGATTCCCAGGTGACTGAGTGATAAGGAATCTGCCTGCAGATGCAGGACATCCAGGTGATGTGGGTTCAGTCCTTGGGTCAGGAAGATCCCCTGGAGGAAGAGATGGCAACCCACTCCAGTATCCTTTCCTGGGAAATCTATGGACAGAGGTGAGCCTGGCAGGCTACAGCCCCTGGGATCACAGATACTCAGACACAACTGAGCACACATAAGAACATTTACCTACACCAAAAGTCATATTGTAGAAATCCTACTTTTTGTAGCATTTTCAAATGGGCTTCTTTCATTTAGTAATGAAGGAGGAAACAGACAGAGCTGGACTCCGTCTTAGGCCAGGCTGTGAGCATCAGTCTACATGCACGGTCACTCTCCCAGTGGACTCTGAACTTTGCGCCCCGGTGTATATGGAAATGGCATACCAATGGAAAATCAGATCCCACCCCGCCCACTCATAAAAGAGCCTCAGGACTTGTATTAGGACTCTGTTGCCTAAAAGAATATGTTAATTATCTCTGTAACAGAACAAAGTGGTGAATTCCATTCTGTTTATTGGGATATGACCACAGGCCTGTTGATAAATATCCACTGTTTATTTAGTCCTGTGACACAAGAATCACAGGTTAACTTTGATCCTATCTCTCTTTTACCTTGTCCAGACTAGTTTCAAGGAATTTGGGGAGGTGGGTTTGAGCAAGTACACTTAAGGTATATAAAGTTTTCACAAAAACTGTTCAGGGTCCTTGCTAAGAGGAGACTGTGCCTTGGACCCGCTGGTGTAATAAACTGCACTCCACTATCTACATTGTCCTTCTTAGTCAGTTTGTTTCCCAGAACACATGGCTACAATTGTAAAATGCATGGAATGATTGTCAATGTATTTTATGCCTTGAAAGCTTAACATGGAAAAGCTTAAGAACTACCTCTGCGCCTATATTCGTGCTCAGTAAATAAGTTCATCAATACCATTTTTTAAATTCCAAACATATCTGTTAAGACAATATTTGCACAAATATAGAGATCAGACATGGACACAGCAGGAGAAGAAGAGGGGAAACAATTGAAAGGGTACCATTGACATATATACACCACCAAGGGTAAAACTTTGGAGAAGACTCTTGAGAGTCCCTTGGACTGCAACGAGATGCAACCAGTCCATCCTAAAGAAAATCAGTCCTGATATTCATTGGAAGAAGTGATGTTGAAGCTGAAAGTTCAATACTTTGGCCATCTGATGTGAAGAACTGACTCATTTGAAGAGACCCTGACACTGGGACAGATTGAAAAGGGGAGGAGAACAGGACGACAGAGGATGAGGTGGTTGGATGGCATCACTGACTCAATGGACATGAGCTTGAGCAAGCTCCAGGAGCTGGTGATGGACAGGGAGACCTGGCCTGCAGCACTCCATGGGGTCGCAGAGTCAGAAACGACTGAGCAACTGAACTGAACTGATGGTTAAAATAGGTAGCTGGTGGGAAGCTGCTGTTTACCACAGGGAACTCAGCTTGGTGCTCTGTGCTGAGGAGAGGGGTGAAACGGAGACCACGGGAGGGAGGGCCAAGAGGGAGAAGATTTATGTATACTTACGGCTGATTGACGATGTCATAGAGCACAAACTAGCACAACATTGTAAAGCAATTATATTCCAATAAATATATATATATATATATTGTCTCAAAAGGAAAAAAAGCTAAACAGACTGGTCACCCGGTGGTGGAGAATCCATCTGACAGTGCAGGGGACAAGGGCCTCATCCCTGGTCCAGGAATATTCCACATGCTGTGGGGAGACTAAGCCTGTGCCCCACAGCTGCTGAGGCTGGGCGGGGCAGCTTATTCTTTTCCATGGGCAGGAGGCAAAAGAAAGATGCTCACCACCGCTAAACAATAAGAAATGCAGAACAAAGGTACAGGGATGTATCACCGCATGCCAGTGAGAAGAACAACCAGCAAAAAGCCCACTAATAATATCACAAATGCTGAAGGGGCTTGGAGATCAGGGAACTTCCTACATGGCTGGAGGGAATGTAAGCTGGTGCAGTCACGTGGGAGGACCGTGTTGAAGTTCCTTAAAAAACATAACCTCTTGACATTTAAGGAAATGAATTCCATGAAAAGTAGACAAAACAGATTAATCAACAAATTGACAAGTTTTATAGTTTGTAGTAAATCATCTGCAATTCTGAAATGACCAGTTTTGATCTGGCATTTCTAAATTCTCTAAGTTAAATGTGTAAGAATACACATACACTCACATATTCCTTCTTGGTCTTCTCACTACTAACATGCTTACCTTCAGATATTTATATCTTGTATTCAATGTGTGTTATATAAATCATATTATGTATATATCATCAGATATTTATATATTGCATTCAAAGTATGCCAAAGCCATGAGAAAACAGCTTCTTTAAGCCTTACAAGACACATGTGCTAAGAATGATACAGGGTAAGATTTTATAAATCTTGGCTCAGAATTTTCCCATCATGGCTGTTGATTATTCTTTTTGTGACTTTGTTAAACTTACATTTGCTTAAATGAGCCCCTGAAAAGTTTTAACTAACAGGAGAACAAAGACAATTGCAGTAGGTGAGTTTATGACTCTCGGTCCTCAGAGAATTCACAGCAAGCCTTGAGGGCCCCTGAGGAAGGTCAAGGCTAGAACCAGGCAGAGAAAATTCCAGTACTTGGGGTTCAGACCTGACCCTGGGTGAAGTGCTGTGGGTCCCACAGGCTGAGTGTGGATGGGTCCATTCAAAGAAAGACGAGCAGGATTCTGGTGAGCTCTGAGGGTGTCACTGAAGGGGGGCCTGTGCAGTAGACCCTGGGGATCAGCAAGACTGCTGGTCCCAAGGAAGGGGTCATCTAGTGCAGGTGCTCACAGGACTGGTTGGTGTGAGTTCCCGGTGCAGGGGTTTAGTTGCTCCGAGGCATGTGGGATCTTCCTGGATCAGGGATCGAACCTGTGTCTCCTGCATTGGCACAAGGATTTTTTACCCACTGAGGCACCAAGGAAGCCCCAGATGCTGTGTGTGATGCTGCTTTTCCTTAGTGAGGAACACACAACCCATTGAGAGCTCACATGAGAGCTCTCTGGAAATGCATGGCGGAAACTGCAAGGAAGCTCTCTTTGATCCCTCCAAAGTCTTAGGCTGCTGGTGGAGGGGGGGTGTGTTCTGATGAACAGATGACAGAGATGAGAATGTGGCAAATACAGTAGGTTTCTGAGAATCTGGGAAATCAAATTCTGTCCTCCTGAGTTAGGAGAGTTTCTGGGTAGCGCAAAGGACTAACACTACTAGACAGAGGTTATTATACTTTCCCAGACTTAGATCTGGGAAAAATGGAAACAGTGACAGACTTTATTTTCTTGGGCTCCAAAATCACTGCAGACGGTTACTGCAGCCATGAAATTAAAAGACACTTGCTCCTTGGGAGAAAAGCTATGACAGTTCATTTTAGTGGCTCAGTAGTGTCTGACTCTTTGTGACCCCATGGACTGCAGCATACCACGTTTCCATGTCCATCACCAACACTTGGAGCTTGCTCAAACTCATGTCCATCGAGTCAGTAATGCCATCCAAGCCTCTCATCCTCTGTCGTCCCCTTCTCCTCCCACCTTCAATCTTTCCCAGCATCAGGGTCTTTTCCAATGAGTCAGTTCTTCACATCAGGTGACCAGAGTATTGGACTGTTGCCTCTTGACCTGCATATAGATTTCTCAGGAGGCAGGTAAAGTGGTCTGGTATTCCCATCTCTTTAAGAATTTTCCACAGTTTGTTGGGATCCACACAGTCAAAACAAACATAGCATATTAAAAAGTGGAGGCATCACTTTGTCAACAAAGTTCTGTGTAGTCAAAGCTATGGTTTTTCCAGTAGTCATATACGGATATGAGTTGGACTATAAAGAAGGCTGAGTGCCGAAGAATTGATGCTTTCAAACTGTGGTGCTAGAGAAGACTCTTGAGAGTCCCTTGGACTGCAAAGAGATCAAATCAGTCAGTCCTAAAGGAAATCAACCCTGAATATTCATTGAAAGGACTGATGATGAAGCTGAAGCTCCAATACTTTGGCTACTTGATGCAAAGAGTCAACTCACTGGAAAAGGCCCTGATGCTGGGAAAGATTGAAGGCAGGAGGAGAAGGGGATGACAGAGGATGAGATGGTTGGATGGCATCACTGACTCGATGGACATGAGTTTGAGCAAGCTCCAGGCGTTGATGATAGACAGGGAAGCATGGTGTGCTGCAGTCCATGGGATCGCAAAGAGTCAGAGACGACTGAGCAACTGAACAAGACAGCATCTGTTAAAAGTTACTATTGGGGGTACTTTTAGAGGGAGAAATTTATAAATTTCCATCTTTCTGTAGATATTTGTCTATTTAGATTTTCTGTAACTACTTGGGAATGGGTCTGTATTGGTAAGATATATTTTAGTGGAAAACATCTTTATCACCACCCAGACTTGCAAATTAATTGGCATTGAGGTGGACAAATATATACAATAAATTTTAACATAAAAATTTCTGTCATCATGGTCTTCCTTTTAATTATAGGGCTTAGTAATCCTCAAGCACTTTGGTTCTAGTTCTCTGATCATACTTAAGTGATGCTGAAGCTCAGGGATCAGGAAAGAACCCACTGTTGGGTAGAAAAATTTCTCAGAGGAACAGAGAAGTCAGCACAATACAAGAGTTTCATTGCCAGGCTCTCAGCTGTCAGCTCAGCATCCTGCTCATTACATATGAGAACCTGTCTGCCTCCCCAGATCGCATAAAAGAAAAAGCCCCTCAGGGCACTGCAGTGGTCTCTTTGGGAATAACAAGTTGATTGTAGTTTTTTTGGGGGGAGGATAATTAAGTTTTTAGAAAGTTAATTACAAGTTTTATACAAGTATGCTTTTGTTCCATGAGCCTACCTTCTCCTTGCAGCTAAACAGGCAAAGATAATTGCAATTCTGAGGGAAGGGGAGGTCACGGAATCACAAATGCATATCTAGGGGTGTGACAGCCTTCATCTAACACAGGTGCTGATTTTCAAACCAGCACACCTCCTCCCCCAGTGTAATGGCAACAGAAAGGAGTCAGATACTGATTTTCTATTTCAATCTGAGAGGAAGAGTCTATAGACAAGAAGTATCAGGGGTAAGTGGTTATTCCACAAAAAAGGAAATTCTTGAGGGTCTAAATCTAGTCCATTGCCAAAGCCACACAGAAGGAAAGAAGGATTCTGACTGTTGAGCTGGACTAGTAAAGAGAGGCCAGGACTAGAGATCCAACAGCAATCCATGACTGCTCTGAATTTATAATTTAGTGTAATCCACAGTGACTTTGATTCCTGGCATTGACTGCGAGTGACAATGCAGCTTAGACTTTTAATTTTCTTAAGAACTGTAGGGTTTTTCTTTTATTTGTTTATTTTTGGTTGCACTGAGTCTTCATTGCTGCGTGGGCTTTCTCTAGTTGGGGTGAGTGGGGGCTACTCCTTGCTGTGGTGCCCAGGCTTCTCATTGCAGTGGCTTCTCTTGCTGCCGATCACAGATTCTAGGCGCTCAGCCTTCAGTATCTGCAGCATGTGGGTTCAGTAGTTTGGTGTGCCGCTCTAGAGAGCAGGCTCAAAAGTGCCGGTGCACAGGCTTAGCTGCTCAAGGACGTGTGGAATCTTCCTGGACCAAGGATGGACCCCGTGTCCCCGCACCAGCAGGTGGATTCTTATCCACTGTGGCACCAGAAGAGTCCTTAAGAACTGTAGTTTTGAGCTCAGTCTGAAGTTCCACCTCGTTTACTGAAAGCATAGATTAAATTCAGGGTTATTGCAGGTGTGCGTGCCTATGACACCTTCTGCTTCTAGTAATGAGTAAGATGAATCTACAAGTCACTGAGTCCTGTGCAGAAATGGTGAACCCAGATGACAGTTCCTGGCATAAAATTGTTTGCTTTATCTCTGAGTATACGAAGTGCTTGATGGGGACAGTAATTGTTACGTCCTGAAAATGTCTTTGATCTGTTAAATTGATGAGACTGTTTTCCCTATTGAAGAAAAGGAATCGGCACATAAGAAAAGTGTACATTTATAATAATGAGTTTCAGATAGCCCCAGTCAGGCTCAAATATACCATGATGCTTTCACTCATCTAAAAATATTCTACTATCAATTGTTGTTGTTGTTTAGTTGTAAGTCATGTCTGACTCTTTGTGACCCCATGGACTATAGCCCACCAGCTTCCTCTGTCATTGGGATTTCCCAGACAAGAATACTGGAGTGGGTTGCCGTTTCTTTCTCCAGGGGATCTTCCTGACCTGGGGATTGAACCCATGTCTCCTGCGTTGGCAGGAAGTTTCTTTACCACTGAGCCACCAGGGAAGCCCAAAATATAATGACACATTACCAAGAGAGCTCAATATCTATTTAAACTATTGAGAGAACAGAGCTACCTGGATTTGTCAGATATCACAGTGATTAAATGTGCTAGATTTGTTACCAGCCAAGTCAGGTTTAAGTCCTTTCTTGCCTGTGGTGGTTTAGTTGCTAAGTCATTCCAGGTTTCCCTGCCCTGTTTCATCTCCCTGAATTTGCTCAAACTCATGTCCATTGAGTCAGTGATGAATCCAACCATCTCATCCTCTGTCACCTCCTTTTCCTCCTGCCCTCAATCTTTCCCAACATCAGGGTCTTTTCCAGTTACTTAGCTCTTCACCTCAGGTGGCCAAAGTATTGGAGCTTCAGCCTCAGCATCAGTCCTTCCAATGACTATTCAGGGCTGAGTTCCTTTAGGATTGACTGATTTGATCTCCTTGCTGCCCAAGGGACTCTTATGAGTCTTCTACAGCACACAGTTTGAAAGCATCAATTCTTTGACCCTCAGCCTTCTTCAGGGTCCAACCTTCACATCCATACATGGTTACTGGAAAAACCATAGCTTTGACTATAGGGACCTTTGTCAGCAAACTGATGTCTCCACTTTTTAGTATGCTGTCTAGACCTATGAAGGTTCACTCATTTATAAGAGCTCTCTTTTTTTCAGATTTTTTTTTCTGCTTTTATTTTATTCATTTTAAGTTAATTTTTTATTTGAGTATGTCAGGGCAGTCTCAGCGTGGGTTGGAAAAGAATTTCCAGACACAGTATTTCAGAAGGGGATGCATTTATTAAGAGCAGGGAGCAGAGGTAATGAAGGTGCTACAAATGCAGCTGGCTGGAGGGAGACTGTGCTTTTCATGGGTTAGCAGCTGATTTTTACAGCCTCAAGACAAAGAAAATTCCTGCTGGAAGGCTAGCACTAGGTTATTGGATAGGGCACTATGGTGGCTACCAGGATGGGCATTTTTGCCTAATTTGGGGTTAAGTCTGCTGGTGATGATGGAAGGGGGTGGGGGCAGAACTTTTGGCAATGGTTACAAAGGGGTTTTTCCAGCAGTCACATACGGATGTGAGGGTTAGACTGTAAAGAAGGCTTGAGTGCCGAAGAATTGATGCTTTCGAACTCCGGGGCTAGAGAAGACTCTTGAGAGTCCCTTAACAGCAAGGAGATCAAACCAGTCAAGCCTAAAGGAAGTCAACCCTGAATATTCATTGGAAGGACTGATTCTGAAGCTGAAGCTCCAATATTTGGCCACCTGATGTGAACAGCCAATTCACTGGCCCTGATGCTGGAAAAGATTGAGGGTAGGAGGAGAAGGGGACAACAGAGAATGAGATGGTTGGATGGCATCACCAACTCACTGGATATGAGTTGAACAAACTCTGGGAGATACCGAAGGACAGGGAAAGCTGGTGTGCTGCAGTCCATGGAGTCGCAAAGAGTCAGACACAACTGAGCGACTGAACAACAATGACCAAGGGGCTCAGACAGTTCCAGAGATGACCTTGTTTCTGGGCTCCATGTCTGAGGCCTTGGGGCAAGACTCTACAGAGCATAGTTGATTTATAATGATACATTTGTTTCTGCAGTACAGCAAAGTGAATCAGTATACGTATACATTTATCCACTCTCTTTTAGATTCTTTTCCTGTATAGATCATCACAGAGTACTGAGTAGACTTTCCTGTGCTGTGTGGGAAGTCTTGTCAGTTGTCTATTTTACATATAGCTGTGTGTATATGAGGCTTTCCTGGTGGCTCATATGGTAAGGAATGGGTCAGGAAGATCCCCTGGAGAAGGGCATGGCAACCCACTCCAGAATTCTTGCTTGGAGAATTCCATGGATAGAGGAGCCTGGCAGAGTGCAGTCCATGGGGTCACAAAGAGTCAGACATGACTGACAACTAACACTTTCACTACTTCAGCATGTATATGTCTATCCCAATTTTCCAATTTATCCCTCCCCAACTTCCCCCTCAGTAATTATGTTTGTTTTCTACATCTGTGATTCAATTTTTATTTCATATATAGGTTCATTTGTACAATTTTTTTTTAGATTCCACATATAAGTGATATGATATATATAAGAGCTCTTTAAAATTTGTATATTAAAATCTTGGAATTCTCTTAGTAAAATAAAAACAAGAAGGTAATATATCTCTGTGGAAATGAATAATAAGTGGACAAGATTAAATTTCACTTGGTGTAACACATGTGGCCCATGCCTCATTTTTCTATGCAGGAAACTCTAGCTCAGAAGGCAAATATTCTTCACAGAGAACTGGAAGAATGGCCATCAGAGATTTTGCAATAGAATTGATCTTCTTATCCCAGAATGTATTTGGAATCCTGGGAAATTTCTCTCTTCTTTACCATTGTCTCTTCCTTCACTTTGCTGGGTGCAGGCTAAGATCCACAGATCTGATCGTTGAGTATCTGCTTATAGCCCACTCCTTGGTCATGCTCTCTACAGGAACCCCAAGGATAATGGAGGTGTTTGGGTGGAAATATTTTCTCAATGATACTGAATGCAAAATTGTTTACTACACCAAAGAGAGGCCAGGGGAGTGTCCGTTGGTAGCACCTGCCTCTTGAGTGTCTGCCAGGCCATCACCATCAGTCCCAGGAACTCCAGGTGGGGACAGCTTAAAATGAAAGCTCCCAAGTACACTGGATCTGCTATTTTCCTCTGCTGGGTTGTGCACATGCTGATAAATATTCTATTTACTAGGTATGTGAAAGATCATTGGAGTAACAGAAACATCACAAGGAAGAAAGATTTGGGATTGTGTTATGGTGTGATTCATAATAGAATCAAAGTTTTACTGAGTGTAGGATGGTTTTTACTTCCTGCTGTGTCATGTCTGGTCTCACGATCTGGTTCAGAGGCTCCATGGTTTTCATCTTGTACAGGCCCAAGCAAAGGGTGCAATATATGCATAGGGCCAGCATCTCTTCAAGATCCTCCCCCGAATCTAGAGCTACCTAGAGCATCCTGGTCCTGGTGACCATCTTTGTGTCTTTGTACAGTGTCTCCTCCATGTTTCACATTTGTTTGGCTCTTTTTAACAATCCCAGCTGGTGGCTGGTGACTGGTGACTTCTGCTGCACCCATTACTGCATACTTCCCAACTGTAAGCCCCTACATTCTCATGAGTCATGGTTGCAGAGTACCCAGGCTCTCCTTTTCTTGGATAAAGATGAAATAATCACCTAATCTTATGTTGTTCAGTCACTAAGTTGTGTCCAACTCTTTGCAACCCCATGGACTGCAGCACACCAGGCTCCCCTGTCCTTTACTGTCCCCAGGAGTTTGCTCAAATTCATGTCCATTGAATCAGTGATGATATCTAACCATGTCATCCTCTGCCACCCCCTTCTCCTCCTGCCCTCAATCCTTCCCAGCATCAGGGTCTTTTCCAATGAGTCAGCTCTTTATATCAGGTGGCCTAAGTATTGGAGCTTCAGCTTCCAATATTGGAGCATCAGTCCTTCCAGTGAATATTCAGGGTTGATTTCCTCTAGGATTGACTGGTTTGATCTCCTTGCTGTCCAAGGGACTGTTAAGAGTCCTCTCTAGCACCACAGTTTGAAAGCATCAGTTCTTCAGCACTCAGCCTTCTTTATGGTCCAACTCTCACATCCATACATGACTACTGGAAAAACCATAGCCTTGACTAGACGGATGTTTGTTGGCAAAGTAATGTCTCTGCTTTTTAATATGCTGTCTAGGTTGGTCATAGCTTTTCTTCCACAGAGCAAGCGTCTTTTAATTTTGTGGCTGCAGTCACCATCCACAGTGGTTTTCGAGCCCAAGAACTGTCTCTTGCTAGGGTTCAAAGGGGGCTCATAGTGTATAGTTTTAATGGTCCATTTTGGTGACCTGACAAACAGGATGAAGTCACAGTGACCAAATTGCCCTCATGGGCATCCTGTTCTTTTCTTAAGGTGATATTCTGTTTTTTTCCTGCTGATGTCCTGTCTTACCAGTTTCTCAAGACTACGTGATCCCCGGACCATGAGACCCCTTTGACTCCCTAGTAACAAGACCCCAGCTGCCGGCTAAAGATACACTAAGGCCCCCTCCCTTCGGGACGCAATTCCCCATTGACAAGGTATAAGAAGGGATGGCTGTAAAGGGAGAACACTGGCTTCTCTCGAAAGGCAGCCCCTTCTCTCTTCCTGCAATAAAGCTTTCTCTGCCGGATTGCCCAGTTCACTCTCCTCTCCGCGCTAGTCTGTCATCACCGTTTCCGCTTTCTCCCCATCAGTTTGCTGTGAAGTGATGGGAGTGTGTGTCACAATCTTAGTTTTTTGAATGTTGAGTTTAAAGTAAGTCAAAAAAAGAAAAATATCATATATCAACACATGTATGTGGAGTCTAGAAAAAAGGTGTAGATGATCCTATTTTCAAAGTAGAAGCAGACACAAAGACATAGAGAAGAAATGTATGGACACCAAGGGGGGAAACGGGGTGAGGGGGATGAATTGGGAGATTGGGATTGACACGTATACACTCTTGATGCTATGTATAAAATAGATAACTGATGAGAACTTGCTCTATAGCACGGAGTACTCAATGCTCAATGCTCTGTGCTGACCTGAGTCAGAAAGAAGCCCAAAACGGAGCGGGTATATGTATGTGTATGACTGATTTATTTTTCTGTGCAGTAGAAACTAACACAACTTTATAAAGCAACTATACTCTAGTAAAAAGTAATTTAAAAAATTTCAGTGTTATCCAAGGATTAACACAGGTGGGGCTATGAATATTCTGTGTCTAGAGGATTTTCTGGACAGTGAAAATGATTTGTGGAAAACTTATTTTTTTAACAGTCAATTTTTTTTTTTTTTTGAAGGGGGCAAAGAAACTGTACTCCAATTCCCCTTTCCTATCTCCCCCTCCCCCCTTCATCTCAGGGTCCTAAGTCGGTTCCAGAGACGTCCCCGCCCCCCCTCCATCGCTAAGGAAACCGGCGAGGATCCCGCAGCGCAGCCTGGGCAGGTGAGCCGCCCTACCTCCTACCGTCTCGCCCGCCCCTCCCCCGCGCACCCGCCCTCCGGCTCGGGTTACCTGCGCAAACTCACCCGCCTAGAAGTGGAGGCCGTGAGGAATTGGGAGACCCCCCCGCCCCCTACCCCGCCGCACCCTGAGACTTCTAGGGCGAGTTTGCAGGTGTGGACTCCGCAGTCTCTTCTCTACGGGCGCCGGCGGCTGCGAAGCTGGGCGGGAGGGAGCAGAGCATGTCTTGCCCCCCGGGGCTACGTAGCGCCTCAAGACTTGAAGGCGGGGAGCGGCGCCTCTTCACGCCGCACCCCTTCCCTCCTGCTGGGGCTGCTTCACCCCCTCAACCGGATCTCGGGGCGGGGAAGTGGGGTTCTCTAGAAAAAGAAGGAAGCAGCCTCGGTGCCCGGCGGCGGCAGCTCCCGCTCGGGCCGGGCGAGCAACAAGCGCCGGAGCGGGAGGGACGGGATTGTAGATCCGGCTCCGGGCTCAACAGTCAATTTTTTAATTCAAAGAATTTGAATTCTAAAAGAACAGTCAATAAAATGGGTGCCAGGTGTCTCAAGAAATATTCAGTCCCTTGAGCTCCGTGTGCCATTAAACTTGGAAGTATTGACAGGTACACTGAGACGGGTCTTTGGTTTCCATATTATTGTATCTGGATACTATAAAATTATTAGAGGAAAACATAGGCAGAACATTATTTGACATAAATCTCAGCAACATCTTTTTCAATCCATCTACTACAGTAATGGAAGTAGAAGCAAAAACAAACAAATTAGACCAAATTTAACTCAAAAGTTTTTGCACAGCAAAGGAAACCACAAATAAAACAAAAAACCCACAGAATGGTAGAAAATATTTGTGAGTGACAAGGAATTAGTCTCCAAAATTTACAAATAGTTCATGTAACTGAATATCCAAAAAACAAACAATACAATCAAAAAATGGGCAGAAGACCTAAACAGACATTTCTCCAAAGAAGACATACAGATAGCCAAGAGGCACCTGAAAAGATGCTGAACATCACTAATTATTGCATGCATGCATGCTAAGTCACTTCAGTCGAGTCTGACTCTGTGTGACCCCATGGACTGCAGCCCACCAGACTCCCCTGTCCACGGGATGCTCCAGGCAAGAATACTGGAGTGGGTTGCCATTTCCTTCTCCATTGTCTGAAAGGTAACCAAAGGTAATTAAACCCAGAAGCAAGCTGAGAAAAAAGAAAAAAACAAACCCTAAAAAACCAGAACTACTTCAATTACTCCTTTTTGAGCTAGTACTCCCATGCTGGTTCCAAGGGCGGGGAGAATTCCCTGACAGCCAAGTGTACGTCTTTGTTACAGATAAAGTTAGTTTTAACTCTCGGAGACTCTCACCCCCTTTTCACTAGATGATCACTAATTATTAGAGAAATGCAAATTGAAACTGCAGTGAGATATCACCTTACAACAGAATGCCCATCATCAAAAAAGTCTAGTGCTAAAGAGGGTCTGGAGAAAAGAGAACCCTCCTTGGTGGGAACATCACTGGTAGAAAGAATGTACACTGGTACAGTCAAAGTGGAGAACAGTATGGAGTTTCCTTTTAAAAAAAAAAGTAAACAAAAATAAATGGAAAGCTTATCAAGTTTGATTATTAATAAATTCAAAGCTTATAAATAATGGATACATGTCATTATATGTTTCTCCAGTGTCACAAACTGTACAACCCTGAAAGTGAACTATAAGGTAAACTATGGACCCTAAATACTTATGATGTCACTAGATTCATCAGTGGTAACAGAGTACCCCTATGGTGGAGGCGGATGATAAAGAAGGAGGTTATATGTATGTGGGAATAAGAAGCATATGAAAATTTCGGTACCTTTCTCTGAATTTTGCTGTGAAACTAAACCTTCTCTAAAAAAAATCTTTAAAAAATACATTGTTACTGGGGCATGCACACTTGATAGGATCTTTTTAAAAAGATTTAATGCTCTCAAATAATATTTAAAGAATGGATATGTTTCCCTTGTTTTATTTTTACCTCAATTAATGCACTTTATAGATGTGATAAAATATCAGGTAAAGAGTAGGGACAGAACAAACTATAGCCACATAATTCTTTTATTTTTTAAATATTTATTTATTTGATTGAGTCAGGTCCTAGTTGTGGGAGCATGGGCTTAGTTGCCCTGTGGCATGTGGGATCCTAGTTCCCTGACCAGGGATGAAACCCACGTCCTCTGCATTGCAAGGCAGATTCTTAACCGTTGGCCCACCAGAGAAATCCCCCAAACAATTCTTAAAATGTAGAAACACACATACAATAGGGCAGCAACACCAAAAAAACTCTCATCTTCAAATTCAGTTACAATGTGCCTTATCACTTAATATTGATCACTACTTCCTTTGTGTATTATCAAATACACATTTACGGCATCATGTCCAAAGGCTTTGGTCCCTTCCCATTTTAATCCATCCTCCATGACTGCCTTTGGTTCATTTTCAGAGAAAGCTGTGATGTAAATACCTTGGGTCCCCGGGTCTCTGAAGATGGAGGCCCCCTCACCTATGGATAGGTGGTCACAACGCAAATCATTTTGGGAATGCCTGTGGCCCCAGGGGTCTTCCCAGGTGGCTCAGTGGCAAAGAATCCGCCTGACTTGTAGGAGACCCAGGTGACGCGGGATCGATCCCTGGGTCAGGAAGATCCCCTGAAGGGAATGACAACCCACGCCAGTATTCCTGCTGGGAAACCCCAAGGGCAGAGGAGCCTGGAGGGCTCTCGCCCACGGGGTCGCAGAAGAGCGGGACACGGCTGAGCTCCTGAGCACGGAAGCACGTGGCCCCAGGGAGGGAAGGGGGAGACAGGACCCGGGACTCGGGGTAACTTTGGAAGATCTGGGAGAGCAAGCCTCACCCCGCCAAGGGCGTCATGTGACTTTGTCCTCCACTCGCCTCCGCCTCCCCTTCCCCAAGCGCAGCTCGAGGCCACGGAGGGCCGCCCCCAGGAGGAGCCCCTCCCGGGCATCAGGCGGAAGGAGCCGGCGTTCTCAGAGGTTCCAGCCCCGCGCCCTCACCGGCTCAGGGCTCCCAGGGGTGCTGTGTGCGATGGCTCCGGCTCAGAGCCACGGAAGACGGGTGTTACAGGAGCCGCGTCAGCACCCACAGGGGCTCGTTCAACGTGCCGGCTCACGGCTTCCCCTCAAACCGGCCAGCTCACAACTTCTTAGACTGGGGAGGCTTTGTATCCACTTTAAGGCTGCAGAGAACATCTTCAGGGAAGCGGTTCTCATCTGGGGGCCCAGGAGGCCCCTCCTCGCAAACTCCGGCCCCTGCTCCCGGGGGAGCAGCCGCGCCGCTCGTCTTCCGGCTCCAGGCGAGGCCCGGGCTGAACGCGGGCCTTCGGCGCGTCTGCGAGGGCTCAGCGCCAGCTTCAGGCCCGGAGGGGCGGCGGGGTCTGCTGGGCCGGGGTCGGGAGGCGGACGCCGGTGCCGCTCACCGGTCCCGTGCTGGCGGAATCCGGGGAGCGAACACGTGTGGACACAAAGGAGGGCTTGACGGCGCGTCTCCGGGAGGAGCTGATGGTCCTGAATCTCTCCTGAGACGAGGCCAGGAGAGGTGGGCCTTCTCGGCTTTTCAAGCTCCTCCTGCCTGTGGGCGTGTGGGGAGCAGGCGAAGGCGCCCTGCTGACGCCTTGGAAGGTGTAATCTCAGGACGCTGAGGGGATTCTTCCCCAGGACCTGAGGAGAAAACAACCCAGGGCAGGAGAAAAAGAGGAGGAAATGGCCGCTTCTCGGGTAAACGTCTGTCCTGGCTCAGAGGCTACGTCTGCTTTTCCTCCTGAAAGGCCCTGCATTAACAGTTTATAAACCTTTCATTCTCTACTTCTGATGTTGCCTATTGAGGTGGTTCTCAACTGCTAAATTTTTCCCTTTTTATTCTGATGATGGTCAAGATCAGAGCTTTAGAATGTTTCTCCCTCATGTCCCAGAGCCTTTTCTCAGGTGCCTCTCTGCATCAAGGCTGCCTGGAGAACTTGAAGCAAACTCACCGAGAATTAATGACTTACCTTGTGGCTAAGAATGCTCCTGCCAACGCAGGGGACACGGGATCCATGCCCGGCCATTAAGATCCCATGGGCCGCGGAGCAGCTAAGCCCGGGCCCACAAGTACTGAGCCTGCGCTCTGGAGCCCTGGAGCTGCAACTGCTGAAGTGTGCGCCCTGGAGCCCGCGCTGCACAAGGAGAGAAGCCCCCGCAGTGAGAAGCCCGTGCACCACACCGAGAGAAAAGCCCGCAGAGCAACAGAGACCCAGCGTAGCCGGAAATAAATGAATGAATAAATCAAAATAGAAGGACCTGGGATTTAGGAGGACGGCTGGTTATAAAGGCTGCTAGGGAAGACCTATGAGGAATTTACATTTGCTTATGGATTTGCAGGCTGTTATCTAGCACGTGTGCTTATGTGAATAACTGGTGTCAAAGCAAGGCACGTGCAGGCCACCAGTCTACACAAATGATGCTAAGGCAGCAATATTATGGTCAGTGTAAGTAACTCTCGTCAATACTCCTATGCAATCCATATTGTAACCATCATAATGTCCCAGTAGTTAAAAATGAGGAAATGATGCACTGTACCATTTATGGAAAATATGATCTCAAGTTATTTGAGGGTCATGGCCAGTAGAAAAAGAGGAGTTACTATGAGATGTCATTCTACGTACATCCTAAGTCACTTCAGACGTGTCCAACTCCTTGTGACCCCATGGACTGTAGCCTGCCAGACTTCTCTGTCCGTGGGATTCTCCAGCAAGAATACTGGAATGGGTTGCCCTGCCCTTCTCCAGGGGATCTTCCAGACCCAGGGATCGAACCAGTGTCTCTTATGTCTCTGGCATTTGCAGACAAATTCTTTACCACTAGCATTACCTGGGAAGCCCCATGAGATGTCATCCTACTGTGTTACAGATACTTTCTACTCACCATCAGTTAGTGACGACTTAAAAAAAACCCAGGGGGATGCTAATGCTTGTATCAATGTTAACATTGGTAGTGGAATACATGTGTGCATGCTCAGTTGTGTCTGACTCTTTGCAACCCCATGGACTGGAGCTCACCATCCTCCTCTGTCAATGGGATTTCCCATGGCAAAAATATTGGAGTGGGTTGTCATATCCTTCTCCAGGGGATCTTCCTGACCCAGGGATCAAACCTACATCTCCTGTGTCTCTTGCATTGGCAGGCAGGTTCTTTGCCACTGAACCACCTGGAAGCTTGTTGCTGATAAGAACACTTCATCAATTATACATCAAGTTTAATATATGAAAAGCCGTTCACTTTTATTAATTAACTTATAGTAAGTTCACACATAATCTAAATAAAACTTTCCAAAGTTTATAATCTTTGATCAAAATACAGATTACAAGCATTTGGAAACATTCTTGTTCTTCTGATACAATGGTCAGAGAAATGTGATATTTATGGTTTACAAAACAGAGAGCAATTATTTAGTAAACAAGGATGTACATTCATTACATGACCTTTCAGGAAAAGGTTACATAGATTTTTCTTGGGTATCTGTGAAGATTTCCTGATTGCTACGATGTCAACTAAAATTCATGACTTCTAGTTATTGCAGTTATAAACATGCGTCAAGATTTCAGTGAACTGCCATCTTTATATCCATAAAAAACCATTGGCACACCTATTTAAAATTTAGACTCTCTTACTTTAATACAAAGAATTATTCTCTGAACACTTACCTAATGGTGACATAGAGGGATGTTTTAAACAATGACAGTCATCACCTTCATTTAGACTTCCACTATACATTTCACATTACAAGATCCTTAACAGTCCATAGAAAAGTAGATAAAAATTGTTTCCACCTAATATAGAAGGGTCTTGTTTAACTTTGAGGCAGCAAAGACCAAGAATATTAGTTTTTAAAAAAGCATATTAGTTCACATACATACTAGAAACAAAGGTCTAACCTGTAGTAATTTGAAAGTTGAGTTATATTAAATTTTATTTTCACATAATGTCAATATGAACAAGGATACAATGATAATAATTATATTGTCCAACATCTCTCACCTTGATCCTATGGTTCAAGTAACAAATAATTTTTCTAAGTGTTTTAACTATGGATTATTTTGTATAATATCCTGATTTAAAGTAATTCCAGAAAAGGGTTATTGACTGAATGCTCTCTTTGATGAATTCTCTGATATTTATTTAGACCTGAGTTTTAAAATTCGTTTTGTACATTTCTCACAGCATTAAACGTTCTTCCCAGGATGAACCCTCTGGCATTTTCTGATGTGTATGCTTAGGACAAACCTCTTTCATCACTTATTACATTTGTAGGGTCTCTCTCCAGCACATGCTCTCTGATGCTGAGTGAGCTGACGGTTCACTTCAAGGCTCTGTCACATTATTTATATTTGTAAGATTACTTGGCACTATGAATTATTTTACAGCAAGTAAGGTTTGAGTGTCAGTTAAAAGCTTTGCCTCATTCTTTACATTTGTATGGTTTCTCCCCAGTATGAATTCGCCTGTGTTTATTAAGGTTTGAACTCTGATTAAAGGCTTTGCCACATTCTGTACATTTATAAGGCTTCTGTCCTGTATGAATTTGCTGATGTTGAATAACATGTGAATGCCTGATAAAGGCTGTGCCACATTCTGTACATTTGTATAATTTTCCCAGTATGAATTCTCTGATGATGGATAAGGTTTGAGTGCTGATTAAAGGCTTTGTTACATTGTGTACATTTATAAGGCTTCTCCCTAGTATGAATTCTCTGATGTTGATTAAGATTTGAGGAAGTGATAAAAGCTTTGCCACATTCTTTACACTTGTATGGTTTCTCCCCAGTATGGATTTGCTGATGTCGAGTAAGTGCCATACTTTGGTTAAAAGCTTTCCCACAATTCTGACATTTATATGGCTTCTCCCCAGTATGGATTCGCTGATGTCGAGTAAGTGCCATACTTTGGTTAAAGGCTTTCCCACAATTCTGACATTTATATGGTTTTTCCCCAGTATGGATTCGCCTATGTTGATTAAGGTTTGAATTCCGAGTAAAGGCTTTGCCACATTCTGTACACTTGTAAGTCTTCTCTGCAGTATGAGTTCTGAGATGTCGAGTAAGGTTTGAGGGCTTGCTAAAGGTTTTGCCACATTCTGTGCATTGGTTAGGTTTCCCTCCAGTATGGGTTTTCCTGTGTCCGTTTAGATTTGATAATTGAGGAAAGACTTTCCCACATTTATTCCACTTGCAGTGTTCCCCCTTAGCATGAATACTCGGATGTTGAGTAAGTTGTGATGACTGGTTAGAAACTTGACCACATTCACTAAATTTGTAATTGTTTTCTTCAGTGTGGATATTCCTATCTGTAATAAGATTTGGGCTTTGATAAAAGACATTTCTACATTCATCCCTTTCATCGTGGTTCTCTGAACAGTGAGTTTTCTGATGATTCATGAGACCTGAGTCTTGGTCAAAGTGATTCCCAGGTTCTAGGCATGGGTAGATTCTGGCTCCATCATAAATACTGTTGTAATAACTGAAGATGGAGTTCTCGCTTAAGGCCTCACTCGTTGGATTACACATGGAAGGTTGTTCCGCATTATCTGTACTATGATACCTATTGAATGACGGAGGCCAGATAAAGATTCTCTCATTATTATCGACATTACAGATATCGGAATAGGGAGAAAATGTTTGTTGGTGGAAAAATAATGAGCCCTCACTAAAGGATCTCTCAACTTGATCATAGTGAGATTTTCTTCCTTCATTTTCAAATCTCTGGCTTTCAGACATGTATGACTGACTGTTTAACTCAAACCTATGTTCCTACTGGCTTGAGTGATTATTTCTAGCATACACTAGATGACTTTCCATGTTTTCAAAATTTCACACCAGAGAATATGTTTTTTTTTTTTTTAAATCATATGGGTCCTTGCTTACAAAAACATATTTTTCTGCTGAACTTATTGACTTCAAATGGGATTTTTCCCAATTTGACACATATCCTCAATTTCTTTTGGCAATCATGTTTTCATCATGGATAATTGTCCATCAGTGACCATCAGGTATAATGGGATAAACTGGTGTCAGGTGAGAGAAACACTCGAGAAGACACATGGTCTCTGCTCAGGTACTTTCGGCAAAATTAAGGAAATCTCAATGTATCTTGAGAAAATTTCAGTTTTATACATTTTTACTCCAAAAATACCTCCCCTGTTCTGTATCCCTAATAACACATTTAAACAATAGACCTTTCTTACCAATGTAGAGAATAGTCAGGTTTTTTTCAAAAGTCTCTAAGGAATTCTAGACTGTGAGGAAAGCTGAGCGCCGAAAACTTGATGCTTTTGAACTGTGGTGTTGGAGAAGACTCTTGAGAGTCCCTTGGACTGCAAGGAGATCCAACCAGTCCATCCTGAAGGAGATCAGTCCTGGGTGTTCATTGGAAGGACTGATGCTGAAGCTGAAACTCCAGTACTTTGGCCACCTCATGCGAAGAGTTGACTCATTGGAAAAGACCCTGATGCTGGGAGGGATTGGGGGCAGGAGGAGAAGGGGACGACAGAGGATGAGATGGCTGGATGGCGTCACCGACTCAATGGGCATGAGTTTGAGTAAACTCCGGGAATTTGTGATGGACAGGGAGGCCAGGCATGCTGCGATTCATGGGGTCGCAAAGAGTCGGACACGACTGAGCAACGGAACTGTTCAGTTCAGTGTAGTCACTCAGTCCTGTTCGACTCTTTGCGACCTCCCCCCATCCCAAGGGGAATTCTGCATACCAATGCGTTCCCTTGTTGATCTTTCCAAAAGGGAATATTTCGAAAAACTGAAAGCTGTTAATTCCCTCTGGGAATGCTTCATGGCCTGTAGGGAGCCTGGAGGCAGAAAAGGAGAAGAGGCCCAGGCAGAGAGAAGAGCCAGATTGTGACTCATAAAATAAAAGAAAAAATAGGATTTAATAGTTGAAAACCACCTCGCCAGGCAAGAATATCAGAAAAAGAGAATTAAAGATGTGTAAGTTTTCAATCCAGGGCATTTAAGGAGGAAAAAGCAGACACAGCCTCTCACCTGGATCAGGACATTCCCCTGAGAAGCTGCTATTCCTTCTTATTCTTCCTTCTGCCCTGGGTCGTTTTCACATCACGACTGTGGAGGAATCACCTCAGCATCGTGAGATTACACCTCCAGAGGTGCCAGCAGAGCTCCTTCGCCTGCTCCCAACACCCCCACAGGCAGAAGGACCTTGAAAAGCGAGAAAGGCCGACCTCTCCTGTCCTTCGTCTCAGGAGAGATGCAGGACAATCAGCTCCTCCATGGAGACCAATCTATCAAATTGTTGTTGTTGTCGTCTACTCTTCTTTCTTCATATAAATTCCCCCAAATTCTGCTCACACGGGTGTGTGGGCTGCACTGACTTGCCCCTTTAAAGCCGACGCAGAGCAGAACTTGCTGCCTCTTCGCGGACTGACGCAGGGCCTCAGGTCTCACAAATGCACCAGGGGCCGCGTCCTTAACCCGGGCCCCCCTTAGAGTCCCTTGGAGCACTTCCTACACACCACACTGATGCTCCCACGAGACCAGAGAACTCTGTGGGGAGGGCGCCGGGGAGGTCATGGCCTAACACTGGTCACGTGACCCTGATGGGAAACAGATGGAAATCACTTGGCAAATGGTTCAGATTCTTTATGAACCATTTCAGTGAATATGAACCCCTCGAGGTCAGGTCCCCACTCTAAGAAGTTACGAATCTGCAGGTCTGAAGTGGGGCCATGAAATGAGTCTTCAGCAAGTTCCCTGTTTGTTCTGATGCTTCTCCCCCAAGACCCACACTCAGGAGCCCTGAGCTTCAGCCCTCACCCTCAGCACAGCTGAGACCTCTCAGGAGGGGAGGGTTTAGGGTGGGAGTTTCTGAGGGAGGTCAGGCTAGAACCGGGCAGAGAAAGCTGCAATACTTGGGGCTCAGGCCTTTCTAAGTGACCCTGGGTGAGGTGCTGTGGTTCCCCAGGCTGAGTGTGGATGGGTCCATTCAAACCAGAGGAGCAGGATTCTGGTGAGCTCTGAGGGTGTCACTGAAGGGGGGCCTGTGAAGTAGGCCCTGGGGTTCAGCAAGACTGCTGATCTCCAGGAAGGGGGTCATCTAGTGCAGGTGCTCACAGGACTGGCTGGTGTGAGTTCAAGGACCTGCAGGCTGCCTGCTCCCCAGACAGACGCTGAGGCAGCAACAGCATGGAGCAGTTCAGGGGGCTCTCAACAGTACTCTGTATGATCCTTCTTATTAGAGCCATCACCATGGCCCAGCAGTTACGGGGGCGCAGGGGAAGGTACATGTAGAAATGATGGAAAATATATTATCACATTATTTGAGGGTTAAGGGTAGTGAGGTAACTAATTGTTACAGATGCTATCCTCTGTGCTACCTAATAGTTTATTATTACAATCTCTCCCCCGTAACCTTAAGGAAGGTGGGAGAGGTTAATGTTGGTGGTGGATTAACACTTCATTCATTACACATCAACTTTATCACCAAAAACCATTCAATTTTATTAATGAACATATATGAATATCACACATAGTCATAATAAAACCTTTTACAATTCACTGCGTGACCTTAATTAAAATACAGATTTACAAACATAGACAACAATATTCATTTCTCTGAGACAATGATCTGAGAATTGTGACTTCTGTGGTTACAAAATAGAGGCTAATCATTTAATAAACAAGATGTAACTAGCTACATGACTCTTCTGGGAAGCCTTTCACATACTTTTCTAGGGTTATCAGAGATGCTGTTATCGCAAACATGTCAACTAATATTCATGACTTCGGTTGATATGATAAAGATACGTCCAATTCCAGTGAACTGTCATTGTCTTATCCTTAATAAGCAAATGACATAACTATTGAAAATTTAGAACAATCCTTTGTCTTACTTTGATACATGGAATTAATTCCAATACATTCTTTGATATTTATTTAGATTTGGTTAAATACTTTGGTACTTTTTTTTTTTAAACATCATTCACTTGTTTTTCTTGTATAAACCCTTTCCTGTTTTCTAAACTATATTTGGGACGAACCTCTTTCTTTTTTTTTTTTTTTTTTTATTTTTAATTTTTTATTAGTTGGAGGCTAATTACTTCACAACATTTCAGTGGGTTTTGTCATACATTGATATGAATCAGCCATAGATTTACACGTATTCCCCATCCCGATTCCCCCTCCCACCTCCCTCTCCACCCGATTCCTCTGGGTCTTCCCAGTGCACCAGGCCCGAGCACTTGTCTCATGCATCCCACCTGGGCTAAACCTCTTTCATCACTTATTACATTACTAGAGTTTCTCTCCTGAGTGTACACTGCATATGCATTAAATAAGCAGGGTGATGATATACAGCCTTGACATTCTCCTTTCCCAATTTGGAACCAGTCTGTTGTTCCATGTCCAGTTCTAACTGTTGCTTCTTGACCTGCATACAGGTTTCTCAGGGGGCAGCTAAGGTGGTCTGGTATTCTCATCTGTTTAAGAATTTTCCACAGTTTGTTGTGATCCACACAGTCAAACGCTTTAGTGTGGTCAATAAAGCAGAAGTGGATGTTTCTCTGGAATTCCCTTTTTCTATGACCCAGTGAATGTTGGCAATTTAATCTGCATTTTCCAAATCTGGCTTGTACATCTGAAAGTTCTCAGTTCACATACAGTTGAAGGCTGGCTTGAAGGATTTTGAGCGTTACCTTGGTAGCACGTGAAATGAGTGCTATTGTGCAGTAGTTTGAACACTCTTTAGCTTTGCCCTTCTTTGGGACTGGAATGAAAACTGACCTTTTCCAGTCCTGTGGCCACTGCTGAGTTTTCCAAATTTGCTGGCATACCTAGTGAAGCACTTTCATAGCATCATCTTTTAGGATTTAAAATAGCTCAGCTGGAATTCCATCACCTCCACTAACCTTGTTGGTAGTAATTCTTTCTAAGGCCCAGTTGACTTCACACTCCAGGATGTCTGGCTCTAGGTGAGTGACATCATTGTGGTTATCTGGGTCATTAAGACCTTTTTTGTACAGTTCTTCTGTGTGTTCTTGCCACCTCTTCTTAGTCTCTTCTGCTTCTGTTAGGTCCATACCATTTTTGTCCTTTATTGAGCCCATCTTTACATGAAATGTTCCCTTGGTATCTCTGATTTTCTTGAAGAGATCTCTAGTCTTTCCCATTCTATTGTTTTCTTCTATTTTTTTTTACATTGATCACTGAGGAAGGCTTTCTTATGTCTCCTTGCTGTTCTTTGGAACTCTGCATTCAAATGGGAATATCTTTCCTTTCCTCCTTTGCCTTTTGCTTCTCTTCTTTTCTCAGCTATTTGTAAGGCCTCCTCAGACAGCCATTTGGCCTTTTTGCATTCTTTTTTGGGGGATGGTCTTGATCCCTGTCTCCTGTACAGTGTCACGAACCTCCGTCCATAGTTCCTCAGGCACTCTGTCTGTCAGATCTAACCCCTTGAATCTACTGTCACTTCCACTGTATAATCATGTTGTTGTTCAGTCGCTCAGCCGTGTCTGACTTTGCAGTCCCATGGACTGCACCACCCCAGGCTTCCCTGTCCATCACCAACTCTGGAGCTTGCTCAAACATGTCCATTGAGTTGGTGATGCTATCCCTTATCTTGTTCTCTTTTGTCCCCTTCTCGTCCCGCCCTCAATCTTTCCCAGCATCAGGGTCTTTTCCAATGAGTCAGCTCTTTGCATCAGGTGGAGTTTCAGTTTCAGCATCAGTACTTCCAGTGAGAATTTAGGACTGATTTCCTTTAGGATGGACTGATTGGATGTCCTTGCAGTCCAAGGGACTCTCAAGAGTCTTCTCCAATACCACAGTTCAAAAGCATCAGTTCTTCAGTGCTCAGCCTTGTTTATGGTCCAAATCTCACATCCATACATGACTACTGGAAAAACCATAGCTTTGACTAGACAGACCTTTGTTGGCAAAGTGATGTCTCTGCTTTTTAACATGCTCTCTAGGTTTGTCACAGCTTTACTTCCAAGGAGCAAGCATCTTTTAATTTAATTTATATTCTCCTCAAGACGTTGAGATCATCAGCCCTCTTTTGAGCTCTTTCATCAGTTTGGAGTTTCTTTTTCTGTCTGGAGTTAGGGAGTGTGGTAATTTCATTCTTTTCACTTGAGAAACCTCTTCACTGTCCTACAGTCTGGCTGTTAACAATTAACATTGCCAGCATCAGTGTAGGAGTGGTCCCTTCTCTCTACAACACTTTCCAGCATTTATTGGTTTTATTTTTATTTTATTTTATTTTATTGTTTGTTCATTGGTTTTAGGCTTTTTGCCAATGTCCATTCTGACCTGTGTGTGTTTTGATTGGCATTTCTCTTAAGATTTCGCCATGTTGAAATATTTTCATATGATTTTTAAAAAACCGGTGTGAGTAAAAGTGACCTCTGGAGATTGTCCACTTGACTGACTGCCCTGTTTTAAATTCTTTTTTTTAGGATCTACCAGAGGACATTTGTTGGGAATGGGTGTTTTTTTCCTCACAGCTCCATAGGCCTGGTGAATATGAAGTGCCATTGAGCACAGGTTTTTTCCTCGTTACCAAAAGTGGCCAGAAGGCGGCAGCATTTCTTCACGCGCCACTGTTCCGGGTTTCGTTTGTTTTTTAGTGTTTATTTTCTGCTGGAGTAGAGTTGATTTCCGATGTGTTTGTTTTAAGTGTACGGGAGCTTGGTTTAGTTGCACATGAACGTATCTCTGTTCTCTTTCGGGTTCTTTCCCTATATTGGTTCTCTCGGTGTGTTCAGTAGACTTCCCCGTGCTGTTCCGTTATTTTGGATTATCTATCTGATAATAAGCAGTGAGTGTGTTAATCCCAACCTCTTAATGTCTTCCTTCCCCTACCTTTAAAAAAAGTAATCATAAGTGAGTTTTCTAAGTCTGAGTCTGCTTCTGTTTATAAATTAGTTCATTTTAATGAACTTATAGATTCCACCTGTAAGGGATGTATTTCTTTCCTTCTCTGACTGACTTCACTCAATATAACAAAGCTCTCGGTCCATCCATGGTGCTGCCAGCGGCGTTTTTTCGTTCTGTTGAAGGCTGAGTGTGTTCAGTGTACAAATGAACCTTTTACTTTTCATTTCTCTATTGATGGATATTTTGGTTGATGCTGCTTTGGATATTGCCAATAGTGCTGCCCTGAAGAGAGGGCTGCGAGTGTCATTTAATATTAATATTCTTTCCGGATTTAACCCAAGGAGGGGGCTTGCCGGATCATGTACTAACTCGATAGTTAGTGTTTTAAGGGATGTTCATACTGCTTTCCTCCGTGGCTGCACCCGCCGATTTCCCTCCCCTCCCACAGTGTAGGAGGATTCCCTGTTCCCCTCACCCTCGGCAGCACCTAATATTTGTAGATCGTTTGGATGTCAGCTATGCTGATGGGTGTGAGGTGATACCATGGCGCAGTTTTGATTTGCATTTCTCCAATAGTTAGTGACGTTGAGCATCTTTCCATGTGCTCTGTGGCCTCCAGGATGCCTTCTTTGGACAAAGGCCCATTTAGATCTTTGGCCCATTATTCTAATGGGTTTTTTTTTTTTTTTGGATTGAGCTGCGTGAGCTGTTTGCATGTTTTGGAGATAAATTCCTTGTTTCTAAATTCAGTTCCAAACATTTTTTTTTCCCATTCCAAGGGTTTCTTTTTTAGTTTGGTTTACGGTTTCCCTTGCAGTGCAAAAGCTTTTGAGGTTGGAGACTCTTTTGTTGAGTTTTGTTTAATTTTTCATTATTCTAAAAGTAGATCCAAAAGAGTTTGCTGTGGTTTATGTCAAAGCGTGTTTTCTCTATAATTTCCTCAAGAGGTTTAGAGCAATTGTCCCTCCATTAAGCTCTTTAATTGATTTGGAGTTACTTTTTCTGTATGAGGATAGGGAATGTCACAGTTTCATTCACTGTTATCTTATTTGTTGTTATCTTGTTACCCTCTCCTCTGTGCCGACTCTTAACAATTTAACTTGGTAGCATCCGTGCAGGAGAATTCCCTTCTCTCCAAAACCTTCCAGCATTTATTGTTTGTGAACTTTTTGAGAAAGGTCATTTTGACCCATGTGAGGCAACACCTCGGAGTTTTGATTTGCGTTTTGGTAAGACTGCAGGGTGTGGAGGCTTTGCGTGTGATTAAAAAAAAAAGTGTGAGTAAAACTAACCTGTTGAGATTGGCTTCTTGACCGTCTGCCCTCTTTTGACTTCTTTTTCCAGGACCCATCCGAGGACATTTATTGAGGACAGGTGTTTTTTCGTTAAATTCCTGCAGGCCTGGTAAATAATGAAGTGCCCTTCCGCACAGGTTTCTCAGTTGCTGTTGCCAGATGTGGCCACAAGGGGGCAGCATTTCCTCATGCTCCACTTTTTTTTTTTTTTTAAAGTTGGTGTTTGTTTTCTGTTGGAATACAGATTTCTGGAATCTGGAATATTTCTGTTGGAATTCCTGTTGTGCTTGTTTTAGGTTTACAAGAACTTGATTCAGTTATACGTAGATGTATATCTATTCTCTTCTTTTTAGGGTTTTTTTTTTTTTTCCCCATATAGGTTCTTTCAGTGCTTTCCGTAAGATTCCGTGCTCTTCAGTAGGGTTTTTTTTTTTTTTTTAATCTGTCTGATAATAAGTAGTAGATATATGTTAATTCCAGCGTATGAATGTCTCCCTGCCCCTACGTTTTTTGAAATAATCATAGGTGGGTTTTAATAGTCTGAGTCTATTTCTGTTTATAAATCTGTTCGCTTGAAAGAATTTATAGATTCCACCTGTAAGTGATATAATATCTCCCTTTCCCTCTCTGACTTCTCTTAGTAGGATAAATCTCTTGGTCCATCCATGCCATTAATGGCATTTTGTTGTGTTTCTTTCTGATGGCTGAGTGTATTCCAGTGTCTAGATGGATCAGTTACTCTTCATTTCTCTCTATTGATGGACATTTTGGCTGAAGTGCTGTCTTGGAACTGGTGAATAGTGCTGCCATGAAAACAGAGGAGAAAGTATCACTTTAAATTATGATTTTATCCAGATCTAGGGGAAGGAGTGGGCTTGCCTCATCAAGTGGTAACTATATTTAGTGCTTTAAGGAATCTCCATACTGTTTTTCTTAGTGGCCGCACCCTCTCATTTCCATCCCCGCCCACAGTACAGGAGGAGTCCCTGCTCCCCTTGTCCTCGGAAGCACTGAATCTTTGTAGATCTTTTAGAGGATGGTCATTCTGAGGGGGTGAGCTGATACCTCGTTGCAGTTTGATTGGCATTTCTCTAACAGTGATGCTGAGCATCTTTTCACGGGCTTTATGGCCATCTCGATGCCTTCTTTGAAGATACATCCATTCAGATCTTTGGCCCATTTTTTCTCTTGGGTTGACTGTTTTTTGATATTGAGCTGCAGGACCTGTTTGCATGTTTTGGAGATGAATATGTTGCTTTTAAATTCGGTTGCATTTTCTCCCTGATGTTTAGGGTTTTCTTTTTCTTTCATTTTGAGTTTCCCTTGCTATGCAAAAGCTTTTGAAGTTAATGAAGTCCCTTTTGTTGAGCTTTAGTTTTCATTATTTTAAGAGTGGATCCAAAAAGAATTTGCTGCGATTTGTGTCAAACCGTGTTCTGCCTATATTTTGCTTAAGAGGGTTAGAGTAATCGTCCCTCAATTTAGAACTTTAATTGATTTGAAATGTCTTTTTCTGTAATTGGTTAGGGACTGTCGGTTTCATCATTTTTCACTTGTTTAAGGAACCTTCACCCTGTCCTCCACACTGGTTGTTAGCACTTTGCCAGCATCAGTGTAGAAAGATTCCCTTTTCTCCACAACTGCTCCAGCATTTACTGTTTGTAGACTCTTTGACAAAGGCCATTTAACCAATGTGAGGAGATACTTCCTTGTAGTTTTGATTTGGGTTTCTACAAGATTTCATGATGTGAAGGGCGTTCATGTGATTTTTTTTTTTAAACAGTGTGAGTAAAACTGACCTCTCAAGGTTGGCCTCTGGACCATCTGCTCTGTTTTAAATTCTTTTCCCAGGACCTACGAGGGCATGGGTTGAGGACAGGTGTTTTTTCCCTTACATTCGAGCAGGCCTGATGAATATTAAGTGCCCATCAGCGCAGGTTTTTCAGTTGCTGTTACCAAAAGCGGCCACAAGGTGGCAGCATTTCTTGATGCCCACCAGCGCCTTAGGGCAAGTCCTGTTCTGGGTTGTTAATTAGAATGGATACACCCATGGCTGTGTCTCCTTACTTCTCCCTGATGAGCCTTTATCCCTGGACAGATCTCAACGATTGCCACACCCCTCTGTAGAAGGAGCTGTCCTCTGTCAGTGGGGTGACCCTAAGGAAGGAGGCTGGAGGTGGGAACCCCGCCACCAGGAGACACGGAGCCCAGGGCACTTTGCAAAGCTCTTCCAGCCCAGAGACCCCACCATCCTTTGGGGGCACCAGGGTTGGTCCTGCTGCAGGAGGGTCCCCTGGATCTGGAGACTGTGGGCTCATGCAGACGGGAACAGGCGGTCCAGGTCCATGGGGTGGGGGGCTGTTTGCCTGGCACACGCTCCCCAGCGCCCTCAGCCCCAGGACAGCCCAGCCCGGGGTCCCAGCCTGCTCAGACTCCAGGGTGTGACACCAGCCCAGGTCCCCAAGGCCTGAGGGGAACAGAGTCAGCAGTTCTTTTCTCTTTTTTAAAAAATGTGTTTTTTTGAATTGTAGTTTACAGGGGTTATCTTGTGGTGGCTTGAACGGCAACTTGATTCATTTATTCATGGACGTACATATATTCTTTATTGGTTTCTTTTCCCACAGAGGTTATTACAGAGTGTTGAGAGGGTTTCTTGTGCTTTGTGGTGGGTCCTTGTGAATTATTTTAGAAGTATAAATAGTACTGTGTTTGTTATTATCAACCTGCTAATTTCTTCCTGCCCCGCACATTTCACTTTGAGGAACCATAAGTTTATTTTCTAAGTCTGTGATGCTGTTTCTGTTTTGTAAAGAAGTTCACTTGTATCCATGTTTAGATTCCACCTGGAAGTGGCTTTGCTTCTCGCCTCTGGCCCCTGGCGGTCTGGCGGGGAGCACGCTTGGTTCTCATCCGGGCTCCCCACATTCAATTCAGGCTGCTGGCTACACTTAGGACAGGAGCTCCGATTTTCCCTTGTGACCCTACTGGTGCTGTGGCTGTGCTATTTCTTTCTCTGCCTGATTTACACAGCGGTTGTTTCTTGCATTAGCAAACATATGAGCCTCTGATGAAACAATGACATATAATTCCTCACAAGCTCAATGATGGTAATGGCTTAACTTTAAATTTGGGAAGAAGCTCCAAGTGGGAATATTTTCATGGACCACAGAGGCTGGAGAAACAGGTAGTCCAGCGGCTCTTGGCTACTGCGTTATGGCCTCGTCCAGTAACGTTGCACTGAGCGCCCTGTCAGCGGAATCTCTGCCAGGCCTGGGAACGAACATTCCTAGCACCATGGCTCAAACCGGATGTGAAATGCCACCAAAACCGTGGTCAGACTTACGGCCATGAAGGGGCCATGCTGACAGGAAGCTGGCACCTGCTGTCTGCTCCTGCGAAGATTAAATCAGGAGCCACTGCCATTGTTGACCTTCAACACTCCCTGAAAGGCGTTGAGGGGCGAGATCAGGAATGAGGCCTCTGTGCTCTGGGAAAACTGGCAGAACAAGCCTTCAGATAGTTAGATGTTTTCAGGTAAAGATTTTCATGAGCCCAGATTCCTGCCTCTTCTCATGCCTAGAGAAGCACTAAAATCAGTAACTGTGACAACTGCTCTGGGTTTTGTGATTTATTTGTGTTCTAATAATACCACATCAGAGGTTAAACTCTATTTAGATAAATCTAGACAACTGGCTACCAGGCTAAAGGTCTCCTTGAAGTGCTAGGTCTAGACTGGAATTCAAGCTTACTCTCCTGGGGGGGAAAAAAATGAGAGATCTACTTTGCTTATTAATGTTCAAGTTTTCACTCCTCCAACTACTTCGACTGAGTCTGTCACACCTCCCTTAGTCACTCTGGGCTGATACAAACGACGTCAAAGTATGTGAGACCACAGCAGAAGGCTCCATTCCCTTGGAGAGGGTAGCACAAGTGCTGACTCTGTCTAGATCAAAATTGCTAAAAAGCATAACCTGGCTCTCACTCCTGCTTGGGCCCTTGGTCACAGTAATTCTTTTGCTGATCTTTGGCACCTGCCTTTCTAAATCTCCTTGTTAAATTTGCCTCTTTCAGGTTACTATAGTTTCACATCAAGATAATGGTGATGCAGAGATTCCAGCCAATTCTCAGAACAGATTCTGTGGGAATAACAACAGAAGTCACCCTGGGGTCCCTTAATGAGACAGGGCGAGAGCTCTGTGACCCCAGCTAGGTGGGGTCTACAGTCCCATGCCAGCCTGAAGAAGCTACAGAAGAGAGACCTCCACCTCATCTTCCCAATAAACATTTTTTTGGTTCGTGTGTCTCAGAGGGATTTAAGGTAGAAGACGAGGGCCCCCAGGCTGGAAAGCTGGTCTGTCGAGTGGAGTAAAGTTGAAGCTTTGTTCTCACCCAGACACTCCAAGGACAGACCTAGCGGCAGAAGCTGAGCCCTGCTGGGGTAAAGAGATAAAATGCCCAGTCCTGAGGACAGGGAAAGCTTCCCTCTCGGCACACGTGCAGGAGGGCTACTTGGGGCTGAGAGAAGCATGTGGCCCCATCCCACAGGAAGTGTGGACACGCACCACAGGCCCGTGTGGGGGATCACCGTGAGGAAAAGGCTGTACATGCGTGCTGGGGAGGGTCCAGGGAAGAGTGGGTGTGGAAAAGAAACAAGGTAAGAGGCCACAGGCAAACAGGAGCCCAGGCGGACGTCCAGGGCGGGGAAGTAGCACCGAGTGCTGGCACGGCAGGCACGGTGCTGACGAGCGCAAAGGCCTCAGTGAGGACCGGCGGCAGGCTTCAGGCCAGAGTCGGGCCTCAGAGCCAGTCGGGCCTTGTGAGAACCAGGGTAGAGCCACATGAGAACCAGAATCAGTGAGGACCTGATTCCGAAACCAGTGAGGGGAGGGCCGGGGTCCCTGGGGAGGAGAGGGGAGGCAGGGCCTCCGGGGAGAAGCAGGGTGGGGTGGGGTCCTGCCAAGGTGGGGCCTCCGGGGAGGGGGCTGTGAGGTGGGGCCTTAGTGATTTGGGTCTTAGGCTCTTGTCCACTACCTTTCAGAGAACAGTTGTTGAGAGTAAGGTTCTTTTTCTTTAAGTAGGCCCCAGGCTTGGTGAGGGCCTTCCCAGTGGCTCCGCAGTAAAGAATCTGCCTGAGATGTAGAAAACTCAGGAGACGTCACTGGTTGGATGCCTGGGTCAGGAAGATACCTCGAGGGGGGCATGGAAACCCATTCCAGAATTCCTACCTGGAGAATCCAACGGACAGAGACTGGCGGGCCACAGTCCACAGCGTCACAAAGAATCAGACACGACTGAAATCAACTGAGCGCACACGCAGGCTTGGTGGATGTTAACTGTCCCCAGATTTTCCAAGTTGTTTTTACCAGGGTCAGGCCTAACTTGTACCAGAGTCAGGATTAAGCCAGAACCACAGTCAGGCCTGCGGGTGGACCACGGTCAGGCCCAAGTGTGGACCAGAGTCAGGCCTCAGTGTGGACCAGGGTCGGGCCTGCCTGTGGACCAGGGTCGGGCTTTAGCATGGTCCACAGTGAGCCCTTAGTGTGGCAGGTCCAAAATCAGGCCTTAGTGTGAATCAGAGTGAGGCCTTAGCATGGTCTAGAGTTAGGCCAAAGTCAGTACCAGAGTCTGGCCTTATACTGGACCAGAGTCTGCCTGAGTGTGGACCAGAGTCAGGCCTGAGTGTGGAACCCAGTCTACCTGATGCATGACTGTTACCCACTTAGGTCTGGCTCTGGTCCAGACCTAGACCTGACTCTGGTCGACACTCAGTACAGACTCGGGTCCACACTAAGGCCTGACTCTAGTTCGCACCAAGTCTGGTCAATGCTAAGGCCTGTCTGTTCCACACTAAGGCCTGAATCTGCTACTCACTAAGGCCCGTACATCATAAATCAGTTCAACCTCAAATAAGTTATAATTAGAGCTGGCATGAGCCTAGTCAGAAACGGACAGAAAATTTCAAAGCTATTATCCAGCAATAAAAAATAAATTAAAAACTCATATCTGTGTATGAATTTTCATTGATTGGGCTCCCATGCCTGGGGAGAGATCTGGAGAAAAACTAATATTTTAGAAGACAGCCACACCCCAGCGATATCGGCAGCTCTAGGTTCAATAACCAAGACGGTGAAGCAACTGACGTTCAGAAGGAGAGATGACAGAGAGAAAAGACGCAGTACAGACACACAAGGCGATATTATTCTACCACAACATGTGATGAAATAACGCCTTTTCCAGCCGTGGTGACAGAAAACGTATGATCATGATCTCGGGGAGACCGCCGTGAGCGGGCCTGGAGAGAGATCTCGGCTCCCTGCCCGGAGTTGAACCAGGGCGCCCTGGATGAAAAGCAGGCCTGCCACCCACGAGACTGCCGGTGGCCAGAGTGTAGAAGCAAAGTGACCTTTGGTCGTTCCCTGGTTTGAACCCAAGAATATTTTAAGGAGGGAAGAGGTGTAAATACGTATAGAAGTCCATTGTTATCGACACAGCATAACATCTGGGAGAGCGTAGAGAAACACAGGGTGTTTAAGACAGAAGCGGCGCAGACATACACAACTGAGAGAAGTGTGTGTGTCCTGAGGAGGAGCCAGGGGGAGACGATGTAAGTCCCTCATTCAGGACCGTCCTTCTGGGTCTTCGGTTACCTTTGGCCGATCACCTTGTCTCTTTTTTCACACCTGACTGGTCCCTGCACCCTCCCCACGACGTGGGCACAACATTTGCTAAGACTGATCCCCCCACAGAGGCCTGTGGGTGCATGTCCACACTTATTATGAGATGGGGCCCCCTTCCTTTTCGGCCATCAAGGAGCCTTCCTGCCCTTGTACGGGGCAGTCTTCTTTGACCTCAGGAGTGGGCCCCTTATCTCTTCACTCCAGCAGACTTCAGCTTCTGCCACTAGATTTGTCCTTGGAGTGTGTGAGTGAGAACAAAGCTGCCATTTCACTCCACTTGACAAACACCAGCTGTCCAGCCCACAGGCCCCTCTGTCTCCTACCTCAAATCCCACTGAGAGACATGAACCCCAAAAATCTTTATTGGGAGGCTGAAGGGCGAAGGTCTGTCTTCTGTAGCTTCTCCAGGCTGGCGTGGGGCTCGTAGACCTTACCTAGCTGGGGGCATGGAGCTCTCACCCTGTCTCATTCAGGGGCCCCAGGGTGACTTCTGTTGTTAATCCCACAGGGTCTGTTCCGAGGAGTAGCTGGAACCATTATCTTGATGGGAAACTATCGTAATCTGAAAGAGACAAACACAACAAGTGGATTTAAAAAGCCAGGGGCCAGAGATATGTGATAAATTATCACAAATTATTGTGAGCAGGAGCTATAGCAGGAGTAAGAACCAGGTTACATTTCTTAGCAATTTTGATCCTGGTTCAGATAGAGTCACACTGGTGATACCCTCTCCAAAGGCATGGAGCCTTCTGCAGTGGTCTCACATGCTTTTAGGTCTTTGTATTAGCCCAGAGTGACTGATGTAGGTGTGACAGACTCAGTTTCAAGTAGTTGGAGGAGTGAAAACCTGAACATTCATATAAAAAATCAATCACAATTTTTCCCCAGTTGAAGAAGCTGGAATCCCAGTTTAGACCTGGCACTTCAAGGAGACCTGTAGCCTGGTAGCCAGTTGTCTAGTTTTATCTAAGTAGGTTCTAACCTTTGATTCACATATTGATTCACATATTAATCAGAGCAGTTGTCACTGTTATTGACTTTAGTGCTCCTCTAGGTATGAGAAGAGACAAAATCTGGGCTCATGAAAATCTTTGCCTGAGAGTATATAACTATCTGAAGGCCTGCTCTGCCAGCTTTTCCCAGAGCACAGATGCCTCGTTCCTGATCTCCCCCCTCAATACCTTTCAGGGCGTGTTGCAGGGCAGATGCTGCAGCAGGTCTGGATCTAATCCTAGCAGAGGCAGATGGCAAGTGCTCATTTTCAGTTGGCATGGCCCATTTGTGGCCATAAATTTGACCATGGTTTTGGGGGCATATCACGTCCATTTTGTCCCATGGTGCTAGGAATGCTCATTCTTAGGTCTGGCAAAGATTCTGCTGACAGGCCACTAACCCAAGAAACAGGAGCCAATAGACCCTGGATCGCCTGTCTCACCTGCCTGTATGGTCCATGAAAACGTCCCCTCTTGTTGCTTCTACCCACACCTAGAGTTTCACCATCACCCTCACTGATCTCATATCATCATTTTATCAGCCGCTCAGTCACGCATTCAGTAATGCAAGAAACAATTGTGGAAAGCAGGCAGAAAGGCAAATAATATAGCTAGCAGTATTAGTAGGATCATAAGTAAGAATTTGAGAACCTGTTTTAAGTATAGTCAATATGCAACTTGGATGAAATGGACAAATTCTTAGAAAAGTATAACTTTCCAAAACTGAACCAGGAAGAAATAGAAGATCTTAACAGAACCATCACAAGCAAGGAAATTGAAACTGTAATCAGAAATCTTCCAGCAAACAAAAGCCCAGGACCAGATGGCTTCACAGCTGAATTCTACCAAAAATTTAGAGAAGAGCTAACATCTGTCTTACTCAAACTCTTCCAGAAAATTGCAGAAGAAGGTAAACTTCCAAACTCATTCTATGAGGCCACCATCACCATAATTCCAAAACCAGACAAAGATGCCACAAAAAAAGGAAACTACAGGCCAATATCACTGATGAACATAGATGCAAAAATCGTTAACAAAATTCTAGCAAACAGAATCCAACAACATATTAAAAAAATCATACACCATGACCAAGTGGGCTTTATCCCAGGAATGCAAGGATTCTTTAATATCCGCAAATCAACCAATGTAATACACCACATTAACAAATTGAAAGATAAAAACCATATGATTATCTCAATAGATGCAGAGAAAGCCTTTGACAAAATTCAACACCCATTTATGATTAAAACTCTCCAGAAAGCAGGCATAGAAGGAACATACCTCAACATAATAAAAGCTATATATGACAAACCCACAGCAAGCATCACCCTCAATGGTGAAAAATTGAAACATTCCCCCTGAAATCAGGAACAAGACAAGGGTGTCCACTCTCACCACTATTATTCAACATAGTTTTGGAAGTTTTGGCCACAGCAATCAGAGCAGAAAAAGAAGTAAAAGGAATCCAGATAGGAAAAGAAGAAGTGAAACTCTCACTGTTTGCAGATGACATGATCCTCTACATAGAAAACCCTAAAGACTCTTCTAGAAAATTACTAGAGCTAATCAACGAATATAGTAAAGTGGCAGGATATAAAATTAACGCACAGAAATCCCTTGCATTCCTATATACTAACAGTGAAAAAACAGAAAGAGAAATTAAGGAAACAATACCATTCACCATTGCAACAAAAAGAATAAAATACTTAGGAGTATATCTACCTAAAGAAACAAAAGACCTATACATAGAAAACTATAAAACACTGATGAAAGAAATCAAAGAGGACACAAACAGATGGAGAAACATACCATGTTCATGGATTGGAAGAATCAATATTGTCAAAATGGCCATTCTACCCAAAGCAATCTATAGATTCAGTGCAATCCCTATCAAGCTACCAACGGTATTTTTCACAGAACTAGAACAAATAATTTCACAATTTGTATGGAAATACAAAAAACCTCAAATAGCCAAAGTAATCTTGAGAAAGAAGAAGGGAACTGGAGGAATCAACCTGCCTGACCTCAGACTCTACTACAAAGCCACAGTCATCAAGACAGTATGGTACTGGCACAAAGACAGAAATATAGATCAATGGAACAGAATAGAAATCCCAGAGATAAATCCACGAACCTATGGACACCTTATCTTCGACAAAGGAGGCAAGGATATACAATGGAAAAAAGACAACCTCTTTAACAAGTGGTGCTGGGAAAACTGGTCAACCACTTGTAAAAGAATGAAACTAGAACACTTTCTAACACCATACACAAAAATAAACTCAAAATGGATTAAAGATCTAAATGTAAGACCAGAAACTATAAAACTCCTAGAGGAGAACATAGGCAAAACACTCTCCGACATAAATCACAGCAAGATCCTCTATGACCCACCTCCCAGAATATTGGAAATAAAAGCAAAAATAAATAAATGGGACCTAATGAAACTTAAAAGCTTTTGCACAACAGAGGAAACTATAAGCAAGGTGAAAAGACAGCCCTCAGATTGGGAGAAAATAATAGCAAATGAAGCAACAGAAAAAGGATTAATCTCAAACATATACAAGCAACTCCTGCAGCTCAATTCCAGAAAAATAAATGACCCAATTAAAAAATGGGCCAAAGAACTAAACAGACATTTCTCCAAAGAAGACATACAGATGGCTAACAAACACATGAAAAGATGCTCAACATCACTCATTATAAGAGAAATGCAAATCAAAACCACAGTGAGGTACCATTACATGCCAGTCAGGATGGCTGCTATCCAAAAGTCTACAAGCAATAAATGCTGGAGAGGGTGTGGAGAAAAGGGAACCCTCTTACCCTATTGGTGGGAATGCAAACTAGTACAGCCACTATGGAAAACAGTGTGGAGATTTCTTAAAAAACTGGAAATAGAACTGCCATATGACCCAGCAATCCCACTTCTGGGCATACACACTGAGGAAACCAGATCTGAAAGAGACACATGCACCCCAATGTTCATCACAGCACTGTTTATAATAGCCAGGACATGGAAGCATCCTAGATGCCCATCAGCAGATGAATGGATAAGGAAGCTGTGGTACATATACACCATGGAATATTACTCAGCCGTTAAAAAGAATTCATTTGAATCAGTTCTAATGAGATGGATGAAACTGGAGCCCATTATACAGAGTGAAGTAAGCCAGAAAGATAAAGAACATTACAGCATACTAACACATATATATGGAATTTAGAAAGATGGTAATGATAACCCTATATGCAAAACAGAAAAAGAGACACAGAAGTACAGAACAGAATTTTGAACTCTGTGGGAGAAGGTGAGGGTGGGATGTTTCGAAAGAACAGCATGTATATTATCTATAGTGAAACAGATCACCAGCCCAGGTGGGATGCATGAGACAAGTGCTCGGGCCTGGTGCACTGGGAAGACCCAGAGGAATCGGGTGGAGAGGGAGGTGGGAGGGGGGATCGGGATGGGGAATACATGTAACTCCATGGCTGATTCATGTCAATGTATGACAAAACCCACTGCAATGTTGTGAAGTAATTAGCCTCCAACTAATTAAAAAAAAAAAAAAAAAGTATAGTCAATATGTCCCAGGTCCTCTGACTTCATTTGTTAAGTAATTGTAGCCTGGTGTTAATCTCCTGGCTATAGATCATGGAGATTTTAACTTGTATCCAAAGATTGATTACTGAGATAAGTTTTAGAAATGAACTTAGAGAGCCCCTTAATAATTCAGGTAACTCTCATTAGCATTATAACATAAAAGCAAGGAACTATGTCATAAGAGTTTCTTAGTAAACATAGACCTTAATTAACAAAACTAGAATTTAATATTTAGTGAATCATATTTTCTTTCTAAAATTGCCTCCATTTTCATTAAACTAGGCCAAGACTAATTTGTTTTAAAAATAAGTTTGGTGTGCTGACCACACAGCTTCTTCTATACTGACTCTGCTGTAATTCCTCAGGAGTCTGAGACTAAATTCCCCAAAGGCCTCTCAAGGCCAAGAATTTATTAATTTGTTCTACTTTTCCCCATTTATAAATGACTGACTAGAGAATAGAATTATCATTACTTTTTTACAACAAAAATATTTCCAGTCTTTATATTCTTCTCTCACTGACAGCACATATCCGACTTGCTATACACACTCAAACATTTTCCTTGTCACTTTAGTAGATTTGAGTCCATAAATTTTAACCTTAAAAAATTAACCCCTAGTGAAAACCAAGATGAAAGCAACTGTGAACTATTTGTTGCATTGGCAGTCTCTGATTAGCAAACTCAAGAACATATTCTAGAAACTCTAAAAACATGTATTTTTCCAAAGTACAGTTTTTCCCAATGTAATACAAGGCACATGTCTAATAGATATACATCTATGTATAACTGACTCAAGTTCCTGAAAACCAAAAACAAACAACATCGGAAATCACGTCTACTCCAATAGAATATAAAAATTTAAATAACCAAAGTAATAAAAAGAGTGGGGCATGAAGAAATGTTGCCACCTTGTGGCCCCTTTGGGTAGCAACAACTTAAAATCTGTGAAGATGGGGACGTATTATTCTTGAGGCCTTCAGGGATGCAAGGAATAAACACCTGTTGTCAACAAATGACCTTAGGTAGATCCTGGAAAAAGAATTCAAAAGCTGGCAATTGGTCAAGAAGCCAACCTTGGGAGGTAAGTTTTACTCAAATTCTTCCAAAATAATCACATGAAAAGATTTCAGTATCACTAAAACTTACAGAAATTCAAATCAAAAGTACAATGAGGAATCACCTCACTCCGATCAGAATGGCCATTGGCAAAAAGTCTACAAACAGTAAATGCTGGAGAGGGTGTGGGGAAATGGGAACCCTCCTACACTGATGCTGGCAAGGTAAGCTGTTAACCATCAGTATGGATGACAAGGTGGAGGTTCTTCAAACAAGTGAAAAGATGATGAAATCACTACACTGCTTAACCCATGCAGAAAAACATACGCCAAATCAATTAAAGATCTAAATGGAGGGATGGATACTATAAAGCTTTTGAGGAAAATATACAGAACATGCTTTGATATAAATTGCAGCCAGTTCTTTTTGGATTCATTCTTAGAATAATAAAATAAACTAAACAAATGGGACCTCATCAACCTTAAAAGCATTTGAGCAGCAATGTAAACCATAAATGAAAGAAAAAGACAATCCTCAGAATGGGTGAAAAAAAAGTGTTTGCAAATGGAGATACAAGGAATTCATCTCCAAAACATGCAAACACTCCATGCAGCTCAATTTAAGAAGAAAGAGAAAAGAAAAATGGGCCAAAGATCTAAATGGGCATTTCTCCAAAGAAGGCATCCAGAGAAGGCATCTAGGTGGCCATAAAGTACGTGAAAAGATGCTCAGCGTCCCTAATCATTAGAAAAATGCAAATCAGAAGTTCAGTGAGGTATCACTTCTCACCAGTCAACATGGCCCCCTCAAAAATTCGACAATAAATGCTGGAGGGGGTGTGGAGAGAAGGGAACCCTCCTTCCCTGTGGGTAGAAATGTAAATCAGTGCATCCACTCTGGAGGGGCTTTCAGACACTCCACAACAAAGTACCACGTGACCCAGCCATCCCACGCCTGGGCATGGATCCTGGGAAAACCAAAATTTCAAAACATACTGCATACCAACCATCATGGCATCACTGGATACAATCACCAAGATACAAAAGAAACCTAAGTGTAGAAGACAGATGAATGGTTAAAGAAGATGGGGTTCAGATACTGTGGCATTACCCAGCCAAAAAAGATGAAAGAATGCCACTTCCAGTCACAGGAAAGAACTAGAGATGTC
Source organism: Cervus elaphus (assembly GCF_910594005.1). NCBI lineage: Eukaryota > Metazoa > Chordata > Mammalia > Artiodactyla > Cervidae > Cervus > Cervus elaphus. The sequence goes on along the minus strand of NC_057818.1, from coordinate 57,787,433 downwards.
ACACTAGGTGAAGTAATTGAGACAAAGTATCACATGTTATCACTTCTAGGTGGAATCCAAACATGGAAACAAATGAACTTCTTTACAAAACAATGACAGCTTCATACACTTAGTAAAGAAACTTATGGTTACCAAAAATGAAAGGCGGGGTGCAAGGAGAAATATATGTTGAGAATAACATATACACACTGCAAATAATCCATAAGGACCCACTGTAGATCACAAGGAACACTACTTTGACTCTATAAATAACCTATATGAGAAAAAGAACTCAAAAAGAACACATATACATCTATATATAAATGAATAATGTTGCTTTACACATTAAAAAAAACACAACAATGCAAGTCATCTATATACTCAAGTTCAAAATAAACATTAAAAAGAACAGCAGAGAAAGAAAGACAAAAGAACTGCTGGCTCTGTTCCCCTCAGGCCTTGGGGACCTGGGCTGGGTCACATCCCTCGGGCCTGAGCAGGCTGGGTCCCCAGGCGGGACTGTCCTGGGGCTGAGGGCGCTGGGGAGGATATGCCAGCCAATGAGCCCCCCACCCCGATGGACATGGGCTTCCTGTTCCCCTCTGCATGAGTCCACAGTCTCCAGATCCAGGGGACCCTCCTGCAGCAGAACTAAATCTAGTCCCCCCAAAGGATGGTGGGTTCTCTGGGCTGGAAGAGCTTTGCAAAGTCCCCTGGGCCCCGTGTCACCTGGTGGCGGGGTTCCCACCTCCAGCCTCCTTCCTTAGGGTCACCCCACTGAGAGGACAGCTCTCTCTGCAGAGCGGTGTTGCAATCATTGGGATCGCCTGGCGGATGAAGCGTAAGGGGGAAGAAGTAAGGAGACACAAGCCTTAGGGCTTCCCGGGTGGCGCTAGCGGTAAAGGATCCACCAGCCAATGCAGGAAACATAAGAGAAGCGGGTTCAACCCCTGGGTCGGGAAGATCCCAACAAGTAATTCATCTGCAAAACAAGCAAACAGCACATGCAGCTCAATAAAAAAGAAAAAAAAGAAAACACAACAGAAATGGACCAAAGATCTAAATGGATGTTTTTTTCAAAGAAGGTATCCAGGTGGCCAAAAGGCACATGAAAAGGTGCTCAGCATCACTAATGATTGGAGAAATGCAAATCAAAACGATGATGAGGTATGAGCTAAAATCACTGAGATTGGCTATCCTCCAAAAGATCTACAAAGATTAAACTCTGCTCAGAGCCTGGGGAAAAGGAATCCTTCTACCCTGGAGGCAGGGTGGGTGCGGCCAAGAAGAAAAACATGGAGATTCCTTAAAATGCTAAACAGGGAGTTACTAACACCCTGGAAGCCAACTCCTTGCCTTAGATCCAGAAAAAATAAAAAATTTAAATGATATGTGCGTGTACCCTTATTTTTAGGACAGCACTATTGACTATATTGAAGACAGTATCAAACAAAATGTCCATCAATAGAGAAATGAAAGTAACTCGTCCATCTAGACAGTGGAATACATTCAACCAGCAATAGAAAGAGAAAGTGGCATTGGCAAAAGTGTGCATGGGCTGAGGGGACATAAGGAAAAAACACCTGTCCTCAACTTGTGCCCTTGGGTGGGTCCGGGGAAAAGAAGAAAACCGGGCAGGTTGTCAATAGGCCAGTCTTGAGAGGTCGGTTTTAATCACAGTTTTCTTTTTTTAAAAAAAATCACATGGAAACCTTTCAACATGAAGTAATTTTAGAGAAATTCAAATCAAAATTACAACTAAATATGAGCTAACCCCAGCCAGAATGGCTTGTGTCAAAAACTCTACAAACAGTAAATGGTGGAGAGGTTTCGGAGGAAAAGAAATTCTCCCACAATGATGCTGGCAATGTCAGCTGTTAACAGCCAGAGCAGAGGACAACGCGGAGGTTCCTTAAGTGAAAAGTGAATGAAACTACGTCTCTCCCTAACCTCATGCAGAAAAGAAACTCCAAATCTATTAAAGAACTAAATGGAGCGATGGATACTCTAAACTTCTTGTGGAAAATATAGGCAAAACAGGTTTTGAAGTAAATCACAGCAAGTTCTTGGTTTTGCTCTTAGAATAACAAAAAAACCCCCGAAAGACAAAAAACCTCAACAAAAGTAACCTCATTAACCTCAAAAGCTTTCGCACAGCAAGGATCAACCTAAGTGAAAGAAAAAGATAACATTTAAATTGGGGGAAATGGTTACAATCGATTTTAAAAACGACTTGCTGCTGCTGCTAAGTCGCTTCTGTCGTGTTCGACTCTGTGCGACCCCACAGACGGCAGCCCACCAGGCTCCTCTGTCCCTGGGATTCTCCAGGCAAGAACACTGGAGTGGATTGCCATTTCCTTCTCCGTAAAAACAAGGTATTCATCTCCAAAAACATGCAAACAGTTCATTCAGCTCAATATCAAAAGACAATCAATAGAAATACAGGCCAAAGATCTAAATAGACCTGTGTCTTCAGATGGCATCCAGATGGCCATAGAATATATGAAAGATGCTCAGCATCACTGTTAGAGAAACGCCCATCAAAACTGCAACGTGGCATCAACGCACAGCCCTCAGAATGGCCATCTTCCAAAAGATCTACAAAGATTAAATGATGCGGAAGGAGAGGCAAACAGGAAATCTTCCTACACTGTGGGCGGGGATGTAAATGGGTGGGGGCATCAATGAAAGAAAGCAGTATGAAGATGCCTGAAACACACTAATCCTAGTTATTGCACAATCGGGCAAGCCCACCCATTGCCTTAGGTCCGGAGAAAACCATAATTTAAAACGATACTTGCAACCCTATTTTCAAGGCGGCAATATTGACAATATTTAATAGAGAGCTTCCCCAGTGGCTCAGCTGGTAAAGAATCTGCCTGCAATGCGGGAGACCTGGATTCGATCCCTGGGTTGGGGAGATCCCCTGGAGGAGGGCGTGGCAACCCCCTCCGGTATTCTTGCCTGGAGAATCCCCCAAAACAGCAGAGCCTGGCGGGCTACAGGCCAGGGGGTCGCAGAGAGTCAGACACGACTGAGCGACTAAGCCCAGCACAATAAAGAGCGTCAGTCGAAATGTCCATCAATAGAGAAATAAAGTCACTGACCCATCTACACACGGGAATCACTCAGCTGTCAAAAAAAAGCGAAAAAATATCATTGTCAGCAGCATGGACGGACCGAGATTTATCATACTCAGTGAAGTCGGTCAGGAAGGGAAAGAAATACATCACTTACAGGTGGAATCTATAAATTCATACGAATGAAAGAATTCATTAAGAGAAACAGACTCTCAGACTTAGAAAACCAACATGATTATTTAAAAAAACAAAACAAAACAGAGAGGCAGACACTAAGAGGTTGGGATTAACACGTACCTACAACGTATTATCAGATAATCCAAAAGGACCTCCTGAATAACACAGAGATGTCTACCAAACACCCTGAAAGAACTGACCTGGGACAAACCAGAAAAAGAATAGATACAGTTCTCTGTGTAACTGAATCAAGTTCCTGCAAACCCGAAACAAACACAACAACGGAAATCCACTCTACTCCAAGAGAAAATAAATATTAATTTAGCCAACAAAACAAAGCCGCGGGACATGAAGGTGTGCTGCCGCCTTGTGGCCGCTTTTGGTAACAACAGCGGGGAAACTGCAGGCGGCCCTTAACATTCACAGGACCGAGCGGCTGCAGGAAGGGACGCCTCTCCCCGACTGACGTCCTCGCTGGGTTGGGGGGAAAATTCAGAACACGGCCAATGATCACAGGGCCGATCTCAAAAGACCAGCTTTACTCACACTGTTTTTAAAAATATCGCATGAAAAGCTTTCAGCTTCGTGAAATATTACAGAACTGTAAATTAAAAAAAAAAATACAAGGAGATATCAGGTCAAACGATCAGAACGGCCTTTGTCAAAAAGCCTTAAAAGCGATAACGGCTGGAGAGGTTGTGGGGAAAAGGGCGCCTCCTACGCTGAGGCTGGGACTGGAAGTTGTTAACAGCCACGATCGAGGACGGGGTGGAGGGTCCTTCAACTTGTGAAAACTGAAGGAATTTACACCTCTCCCTAACCGCTTACAGATGAAGGAACTTCAAATCGATTAAAGAGTTTTATATGTAGGGACGATTCCTCTAAATCTCTTGAGGAAAATATATGCAGAACACACATTGACATAAATCACAGCAAGTTCTTTTTGGATCTACACTCCGAATTGTTCAAAATAAAACTAAATTTAAAAAAAGGCACCTCATTAACCTAAAAAGGTTTTGCACAGGAAGGGCAGCCGTAAGGAAAGAAAAAGACAACCCTCAGAATGGGAAAATAAGTGTTTGCAACCGAAGTTAGAAACAAGGAATTCATCTCCAAAGATGCAAACTGCTGACACAGCTCAAGATAAAAAAACAAACAAACAAACAAAAAAACCCCAGTCAACCCAGCAGGAAAACAGGCAAAGACCTAAACGGACGTTTTTCCAAAGAAGGCATCCAGATGGCAATAGAGTGCATGGAAAGATGCTCAGGATCACTCTTACAGAAATGTCAACTGAAACCTCAACGAGGTATCAGCTCACCCCCTCAGACAGCTATCCCCCCAAAGACCTACAGGTTAAATGCTGCGGAGGGCGAGGGGAACAGGGACTCCTCCTGCACTGTGGGCGGGGAGGGAAATGGCGGGGCGGGCAGCCTCAAAAGAAAACAGTATGGCGATTCCTTAGAACACTACACGAAGACTTAACACATGATCCGGCAAGCCCACTCCCGGTCTTAGATTGGGAGAAAATCAAAACTGAAAATGATGGTTGCACCCCTGTTTTCAGGGCAGCGTTACTGACAATCTCCAAGACAGAACATAAATGAAATTGTCCACCAATAGAGAAATATCGAGGAACTTGCCCATCAAAACTCAACCATCGAAACGAATGAAAACAAGTCAGCTTAGGAGCATGGATTGACCGAGAGATTTACCAAACTGAGTGAAGCCGGTCAGAGAGGGAAAGCGAAGGATCACATACACGGAGAATCTATAAATTCCTCAAGTGAACTAATTCGTAAACTGAGACAGACTCAGAGACATAGAAAGACGAGTTTACGATTTTTTTTTTAAAGTTTGGGGAAGGGAAACATTAAGAGATTGGGGTTTACAGATACACACTACTTATTTTCAGATAGATAATCGAAATGGACCTACTGAATAGCACAGGAAGTCTACTGAATATACTCAAAGAACCTATATGGGAAAAGACCCCGAAAAATAATAGAAAAGATGTACTTCTATGTATAACTGAATCAAGTTCCTGTCAACCTAAAACAAACACAACAGAAATCAACTCTACTTCAATAGAAAATAAAAGTTAACCATAATAAATGAATAGATAATTGTGACGCATGGGGAAATGCTCCCGCCTTGTGGCCCCTTTTGGTACAGCAACGGAAAATCCTGGGCTGACGGCACTTCACATTCACCAGACTCAGGGGCTGGAAGGAAGAAACTCCTGCCTGAAGAAACGTCCTAGGTGCGTTGGGGAAAAAGAGGCAAGCCAGGGCAAAAGATCACGAGGCCGATCCAAAGCTCAGTTTTACTCACACTGTTATTAAAAATGTCACATGAAAAAGTTTTCAATTTTGTGAAATGTTACAGAAATGTAAATCAAAACTGCAAATCAAAAGTGTAAAAGGAGAAACGGAAAGATATACCCATTTGGATGCAGAGTTCCAAAGAATAGCAAGGAGAGATAAGAAAGCCTTCCTCAGTTATCAGTGCAAAGAAATAGAGGAAAACAATTGAATGGGAAAGACTAGAAATCGCTTCAAGGAAATTAGAGATACCAAAAGAATATTTCATGCAGAAATGGGCACAATAAAGGACAGAAATGGTATGGATCTAACAGATGCAGAAGATATTAAGAGGAGGTGGCAAGAATATACAGAAGAACTATACAAGAAAGATCTTAATGACCAAGATAAGCACGATGGTGTGATCACTCACCTAGAGCCAGACGTCCTGGAATGCAAAGTTAAGTGGGCCTTAAGAAGCATCACTATGAACAAACTAGTGGAGGTGATGGGATTCCAGCTGACCTATTTCAAATCCTAAAAGATGATGCTGTTAAAGTCCTGCACTCAATATGCAGGGAAATTTGGAAAACTCAGCAGGGGCCACAGGACTGGAAAAGGTCAGTTTTCATTCCAATCTGAAAGAAAGGCAATGTCAAAGAATGCTCAGACTACAGCACAATTGCACTCATCTCACACTGGGCTTCCCTGGTGGCTCAGAGGTTAAAGTGTCTGCCCGCAATGCGGGAGACCTGGGTTCGACCCCTGGGTAGGGAAGATCCTCTGGAGAAGGAAATGGCAACCCACTCCAGTATTGCCTGGAGAATCCCATGGATGGAGGAGCCTGGTAGGCTACAGTCCACGGGGTCACAAAGAGTTGTACACAACTGAGCGACTTCACTTTCACTTTCTTTCACACACCAATAAAGTCACAGAGAATCCTCCTACATTGTGGGTGGGAATGTAATTGAGTGGGTGCAGCCACAAGGAAAAGAGTGTGGAAATTCCTTAAAACACTAAATATAGACATACCACACGATCTGGCAAGCCCACCCTTTGCCTTAGACCCAGAGAAAATCATGATTTAAAATGATAGCTGCACCTCTATTTTCAGGGCAGCACTACTGACAATATCTAAGACAGAGCATCAACCAAAGTTCCATCTATAGAGAAATGAAGAGTCTTGTGTCCATCTAAACACTGGAATACACTCCAAAAGAATGAATGAATGACATTTTCAGGAGCATGGATGAACTGAGAACTTATCATACTCAGTGAAGTCAGAGATGAAAGAAGAAGTATCACTTAGGGGGGCATCTATAAATTTATACAAATTAACTATAAACAGAAACAGACTCACAGACTTAGAAACGCAACTTACCGAAGCACATCCGGTCTTAGTAGAGCCGTGTGGGCTCCTGAGAGGCGGGTTAGAAGAGCGGAAGCTGTGTCCCACAGACAGTAGCATCATGGATATATTTAATCGGAAGATCAACTTTGATGCACTCTTTAAATTTTCCCACATAACCCCCTCGACACAGCAGCACCTGAAGAAGGTTTATGCCAGTTTTGCCCTCTGTATGTTTGTGGCGGCTGTGGGGGCCTATGTCCATGTGGTCACCCATTTCACTCAGGCTGGCCTGCTGTCTGCCTTGGGCTCTTTGGGGTTGATGATTTGGCTGATGGCAACACCTCACAGCCATGAAACTGAGCAAAAAAGACTGGGACTTCTGGCTGGATCTGCTTTCCTTACAGGAGTTGCCTGGGCCCTGCTCTGGCCTTGTGCATCGCCATCAACCCCAGCATCCTTCCTGCTGCCTCCATGGGCACAGCAATGATATTCACCTGCTTTACCCTGAGTGCACTCTATGCCAGGCGCCGTAGCTACCTCTTTCTAGGAGGTATCTTGATGTCGGCCATGAGCCTGATGCCCTTGTCTTCCCTGGGGAACCTTTTCTTCGGATCTGTTTGGCTTTTCCAGGCAAACCTGTATTTGGGGCTGGTGGTCATGTGTGGCTTTGTCCTTTTTGATACTCAACTCACTATTGAAAAGGCTGAAAATGGAGATAAAGATTATATCTGGCACTGCGTTGACCTCTTCCTAGATTTCGTAACTCTCTTCAGAAAGCTCATGATGATCCTGGCTATGAGTGAGAAGGATAAGAAGAAGAAGAAGTGAAGCAGCCATTCAGCCTTCCCCAGTTTGACTTCCTCTCCCTCAGCCCCTCATTTCCTCTTTGCACACATTACAGGTGGCGTGTTCTGTGATAATGAAAAGCGTCAGAAAAGCTTTTGTACTTTGTGGTTTTCTCTATTTTGAATTTTTTGATCCAAAAAACTGATTAGAATATAGTCTGGAGTTTGGCTTCGTTAAAAAAAAAAAAAGAAAGAAAGAAATTTAAAAAAAAGAAATAAATAAAAAAAATAAAGAAGAAATGCAACTTACGACTTTTTAAAAAAATGTAGTGGCAGGGAGACATTTAGAGGTTGCGATTAACAAAAACACACTACTTTTTATCATATAGATAATGCCAGTGGACCTACCACATAGCACAGGGAAGTCGCTGGATACACTGGAAGAACCTATATGGGAAAAGACCCCAAAAAAGAACAGAGGAGATATACATCTGTGTATAACCGAATCACGTTCTTGTAAACTTAAAACAAACACAACAGAAATCAACTCTACTCCAATAGAAAATAAAAATTAACCAAAAAATAAAAAAAGAGAAAGAGAGATATCAAGGGAACACCTCATGCAAAGATGGACAAAAACAGTATGGACCTAACAGAAGCAGAAGATAATGAGGAGAAGTGGTAAGGATACAGAGATGAACTATACTGGGCTTCCCCTGTGGCTCAGCGGGTAAAGAATCCTCCTGCAATGTGGGAGACCTAGGTTCGAACCCTGGGTTGGGAAGGTTCCCTGGAGAAGGAAAGGCTACCCACTCCAGTATTCTGGCCTCGAGAATTTGACAGACTGTATAGTCCACGGGGTCACAAAGAGTTGGACATGACTATTAAGGAGAGGTGGTGAAAATACACAGATGAACTAAACTGAAAAGATCTTGTCACATCAGATAAGAGGATGGTGTGATCACTCACCTAGAGTCAGAAATCCTGGAGTGAGAAGTCAAGTGGGTCTCAGGAAGCATCACTATAAACAGAGCTATTGGAGATGACGGAATTCCAGCCGAGATATTTCAAATCCTAAAAGATGATGCTGAGACAGTGCTGCACGCAGTATGCCAGCAGATTTGGAAAACACAGCAGTGGCCACAGGTCGGAAAAGATCAGCTTTCACTCCAATCCCAAAGAAGATCAGTGCCAAAGAATGTTCAAACTTCTGCACAATGGCACTCATTTTACTTGCCAGCAAGGTAATGCTCAAAATCCTTCAAGCTAGGCTGCAACAGTATGTGAACTGAGAATGTCCAGATGTACAAGCTGGATTTAGAAAAGGCAGATGAGTCAGAGATGAAATTGCCAACATCCGTTGGATCACAGAAAAAGAAAGAGAATTCCAGAAAACATCTACTTCTGCTTCATTGATTATGCTAAAGGCTTTGTGTGGATCACAACAAACTGTGGAAAATTCTGAAAGAGATGGGAATACCAGACCACCTGATCTGCTTCCTGAGAAACTGGTATGCAGGTCAAGAAGAAACAGTTAGAACTGAACATGGAACAATGAACTGGTTCCAAATTGGGAAAGGAGTACATCAAAGCTGTATATTGTCACCTGCTTATTTAACTTATATGCGGATAACATTATGCAAAATGCTGGGTTGGATGAGGCTCAAGCTGGAATCAAGATTGCCAGGAAAAATATCAATAACCTCAGATATGCAGATGACACCACCCTAAGGCAGAAAGCAAAGAGGAACTAAGGAGCCTCTCAATGAAAGTGAAAGAGGAGAGTGAAAAAGCTGGCTTAATACTCAAAATTCAAAAAACTAAGATCATGGCATCCAGTCCCGTCTCTTCATGACAAAGAAAAGGGGAAACAATGGTAACAGTGAGAGACTTTATTTCCTTGGACTCCAAAATCACTGAAGGGGTGACTGTAGCCATGAAATTAAAAGATGCTTGCTCCTTGGAAGAAAAGCTGTGACAAACCTAGACAGCATGTTAAAAAGCAGAGACATCACTTTGCCAACAAAGGTCTGTCTAGTCAAAGCTATGGTTTTTCGAGTAGTCATGTGTGGATGTGAGATTTGGACCATAAAGAAGGCTGAACGCTGGAGAACTGATGCTTTTAAACTGTGCTGTTGGAGAAGACTCTTGGGAGTCCCTCAAACAGCCAGGAGATCAAACCAGTCCATCCTAAAGGAAATCAGTGCTGAATATTCATTGGAAGGACTGATGCTGAAGCTGAAACTCCAGTACTTTGGCCACCTGATGCTAAGAGCCAACTCATTGGAAAAGACCCTGATGCTGGGAAAGATTGAGGGCAGGAGGAGAAGCGGGCGACAGAGGATGAGATGGTTAGTGGGCATCATCAACTCAATGGACATGAGTTTGAGCAAGCTCTGGCAGTTGGTGATGGACAGGGAGGCCTGACGTGCTGCAGTCCATGGGGTCACAAAGAGTCGGACACGACTGAGCGACTGAACAACATTGCGGTCTCGTGAGAGAGGAAGGCATTGTAGAATGTGTAAAGAGTCTAGAATGTAACTTCTCTAAAAGCTTTATAGAAAGCACCTTTACTGTAGTAGGCAATAGTTAAAACCCAGATCCTGAGATCTCCATCAGAATAACACTCAGCCAAAAATAAGAGTGGACCTCTGTCTTTATGAGGAGGGCAGCATGACTTTATACCAGTAAAGTTAGAGAGTGACCACTAGTCTAGAGTGAAGGAGGCAGAGAACTCAAGAAAGAAGAAGGTTAGAATCATGTGAATCATCATGGAGCTTTTTGTCTGTACTCACAAACTCCCATTTATTCCTCAATAGCAGAGATCGTGGGATGCAGAAGCCTCCAGGAGACATTCTACAAGTGAAGGACCCCAAACCCTGAGGGTAGATAAGGGATTCTGGGAGGAAGCTATCCTCACCCAAGCAGGCCAGGTTCCAGTAGTTCTGTAACATCACATCCCTGGACAATTTCCACTGACCGAGGTCCAGGCATTCCCGCTCCTCTTGAAAGGTTGTTGCTGAACCACAGAAGATGCCAGGATTCTTGGCCTCCGAAGAAGAATTCTATCTGGGGCCAGAGATGAGGCTTGATCACTCAGAGCTTTTGTGTAATAGAGTTTTATTAAAGTATAAAAGAGGTAGAGAAAGCGTCTGAAATAGACATCAGAAGGGGGCAGAAAGAGTGCCCACTCGCTGGTGTTGGCAAGGAAGTTATATACCTTTTAATCAGTCATCACAATGAATCAAAAGAATGTCTGGAGGTTGTAAAGGTCTTACTAGACCCACTCCCATAATTTACATTTTAAGATAACAGGATTAGCCAGAAGGTTTTTCAGGAAAGAGAAACTGTCCTCAAGCAGGATACAGTGTTGTTGTATAATCCCTAGTACAGTTTAAACTGAGTTATGTAATTGATGAAGACTAAGGAATGTAGACAAAAAAGTTTGTCCTTTCCTCTTCCTTGAGAATTCCAGACCCCTCTCTCCTTGGGGACCCTCGGACTTCTTATCAACCTGCATGGGAACTGACTCTCTCTTTTTCTTTTCTTTCTTTTTTTTTTTTTTTTTTTTTTTTGGAACTGACTCTCTCACTCTTGAGTGAAGGATATGGCCAGACCCTGGAATGTCAGCCGTCCCTGAAATGCAAAGTATGTATGCCATGCGACTGTGGGAAGACTTCCTTATGTGACCCAAGATGAAAACAGCAAGTTCAGAGAACTAGTTTTACAATGAGAAGAGTGTCTGATGTTATACAATAATATACTTTTTTATATAGCAATATGCGCTACCATATTTCTAACCTGAAGAAAACAGGATGACATATGATCCACAAAGCCACTTTGACTTCCCTACTGGCTCAGACGGTAAAGAATCTGTCCACAATGCGGGTGACCTGGATTCGATCCCTGGGTTGGGAAGATCCCTGGAGAAGGAAATGGCAACCCACTCCAGTATTCTTGCCTGGAGAATCTTATGGAGAGAGGAACCTGGCAGGCTATATAGTCCATGGGGTCACGAAGAGTGGGACATGACTGAGAGACTATGATTCATTCATTCATCTGGGAGAAAAACTATTAAATGTGATCAACAGAGGCATATTTATTTTTGAGGATTTCCCTTGTGTTCCACAGGATAAATATCAATCAAAGCAGGAATTTTTTTAAAAGCACATTGTGAGTCAAGAATTCTAGGGTGGGGCCACAGTTTTTCATCTTGAACAAGCTTAGTTTTAACTAAATGTCTGGTTGATAAATGGCCATTGTGAATAGCACGGAGGTCAAAGAGCCATGGCCGATAGCCATGGAATCCAGTCTCATCACTTCATGGCGAATAGATGGGGGAACAATGGAAACAGTGAGAGACTTTATTGTTTTGGGCTCCAAAATCACTGCAAATGGTGACTGCAGCCATGAAATTAAAACGCTTACTCCTTGGAAGAAAAACTATGACCAACTTAGACAGCATATAAAAAAGCAGAGACATTACTTTGTCAGCAGAGGTCTGTCTAGTCAAAGCTATGCTTTTTCTAGTAGTCATATATGGATGTGAGAGTTGGACTATAAAGAAAGCTGAGTGCCAAAGAATTGACGCTTTTGAACGGTGGTGTTGGAGAAGACTCTTGGGAGTCCCTTGGACTGCAAGGACATCCAACCAGTCCATCCTAAAGGAGATCAGTCCTGAATATTCATTGGAAGGATTGATGCTGAAGCTGAAACTCCAATACCTTGGCCACCTGATGTGAAGAACTGACTCATTTGAAAAGACCCTGATGCTGGGAAAGGTTGAAGGCGGGAGGAGAAGGGGATGACAGAGGATGAGATGGTTAGATGGCATCACTGACTCAACGGACGTATGGTTGAGTAAGCTCCGGGAGTTGGTGATTGTAAGGTGTGCTGCAGTCCATGGGGTTGCAGAGAGTCGGACACAACTGAGCAACTGAACTGAGCTGAAAAGAGCCAGGTAAGAATTCATAGTTATTATTGAACTTTATGCGCTTTACAGATTTTACAGGTTTAATAGATTAGTAAGCAGAGAAAACAATCTTTTTGCCTATTTTTGAACTATAGAACTTTCTAACAGTTTTTTATTTTTTTAACCTTGAATGAGCCATATAAATAATTTTAGATAAAAAATATTGCTCTTCAAAATGGTTTGGAATATTTCATCAAATATTCAGAAAATGGTAGAGCTTGGGATTTACTTCAATGGATCTGAGCTCAATTTTATGTAAAAAGAATTAAGTCAACACAGAGACCTGACTGAGCGACTGAACTGAACTGAACACAGAGACCACTCTAATGGATGTTTTACCAGTTGAGGTAACTGGCAAAAATATCAAAAACAGAAAAAATGTCATATACTGTTAACATTTTCATGCACACAACCATACACTATTTGGGAGAAAAATTATTCATGTTTATAAAATCAGGAGTAGATTTCTGTGCTTAAATCTTATAATTTATTTGTGGCAATAATCTATATTTTACAAATACATTACAGTGCAAAAACACAATGACATAAAATAAATTAGAGCTCTTGGTTCTGAATCTTTTATTCCTTTGAAAATCTCTATCATTTGTGTTGAATCATATTTTAGATTTAACAGTTAAACATACATAAGTAATAACATTCTTGTAAATATTGTAGAAAACACAAAGATGTGATAAGAATTCTGTCTGGAAAATGAGTGCAGAGTATATTATTAACGGAAATGATCAGACCTGGGCTTGAGTGATGAAAACCTCCATTCCCCAAATGCAAGAACCTTACTAAACACAGGTGAGTGTTCATTTTCCAAAGCAAACAGAACTAAGAAGGCGTGGTTTGCCACACTAATTTTGTCAGCTTATACACATCCCTCACTAAACCTTTCAAAAATCCTTTTTAAAGACAGAAAGCAGGAACAGCACAGTTGCAAAATCACAGAAGCACCTGAACCAGAAAGCGTGAGGGGTGATGGGCTAGATGCTAGCAGTGATCTGAATCCTGAAAAATACCAGTTTTATGCAAAATTCTCTTCTTATCTAACTTCCATGTTCTGTATCCTAAGGCTACACTTAAGAGTGAGTCCTTCCTGCCAACATGGAGAAGGGTCTCTCATACTTTTCTCCTTCTTTTCCCCAAACTTCCTGTGGAACTCTGGACCACTGGGGTAATTCTGTTCATAAGGACAATTTCTTAATCCTGTTCTAAATGTCTGGAGTTGCGGATACATGTAAATTCATCACTAATTTCCCCTACTTCTCTAAGATCCCAAGACTGAACCACATGCCAATGGGAATCTCAGAACCTATGCCTCCCCATGTTTATTTCTCACAAAGGGAATATTCTCACTAGTTGAAAGTCACTAATTCAGGTTGAGAATTCATCATGCTCTATAGAAAGCCAGAATTCATCATGCTCCCTACAGACAAGGGAGACAAGGTTCTGGGACACAAGGGAGAAGTGGTCTAAAGAGCCGGTCCTCACTATGGTAAGAAAAGGAAAAACTAAGAAGTTGATAACAAACGCCCCAGGCAGAAAAAGTAGAAGCCGAGAACTAAAGGTTTGCAGGTTCCCTCAGTCCAGGCATTTCAGCAGGAAAAGCAGACACAGACCCAGACCCGGGACAGGACATGTACCTGAGAAGCTGCCGTTTCCTCCTCTTCTTCCTCCTGCTCTGCGTCTTCTCTGGGGATGTTATGCAGCGAACGTATCTCTGCATCTTGAGAAAATACCTTCAAAGGCACCCGCACAGCTCTTTAATCTGCAACTACTTCACCACTACAGACAGAAGGACCTTGAAAAGCTAAAAAGACTCACCTCTCCTGTCCTCTGTCTCCGGAGAGATTCAGGAACAATCACTTCCTACCTGGAGACCAGTCTGTGAACTAATTTCTTGATTGTTCTCTCCCCATAGAGAGCTCCTAACCCTCTGCTCACACAGATGATGTGAGTTGACTTCCTGGTCCAAATCCAGCTAGACCAACCCTGCGGCCTCTCCGCGGACTGACGCCGGACTTCAGGTCTCACAAATGCACCAGGAGCCGCGTCCTTATCCCGGGCCTCCCCTTAGAATCCCCTGGAGCACTTCCTACACACCATACTGATGCTCCCACAGGACCCAGAGAACTCTGTGGGGAGGGCACCGGGGAGGCTATCCCTTAACACTGGTCATGTGATCTTGATAGGAAACCAGGTTGAAACCACTTAAAGGAATCTTTCTGAACCATTTCAGTGAATACGAACCCCTCGAGGTCAGGTCCCCACCCTAAGAAGTTATGAATCTGCAGGTCTGAAGTGGGGCCATGAAATGAGTCTTTAGCAAATTCTGTTTGTTCTGATGCTTCTCCCCCAAGACCCACACTCAGGAGCCCTGAGCTTCAGCCCTCACTCTCAGCACAGCTGAGACCTCTCAGGAGGGGAGGGTTTAGGGTGGGAATTTCTGAGGGAGGTCAGGCTAGAACCAGGCAGAGAAAGCTCCAGTACTTGGGGTTCAGGCCTTTATAAGAGACCCTGGGTGAAGTGCTGTGGGCTCCCCAGGCTGAGTGTGGATGGGTCTATTCAAACCAAGGGGAGCAGGAATCTGGTGAGCGCTGTGAGGGTGTCATTGAAGGGGTGGGCACCTGTGAAGTAGAACCTAGGGTTCAGCAAGGCTGCTGATCACAAGGTGGGTGGTTGTCTAGAGCAGGTGCTCACAGGACTGGCTGGTGTGAGTTCAAGGACCTGCAGGCTGCCTGCTCCCCAGACAGACGCTGAGGCAGCAACAGCATGGAGCAGTTCAGGGGAGCTCTCAACAATACTCTGTATGATCCTTATTGGAACCATTACAATGTCCCAGCAGTTACAGAGGGGGGAAAGTACAATGCAGAAATGATGGGAAATATCCCAATATTTGAGGCATAAAGGCAGTAAGGAAACTAATTGTTACAGATATCATCCCTCTGTGCTAACAAAGAGTTTATTGTTAGGTATTCTTCCCTGCGACCTTAAATCAGTAGGTTGACACTTCATTCATTACATTCCGGCTTTATCACAAGAAACCATCAGTTTTATTAACATGTACTATCACACATAGAAAGAATAAAACTTTTTCCAATCCACTGTGTAACTGATTAAATACAGATTACAAGCATAAACAACGATATTCACTCCTCTGATACAATGATCTCAGAACTGTGATTTCTACAGTTACAAAATGGAGGCTAATCATTTACGAATGAAACAAGATGTACACTAATTACATGACTTTTCTGAGAAGGGTTTCCATACATTTCTAGCGTATCAGAGGTATCTTTATTTGAAACATGTCAACTAATATTCATGACATCTCTTGATATTATAAAGATACATCAAGAGTTCAGTGAACTGTCATTGTATTTTCCTTAAAATGCAAGTGACATAACTATTGAAAATGTGCATCTTACTTTAATATGTGGAATTACTCCCTGAACACTTACTTCATGGTGACCTATAGCGATGTTTGACAAGAATGATTAACACCTCCATTTATTTATTTATTTATTTTTTAAAATTAATTAATTTATTTTTTCAGTGGGTTTTGTCATACATTGACATGAATCAGCAATAGATTTACACGTATTCCCCATCCTGATCCCCCCTCCCCCCTCCCTCTCCACCCGATTCCTCTGGGTCTTCCCAGTGCACCAGGCCCGAGCACTTGTCTCATGCATCCCACCTGGGCTGGTGACCTGTTTCACCATAGATAATATACATGCTGTTCTTTCACAATATCCCACCCTCACCTTCTCCCACAGAGTTCAAAAGTCTGTTCTGTACTTCTGTGTCTCTTTTTCTGTTTTGCATATAGGGTTGTCGTTACCATCTTTCTAAATTCCATATATATGTGTTAGTATGCTGTAATGTTCTTTATCTTTCTGGCTTACTTCACTCTGTATAATGGGCTCCAGTTTCATCGATCTCATTAGAACTGGTTCAAATGAATTCTTTTTAACGGCTGAGTAATATTCCATGGTGCATATGTACCACGGCTTCTTTATCCATTCATCTGCTGATGGGCATCTAGGTTGCTTCCATGTCCTGGCTATTATAAACAGTGCTGCGATGAACATTGGGGTGCACATGTCTCTTTCAGATCTGGTTTCCTCAGTGTGTATGCCCAGGAGTGGTATTGCTGGGTCATATGGCAGTTCTATTTCCCGTTTTTTAAGAAATCTCCACACTGTTCTCCGTAGCGGCTGTACTAGTTTGCATTCCCACCAACAGTAACACCTCCATTTAAATGTTCAGTGTACATGCTACATCACTGTGTCCTTAATCTCCTAATGGAGAATAAATATAAATGATTTCTCTCTAGGATAGAAGGCCTTGTCTCATCTTTGAGTAGCAATCATCAAAAACATAACTTTGCATACACACTAAAAAGGAAGCATAGCAGCATGGAGTAACTTGAGAGTTCAATAACATATCTTGGTTTTCAAATAATCACAAATCGTGTGAATATAAACAAAGATATATTGCTAATAATTGTACATTTCTAAATACCAACCCGTCATCTTGTGATCCATACTAACATATCAATTTTCTATGCTTTAACTATGGATTACTGTCTACAATACTTCTCCTGAAGAGAACTTCAAAAAAAAGGATTGATGAAATGCTTTCTAGTGTGCAGGCTTCCCTGAAAGCTCAGTTGGTAAAGAATCCACCTCCCACCCCAGTATTCTGGCCTGGAGAATTCCATGGACACAGTCCCTGGGGTTGCAGAGTTGGACACAACTGAGCAAATTTCACTTTTTCTAGTGTGTAATATCTGGTATTTATTTAGATTTAACTTTCATTAAATACTTTCCTACATTGTTTTATGTCATTTCTTATCTTTCTTAAATAAACGGTCCTGTATTTTCTGAAGTGTATGTTTAGGACAAACCTCTTCCATCACTTATTTTATTACTAGAGTTTCTCTCCAGTATGTGTTTTCTGATGTTTGGTAAGGTGAGAGCTCTGATTAAAGCCTTTGCCACTTTCCTTACAGTTATAAGGTTTCTCTTTCAGTATGAATTCTCTGATGTCGAGTAAGATGTGAGTTCTTGATAAAGGCTTTTCCACATTCTTTACATTTGTAAGGTTTCTTTCCAGTATGAATTCGCTGGTGTTGAAAAAGACTTGAGTAGTGACCGAAGGCTTTTCCGCATTCTTTACATTTATAAGGTTTCTCTCCAGTGTGAATTATCTGGTGGCAAGTAAGACCTGAGTGCTTCCTAAAGTCTTTGCCACAATCCTTACATTTATAAGGCCTCTCCCCAGTATGAATTCGCTGGTGTTCAGTAAGAGTTGAGTAGTGACTGAAAGCTTTTCCGCATTCTTTACATTTATAAGATTTCTCTCCAGTATGGATTACTTGGTGTTTAGTAAGACATGACTGCTGTCTAAATGCTTTGCCACAATCCTTACATTTATAAGGCTTCTCTCCAGTATGAATTCTCTGATGGTAAGTGAGACCTGAGCACTGGTTAAATTCTTTGCCACAATCCTTACATTTATAAGGCTTCTCTCCAGTATGAATTCGCTGGTGTTTAGTAAGAGTTGAGTAGTAACTGAAGGCTTTTCTGCATTCTTTACATTTATAAGATTTCTCTCCAGTATGGATTACTTGATGTTTATTAAGACATGAGTGCTGTCTAAATGCTTTGCCACAATCCTTACATTTATAAGGCTTCTCTCCAGTATGAATTCTCTGATGGTAAGTGAGACCTGAGCACTGGTTAAATTCTTTGCCACAATCCTTACATTTATAAGGCTTCTCTCCAGTATGAATTCGCTGGTGTTTAGTAAGAGTTGAGTAGTAACTGAAGGCTTTTCCACATTCTTTACATTTATAAGATTTCTCTCCAGTATGGATTACTTGATGTTTAGTAAGACTTGAGTGCTATCTAAATGCTTTGCCACAATCCTTACATTTATAAGACTTCTCTCCAGTATGGATTACTTGATGTTTAGTAAGACTTGAGTGCTGTCTAAATGCTTTGCCACAATCCTTACATTTATAAGACTTCTCTCCAGTATGAATTTTCTGATGGTAAGTGAGACCTGAGCACTGCTTAAATTCTTTGCCACAATCCTTACATTTATAAGGCTTCTCTCCAGTATGAATTCTATGGTGTTGAGTAAGGTTTGACTTCTTATTAAAGGCTTTGCCACACTTCATACATTTGTGTGATTTCTGCTGCATATGAATTACCTGATATTGAGTAGGACATGAGCTACAAGGAAACACTTTGCCACATTCTTTACATTTGCTTGGTTTCTCCCTGGCATGAACTTGCTGATGCAGACTGAAATGTGAACACCTAAAAATGGCTTTGCCACTTTCCTTAGCCTTGTAAGGTTTCTGCTCTGTATGGATTCGCTGATGTTGAGTAAGCTTTGAGTTCTGATTAAAGGCTTTGCCACACTTTGTACATTTATAATGCTTCTCCCCAGTATGAATTCGCTGATGTTGACTAAGATTTGAGCAAGACATAAATGCTTTTCCACATTCCTTACATTCATAAGGTTTCTTGCCAGTGTGGATTTGCCGATCTTGACTAAGCTTTGAATTCTGATTAGAAGCATTGCCACACACTGTACCTTTGAAAGGTTTCCATCCTGAATGAATTTTCCTGTGTCTACTTAGACTGGCTGAGTTAGTAAAGGCTTTCTCACATTTCTTACACTTGTAACTTTTCTGCGGATCCTGAATATTCTGCTGTTGAGTAAGATTTGAAGACTGATTAGAAATATCACTATATTCACAATTATAAGTCTTCTCTCCTGTATGTGTACTTTTCTGTAGTGGAAGACCTGATGTTTGATAAAAGATATTACTACATGTACAATTTTTAGAATCCTTGTCTGAAGATTGAGGTCCCTGATGTTTCATAGGGTTAGAGTCTTGTTCAGTTTTAGACCCAGTTTCATTGCATGAATAGCTTCTCAATCCATCGTAAATATTCTTGTAATTATTGGGGGTAGAGCTCTTGCTTAAGGCCTGATTCGTGTTATTATATGTGAGAAGTTGTTCCATATTAACCATATCATGATGCGTATTGAACAATGATGGTGGGATTAACTCTTTTCCATTATTATCAACATTACACATTTTGGAACAGAGAGAAACTGTCTGTTGGTGGAAGAATAATGACCCCTTGCTCACAGATCCCTCAAATTGATTATATTGTGAGTTTTCCCCATCATTTTTAAATTTCTGGTTTTCAAACGTGCTTGAATGTGTGTGTAATTGAAGCCTGTGTTCAGAGTGGTTTGAATGAGTATTTGCAGTAGAGACTGGATGACTTTCCAGATTTTCCACATTTCCCTTCAGAGAACGTGTATGTTTCAAAAAATGATTTAAGCCTTTGCTTGAAAAGGTACACATCTCTGCAGATGTTGTTAACTGAAATGGGTGTTTTCCCCAATTTGACTCACATTGCTCATTTCTTTTGGCAGTAATGTCTGCATTATGTGAAACTGTCTCAGTTCCTTTATGTCCATATAAACATCTTCTAGGTCTTTTACAAAGCCCTGTATAATCCTGGTCTTTCATTAAATGTTCATTTCCAAAATGAGCTCTTTCATGTGTTTCTAGGTTTGCCTTTTGGATTAAATTTTCTAACCTTGGATTCTTTGACATCAAAGCACGGGTGTTGTGAGAAGACACAGCTGAAAGATACCAAATAAAAGTTTATCAAAGTGAAAGATATCAAATCTACTATTCTCAGTGAATATCCTTAAAGATGTAGAGAAAATAGAGACACAAGAATCAAGATGCAAGAGGATTAGGCAGACTTGGAGTTCATCTCTCTCCACAAATGCATCAAGCATACATCAGAAATGGAACAACTCTCACAGAGGCCCCTCTGAACACTAGCAGAGGACCTACAACACCTAAAACGACAAGAAAGATTCCCACTTAGCTAGTTAGGACCAAAGAAAGAAGGAAGAGGAGAGGAAGCGGGATGGGACCTGCAACCCTCGGGGGGATCGGAAGAGAGGAGGTCTCCATGTCCGGAGAAGCCTCTCACTGGGGGAGCTCAGTTGGGACAGAAGGGGAGCCTCGTTCTCTGTGGGAAGAGAACATGGCAATGGTCTGTGGCAGCAGGACAGAGTGAGATACACACGTGGTACTGACCCCTGCCCTGTCCACCCAGCCTGAGAGGGTGTCCACTGCTGCAGACAAGGGCTGGGTGCTGGAAAGTGGGGTGTGGAGAGCAGACCCAGGCAGAAGACTGCTGTTGGCTGTGAGGAGACATCCTGAGGGGACGGGAGGGAGGTAGGAGCTCTGCAAATGGGATGCTTGTGGAGGAAGCCTGAACCACCATAGAGCAGAGCAGCGTTGTTGAGTGATGTCCGAAGGGAAGAACCCCACTGCAGCCTCTCTCCCCATGTGCTGGCCCCTTGTCCCTGGCAGTAGGAAGGGCTGCCACCCGGGTGGGCTCTATTGAGGCCCAGCCATGGCCTCCCCCATGCCCCTCCTCTACAATCAGCAGACTCCTATGCTCTGGGGCAGCCTCTGGAGCAGACACCTGTGGGTGGGCCACATGCTCAGATGGAGCTGAAAGCACAGCTGAGCCTCAGGGTTAAGAATGAAAAGCTGAAGTGTCTCCTTGCAGCTGCACTAACCATGCTTTTACACAGGCAACTGGCTGTGTCAACTCAGTCCCTATAGAGCATCTGAAGGACAACCAGGGATCCCCCAGTCATGGAGGTGTAGCTTTAGCAGCTGTAGACATTGTGGGGATGTACGTGGGGAGGTGGGGCCAGGCCACAGTCTGAGCTGCCCCATAGCACCACAGTGGATCCAGCTCCATGAAAGCAATTCTGGGCCCTGATTTCACTGGATCTATGCTGGTGACTTGGTGAAAACAACATCTGAGAGACACCAGGGCCGTGTGCCGAGATACCCATGGTTGAGGTGGGGCCAAGTGCAGTGCCGACCAGGGTCACTTGAGACTCACACAACGCGTGAGCACACCCCGAGGGGAACATCCCCAGACCAGCAATCCTCAGGGGCTTCTCTCCCAGACGGTGTGCTCCAATCCCACCTGCCTCCACCACAGATCAGAATCACAGTGAAGAAACAGATCTGGGGGCTCTGTTCCACCAACCAGGAAGCAGACCCACCACAGACAGGACGGTGACAGCCACAGATCCACGGGGAAGCCCCCCTCAATATCCAGGGCAGGCTAGGGTCACAGTAACAGCAATCAAAGCCCAGATCAAGGGGAGAAGGGCACAAGCCTGTGGACCAACCTCACCCCACAGGGGGAAGACAACAGAGCAAGAGGAACTAGGATCCTGCAGCCTGCAGAACAGACCACAAACCCAGAAAATGTGACAAAATGAGAGGACAGAGAAGTATGGTGTAGAGGAAGGAGCAAGACAAAAAGCTACAAGAACCACTAAATGAAGAGGAGACAGCAGTCTAATGAGTACTTTCTGACTTAAGTCATCTTAAATGGAGACGCCGCTAGGTGCCTTCTAACTCTTTAACCCACTTCTTATTTTAGCGTGTCCTATTAGATGTCTCGGAGAAGGCAATGGCGCCCCACTCCAGTACTCTTGCCTGGAAAATCCCATGGACGGAGGAGCCTAGTAGGCTGCAGTCCATGGGGTCGCTAAGGGTTGGACGCGACTGAGCAACCTCACTTTCACTTTTCACTTTCATGCATTGGAGAAGGAAATGGCAACCCACTCCACTGTTCTTGCCTGGAGAATCCCAGGGACGGGGGAGCCTGGTGGGCTTCTGTCTATGGGGTCGCACAGAGTCGGACACGACTGAAGCGACTTAGCAGCAGCAGCAGCAGTAGCATTAGATGTTTCAACCTAAACATCATAAATGATACTGACGTAGGTCTAATCAGAAAGTGAGGACACATAGGACAAAGTCTGGGGAAGCTGATAACAAGATTATTTAATAAAGAAGTAGTTCTTGAGAAATTAAATAAGAAATGAGACTTTTCCAATATGGTGGGAACACAGGGGAAACTATCAATGCTCTGTGGAGATCTAGTTGGGAAGGAAATCTAAAAGAGTAGGTATATACTAAAACCGATTCTCTTTGCTGTACAACATTGTAAACCAGCTATACTCCAATGAGAATGTGTTTTAAAGATTATATTATCTAAAAATTGTAATAGTTTGAAACCATTAAAAAATATAGTGGAAAATGTTTTAAGCTCTTATGCCAATTTATTTGAAAATTCTTTGAGCTAATTGAATATATTTAAGCCTTTTAGCATTGAGGAATTGCACCAAATACACTTAACATTTCATATGAGTTCATATGAAGAAAACAGAAACTTTGAAGTAACACTGAGATTTGCATTCTTTCTCTTTAGGGAGGTTTTGGTTTATGCAGTGAAGAAATTACTTAAATTTAAAATGTATAAGATCATATTTGTAGCTTCCAGTGTTTTAGAAATTATAAGTCAGAAAAAAAACCCTCTGTCCACAGTATTCTTACAACTTTGGCAGTATGTCTACGATTCCACTCACATACTACCATCTAGTGGTAGAAACAAACTTGAATAGCGGCGTCTTAGAGTTATTCAGAAATGTGCACAGTTTTCCTAGGGCCCCCAGGAAATGCAATAGTAACTGATTCATGCAGGTTGTCACAGGCCAAGAGGAGATTTTCAGTTCTCACTGTGATTGAGAAAAGTAATCACTGGAGATGAATTCAGGAATGACTTCAGAGACAGAATGGGGCAGGTGATATCCGCCCATGACAGCAGCAGAAAGAAACCCAGGCTTCTCTAAAATCATTTCCACTGAAGCAGATCTTCCCAAACCACATGACAGAGGATGACTTCCTCACTGATCCTTGGACCTGTCATTGAGTCATCGGCTCCATCCCTTCACACCTACCTGTGTACATGGCTGGCATCTCCAGTCTCCTTACATCCCAGGGATTCTTCATTTGCTCCAGAAAGGTGATCAGGTCTGGCTTAGAGACCACAAGACCTGCTATCAGGAAAAGGGGTGTTTGTTTTGCTAGAGATTCATCAGTTTCCACTCTAATATGTATTCAGGTGAGAAGAGAAGGCACGTGTGCTAAGTCGCTCCAGTCATGTCTGACTCTTTGCCACCCTGTGGACTATAACCCACCAGGCTCCTCTGTCCATGGGATTCTCCAGGCAAGAATACTGGAGTGGGTTGCCATGTCTTCCTCCAGGAGATCTTCTCAACCCAGAGATCGAACCTACTTCTTTTACGTCTCCTGCATTGGCAGGCAGGTTCTTTACCACTGGTGCCACCTGGGAAGCCCAGAGGAGGCATGGTAGAATATTAATACAGCCTGGAAATAAAGTATTTGGGGACATCATTTCCTAGGCTGTATTAACATTCTCTGGTGGCTCAGCTGGTAACGAAGCCACCTGCAATGTGGGAGACCTGCGTTTCATGCCTGGGTTGGGAAGATCCTCTGGAGAAGGGAGTGGCTACCACTCCAGTATTCTGGCCTGGAAAATTCCATGAACTATTCCATGGGGTCGTAAAGAGTCGGACACAACTGTAATCTTGCTCATTATATTAACACTCTAGAGAAGGCATGGTTGAATGTTAATATAGCCTAGAAAATTACATCCCCAAACACTTTATCGAAAGCACTTTTATAACACTAACAAATACATAAAGAAAAGACCTTGCGATTCTAGTCAAGTACTACTAAGGCCAAAGTAAGTAAGTAGTAGAAATCTGATTTGAAAAGGAGAGTGCCACCCTCTTATACCACAGAACCTGGAGAATTACCACTAACCTAGAAGAAGGAGGCAGATCACATCAAGGAAAAGTCAGAATCTTAATGAATCATCATGAAGTCTTCTTTCTCAACTCAGAAATACCCATTTTCCCATAGAAAGCAGGGATCTAAAACTATTGTAAGAAGCAGAAGATTCCAGGAGACATTCTAGAAATACAGGAACCAAAACCCAGTGGGTAGATAAGGGATTCTGGAAAGAAGTTATCCTCACCCAAGGAGGCCAGGTTCCTGTAGTTCTCTAACATCACGTCCCTATACAATTCCCGCTCACCAAGGTCCAGGCATTCCCACTCCTCTTGAGTGAAGTCTATGGCCACATCCTGGAACGTCAGCCGTCCCTGAAATACAAAGTACAGATGCCATGGGGCCGTGGGAAGACTTCCTAATGTGACCCAAGATGAAACCAGCAAGAGAAATGGTTTTGATTTAGGAGAGTGGCTTGTATTATAAAATAATATAATTTTTACACAGTAATATTTTCTACCACATTTTTAACCCCAAGAAAAGAGGATGAGATATGATCATCAACCACTACAGAAATTCTTCTGATTTGGAAGAGAAATTACAAAATAATCAGATCAACATTGACATATTTATTTTTGAGTGTTGTACTCATTTGACAGAGGATAAACTGTCTATCAGAAGAAACAGGAAATATTTTTAAAAAGCACTTCCTGATCCAAATGTTCTGGAGTGGGCTCAGTATGTCACATTTTTAACAAGCTTATTTGAACTAGTAATGTTGAAAATTCTGCTCCATGAGTGACAATGTTTGAACATCAATGAAGCAGAATAGTAAGGAAAGAATTCATGTTTAACTTTGAACTTTAAGTGCTTTACAGATTTTACAGGTCTGATACGACAGTAACCTCAGTGACAAGAATCATCTTAATGATCTGGTATATACTATATGTCTTTCTGACAGTTTTTCAGAGTCTTGAATGTATAACAGAAATAATTTAAAATCAATAATGTTGCTGTTGCATCTTTTGGCAAATATTTTAACAAACATTCTTTAAATGACAGCTTAACTTTTACTTCAGTTTCTGACTCTAGACTTTAATAAAACAGAGACAAATGCACAGAGCTAACTCTAATGAAAGTTTATAGAAATTCCTGTATTTGTAAATAATACTAAAAACAAGAAAAGTGTTAGTCACTCAGTTGTGTCCTACTCTTTGCAACCCCAGGGCCTGTAGCCTGCCAGGCTTCTCTGTCCATGGGATTCTCAAGGCACGAATACTGGAGTGGGTAGCTATTCCCTGCTTCAGGGAATCTTCAAAAAAGAAAAAGAGAAAAATCAATCAAATGATGTTAACATGTTCATTCATACAGACATACACTAAAATGGGATACTTAGTAATAGAGAAAAATTGTCATGTCAATAAAATCAGGATAATTTTTAACTGATTGAAAGTGTACATAAATATTTGAGGATGATATTATTTTAATTTTTTTAAAATAGACTAGGGTGCAGACATATACAATGATAAAAAATTAGAGAGCTCTGGTTCTGAATCTTTTAATGTCCTGCAAAATCTGTATCATTTAAAGGGGACATTAAAGCCCCTTGGCGGGTCACAGCTCTCGGAGGACAGACTGTGTTATAGCTCTCAGGTCTCGAACAGACCGTGTTATAGCTCTTAAATAAACCAGTGTTACAGCTCTATTTATTTAGATAATAGCAGGAAAATCCATCTTTGAGGCATGAGGGCACGTTGATCCAAAGACGCGAAGAGATCACTCCATCGCGCGGGAGAGAGAGGGAGCAAAGAGGGGAGAAGAGGGCTTTGGCTCTTCTTTTTATATGTTTCTCCGTCCCTGGGCCTGCCTTATGTAAATTGGGCTTAGGCAGGAGTGTTGTTTGTTTTACCTGACCTTCTCACTCTGGCCCTCGGACCTTCCTTTGTTCTATTTTCGCGGGCTTTCTCTTCCAGGTCTTTTAGCCACTGCCATTTTGGACTCTTTTTCCCTATTCTAACTACCTAACAGGCATATCCATCATTTTTTCTTTCCAAGACCCTTGTTCAAGACAGGGAAAAAAAAAAATGAATTTCATAGCGTGGAAATCTCACAGAAGCACCTGAACCAGTGAACATCAGAGGTCATAGGGTACATGGAAAAATGCATTATCACTGACGGGTATTTTGGCAATATTAGGAAAACCATGATCTCAATCTATCAAGAAAAATGTCCGTTTTCTGCAAATTCCACCTCCTATATACCTCCCATGATCTGTAGCTTAATAGTCCATTTTTTATTACATATTTCTTATCAGTATAGAGGTTTGTCTATGCTACTTTAACTTCTGACAAATTCTGGAATGCTGAATTCATTCTACTAACAAGGACATTTTCTTACTCCTGTTCTTCCTGTTCTAAAGAGCTGAATTGCATTCACATGTAAATTCATCATGGCATTTCCCCAACTTCCCTAAGATCCCAACACCGAACTACATCCCAATGGGAATCTCAGATACCAGTGCCTCCCCATGTTCATCTCTCACAAAGTGAATGTATTCAACATTGAAAATCACTATTTCATGCTGAGAATTCATCATGCTTTATAGCCGGGATACAGACAATGGAGAAAAGGCTTTGGGACATCAGGGAGACGCAACCTGAAGAGCTGGTTTTCACTATTAAAAAAAAAAAAAGGAAAAATAAGGTGATAACAAGCATCCTAAGCAGAAAAATTAGCAGCAGAGAACTAAAGGTTTGCAGATTCTCAGTCCAAGCATTTCAGGAAGAAAAGCAGACCCAGCCCCAGACTTATGACAGGACACATACCTGAGAAGCTGCCATTTCCTCCTTTTCTTCCTTCTGCTCTGGGTCTTCTCTGGGGATGTTACATCCCAAACTCACATCTGCATCTTGAGAAAATACCTTCAAAGGCATCCATGCAGCTGTTTAACCTGCAACTGCTGCAGGGAAACAGAAGAAAAAGTTTTCCTGTTTCCCTCACCCTTTTCTGAGCTCCTTTTCGACTTTCTGTGGTCCCAATCTGTAGTGGGGAATCAAGACTAACCTGATAATGCTAATCACATCCTGGTGCTCTACACTATTTGCAGATCGTCCGGGCTAGTTCTTCTCCTTCCTTTTCGAGTTACAGAGAACAGCTCACGAGAGACAATGGACCCTGCTTCTGGGCTAGCTGACCCAGCCTATGAGGGTTGTGAAAAAAATGCCAGAGGAAGACCCGCATTCAGAGCCCTGAGGGGAAACCTCACACCTGAGACCTCAGGAAGAGAGGATTTAGAGAGGGAACTTCTAGAAACAAAGAAGGTCAACCTGATTCCCTGGGGAGGGGCTCTTTCTAGGGTTAGTGTGGTGGTCCACAGCCTGCCTGTGCCCTTGGGGGTTGGGAGGGGAAAGGTGAGAGAGTGGTGGGAATCACCTGGGGGTCTTGGGTTCCTGCCAGGCTTGACTTGCAGAATTCTTCCCAAAGATCTCCCCTGTCCTTAGTTTTGTTCACCCCCCTCTGCAGCCTGGGGACACAGGTTTTCACAAAATGATTTGTTTTGTGACCACCTCTCTGCAGGCGTGGCAACTCCAACTTCAGAGACCAGGAGCCTGGAGGCATGTCCATCCCCGCTTTCTTGGAAAAGAAACTGTTGCAGGAAGGGGGACCCCTTCCAGGGCCCGAAACTGGGCTCTTGTCTAACACTCGGAAATGAATTGCCCGAGGAGACACATGTGCTGACAAAGCAAGAGATTTTATTTGGAAAGGGCACCCGGGGGGAGAGCAGAAGGGTAAGGGAACCCAGGAGATCTGCTCTGCCACGTGGCTCGCAGTCTTGGGTTTTATGGTGATTGGATTAGTTTCCAGGGGGGTCTTTGGCCAATCATTCTAATTCAGAGTCTTTCCTGGTGGCCCACGCATCGCTCAGCCAAGATGGACGCTAGCAAGAGGGATTTTGGGAAGTGGATGGAAGTGAACGGACACGCGGTATCTCCTTTTGACCTTTCCCCCACTCTTCCAGCTGCTGGTGGTTTATTATTTCCGTATTCCTTATCAGGATCTCCTGTCATAAAACAACTCATGCAAATGGTTACTATGGTGCCTGGCCAGGGTGAGCGGTTTCAACCAGTGTGCTTGCCCTAACAGCTCCCCCCTGAGAGACTTCATACTCAAGATGCTTCTTGGGAATTGGGGCGGAGGTCTCTTTCTTCCGTAACTTCTTCCTGCTGTGCCTGGGCGTAGGCTTGCCTAGCAGAGCAGAAGTCTCTCTCTACCTGATCTAAGTTGGGGTGTTCCACATCTGAAACCAGCTTTCACCCTTGTAATAACAGCAATTTAGTTTGAAACTGTTGGCACCTCGCAGAGAAGAAATAGACAGGGGCCAAACAGGAGACCTAACAGGATGGTCATCGCTGGTCCCCAGAAACAGGAGGCAACATCTGGGGTGAGGGCTGCAGGGTTTGTGACTTTTTTTTTTTTTTTTTTTTTTTGATTGGCTGGTGGTGAAGCAACAGAGCTGAGCTCCAGGAATCTTGTGTTTAGTCTGAAGTTACCATCCTCCACCTGGGTGGGGACTCCAGTTCTGTAGAAGAACTCAAAGACATTGTTATGCATATTTTTTTGAGTAGGAGCCAGGACTCTGTCTCAAGGCTGTACCACCATTCGATTATTTCTCCTCTGTTTCTGTATTCCCTCCCTTCCCTGATTAGCAATCATTTGAATCCACCCTTTGGAACTCAGGGAAGGTCAAGGAGGCTGAATGAAGCCTATATCCTACAGATGAGAAATGGAGAACACACAGCAGATCTGTACTCCAGAGTCGCCACCCCACAGAGTCCTGCTCAGTTTTAATTTAGGGAACACGACAACTATGACTGTGATAACTTCCTGTCAAAATGGGGCACAGGACTGCCTCAGCTTGGAGAAGAGACACTGAATTGGAAGTATTCCTGAGTTCCAAGTCCTAGATCTGAGCCTTGTATGATTAAAATCTCAATCCCTTGGTCTGCCATTTTGTTGTAACAGACCCAATTAGTAGTAGCTGGAGGAGGGATAACTGGAATTTTAATAGACAAAATAAATCTCTTTTATTTTTTTTTTTTTAGAAGAATAGGCCTGAAACTCAGTCTGGACCTGACACTTCGGGGAGACTTTTAGCCAGATGGCCAGTTGCCTAATTTTATAAAAAGTAAGGTATAAGTTACTAGCTTCCAGCAGACATTGTTTTGAGAATGGTGGCATCTAAGCCTGACATGACTCAGAAAACTCAAGTGTTTAGCAATACAATGTCTAATCTGAAATTACACCCATAGTAACACCTGGTTATTTCCCAGGATGTCTGAAACATATCTGTTGGGGTCCTTTAACGGACCGGAACCTGGTGGTATGGAGACGACGATAAGAAAGTAAAAGAGAGAAAAAGACCAGGGGACCTAAGCTCTGATGGAGCAAAGGTGCTTTAATGATTTTTCTATGAGTATATATAGGCTGCAGTACAAGAAACTTCTTTCAGGAATGATAGAGATCAGAAAACCAAATGTACAGCAACCGTTATCAAGGGAACAAGGGGTAATGTTAGTCACAAGGTCAGGAGACAATCCATCTCTCAAGAAAGGGGAAGGAGACTAAGCTGTTTTGTCCTAAGGAGAATGTTTACTAAAGGAGAGTCATGCTTGCCTCACACAATGACCTCAGTCCCTGGGAGCAGCGTGCTTTTCCGCTTGAAGAGGGACAAAGGACTCATGAGAGACATCATGTAGGAATCCTCCCATCAAACATTCCCTGACAATTCCCCCTTATTTATTTATAATATTTGTAAGAAGAGTTCTGACCATCAGAATTTGTTTAGTTTTGACAATCTTTGCATGAAGGCAATGGTAGACAACAAATATAATTGTTAAGACAATCACCAAAATTATGGTTCTAGATCTAATGTTATGAGTAAGACTTTGAAACCATCTACATGGGTCTAACCCAGATATTTGATCAGCTAATTGTTTAGCTAAAGTTTCCATATCAATGGAAGAGGGCAGATTATTAGAAAAGGCTTCAAATATTTTTTTTTGTAATAATTGTACATTCAGAGAGGCATTATCATGTATGTTTTGTAAATGAAACTTGATTTGTTCTCAGTTGTAGGCACTATTATTAAAATGAACAGGAGTAATAAAAAATTGAGTAGAATTTTAGTCACATTTTAGCATCACCTGTTTTTGTACATTTGTTAATTGATCTCTAACCCATTCAATGGCTGTTTTTAGTTTTTGTATTTCTTCTTGAATTTTTTCATCTATCTGAGCCTGAGTGGCCCATATAGTATGGGCATCTTTAGTCCAATTTTGAATAAAATTATGTGTCTGAATAGAGGTTTGTAAAGCAACACCAGTGACAGCAGCAGTGGTGCAAATGGCGATTAATCCCAAAATACTAAAAATCAGCCATCCAATGAATCATTTAGATTGCCGGAGCAATTTAGTAAGCAACTGGGAAGCAAGTCCAGCCATGGGACTTTCTTTCCAGGGCTGTTGGAGATTTATTGGTAACCACAGACTACGTCGAGATCGAAGAATTAAAAGAGAATTATATCTTAAGGAAATAGAGGAGTTAAGACAAGTATATAATCTGTAATTTATGCAAGTTACAGAACATATAGTCTTATTGAATTGTAAGTTTTTTATAGCTATAACAAAAGGAAATGGAACACAGACTTGTATAAAATATGATTGATTATAGCAAAAGAAATAATTGTTATAGCTATGATTGGTCCCTGTGGAATGTCTGGTCTAAGTCTCAAGTTCTTCGGTGTTTGTAGCAAGTTTTTAGATGTCTCATTGTTTAGGCCCAATCTGTTTATCAAAGATGATTCGAGGACGAGGTGGGGGCCATTCTATCATCAAGCTAGCCAAGAAGTCTTCTGTCATGGTAATGTTTTATTGTAGTATTAGTAACCTTCTATGTTACTTGAGTAATATAATCATATATAGTATTGTTAATATCATCTGAGCAGTTCAATAACCACATACTATGGGGTCTCCTATTGACAATTGTATGATTAGCTATAAACATTAATTTTTTTGGTTTGGCCTGACATTTGTCTCAATGAACAGGAATATATTTAAAGTTCTTATTAGTAAACCCTTGGCGTGTTGTTCTTTGTTCTTTTTCTAATTTTTTTTCTAAAGTTTTAGTAGTATAAACATGGTTCACTGACAAAGAAAGGGCAGTGAATAATCTAAGTAGTGTCCAAAAATCTTTTTTTGGAGGCAGGACGAAAGCCCAAGTTTGTCGACTAACGTTTATACATAATTTTGCTGGGCCCATACATAAAGGAAGGACTTCATAACCTAGAACGATATTAATTAGTTTTTCTTTTTTTTTTTCAGGATGAGAGGGCCCCTCCAGTTCTAAAGGAGGGGGCATATGTGTTGACTCATTAGTGGATGTGATTGGTTTTATATCTGTCTATTTTACAACCTGTAATAAAAAAAGGGGGTTAGGTATATAAGCCCAGTAAGTGTGATCAATCAGGTCAGCCTGAGCGGGGGAAGCAAAAGCAAGTAAAGCAAGCATAGCAAAGAAAAATATTTTTAGGATTCTGAGGCATTCCCTGTTGAGAAATCAGGTTTTTAGTTTAATCAGTAAGGGTTTTTATCTGCCCCCAAGTAGGGAGATCATAAGGTCGATGACGTCAAGTGTGGCGTTTTTTGGAAATTTTTAATGTCGCCATGGCTTATATTGGAATTTTTTCTTCTTGGGTTTTTTGCTGTTTCATCTCTAGTCTGAATGTTGGGGGCCCCCCTTAGGTTGAATTTTCTGAAGAGGAAGTCATGTGAGCTCGTTGGATCCATCTGGAGAAATAGAGGCTGCCGGAGCCTGCCGGCAAATGAACTGGTCAAGAACGCAATTACCAGAGTACCTAGGAAAAAGAAGACTCAGAAAGAGAAAGATGGGGTTGAGAGGGACGGAGTCCGCTTGCGTCTGACTCCGCCAACTTTATTGAAGAATACCACGCCGATATATACGCTAACAGGAGTTACTAAGAATAGATCGAGGGTTTGCATACGTGCAGAGCTACAGATGTTTTAAATTCCCACACTCAAGATCAGTAAAGCGTTAATTACCCTAGCGCCCAACACGATTAAGATCATTAGAACATTAGATAGAAAACAGGCTTCATCAATAGAACATTAGATGGAAAACAGGTTTCGAGCATGATGAGCTTATCAGCACCAGAAAAACAGGCAAAAAGGTCACCGGTGTGTTTTTTCCCTGAAGGAGACAAGTGCCAGTCTATACTTTAACAAGAAGGGGTGGCAGGACAGAGAGAGACCTTTTGATCTCTCTTAGGGCCGTAAGGGGCCCGTACATTCAGGCCGGCTCCCTGCAAGAAGCATATCTTTTTCTTGTAAGATTAGTTTTTTAGATTTTTATTAATTAGTTAACCTGTCTTGATATCAAATGGGCAAAGGAAAGGAGGTGTCCTATAATGTTTTAAAACCTTTTTTTTTGTTTGTTTGTTTTTTGTTTTTGTCAAAACATCTCTTTGTGGTAAGTTTAAAAACTTTAAAACAAATAAGGCTATATTAACAATAGTTATAAAAAGAGAGGAAAGCGATAGTGATGAAAACATTTTTAGGAAATATTTCAGTCTAAAAGAAAAAAATCATTCAGAAATCTGTTTGGGACTGGTATTTGGCTGTGGTTTGTGTTATTTGGGGCAGAGGATTAGGAGTAACCATTTAAATATTTTTTCTTAAGTGAAATTATTGAAAAGGTGATGTAGAACAACTTGGCAAATGAAATGTTGCTCACATCTAAATATATTTGACCTTGTCTTTGAAAAAGAAATGTAGCTTAGCAACTGTTGAATCTCACTGTTCAGTGTGTTAAAGAGGATGACTACACTTTGAAGACAGACCTGAAAAGAAGGCAAACATTCTACATTTTTTATATTTTTAGGAACAAATAATCTATTCAGGAAATGGTGTCTTTTTTTTTTTTTTTTATGTCATTTTCGCCTTGCTTTAAGAATCTTACACATTGGGAACAGAAATAGTCACACCAACAATAGTTATAGGCTTAAAGACTACACTACACCGGAATCTAGCAAAGTTTGCTCTGGACAAGGAAGACAAAAGTGTTCATGTGTATTTTCTCTTATTTAATTTTTTATTTGCAGTTACAGTGTGTAATGTGTTTGTCTAATCATGTCTTGTGTTTGTGGACTATAAGGAAGGTCTGCAATTGTTTAATAGAGAATGAATGTAAAAATTGTTTGAACTGTTTAGAAATATAGGCAGAGTCATTGTCTGTTTTTATAGAATTAGGTGTTTTTATTATCGTGAAGTAAGTTGATAGGTGGGTTATAACATGTTGTGTAGTCTTACCTTAGAGAGGTGTTGTCCCTAGAAAAGAAGAATTTGTATTGATCAAGACATGTAAGAAGGAAGAGGAAGAAAGTTTAGGACAATGAGTTACATCAATTTGCCATAAAATTTTCTTTCATTTGTCATAAGCCTTTTTAAAATTTTAGCACCTAATATCTTTAAAAGTTAAAAGGCCAAAACAAAGTATGATAGCATAATAAACAAATGTAATGTTTATTTCAAATAAACATACCATACTTTGTGGTTTTCATTCTGATCCACCCAAGCATTTTAACTGTATTTTTAAATATATTTGCAGTCTGAATGTATCTGCTGACCAAAGTTAATTTTGTTAAATATTGTTTTCTCAGAATTTTTCTCTTGTATCTAATTTGGTTTAATTTGGAGAAAGAACATTTGCTGTAGCTAGAACGACAATGAAAAACTAGTCTAGTAAAGCTTATGTAAATACCACTTTATTTTATAATAAATGTTTTAACAATTAAAAAAATATTTTTGTATTCATTATTTTATTTGCCATTTCTTATATCTTTCTATTAAAAGCATATATTTTACTTTTCTATAGCAACCATGAAATGTCTTGTATGTTAGCATTTTATAGGCCATTGAACATATTTTTCAAATCATATTATATATATACATATACATTTTTATATAAATATATATTTATATTTATTAACAGCTCAAAATCTTTTCAGCTCTTTTGCAAGAAAAACCCCTTTTAAGAGTAAACCAATGTTCAGCAATTAATGCTTTAAAATCTTACTTCATTTGGAAATGACCCAGCCATTCAACAAACTTCTACTACTTAGTTCAGCACAACTCTAGAAACCTAAGTCACTCTAATCTCAAGAGATGGCTCTAGATTATAGATAATAGATCATTTTATCAAAAATATAATTATTTCTAAGAGCTTATTAAAAGCTTTTATCTCATTTATATATTTGTATATATATATATATATATATATATATATAAAGAGTTACCTTTTTGTTGACAAACTTAGTTTACCTTAAACCAAGGCATAATAAAAGTATTATATAATGTTGATGACTCAAGACATGTCTCAACTAGATTAACAAATAATTATATTTAAATCACATTGACATTTAAATAAACATTATACCCAACATTGAACACCCTTTAGTTCATGTAAAGCTGAATCCAAATAGAGCTCATGAATTCCACACTATCCAAAAACAAAGACATACATTGAGACATAGATAATTTTAGATACATAGACATAGTTCTCCGTTTGAAATTTAAAATATCTTTTTGTTTTATTTATTTATTTTGAGCTCCACCAATTTGTTAATGGCTGGAGTCCTAGATAGAGTGGGCTGTGTATCCCAAGGACATGATAAGAGTTAACTTAAGGTTTTTTCTTAGGCCTATTTTTGTTTCTCAGGCAGAATGGAGCTCAAAAAAAAAAAAATATTTTAACAAGTTAACCTTTTCCTAACTGCACGTGCAAGAAGAACCGGTTTTGCAATTTCAAAAAAGATTTTATTTTCATCAGTTTTTTCCAGAGTCTAAAGAATATCATAGCCATTCAGTGTCAAAAATATCATTTCTCCTTTTTGTAGCTATAGTATATTATTAATGATATATGTATGAGGGAATTGTTGTCACATAGGAAGTAAAGCCTTGGCTACAAAATTTTGACAAATACTAGGACTGTTATGGAGACGGCAATGGCACCCTATTTCAGTACTCTTGTCTGGAGAATCCCAGGGATGGGGGAACGTGGGGTTTATGTGACATCTATGGGGTCGCATGGAGTAGGACATGACCGAAGTGACTTAGCAGCAGCAGTAGCAGGACTTTTAAGCATACCTTGAGGTAACATAGTCTACTGAAATCTTTTATGAGGCCCGATATGATTAGGATAAGGGAGAGAGAAAGTGAATCTCTCCCGGTCTAAAGGGTGTAAAGGTATATTTAAAAAGCAATCTTGTGAATCAGTAATAATAATGTGTCAATTTTGAGGAATAGTAATAGGTGATGGGATCTCTGGTTGCAATGTACCCATAGGTTTCATAAAAGAATTAACTTTTTTAAACTCTGTTAAGAGACACCATTTGTTATGTTTCTTTTTTATAACAGAAATAGAGTTCTAAAAAGAGCAAGATTCTTCAATATGTTTCCATTTTAATTGTGTGTTTATAAGTTCTTTACTAGCTTGTACTTTTTCTTTTGTAAGGGGCCATTGCTTTGTCCAAATAGGCTCATAATTTTTCTTAGTTATTTTAATAATTGTTTTGTTTGTTAAATGAGCAGTGGCCCCTAGGAAAAATGTGGAATGTATATCTGAGTTTGTCATTGTATAAGTAAGTCTCTTCCTATTAGATTAAAGAGTACATTTATCACATAAGGTTTTAATGTTGCAGGTTGGCCTTCTGGTCCCTCACATGAGTCTATTTGAACACTTGGATAAACTTTTTGTACTTTAGTTTGAGACATTTTTGCAATTTGGCAAGAGACCTTTTGTACAGGCCAGGACTTGGGCCATAAATGTTTGGAAATAATAGTAATATCAGATCCAGTGTCGAGGAGACCAGAAAATCTTTTACCATTAATTTTGATATTTATATTTGATCGTGCATACTCAGATACTAATAATGTCCACAAAGATTGTTTTTGATCTGTACTGTCAAACCCATCTGTCCGTACATTATTAGAGGAATTAATAGAAATGTAAGATAAAAGAAGTAATTGAGCAATTTTGTCCCCCTTTTTGAATTGGCATAGAATCTGAGATGACATCAGAATTTGAATCTCTCTTTTATAATCTGAATCAATTATTCTAGGGTGAACAGTAATTCCTTTAGAAGACAGACTAGATCGGCCAAGCAAAAGACCAAAAGTTTGTGGGGGCAAGGGGTCTAAAAAGTCCGGTAGGCACTCTAGCAGGGACTGTTTGAGGTAAAGGAAAAAATCATTTAGGGCTGGTATATCGACGGCAGCACTGCCGGATGTTGAGGGTTTGAGGGAAAAGATAGAATCTGCTCCTGTTTGGAGTTTCCTGGAATATGTTTTCCATCAATATCAAATTTAAACTTTTGGCCCAGTGCATTCTTCTACGGCAGCGAGGGCAAATTTTTTGGTATTTTATTAGCCTTTTTAGGGCAGTCCCTTTTTAAATGATTTTTATCTCTCCAATTAAAGCATCCTTCATTTCTCTTTTTAAAGGTAGTAGCCATTGCCTCAATCAGCATTTGCATCTTTTGAGTTTTTGATCCTAGATTGTGATAAGCTTTTAAATAATCAATAATAATTTTAGTCTCACAAATTGTAGCTATAGCTCTGACATTTCTGATTTGCATTCTCATAAGCAAGTAATTTCTCTAGCTGTTTTTTGGTTTCTTCTCCGATTACAGTACGGGAAATAGCAGCTTCTAATCTAGTTTAAAAATTAGCATAACTTTTCATTAGGTTCCAACAAAGGAGAGACTTTTGGAGTTGCGACTGTTGGCAGAGGAGAAGCATTTGGAGCAGCCGGGGCAGGGCTAGTAAGAAAATTTTGAGATATTTTGTATTGTTTTAATTGGGCCTTTTGTAAAGTTTAATCATTTAATTTATATTTATGTAATAAGTGTTCTGTCTGTTGTTGAATATTGGAAGGTCTAGAATGTACCTTGAAATGGCAGAATTATAGCTTTAATAAGAGCCCATAGGGGCTAGAGATCAATTGGAATATTTTTTCCTTGTTTGGCTGCTCATTTAAGAGTTGCTTTGACCTGGAGCCAAATTTCTAAATTAAAACTGCATTTATCAGGAAACTAAGGATTATGTTCAACTACTGTTTGAAGGCAAGCCTCTATTCATTGCCGTGAAGCCAGAAGTCCCTGAAATTTAAACAAATGGTGAAGTAAAGTAGAAAAATAATGGGGCTGGCCAGCCATTTAACCCATGCCTTAGTACTTACCGACCTCAATAGGTCCCTGAGTCATTCCGCCCGCTATGCCACGTATACCAGTGTCCCTGTTCGTTGGCACCATTTGTTGCGGTCCTTTAATGGACCGGAACCTGGTGGTACAGAGTCGACGATAAGAAAGTAAAAGAAAGAAAGAGAGAGAGAGAAAAAAAAAGACCCGGGGACCTAAGCTCTGATGGAGCAAAGGTGCTTTAATGATTTTTCTATGAGTATATATAGGCTGCAGTACAAGAAACTTCTTTCGGGAATGATAGAGATCAGAAAACCAAATGTACAGCAACCGTTATCAAGGGAACAAGGGGTAATGTTAGTCACGAGGTCAGGAGACAATCCATATCTCAAGAAAGGGGAAGGGGACTAAGCTGTTTTGTCCTAAGGAGAATGTTTACTAAAGGGGACTCATGATTGCCTCACACAATGACCTCAGTCCCTGGGAGCAGCGTGCTGTTCCGCTTGAAGAGGGACAAAGGACTCATGAGAGACATCATGTAGGAATCCTCCCGTCAAACATTCCCTGACACATATCTACTCTATTTTGACTATTAACTGTAAAATTTTCTTTAATAGTCAAAGCAGATGTCACCATTAATGATGTCAGTGTTTCTCTAGGTATGAGAAGGTGCAAGAATTGGGACTCATAAAATCTCCTGAAAAGATCTAACTATCTGAAGGCTGTTCTGTCAGTTTTTTCCAGAGCACAGAGTGCCTCATTCCTGATTTTCACCTTGAACTCCTTTCAGGGCCGTTGAAAGTCAGCAGTTGCAGTGGCCATGATTTAATCTCTGTAGATGTAGATGGCAAGTGTCAATCTTCAGTTGGCAGAGCCCCTTTTTGCTCATAAACTTGACCATGATTTGCAAGGGCGCATTTCATGACCATTTTATCTCATGGTGCTGAGAATGTCCATTCTCAGGTTTGGCAACGATTTTGTTGACAGGCCACTCAATGTGCTGTTACTGGACTAGGCCATTAAACAGTATCCAAATTCTCTGGACCACCTGTCTTACTAGCCTCTTGCTCCAGGAAAACATTCCCTCTTGTTGCTTTTTCTCATATCTAGAGTTACACTGTTATCATCATCTATCCCATATGGAACTATATATAATTTTATCAAAGGCCTCAGTCACACATTTGGCAGTGTAAGAAACAGCAATTTTGTAAAACAGGTGAAATACAAAGAACATAGCCAGCAGTATTAGTAAGTCACAAGTAAGACTTAAGTTAAGAGCTTCCATTAGATGTAGCCCAGTATATCCCAGGTCATCTGACTTAGTCTATTCTGTATGAATCTTTATCTTTCAGGGAAATTATACATTGGCACCACCATCTATAAGGCACATAGCCCAGTTGTCTAGTGTTATTAGACTGATTATCTTTAGTATGATTTAATTGTTTTCAACACAGAGGAGACTTTAAACCTAAATTACCATAGCCTAGTGTTATCTATATAAGTCTATCTGATAATTGTGGGAGATTTCTTATTCCTTTGCTGAAACTTTTAATATCATGAATGCTGAAGGGGCTTGGAGATCAGGGAACCTCCTACATGGTGGGAGGGAATGTAAGCTGGTGCAGTCACGTGGGTGGACCGAGTGGAAGTTCCTTAAAAAACATAACCTCCTGACATTTAAGGAAATGAATTCCGTGAAAAGTAGACAAAACAGATTAATCAAAGAATTGACAAGTTTTATAGATTTTAGTAAATCATCTGCAATTCTGAAATGACCAGTTTTGATCTAGCATTTCTAAATTATCTAAGTTAAATGTGTAAGAATACACATATGCTCACATATTCCTTCTTGGTTTTCTCACTGCTAACATGGATACCTTCAGATATTTATATCTTGTATTCAATGTGTGTTATATAAATTATATTATGTATATATCTTCAGATATTTATATATTGCATTCAAAGTATGCCAAAGCCATGAGAAAACGGTTCCTTTAAGCCTTACAAGACACATGTGCTAAGAATGATACTGGGTAAGATTTTATAAATCTTGGCTCAGAATTTTCCCATCATGGCTTTTGACTATTCTTTTTGTGACTTTGTTAAACTTCCATTTGCTTAAATGAGCCCCTGAAAAGTTTTAGCTAACAGAAGAACAAAGGACAATTGCAGCAGGTGAGTTTATGACTCTGAGTTTAGGTCCTCAGAAAATTCACAGCAAGCCTTGAGGTCCCCTGAGGAAGGTCAAGGCTAGAACCAGGCAGAGAAACTTCCAGTACGTGTTCAGACCTGACCCTGGGTGAAGTGCTGTGGGTCCCACAGGCTGAGTGTGGAGGGGTCCATTCAAAGAAAGACGAGCAGGGTTCTGATGAGCTCTGAGGGTAACACTGAAGGGGGGGCCTGTGCAGTAGACCCTGGGTTTCAGCAAGACTGCTGGTCCCAAGGAAGGGGTCATCTAGTGCAGGTGCTCACAGGACTGGCTGGTGTGAGTTCAAGGACCTGCAGGCTGCCTGCTCCCCAGACAGACACTGAGGCAGCAACAGCATGGAGCAGTTCAGGGGAGCTCTCAACAGTACTCTGTATGATCCTTCTTATTAGTACCACCACGATGGCCAAGTAGATAAAAATGGGAGTGGAGACACAACGTAGCAATGGTGGGAAATATATGAAGTTATGAGAGGTTTAATGGCAGTAAGAAACTAATTTCTACAGATGCCATCCCCCTGTGCTACAAATCATTACGTTACCTTTCCTGCAAGCTTAAATAGGTGGGAGAGGTTAATGCTGGTGGTGCGTTAACCCTTCATCCATTCCACATCAATTGTAACACTGAAAAACCATTCACTTTTATTCATTAAGATACATTAATTTTACACAGATGGAATAAAACCTTTTCCAATTGTTGTTTGATCCTTGATTAAAATACACATTACAAGCTTCTAAAAACTTTCCTGTTTCTCTGATGAAATGATTTGAGAATGTGATTTATATGGTTTACAAAATGGAGGCTAATTTAGTAAACATGGATGGACATTCGTTATATTAATATGACTTTTCCAGAAAGAGTGTTCTATACTTACATCAGCTAGAAGAGAAGGTGTCCTTACTTCAAGCCTGCCAGATAATATGCATGATTTCTCTATGTTGCTGTTATCAAAATACCTTCGATTTTCATCAACTATCCTTCTTTTATGCTTAAAAAGCAAGTGACATAATTATTGAAAACTTAGAGCAAACTTCTGTCTTACTTTGAATTATTCCCTGAACACTTACATCATGGTGACCACAGAGGTGTTTGACATCAGTGACAAATACATCCATTCAGAGGTTTAGTGTGTATATAACATGACTGTGTTCTTAATCTTATAAATTGGAGAATAAATGCAAATGAGTCCCACTTAATATAGAAGGGCTTCTCATACCATTGGGCAACAACCATCAAAAACATAAGTTCATATATACAGTAGAAACAAATCACAGCATGTAGTAATTTGAGAGTTGAATTACATTCGTTTTGGTTCCTTAATAATCTCAAATAACGTTAACATAAACAAGGATACATTAATAATAATTATACCTCTGCAAATGTCCACCCCCTCAACTTGTGATCAATACTAACGTTATCAATTTTGTATGTGTTTTACTTAGGTAATACTTGCTACAGTGTTTCTGCTTAGAATAATTCAACAAAAGTGGTATGAATGACATGCTTTCTAGTATGAATTCTCTGGTATTGAGTTACTTTTGATGTCTGATTAAGCAGTTTTCTACATTTTTTTTAATTCATGTATCTTTCCAAAGAAAACACTCGTTTTTTCAAAATTGTATATTTAGGACCAAATTTTTTATCACTGATTCATTTCTAGGGTTTCTCTGTAGTATGAATTCTCTGACTGTGAGTGAGGTGATGACTGTGAGGAAATCCTTTGCCACATTCCTTACATTTCTAACATTTCTCTGCAGCATGAACTCTCTGATGTCGAGAAAGACTTGAACTCTGGGAAAAGGCTTTGCCACATGCTGTACATTTATAAGGTCTCTCCCCAGTATGGATTCGCTGATGTTGAGTTAAAGTTGAACTCCGCTTAAAAGCCTTGCCACATGCTGTACATTTATATAGTCTCTCCCCAGTATGGATTCTCTGATGTTGAGTTAAAGTTGAACTCCGCCTAAAAGCCTTGCCACATTCTGTACATTTATAAGGTGTCTCCCCAGTATGGATTCGCTGATGTTTATTTAAAGCTGAACGCTGATTAAAAGCCTTGCCACACGCTGTACATTTATAAGGTGTCTCCCCAGTATGGATTCGCTGATGTTGAGTAAGAACTGAAAAACTGATAAAGGCTTTGTCACATTCTGTACATTTAAAAGGTCTCTCCCCAGTATGGATTCGGTGATGTTCAGTTAAACCTGAACTTTGCTTAAAAGCCTTGTCACATGCTGTACATTTATAAGGTCTCTCCCCAGTATGGATTCGCTGATGTTGAGTTAAAGTTGAACTCTGCTTAAAAGCCTTGCCACATGCTGTACATTTATAAGGTCTCTCCCCAGTATGGATTCGCTGATGTTGAGTTAAAGTTGAAATCTCCTTAAAAGCCATGCCACACGCTGTACATTTACAAGGTCTCTCCCCAGTATGTATTCGCTGATGTTGAGTAAGAAAAGAATAACGGATAAAGGCTTTGCCACATGCTGTACATTTATAACGTCTTTCCCCGGTATGGATTCGCTGATGTTGAGTTAAAGTTGAACGCTGCTTAAAAGCCTTGCTACATGCTGTACATTCATAAGGTCTCTCCCCAGTATGGATTCGCTGATGTCGAGTAAGAAATGAATAATTGATAAAGGCTTTGCCACAGTGTGTACATTTATAAGGTCTCTCCCCAC
Source organism: Cervus elaphus (assembly GCF_910594005.1). Lineage (NCBI taxonomy): Eukaryota > Metazoa > Chordata > Mammalia > Artiodactyla > Cervidae > Cervus > Cervus elaphus. The sequence continues at coordinate 57,744,877 of NC_057818.1, read as the reverse complement.
TATGGATTCGCTGATGTTGAATTAAAGTTGAACTCTGCTTAAAAGCCTTGCCACACGCTGTACATTTATAAGATCTCTCCCTAGTATGAATTTGCTGATGTTGAGTAACACATGAAGAGCAGATAAAGACTTTGTCACATTCTGTACATTTGTATGGTTTCTCCCCAGCATGGATTCCCAGATTTTCAGTTAAATATGAACTCTGATTAAAGGCTTTGCCACATGCTGTACATTTGAAATGCTTCCATCCTGTATGAACTTTCCTATGTCTACTTCGATTTGGTGAGTTACTAAAGACTTTTCCACATGTATTACACTTGCAGTGTTTCCGCTTACTCTGAATTATCTGCTGTTGAATAAGTTGTGAAGACTGGTTAACAACTTTACCATAATCATAACAATTATAGGTCTTCTCTCCAATATCCATACTCTTGTAAGTTTTAATAGTAAGATTTGAGCTTTGATAAAATATATTCCTACATTTCTGATGTCTAGAATTGTTGTCTGAAAATTGATGTCCCTGTTGTTTCACGAGATATGAGTCTTGGTCAGCATTATGCCCAGTTCCATTGCATGAAGAGCTTCTCATTCCATCATGTATACTCTTGTAATTATTGGGGGTAGAGCTCCTGCTTAAGGCATTCCTCATTTTGTTACACTTGGAAAGTTGTTCCACACTAATTATACCTCCATATGTATTGAACAATGATGGTTGAATAAGGTCTCTCCCATTATTATCATCATTACAGATTGTGGAACAAGGAGAAAAGAGTTGTTGGTTGAAGAACAAGAAACCCTTGTTAAAAGACCCCTCAAATTGATTGTATTGGGAATTTTCGCCCTCATCTTTAAGTTTCTGGTTTCCAGACATAGTTGAATGTATATTTAATAGACAGCTATGCTCAGAGTATAGGTTTGAATGAGTATTTGCAGTAGAGACTAGATGACTTTCCAGATTTTCCACATTTCCCTTGAGAGAACATGTATGTTTCAACAGACGATGTGGATCTTTGCTGACAAATATACACCTAACTGCAGATGTTGATGACTGAAATTGGTCATCTGAAGTTGGCTTTTCCTTATTTGATTTACATCCTTGATTTCTTTTGGCGGTAATAGTTACTTTAAGGGAAACTGAACCAACTTGGTTGTGTCCATCATAACATGCTCTCCGTTCTTTATATGCCCTCATAGATTCGCAGTCTTTGGTTAAATGTAAATTTCTAAGGTGAAAGCTTTCATATATTCCTAGGTTTGCTGTTGGGAGTAAATCTTCTAAGCCTGGCTTTTGGGTCCTCAAACCCTGGGTGTCGAGAGAAGACACAGCTGAAAGATACCAAATAATAACTTATTCTACTTACTATTGTTGGGGAATAGAGTTTACAATTTACATAAAATTGGCATACACTTGGCTAGATTAAGCCTAAAACCGAGATAGAAGGAGTCAAGATGGCAGAGGATTCAGAAGAGGTGGAGTTCATCTCTCTCCACAAAAGCATCAAGAATACATCTTGAAGTGGAAAACTTCTCACAGAGCCCTGCGGAACACGGGCAGAGGAACTTGGACACCTGAAAGGACAAGAAAGATCCCTGCTGAGCCAGGTAGGACAAGAGAGAGATGGAGGAAAGGGAAGAGGAAAAGAAGCAGGATGGGACCCACAAAAACCTGGGGGGATCTGAAGAGAGGAGAGGTCTCCACATCCAGGGAAGCCCCTCACTGGGGGGAGCTCAGTTGGGACACAAGGGGAGCCTCGTTCTTTGTGGGAAGAGAACACGGCAACCAGCGTGCAGGACAGAGTGAGACCTGTACGCAGGGTACCGACCCCTGCCGTGCCCACCCAGCCTGAGAGGGTGTCCTTCACTGCAGACAAAGGCTGGGTGCTGGAACGTGGGGTTCGGAGAGCAGAACCAGGCAGACAACTGTGGTTGGCCGTGAGGAGACATCCTGAGGGAGCGGGAGGGAGGGAAGAGCTCTGCAAATGGGATGCTTGTGGAGGAAGCCTGAACCGCCAGAGAAGCAGAGCGGTGCTGTTGAGTGATGCCTGAATGGATGAACTTCCTTTCAGCCTCTCTGCCCCTCTGTCTGTTCCTGATTCTCCAGGCACTAGGAATGGCTCCCACCTAGGTGGGTGATCTCACGACCCCCACAGCTGTTTCCTCCTCCCAGCTGCCTCCCCACCAGGGTAGACTCATGGGCTCCACGGGCACATTCAGAACACACGCCTGTGGGTGGTCCCAATGTACAGGTGGTGCTGAAACCACAGCTGAGCCCCAAGGCCCTGCCACTAAGCCAGAAAAGCTGAGATCTCTCCTTGCATCTGTACAAACCATGGTGTTCCACCCCACAACTGGCTTGGTAAACTCAGCCCCAACAGAACATCTGGATGGAAATGAGGCTCTGGTAGTCAAGACCAGTCTGGCTTTAGCAACTGTAGACGTTGTAGGCCCACACATGAGGCATTTGGGCCAGGTCACAGTCTACATTGCCCCCAAAGCACCGCAGCGGGTCCAGCTCCACAATGAATGTACACCTGGGATATGACTCCAGTGGATCTCTGCTGGTGACCTGGTGAAAACAACATCTGAGAGACACCAGGGTCAAGTGCAAGCATATCCATGGTTCAGGTGGGGCCAAGATCAATGCCAACACAGGGTCACACGAGAGCTCGCACAGCGCGTGAGAGATGACACGCAGAGCACTCTCCAAGGAGAACATCCCCAGAGGAGCAACACTCAGAGGCTTCCCTCCCAGTGGGTGTGCTCCAGTCACACTAGATCAGAAGCACCACAGATCAGAGCAGAGCTCATTTCAGATCTGGGGCCTCTGCTCCACCAATCAGGAAGCAGACCCCGCCACAGACACTGATATCCACAGAGGAAAGGCGAAGCAGCTCTCAAGGTCCAGGCAGGTTCTGGTCACAATAGTAACAATCAACCCCCTCGCAAGGGCATAAGGGCACAAGTCTCTGGACTGGCTTACCCACCATGGGGCAGACACCAGAGCAAGAGGAATTAGAATCTGCAGCCTGCAGAACAGAGACCACAAACACAGAACATTGGACATGAGATGACGAAGGAGTATGGTGCAGAGAAGTCAAGATAGAAACCTACAGGAACAATGAAGCGAGGAGCAGTTGAGCAGTGTAATGAGTAACTCCTGGGATGTTTCACAACAAATAAGATAGATTTAATAAGGTAAGAGTTCTTAACAAATCAAATGAGAAGTGAGACTTGAAAAATATGGTGAGAACACAGGGAGCTCTACTCAATGCTCTGTGGTGACCTAGATGGGAAGGAAATCTCCTCAAGAAGGGAAATGTGTATATGTACCTCTTATTCTTTCTGTATAGCAAACCTCACATAACATTGTAAAATAGCATTATTGGAACAGAAAAATTTCTTCTTAAAGATTTCTCTATATAATCTATAAGCTTAATAGTGAAGAACAATCAGAAAAAAGCACTGTGGGAAATGTTCTAAACTCCCACGTCAATAATTTCTTTAAAAACTCTGTAAGTTAAATAAATATATTAAAGCATTTTAGCATTAATGAATTGGGACAAACATACTTAACACATTTAATGTTAGTTCATATAAAAAAAGAGAAGCTGTAACATAAAATTCAGATTTGCATTTTCTCATTTTAGTGAGGTGTCTTATGTGAAGAAGGAATTCATAGGGCCTGGACTCCAACTCAGGCCTGTCTGTGCTGGTCGTGCTCGGCCACCTCTCTAGTGGACTCTGAACTCTCTGCTTAGTGCCTGTGGAAAGATAAGACCCCCTCCAGACAGGGGAACCTTGAAGATCATATCCAGGTTACTCATCACGTAAGAGAAAACAGACACTAATCACCCCTGCCTCTGGACAGTATCTATCAGAATGTAAGCAGAGGCTTTTCGGTTATTAACTGGTTGGAATGTAACCGTGGGCTTATTGATTATTAACTGTTTGAACATATAACACGTGAATGATGGGGTCATTGTGATTGTATTTACCCTTCCTTTGTAAGCATCAAGGGATTGGGGTGGTGGGTTTGGACACGTACACATGGGGTATAAAAGATTTTCACAAATGATGGTCGGGGCCCATGGCTAAGAGGAGACTCTGCCTTGGGCCCGCCGGTGTAATAAACTGCACTCCACTATCTGCATTGTCCTTCTGAGTGAGTTTGTTTCCCTGAAAGCGTGGCTGTAACATTTGGTGCATTGGCCGGGAAACTGCTCACTTTGAGGAGACAGGTCTCATTTGAGGCCACCCTGAGGCTTTGTAGCTTGAATCTCCTAGAGGGGGGAAGGCGCCTCGCCCCTCTGGAAGGATCCTGCTTTTCAACACCTGGACCTTTCACGTCAGCAGGTAGTGGACAGCAGCAGGGCAACTGAGCGCTCAGGTGAGGAGGAACCCACCCAGCAGGGTGGAAGAGGGGGCCTGATCAGCCCCCTGGGAGGGACCAGAAGGAGCGGGGACCCACAGGAGCCTGGAATAGGCAGGCGGCGATTGCTTGGTACAAAGGTTAAGGAGCGTGCTAGGGTTTAGGAAGGAAATTTGTAATGGTCATTTTGGAGGTGTGTCCACGCCGTCTCGGGGAAAATTATTACCCAGCGATCGCCAGGGGATTTTTAGGATAGGAAACTGGTCCTTGTATGCTCGTATTCTGCCCTCCCCCAGGAGGTGTCCTGTCTGCTGTGGAATTCTTGACCCCCTCGGAATTGTTAGGCTAGAAGGAGGGGGATACAGAAGTGAGTATGAATTGGCTTTTCCGGAGATGGCCTGGGTCATGGGATATTTAACCCATCTGTGTTTTCATTTGCACCTGATCAAGCCCACCAAGGCAGAATGGACTTTAAGGGAGAAACAGTCTTGGACCATGTGATGTTCTGGTTCAGCTATGCTGACCGGCAGGTGAAGACATGCCGATCCCCCTTGTCCCTCTGGGGTCTGGCAGGTAAGGCTCTTCTCACCCCAATTAGGAAGGAGGCAGAATGGCAATTTAAGTGTCACTGAGTGGAAATATGAGAAGTACATAGGGTACTGAGAACTTCGTAGACAGAACGAAAAGGAAAAGTCCAAGAAGGTCTGAGAAGGTAAGCAAGATGGGGGGAAGTGAATCTAAGGCAACTGTATTGGAGTGACAATTTTAAAGAAGGGATTAGGAGGAGACTATGGGGTGAAGATGAAGCCTAACTGCCTCCACATACTCTGTGAGGTCAAATGGACCCCTATGGGAGCAGGACGGCCACCAGAGAACACCGTGAACTTAAAAATAGTGAAAGCAATCTACACAGTAGTCACAGGAGAGCCAGGACACCTGGATCAATATCCATCTATTGACTCATGGCTAGGGTTAGCTTGAGACCCTCCTACTTGGACAAGATTCTGTATCCAGAAGGGAAAGGGAATAATATGAAGGGCACAAAAATTGACTGATGATAAAAAAGGAAATTCTACAGGATTTGGACGGGGATGACCTGACCCCTCCCCCATGCTGGATAATGACACGCTTGCCTCGCAGTGCTTCACCAGGACCGGAGGCCGCCTTAATGCCCGACCCAGGGCCAGGTGAAGTTTCTGCAACAGCCGCTGCTCCTCCGCCAGCTTTCCCGGAGTTCGTAGAGCCGCCGTTTGGGCAGGCTCCGATCCCGGTGACAGAAGCCTCTGGCCAACACTTCCAGGATCCGGCTCCAACCGAACCGCCCAAGTTATACCCGCCTCTCCCGGTGACTACTGACAAGAGGGGGAGGGAGACGTTGGAATTAAGCAGAGACTGCGCTCTGGCAGAGAGCTGGAGGGAAGGAAAGAGAACAGACAAGAGACTTATAGTGCAAGCTGCTGCTCTGGGAAAGTCTATCTCGGGCCCTCCAGAAAACCTCATCTGCCCCAGGGACAGGCCAGTCCTTCAGCCAGTCCCAAGGGACGCCCTGGGCCCGTTACAGCCAAACCAGTGTGCCCAGTGCCGAGCTTTTGGCCACTGGAAGAATGAATACCCTAAGGCAAGGAAGGAAGAGGAAGCTCCCGCAGTTGTGGGGCTTGGTGACTTGGAAATTAACTAGGGCTGCTAGGGCTCAGAGATATCAGGTCCCTGAGAGCCCAGGGTGACCTTAAAAGTGGGGGACCAAAACATTGACTTCATGGTGGATACAGGAGCACAACTGTCGGTAGTAACAAAACCTGTGGCACCTCTGTCCAAAAAGACTACCGCTGTAACTGGGGTATCGGGAGAAGAGATGAGTAAACCTTTTTGCCAGCCCAGAAAATGTCAGATGGGGGGGGGGGGGGTGGGTACCAAGTGATTCATTAATTCCTCTACATTCCTGACTGCCTAGTACCCCTGTTGGGAAGAGACTTGCTCTCCAAACTGGAAGCACAAGTGACTTTCTCCCCTGAGGAGAGGCCCACTTTCTGGACAGACTCTATGACTTATTTGCCCTCTCTCTCAATACCAACCCAAGATGAGTGGAGGTTGCATGAACCTCTGAAGGCAGAACCGGGTGGGCCGAAGGCAGAAGAGCATGAGGGAGCTAACTCAATTATTCCCTGAGGTCTGCGTGGAAGACAACCCCCCCGCCCCCCAGGCTGGCTAAACATCACGCCCCAGTGGTAATGGAACTCAAACCAGGCACCATCCCGGTTAGAGAGCGCCAGTACCCACTATGGATGGAGGCCTGAACCGGCATATTGCCCCACATCAATAGATTGAAACAAGCAGGCATTCTACTAGAGTGCCAGTCGGCTTGGAATACGCCAATCCTGCCAGTCAACAGGGAAGGAGGACAGGACTATAGGCCTGTACAAGATCTCAGGCTAGTCAACCAGGCTACTGTGACTTTACACCCCACTGTTCCAAACCCCTATACCTTTCTTAGCCTCCTCCCACCAAGGACTAAAGTTTACACTTGCCTAGATCTCAAGGATGCCTTCTTCTGCATATGCCTCGCCCCAGCGTCACAGCCCATCTTTGCCTTTGAATGGGAAGATCCAGTCGGGAGCACCAAACAACAGCTCATCTGGACTCCCCCACAAGGGGTTAAAAACTTCCCAGCCATCTTTCGGGAAGCCTTGGCTTCTGACCTGGACTCATTCCATCCGGAAGAGTATGGATGTTGGCTCCTACAATACAGGGATGACCTGCTGCTGGCTGCGGAGACTGAGGAAAAATGCTGGAAAGGGACAAAAGCACTGCTCCAGCTGTTGACGGAAGCAGGTTACCCGATGTCAAAGAAGAAGGCACAGATTTACAAAGAGGAGGTAAGGTATCTGGGGTTTGTTTTAAAGAAGGGCTCAAGGTTCCAGACCGTAATTGGCTCCTATATACTGATGGCACTAGCCTGATAAAACAAGGACAATGGCTGTCAGGTTAGCCAAAGCGGAAGGGGCCATCAAGGCTGAAAAGGGATGGTGGGAATTGCCAAGTGGCAAATTATTGGTACTGGAGGAGCTGACACACAGTCTGGTAAGCCAGACACACCAAGCGATCCACCTAGGCCATGCTGCCTGCTCACAGGTGAATGCTGCCTCTCGGGGATTCAGACAAAATCCTCCGGGTATTCAGCTGAAAGGCACACTGCCCGTTGAACACCTGCAAGTGGACTTCACTGAAATGAAACCTCACCGACACTACCATTTTCTCCTGGTCATGGTATGTACGTTCCCGAGATGGACAAAAGCTTTTCCTACCTGGACTGAAAGAACATCAGAAGTAGCCCGGTGCCTGCTTAGGGAAATGGTTCCCAGATTTGGATTTCCTACCAGCATTGGATCAGGCAATGGTCCGGCTTTTGTAGCTGATTTAGTACAACAAGTAAGCAAAATTTTAAACATCAAATGGAAATTGCACACTGCATATAGGCCCAGAGTTCTGAGATGGTGGAATGAGCCAACCGGACACTTAGAGAGACTGTCCAAGTGGATCAGAGAGACTGACTGCTCCTGAGTGTACTTGCTTCCGACGGCTCTGCTCAGACTCAGGATGACCCCACAGTCCCAAGGCTATTCTCCATATGAAATTGTGTATGGGAGGCCTCCTCCCATAATAAAACAGGTGTCAACAAATTTGCCTCAGGTAAGGGGGGATAGGATTTCACAGCAGATGGAACTGGGTAAGGTAATAACTAAGTTTGTACAAGAAAGGGTGCCGTTACCCCTTGGGGAACAGATTCATGAGTTTACACTTGGTGACCAAGTATGGGTCAAAGATTGGAAACATGATTTGCTAGCCCCTTGGTGAAAGGGCCCTTGTTATTCTAACTACCCCTACTGCTGTTAAAGTTGCACGTATTGTTCCTTGATCCATCACACGAGGGTGAAGAAAGCATACCACGCAGACCCAGAAAACGCTGAGTGGACTGCACAGAGGGACCCCACTGACCCTCGAGAGACTAAGACCATCCTTGAGAAGAAGGAGAAGAAGATCCCGGATGAGCCCCTTCAGGATGAAGCCGCACAATCAACTCCTGCTGCTTGGCCTCATCAACGTGACTTTGATGATTAACTGTTTGATCACATAACACGTGAATGATGGGGTTATTGTGATTGTATTTACCCTTCCTTTGAAAGCATCAAGGGACTGGGGTGGTGGGTTTGGACACGTACACATGGGGTATAAAAGATCTTCACAAATGCTGGTCGGCGCCCTTGGCTAAGGGGAGACTCTGCCTTGGGCCCGCCGGTGTAATAAACTGCACTCCACTATCTGCATTGTCCTTCTGAGTGAGTTTGTTTACCGGAAAGCGTGGCTATAACAATGCAGTGAAGAAAGAATTTGATTATGAAATTTCCTTTTTTTTTTTTTCTTTTCAGTCTCAGTGCGTTCTTAGAACACGGTCCATCACCTAGTTCCCAGAACTCAAGATTGAGCAGTGGTCACGTCATCATCGATCAGGGCTCGCAGAGCGGTAGGGGCCACCCTAACCACACCCAAACCTTAGCCTAACTGCCTCCCCCTAACCTCCCAGCCCCCGAGTCCCTGGCCCCATTTCGCCTGACACGTTTTCATAATCCTCTCAGGCTCCGGGCTGGCAGCGCCGCCAGTCACGGGGCCCAATCATATAAGGAAAATGCTGCGGCCTCATCCGGGGCTGCATCGTGGTCCTGGGGGCGCCCTGTCCCCTACGCCACTCGCTAAACCCAGACCTGCAAACCTCCCGGCCCTGCTTCGCGCACCCGGACCTCCCGGGCGAGTCCAGATGCCTCGGCCTCCCCCCCCGGGCTGTTCTGATTATGAAATTTCTAAGGTCATATGTGTAGTTTCCAGTGCACTGGAAATTATATGGTAGAAAACAAAAAACATCTGTCCCCAGTATTCTTACACGTTTGGCAATTTTTTCACAGCTCCACCCACACACTTCTGACTAGAGACAGAATCAGCACTTTTAAAGGGCTTAATATAGTTAATCAGAAATATGCACAGATTTTCTAAAACCTCCCCAAAATGGACGAGTTATCAGGTCATGCAGGTTGCTCCAGGCCAAGACAAATATTTTGGTTCTAACTGCGAATGTGAAAATTAATCACTGGAGAAAAAATACACAAATGATAAAAAGAATCAGGAATGGGTCAGGAGATGACGCTCTATGACTGTGACAGAAATAAACCTAGGCTAATCCAAAATCGTCCCCACTGAAGCAGATCTTCTCAAACCACACGACAAAGTCTGATTTCCTCCACAATGCTTGTCCCTCTCACCCGAGTTATCTGCTTCATCCATAGACACATACCTGGGTATACGGCTGTCTCCATTCTCCTTACATCCCAGGGATCCTTCATTTGCTCCAGAAACGTGACCAGGTCCGGCTTAGAGACCACAAGACCTGTTCATCAGAAAAAGGAATATGTGTTTTCTCAGATATTCATCAATTTCCAATCCAATATGTGTTCAGGTGAGAGAGAAGTCAAGGTAGAAAGTTAAAATAGCATTAAAAAAATGATTTCACCAAATAGTTTATTGGAAGCATCTTTAAAAGACAAATGCATCAGAATCAGATTCTGATATTATGCTCAAGTACTACTAAGGCAAAAGCAGGTAGTGGAATTCTGGTTTTAAGAGGAGAGTGGCACTATTTTATAACACAGAACTTACAGAATTATCATGAACCTAGAATGAAGAATATGCATGTCAAGAAGCAACAGTTAGAATCAAACATGGAACAGTTGACTGGTGGCAGATTGGGAAAGGAGTACATCAAGGCTGTACATGGCCACCCTGCTTGTTTAATTTCTATGCAGAGTACATCATGCAAAATGCTGTGCTGGATGAATCACAACCTGGAATCAAGATTACCAGGAGAGATATCAACAACGTCAGATAGACAGACGATATCACTCTAATGGCAGAAATTGAAGAGGTAATAAAAGGCTCTTGATGGGGGTGAAAGAGGAGAGTGAAAAAGCTGGCTTAAAACTCAACATTCAGAAAACTAGGATCATGGCATCCAGTCTCATCACTTCATGGAAAATAGACAGGGGGAAAGTGGAAACAGTGACAGATTTAGTTTTGGGAGGTGGGATGGGCTTCAAAATTACTGCAGATGGTGACTGCAGCCACGAAATTAAAAGATGCTTGCCCTTTGGAAGAAAAGCTATGACAAAGACAGCATATTAAAAAGCAGAGACATCACTTTGCCAACAAAGGTCAAAGCTATGCATTTTTCAACAGTCACGTATGGATGTGATATTTGGAACATGAAGAGCCAATTCATTGGAAAAGACCCTGATGCTGGGAAAGATTGAGGGCAGGAGAAGGGAGTGGTAGAAGATGAGATGGTTGAAGAGCAGTACTGACTCAGTGGATATGAATGTGAGAAATCTCTGGGAGTTAAAGAAGGCTAGGGAAGCCTGGCTTGCTGCATTCCACGGGATCGCAAAGAGTTGGACATGACTTAGTGACTGAACAACACGGAGACAGGTTACATCAAGAAAGAAGGTTACCTTCCCCTGGAAACTAGGGATCTTAACCTCTACTGGACAAAGCAGAAAATTCCAGGAGACATTCTAAAATGAATGAACAAAAACCCTGGCGATACATAAGGGATTCTGGAAGCAAGTGATCCTCACCCAAGCAGGCCAGATTCCCGTAGTTCTCTAACATCACGTCCCTGTACAATTCCCGCTGACCGAGGTCCAGGCATTCCCACTCCTCTTGCGTGAAATCTATGGTCACATCCTGGAATGTCAGCAGCCCCTGAAATATAAAGGACATGAGCCACGTGGACCTGGGAAGACTTCCTAATGTGACCCAAGATGAAACCAGCAAGAGAAATCGTTTTGATTTAGGAGAATGTCTGGTGTTACACAAGAATATAATTTTTATACTGCTATATTTTCCACAGTATTTATAACCCCAGGAAAAGAGAATGAGACATGATCCACAGACCACTATAGAAACTATTCTGATCTGGAAGAGAAATTATAAAACAATCACATCAACACTGACCTATCTATTTTTGAGAGTTGTACTCGTGTGACACAAGATAAACTGTCTATCAACGAAATCATGTTAGTCACTCAGTCATGTCTGATTCTTTCCGACCCCATGGACTGTAGCATACCAGGCTTCTCTGTCCATGGGATTTTTCAGGCAAGAATACTGGAGTGAGTTGCCATTTCCTTCTCCAGGGGAATCTTCCCCACCAAGGGACTGGACCCGGGTCTCCCACATTACAGGTAGATTCTTCACCATCTGAGCCACCAGGGAAGCCCTCTATCAAGAAACCAAGAAATATTTTTAAAAAGCATGATGCTCTGATCTAAGAGTTCTGCAGTGGGGCCAATGTGCTGCATTTTTAACAAGCTTATTTTAACTAGTAATATTGAAAATTCTGATACATGAATGAACGTTCTGTATAGCAAAGAGGTAGACCACTAAGGTAAGAATTGATACTTAACTTAGAATTTTAAGTGTTTTACAAAATTGACAGGTCTGATACAATAGTACCCATAGCAGCAATAATCCTTTGAACTATTTAGTATATACTATATGTCTTTCTAAAAGTTTTTACAGGGTCTTGAATGCATCACATAAATAATAGAAAATCAACAACATTGTTGTTCCACCGTTTTGCAAATATTTTGTCAAACATTCATTAAATGACAGATCTTGAATTTGCTTCAGTTTATGTGAACTAAAATTTAACTAGTAAAACACAAATACACAGAGACAACACTAAAGAAAGTGTATAGGAGTTTTTCTAGGGTCTTCCCTGGTAGTCTGAGCTCCCAAGTCAGGAGGCTGGTTTCAGTCCCTTGTTAGAGAACTAGATCCCACACGCCACAGCTAAAGTTTGCCTGCTGCAACAAAGTCTCCCACATGGCTCCAAGATTCTGCAGGCTACAACCAAGACACAACTCAGCCAAACATAAATACGTGTATTTTTTTTTTAAAGAACTTTATATAACTGGGGAGAATACCAAAACAAGAAAAAAAAATATTTTAATATTTTCCTGCAATTGACATATATTACAATGAGACTGTATACTTACTAAGAGTATTAAGGAAAAGCTAACATTCACAAAACTAAGATCACGGCATCCGGTCCCATCACTTCATGGCAAATAGAAGGGGAAAGAGGGGAAACAGTGGCTGACTTATTTTTGGGGGCTCCAAAATCACTGCAGATGGTGACTGCAGCCACGAAATAAAAAGACGCTTACTCCTTGGAAGGAAAGTTATGACTAACCTACAGAGCACATTAAAAAGCAGAAACATTACTCTGTCCACAAAGGTCCGTCTAGTCAAGGTTATGGTTTTTCCAGTAGTCATGTACGGATGTGAGAGTTGGACTATAAAGAGAGCTGAGCACATTAGAATTGATGCTTTTGAACTGTGGTCTTGGAGAAGACTCTTGAGAGTCCCTTGGACTGCAAGGAGATGCAATCAGTCCATCCTCAAGGAAATCAGTCTGGATGTTAACTGGAAGGACTGATGTTCAAGCTGAAACGCAAATATTTTGGCCATCTGATGTGAAAAACTGACTCATTTGAAAAGACCCTGATGTTGGGAAAGACTGAAGGCAGGAGGAGAAGGGGACAACAGAGGATGAGATGGATAGATGGCATCACTGACTCAATGGACATGAGTTTGGGTAAACTCCAGGAGTTGGTGATGGACAGGGAGACCTGGAGTGCTCCGGTTCATGGGGACCCAAAGAGTCAGACACGAATGAGCGACTGAACTGAACTCATTCATGTTCAGTTCAGTTCAGCTGAGTTCATTCATATTCATGTCAATGAAATTGATATTCATGTCAATAAAATCAGTTCATGTTCAGTCATTCATATTCATATCAATAAAATAGAGATTATTTTTAATGGGTTAAAATATATACATCTACTTGTGGATGATATTCTTTGTATATTTTAAATACACTAGGGTGCAAACATTTACAATGGTATAAGATAAATTAGAGCTCTTGGTTCTGAAACTTTAATTTCTTGAAAAACTGTATCATTTTGTTGAGCTGTATGTTAGAAATTCAACACAGGTGAAAACAGATTAGCACCAATAGGATTGTTACAAATATTCTGTAAAAAAATGTAAAAATGTGAGTAAGAAGACTATGTCTGTGGTATGAGCGTGGAGTGTACTGGAAACATCACACTTGGGCTTGAGTGATGAAAACTCCCACTCCCAAAACCCAGTATCTATCATCAACACAGTGAGTGTTCATTCTCCAAAGCAAAGAGAAACCAAGAAGATGTGGAGTTTCTCCATTAAGTGTGAGGATTTTCACCTGATCCTCATTCCATTTTTCCACAGCCTTGTTTAAAGACAGAGGGGGGGAAAAATGAACTTTATAGTCTGGTAATCTCAGAAAAATCACCAGAGCCAGTGGACATCATCTGTCATGGTGTAAATGGATCACACGGAAGACGTTCTATCAGAACCTGGGCACTTCGGAAAAATAAGGAAATTATAACTTGAACCCAACATAAAAAATATCACTTTTATGCAAAATTCATTTCATATATACTTCCTCTGTTCTGTATCCTAACAGTGTTGTCACGCGAGTGTATGTTCCTTGGTTCTTTGTCTCATCACAACAAAAATTTGGAGTGAGGGACATGAAAGCCCCTTGTCGGATCACAGCTCTCAGAGGACAGACCCTGTTATAGCTCTCAAATAAATCAGTGTTACAGCTCTATTTATTTAGATAATAGCCAGAAAATCCATCTTGTAGTTGTGAGGACATGTCGATCCCAAGACACAAGAGAAGATCGCCCCATCGCGCGGGAGAGAGAGAGAGAGAGAGAGAAGGAGGAAGAGGGCTTTGGCTCCTCTTTTTATCTGTTTCTCTGCCCCAGTGCCTCTCTTATGTAAATCGGGCCTAGGCAGGCGCGTTGTTTGTTTTACATGAGGTTCTCACTCCAGTCCCAGGACCTTTCCTTGTTCTATTTTCGCGGGCTTTCCCTTCCAGGGCTTTTAGCCACCGCCATTTTGGACTCTTTTTCCCTCTTCTAACTACCTAACAATGTGTTTCACTACTAAGTCTTAGCATTACAGAGGACAGTATCTCCTAGTTTTCTTTTTATTTCTGAGCATTTTCTGAAAAATTCTGGATCACTGAGTTTATTCAATATATAAGGGCATTTTCTAACTCCTAAAGAGCTGAAACTGCATCCCCATGTAAACTCATCATGGCATTTCCCCTAGTTCCCTAAGATCCCAACACCGAACCACTTCCCAATGGGAATCTCAGATACCAGTGCCTCTCCGTGTTTCTCTCTCACAAAGGGAATATATTCACCCATTGAAAGTCGCTAATTCATAAGTTGAGAATTCATCATGCTCCGTAGAAAGCCAGGATACAGACAAGGGAGACAAGATTCTGGGACTCAAGGAAGAAGTGGTCTAAAGAGCCAGGCTTCACTATGATAAGAAGAAAAGAAAAAATAAAGAAGTTGATAACAAACACCCAGGCAGAAAAGTTAGAAGCAGAGAACTAAAGGTGTGCAGGTTCTCAGTCCAGGCATTTCAGGAAGAAAAGCAGACACAGCCCCAGACCCGGGACAGGACTCGTACCTGAGAAGCTGCCATTTCCTCCTCTTCTTCCTCCTGCTCTGCGTCTTCTCTGGGGATGTTACATCCCAAACTCACATCTGCATCTTGAGAAAATACCTTCAAAGGCATCCATGCAGCTGTTTAACCTGCAACTGCTGCAGGGAAAGAGAAGAAAAAGTTTTCCTGTTTCCCTCACCCTTTTCTGAGCTCCTTCTCGACTTTCTGTGTTCCCAATCTGTAGTGGGGAATCAAGACTAACCTGATAATGCTAGTCACATCCTGGTGCTCTACACTATTTGCAGATCAGCCCGGCTAGTTCTTCTCCTTCCTTTTCAAGTTACAGAGAACAGTTCACGAGAGACAGTGGGCCCTCCTTCTGGGCAACCTGACCCAGCCTTGAGGGTTTTGAAAAAAATGCAAGAGGAAGACCCGCATTCAGAGCCCTGAGGGGAAACCTCACACCTGAGACCTCAGGAAGGGAGGGTTTAGGGAGGGAACTTCTAGAAACAAAAAAGGTCAATCTGATTCCCTGGGGAGGGGCTTTTTCTAGGATGGGTGTGGTAGTCCACAGCCTGCCTGTACCCTTGGGGGCTGGGAGGGGAGAGGTGAGCGTTTGGTGGGAATCACCTGGGGGTCTTGGGTTCCTGCCAGGCTCTACTTGCAGAATTCCTCCCAAAGATTTCCCCTGTCCTTAGTTTTTTTCACCCCCCTCTGCAGCCTGAGGACACAGGTTTTCACAAAATGCTTTGCTTTGTGACCACCTCTCTGCAGGCGTGGCACCTCCAACTTCAGAGACCAGGAGCCTGGAGGCATCTCCATCCCCGCTTTCTTGGAAAAGAAACCAGGGGCAGCAGGAGGCCTGGCATGCTGCAGTCCAGGGCGACTAAGCGACTGAACTGAACTGAACTGAGCTGGACACACTAGGTTCACAGTGCGTATGGGCGGAGCCAGATGCCTCTGAAAATGATGCCCTAAATGCTTCTGATGACCAACCAAGGAAGAAATGATCGGTGTTGTCATAAGTTACATCACACAGGAGTTAACACCTGAGAATGTTGTTGCTCTACTTCCTGTGTGTGTTTTTCTAGGTTTTGTGAATCAACTGCTACAGTTCGTTGTCTGCCCCATTCAGAGCTCTATTTTCCCACATCTTTAAAGTATAATGACCAAGGAAAAAATAAAGATAGAAGCATAGTCATCTTTCTCATATTATGTATTCTAAAAAATATTCAATCTGCATTCACCAGTACCAACTTTGTAAATGATTTAGTTTCACAGCAGAATTGAGAATAAAGTATAGACATTTCCCATATACCTGTTGTTCCCACATGTGGACAATCTCCCTACTTAGCTTTCCCCACCAGAGTGAGCATTTGTTACCACTGATGAATCTACATGGGCAGTAAATAGATAAACTCTCTAGTTTACCCCTGTGTTCCTTTTAGGAATGTGCACTCCATACCTCTAGATAACATGTGTCCAGCATGACAGTTTAACACAAATTATTTCATGGTCCTGAAAGTTCTCTAGATTTATGATGTTCATAGTCCCTACTTTGAAATCCACAGTAATCATGAACCTTTTTAATCTCTTTTATATTTCTTACTAGATTCCCAGGTGACTGAGTGATAAGGAATCTGCCTGCAGATGCAGGACATCCAGGTGATGTGGGTTCAGTCCTTGGGTCAGGAAGATCCCCTGGAGGAAGAGATGGCAACCCACTCCAGTATCCTTTCCTGGGAAATCTATGGACAGAGGTGAGCCTGGCAGGCTACAGCCCCTGGGATCACAGATACTCAGACACAACTGAGCACACATAAGAACATTTACCTACACCAAAAGTCATATTGTAGAAATCCTACTTTTTGTAGCATTTTCAAATGGGCTTCTTTCATTTAGTAATGAAGGAGGAAACAGACAGAGCTGGACTCCGTCTTAGGCCAGGCTGTGAGCATCAGTCTACATGCACGGTCACTCTCCCAGTGGACTCTGAACTTTGCGCCCCGGTGTATATGGAAATGGCATACCAATGGAAAATCAGATCCCACCCCGCCCACTCATAAAAGAGCCTCAGGACTTGTATTAGGACTCTGTTGCCTAAAAGAATATGTTAATTATCTCTGTAACAGAACAAAGTGGTGAATTCCATTCTGTTTATTGGGATATGACCACAGGCCTGTTGATAAATATCCACTGTTTATTTAGTCCTGTGACACAAGAATCACAGGTTAACTTTGATCCTATCTCTCTTTTACCTTGTCCAGACTAGTTTCAAGGAATTTGGGGAGGTGGGTTTGAGCAAGTACACTTAAGGTATATAAAGTTTTCACAAAAACTGTTCAGGGTCCTTGCTAAGAGGAGACTGTGCCTTGGACCCGCCGGTGTAATAAACTGCACTCCACTATCTACATTGTCCTTCTTAGTCAGTTTGTTTCCCAGAACACATGGCTACAATTGTAAAATGCATGGAATGATTGTCAATGTATTTTATGCCTTGAAAGCTTAACATGGAAAAGCTTAAGAACTACCTCTGCGCCTATATTCGTGCTCAGTAAATAAGTTCATCAATACCATTTTTTAAATTCCAAACATATCTGTTAAGACAATATTTGCACAAATATAGAGATCAGACATGGACACAGCAGGAGAAGAAGAGGGGAAACAATTGAAAGGGTACCATTGACATATATACACCACCAAGGGTAAAACTTTGGAGAAGACTCTTGAGAGTCCCTTGGACTGCAAGGAGATGCAACCAGTCCATCCTAAAGAAAATCAGTCCTGATATTCATTGGAAGAAGTGATGTTGAAGCTGAAAGTTCAATACTTTGGCCATCTGATGTGAAGAACTGACTCATTTGAAGAGACCCTGACACTGGGACAGATTGAAAAGGGGAGGAGAACAGGACGACAGAGGATGAGGTGGTTGGATGGCATCACTGACTCAATGGACATGAGCTTGAGCAAGCTCCAGGAGCTGGTGATGGACAGGGAGACCTGGCGTGCTGCACTCCATGGGGTCGCAGAGTCAGAAACGACTGAGCAACTGAACTGAACTGATGGTTAAAATAGGTAGCTGGTGGGAAGCTGCTGTTTACCACAGGGAACTCAGCTTGGTGCTCTGTGCTGAGGAGAGGGGTGAAACGGAGACCACGGGAGGGAGGGCCAAGAGGGAGAAGATTTATGTATACTTACGGCTGATTGACGATGTCATACAGCACAAACTAGCACAACATTGTAAAGCAATTATATTCCAATAAATAAATAAATAAATAAATATATATATATATATATATATATATATGTCTCAAAAGGAAAAAAAGCTAAACAGACTGGTCACCCGGTGGTGGAGAATCCATCTGACAGTGCAGGGGACAAGGGCCTCATCCCTGGTCCAGGAATACTCCACATGCTGTGGGGAGACTAAGCCTGTGCCCCACAGCTGCTGAGGCTGGGCGGGGCAGCTTATTCTTTTCCATGGGCAGGAGGCAAAAGAAAGATGCTCACCACCGCTAAACAATAAGAAATGCAGAACAAAGGTACAGGGATGTATCACCGCATGCCAGTGAGAAGAACAACCCGCAAAAAGCCCACTAATAATATCACAAATGCTGAAGGGGCTTGGAGATCAGGGAACTTCCTACATGGCTGGAGGGAATGTAAGCTGGTGCAGTCACGTGGGAGGACAGTGTTGAAGTTCCTTAAAAAACATAACCTCTTGACATTTAAGGAAATGAATTCCATGAAAAGTAGACAAAACAGATTAATCAACAAATTGACAAGTTTTATAGTTTGTAGTAAATCATCTGCAATTCTGAAATGACCAGTTTTGATCTGGCATTTCTAAATTCTCTAAGTTAAATGTGTAAGAATACACATACACTCACATATTCCTTCTTGGTCTTCTCACTACTAACATGCTTACCTTCAGATATTTATATCTTGTATTCAATGTGTGTTATATAAATCATATTATGTATATATCATCAGATATTTATATATTGCATTCAAAGTATGCCAAAGCCATGAGAAAACAGCTCCTTTAAGCCTTACAAGACACATGTGCTAAGAATGATACAGGGTAAGATTTTATAAATCTTGGCTCAGAATTTTCCCATCATGGCTGTTGATTATTCTTTTTGTGACTTTGTTAAACTTACATTTGCTTAAATGAGCCCCTGAAAAGTTTTAACTAACAGGAGAACAAAGACAATTGCAGTAGGTGAGTTTATGACTCTCGGTCCTCAGAGAATTCACAGCAAGCCTTGAGGGCCCCTGAGGAAGGTCAAGGCTAGAACCAGGCAGAGAAAATTCCAGTACTTGGGGTTCAGACCTGACCCTGGGTGAAGTGCTGTGGGTCCCACAGGCTGAGTGTGGATGGGTCCATTCAAAGAAAGACGAGCAGGATTCTGGTGAGCTCTGAGGGTGTCACTGAAGGGGGGCCTGTGCAGTAGACCCTGGGGATCAGCAAGACTGCTGGTCCCAAGGAAGGGGTCATCTAGTGCAGGTGCTCACAGGACTGGTTGGTGTGAGTTCCCGGTGCAGGGGTTTAGTTGCTCCGAGGCATGTGGGATCTTCCTGGATCAGGGATCGAACCTGTGTCTCCTGCATTGGCACAAGGATTTTTTACCCACTGAGGCACCAAGGAAGCCCCAGATGCTGTGTGTGATGCTGCTTTTCCTTAGTGAGGAACACACAACCCATTGAGAGCTCACATGAGAGCTCTCTGGAAATGCATGGCGGAAACTGCAAGGAAGCTCTCTTTGATCCCTCCAAAGTCTTAGGCTGCTAGTGGAGGGGGGGTGTGTTCTGATGAACAGATGACAGAGATGAGAATGTGGCAAATAAAGTAGGTTTCTGAGAATCCGGGAAATCAAATTCTGTCCTCCTGAGTTAGGAGAGTTTCTGGGTAGCGCAAAGGACTAACACTACTAGACAGAGGTTATTATACTTTCCCAGACTTAGATCTGGGAAAAAGGGAAACAGTGACAGACTTTATTTTCTTGGGCTCCAAAATCACTGCAGACGGTTACTGCAGCCATGAAATTAAAAGACACTTGCTCCTTGGGAGAAAAGCTATGACAGTTCATTTTAGTGGCTCAGTAGTGTCTGACTCTTTGTGACCCCATGGACTGCAGCATACCATGTTTCCATGTCCATCACCAACACTTGGAGCTTGCTCAAACTCATGTCCATCGAGTCAGTAATGCCATCCAAGCCTCTCATCCTCTGTCGTCCCCTTCTCCTCCCACCTTCAATCTTTCCCAGCATCAGGGTCTTTTCCAATGAGTCAGTTCTTCACATCAGGTGACCAGAGTATTGGACTGTTGCCTCTTGACCTGCATATAGATTTCTCAGGAGGCAGGTAAAGTGGTCTGGTATTCCCATCTCTTTAAGAATTTTCCACAGTTTGTTGGGATCCACACAGTCAAAACAAACATAGCATATTAAAAAGTGGAGGCATCACTTTGTCAACAAAGTTCTGTGTAGTCAAAGCTATGGTTTTTCCAGTAGTCATATACGGATATGAGTTGGACTATAAAGAAGGCTGAGTGCCGAAGAATTGATGCTTTCAAACTGTGGTGCTAGAGAAGACTCTTGAGAGTCCCTTGGACTGCAAAGAGATCAAATCAGTCAGTCCTAAAGGAAATCAACCCTGAATATTCATTGAAAGGACTGATGATGAAGCTGAAGCTCCAATACTTTGGCTACTTGATGCAAAGAGTCAACTCACTGGAAAAGGCCCTGATGCTGGGAAAGATTGAAGGCAGGAGGAGAAGGGGATGACAGAGGATGAGATGGTTGGATGGCATCACTGACTCGATGGACATGAGTTTGAGCAAGCTCCAGGCGTTGATGATAGACAGGGAAGCGTGGTGTGCTGCAGTCCATGGGATCGCAAAGAGTCAGAGACGACTGAGCAACTGAACAAGACAGCATCTGTTAAAAGTTACTATTGGGGGTACTTTTAGAGGGAGAAATTTATAAATTTCCATCTTTCTGTAGATATTTGTCTATTTAGATTTTCTGTAACTACTTGGGAATGGGTCTGTATTGGTAAGATATATTTTAGTGGAAAACATCTTTATCACCACCCAGACTTGCAAATTAATTGGCATTGAGGTGGACAAATATATACAATAAATTTTAACATAAAAATTTCTGTCATCATGGTCTTCCTTTTAATTATAGGGCTTAGTAATCCTCAAGCACTTTGATTCTAGTTCTCTGATCATACTTAAGTGATGCTGAAGCTCAGGGATCAGGAAAGAACCCACTGTTGGGTAGAAAAATTTCTCAGAGGAACAGAGAAGTCAGCACAATACAAGAGTTTCATTGCCAGGCTCTCAGCTGTCAGCTCAGCATTTCCTGCTCATTCCATATGAGAACCTGTCTGCCTCCCCAGATCGCATAAAAGAAAAAGCCCCTCAGGACACTGCAGTGGTCTCTTTGGGAATAACAAGTTGATTGTAGTTTTTTGGGGGGAGGGTAATTAACAGTTTTTAGAAAGCTAATTACAAGTTTTACACAAGTATGCTTTTGTTCCATGAGCCTACCTTCTCATTGCAGCTAAAAGTGAAAAGATAATCGCAATTCTGAGGGAAGGGGAGGTCACAGAATCACAAATGCATATCTAGGGGTGTGACAGCCTTCATCTAACACAGGTGCTGATTTTCAAACCAGCACACCTCCTCCCCCAGTGTAATGCAACAGAAAGGAGTCAGATACCGATTTTCTATTTCAATCTGAGAGGAAGAGTCTATAGACAAGAAGTATCAGGGGTAAGTGGTTATTTCACAAAAAAAGGAAATTCTTGAGGTTCCAAATCTAGTCCATTGCCAAAGCCACACAGAAGGAAAGAAGGATTCTGACTCTTGAGCTGGACTAGTAAAGAGAGGCCAGGACTAGAGATCCAACAACAATCCATGACCACTCTGAATTTATAATTTAGTGTAATCCACAATGACTTTGATTCCTGGCATCGACTGCGAGTGACAATGCAGCTTAGACTTTTAATTTTCTTAAGAACCGTAGGGTTTTTTCTTTAATTGTTTGTTTTTGGTTGCACTGAGTCTTCATTGCTGCGTAGGCTTTCTCTAGTTGGGGTGAGCGGGGGCGACTCCTTGCTGTGGTGCCCAGGCTTCTCATTGCAGTGGCTTCTCTTGCTGCAGATCACAGATTCTAGGCGCTCAGCCTTCAGTATCTGCAGCATGTGGGTTCAGTAGTTTGGGGTATGCCGCTCTAGAGAGCAG
Source organism: Cervus elaphus (assembly GCF_910594005.1). NCBI lineage: Eukaryota > Metazoa > Chordata > Mammalia > Artiodactyla > Cervidae > Cervus > Cervus elaphus. The sequence goes on along the minus strand of NC_057818.1, from coordinate 57,722,635 downwards.
GCTCAAAAGTGCTGGCGCACAGGCTTAGCTGCTCAAGGACGTGTGGAATCTTCCCGGACCAAGGATGGACCCCGTGTCCCCGCACCAGCAGGTGGATTCTTATCCACTGTGGCACCAGAGGAGTCCTTAAGAACAGTAGTTTTGAACTCAGTCTGAAGTTCCGCCTCATTTACGAAACCATAGATTAAATTTTCCGGGTTATTGCAGGTGTGCGTGCCTATGACACGTTCTGCTTCTAGTAATGAGTAAGATGAATCTACAAGTCACTGAGTCCTGTGCAGAAATGGTGAACCGAGATGACAGTTCCTGGTATAAAATTGTTTGCTTTATCTCTGAGTATACCAAGTGCTTGATGGAGACAGTAATTGTTACCTCCTGAAAATGTCTTTGATCTGTTAAATTGATGAGACTGTTTTCCCTATTGAAGAAAAGGAATCAGCACATAAGAAAAGTGTACATTTATAATAATGAGTTTCAGATAGCCCCAGTCAGGCTCAAATACACCATGATGCTTTCACTCATCTAAAAATATTCTACTATCAATTGTTGTTGTTGTTTAGTTGTAAGTCATGTCTGACTCTTTGTGACCCCATGGACTATAGCCCACCAGCTTCCTCTGTTATGGGATTTCCCAGGCAAGAATACTGGAGTGGATTGCCGTTTCTTTCTCCAGAGGATCTTCCTGACCTGGGGATTGAACCCATGTCTCCTGCGTTGGCAGGAAGTTTCTTTACCACTGAGCCACCAGGGAAGCCCAAAATATAATGACACATTACCAAGAGAGCTCAATATCTATTTAAACTATTGAGAGAACAGAGCTACCTGGATTTGTCAGATATCACAGTGATTAATTGTGCTAGATTTGTTGCCAGCCAAGTCAGGTTTAAGTCCTTTCTTGCCTGTGGTGGTTTAGTTGCTAAGTCATTCCAGGTTTCCCTGCCCTGTTTCATCTCCCTGAATTTGCTCAAACTCATGTCCATTGAGTCAGTGATGCCATCCAACCATCTCATCCTCTGTCACCTCCTTTTCCTCCTGCCCTCAATCTTTCCCAACATCAGGCTCTTTTCCAGTTACTTAGCTCTTCACCTCAGGTGGCCAAAGTATTGGAGCTTCAGCCTCAGCATCAGTCCTTCCAATGACTATTCAGGGTTCAGTTCCTTTAAGACTGACTGATTTGATCTCCTTGCTGCCCAAGGGACTCATGAGTCTTCTACAGCACACAGTTTGAAAGCATCAATTCTTTGACCCTCAGCCTTCTTCAGGGTCCAACTTTCACATCCATACATGATTACTGGAAGAACCATAGCTTTGACTATAGGGACCTTTGTCAGCAAACTGATGTCTCCACTTTTTAGTATGCTGTCTAGACCTTCATAGCAGTGGTTCACTCATTTATAAGAGCTCTTTTTTTTTCAGATTTTTTTCTGCTTTTATTTTATTCATTTTAAGTTAATTTTTTATTTGAGTATGTCGGGGCAGTCTCAGCGTGGGTTGGAAAAGAATTTCCAGACACAGAGTATTTCAGAAGGGGATGCATTTATTAAGAGCAGGGAGCAGAAGTAATGAAGGGGCTACAAATGCAGCTGGCTGGAGGGAGACTGTGCTTTTCGTGGGTTAGCAGCTGATTTTTACAGCCTCAAGACAAAGAAAATTCCTGCTGGAAGGCTAGCACTAGGTTATTGGATAGGGCACTATAGTGGCTACCAGGATGGGCATTTTTGCCTAATTTGGTGTTAAGTCTGCTTGTGATGATGGAAGGGGGTGGGGGCAGAGCTTTTGGCAATGGTTACAAAGGGGTTTTTCCAGCAGTCACATACAGATGTGAGGGTTAGACTGTAAAGAAGGCTTGAGTGCCGAAAAATTGATGCTTTCGAACTCCGGAGCTAGAGAAGACTCTTGAGAGTCCCTTAACAGCAAGGAGATCAAACCAGTCAAGCCTAAAGGAAGTCAACCCTGAATATTCATTGGAAGGACTGATTCTGAAGCTGAAGCTCCAATACTTTGGCCACCTGATGTGAACAGCCAATTCACTGGCCCTGATGCTGGAAAAGATTGAGGGTAGGAGGAGAAGGGGACAACAGAGAATGAGATGGTTGGATGGCATCACCAACTCACTGGATATGAGTTGAGCAAACTCTGGGAGATACCGAAGGACAGGGAAAGCTGGTGTGCTGCAGTCCATGGAGTCGCAAAGAGTCAGACACAACTGAGCGACTGAACAACAATGACCAAGGGGCTCAGACAGTTCCAGAGATGACCTTGTTTCTGGGCTCCATGTCTGAGGCCTTGGGGCAAGACTCTACAGAGCATAGTTGATTTATAATGATGCATTCGTTTCTGCAGTACAGCAAAGTGAATCAGTATACGTATACATTTATCCACTCTCTTTTAGATTCTTTTCCTGTATAGATCATCACAGAGTACTGAGTAGACTTTCCTGTGCTGTGTGGGAGGTCTTGTCAGTTGTCTATTTTACATATAGCTGTGTGTATATGGGGCTTTCCTGGTGGCTCATATGGTAAGGAATGGGTCAGGAAGATCCCCTGGAGAAGGGCATGGCAACCCACTCCAGAATTCTTGCCTGGAGAATTCCATGGATAGAGGAGCCTGGCAGAGTGCAGTCCATGGGGTCACAAAGAGTCAGACATGACTGACAACTAACACTTTCACTACTTCAGCGTGTATATGTCTATCCCAATTTTCCAATTTATCCCTCCCCAACTTCCCCCTCAGTAATTATGTTTGTTTTCTACATCTGTGGTTCAATTTTTATTTCATATATAGGTTCATTTGTACAATTTTTTTTTTTAGATTCCACATATAAGTGATATCTTATGATATATATATAAGAGCTCTTTAAAATTTGTATATTAAAATCTCGGAAATCTCTTAGTAAAATAAAATCAAGAAAGTAATATATCTCTGTGGAAATGAATAATAAGTGGACAAGATTAAATTTCACTTGGTATAACACATGTGGCCCATGCCTCATTTTTCTATGCAGGAAACTCTAGCTCAGAAGGCAAATATTCTTCACAGAGAACTGGAAGAATGGCCATCAGAGATTTTGCAATAGAATTGATCTTCATATCCCAGAATGTATTTGGAATCCTGGGAAATTTCTGTCTTCTTTACCATTATCTCTTCCTTCACTTTGCTGGGTGCAGGCTAAGATCCACAGATCTGATCGTTGAGTATCTGCTTATAGCCCACTCCTTGGTCATGCTCTCTACAGGAACCCCAAGGACAATGGAAGTGTTTGGGTGGAAATATTTTCTCAATGATACTGAATGCAAAATTGTTTACTACACCAAAGAGAGGCCAGGGAGTGTCCGTTGGTAGCACCTGCCTCTTGAGTGTCTGCCAGGCCATCACCATCAGTCCCAGGAACTCCACGTGGGAACAGCTTAAAATGAAAGCTCCCAAGTACACTGGATCTGCTGTTTTCCTCTGCTGGGTTGTGCCATGCTGATAAATATTCTATTTACTAGGTATGTGAAAGATCATTGGAGTAACAGAAACATCACAAGGAAGAAAGATTTGGGATTGTGTTATGGTGTGATTCATAATAGAATCAAAGTTTTACTGAGTGTAGGATGGTTTTTACTTCCTGCTGTGTCATGTCTGGTCTCACGATCTGGTTCAGAGGCTCCATGGTTTTCATCTTGTACAGGCCCAAGCAAAGGGTGCAATATATGCATAGGGCCAGCATCTCTTCAAGATCCTCCCCTGAATCTAGAGCTACCTAGAGCATCCGGTCCTGGTGAGCATCTTTGTGTCTTTGTACAGTGTCTCCTCCATGTTTCACATTTGTTTGGCTCTTTTTAACAATCCCAGCTGGTGGCTGGTGGCTGGTGGCTGGTGACTTCTGCTGCACCCATTACTGCATACTTCCCAACTGTAAGCCCCTACATTCTCATGAGTCATGGTTGCAGAGTACCCAGGCTCTCCTTTTCTTGGATAAAGATGAAATAATCACCTAATCTTATGTTGTTCAGTCACTAAGTTGTGTCCAACTCTTTGCGACCCCATGGACTGCACCACACCAGGCTCCCCTCTCCTTTACTGTCCCCAGGAGTTTGCTCAAATTCTTGTCCATTGAATCAGTGATGATATCTAACCATTTCATCCTCTGCCACCGCCTTCTCCTCCTGCCCTCAATCTTTCCCATCATCAGGGTCTTTTCCAATGAGTCAGCTCTTTATATCAGGTGGCCAAAGTATTGGAGCTTCAGCTTCAGCATCAGTCCTTCCAGTGAATATTCAGGGTTGATTTCCTCTAGGATTGACTGGTTTGATCTCTTTGCTGTCCAAGGGACTGTTAAGAGTCCTCTCTAGCACCACAGTTGGAAAGCATCAGTTCTTCAGCACTCAGCCTTCTTTATGGTCCAACTCTCATATCCATACATGACTACTGGAAAAACCATAGCCTTGACTAGACGGATGTTTGTTGGCAAAGTAATGTCTCTGCTTTTTAATATGCTGTCTAGGTTGGTCATGGCTTTTCTTCCACCGAGCAAGCGTCTTTTAATTTTGTGGCTGCAGTCACCATCCACAGTGGTTTTTGAGCCCAAGAAAGTAAAGTCTGTCTCTTGCTAGTGTTCAAAGGGTGCTTATAAGTGTATAGTTTTAATAGTCCATTTTGGTGACCTGACAAACAGGATGAAGTCACAGTGACCAAATTGCCCTCATGGGCATCCTGTTCTTTTCTTAAGGTGAGATCCTGTTTTTTCCTGCTGATGTCCTGTTTTATCAGTTTATCAAGACTTGCCAGTTTCTCAAGACTACGTGACCCCCAGACCATGAGACCCCTTTGACTCCCTAGTAACAAGACCCCAGCTGCAGGATAAAGATACACTAAGGCCCCCTCCCTTCGGGATGCAATTCCCCATCGACAAGGTATAAGAAGGGATGGCTGTAAAGGGAGAACACTGGCTTCTCTCGAAAGGCAGCCACTTCTCTCTTCCTGCAATAAAGCTTTCTCTGCCGGATTGCCCAGTTCACTCTCCTCTCCGCGCTAGTCTGTCATCACCGTTTCTGCTTTTCCCCCATAAATTTGCTGTGAAGTGATGGGAATGTGTGTCATAATCTTGGTTTTTTGAATGTTGAGTTTAAAGAAAGTCAAAAAAAAAAAAAAAAAAGAAAAATATCGTATATCAACACATGTATGTGGAGTCTAGAAAAAAGGTGTAGATGATCCTATTTTCAAAGTAGAAGCAGACACAAAGACATAGAGAAGAAATGTATGGATACCAAGGGGGGAAACGGGGTGAGGGGGATGAACTGGGAGATTGGCATTGACACCTATACACCCTTGATGCTATGTATAAAATGGATAACTGATGAGAACGTGCTCTATAGCACAGAGTACTCATTGCTCAGTGCTGACCTGAGTCAGAAAGAAGCCCAAAAGGGAGTGGGTGTATGTATATGTATGACTGATTTATTTTTCTGTGCAGTAGAGACTAACACAACTTTATAAAGCAACTATACTCTAGTGAAAATTAACTTAAAAAATTTCAGTGTTATCCAAGGATTGGCAGAGGTGGGGCTATGAATATTCTGTGTCTAGAGGATTTTCTGGACAGTGAAAACGATTTGTGGAAAGCTTTTTTTTTTTTAACAGTTAATTTTTTAATTCAAAGAATTTGAATTCTAAAAGAACAGTCAATAAAATGGGTACCGGATGTCTCAAGAAATATTCAGTCCCTTGAGCTCCGTGTGCCATTGAACTTGGAAGTATTGACAGGTACACTGAGACGGTCTTTGGTTTCCATATTATTAAGTCTGGATACTATAAAATTCTCAGAGGAAAACATAGGCAGAATATTATTTGACATAAATCTCAGCAACATCTTTTTCAATCCATCTACTACAGTAATGGAAGTAAAAGCAAAAACAAACAAATTAGACCAAATTTAACTCAAAAGTTTTTGCACAGCAAAGGAAACCACAAATAAAACAAAAAGCCCACAGAATGGGAGAAAATATTTGTGAGTGACAAGGAATTAGTCTCCAAAATTTACAAATAGTTCATGTAACTGAATATCCAAAAAACAAACAATACAATCAAAAAATGGGCAGAAGACCTAAACAGACACTTCTCCAAAGAAGACATACAGATGGCCAAGAGGCACATGAAAAGATGCTGAACATCACTAATTATTGCATGCATGCATGCTAAGTCACTTCAGTCGTGTCTGACTCTGTGTGACCCCATGGACTGCAGCCCACCAGACTCCCCTGTCCACGGGATTCTCCAGGCAAGAATACTGGAGTGGGTTGCCATTTCCTTCTCCATTGTCTGAAAGGTAACCAAAGGTAATTAAACCCAGAAGCAAGCTGAGAAGAAAGAAAAAAACAAACCCTAAAAAAACCAGAACTACTTCAATTACTCCTTTTTGAGCTAGTATTCCCATGCTGGTTCCAAGGGTGGGGAGAATTCCCTGACAGCCAAATGTACATCTTTGTTACAGATAAAGTTAGTTTTAACTCTTGGAGACTCTCACCCCCTTTTCACTAGATGATCACTAATTATTAGAGAAATGCAAATTGAAACTGCAGTGAGATATCACCTTACAACAGAATGCCCATCATCAAAAATGTCTAGTACTAAAGAGGTCTGGAGAAAAGAGAACCCTCCTTGGTGGGAACATCACTGGTAGAAAGAATGTACACTGGTACAGCCAAAGTGGAGAACAGTATGGAGTTTCCTTTAAAAAAAAAAAAAAAAAAGTAAACAAAAATAAATGGAAAGCTTATCCAGTTTGATTATTAATAAATTCAAAGCTTATAAATAATGGATACATGTCATTATATGTTTCTCCAGTGTCACAAACTGTACAACCCTGAAAGTGAACTATAAGGTAAACTATGGGCCTTAAATACTTATGATGTCACTATACATTCATCAGTGGTAACAGAAGTACCCCTATGGTGGAGGAGGATGATAAAGAAGGAGGTTATATGTATGTGGGAATCAGAAGCATATGGAAATTTCTGTACCTTTCTCTGAATTTTGCTGTGAAACTAAACCTTCTCTAAAAAAAACCTTTAAACTTTAAAAAATACATTGTTATTGGGGCATGCACACTTGATAGGATCTTTTTAAAAAGATTTAATGCTCTCAAATAATATTTAGAGAATGGATATGTTTCCCTTGTTTTATTTTTACCTCATTAATGCACTTTATAGATGTGATAAAATATCAGGTAAAGAGTAGGGAGAGAACAAACTACAGCCACATAATTCTTTTATTTTTTAAATATTTATTTATTTGATTGAGTCAGGTCCTAGTTGTGGGAGCATGGGCTTAGTTGCCCTGTGGCATGTGGGATCCTAGTTCCCTGACCAGGAATGAAACCCACCTCCTCTGCATTGCAAGGCAGATTCTTAACCGTTGGCCCACCAGAGAAATCCCCCAAACAATTCTTAAAATGTAGAAACACACATACAATAAGGCAGCAACACCAAAAAAAACTCTCATCTTCAAATTCAATTACAATGTGCCTCATCACTTAATATTGATCACTACTTCCTTTGTGTATTATCAAATACACATTTACAGCATCATGTCCAAAGGCTTTGGTCCCTTCCCATTTTAATCCATCCTCCATGACTGCCTTTGGTTCATTTTCAGAGAAAGCTGTGATGTAAATACCTTGGCGTCCCCGGGTCTCTGAAGATGGAGGCCCCCTCACCTATGGATAGGTGGTCACAACGCAAATCATTTTGGGAATGCCTGTGGCCCCAGGGGTCTTCCCAGGTGGCTCAGTGGTAAAGAATCCAACTGCCATGTAGGAGACCCAGGAGACGCGGGATCGATCCCTGGGTCAGGAAGATGCCCTGAAGGGAATGACAACCCACGCCAGTATTCCTGCTGGGAAACCCCAAGGGCAGAGGAGCCTGGAGGGCTCTCGCCCACGGGGTCGCAGAAGAGCGGGACACGGCTGAGCTCCTGAGCACGGAAGCACGTGGCCCCAGGGAGGGGAGGGGGAGACAGGACCCGGGACTCGGGGTAACTTTGGAAGATCTGGGAGAGCAAGCCTCACCGCGCCAAGGGCATCATGTGACTTTGTCCTCCACTCGCCTCCGCCTCCCCTTCCGCAAGCGCAGCTCGAGGCCACGGAGGGCCGCCCCCAGGAGGAGCCCCTCCCGGGCATCAGGCGGAAGGAGCCGGCGTTCTCAGAGGTTCCAGCCCCGCGCCCTCACCGGCTCAGGGCTCCCAGGGGTGCTGTGTGCGATGGCTCCGGCTCAGAGCCACGGAGGACGGGTGTTACAGGAGCCGCGTCAGCACCCACAGGGGCTCGTTCAACGTGCCGGCTCACGGCTTCCCCTCAAACCGGCCAACTCACAACTTCTTAGACTGGGGAGGCTTTGTATCCACTTTAAGGCTGCAGAGAACATCTTCAGGGAAGCGGTTCTCATCTGGGGGCCCAGGAGGCCCCTCCTCGCAAACTCCGGCCCCTGCTCCCGGGGGAGCAGCCACGCCGCTCGTCTTCCGGGTCCCGGAGAGGCCCGGGCTGAATGCGGGGCTTCGGCGCGTCTGCGAGGGCTCAGCGCCAGCTTCAGGCCCGGAGGGGCGGCGGGGTCTGCTGGGCCGGGGTCGGGAGGCGGACGCCGGTGCCGCTCACCGGTCCCGTGCTGGCGGAATCCAGGGAGCGAACACGTGTGGACACAAAGGAGGGCTTGACGGCGCGTCTCCGGGAGGAGCTGATGGTCCTGAATCTCTCCTGAGACGAGGACAGGAGAGGTGGGCCTTCTCGGCTTTTCAAGCTCCTCCTGCCTGTGGGCGTGTGGGGAGCAGGCGAAGGCGCCCTGCTGACGCCTTGGAAGGTGTAATCTCAGGACGCTGAGGGGATTCTTCCCCAGGACCTGAGGAGAAAACAACCCAGGGCAGGAGAAAAAGAGGAGGAAATGGCCGCTTCTCGGGTAAACGTCTGTCCTGGCTCAGAGGCTACGTCTGCTTTTCCGCCTGAAATGCCCTGCATTAACAGTTTATAAACCTTTCATTCTCTACTTCTGATGTTGCCTATTGAGGTGGTTTTCAACTGCTAAATTTTTCCCTTTTTATTCTGATGATGGTCAAGATCAGAGCTTTAGAATGTTTCTCCCTCATGTCCCAGAGCCTTTTCTCAGGTGCCTGTCTGCATCAAGGCTGCCTGGAGAACTTGAAGCAAACTCACCGAGAATTAATGACTTACCTTGTGGCTAAGAATGCTCCTGCCAACGCAGGGGACACGGGATCCATGCCCGGCCATTAAGATCCCATGGGCCGCGGAGCAGCTAAGCCCGGGCCCACAAATACTGAGCCTGCGCTCTGGAGCCCTGGAGCTGCAACTGCTGAAGTGTGCGCCCTGGAGCCCGCGCTGCACAAGGAGAGAAGCCCCCGCAGTGAGAAGCCCGTGCACCACACCTAGAGAAAAGCCCGCAGAGCAACAGAGACCCAGCGTAGCCGGAAATAAATGAATGAGCAAATCAAAATAGAAGGACCTGGGATTTAGGAGGATGGCTGGTTATAAAGGCTGCTAGGGAAGACCTATGAGAAATTTACATTTGCTTATGAATTTGCAGGCTGTTATCTAGCACGTGTGCTTATGTGAATAACTGGTGTCAAAGCAAGGCACGTGCAGGCCACCAGTCTACACAAATGATGCTAAGGCAGCAATATTATGGTCAGTGTAAGTAACTCTCACCAATACTCCTATGCAATCCATATTGTAACCATCATAATGTCCCAGTAGTTAAAAACGAGGAAATGATGCACTGTACCATTTATGGAAAATATGATCTCAAGTTATTTGAGGGTTATGGCCAGTAGAAAAAGAGGAGTTACTATGAGATGTCATTCTGCGTGCATCCTAAGTCACTTCAGACATGTCCAACTCTTTGTGGCCACATGGACTGTAGCCTGCCAGACTTCTCTGTCCATGGGATTCTCCAGGCAAGAATACTGGAATGGGTTGCCCTGCCCTCCTCCAGGGGATCTTCCAGACCCAGGGATCGAACCAGCATCTCTTATGTCTCTTGCATTGGCAGACAAATTCTTTACCACTAGCACTACCTGGGAAGCCCCATGAGATGTCATCTTACTGTGTTACAGATACTTTGTATTCACCATCAGTTAGTGATGACTTAAAAAAAAACCCAGGGGGATGCTAATGCTTGTATCAATGTTAACATTGGTGGTGGGATACATGTGTGCATGCTCAGTTGTGTCTGACTCTTTGCAACCCCATGGACTGGAGCTCACCATCCTCCTCTGTCAATGGGATTTCCCATGGCAAAAATATTGGAGTGGGTTGCCATTTCCTTCTCCAGGGGATCTTCCTGACCCAGGGATCAAACCTACATCTCCTGTGTCTCCTGCATTGGCAGACAGGTTCTTTACCACTGAACCACCTGGAAGCTTGTTACTGATAAGAACACTTCATCAATTATACATCAAGTTTAATATATGAAAAGCCGTTCACTTTTATTAATTAACTTATAGTAAGTTCACACATAATCTAAATAAAACTTTCCAAAGTTTATAATCTTTGATCAAAATACAGATTACAAGCATTTGGACACATTCTTGTTCTTCTGATACAATGGTCAGAGAAATGTGATATTTATGGTTTACAAAACAGAGAGAGCCGTAATTTAGTAAATAAGGATTAATTACATTAATTACATGACATTTCAGGAAAAGGTTACATAGATTTTTCTTGGGTATCTGTGAAGATTTCCTGATTGCTACCATGTCAACTAAAATTCATGACTTCTAGTTATTGCTGTTATAAACATACGTCAAGATTTCAGTGAACTGCCATCTTTATATCCATAAAAAACCATTGGCACACCTATTTAAAATTTAGACTCTCTTACTTTAATACAAAGAATTATTCTCTGAACACTTACCTAATGGTGACATAGAGGGATGTTTTAAACAATGACAGTCATCACCTTCATTTAGACTTCCACTATACATTTCACATTACAAGATCCTTAATAGTCCATAGAAAAGTAGATAAAAATTATTTCCACCTAATATAGAAGGGTCTTGTTTAACTTTGAGGCAGCAAAGACCAAGAATATTAGTTTTTAAAAAAGCATATTAGTTCACATACATACTAGAAACAAAGGTCTAGCCTGTAGTAATTTGAAAGTTGAGTTATATTACATTTTATTTTCACATAATGTCAATATGAACAAGGATACAATGATAATAATTATATTGTCCAACATCTCTCACCTTGATCCTATGGTCCAAGTAACAAATAATTTTTCTAAGTGTTTTAACTATGGATTATTTTCTGTAATATCCTGATTTAAAGTAATACCAGAAAAGGGTTATTGACTGAATGCTATCTTTGATGAACTCTCTGATATTTATTTAGACCTGAGTTTTTAAATTCGTTTTGTACATTTCTCACAGCATTAATTAAACGTTCTTCCCAGGATGAACCCTCTGGCATTTTCTGATGTGTATGCTTAGGACAAACCTGTTTCATCACTTATTACGTTTGTAGGGTCTGTCTCCAGCACACGCTCTCTGATGCTGAGTGAGCTGACGGTTCACTTCAAGGCTCTGTCACATTATTTATATTTGTAAGACTACTTGGCAGTATGAATTATTTTATGGCAAGTAAGGTTTGAGTGTCAGTTAAAAGCTTTGCCTCATTCTTTACATTTGTATGGGTTCTCCCCAGTATGAATTCGCCTATGTTTATTAAGGTTTGAACTCTGATTAAAGGCTGTGCCACATTCTGTACATTTGTATAATTTCTTCCCAGTATGAATTCTCTGATGATGGATAAGGTTTGAGTGCTGATTAAAGGCTTTGTTACTTTCTGTACATTTATAAGGCTTCTCCCCAGCATGAATTCTCTGATGTCGATTAAGGTTTGAGCAATTGCTAAAAGCTTTGCCACATTGTTTACACTTGTATGGTTTCTCCCCAGTATGGATTCGCTGATGTCGATTGAGATTTGAGCAATTGCTAAAAGCTTTGCCACATTGTTTACACTTGTATGGTTTCTCCCCAGTATGGATTCGCTGATGTTGAGTAAGTGCCGTACTTTGGTTAAAAGCTTTCCCACAATTCTGACATTTATATGGCTTCTCCCCAGTATGGATTCGCTGATGTCGAGTAAGTGCCCTACTTTGGTTAAAAGCTTTCCCACAATTCTGACATTTATATGGTTTCTCCCCAGTATGGATTCGCTGATGTCGAGTAAGTGCCGTACTTTGGTTGAAAGCTTTCCCACAATTCGGACATTTATATGGTTTTTCCCCAGTGTGGATTCGCCTATGTTGATTAAGGTTTGAATTCCGAGTAAAGGCTTTGCCACATTCTGTACATTTGTAAGTCTTCTCTGCAGTATGAGTTCTGAGATGTCGAGTAAGGTTTGAGGGCTTGCTAAAGGTTTTGCCACATTCTGTGCATTGGTTAGGTTTCCCTCCAGTATGGGTTTTCCTGTGTCCGTTTAGATTTGATAATTGAGGAAAGACTTTCCCACATTTATTCCACTTGCAGTGTTCCCCCTTAGCATGAATACTCGGATGTTGAGTAAGTTGTGATGACTGGTTAGAAACTTGACCACATTCACTAAATTTGTAATTATTTTCTTCAGTGTGGATATTCCTATCTGTAATAAGATTTGAGCTTTGATAAAAGACATTTCTACATTCATCCCTTTCATCATGGTTCTCTGAACACTGAGTTCTCTGATGATTCATGAGACCTGAGTCTTGGTCAAAGTGATTCCCAGGTTCAAGGCATGGGTAGATTCTGGCTCCATCATATATACTGTTGTAATAACTGAAGATGGAGTTCTCGCTTAAGGCCTCACTCGTTGGATTACACATGGAAGGTTGTTCCGCATTATCTGTACTATGATACCCATTGAATGATGGCAGCCAGATAAAGACTCTCTCATTGTTATCGACGTAACAGATACTGGAATAGGAAGAAAATGTTTGTTGGTGGAAAAGTAATGAGCCCTCACTAAAGGATCTCTCAACTTGATCATAGTGAGATTTTCTTCCTTCATTTTCAAATCTCTGGCTTTCAGACATGCATGACTGACTGTTTAATTCAAACCTGTATTCATGCTGGTTTGAGTGATTATTTGTAGCATAGGCTAGATGACTTTCCATGTTTTCAAAATTTCACATCAGGGAATATGAGTTTTTTTTTAATCATATGTGTCCTTGCTTACAAAAACATATTTTTCTGCTGAACTTATTGACTTCAAATGGGATTTTTCCCAATTTGACACATATCCTCAATTTCTTTTGGCAATCATGTTTTCATCATGGATAATTGTCCCGATTTGGTTACATCTAAAACAACATCTTTTTGCCCTTCACAGGCCCCCTTACTTTCCCAGTCTTTCATTAAGTACAGATTTCCAAGCTGAGAGCTCTCAGAACTTCCCAGCACCTCACACATGAATCTCCTATGCACGGCTTCTTTGGGAACAAACCCTGGGTGTCATGAGAAGATATCACTGAAAGATAACAAATAAACGAGATCCCACTTAGTATTTTGAGTGAATATGCTTTACAGTGTATGCAATACTGACAAACCCTTAGCTAGATTAATAAGTGGTGAGATGCGAGTATGATCAGAAGTAAAAACAATGGCCCTGTACATGTTACATAGAACAAAAAGTAATTCTATCAGGTTACGATGAATGATACTATACCGAAGAGTTGAATACCTCAAAGAAAGATTCAATTCTTAGAAACACAGAACACCTTAGATGTTAGCATGAGTGAATTAAAAAATTATAACACAACTAAAACTATTAATAAAGAGTAAAAAAGTAATTTAAAAAATCCCTGGAGTAGATGAATTAACTGGAAAATTTCAGCAACCTTTCAAGAAAAATAAATATCAATTCTCCATAATGGATCACCATGTACACACTACTATATTTAAAATGGATAGCCAACAAGTTCCTACTGTACGGCAAAGGGAACTCTGCTCAATGTCATGTGGCAGCCTGGATGGCAGGGGAATCTGGGGGAGAAAGGACACATGTACATGGATGGCTGAGTCACTCTGCTGCCCACAACATTGTTCATTGGTTATACTCCAGTACAAAATAAAAGAACAGTAAAAAATATTTCTGTGAGTTAATAGATATATTAAATGGTTTTAGCATTGATGAGTTGGGGTAAATGCACTTAAAATGTCTAAAATTTGCTCATAGGAAGTAAAAATTGGGAGGTAGAAATTGGGGATTACATTTTATGATCTCAGGGACTGAGTCTGAACTTCGGAGAGCCATGTTTGAAGTTTCCATTGGAAACTGGAAAGCAGGAAGCATGTATCTGTTCCCAGTATTTCTGGAATTTTGTCAACCAATCCCAGCATCTCCACAACTCTCCTCACACGTTTCTGACTTGAGGCAGAATCAGGAATTTGGAAAGGCCTTAAGGCAGACTTTGTCAGAACTGTGAGCAGCTTTTCCTAGGTCCCCCAAAGCAGCGAGAGTATGCAGGTCCCCAGACACCAGGAGGAAGGTTTTGGCTCTCAGTGAAAGTGAGGGAAAAACCACTGGAGCTGAAGAAGAACACACAGAGGTTTAAGAGCAGAATGGGGAAGGTCATGTCCCTCTTTGACAGAAATAAACCCAGGCTTCTCATTCTAGTGAAGCAGGCCTCCCCAAACCACCTGAATAAGTCTGGCTTCCTCTGTGGTCTTTGGACCCCTCACCTGTGTCATCTGCTTCATTCATTCACACCTAGCGCTGGGATTCTTCCTTTACTCCAAAGGGACCTGCTCGTTATAAAAATGAATATAATTAGGACTTTGGGTTTAACATATGCACTCTAGTATGTACAACAACAACCAACAAGGATCTGCTGCGTAGCCCAGGGAACTATTCTCAACATTTGTAATAACCCATAAGGGAAAAGTGTCTGACTTGACTAATGAAAGCCTCTCCTTACAAAACTCGGTATCTCTCCTGAACAGAGCTGAGTGCTCATATTTCAGAGCCAACGAGCAGCAAAGAGACACGAGGAGGAAATGGAGTTTCCACCTTAACTGTGTCGGATTGTGCACCCCACTCACTACGTCTTTCCAAGATTTTATTAAAGATAAACAGAAAAAAATGGAACTTCATGGTGTGAGAATCTAGCAGAAAACACCCGAATCGGTGACCATCAGGTGTAATGGGATAAACTGGTGTCAGGTGAGAGAAACACTTGAGAAGACACATGGTCTCTGCTCAGGTACTTTCGGCAAAATTAAGGAAATCTCAATGTATCTTGAGAAAATTTCAGTTTTATACATTTTTACTCCAAAAATACCTCCCCTGTTCTGTATCCCTAAAAGCACATTTAAACAATAGACCTTTCTTACCAATGTAGAGAATAGTCAGATTTTTTTCAAAAGTCTCTAAGGCATTCTAGACTGTGAGGAAAGCTGAGCACCAAAAAATTGATGCTTTTGAACTGTGGTGTTGGAGAAGACTCTTGAGAGTCCCTTGGACTGCAAGGAGATCCAACCAGTCCATCCTGAAGGAGATCAGTCCTGGGTGTTCATTGGAAGGACTGATGCTGAAGCTGAAACTCCAATACTTTGGCCACCTCATGCGAAGAGTTGACTCATTGGAAAAGACCCTGATGCTGGGAGAGATTGGGGGCAGGAGGAGAAGGGGATGACAGAGGATGAAATGGCTGGATGGCGTCACTGACTCGATGGGCGTGAGTTTGAGTAAACTCCGAGAGTTGGCCATGGACAGGGAGGCCTGGTGTGCTGCGATTCACGGGGTCGCAAAGAGTCGGACACGACTGAGCGACTGAACTGTTCAGTTCAGTGTAGTCACTCAGTCCTGTCTGACTCTTTGCGACCCCACCCCATCCCAATGGGAATTCTGCATATCAATGCGTTCCCTTGTTGATCTTTCCAAAAGGGAATATTTTGAAAAACTGAAAGCTGTTAATTCCCACGGGGAATGCTTCATGCCCTGTAGGGAGCCTGGAGGCAGAAAAGGAGAAGAGGCCCAGGCAGAGAGAAGAGCCAGATTGTGACTCATAAAATAAAAGAAAAAATAGGATTTAATAGTTGAAAACCACCTCGCCAGGCAAGAATATCAGAAAAAGAGAATTAAAGATGTGTAAGTTTTCAATCCAGGGCATTTAAGGAGGAAAAAGCAGACACAGCCTCTCACCTGGATCAGGACATTCCCCTGAGAAGCTGCTATTCCTTCTTATTCTTCCTCCTGCCCTGGGTCGTTTTCACATCATGACTGTGGAGGAATCACCTCAGCATCGTGAGATTACACCTCCAGAGGTGCCAGCAGAGCTCCTTCGCCTGCTCCCAACACCCCCACAGGCAGAAGGACCTTGAAAAGCGAGAAAGGCCGACCTCTCCTGTCCTTCGTCTCAGGAGAGATGCAGGACAATCAGCTCCTCCATGGAGACCAGTCTATCAAATTGTTATTGCTGTCGTCTACTCTTCTTTCTTCATATAAATTCCCCCAAATTGTGCTCACACGGGTGTGTGGGCTGCACTGACTTGTCCCTTTAAAGCCCACGCAGAGCAGAACTTGCTGCCTCTTCGCGGATGAAGCCGGGCCTCAGGTCTCACAAATGGACCAGGAGCCGCATCCTTAACCTGGGCCCCCCTTAGAATCCCCTGGAGCACTTCCTACACACCACACTGATGCTCCCACGGGACCAGAGAACTCTGTGGGGAGGGCGCCGGGGAGGTCATTTCCTAACACTGGTCATGTGACCCTGATGGGAAACAGATGGAAACCACTTAGCCAATGGTTCAGATTCTTTCTGAACCATTTCAGTGAATATGAACCCCTCGAGGTCAGGTCCCCACTCTAAGAAGTTACGAATCTGCAGGTCTGAAGTGGGGCCATGAAATGAGTCTTCAGCAAGTTCCTTGTTTGTTCTGATGCTTCTCCCCCAAGACCCACACTCAGGAGCCCTGAGCTTCAGCCCTCACCCTCAGCACAGCTGAGACCTCTCAGGAGGGGAGGGTTTAGGGTGGGAGTTTCTGAGTGAGGTCAGGCTAGAACCAGGCAGAGAAAGCTGCAGTACTTGGGGTTCAGGCCTTTCTAAGTGACCCTGGGTGAAGTGCTGTGGTTCCCCAGGCTGAGTGTGGATGGGTCCATTCAAACCAGAGGAGCAGGATTCTGGTGAGCTCTGAGGGTGTCAGTGAAGGGGGGCCTGTGAAGTAGGCCCTGGGGTTCAGCAAGACTGCTGGTCTCAAGGAAGGGGTCACCTAGAGCAGGTGCTCACAGGACTGGCTGGTGTGAGTTCAAGGACCTGCAGGCTGCCTGCTCCCCAGACAGACGCTGAGGCAGCAACAGCATGGAGCAGTTCAGGGGAGCTCTCAACAGTACTCTGTATGATCCTTCTTATTAGAGCCATCACCATGGCCCAGCAGTTACGGGGGCGCAGGGGAAGGTACATGTAGAAATGATGGAAAATATATTATCACATTATTTGAGGGTTAAGGGTAGTGAGGTAACTAATTGTTACAGATGCTATCCTCTGTGCTACCTAATAGTTTATTGTTACAATCTCTCCCCCGTAACCCTAAAGAAGGTGGGAGAGGTTAATGTTGGCGGTGGGTTAACACTTCATTCATTACACATCAACTTTATCGCCAGAAACCATTCAATTTTAATTAACATATATGAATATCACACATAGTCATAATAAAACCTTTTACAATCCACTGCGTGACCTTAATTAAAATACAGATTTACAAACATAGACAACAATATTCATTTCTCTGAGACAATGATCTGACAATTGTGACTTCTGTGGTTACAAAATAGAGGCTAATCATTTAATAAACAAGGTGTAAGTAGCTACATGACTCTTCTGGGAAGCCTTTCACATACTTTTCTAGGGTTATCAGAGATCTTGTTATCGCAAACATGTCAACTAATATTCATGACTTTGGTTGACATGGTAAAGATACATCAAGATTCCAGTGAACTGTCATTGTCTTATGCTTAATAAGCAAATGACATAACTATTGAAAATTTACAACAACCCTTTGTCTTACTTTGATACATGGAATTAATTCCAATACATTCCTTGATATTTATTTAGATTTGATTAAATATTTTGCTACTTTTTTTTTTAAACATCATTCACCTGTCTTTCTTGTATAAACCCTCTCCTGTTTTCTAAACTACATTTGGGACAAACCTCTTTCATCACTTATTACATTATTAGAGTTTCTCTCCTGAGTGTACACTGCATATGCATTAAATAAGCAGGGTGATGATATACAGCCTTGACATTCTCCTTTCCCAATTTGGAACCAGTCTGTTGTTCCATGTCTGGTTCTAACTGTTGCTTCTTGACCTGCATACAGGTTTCTCAGGGGGCAGCTAAGGTGGTCTGGTATTCTCATCTGTTTAAGAACTTTCCACAGTTTGTTGTGATCCACACAGTCAAACGCTTTAGTGTAGTCAATAAAGCAGAAGTGGATGTTTTTCTGGAACTCCCTTTTTCTATGATCCAATGAATGTTGGCAATTTAATCTGCATTTTCCAAATCCAGCTGTACATCTGGAAGTTCTCAGTTCATGTGCAGTTGAAGGCTGGCTTGAAGGATTTTGAGCATTACCTTGGTAGCATGTGAAATGAGTGCTATTGTGCAGTAGTTTGAACATTCTTTGGCATTGCCCTTCTTTGGGACTGGAATGAAAACTGATCTTTTCCAGTCCTGTGGCACTGCTGAGTTTTCCAAATTTGCTGGCATACCTAGTGAAGCACTTTCATAGCATCATCTTTTAGGATTTAAAATAGCTCAGCTGGAATTCCATCACCTCCACTAGCCTTGTTGCTAGTAATTCTTTCTAAGGAAGGCCCAGTTGACTTCACACTCCAGGATGTCTGGCTCTAGGTGAGTCACACCATTGTGGTTATCTAGGTCATTAAGACCTTTTTTTGTACAGTTCTTGTGTGTATTCTTGCCACCTCTTCTTAGTCTCTTCTGCTTCTGTTAGGTCCCTACCATTTCTGTCCTTTATTGAGCCCATCTTTGCATGAAATGTTCCCTTGGTATCTCTGATTTTCTTGAAGAGATCTCTAGTCTTTCCCATTCTATTGTTTTCTTCTATTTTTTTTGCATTGATCACTGAGGAAGGCTTTCTTATCTCTCCTTGCTGTTCTTTGGAACTCTGCATTCAAATAGGAATATCTTTCCTTTCCTCCTTTGCCTTTTGCTTCTCTTCTCTTCTCAGCTATTTGTAAGGCCTCCTCAGACAGCCATTTTGCCTTTTTGCATTCTTTTTTGGGGGATGGTCTTGATCCCTGTCTCCTGTACAGTGTCACGAACCTCCGTCCATAGTTCCTCAGGCACTCTGTCTGTCAGATCTAACCCCTCGAATCTACTGTCACTTCCACTGTGTAATTGTCACGCGAGTGTATGTTCCTCGGCTCTTTGTCTCGTCACAACAAAAATTTGGAGTGACAGACATTAAAGCCCCTTGGCGGGTCACAGCTCTCGGAGGACAGACCATGTTATAGCTCTCAGGTCTCGAATGGACCGTGTTATAGCTCTTAAATAAACCAGTGTTACAGCTCAGTGTTACAGCTCTATTTATTTAGATAATAGCAGGAAAATCCATCTTTGAGGCATGAGGGCACGTTGATCCAAAGACTCGAAGAGACAGTTGCCCCATCACGTGGGGGAGAGGGAGGGAGCAAAAAAATGGCAGAAGAGGGCTTTGGCTCCTTTTTTATATGTTTCTCTGTCCCTGGGCCTGTCTTATGTAAATTGGGCTTAGGCAGGTGCGTTGTTTGTTTTACCTGAGGTTCTCACTATGGTCCTCGGACCTTCCTTTGTTCTATTTTCGTGGGCTTTCCCTTCCAGATATTTTAGCCACCGCTATTTTGGACTCTTTTTCCCTCTTCTAACTACCTAACATAATCATGTTGTTGTTCAGTCGCTCAGCCGTGTCTGACTTTGCAGTCCCATGCACTGCACCACACCAGGCTTCCCTGTCCATCACCAACTCTGGAGCTTGCTCAAACATGTCCATTGAGTTGGTGATGCTACCCCTTATCTTGTTCTCTTTCGTCCCCTTCTCGTCCCGTCCTCAATCTTTCCCAGCATCAGGGTCTTTTCCAATGAGTCAGCTCTTTGCATCAGGTGGCCAAAGTATTGGAGTTTCAGTTTGAGCATCAGTACTTCCAGTGAGAATTTAGGACTGATTTCCTTTAGGATGGACTGGTTGGATGTCCTTGCAGTCCAAGGGACTCTCAAGAGTCTTCTCCAACACCACAGTTCAAAAGCATCAATTCTTCGGCGCTCAGCTTTCTTTATAGTCTAACTCTCACATCCATATATGACCACTGGAAAAACCAAAGCTTTGACTAGACAGACCTTTGTTAGCAAAGTAATGTCTCTGCTTTTTTTTTTTTTTTCCTGCTTTTTAATATGTTGTCTAGGTTGGTCATAACTTTTCTCTCACAGAGCAAGTGTCTTTTAATTTCATGGCTGCAGTCACCATCTGCAGTGATTTTGGAGCCCCCCAAAATTAGTTTTGTTTTTATTTCATTACTCTAAGAGGTGGATGCAAAAAGAGTTGCAGTTTATATCAAAGCATGTTCTGTCTGTCCTACTTATATTCTCCTCTAGAGGTTGAGATTATCAGCCCTCTTTTGAGCTCTTTCATCAGGTGAAGTTTCTTTTTCTGTCTGGAGTTAGGGAGTCATTCTTTTCATTTGAGAAACCTCTTCACTGTCCTACAGTCTGGCTGTTAACAATTGACATTGCCCCCATCAGTGTAGGAGCGGTCCCGTCTCTCTACAACCCTTTCCAGCGTTTATTGGTTTTATTTTTATTTCATTTTATTTTTTTGTTTGTTTATTGTTTTTAGACTTTTTGCCAATGTCCATTCTGACCTGTGTGAGTTTTGATTGGCATTTCTCTTAAGAGTTCGCCATGTTTAAATATTTTCATATGATTTTTTAAAAACCGGTGTGAGTAAAACTGACCTCTGGAGATTGTCCACTTGACCGACTGCCCTGTTTTAAATTCTTTTTTTTAGGATCTACCCGAGGACATTTGTTGGGAATGGGTGTTTTTCTCCTCACAGCCCCGTAGGCCTGGGGAATATGAAGTGCCCATGAGCAGAGGTTTTTCAGTCGTTACCAAAAGTGGCCACAAGGCGGCAGCATTTCTTCACGCGCCACTGTTCCGGGTTTCGTTTGTTTTTAGTGTTTCTTTTCTGCTGGAGTAGAGTTGATTTCCGATGTGTTTGTTTTAAGTGTACGGGAGCTTGGTTTAGTTGTACGTGAACGTATCTCTGTTCTCTTTCGGGTTCTTTCCCTATATTGGTTCTCTCGGTGTGTTCAGTAGACTTCCCTGTGCTGTTCCGTTATTTTGGATTACCTATCTGATAATAAGCAGTGAGTGTGTTAATCCCAACTTCCTAATGTCGTCCTTTCCCCTACCTTTAAAAAAAGTAATCATAAGTGAGTTTTCTAAGTCTGTGAGTCTGTTTCTGTTTATAAATTAGTTCATTTTAATGAACTTATAGATTCCACCTGTAAGTGATGTATTTCTTTCTTTCTCTGACTGACTTCACTCAATGTAACAAAGCTCTCGGTCCATCCATGGTGCTGCCAGCGGCGTTTTTTCGTTCTGTTGAAGGCTGAGTGTGTTCAGTGTACAAATGAACCTTTTACTTTTCATTTCTCTATTGATGGATATTTTGGTTGATGCTGTTTTGGATATTGTCAATAGTGCTTCCCTGCAGAGAGGGCTGCGAGTGTCATTTTAAATTAATATTCTTTCCGGATCTAACCCAAGGAGGGGGCTTGCTGGATCATGTACTAAGTCTATAGTTAGTGTTTTAAGGAATGTCCATACTGCTTTCCTCCGTGGCTGCACCCGCCGATTTCCCTCCCCTCCCACAGTGTAGGAGGATTCCCTGTTCCCCTCACCCTCTGCAGCACTTAATATTTGTAGATCGTTTGGATGTCAGCTATGCTGAGGCGTGTGAGGTGATACCATGGCGCAGTTTTGATTTGCATTTCTCCAATAGTTAGTGACGTTGAGCATCTTTCCATGTGCTCTGTGGCCGCCAGGATGCCTTCTTTGGACAAAGGCCCATTTAGATCTTTGGCCCATTTTTCTAACGGGATTTTTTTTTTAATTGAGCTGCATGAGCTGTTTGCATGTTTTGGAGATAAATTCCTTGTTTCTAAACATTTTTTTTCTTCCCCCATTCCAAGGGTTTCTTTTTTAGTTTGGTTTATGGTTTCCCTTGCAGTGCAAAAGCTTTTGAGGTTGGAGACTCTTTTGTTGAGTTTTGTTTAATTTTTCATTATTCTAAAAGTAGATCGAAAAGGGTTTGCTGTGGTTTGCTGTGGTTTATGTCAAAGCGTGTTTTCTCTATAATTTCTTCAAGAGGTTTAGAGTAATTGTCCCTCCATTAAGCTCTTTAATTGATTTGGAGTTACTTTTTCTGTATGAGGATAGGGAATGTCACAATTTCATTCACTGTTATCTTATTTGTTGTTGTTACCCTCTCCTCTGTACCGACTCTTAACAATTTAACTTGGTAGTATCCGAGCAGGAGAATTCCCTTTTCTCCAAAACCTTCCAGCATTTATTGTTTGTGAACTTTTTGACAAAGGTCATTTTGACCCATGTGAGGCAACACCTCAGGGTTTTGGTTTGTGTTTTGGTAAGACTGCAGGATGTGGAGGCTTTGCGTGTGATTAAAAAAAAAAAGTGTGAGTAAAACTAACCTGTTGAGATTGGCTTCTTGACCATCTGCCCTCTTTTGACTTCTTTTTCCAGGACCCATCCGAGGACACTTATTGAGGACAGGTGTTTTTTCGTTAAATTCCTGCAGGCCTGGTAAATAATGAAGTGCCCTTCCGCACAGGTTTCTCAGTTGCTGTTGCCAGACGTGGCCACAAGGCGGCAGCATTTCCTCATGCGCCACCTTTTTTTTTTTTTTTTTTTTCAAAGTTGGTGTTTGTTTTCTGATGGAATACAGATTTCTGGAATCTGGAATATTTCTGTTGGAATTCCTGTTGTGCTTGTTTTAGGTTTACAAGAACTTGATTCAGTTATACGTAGATGTATATCTATTCTCTTTTTAGGTTTTTTTTTTTTCCCATATAGGTTCTTTCAGGGCTTTCAGTACGCTTCCGTGCTGTTCAGTAGGGTTTTGTTTTTTTGGATTATCTGTCTGATAATAAGTAGTAGATATATGTTAATTCCAGCCTCTTAATGTCTCCCTGCCCCTACGTTTTTTGAAATAATCATAGGTGGGTTTTAATAGCCTGAGTCTATTTCTGTTTATAAATCTGTTCACTTGAAAGAATTTACAGATTCCACCTGTAAGTGATATAATATTTCCCTTTCCCTCTCTGACTTCTCTCAGTAGGATAAATCTCTTGGTCCATCCATGCCATTAATGGCATTTTGTTTTTGTGTTTCTTTCTGATGGCTGAGAGTATTCCAGTGTCTAGATAGATCAGTTACTCTTCATTTCTCTCTATTGATGGACATTTTGGCTGAAGTGCTGTCTTGGAATTGGTGAATAGTGCTGCCATGAAAACAGAGGAGAAAGTATCACTTTAAATTATGATTTTATCCAGATCTAAGGGAAGGAGTGGGCTTGCCTCATCAAGTGGTAACTATATCTAGTGCTTTAAGGAATCTCCATACTGTTTTTCTTAGTGGGCGCACCCTCTCATTTCCATCCCCGCCCACAGTACAGGAGGAGTCCCTGCTCCCCTTGCCCTCGGAAGCACTGAATCTTTGTAGATCTTTTAGAGGATGGTCATTCTGAGGGCTGAGCTGATACCTCGTTGCAGTTTGATTGGCATTTCTCTAACAGTGATGCTGAGCATCTTTTCACAGGCTTTATGGCCATCTCGATGCCTTCTTTGAAGATACATCCATTTCGATCTTTGGCCCATTTTTTCTCTTGGCTTGACTGTTTTTTGATATTGAGCTGCAGGACCTGTTTGCATGTTTTGGAGATGAATATGTTGCTTTTAAATGCGGTTGCATTTCCCCCCTGATGTTCAGGGTTTTCTTTTTCTTTCATTTTGAGTTTCCATTGCTATGCAAAAGCTTTTGAAGCTAATGAAGTCCCTTTTGTTGAGTTTTAGTTGTCATTATTTTAAGAGTGGATCCAAAAAGAATTTGCTGCGATTTGTGTCAAACCGTGTTCTGCCTATATTTTCCTTAAGAGGGTTAGAGTAATCGTCCCTCAATTTAGAACTTTAATCGATTTGAAATGTCTTTTTCTGTAATTGGTTAGGGACTGTCGGTTTCATCATTTTTCACTTGTTTAAGGAACCTTCACCCTGTCCTCCACACTGGTTGTTAGCACTTTGCCAGCATCAGTGTAGAAAGGTTCCCTTTTCTCCACAACTGCTCCAGCATTTACTGTTTGTAGACTTTTTGACAAAGGCCATTTAACCAATGTGAGGAGATACTTTCTTGTAGTTTTGATTTGGGTTTCTACAAGATTTCATGATGTGAAGGGCGTTCATGTGATTTTTTTTTTTTAAACAGTGTGAGTAAAACTGACCTCTCAAGGTTGGCCTCTGGACCATCTGCTCTGTTTTAAATTCTTTCCCCAGGACCTACGAGGGCAAGAGTTGAGGACAGGTGTTTTTTCTTTACGTTCGAGCAGGCCTGATGAATATTAAGTGCCCATCAGCGTAGGTTTTTCAGTTGCTGTTACCAAAAGCGGCCACAAGGTGGCGGCATTTCTTCATGCCCACCAGCGCCTTAGGGCAAGTCCTGTTCTGGGGTGTTAATTAGAATGGATACACCCACGGCTGTGTCTCCTTACTTCTCCCTGATGAGCCTTTATCCCGGGACAGATCTCAACGACTGCCACACCCCTCTGCAGAAGGAGCTGTCCTCTGTCAGTGGGGTGACCCTAAGGAAGGAGGCTGGAGGTGGGAACCCCACCACCAGGAGACACAGAGGCCCAGGGGACTTTGAAAAGCTCTTCCAGCCCAGAGACCCCACCATCCTTCGGGGGCACCAGGGTTGGTTCTGCTGCAGGAGGGTCCCCTGGATCTGGAGACTGTGGGCTCATGCAGATGGAAACAGGCGGTCCAGGTCCATGGGGTGGGGGGCTGTTTGCCTGGCACATGCTCCCCAGCGCCCTCAGCCCCAGGACAGCCCAGCCCGGGGTCCCAGCCTGCTCAGACTCCAGGGGTGTGACACCAGCCCAGGTCCCCAAGGCCTGAGGGGAACAGAGTCAGCAGTTCTTTTCTCTTTTTTAAAAAATGTGTTTTTTTGAATTGTAGTTTACAGGTGCGTTACCTTGTGGTGGCTTGTACGGCAACTTGATTCATTTATTCATGGACGTACATATATTCTTTATTGGTTTCTTTTCCCATAGAGGTTATTACAGAGTGTTGAGAGGGTTTCTTGTGCTCTGTGGTGGGTCCTTGTGAATTATTTTAGAAGTATAAATAGTACTGTGTTTGTTATTATCAACCTGCTAATTTCTTCCTACCCCGCACATTTCACTTTGAGGAACCATAAGTTTATTTTCTAAGTCTGTGATGCTGTTTCTGCTTTGTAAAGAAGTTCACTTGTATCCATGTTTAGATTCCACCTGGAAGTAGCTTTGCTTCTCGCCTCTGGCCCCTGGTGGTCTGGCGGGGAGCACGCTTGGTCCTCATCCGGGCTCCCCACATTCAATTCAGGCTGCTGGCTACACTTAGGACAGGAGCTCCGATTTTCCCTTGTGACCCTACTGGTGCTGTGGCTCTGCTATTTCTTTCTCTGCCTGATTTACACAACGGTTGTTTCTTTCATTACCAAACATATGAGCCTCTGATAAAACAATGACATATAATTCCTCACAAGCTCAATGATGGTAATGGCTTAACTTTAAATTTGGGAAGAAGCTCCAAGTGGGAATATTTTCATGGACCACAGAGGCTGGAGAGACAGGTGGTCCAGCGGCTCTTGGCTACTGCGTTATGGCCTCGTCCAGTAACGTTGCACTGAGCGCCCTGTCAGCGGGATCTCTGCCAGGCCTGGGAACGAACATTCCTAGCACCATGGCTCAAACCGGATGTGAAATGCCACCAAAACCGTGGTCAGACTTAAGGCCATGAAGGGGCCATGCTGACGGGAAGCTGGCACCTGCTGTCTGCTCCTGCGAAGATTAAATCAGGAGCCACTGCCATTGTTGACCTTCAACACTCCCTGAAAGGCGTTGAGGGGCGAGATCAGGAATGAGGCCTCTGTGCTCTGGGAAAACTGGCAGAACAAGCCTTCAGATAGTTAGATGTTTTCAGGTAAAGATTTTCATGAGCCCAGATTCCTGCCTAAGATTCTCATGCTTAGAGAAGCACTAAAATCAGTAACTCTGACAACTGCTCTGGGTTTTGTGATTATTTTGTGTTCTAATAATACCACATCAGAGGTTAAACTCTATTTAGGTAAATCTAGACAACTGGCTACCAGGCTAAAGGTCTCCTTGAAGTGCTAGGTCTAGACTGGAATTCAAGCTTACTCTTCTGGAAAAAAATAAAAAAGTAGAGATCTATCTTTCTTATTAATGTTCAGGTTTTCACTCCTCCAACTACTTCAAACTGAGTCTGTCACACCTCCCTCAGTCACTCTGGGCTGATACAAACGACGTCAGAGTATGTGAGACCACAGCAGAAGGCTCCATTCCCTTGGAGAGGGTAGCACAAGTGCTGACTCTGTCTAGATCAAAATTGCTAAACAGCATAACCTGGCTCTTACTCCTGCTTGGGCCCTTGGTCACAGTAATTCTTTTGCTGATCTTTGGCACCTGCCTTTCTAAATCTCCTTGTTAAATTTGCCTCTTTCAGGTTACTACAGTTTCACATCAAGATAATGGTGATGCAGAGATTCCAGCCAATTCTCAGAACAGATCCTGCGGGAATAACAACAGAAGTCACCCTGGGGTCCCTTAATGAGACAGGGCGAGAGCTCTGTGACCCCAGCTAGGTGGGGTCTACAGTCCCATGCCAGCCTGAAGAAGCTGCAGAAGAGAGACCTCCACCTCATCTTCCCAATAAACATTTTTTTGGTTCGTGTCTCTCAGAGGGATTTAAGGTAGAAGACAGAGGGCCCCCAGGCTGGAAAGCTGGTCTGTTGAGTGGAGTAAAGTTGAAGCTTTGTTCTCACCCAGACACTCCAAGGACAGAGCTAGCGGCAGAAGCTGAGCCCTGCTGGGGTAAAGAGATAAAATGCCCAGTCCTGAGGACAAGGAAAGCTTCCCTCTCGGCACACGTGCAGGAGGGCTACTTGGGGCTGAGAGAAGCATGTGGCCCCATCCCACAGGAAGTGTGGACACGCACCACAGGCCTGTGTGGGGGATCACCGTGAGGAAAAGGCTGCACATGCATGCTGGGGAGGGTCCAGGGAAGAGTGGGTGTGGAAAAGAAACAAGGTAAGAGGCCACAGGCAAACAGGAGCCCAGGCGGACGTCCAGGGCGGGGAAGTAGCACCGAGTGCTGGCACGGCAGGCACGGTGCTGACGAGCGCAAAGGCCTCAGTGAGGACCGGCGGCAGGCTTCAGGCCAGAGTCGGGCCTCAGAGCCAGTCGGGCCTTGTGAGAACCAGGGTAGAGCCGTGTGAGAACCGGAATCTTACCTCAGTGAGGACCGGCGGCAGGCTTCAGGCCAGAGTCGGGCCTCAGAGCCAGTCGGGCCTTGTGAGAACCAGGGTAGAGCCGTATGAGAACCGGAATCTTACCTCAGTGAGGACCGGCGGCAGGCTTCAGGCCAGGGTCGGGCCTCAGAGCCAGTGGGCCTTGTGAGAACCAGGGTAGAGCCGTATGAGAACCGGAATCTTGGCTTAGTGAGGACCTGATTCTGAAACTAGTGAGGGGAGGAGTCGGGTCTTAGTGAGGAGAGGGGTGGGGGCCCTGGGAGGGGAGGGGAGGAGGGGGATGCGGGACCTGGGGACAGGAGGGGAGGAGAGGAAGGGCTGAGGCGGGACCCCTGGGAAGGAGAGTGGAGGCCGGGCCTCCATGGAGAAGCAGGGTGGGGCGGGGCCCTGTTAAGATGGGGCCTCCGGGGAGGGGGCTGTGAGGTGGGGCCTTGGTGATTTGGGTCTTAGGCTCTTTGTCCACTACCTTTCAGAGAACAGTTGTTGGGAGTAGGGGTTTTTTGTTTGTTTGTTTTTTAACAGGTCCCCAGGCTTGGTGAGGGCCTTCCTGGGTGGCTCCGCAGTAAAGAATCTGCCTGAGATGCAGAAAACGCAGGAGACGTCACTGGTTGGATACCTGGGTCAGGAAGATACCTCGAGGAAGGCCTGGCAACCCATTCCAGAATTGTTACCTGGAGAATCCAATGGACAGAAACTGGCGGGCCACAGTCGACAGCGTCACAAAGAATCATACACGACTGAATCAACTGAGCGCACATGCAGGCTTGGTGGATGTTAACTGCCCCCAGATTTTCACAGTTGTTTTTACCAGGGTCAGGCCTAACTTGTACCAGAGTCAGGATTAAGCCAGAACCACAGCCGGGCCTGAGTGTGGACCAGAGTCAGGCCTACATGTGGACCAGGGTTGGGCCTGCATGTGGACCAAAGTCAGTCCTAATGACCACCAGAGTCAGGCCTTAGTTAGTGGGGACCAGAATCTGTCCTAAGTGAGGATGACAAACAAGCATAGGAGTGGACCAGGGTCAGGCCAAAATGAGTACCACAGTCAGGTCTAAGTGAGTACCAGAGTCAGGCCTTAGCATTTACCAGAGTCAGGGCTTAGCGTGCACCAGAGTATGGCCTTGGCATGCGCCAGAATCAGGTCTCAGGATGGACCTGAGTCTGGGTAAATAAGTACCAGAGTCAGGCCTTATGTGGACCAGAGTCTGCCTGAGTGTGGACAAGAGTCAGTTCTGATTGTGGACTAGAGTGAGGCCTGGGTGTGGACCAGAGTCAGGCCTGAGTGTGGAACCCAGTCTACCTGATGCATGACTGTTACCCACTTAGGTCTGGCTCTGGTCCAGACCTAGACCTGACTCTGGTCCACGCTAAGGCCAGACTCTGGTTGACACTCAGTACAGACTCGGGTCCACACTAAGGCCTGACTCTAGTTCACACCGAGTCTGGTCAATGCTAAGGCCTGTCTCTGTTCCACACTAAGGCCTGAATCTGCTACTCACTAAGGCCCGTACATCATAAATCAGTTCAACCTCAAATAAGTTATAATTAGAGCTGGCATGAGCTTAGTCAGAAACTGACAGAAAATTTCAAAGCTATTATCCAGCAATAAAAAATAAATTAAAAAATCATATATGTGTATGAATTTTCATTGATTGGGCTCCCATGTCTGGGGAGAGATCTGGAGAAAAACTAATATTTTAGAAGACAGCCACACCCCAGCGATATCGGCAGCTCTAGTTTCAATAACCAAGATGGTGAAGCAACCGACGTTTAGAAGGAGAGATGACAGAGAGAAAAGACGCAGTACAGACATACAAGGCAATATTATTCTACCACAACATGCGATGAAATAACACCTTTTCCAGCTGTGGTGACAGAAAACATACGATCGTGATCTCGGGGAGACTGCCGTGAGCTGGCCTAGAGAGAGATCTCGGCTCCCTGCCCGGAGTTGAACCAGGGCGCCCTGGATGAAAAGCAGGCCTGCCACCCACGAGACCGCCAGTGGCCAGAGTGTAGAAGCAAAGTGACCTTCACCTTCGGTCATTCCCTGGTTTGAACCCAAGAATATTTTAAGGAGGCAAGAGATGTAAATATGTATAGAAGTCCATTGTTATCGACACAGCATAACATCTGGGAGACTGTAGAGAAACACAGGGTGTTTAAGACAGGAGCGGTGCAGACATACAGAACCAAGAGAGGTGTGTGTGTCCTGAGGAGGAGCCAGGGGGAGGCGATGTAAGTCCCTCATTCAGGACCGTCCTTCTGGGTCTTCGGTTACCTTTGGCCGATCACCTTGTCTCTTTTTTCACACCTGACTGGTCCCTGCACCCTCCCCACGACATGGGTACAACATTTGCTAAGAGTTATCCCCCCACAGAGGCCTGTGGGTGCATGTCCACACTTATTATGAGATGGGGCCCCCTCCCTTTTCGGCCATCAAGGCGCCTTCCTGCCCTGGTACAGGGCAGTCTTCTTTGACCTCAGAAGTGGACACCTTATCTCTTCACTCTAGCAGACTTCAGCTTCTGCCACTAGATTTGTCCTTGGAGTGTGTGAGTGAGAACAAAGCTTCCATTTCACTCCACTTGACAAACACCAGCTGTCCAGCCCACAGGCCCCTCTATCACCTACGTCAAATCCCGCTGAGAGACATGAACCCCAAAAATCTTTATTGGGAGGCTGAAGGACGAAGGTCTGTCTTCTGTAGCTTCTTCAGGCTGGCATGGGGCTCATAGACCTTACCTAGCTGGGGGCATGGAGCTCTCACCCTGTCTCATTCAGGGGCCCCAGGGTGACTTCTGTTGTTAATCCCACAGGATCTGTTCCGAGGAGTAGCTGGAACCATTATCTTGATGGGAAACCATTATCTTGATGTGAAACCATCGTAATCTGAAAGAGACAAACATAACAAGTGTATTTAAAAAGGCAGAGGCCAAATATCTGTGATTAATTATCACAAATTACTCGTGAGCAGGAGCTATAGCAGGAGTAAGAACCAGGTTACATTTTTTAGCAATTTTGATCCTGGTTCAGATAGAGTCACACTGGTGCTACCCTCTCCAAAGGAATGGAGCCTTCTGCTGTGGTCTCACATACTTTGATGTCTTTGTATTAGCCCAGAGTGACTGATGTAGGTGTGACAGACTCAGTTTGAAGTAGTTGGAGGAGTGAAAACCTGAACATTAAAGAAAAAATCAATCACAATTTTTCCCCAGTTGAATAAGCTGGAATCCCAGTCTAGACCTGGCACTTCAAGAAGACCTGTAGCCTGGTAGCCAGTTGTCTAGTTTTATCTAAGTAGGTTCTAACCTTTGATTCACATATTAATTCACATATTAATCAGAGCAGTTGTCACTGTTACTGACTTTAGTGCTCCTCTAGGTATGAGACGAGGCAAGAACTGGGCTCATGAAAATCTTTGCCCTCATGAGAGTATCTAACGATCCGAAGGCCTGTTCTGCCAGCTTTTCCCAGAGCACAGATGCCTTGTTCCTGATCTCCCCCAGGGCAGGTGCTGCAGCAGGTCCGGATCTAATCCTAGCAGAGGCAGATGGCAAGTGCTGGTTTTCAGTTGGCATGGCCCCTTTGTGGCCATAAATTTGACCATGGTTTTGGGGGCATATCACGTCCATTTTGTCCCATGGTGCTAGGAATGCTCATTCCTAGGTCTGGCAAGGATTCTGCTGACAGGCCACTAACCCAAGAAACAGGAGCCAATAGACCCTGGATCGCCTGTCTCACCCGCCTCTATGGTCCATGAAAACGTTCCCTCTTGTTGCTTCTTCCCACATCTAGAGTTTCACCATCACCCTCACTGATCTCATATCATCATTTTATCAGCCGCTCAGTCACACATTCAGTAATGCAAGAAACAATTGTGCAAAGCAGTCAGAAGAGGAAATAATACAGCTAGCAGTATTAGTAGGATCATAAGGAAGAATTTGAGAACCTGTTTTAAGTATAGTCAGTATGTCCCAGGTCCTCTGACTTAGTTTGTTAAGTAACTGTAGCCTGGTGTTAATCTCCTGGCTATAGATCATGGAGATTCTGACTTTTATGCAAAGATTGATTACTGAGGTAAGTTTTAGAAATGAATTTAGAGAGCCCCTTAATAATTCAGTTAACTCTCATTAGCATTATAACATAAAAGCAAGGAACTATGTCATAAGAGTTTCTTAGTAAACATAGACCTTAATTAACAAAACTAGAATATAATATTTAGTGAAACATATCTTCTTTCTAAAATTGCCTCCATCTTCATTAAACTAGGCCAAGACTAATTTGTTTTAAAAATAAGTTTGGTGTGCTGACCACACAGCTTCTTCTATACTGACTCTGATGTAATTCCTCAGGAGTCTTAGACTAAATTCCCCAAAGGCCTCTCAAGGCCAAGAATTTATTAATGTGTTCTACTTTTCCCCATTTATAAATGACTGACTAGAGAATAGAATTATCATTACTTTTTTACAACAAAAATATTTCCAGTCTTTGTATTCTTCTCTCTCTGACAGCACATATCCGACTTGCTATACACACTCAAACATTTTCCTTGTCACTTTAGTAGATTTGAGCCCATAAATTTTAACCTTTAAAAAATTAACCCCTAGTGAAAACCAAGATGAAAGCAATTGTGAACTATTTGTTGCATTGGCAGTCTCTGATTAGCAAACTCAAGAACATATTCTAGAACCTCTAAAAACATGTATTTTTCCAAAGTACAGTTTTTCTCAATGTAATACAAGGCACACATCTAATAGATATATGTCTATGTATAATTGACTCAAGTTCCTGAAAACCAAAAACAAACAACATCGGAAATCACGTCTACTCCAATAGAATATAAAAATTTAAATGACCAAAATAATAAAGAGTTGGGCATGAAGAAATGTTGCCACCTTGTGGCCCCTTTGGGTAGCAACAACTTAAAACCTGTGAAGATGGGCATGTATTATTGACCAGGCCTTCAGGGATGCAAGGAATAAACACCTGTTGTCAACAAATGACCTTAGGTAGATCCTGGAAAAAGAATTCAAAACCTGGCAATTGGTCAAGAAGCCAACCTTGGGAGGTAAGTTTTACTCAAATTCTTCCAAAATAATCACATGAAAAGATTTCAGTATCACTAAAACTTACAGAAATTCAAATCAAAAGTACAATGAGGAATCACCTCACTCCGATCAGAATGGCCATTGGCAAAAAGTCTACAAACAGTAAATGCTGGAGAGGGTGTGGGGAAACGGGAACCCTCCTACACTGATGCTGGCAAGGTAAGCTGTTAACCGTCAGTATGGACGACAAGGTGGAGGTTTTTCAAACAAGTGAAAAGACGATGAAATTACTACACTGCTTAACCCCATGCAGAAAAACATACGCCAAATCAATTAAAGATCTAAATGGAGGGATGGATACTATAAAGCTTTTGAGGAAAATATACAGAACATGCTTTGATATAAATTGCAGCCAGTTCTTTTTGGATTCATTCTTAGAATAATAACATAAACTAAACAAATGGGACCTCATCAACCTTAAAAGCATTTGAGCAGCAATGTAAACCATAAATGAAAGAAAAAGACAACCCTCAGAATGGGTGAAAAAAAAATGTTTGCAAATGGGGATACAAGGAATTCATCTCCAAAACATGCAAACACTCCATGCAGCTCAATTTAAGAAAAAAGAGAAGAGAAAAATGGGCCAAAGATCTAAATGGGCATTTCTCCAAAGAAGGCATCCAGAGAAGGCATCCAGGTGGCCATAAAGTATGTGAAACGATGCTCAGCGTCCCTAATCATTAGAAAAATGCAAATCAGAAGTTCACTGAGGTATCACTTCTCACCAGTCAGCATGGCCCCCTCAAAAATTCGACAATAAATGCTGGAGGGGGTGTGGAGAGAAGGGAACCCTCCTTCCCTGTGGGTAGAAATGTAAATCAGTGCATCCACTCTGGAGGGGCTTTGAGACACTCAACAACAAAGTACCACGTGACCCAGCCATCCCATGCCTGGGCGTGGATCCTGGGAAAACCAAATTTTCAAAACATACAGCACACCAACCATCATGGCATCACTGGATACAATCACCAAGATACAAAAGAAACCTAAGTGTAGAAGACAGATGAATGGTTAAAGAAGATGGGGTTCAGATACCGCGGCATTACCCAGCCAAAAAAGATGAAAGAATGCCACTTCCAGTCACAGGAAAGAGCTAGAGATGTCACACTAGGTGAAGTAATTGAGACAAAGTATCACATGTTATCACTTCTAGGTGGAATCCAAACATGGAAACAAATGAACTTCTTTACAAAACAATAACAGCTTCATACACTTAGTAAAGAAACTTATGGTTACCAAAAATGAAAGGCCGGGTGCAGGGAGAAATATATGTTGAGAATAACATATACACACTGCAAATAATCCATAAGGACCCACTGTAGATCACAAGGAACCCTATTTTGACTCTATAAATAACCTATATGAGAAAAAGAACCCAAAAAGAACACATATACATCTATGTATAAATGAATAATGTTGCTTTACACATTAAAAAAAAAAAAACCCACAACAATGCAAGTGATCTATATACTCAAATTCAAAATAAACATAAAAAAGAACAGGAAAGAAAGAAAGACAAAAGAACTGCTGATTCTGTTCGCCTCAGGCCTTGGGGATCTGGTCTGGGTCACATCGCTGTGGCCTGAGCAGGCTGGGTCCCCAGGTGGGACTGTCCTGGGGCTGAGGGCGCTGGGGAGGATATGCCAGCCAATGAGCCCCCCACCCCGATGGACATGGGCTTCCTGTTCCCCTCTGCATGAGTCCACAGTCTCCAGATCCAGGGGACCCTCCTGCAGCAGAACTAAATCTAGTCCCCCCAAAGGATGGTGGGGTCTCTGGGCTGGAAGAACTTTGCAAAGTCCCCTGGGCCCCGTGTCTCCTGGTGGCGGGGTTCCCACCTCCAGCCTCCTTCCTTAGGGTCACCCCACTGAGAGGACAGCTCCCTCTGCAGAGGGGTGTTGCAATCATTGGGATCGCCTGGGGGATGAAGGGTAAGGGAGAAGAAGTAAGGAGACACAAGCCTTAGGGCTTCCCGGGTGGCGCTAGCGGTAAAGAATCCACCAGCCAATGCAGGAGACATAAGAGAAGCGGGTTCAACCCCTGGGATGCATTCTCATTGACAACCCAGAAAGGAGACTTGCCCTAAGGCTCTGGTTGCCCAGGTAACCAGAGCGGGCACGGGGAAATGCTGCCACCTTGTGGTCATTCCCTGTAACAGCCCCTTGAAAACCGGTGCTGACGCTCTTACTAAGTCCTGTGGGGCTCTAAATGACACCCGCCCTAAAGAAATCTTCTAGGGTAAATCACACGAACAGAACTCAAACAGGGCTGACTTTC
Source organism: Cervus elaphus (assembly GCF_910594005.1). Taxonomy (NCBI): domain Eukaryota; kingdom Metazoa; phylum Chordata; class Mammalia; order Artiodactyla; family Cervidae; genus Cervus; species Cervus elaphus. The sequence continues at coordinate 57,687,615 of NC_057818.1, read as the reverse complement.
AAGAAGCCACTTCCCAGAGGTTAACTGTACTCCCCCGTAGAAAGTAAAAAGCCCATGGAAGGATACTCAACATCAGTAATTATTAAAGAAATGCAAATGAAAACTACCAAGAGCCATCACCGCACACGGCTCAGAACGGCCTCAAAAGATCTTCAAAGCTTAAGTGCTGCTGAGGGCGAGGGGAACAGGGAACCCTCCTACACCGTGGGCCGGGCTGTAAATGGGTGGGTGCAGCCACAAAGGAAAATACTTGGAGGTTCCTTAAAACATGAAATAGAGAGTTACCACATTTTTTCAGAAATAGCACTCCTTACTTTGATCAGGAAAAAAATCCTAATTCAAAAGAATATATACATTTCTATTTTCAGGGCAGCACTATTCACAATAACCAAGTCAGAGCATTAACCAAAATATCCATCGACAAAAAATGAAGACCAACTGGCCCATCTATATGGTGGAATACACTCAGAAAATAAAAATACCAGGGGCAGCAGCATAGATGTACCGAGAGATTATCACACTGAGGTATGAGACCAAAGACAAACATCCTAAAATACTACTTACAGGTGGAAGCCAGAAATTCATGCAAATGAAATAACTTGCAAATAGAAACAGACCCAGAGTTAAAAAACCAGCTCATTGTTGGTTTATTTTTTTTAAGCTGCAGGAGGAATACACTAAGGGAGTAAAATGTACAGTTTGGTTCGGTTCAGTCACTCAGTCATGTCTGACTCTTCGCAACCCCATGAACCGCAGCACGCCAGGCCTCCCTGTCCATCACCAACTCCCGGAGTTTACTCAAACCCATGTCCATTGAGTCAGTGATGCCATCCAACCATCTCATCCTCTGTCGTCCCCTTCTCCTCCTGCCCTCAATCTTTCCCAGCATCAGGGTCTTTTCAAATGAGTCAGCTCTTCTCATCAGGTGGCCAAAGTATTGGAGTTTCAGCTTCAGCATCAGTCCTTCCAATGAACACCCAGGACTGATCTCCTTTAGCATGGACTGGTTGGATCTCCTTGCAGTCCAAGGGACCCTCAAGCGTCTTCTCCAACACCACAGTTCAAAAGCACCAATTTTTCGGCGCTCAGCTTTCTTTATAGTCCAGCTCTCACGTGTACACATTACTACATAGCAAACAGGTAATCTAAACGAACCACCTGAATAGCACAGGAAGTTGAAGGAACGCTGTGATAACCTTCATGGGAAAAGATCCCAGAAAAGAACAGCTGTACATCTATTTATAACTGAATCAAGTTTCTGTACACCCACAGCAAACACGTCAGAAATCAACTCTATTAGGAAAAAAAAGAAATAACCAAAAAAAGTGGAGGATGAAAAATGCTGCCGCCTTGTGGCTGCTTTGGTAACAACAACTGAAAAACCTGCGCTGATGGGCACTTCATATTCACCGGTCCTTCAGGGATGTTAAGTAAAAAACACCTATTCTCAACAAATGTCCTGGGGTAGGTCCTGGAAAAAGAATTCAAAACAGGGCAGATGGTCAAGAGGCCAAAGTGACTTGTTAATAGCCAGGCCAGAGGACAGGGAGGAGGGTCCTTAAACAAGAAAAAAAGAGAATGAAATTACAACACTCCCTAACCATTTAAAGAAAAACTCCAAATTAATTAAAGAACTAATTGAAGGGACAGTTAATTCCTGCCATTCTAGGAAAGCATAGGAAAAACAGGTTTTGATATAAATCACAGCAAATTCCCTCTGGATCCACCTCATAGGATAATGAAAAATAGAAATAAGAAAAACTCAGGAAGGAACCTCATTAACCTTAAAAGCACTTGCACAGCAAGGGAAACCATAATGAAAGAAAATGACAACCCTCAGAGTGGAAAAAAAGTTTGCAAGCAAATATATCAACAAGTAATTCATCTGCAAAACAAGCAAACAGCACATGCAGCTCAATTAAAAAAAAAAAAAAAAAAACACACAACAGAAATGGGCCAAAGATCTAAATGGATGTTTTTTTCAAAGAATGTATCCAGGTGGCCAAAGGCACATGAAAAGATGCTGAGTATCACTAATGATTGGAGAAATGCAAATCAAAACGATGATGAGGTATCAGCTAAAATCACTGAGAGTGGCTATCCTCCAAAAGATCTACAAAGATTAAACTCTGCCTGGAGCCTGGGGAAAAGGAATCCTTCTACCCTGGAGGCAGGGTGGGTGCGGCCAAGAAGAAAAACATGGAGAGTCCTTAAAACACTAAACAGGGAGTTACTAACACCCTGGAAGCCAACTCCTTGCCTTAGATCCGGAAAAAATAAAAACTTTAAATGATATGTGCGTGTACCCTAATTTTTAGGACAGCACTATTGACTATATTGAAGACAGAACATCAAACAAAATGTCCATCAATAGAGAGATGAAAGTAACTCGTCCATCTAGACAGTGGAATACATTCAACCAGCAATAGAAGGAGAAAGTGGCATCAGCAAAAGCGTGGATGGACCGAGGGGACATAAGGAAAAAACACGTGTCCTCAACTTGTGCCCTTGGGTGGGTCCAGGGAAAAGAATTCAAAACAGGGCAGATGGTCAAGAGGCCAGTCTTGAGAGGTCGGTTTTAATCACAGTTTTTTTTTTTTTAATCACACGGAAACCTTTCAACATGAAGTAATTTTAGAGAAATTCAAATCAAAACTACAACTAAATATGAGCTAACCCCAGCCAGAATGGCTGGTGTCAAAAACTCTGTAAACAGTAAACGGTGGAGAGGTTTCAGAGGAAAAGACATTCTCCCACATTGATGCTGGCAATGTCAGCTGTTAACAGCCAGAGCAGAGGACAACGCGGAGGTTCCTTAAGTGAAAAGTGAATGAAACTACTCTCTCCCTAAACTCATGCAGAAAAGAAAAGAAAACCATAATTTAAAATGATATTTGCAACCCTATTTTCAAGGCGGCAATATTGACAATATTTAATAGAGAGCTTCCCCAGTGGCTCAGCTGGTAAAGAATCTGCCTGCAATGCGGGAGACCTGGATTCGATCCTTGGGTTGGGGAGATCCCCTGGAGGAGGGCGTGGCAACCCCCTCCGGTATTCTTGCCTGGAAAATCCCCCCAAAACAGCAGAGCCTGGTGGGCTACAGGCCATGGGGTCGCAGAGAGTCAGACACGACTGAGCAACTAAGCCCAGCACAATAAACAGCGTCAGTCAAAACGTCCATCAATAGAGAAAAAAAGTCACTGACCCATCTACACACGGGAATCACTCAGCCGTCAAATAAAAGCGAAAAAATATCATTGTCAGCAGCATGGATGGACCGAGATTTATCATACTCAGTGAAGTCAGTCAGGAAGTGAAAGAAATATATCACTTACAGGTGGAATCTATAAATTCATACGAATGAAAGAATTTATAAAGAGAAACAGACTCTCAGACTTAGAAAAGCAACATGATTATTTAAAAAACAAAACAAAACAGGTACGGGGAGGGAGACATTAAGGGGTTGGCATTAACACATACCTACAATGTATTATCAGATAGATAATTCAAAAGGACCTCCTGAATAACACAGAGATGTCTACCAAACACCCTGAAAGAACCGACCTGGGACAAACCAGAAAAAGAACAGGTACAGTTCTCTGTGTAACTGAATCAAGTTCCTGCAAACCCGAAACAAACACAACAACGGAAATCAACTCTACTCCAAGAGAAAATAAATACTAATTTAGCCAACAAAACAAAGCCGCGGGACATGAAGGTGTGCTGCCGCCTTGTGGCCGCTTTTGGTAACAACATCGGGGAAACTGCAGGCGGCCCTTAACATTCACAGGACCGAGCGGCTGCAGGAAGAGACGCCTCTCCCCAACTGATGTCCTCGGTGGGTTGGGGGGAAAATTCAGAACAGGGCCAATGATCACAGGGCCGATCTCAAAAGATAAGCTTTTTTTTTTTTTTTTTTAGAGTTGATATTTTGTTCATCATGGTTTTCTTGTATTCATTCTGATTTTTTTTTTTTTTAATTAGTTGGAGGCTAATTACTTCACAACATTTCAGTGGGTTTTGTCATACATTGACATGAATCAGCCATGGAGTTACATGTATTCCCCATCCCGATCCCCCCTCCCACCTCCCTCTCCACCCGATTCCTCTGGGTCTTCCCAGTGCACCAGGCCCGAGCACTTGTCTCAGGCATCCCACCTGGGCTGGTGATCTGTTTCACTATAGATAATATACATGCTGTTCTTTCAAAACATCCCACCCTCACCTTCTCCCACAGAGTTCAAAAGTCTGTTCTGTATTTCTGTGTCTCTTTTTCTGTTTTGCATATAGGGTTATCGTTACCATCTTTCTAAATTCCATATATATGTGTTAGTATGCTGTAATGTTCTTTATCTTTCTGGCTTACTTCACTCTGTATAATGGGCTCCAGTTTCATCCATCTCATTAGGACTGATTCAAATGAATTCTTTTTAACGGCTGAGTAATATTCCATGGTGTATATGTACCACAGCTTCCTTATCCATTCGTCTGCTGATGGGCATCTAGGTTGCTTCCATGTCCTGGCTATTATAAACAGTGCTGCAATGAACATTGGGGTGCACGTGTCTCTTTCAGATCTGGTTTCCTCAGTGTGTATGCCCAGAAGTGGGATTGCTGGGTCATATGGCAGTTCTATTTCCAGTTTTTTAAGAAATCTCCACACTGTTTTCCATAGCGGCTGTACTAGTTTGCATTCCCACCAACAGTTCCCTTTTCTCCACACCCTCTCCAGCATTTATTGCTTGTAGACTTTTGGATAGCAGCCATCCTGACTGGCGTGTAGTGGTACCTCATTGTGGTTTTGATTTGCATTTCTCTAATAATGAGTGATGTTGAGCATCTTTTCATGTGTTTGTTAGCCATCTGTATGTCTTCTTTGGAGAAATTTCTGTTTAGTTCTTTGGCCCATTTTTTGATTGGGTCATTTATTTGTCTGGAATTGAGCTGCAGGAGTTGCTTGTATATTTTTGAGATTAATCCTTTGTCTGTTTCTTCATTTGCTATTATTTTCTCCCAATCTGAGGGCTGTCTTTTCACCTTCCTTATAGTTTCCTTTGTAGTGCAAAAGCTTTTAAGTTTCATTAGGTCCCATTTGTTTAGTTTTGCTTTTATTTCCAATATTCTGGGAGGTGGGTCATAGAGGATCTTGCTGTGATTTATGTCGGAGAGTGTTTTGCCTATGTTCTCCTCTAGGAGTTTTATAGTTTCTGGTCTTACATTTAGATCTTTAATCCATTTTGAGTTTATTTTTGTGTATGGTGTTAGAAAGTGTTCTAGTTTCATTCTTTTACAAGTGGTTGACCAGTTTTCCCAGCACCACTTGTTGAAGAGGTTGTCTTTTTTCCATTGTATATCCTTGCCTCCTTTGTCAAAGATAAGGTGTCCATAGGTTCGTGGATTTATCTCTGGGCTTTCTATTCTGTTCCATTGATCTATATTTCTGTCTTTGTGCCAGTACCATACTGTCTTGATGAATGTGGCTTTGTAGTAGAGTCTGAAGTCAGGCAGGTTGATTCCTCCAGTTCCCTTCTTCTTTCTCAAGATTACTTTGGCTATTCGAGGTTTTTTGTATTTCCATACAAATTGTGAAATTCTTTGGTGTAGTTCTGTGAAAAATACCCTTGGTAGCTTGATAGGGATTGCATTGAATCTATAGATTGCTTTGGGTAGAATAGCCATTTTGACAATATTGATTCTTCCAATCCATGAACAGGGTATGTTTCTCCATCTGTTTGTGTCCTCTTTGATTTCTTTCATCAGTGTTTTATAGTTTTCTATGTATAGGTCTTTTGTTTCTTTAGGTAGATATACTCCTAAGTATTTTATTCTTTTTGTTGCAATGGTGAATGGTATTGTTTCCTAAAAGATAAGCTTTACTCACATTGTTTTTAAAAATATCGCATGAAAAGCTTTCAGCTTCGTGAAATATTACAGAAATGTAAATTAAAAAAAAATACAAGGAGATATCAGGTCATAACGGTCAGAATGGCCTTTGTTAAAAAGCCTTAAAAACGATAACGGCTGGAGAGGTTGTGGAGAAAAGGGCGCCTCCTATGCTGAGGCTGGGACTGGAAGTTGTTAACAGCCACAATCGAGGACGGGGTGGAGGGTCCTTCAACTTGTGAAAACTGAAGGAATTTACACCTCTCCCTAACCGCTTACAGATGAAGGAACTTCAAATCGATTAAAGAGTTTTATGTAGGGACCATTCCTCTAAATCTCTTGAGGAAAATATATGCAGAACACACTTTGACATAAATCACAGCAAGTTCTTTTTGGATCTACACTCAGAATTGTTCAAAATAAAACTAAACTAAAAAAAAGGCACCTCATTAACCTAAAAAGGTTTTGCACAGGAAGGGCAATCCTAGAGGAAAGAAAAAGACAACCCTCAGAATGGGAAAGTAAATGTTTGCAACCGAAGTGAAAAACAAGGAATTCATCTCCAAAGATGCAAACTGCTGACACAGCTCAAGATAAAACAAAAACAAAAATAAACAACAACAACAAAAAAAAACCCCAACCAACCCAGCAGGAAAACAGGCAAAGATCTAAACGGACATTTTTCCAAAGAAGGCATCCAGATGGCAATAGAGTGCATGGAAAGATGCTCAGGATCACTCTTACAGAAATGTCAGTTGAAGCCTCAACGAGGTATCAGCTCACCCCCTCAGACAGCCATCCCCCCAAAGACCTACAGGTTAAATGCTGCGGAGGGCGAGGGGAACAGGGACTCCTCCTGAACTGTGGGCGGAGAGGGTAATGGGTGGGGGCGGCCCCAAGAAAAACAGTATGGACATTCCTTAAAACACTAAACGTAAACTTAATACCTGATCTGGCAAGGCCACCCCTTGCTTTATATCCAGAGAAAATCATAACTGAAAATGATAGTTGTACCCCTATTTTCAGGGCAGCACCACTGACAATCTCCAAGACAGAGCATCAACCAAAGGGTCCATCAATAGAGATAAAAAGAGGAACTTTATCTAAACACTGGAATACACTCAGCCATCGGAACAAATGAAAAAACGTCATTTTCAGGAGCGTGGATGGACTGAGAGTTTATAATACTGAATGAAGCCAGTCTGAGAGGGACAGCAAACTGTCACACACATTGGGGAATCGATAAATTCCTCAAATGAACTAATTCATAAACTGAAACAGACTCACAGAGGTAGAAACATAAGTTTATGATTTTTAAAAAAAAAGGCTGGGGAAGGGAGACGATAAGAGACCGGGATTAACAGATACTACTTACTGTCAGATAGATCATCCAAATGAACCTGCTGAATGGCAGAAGAAAGTACAAAACAGTGAAGGAAACTATATGGGAAAATACTCCCAAAAAGAACAGAATAGATGTACCTCTATGCATAACTGAATCAAGCTCCTGTCAGCCTAAAACAAACACAACAGAAATCAACTCTACTTCAATAGAAAATAAAAATTAACAGCAGTAAATAAACAAACTGAAATAAATAAATGTGAAGCGTAAGTAAATGCTGCCGCCTTGTGGCGGCTTTTGGTACAACAATGGAGACTCCTGGGCTGCGGGCACTTCCTATTCACCAGGACTGAGGGCTCTAAGGAACAAATGTCCTAGGTGCGTCTGGGGAAAGTTTCAAACCAGGGCAAAAGATCACGAGGCCGACCTCCGAAGCTCGTTTTACTCACACCGTTATTAAAAATATCTCATGAGAAGCTTTCAACTTTGTGAAATGTTACAGAAATGTAAATCAAAACTACAATGAGGTATGAGTTTGTACTGGTCAGAATGGACTCTGTCAAAAAGTCTTGGAAAAAACAAAGGCTGGAGAAGTTGTGGAGAAAAGGGAGCCCTCCTACACTGATGCTGGGACTGCAAGTTGTTAACAGCCTCGATAGAGGACGGGGTGGAGGTTCCTTACACAAGGGGATAGTGAAAGAATTTACATCTCTCGCTAACCGCTTACAGACAAACTCCAAACTGATTAAAGAGTTACCTGGAGGGACAATTACTCTAAACCTCTAGAGGAAAATATAGGGAGCGCACACTTTACATAAACCACAGCAAGTTGTTTTTTTTTTTTTTTTTTTTTTTTTTGGTATATGCTCAGAATAATTCAAAATAAAATGAAACTTTAAAAAAGGCACCTCATTAACCTGAAGAGGTTTTGCACACAAAAGGCAACCGTAAGGAAAGAAAAAGCCCTCAGAAGGGGAAATAAGTGTTTGCAACCGAAGTGAAAAACAAGGAATTAATTCATTGCCAAAGATGCAAAGTGCTCATACAGTGAAAGGGAAAAGTGAAAGTCACTCAGTCAAGCCCGACTGTGCGACCCCATGGACAATACAACCCATGGAATTCTCCAGGCCGCAATACTGGAGTGGGTAGCCTTTCCCTTCTCCAGGGGATTTTCCCAACCCAGGGATCAAATCCAGGTCTCCTGCGTTGCAGGTGGATTCTTTACTAGCTGAACCACAACGGAGACCCCGCAAATAATGATCAAAAAAACAATCAACCCAGTGGAAAAACTGGCAAAAATCTAAATGGACATTTCTCCAAAGAAGGCACCCAGATGTCCATAAAGCACATGAAAAGATGCTCAGGACCACTCTTACAGAAATGCCAATCAAACTGCAACCAGGTGTCACTCACACCCCTCCGAGGAGCCATCCTCCAAGAGATATACAAGGATGAAATGCTGCGGAGGGCTGGGAAATCAGGGACTCCTCCTGCACTGTGGGCGGGGGTGGAAATGAGTGGGTGCGGCCACAAACGAAAACAGTATGGGATTCCTTAGAACACTACACTTAACACATGATCCGGCAAGCCCACTCCCGGTCTTAGATTGGGAGAAAATCAAAACTGAAAATGATGGTTGCACCCCTGTTTTCAGGGCAGCGTTACTGACAATCTCCAAGACAGAGCAGAAATGAAACTCCTTCAATAGAGAAATAACGAGGAACTTGTCCATCAAAACTCAGCCATCGAAACGAATGAAAACAAGTCAGTTTAGGAGCATGGATTGACAGAGAGATTTACCATACTGAGTGAAGCCGGTCAGAGAGGGAAAGCAAAGGATCACAGACATGGAGAATCTATAAATTCCTCAAGTGAACTAATTCGTAAACTGAGACAGACTCACAGACATAGAAACAGGAGTTTACGATTTTTTTTTAAAGTTTGGGGAAGGGAAACATTAAGAGATGGGGGTTTACAGATACACACTACTTATTTTCAGATAGATAATCGAAATGGACCTACTGAATAGCACAGGAAGTCTACTGAACACACTCAAAGAACCTAAATGGGAAAAGACCCCGAAAAGTGATAGAATAGATGTACCTCTGTGTATAACTGAATCAAGTTTCTGTCAACCTAAAATAAACACAACAGAAATCAACTCTACTTCAATAGAAAATAAAAGTTAACCATAATAAATGAATAGATAATTGTGACGCATGGGGAAATGCTCCCGCCTTGTGGCCCCTTTTGGTACAGCAACGGAAAATCCTGGGCTGACGGCACTTCACATTCACCAGGACTCAGGGGCTGGAAGGAAGAAACTCCTGCCTGAAGAAATGTCCTAGGTGCATCGGGGAAAAAGAGGCAAGCCAGGGCAAAAGATCACGAGCCAATCTCCAAAGCTCAGTTTTACACACAGTGTTATTAAAAATGTCACATGAAAAGTTTTCAACTTTGTGAAATGTTATAGAAATGTAAATCAAAACTGCAAATCAAAAATGTAAAAGGAGAAACGGAAAGATATACCCATTTGGATGCAGAGTTCCAAAGAATAGCAAGGAGAGATAAGAAAGCCTTCCTCCGTGATCAGTGCAAAGAAATAGAGGAAAATAATAGAATGGGCAAGACTAGAATTCACTTCAAGAAAATTAGAGATACCAAAAGAATATTTCATGCAGAAATGGGCACAATAAAGGACAGAAATGGTATGGATCTAACAGATGCAGAAGATATTAAGAGGAGGTGGCAAGAATACACAAAAGAACTGTACAAGAAAGATCTTAATGACCAAGATAAGCACGATGGTGTGATCACTCACCTAGAGCCAGACGTCTTAGAATGCGAAGTCAAGTGGACCTTAAGAAGCATCACTATGAACAAACTAGTGGAGGTGATGGAAATCCAGCTGAGCTATTTCAAATCCTAAAAGATGATGCTGTTAAAGTCCTGCACTCAATATGCAGGGAAGTTTGGAAAACTTAGCAGTGGCCACAGGACTGGAAAAGGTCAGTTTTCATTCCAATCTGAAAGAAAGGCAATGTCAAAGAATGCTCAGACTACAGCACAATTGCACTCATCTCACACTGGGCTTCCCTGGTGGCTCAGAGGTTAAAGTGTCTGCCTGCAACGCAGGAGACCTCGGTTCGACCCCTGGGTAGGGAAGATCCCCTGGAGAAAGAAATGGCAACCCACTTCAGTATTCTTGCTGAAGAATCCCATGGACAGAGGAGCCTGGTAGCAAAGAGTCGGACACAACTGAGCGACTTCACTTTCACTTTCTTTCACACACCAGTAAAGTAATGCTCAAAATTCTCCAAGTGAGGCTTTAACAGTATATGAATCGAGAACTTCCAGATGTTCAAGTTGTATTTAGAAAAGGCAGAGGAACCAGAGATTAAAGGAGGGAAGCCACAAAAGAAAAACAAAATAACCCTCAGGATAAAAAAATGTTACAACCCAGGTTAAAATAAGGAAGTCATCCTCAGAACATGCAAACAACCCGTGCTGTTCAATAGAAAAAGTGGAAGAGGGCAAAGATCTAAACAAATATTTCTCCCCAGAAGACATCCAGGTGGCTATAAAGCACATGAAAAGATGCTCACATCGCTAATTATTAAAGAAATTAAAATCAAAACTACAAGAACGTATCACCTCACACAGCTCAGAATGGCCTATGTCTTAACGTTTACTAACAAAATGGCAGAGAGGACGTGGAGACACGGGACACTCCTGCACTGATGCTGGCAGTGAGCTGTTAGCAGTCAGGGTGGAGGACAGGGAGGGGCTTCCTTAAACAAGGGCAAAGGGAAGGAATTTACTCTCTCCCTAACTGCTTACAGAAGAAAAAATCCAAATTGCTTGAAGATTAAATGGACGGAAGATCACTCTAATCCTCTTGAGGGAAATATAGGCAAACACACTTGGACATGAATCACAACATGTTCTTTTGGAATCTATGTTTAGAATAATTAAAAATAAAATAAAACTTTAAAAAGGCAGCTCATCACCTAAAATGCTTTTGCACTGCAAGGGCAACCCTAAAGGAAAGAAAAAGACAACCCTCAGAATGGGAAAATAAATGTTTGCAACAGATGTTTAAAATAATGAATTCATTTTCCAACATACAAACTGCTCATGCAGCTCATGATAAATCTGAAAACCACCCCCCCACACACACACACAAAACCCTACTAGTCCAATAGAAAAACCAGCAAAGATCTAAATGGATATTTCTCCAAGGAAGGCATCCAGATGGCCATAAAACACATGAAAAGATGCTCAGGATCACTTTTAGAGAAACGCTAATCAAAACTGCAGTGAGGTATCACCTCACACCCCACGGAACATCCATCTTCCAAAAGGTCTTCAAAAGTTAATTGTTGCTGAGGGCAAGGGTCACAGAGAATCCTCCTACACTGTGGGTGGGAGTGTAATTGAGTGGGTGCAGCCACAAGGAAAAGAGTGTGGAAATTCCTTAAAATACTAAAGATAGACATACCACACGATCTGGGAAGCCCACCCCTTGCCTTAGACCCAGAGAAAATCATGATTTAAAATGATAGTTGCACCTCTATTTTCAGGGCAGCACTACTGACAATATCTAAGACAGAGCATCAACCAAAATTGCATCTAGAGAGAAATGAAGAGTCTCGTGTCCATCTAAACACTAGAATACACTCCAAAAAAATGAATGAATGACATTTTCAGGACATTGGACGGACTGAGAATTTATCATACTCAGTAAAGTCAGAGATGAAAGAAGAAGTATCACTTAGAGGGGGCATCTATAAATTTATACAAATTAACTATAAACAGAAACAGACTCACAGACTTAGAAACCCACCTTACAACTTTTTAAAAAAATGTAGTGGCAAGGAGACATTTAGAGGTTGCAATGAACAAAAACACACTACTTTTTATCATATAGATAATGCCAGTGGACCTACCACATAGCACAGGGAAGTGGCCAGATACACTGGAAGAACCCATATGGGAAAAGACCCCCAAAAAAGAACAGAAGAGATATACATCTGTGTATAACTGAATCACGTTCTTGTAAGCCTAAAACAAACACAACAGAAATCAACTCTACTCCAATAGAAAATAAAAATTAACCAAAAAATAAAAAAAGAGAAAGAGAGATATCAAGGGAACACTTCATGCAAAGATGGGCACAATAAAGGACAGAAACAGTATGGACCTAACAGAAGCAGAAGATAATGAGAAGTGGCAAAGACACAGAGATGAACTATACTGGGCTTCCCCTGTGGCTCAGCCGGTGAAGAATCCTCCTACAATGTGGGAGACCTAGGTTTGAACCCTGGGTTGGGAAGGTTCCCTGGAGAAGGAAAGGCTATCCACTCCTGTATTCTGGCCTCGAGAATTCGACAGACTGTATAGTCCATGGGGTCACAAAGAGTTGGACATGACTATTAAGGAGAGGTGGTGAAAATATACAGATGAACTAAACTGAAAAGATCTTGTCACATCAGATAAGCCCGATGGTATGATCACTCACCTAGAGTCAGAAATCCTGGAGTGAGAAGTCAAGTGGGTCTTAGGAAGCATCACTATAAACTGAGCTATTGGAGATGATGGATTTCCAGCCGAGCTGTTTCAAATCCTAAAAGATGATGCTGTGACAGTGCTGCACGCAGTATGCCAGCAAATTTGGAAAACACAGCAGTGGCCACAGGTCGGGAAAGATCAGCTTTCATTCCAATCCCAAAGAAGATCAATGCCAAAGAATGTTCAAACTTCTGCACAACTGCACTCATTTTACTTGCCAGCAAGGTAATGCTCAAAATCCTCCAAGCTAGGTTTCAACAGTATGTGAACTGAGAATGTCCAGATGTACAAGCTGGATTTAGAAAAGACAGATGAGTCAGAGATGAAATTGCCAACATCCGTTGGATCATAGAAAAAGCAAGAGAATTCCAGAAAACATCTACTTCTGCTTCATTGATTATGCTAAAGGCTTTGTGTGGATCACAACAAACTGTGGAAAATTCTGAAAGAGCTGGGAATACCAGACAACCTGATCTGCTTCCTGAGAAACTGGTATGCAGGTCAAGAAGAAACAGTTAGAACTGAACATGGAACAATGAACGGGTTCCAAATTGGGAAAGGAGTACATCAAGGCTGTATATTGTCACCTGCTTATTTAACTTATATGCGGATAACATTATGCAAAATGCTGGGTTGGAGGAGGCTCAAGCTGGAATCAAGATTGCCAGGAAAAATATCAATAACCTCAGATATGCAGATGACACAACCCTAAGGCAGAAAGCAAAGAGGAACTAAAGAGCCTCTCAATGAAAGTGAAAGAGGAGAGTGAAAAAGCTGGCTTAATACTCAAAATTCAAAAAACTAAGATCATGGCATCCAGTCCCATCTCTTCATGGCAAATAAAAGGGGAAACAATGGAAACAGTGAGAGACTTTATTTCCTTGGACTCCAAAATCACTGAAGGGGTGACTGCAGCCATGAAATTAAAAGATGCTTGCTCCTTGGAAGAAAAGCTGTGACAAACCTAGACAGCATGTTAAAAAGCAGAGACATCACTTTGCCAACAAAGGTCTGTCTAGTCAAAGCTATGGTTTTTCGAGTAGTCATGTGTGGATGTGAGATTTGGACCATAAAGAAGGCTGAACGCTGGAGAACTGATGCTTTTAAACTGTGGTGTTGGAGAAGACTCTTGGGAGTCCCTCGAACAGCCAGAAGATCAAACCAGTCCATCCTAAAGGAAATCAGTGCTGAATATTCATTGGAAGGACTGATGCTGAAGCTGAAACTCCAGTACTTTGGCCACCTGATGCTAAGAGCCAACTCATTGGAAAAGACCCTGATGCTGGGAAAGATTGAGGGCAGGAGGAGAAGGGGATGACAGAGGATGAGATGGTTAGTGGGCATCATCAACTCAATGGACATGAGTTTGAGCAAGCTCTGGGAGTGGGTGATGGACACGGAGGCCTGATGTGCTGCAGTCCATGGGGTCACAAAGAGTCGGACACGACTGAGCGACTGAACAACATTGTGGTCTCGTGAGAGAGGAAGGCATTGTAGAATGTGTAAAGAGTCTAGAATGTAACATCCCAAAAAGCTTTATAGAAAGCACCTTTACTGTAATAGGCAATAGTTAAAACCCAGATCCTGAGATCTCCATCAGAATAACACTCAGCCAAAAGTAAGCGTGGACCTCTGTCTTTATGAGGAGGGCAGCATGACTTTATACCAGTAAAGTTAGAGAGTGACCACTAGTCTAGAGCGAAGGAGGCAGAGAACTCAAGAAAGAAGGTTAGAATCATGTGAATCATCATGGAGCTTTTTGTCTGTACTCACAAACTCCCATTTATTCCTCAGTAGCAGAGATCGTAGGATGCAGGAGACTCCAGGAGACATTCTACAAGTGAAGGAACCCAAACCCTGAGGGTAGATAAGGGATTCTGGAAGGAAGCTATCCTCACCCAAGCAGGCCAGGTTCCAGTAGTTCTGTAACATCACATCCCTGGACAATTTCCACTGACCGAGGTCCAGGCATTCCCACTCCTCTTGAAAGGTTGTTGCTGAACCACAGAAGACGCCAGGATTCTTGGCCTCTGAAGAAGAATTCTATCTGGGGCCAGAGATGAGGCTTGATCACTCAGAGCTTTTGTGTAATAGAGTTTTATTAAAGTATGAAAGAGGTAGAGAAAGCGTCTGAAATAGACATCAGAAGGGGGCAGAAAGAGTGCCTACTCGCTGGTGTTGGCAAGGAAGTTATATACCTTTTAATTAGTCATCACAATGAATCAAAAGAATGTCTGGAGGTTGTAAAGATCTTACTAGACCCACTCCCATAATTTACATTTTAAAATAACAGGATTCGCCAGGTTTTTCAGGAAAGAGAAACTGTCCTCAAGCAGGATACAGTGTTGTTGTATAATCCCTAGTACAGTTTAAACTGAGTTATGTAATTGATGAAGACTAAGGAATGTAGACAAAAAAGTTTGCCCTTTCCTCTTCCTTGAGAATTCCAGACCCCTCTCTCCTTGGGGACCCCTGGACTTCTTATCAACCTACCTAGGAACTGACTCTCTCTTTTTGTTTTCTTTCTTTTTTTTTTTCTCTTGGAACTGACTCTCTCACTCTTGAGTGAAGTCTATGGCCAGACCCTGGAATGTCAGCCGTCCCTGAAATACAAAGTACATATGCCATGTGACTGTGGAAAGACTTCCTTATGTGACCCAAGATGGAAACAGCAAGTTCAGAGAACTAGTTTTTCAATGAGAAGAGTGTCTGATGTTATACAATAATATACTTTTTTAGATAGCAATATGCGCTACCGTATTTCTAACCTGAAGAAAACAGGATGACATATGATCCACAAAGCCACTTGGACTTCCCTACTGGCTCAGACGGTAAAGAATCTGTCCACAATGCGGGTGACCTGGATTCGATCCCTGGGTTGGGAAGATCCCTGGAGAAGGAAATGGCAACCCACTCCAGTATTCTTGCCTGGAGAATCTTATGGAGAGAGGAACCTGGCAGGCTATATAGTCCATGGGGTCACGAAGAGTGGGACATGACTGAGAGACTACGATTCATTCATTCATCTGGGAGAAAAACTATTAAATGTGATCAACAGAGGCATATTTATTTTTGAGGATTTTCCTTGTGTTCCACAGGATAAATATCAGTCAAAGCAGGAATTTTTTTAAAAGCACATTGTGATTCAAGAATTCTAGGGTGGGGCCACAGTTTTTCATCTTGAACAAGATTAGTTTTAACTAAATGTCTCGTTGATAAATGGCCATTGTGAATAGCACGGAGGTAAAACAGTCATGGCCGATAGCCATGGAATCCAGTCTCATCACTTCATGGCGAATAGATGGGGGAACAATGGAAACAGTGAGAGACTTTATTGTTTTGGGCTCCAAAATCACTGCAAATGGTGACTGCAGCCATGAAATTAAAACGCTTACTCCTTGGAAGAAAAACTATGACCAACTTAGACAGCATATAAAAAAGCAGAGACATTACTTTGTCAGCAGAGGTCTGTCTAGTCAAAGCTATGCTTTTTCTAGTAGTCATATATGGATGTGAGAGTTGGACTATAAAGAAAGCTGAGTGCAAAAGAATTGATGCTTTTGAACTGTGGTGTTGGAGAAGACTCTTGGGAGTCCCTTGGACTGCAAGGACATCCAACCAGTCCATCCTAAAGGAGATCAGTCCTGAATATTCATTGGAAGGATTGATGCTGAAGCTGAAACTCCAATACCTTGGCCACCTGATGTGAAGAACTGACTCATTTGAAAAGACCCTGATGCTGGGAAAGGTTGAAGGCGAGAGGAGAAGGGGATGACAGAGGATGAGATGGTTAGATGGCATCACTGACTCAACGGACATATGGTTGAGTAAGCTCCGGGAGTTGGTGATTGTAAGGTGTGCTGCAGTCCATGGGGTTGCAGAGAGTCGGACACAACTGAGCAACTGAACTGAACTGAAAAGAGCCAGGTAAGAATTCATAGTTATTATTGAACTTTATGCGCTTTACAGATTTTACAGGTTTAATAGATTAGTAAGCAGAGAAAACAATCCTTTTGCCTATTTTTGAACTATAGCACTTTCTAACAGTGTTTTATTTTTTTAACCTTGAATGAGCCATATAAATAATTTTATATCAAAAATATTGCTCTTCAAAATGGTTTGGAATATTTGATCAACTATTCAGAAAATGGTAGAGCTTGAGATTTTCTTCAATGGATCTGAGCTCAATTTTATGTAAAAAGAATTAAGTCAACACAGAGACCTGACTGAGCAACTGAACTGAACTGCACACAGAGACCACTCTAATGGATGTTTTACCAGTTGAGGTAACTGGCAAAAATATCAAAAACAGAAAAAATGTCATATACTGTTAACATTTTCATGCACACAACCATACACTATTTGGGAGAAAAATTATTCATGTTTATAAAATCAGGAGTAGATTTCTGTGCTTAAATCTTATAATTTATTTGTGGCAATAATCTATATTTTACAAATACATTACAGTGCAAAAACACAATGACATAAAATAAATTAGCTCTTGGTTCTGAATATTTTATTCCTTTGAAAATCTCTATCATTTGTGTTGAATCATATTTTAGATTTAAGAGTTAAACATACATAAGTAATAACATTCTTGTAAATATTGTAGAAAACACAAAGATGTGCTAAGAATTCTGTCTGGAAAATGAGTGCAGAGTATATTATTAACGGAAATGATCAGACCTGGGCTTGAGTGATGAAAACCTCCATTCCCCAAATGCAAGAACCTTACTAAACACAGGTGAGTGTTCATTTTCCAAAGCAAACAGAACTAAGAAGGTGTGGTTTGCCACATTAATTTTGTCAGCTTATACACATCCCTCACTAAACCTTTCAAAAATCCTTTTTAGAGACAGAAAGCAGGAACAGCACAGTTGCAAAATCACAGAAGCACCTGAACCAGAAAACGTGAGGGGTAATGGCCTAGATGCTAGCAGTGATCTGAATCCTGAAAAATACCAGTTTTATGCAAAATTCTCTTCTTATCTAACTTCCATGTTCTGTATCCTAAGGCTACACTTAAGAGTGAGTCCTTCCTGCCAACATGGAGAAGGGTCTCTCATACTTTTCTCCTTCTTTTCCCCAAACTTCCTGTGGAACTCTGGACCACTGGGGTAATTCTGTTCATAAGGACAATTTCTTAATCCTGTTCTAAATGTCTGGAGTTGCGGATACATGTAAATTCATCACTAATTTCCCCTACTTCTCTAAGATCCCAAGACTGAACCACATGCCAATGGGAATCTCAGAACCTATGCCTCCCCATGTTTATTTCTCACAAAGGGAATATTTTCACTAGTTGAAAGTCACTAATTCAGGTTGAGAATTCATCATGCTCTATAGAAAGCCAGAATTCATCATGCTCCCTACAGACAAGGGAGACAAGGTTCTGGGACACAAGGGAGAAGTGGTCTAAAGAGCCGGTCCTCACTATGGTAAGAAAAGGAAAAACTAAGAAGTTGATAACAAATGCCCCAGGCAGAAAAATTAGAAGCCGAGAACTAAAGGTTTGCAGGTTCCCTCAGTCTAGGCATTTCAGGAGGAAAAGCAGACACAGCCCCAGACCCAGGACAGGACATGTACCTGAGAAGCTGCCGTCTCCTCCTCTTCTTCCTCCTGCTCTGCGTCTTCTCTGGGGATGTTATGCAGGGAACGTATCTCTGCATCTTGAGAAAATACCTTCAAAGGCATCCGCACAGCTCTTTCACCTGCAACTACTTCACCACTACAGACAGAAGGACCTTGAAAAGCTGAAAAGACTCACCTCTCCTGTCCTCTGTCTCAGGAGAGATTCAGGAACAATCACTTCCTACCTGGAGACCAGTCTGTGAACTAATTTCTTGATTGTTCTCTCCCCATAGAGAGCTCCTAACCCTCTGCTCACACAGATGATGTGAGTTGACTTCCTGGTCCAAATCCAGCTAGACCAACTCTGCGGCCTCTCCGCGGACTGACGCCGGGCTTCAGGTCTCACAAATGCACCAGGAGCCGCGTCCTTATCCCGGGCCTCCCCTTAGAATCCCCTGGAGCACTTCCTACACACCACACTGATGCTCCCACAGGACCCAGAGAACTCTGTGCGGAGGGCACCGGGGAGGTTATCCCTCAACACTGGTCATGTGATCTTGATAGGAAACCAGGTTGAAACCACTTAAAGGAATCTTTCTGAACCATTTCAGTGAATACGAACCCCTCGAGGTCAGGTCCCCACCCTAAGAAGTTATGAATCTGCAGGTCTGACATGGGGCCGTGAAGTGAGTCTTTAGCCAATTCCATTTGTTCTGATGCTTCTCCCCCAAGACCCACACTCAGGAGCCCTGAGCTTCAGCCCTCACTCTCAGCACACCTGAGACCTCTCAGAAGGGGAGGGTTTAGGGTGGGAATTTCTGAGGGAGGTCAGGCTAGAACCAGGCAGACAAAGCTCCAGTACTTGGTGTTCAGGCCTTTATAAGAGACCCTGGGTGAAGTGCTGTGGGCTCCCCAGGATGAGTGTAGATGGGTCTATTCAAACCAAGGGGAGCAGGAATCTGGTGAGCGCTGTGAGGGTGTCATTGAAGGGGTGGGCACCTGTGAAGTAGAACCCGGGGTTCAGCAAGACTGCTGATCACAAGGTGGGTGGTTGTCTAGAGCAGGTGCTCACAGGACTGGCTGGTGTGAGTTCAAGGACCTGCAGGCTGCCTGCTCCCCAGACAGATGCCGAGGCAGCAACAGCATGGAGCAGTTCAGGGGAGCTCTCAACAATACTCTGTATGATCCTTATTGGAACCATTACAATGTCCCAGCAGTTACAGAGGGGGGAAAGTACAATGCAGAAATGATGGGAAATATCCCAATATTTGAGGCATAAAGGCAGTAAGGAAACTAATTGTTACAGATATCATCCCTCTGTGCTAACAAAGAGTTTATTGTTAGGTATTCTTCCCTGCGACCTTAAATCAGTAGGTTGACACTTCATTCATTACATTCCGGCTTTATCACAAGAAACCATCAGTTTTATTAACATGTACTATCACACATAGAAAGAATAAAACCTTTTCCAATCCACTGTGTAACTGATTAAATACAGATTACAAGCATAAACAACGATATTCACTCCTCTGATACAATGATCTCAGAACTGTGATTTCTACAGTTACAAAATGGAGGCTAATCATTTACGAATGAAACAAGATGTACACTAATTACATGACTTTTCTGAGAAGGGTTTCCATACATTTCTAGCATATCAGAGGTATCTTTATTTGAAACATGTCAACTAATATTCATGACATCTCTTGATATTATAAAGATACATCAAGAGTTCAGTGAACTGTCATTGTATTTTCCTTAAAATGCAAGTGACATAACTATTGAAAATGTGCATCTTACTTTAATATGTGGAATTACTCCCTGAACACTTACTTCATGGTGACCTATAGGGATGTTTGACAAGAATGATTAACACCTCCATTTATTTATTTATTTATTTATTTTTAAAAATTAATTAATTTATTTTTTCAGTGGGTTTTGTCATACATTGACATGAATCAGCAATAGATTTACACGTATTCCCCACCCCGATCCCCCCTCCCCCCTCCCTCTCCACCCAATTCCTCTGGGTCTTCCCAGTGCACCAGGTTCGAGCACTTGTCTCATGCATCCCACCTGGGCTGGTGACCTGTTTCACCATAGATAATATACATGCTGTTCTTTCACAATATCCCACCCTCACCTTCTCCCACAGAGTTCAAAAGTCTGTTCTGTACTTCTGTGTCTCTTTTTCTGTTTTGCATATAGGGTTGTCGTTACCATCTTTCTAAATTCCATATATATGTGTTAGTATGCTGTAATGTTCTTTGTCTTTCTGGCTTACTTCACTCTGTATAATGGGCTCCAGTTTCATCTGTCTCATTAGAACTGGTTCAAATGAATTCTTTTTAACGGCTGAGTAATATTCCATGGTGCATATGTACCACGGCTTCTTTATCCATTCATCTGCTGATGGGCATCTAGGTTGCTTCCATGTCCTGGCTATTATAAACAGTGCTGCGATGAACATTGGGGTGCACATGTCTCTTTCAGATCTGGTTTCCTCAGTGTGTATGCCCAGGAGTGGTATTGCTGGGTCATATGGCAGTTCTATTTCCCGTTTTTTAAGAAATCTCCACACTGTTCTCCGTAGCGGCTGTACTAGTTTGCATTCCCACCAACAGTAACACCTCCATTTAAATGTTCAGTGTACATGCTACATCACTGTGTCCTTAATCTCCTCATGGAGAATAAATATAAATGATTTCTCTCTAGGATAGAAGGCCTTGTCTCATCTTTGAGTAGCAATCATCAAAAACATAACTTTGCATACACACTAAAAAGGAAGCATAGCAGCATGGAGTAACTTGAGAGTTCAATAACATATCTTGGTTTTCAAATAATCACAAATCGTGTGAATATAAACAAAGATATATTGCTAATAATTGTACATTTCTAAATACCAACCCTTCATCTTGTGATCCATACTAACATATCAATTTTCTATGCTTTAACTATGGATTACTGTCTACAATACTTCTCCTGAAGAGAACTTCAAAAAAAAGGATTGATGAAATGCTTTCTAGTGTGCAGGCTTCCCTGAAAGCTCAGTTGGTAAAGAATCCACCTCCCACTCCAGTATCCTGGCCTGGAGAATTCCATGGACACAGTCCCTGGGGTTGCAGAGTTGGACACAACTGAGCAAATTTCACTTTTTCTAGTGTGTAATATCTGGTATTTATTTAGATTTAACTTTCATTAAATACTTTCCTACATTGTTTTATGTCATTTCTTATCTTTCTTAAATAAACGGTCCTGTATTTTCTGAAGTGTATGTTTAGGACAAACCTCTTCCATCACTTATTTTATTACTAGAGTTTCTCTCCAGTATGTGTTTTCTGATGTTTGGTAAGTTGAGAGCTCTGATTAAAGCCTTTGCCACTTTCCTTACAGTTATAAGGTTTCTCTTTCAGTATGAATTCTCTGATGTCGAGTAAGATGTGAGTTCTTGATAAAGGCTTTTCCACATTCTTTACATTTGTAAGGTTTCTTTCCAGTATGAATTCGCTGGTGTTGAAAAAGACTTGAGTACTGACCGAAGGCTTTTCCGCATTCTTTATATTTATAAGGTTTCTCTCCAGTGTGAATTATCTGGTGGCAAGTAAGACCTGAGTGCTTCCTAAAGTCTTTGCCACAATCCTTACATTTATAAGGCCTCTCCCCAGTATGAATTCGCTGGTGTTCAGTAAGAGTTGAGTAGTGACTGAAAGCTTTTCCGCATTCTTTACATTTATAAGATTTCTCTCCAGTATGGATTACTTGGTGTTTAGTAAGACATGACTGCTGTCTAAATGCTTTGCCACAATCCTTACATTTATAAGGCTTCTCTCCAGTATGAATTCTCTGATGGTAAGTGAGACCTGAGCACTGGTTAAATTCTTTGCCACAATCCTTACATTTATAAGGCTTCTCTCCAGTATGAATTCGCTGGTGTTTAGTAAGAGTTGAGTAGTAACTGAAGGCTTTTCCGCATTCTTTACATTTATAAGATTTCTCTCCAGTATGGATTACTTGATGTTTAGTAAGACATGAGTGCTGTCTAAATGCTTTGCCACAATCCTTACATTTATAAGGCTTCTCTCCAGTATGAATTCTCTGATGGTAAGTGAGACCTGAGCACTGCTTAAATTCTTTGCCACAATCCTTACATTTATAAGGCTTCTCTCCAGTATGAATTCTATGGTGTTGAGTAAGGTTTGACTTCTTATTAAAGGCTTTGCCACACTTCATACATTTGTGTGATTTCTGCTGCATATGAATTACCTGATATTGAGTAGGACATGAGCTACAAGGAAACACTTTGCCACATTCTTTACATTTGCTTGGTTTCTCCCTGGCATGAACTTGCTGATGCAGACTGAAATGTGAACACCTAAAAATGGCTTTGCCACTTTCCTTAGCCTTGTAAGGTTTCTGCTCTGTATGGATTCGCTGATGTTGAGCAAGCTTTGAGTTCTGATTAAAGGCTTTGCCACACTTTGTACATTTATAATGCTTCTCCCCAGTATGAATTCGCTGATGTTGACTAAGATTTGAGCAAGACATAAAGGCTTTTCCACATTCCTTACATTCATAAGGTTTCTTGCCAGTGTGGATTTGCCGATCTTGACTAAGCTTTGAATTCTGATTAGAAGCATTGCCACACACTGTACCTTTGAAAGGTTTCCATCCTGAATGAATTTTCCTGTGTCTACTTAGACTGGCTGAGTTAGTAAAGGCTTTCTCACATTTCTTACACTTGTAACTTTTCTGCGGATCCTGAATATTCTGCTGTTGAGTAAGATTTGAAGACTGATTAGAAATATCACTATATTCACAATTATAAGTCTTCTCTCCTGTATGTGTACTTTTCTGTAGTGGAAGACCTGATGTTTGATAAAAGATATTCCTACATGTACAATTTTTAGAATCCTTGTCTGAAGATTGAGGTCCCCGATGTTTCATAGGGTTAGAGTCTTGTTCAGTTTTAGACCCAGTTTCATTGCATGAATAGCTTCTCAATCCATCGTAAATATTCTTGTAATTATTGGGGGTAGAGCTCTTGCTTAAGGCCTGATTCGTGTTATTACATGTGAGAAGTTGTTCCATATTAACCATATCATGATGTGTATTGAACAATGATGGTGGGATTAACTCTTTTCCATTATTATCAACATTACACATTTTGGAACAGAGAGAAATTGTCAGTTGGTGGAAGAATAATGACCCCTTGCTCACAGATCCCTCAAATTGATTATATTGTGAGTTTTCCCCATCATTTTTAAATTTCTGGTTTTCAGACGTGCTTGAATGTGTGTGTAATTGAAGCCTGTGTTCAGAGTGGTTTGAATGAGTATTTGCAGTAGAGACTGGATGACTTTCCAGATTTTCCACATTTCCCTTCAGAGAACGTGTATGTTTCAAAAAATGATTTAAGCCTTTGCTTGAAAAGGTACACATCTCTGCAGATGTTGTTAACTGAAATGAGTGTTTTCCCCAATTTGACTCACATTGCTCATTTCTTTTGGCAGTAATGTCTGCATTATGTGAAACTGTCTCAGTTCCTTTATGTCCATATAAACATCTTCTAGGTCTTTTACAAAGCCCTGTATAATCCTGGTCTTTCATTAAATGTTCATTTCCAAGATGAGCTCTTTCATGTGTTTCTAGGTTTGCCTTTTGGATTAAATTTTCTAACCTTGGATTCTTTGACATCAAAGCACGGGTGTTGTGAGAAGACACAGCTGAAAGATACCAAATAAAAGTTTATCAAAGTGAAAGATATCAAATCTACTATTCTCAGTGAATATCCTTAAAGATGTAGAGAAAATAGAGACACAAGAATCAAGATGCAAGAGGATTAGGCAGACTTGGAGTTCATCTCTCTCCACAAATGCATCAAGCATACATCAGAAATGGAACAACTCTCACAGAGGCCCCTCTGAACACTAGCAGAGGAGCTACAACACCTAAAAGGACAAGAAAGATTCCCACTTAGCTAGTTAGGACCAAAGAAAGAAGGAAGAGGAGAGGAAGCGGGATGGGACCTGCAACCCTCGGGGGGATCGGAAGAGAGGAGGTCTCCATGTCCGGAGAAGCCTCTCACTGGGGGAGCTCAGTTGGGACAGAAGGGGAGCCTCGTTCTCTGTGGGAAGAGAACATGGCAATGGTCTGTGGCAGCAGGACAGAGTGAGATACACACGTGGTACTGACCCCTGCCCTGTCCACCCAGCCTGAGAGGGTGTCCACTGCTGCAGACAAGGGCTGGGTGCTGGAAAGTGGGGTGTGGAGAGCAGACCCAGGCAGAAGACTGCTGTTGGCTGTGAGGAGACATCCTGAGGGGACGGGAGGGAGGTAGGAGCTCTGCAAATGGGATGCTTGTGGAGGAAGCCTGAACCACCATAGAGCAGAGCAGCGTTGTTGAGTGATGTCCGAAGGGAAGAACCCCACTGCAGCCTCTCTCCCCATGTGCTGGCCCCTTGTCCCTGGCAGTAGGAAGGGCTGCCACCCGGGTGGGCTCTATTGAGGCCCAGCCATGGCCTCCCCCATGCCCCTCCTCTACAATCAGCAGACTCCTATGCTCTGGGGCAGCCTCTGGAGCAGACACCTGTGGGTGGGCCACATGCTCAGATGGAGCTGAAAGCACAGCTGAGCCTCAGGGTTAAGAATGAAAAGCTGAAGTGTCTCCTTGCAGCTGCACTAACCATGCTTTTACACAGGCAACTGGCTGTGTCAACTCAGTCCCTATAGAGCATCTGAAGGACAACCAGGGATCCCCCAGTCATGGAGGTGTAGCTTTAGCAGCTGTAGACATTGTGGGGATGTACGTGGGGAGGTGGGGCCAGGCCACAGTCTGAGCTGCCCCATAGCACCACAGTGGATCCAGCTCCATGAAAGCAATTCTGGGCCCTGATTTCACTGGATCTATGCTGGTGACTTGGTGAAAACAACATCTGAGAGACACCAGGGCCGTGTGCCGAGATACCCATGGTTGAGGTGGGGCCAAGTGCAGTGCCGACCAGGGTCACTTGAGACTCACACAACGCGTGAGCACACCCCGAGGGGAACATCCCCAGAGCAGCAATCCTCAGGGGCTTCTCTCCCAGACGGTGTGCTCCAATCCCACCTGCCTCCACCACAGATCAGAATCACAGTGAAGAAACAGATCTGGGGGCTCTGTTCCACCAACCAGGAAGCAGACCCACCACAGACAGGACAGTGACAGCCACAGATCCACGGGGAAGCCCCCCTCAATATCCAGGGCAGGCTAGGGTCACAGTAACAGCAATCAAAGCCCAGATCAAGGGGAGAAGGGCACAAGCCTGTGGACCAACCTCACCCCACAGGGGGAAGACAACAGAGCAAGAGGAGCTAGGATCCTGCAGCCTGCAGAACAGACCACAAACCCAGAAAATGTGACAAAATGAGAGGACAGAGAAGTATGGTGTAGAGGAAGGAGCACCACAAAAAGCTACAAGAACCACTAAATGAAGAGGAGACAGCAGTCTAATGAGTACTTTCTGACTTAAGTCATCTTAAATGGAGACGCCGCTAGGTGCCTTCTAACTCTTTAACCCACTTCTTATTTTAGCGTGTCCTATTAGATGTCTCGGAGAAGGCAATGGCGCCCCACTCCAGTACTCTTGCCTGGAAAATCCCATGGACGGAGGAGCCTAGTAGGCTGCAGTCCATGGGGTCGCTAAGGGTTGGACGCGACTGAGCAACCTCACTTTCACTTTTCACTTTCATGCATTGGAGAAGGAAATGGCAACCCACTCCACTGTTCTTGCCTGGAGAATCCCAGGGACGGGGGAGCCTGGTGGGCTTCTGTCTATGGGGTCGCACAGAGTCGGACACGACTGAAGCGACTTAGCAGCAGCAGCAGCAGTAGCATTAGATGTTTCAACCTAAACATCATAAATGATACTGACGTAGGTCTAATCAGAAAGTGAGGACACATAGGACAAAGTCTGGGGAAGCTGATAACAAGATTATTTAATAAAGAAGTAGTTCTTGAGAAATTAAATAAGAAATGAGACTTTTACAATATGGTGGGAACACAGGGGAAACTATCAATGCTCTGTGGAGATCTAGTTGGGAAGGAAATCTAAAAGAGTAGGTATATACTAAAACCGATTCTCTTTGCTGTACAACATTGTAAACCAGCTATACTCCAATGAGAATGTGTTTTAAAGATTATATTATCTAAAAATTGTAATAGTTTGAAACCATTAAAAAATATAGTGGAAAATGTTTTAAGCTCTTATGCCAATTTATTTGAAAATTCTTTGAGCTAATTGAATATATTTAAGTCTTTTAGCATTGAGGAATTGCACCAAATACACTTAACATTTCATATGAGTTCATATGAAGAAAACAGAAACTTTGAAGTAACACTGAGATTTGCATTCTTTCTCTTTAGGGAGGTTTTGGTTTATGCAGTGAAGAAATTACTTAAATTTAAAATGTATAAGATCATATTTGTAGCTTCCAGTGTTTTAGAAATTATAAGTCAGAAAAAAAACCCTCTGTCCACAGTATTCTTACAACTTTGGCAGTATGTCTACGATTCCACTCACATACTACCATCTAGTGGTAGAAACAAACTTGAATAGCGGCGTCTTAGAGTTATTCAGAAATGTGCACAGTTTTCCTAGGGCCCCCAGGAAATGCAATAGTAACTGATTCATGCAGGTTGTCACAGGCCAAGAGGAGATTTTCAGTTCTCACTGTGATTGAGAAAAGTAATCACTGGAGATGAATTCAGGAATGACTTCAGAGACAGAATGGGGCAGGTGATATCCGCCCATGACAGCAGCAGAAAGAAACCCAGGCTTCTCTAAAATCATTTCCACTGAAGCAGATCTTCCCAAACCGCATGACAGAGGATGACTTCCTCACTGATCCTTGGACCTGTCATTGAGTCATCGGCTCCATCCCTTCACACCTACCTGTGTACATGGCTGGCATCTCCAGTCTCCTTACATCCCAGGGATTCTTCATTTGCTCCAGAAAGGTGATCAGGTCTGGCTTAGAGACCACAAGACCTGCTATCAGGAAAAGGGGTGTTTGTTTTGCTAGAGATTCATCAGTTTCCACTCTAATATGTATTCAGGTGAGTAGAGAAGGCACGTGTGCTAAGTCGCTCCAGTCATGTCTGACTCTTTGCCACCCTGTGGACTATAACCCACCAGGCTCCTCTGTCCATGGGATTCTCCAGGCAAGAATACTGGAGTGGGTTGCCATGTCTTCCTCCAAGAGATCTTCTCAACCCAGAGATCGAACCTACTTCTTTTACGTCTCCTGCATTGGCAGGCAGGTTCTTTACCACTGGTGCCACCTGGGAAGCCCAGAGGAGGCATGGTAGAATATTAATACAGCCTGGAAATAAAGTATTTGGGGACATCATTTCCTAGGCTGTATTAACATTCTCTGGTGGCTCAGCTGGTAACGAAGCCACCTGCAATGTGGGAGACCTGCGTTTCATGCCTGGGTTGAGAAGATCCTCTGGAGAAGGGAGTGGCTACCACTCCAGTATTCTGGCCTGGAGAATTCCATGAACTATTCCATGGGGTCGTAAAGAGTCGGACACAACTGTAATCTTGCTCATTATATTAACACTCTAGAGAAGGCATGGTTGAATGTTAATATAGCCTAGAAAATTACATCCCCAAACACTTTATCGAAAGCACTTTTATAACACTAACAAATACATAAAGAAAAGACCTTGCGATTCTAGTCAAGTACCACTAAGGCCAAAGTAAGTAAGTAGTAGAAATCTGATTTGAAAAGGAGAGTGCCACCCTCTTATACCACAGAACCTGGAGAATTACCACTAACCTAGAAGAAGGAGGCAGATCACATCAAGGAAAAGTCAGAATCTTA
This sequence comes from Cervus elaphus, assembly GCF_910594005.1. Classification (NCBI taxonomy): domain Eukaryota; kingdom Metazoa; phylum Chordata; class Mammalia; order Artiodactyla; family Cervidae; genus Cervus; species Cervus elaphus. The sequence goes on along the minus strand of NC_057818.1, from coordinate 57,659,384 downwards.
ATGAATCATCATGAAGTCTTCTTTCTCAACTCAGAAATACCCATTTTCCCATAGAAAGCAGGGATCTAAAACTATTGTAAGAAGCACAAGATTCCAGGAGACATTCTAGAAATACAGGAACCAAAACCCAGTGGGTAGATAAGGGATTCTGGAAAGAAGTTATCCTCACCCAAGGAGGCCAGGTTCCTGTAGTTCTCTAACATCACGTCCCTATACAATTCCCGCTGACCGAGGTCCAGGCATTCCCACTCCTCTTGAGTGAAGTCTATGGCCACATCCTGGAACGTCAGCCGTCCCTGAAATACAAAGTACAGATGCCAAGGGGCCGTGGGAAGACTTCCTAATGTGACCCAAGATGAAACCAGCAAGAGAAATGGTTTTGATTTAGGAGAGTGGCTTGTATTATAAAATAATATAATTTTTACACAGTAATATTTTCTACCACATTTTTAACCCCAAGAAAAGAGGATGAGATATGATCATCAACCACTACAGAAATTCTTCTGATTTGGAAGAGAAATTACAAAATAATCAGATCAACATTGACATATTTATTTTTGAGTGTTGTACTCATTTGACAGAGGATAAACTGTCTATCAGAAGAAACAGGAAATATTTTTAAAAAGCACTTCCTGATCCAAATGTTCTGGAGTGGGCTCAGTATGTCACATTTTTAACAAGCTTATTTGAACTAGTAATGTTGAAAATTCTGCTCCATGAGTGACAATGTTTGAACATCAATGAAGCAGAATAGTAAGGAAAGAATTCATGTTTAACTTTGAACTTTAAGTGCTTTACAGATTTTACAGGTCTGATACGACAGTAACCTCAGTGACAAGAATCATCTTAATGATCTGGTATATACTATATGTCTTTCTGACAGTTTTTCAGAGTCTTGAATGTATAACAGAAATAATTTAAAATCAATAATGTTGCTGTTGCATCTTTTGGCAAATATTTTAACAAACATTCTTTAAATGACAGCTTAACTTTTACTTCAGTTTCTGACTCTATACTTTAATAAAACAGAGACAAATGCACAGAGCTAACTCTAATGAAAGTTCATAGAAATTCCTGTATTTGTAAATAATACTAAAAACAAGAAAAGTGTTAGTCACTCAGTTGTGTCCTACTCTTTGCAACCCCAGGGCCTGTAGCCTGCCAGGCTTCTCTGTCCATGGGATTCTCAAGGCACGAATACTGGAGTGGGTAGCTATTCCCTGCTTCAGGGAATCTTCAAAAAAGAAAAAGAGAAAAATCAATCAAATGATGTTAACATGTTCATTCATACAGACATACACTAAAATGGGATACTTATTAATAGTAATAGAGAAAAATTGTCATGTCAATAAAATCAGGATAATTTTTAACTGATTGAAAGTGTACGTAAATATTTGAGGATGATATTATTTTAATTTTTTTTAAATAGACTAGGGTGCAGACATATACAATGATAAAAAATTAGAGAGCTCTGGTTCTGAATCTTTTAATGTCCTGCAAAGTCTGTATCATTTAAAGGGGACATTAAAGCCCCTTGGTGGGTCACAGCTCTCGGAGGACAGACCGTGTTATAGCTCTTAAATAAACCAGTGTTACAGCTCTATTTATTTAGATAATAGCAGGAAAATCCATCTTTGAGGCATGAGGGCACTTTGATCCAAAGACGCAAAGAGATCACTCCATCGCGCGGGAGAGAGAGGGAGCAAAGAGGGGAGAAGAGGGCTTTGGCTCTTCTTTTTATATGTTTCTGTGTCCCTGGGCCTGCCTTATGTAAATTGGGCTTAGGCAGGAGCGTTGTTTGTTTTACCTGACGTTCTCACTCTGGCCCTCGGACCTTCCTTTGTTCTATTTTCGCGGGCTTTCCCTTCCAGGTCTTTTAGCCACTGCCATTTTGGACTCTTTTTCCCTATTCTAACTACCTAACAGGCATATCCATCATTTTTTCTTTCCAAGACCCTTGTTCAAGACAGGGAAAAAAAAAAAAATGAATTTCATAGCGTGGAAATCTCACAGAAGCACCTGAACCAGTGAACATCAGAGGTCATAGGGTACATGGAAAAATGCATTATCACTGACGGGTATTTTGGCAATATTAGGAAAACCATGATCTCAATCTATCAAGAAAAATGTCCGTTTTCTGCAAATTCCACCTCCTATATACCTCCCATGATCTGTAGCTTAATAGTCCATTTTTTATTACATATTTCTTATCAGTATAGAGGTTTGTCTATGCTACTTTAACTTCTGACAAATTCTGGAATGCTGAATTCATTCTACTAACAAGGACATTTTCTTACTCCTGTTCTTCCTGTTCTAAAGAGCTGAATTGCATTCACATGTAAATTCATCATGGCATTTCCCCAACTTCCCTAAGATCCCAACACCGAACCACATCCCAATGGGAATCTCAGATACCAGTGCCTCCCCATGTTCATCTCTCACAAAGTGAATGTATTCAACATTGAAAATCACTATTTCATGCTGAGAATTCATCATGCTTTATAGCCGGGATACAGACAATGGAGAAAAGGCTCTGGGACATCAGGGAGACGCAACCTGAAGAGCTGGTTTAAACTATAAAAAAAAAAAAAAAAGGAAAAATAAGGTGATAACAAGCATCCTAAGCAGAAAAATTAGCAGCAGAGAACTAAAGGTTTGCAGATTCTCAGTCCAAGCATTTCAGGAAGAAAAGCAGACCTAGCCCCAGACTTATGACAGGACACATACCTGAGAAGCTGCCATTTCCTCCTCTTCTTCCTCCTGCTCTGGGTCTTCTCTGGGGATGTTACATCCCAAACTCACATCTGCATCTTGAGAAAATACCTTCAAAGGCATCCATGCAGCTGTTTAACCTGCAACTGCTGCAGGGAAACAGAAGAAAAAGTTTTCCTGTTTCCCTCACCCTTTTCTGAGCTCCTTTTCGACTTTCTGTGTTCCCAATCTGTAGTGGGGAATCAAGACTAACCTGATAATGCTAATCACATCCTGGTGCTCTACACTATTTGCAGATTGTCCGGGCTAGTTTTTCTCCTTCCTTTTCGAGTTACAGCGAACAGTTCACGAGAGACAATGGACCCTGCTTCTGGGCTACCTGACCCAGCCTATGAGGGTTGTGAAAAAAATGCCAGAGGAAGACCCGCATTCAGAGCCCTGAGGGGAAACCTCACACCTGAGACCTCAGGAAGAGAGGATTTAGAGAGGGAACTTCTAGAAACAAAGAAGGTCAACCTGATTCCCTGGGGAGGGGCTCTTTCTAGGGTTAGTGTGGTGGTCCACAGCCTGCCTGTGCCCTTGGGGGTTGGGAAGGGAAAGGTGAGTGGGTGGTGGGAATCACCTGGGGGGTCTTGGGTTCCTGCCAGGCTTTACTTGCAGAATTCTTCCCAAAGATCTCCCGCGGCCTTAGTTTTGTTCACCCCCTCTGCAGCCTGGGGACACAGGTTTTCACAAAATGATTTGTTTTGTGACCACCTCTCTGCAGGCGTGGCACCTCCAACTTCAGAGACCAGGAGCCTGGAGGCATTTCCATCCCCGCTTTCTTGGAAAAGAAACTGTTGCAGGAAGGGGGACCCCTTCCAGGGCCCGAAACTGGGCTCTTGTCTAACACTCGGAAATGAATTGCCCGAGGAGACACATGTGCTGACAAAGCAAGAGATTTTATTTGGAAAGGGCACCCGGGGGGAGAGCAGAAGGGTAAGGGAACCCAGGAGATCTGCTCTGCCACGTGGCTCGCAGTCTTGGGTTTTATGGTGATGGGATTAGTTTCCGGGGGGGTCTTTGGCCAATCATTCTAATTCAGAGTCTTTCCTGGTGGCCCACGCATCGCTCAGCCAAGATGGACGCTAGCAAGAGGGATTTTGGGAAGTGGATGGAAGTGAACAGACACGCGGTGTCTCCTTTTGACCTTTCCCCCACTCTTCCGGCTGCTGGTGGTTTATTATTTCCGTATTCCTTATCAGGATCTCCTGTCATAAAACAACTCATGCAAATGGTTACTATGGTGCCTGGCCAGGGTGAGCGGTTTCAACCAGTGTTCTTCCCCTAACAGCTCCCCACTGAGAGACTTCATACTCAAGATGCTTCTTGGGAATTGGGGCGGAGGTCTCTTTCTTCTCTAACTTCTTCCTGCTGTGCCTGGGCGTAGGCTTGCCTAGCAGAGCAGAAGTCTCTCTCTACCTGATCTAAGTTGGGGTGTTCCACATCTGAAACCAGCTTTCACCCTTGTAATAACATCAATTTAGTTTGAAACTGTTGGCACCTCTCAGAGAAGAAATAGACAGGGGCCAAACAGGAGACCTAACAGGATGGTCATCGCTGGTCCCCAGAAACAGGAGGCAACATCTGGGGTGAGGGCTGCAGGGTTTGTGACTTTTTTTTTTTTTTTTTTTTGATTGCCTGGTGGTGAAGCAACAGAGCTGAGCTCCAGGAATCTTGTGTTTAGTCTGAAGTTACCATCCTCCACCTGGGTGGGGACTCCAGTTCTGTAGAAGAACTCAAAGACATTGTTATGCATATTTTTTTGAGTAGGAGCCAGGACTCTGTCTCAAGGCTGTACCACCATTCGATTATTTCTCCTCTGTTTCTGTATTCCCTCCCTTCCCTGATTAGCAATCATTTGAATCCACCCTTTGGAACTCAGGGAAGGTCAAGGAGGCTGAATGAAGCCTATATCCTACAGATGAGAAATGGAGAACACACAGCAGATCTGTACTCCAGAGTCGCCACCCCACAGAGTCCTGCTCAGTTTTAATTTAGGGAACACGACAACTATGACTGTGATAACTTCCTGTCAAAATGGGGCACAGGACTGCCTCAGCTTGGAGAAGAGACACTGAATTGGAAGTATTCCTGAGTTCCAAGTCCTAGATCTGAGCCTTGTATGATTAAAATCTCAATCCCTTGGTCTGCCATTTTGTTGTAACAGACCCAATTAGTAGTAGCTGGAGGAGGGATAACTGGAATTTTAATAGACAAAATAAATCTCTTTTATTTTTTTTTTTTTTAGAAGAATAGGCCTGAAACTCAGTCTGGACCTGACACTTCGGGGAGACTTTTAGCCAGATGGCCAGTTGCCTAATTTTATAAAAAGTAAGGTATAAGTTACTAGCTTCCAGCAGACATTGTTTTGAGAATGCTGGCATCTAAGCCTGACATGACTCAGAAAACTCAAGTGTTTAGCAATACAATGTCTAATCTGAAATTACACCCATAGTAACACCTGGTTATTTCCCAGGATGTCTGAAACATATCTGTTGGGGTCCTTTAATGGACCGGAACCTGGTGGTATGGAGACGACGATAAGAAAGTAAAAGAGAGAAAAAGACCAGGGGACCTAAGCTCTGATGGAGCAAAGGTGCTTTAATGATTTTTCTATGAGTATATATAGGCTGCAGTACAAGAAACTTCTTTCAGGAATGATAGAGATCAGAAAACCAAATGTACAGCAACCGTTATCAAGGGAACAAGGGGTAATGTTAGTCACAAGGTCAGGAGACAATCCATCTCTCAAGAAAGGGGAAGGAGACTAAGCTGTTTTGTCCTAAGGAGAATGTTTACTAAAGGAGACTCATGCTTGCCTCACACAATGACCTCAGTCCCTGGGAGCAGTGTGCTGTTCCGCTTGAAGAGGGACAAAGGACTCATGAGAGACATCATGTAGGAATCCTCCCATCAAACATTCCCTGACAATTCCCCCTTATTTATTTATAATATTTGTAAGAAGAGTTCTGACCATCAGAATTTGTTTAGTTTTGACAATCTTTGCATGAAGGCAATGGTAGACAACAAATATAATTTTTAAGACAATCACCAAAATTATGGTTCTAGATCTAATGTTATGAGTAAGACTTTGAAACCATCTACATGGGTCTAACCCAGATATTTGATCAGCTAATTGTTTAGCTAAAGTTTCCATATCAATGGAAGAGGGCAGATTATTAGAAAAGGCTTCAAATATTTTTTTTTGTAATAATTGTACATTCAGAGAGGCATTATCATGTATGTTTTGTAAATGAAACTTGATTTGTTCTCAGTTGTAGGCACTATTATTAAAATGAACAGGAGTAATACAAAATTGAGTAGAATTTTAGTCACATTTTAGCATCACCTGTTTTTGTACATTTGTTAATTGATCTCTAACCCATTCAATGGCTGTTTTTAGTTTTTGTATTTCTTCTTGAATTTTTTCATCTATCTGAGCCTGAGTGGCCCATATAGTATGGGCATCTTTAGTCCAATTTTGAATAAAATTATGTGTCTGAATAGAGGTTTGTAAAGCAACACCAGTGACAGCAGCAGTGGTGCAAATGGCTATTAATCCCAAAATACTAAAAATCAGCCATCCAATGAATCATTTAGATTGCCGGAGCAATTTAGTAAGCAACTGGGAAGCAAGTCCAGCCATGGGACTTTCTTTCCAGGGCTGTTGGAGATTTATTGGTAACCACAGACTACGTCGAGATCGAAGAATTAAAAGAGAATCATATCTTAAGGAAATAGAGGAGTTAAGACAAGTATATAATCTGTAATTTATGCAAGTTACAGAACATATAGTCTTATTGAATTGTAAGTTTTTTATAGCTATAACAAAAGGAAATGGAACACAGACTTGTATAAAATATGATTGATTATAGCAAAAGAAATAATTGTTATAGCTATGATTGGTCCCTGTGGAATGTCTGGTCTAAGTCTCAAGTTCTTCGGTGTTTGTAGCAAGTTTTTAGATGTCTCATTGTTTAGGCCCAATCTGTTTATCAAAGATGATTCGAGGACGAGGTGGGGGCCATTCTATCATCAAGCTAGCCAAGAAGTCTTCTGTCATGGTAATGTTTTATTGTAGTATTAGTAACCTTCTATGTTACTTGAGTAATATAATCATATATAGTATTGTTAATATCATCTGAGCAGTTCAATAACCACATACTATGGGGTCTCCTATTGACAATTGTATGATTAGCTATAAACATTAATTTTTTTGGTTTGGCCTGACATTTGTCTCAATGAACAGGAATATATTTAAAGTTCTTATTAGTAAACCCTTGGCGTGTTGTTCTTTGTTCTTTTTCTAATTTTTTTTCTAAAGTTTTAGTAGTATAAACATGGTTCACTGACAAAGAAAGGGCAGTGAATAATCTAAGTAGTGTCCAAAAATCTTTTTTTGGAGGCAGGACGAAAGCCCAAGTTTGTCGACTAACGTTTATACATAATTTTGCTGGGCCCATACATAAAGGAAGGACTTCATAACCTAGAACGATATTAATTAGTTTTTCTTTTTTTTTTTCAGGATGAGAGGGCCCCTCCAGTTCTAAAGGAGGGGGCATATGTGTTGACTCATTAGTGGATGTGATTGGTTTTATATCTGTCTATTTTACAACCTGTAATAAAAAAAGGGGGTTAGGTATATAAGCCCAGTAAGTGTGATCAATCAGGTCAGCCTGAGCGGGGGAAGCAAAAGCAAGTAAAGCAAGCATAGCAAAGAAAAATATTTTTAGGATTCTGAGGCATTCCCTGTTGAGAAATCAGGTTTTTAGTTTAATCAGTAAGGGTTTTTATCTGCCCCCAAGTAGGGAGATCATAAGGTCAATGACGTCAAGTGTGGCGTTTTTTGGAAATTTTTAATGTCGCCATGGCTTATATTGGAATTTTTTCTTCTTGGGTTTTTTGCTGTTTCATCTCTAGTCTGAATGTTGGGGGCCCCCCTTAGGTTGAATCTTCTGAAGAGGAAGTCATGTGAGCTCGTTGGATCCATCTGGAGAAATAGAGGCTGCCGGAGCCTGCCGGCAAACGAACTGGTCAAGAACGCAATTACCAGAGTACCTAGGAAAAAGAAGACTCAGAAAGAAGACTCAGAAAGAGAAAGATGGGGTTGAGAGGGACGGAGTCCGCTTGCGTCTGACTCCGCCAACTTTATTGAAGAATACCACGCCGATATATACGCTAACAGGAGTTACTAAGAATAGATCGAGGGTTTGCATACGTGCAGAGCTACAGATGTTTTAAATTCCCACACTCAAGATCAGTAAAGCGTTAATTACCCTAGCGCCCAACACGATTAAGATCATTAGAACATTAGATAGAAAACAGGCTTCATCAATAGAACATTCGATGGAAAACAGGTTTCGAGCATGATGAGCTTATCAGCACCAGAAAAACAGGCAAAAAGGTCACCGGTGTGTTTTTTCCCTGAAGGAGACAAGTGCCAGTCTATACTTTAACAAGAAGCGGTGGCAGGACAGAGAGAGACCTTTTGATCTCTCTTAGGGCCGTAAGGGGCCCGTACATTCAGGCCGGCTCCCTGCAAGAAGCATATCTTTTTCTTGTAAGATTAGTTTTTTAGATTTTTATTAATTAGTTAACCTGTCTTGATATCAAATGGGCAAAGGAAAGGAGGTGTCCTATAATGTTTTAAAACCTTTTTTTTTGTTTGTTTGTTTTTTGTTTTTGTCAAAACATCTCTTTGTGGTAAGTTTAAAAACTTTAAAACAAATAAGGCTATATTAACAATAGTTATAAAAAGAGAGGAAAGCGATAGTGATGAAAACATTTTTAGGAAATATTTCAGTCTAAAAGGAAAAAATCATTCAGAAATCTGTTTGGGACTGGTATTTGGCTGTGGTTTGTGTTATTTGGGGCAGAGGATTAGGAGTAACCATTTAAATATTTTTTCTTAAGTGAAATTATTGAAAAGGTGATGTAGAACAACTTGGCAAATGAAATGTTGCTCACATCTAAATATATTTGACCTTGTCTTTGAAAAAGAAATGTAGCTTAGCAACTGTTGAATCTCACTGTTCAGTGTGTTAAAGAGGATGACTACACTTTGAAGACAGACCTGAAAAGAAGGCAAACATTCTACATTTTTTATATTTTTAGGAACAAATAATCTATTCAGGAAATGGTGTCTTTTTTTTTTTTTTTTAATGTCATTTTCGCCTTGCTTTAAGAATCTTACACATTGGGAACAGAAATAGTCACACCAACAATAGTTATAGGCTTAAAGACTACACTACACCAGAATCTAGCAAAGTTTGCTCTGGACAAGGAAGACAAAAGTGTTCTTGTGTATTTTCTCTTATTTAATTTTTTATTTGCAGTTACAGTGTGTAATGTGTTTGTCTAATCATGTCTTGTGTTTGTGGACTATAAGGAACGTCTGCAATTGTTTAATAGAGAATGAATGTAAAAATTGTTTGAACTGTTTAGAAATATAGGCAGAGTCATTGTCTGTTTTTATAGAATTAGGTGTTTTTATTATCGTGAAGTAAGTTGATAGGTGGGTTATAACATGTTGTGTAGTCTTACCTTAGAGAGGTGTTGTCCCTAGAAAAGAAGAATTTGTATTGATCAAGACATGTAAGAAGGAAGAGGAAGAAAGTTTAGGACAATGAG